>NC_083820.1:9495533-10808033 GCF_015708825.2 Lethenteron reissneri | reverse complement strand
CTATAGGACACGGTGTTGTGTCGGCCTCCATGGATAATCCACCAATTACAAGTGAACTCCCAGCAGTGGAGTTCAATTCCACGAGGCTGTATGTCAGGAAGAAAAAAAAACAATCCGACAGCGCCACTAAAGGGCAAAGCAATTTCAGTGGCTGATCAATGTGGGTCCTCGTGACTTGTTAAGGGCAGGTTGTGGGCCTGGCGAAGGGAGGGTAGCAAAGACGAAAAATATCCGGTGATGGAATCTGTGCCTACATTACTACATGTTATATTTTATTTTAAAAAAACAACACTGATAATGTAAATTATCTATCCTGGCCATCCTCACTTACACTCAACACTCTGTTTCCGGATGGCCCTGCATTGGTGCATTGGGACGTCTAGCCAATGCCTGGACCAATACAATTAACGAGCAACTCTCTCGCGTGTTTCCAGGCTGCGCCGTTCACAACGATGTTGCGGCATTTCGGTCGCTGAAGTCGCTCCCGGCAAGGGGAGAGGAAATGCCGCGTACCGTGTGAAGCGTTGAAGCCGCGAACACCTCCGCAGGCACTAATAATGGGTGCTTGAAATGAGAGTGCCTGGAGAAAACCCCCCACATATACGAGGGGGTGGCATTCAACAGATGCCCTTTGTTGGCCACCTCACAGCCCCGGTGGTGAACCCATTCCAACTGCTGGGTGGACAGAGGCAGGGCTACATTTAATAACCCTGCACCATCGTTGTGGCATCCCATTAAGTGGAGTAACACACTTTGATCGTCGGTTAAGCACACACGAGGGGACACGCAACACACGGCAGCCTGAATCGAAATGCACAATCCGTCTGCTGCACCCCAGGGATGGCACAGACACCAAGAGAACTGGTTAGGATCTGACAAAGAGAGACAGCCTCCAGGGAGCTGAATATTTTAAACACACAGCCACCGAGGGATTACGCCAAACCTTATTTCAACCTATACTCGGTGTCACTTAATCCTCCATATGTCATTGTACATGGGTATGACACATATGGTCAGTTCCGCAATTTCACGTGCTTATTTTAGACACTTTAAAGATGTGAGTAGTCATTGGTGTAATTGTAAAGCGGATTTCAACTTGGGCAGAGTAAATCACCAGTTGGGACTGCAATTCAGATGGAAATAATCTGCATATAGGAGTCTAAAAACGTGGTGACGGTCGCTTACATTATACATCAGTACTATAATAGCCTCTGCTGAATCAGTGTAATTACCCTGCCTGCCGATGTCTTTGTCAGAAACTTGGACGATGACAAAGATAATTAACTGAAGCTGAAAAGTACACAGAGGAATGGGAAGGTGTGTGCTTGGAACTTTGCCGAGAGACGCGTGGATTGGAGAACATCCCCAAGATAGACACATCAAGTTGACTGAAACATTTTAAGAATCACGTTGACTGTTAACATGCCGGACGCGTCATGGCCACAAGAAATTACGGCCAGCGCTGAAACGAGCACCAATGTCTAGGCCTGATTTTTTTGATGTTTTGAGGTGACCTAAATATTGGAAACAAATCTTTTGTGCACAGCCACGCACACGTTAAGGCCCCAGCGTCGTCATTGTCATCATTGTCGCGTCTATACATAGACTTGTTAATGCACATGTTTCCATATAGCATCAATCATAAGTAATGATTTTGTTATAATCATTCAAAGTCCAAATTTGGCTGAATAGATTAATTACATTTATGCACATTGTTACACTACTTACCATGATTAAGTTTGATGTTTGCAAAATCGCTCTTACAACCTGCTCTCGTCCCCGTTATGTGTCATTTAAACATTTGAATTCCAGCAATGGCAGAGCCAGGATTTTCAGGTAGGGGGGACAACTCCTCCAGCAATAAAAAATGAAAGGAGTTGTTAGTAAGTAAGGAGTTGTTCGTAAGTAAGGAGTTGTTCGTAAGTAAGGAGTTGTTAGTAAGTAAGGACTTGCCCCTTGCTTTTTATTCGACGCGTGTGCGGCGATGGCGCAGCCATCGATCGAGGGTCAAATTCGAACCGCGTTGTGTGATCGGCATCGCGCTCGCTGAAGGTGTTGATGCCTTCAGGGAAGTCGTGTACTGGATACGCAACTGCGCACAATTCTGAGTCACTTATAACTGCTTTGCCGTTACTTATTGACAATTATGGACTCAGATTATTGTCCTATCATCTCATAGAGTCCCTGGCACTTAATAATATGCTACACAGTGGCAGTGGGGGTCGCAAAATGCCGTTTTTCGATCGGATCATTGGAGGGGCACGTGTGACGCGTGTGCGGCGATGCTGCGGCCATTGATCGAGGGCCAACACCAGTGACGATTATCTGAACCGGTCCTGGGCCTCCCCTAGGTCGACTCAGCCTCACATAAGTACCTGGTGCGATGTGTAAACATCGCCACTGGGGAGACAAAGGCGGACGAGCGTGGTGTTGGTCACCCACCCCCTCGTGTGCCGTGCTGGCCTTCATTGGTGCTCGCTAATAGCACTTGCCCCTACAGTCTGTTAAGGCTATACAGGGGATCTTTGTCTCTTTATCTTTGTTCGAGGAACCAAAGTGTGCTCACGGCCCGCGGCCCTCTGCCCGCGGCCCGTGATCTGTGCGCGTTTCCCAGGCCCCTGGCGTGCGGCAGAGGCGCTCGGTACCTGCACGCTCAGGTGGGTCTTGAGCCAGATGAGGTAGAAGCCGAGGTCGCTCCCCTGCAGCAGCTCCCGGCTCATGATGGCCAGGCGAGCCACGACGCGCGCAGCCTGCCCACGCGCAACAAAGACAGGGAATGTGAAAAGGCGGAAAATAAAAATGGTTTTATTTTCAATCGAGTGCCCCCTCGACGTCGGGGCGTCTCGGGGCGCTTTGTACGCCAGAAGCGAACTACATTCTCACCGCATCTCAAACGTTTTAAAGGGCACCTCCGGAAGCAGCTGACCCTGCGCGACCCAAAGTGACTCGGAGCCTGACCATTGATCTGTCAATGTGATGTCGATGATTGCCAAGGGTAATCCAAATTGAGTAATTTGCAGTGTAATCTTTTTTTAATTTGAGGAATAGCACAAATTTGACAAATTTAATTCAGGGCTCCGGCAACACAACGGTCTACTCATTTGGAATTACATCTTTCACGTCCACTGTGAAGCGGACGTCGCGTATTTTTATAGTTCAGACACACTGCAGTAATCACCAGGACGGCCTGCCTGATTCGAACCGCAAACCTCTGCAAACAAGCAGCAAACGCACTACCGCCATCCGAGATCTGCAGCCTGTTGGGGCAGGTGTCATTCGCAAGCGCCTAGGGTGGATACCAACAGCACCACACACGGCTGCCTCTGTCTGCCAGGTACCGATGTGTACACACCACACCTAGGGGAGGCCCAGGACTAGTTGAGCCTACCTACTCCACCACCCACTTGACCGCTGAGCCTACTCAATCGACCGCTGAGTCACTCACTACCGTTGAGCCGCCCACTCGACCTCTGAGCCGACAACGTTTACTGATCATGTTTCCTAGAAACCGCTGTTGGGAAAAAAATATTCCTGGTAACATGCTTCCTTGCGTACACTGGGCTTTAGACTCAAGGGTCTTCCCAGTGTGGACTCGGCGTGCCGGAGATGCAGGTGGCCTCGCGCTCGATTTACAAATCGCAGCACTCGTGCTCATTATTCCGCTGCAAAAGGCCATCGAGGATAATTCGTTCAATTTAAAGCCAATTGCATCGTGGCATGTTAGCTCAACCAATTTTATTTTACGTGTGGACAACTGAGTAAAGCTAGCATCGGAACGAGTTATTTGTTGACACTGCTGCTGTGGCAGTGGTGCACAGGCGCAATTTACAAACAAGATCAACTCAACAAACTCTTCAACAGCACTGCATTAAAATCTAAAATACATTATCTGCGACAATGCAGGCAATAGTCCTTCTGAATGGCAAATAAACAGAGGACCGAGAGACAGAGTTCATCAGGGTTGGAGACTGCAGCCGACGCGTTCCTGAAATGTGCCGCGCAAAGCGAAAACGCGATCAGGGAAAACAATTTCCCCAACAAGAAATCATGTGAAAGGTGAGGGGTGGAGGTGCGAGGGGTGGAGTTATTGGGGTGTGGAAGAATTCCAATCAACGCTCAAGAAAGTAGGCTCGTCGTCGACTGCTCAGAAACCACGTTAAAACGTTACAATGGTTCGCCTAATAACGTAATAACGATGCGCGTTCATTGCTTTGCGTGAAAAGTGGTCCCCAAGAGAAGCAGCGTGTGAACGCCACGCGTTAAGGGAGGACTGACTGTAGCAGCTATTGCGTATTCACAACTTTTGGAAACTGCTCTTTGTGTTTTAGTTTGTTGTCATTCCCTCCCCCCCACACACCTGCCATGAGCACGGTTGGCTACGTACGGTGCGAAAGAAGTTCAAGGTGCATACATGATACTCATTTTAGAATGTTGCCGGCACAGTGAACTGTGGGAAGGTTTGTTTCTAACTGGTCGACATCACTGAGGCAGAGAGAGAAAGATCCGACCCAGTAGTATCACTTCCGTTATTGTTCATCGCCACCATCTTCATCATCAATCACGCAGCCTCAGTCGTCTCATTACCGCCATGATCTGCTTGTTTAAATTGTGACAAATCTTTCGCTCGCTCACACAAAGCCCTTCGGGTGCTATTTTGTAAAATAAACAGCGTGCATCTCGAGGTATAATGGATGCCTTCCGCTGCGTTGAATAACGTCGTGCTTTGGGATCGCGTTTTGTTATTCACAGCTACACCCCATCAGCCTTCTCACTGAACACACATTAATTACAATTTGGGATGGAAATTAAACATCAATTCATGCCGAATAATTCACGAGAGTATCGTGAAGTTAAACAGACCAGTCCAGTGACTCCACGCCCCTCCTCGGCCTGATGGCAGTACAGTTTCTCAACATTATTTTGAAATTTAGCCTCTCATTGACCTTTGCCTTCACAAAAAAAAAACCCAACACAGCGATCGATAGCACTGCCTTAAATAAAAATACATATCCAACAGGCGGCATTGTTTGGCAGTGGGCCCTCTTCGTGGATAGAGGCCAGATCGACGGCGGGGGTATTTAAAACCAGGGACTTCACTTAACACTTTAAATTAATATTATTGTTCATGTTTATTGATGACCAGTTATTAAATAGGCCTATGGATAATTCACAATTAATAGCTGATGAATAACGCACTAAACCTTCTGTAATCAAAACGTATTACGAAATAAAATAAATTGTATTAAAAGTACAATTTTAATAGGTAGTTGACACATTGCATTATGGGAAGAGATTCGTTCTCGTGACGGCCAAATTACAACGGACTTAGAAATGCATTCTTCGGCCCAATTAGCATTTCAAAGGGACGGATTGACCTGTCCTATATCCCTGAAGCTGAGATTTCCTGAGAAATCAAATGTGAGGAGGTGCGTATATATGGAGCTAAATCGTATGAACGGACTCTGAAAAACGATAAGGGTTGTCTAGCGCTCGATAATAAAGATATGTCTGAAGTGAAGGCGTCCATTCAGTCCCACCGACTGAGCGGTTCTCAGTTTTCTGGTCTCATTCACCCCAGGAGTCGAGACGAGGCCACGCACAGACGCCACGGAAGCCGTGGGCTCCCCACTCTCGAGGAGACGAGCCGCTGGTCTGTGGACTCAACGTCTGCACGGCGAGCTGACCCAAGATTTTCATTCAAATCCCTCGCCGAGACATTTATCAATTTTCTCCAATGTCGTGGGGGGGCCACAGCGTCCGCACGCGATGTGATGTGCCAGGTCGGTCGAGGTGCTTGTCGACCTACGACGGTGCGTCACAGATGATTCTCTGCGCTGTTGTTACGCTCGTGTCGGCGGATGTGTTTAGTGGGTTGTTTCTTTTGTGCTTGTGCACCACTGCCAATTGCAGCAGCAGCAGCAGCTTCACGAAATAATGTCTTTGCTCTCACCACGCCCCCACAAGCGGATGTGTTTAGTGGGTTGTTTCTTTTGTTGTTGTTAATTGTGCTTGTTCATCACTGTCAAGCGAAGCAGCAGCAGCAGCTTCAAGAAATAATGTCTTTGCTCTTACCACACCCCCACACTGCAGAATCATTAGTTTTCCTTGGAAAATCCGATGAGCTATGAAAGCTTTGATTCACAGATGTCCCAGTAGGGGCGGGTCAGAACGGTACGCCCCTCCACAAAGTGGAGGTTGTCCTATGGTTTGCCTCGACCCCACCATGGGAATGTGGAATTGCCACCACCGTCGTAGGACTGAAAAACGGGGAATGAGTACCGTCTCAATGGTCATTTGATCAGGAAATAACTTTGATCTTTTAAATTGCAACAAGAACAACAACACAAGAACTAAATTGCATACAAACTCCTCGCCGCGCTGCTGTGGCCCACCGCGTGGTGATCGTCATGCGGTCACGTGTTCGGAGCTCATTGCAAAATGTTTACAAACAGGTTAAAGTCCAAACGAGGTCGTGCTGGCTAACACCTGCTTCCGTCTGGTTCACAGCGACGTTAAAGATCCGGTTGACGTCGCATGGCCATTGGGCCGACATCAAGGATCTAACTTTTGTAAACGTGAAGCACGAACTGCAAGTTACAGCAAAATCACCCCCCCCCCCCTCCCCCATCAATATAACCATACAGATGATGTCCGTGAAACATACTTGCTCAAAGAATGGTGCAAGAACCAAATGTGCCCCTCTGTACACGGGCACACGGAGTGGAGGTCTGTTTGACGGTAACGTGTTGTGACATCTAAGAGAGTGATCCGGGACTCTGCGGGTTGCTGTAGCGCTGCGTCTCGTGTTTGTAAGGGGGCGGCAACCAGCCGACCCTGGCTTCTTTTGCGTGACAACAATCACCGGCACCACGGCACTCTCAGCACCACGCCGCTGGTGCAAATGATTTTGTAAGCCATTCAACACGAGTCTCACTGACGGTGCAGGTTACATGGTGCTGCGATGATCCATCAGTGTTTGGAGTCATGCTGCCCACACCGATGGGGGTAAGATGTAAACATTGGCAAAATAATTCAGAGGTCGTTCTTATTGATGTGTCTTCCAGTTTTGTGCGTGTGTTTCTTACCACCCTTAGTAGATTCAACTTTCGGTAACATCGACTGCCCAAGCTCAGCCATTAATACCAATTAGAAGTTCAATTATATTTCGTAAATAATATATGACCCCTTCTCATATATACTGCTGTATAAAGGCCCAATCCCAAACTACTCTAAAAACTAAATAATGTTTTTTATTTTATTTTATAAAGTCTGGCCCACTGAGCTATATAGATCTTTTTGAGACGCGACCTGGTCACAAATGATAGCTCAACGAATTGCTTATCGCGTGCAAATTTAAAGCAGCCACATACTCTAAACGCATGTTTCTAAATGTGGAGGTAAATACCGGAGGACCCGGAGAAAAATCCAGGCGATCACAGGGAGAACATGCGACCTCCAAGTATACAGCAGGCGTCAGGGTCAAGGTCGAACCAACGACCTCCTGTATACCAGGCGAAGTAGTTGACATCTTGCCACCGTGGGGCCCCACTCCCCCTCCAAAAAAACATTCAGTAATTGGGATATTTCCAGCATACTTCACCATGCTGATCAGTGTGGGAGGGTACGCAGGGGGTGGCTCAGAACTAAATCGACGTCGCTCACGAGCGAGCAACGTGGCCGGGAATCGAACTCTGGTTACTGAGTTCATCGCACAGAGCACGAACTTTCCTGAAGACGAGTAGCGAGACTCTGTGAAGCTTTTCTGGGTAAACAAGTGCAATAGTAATCATTCATAATAACCACTGTGCCACTACTGCACCCCAAATCATAATCATCTTTGTCATCATCCAGGCTCTATCCACTACTGGATGAAGGCTATCCCCAGCCGTCGCAATCCCTCATGGTCTCGCGCAGCAAAACGAATCCCATCTGGCCACTTAGAGATGTTTATTTGTGGCATAGAGCTTTTTGCTATTATATGTAAAAAAAACATTCATTAATGAATGGGCTTTTTTATTGCACATAAAGATGCTCTGAGTGAAATAAAATAGCTCGGATATTACACATCAACATTTAAGGGGGGTACGCACGCATCTATAATCAATGTTTGCTACTGCTCTTAGTGCGTTTACAAGCCTAGTAAACAAATAACGAACGGGCTGCATGTGCGAGCATGAGCGCATTAAATAACCGCGGCCCTCGGTGGGAATGGCGTTTCCATAATGCCGCAGAAATCCTAGTGGAACTACTTAAATCAGCGCCGTGCCAATGCGCGGGATAACTAACGTCTTCAAACGAAGGACATTACATTCACGTCAAAGGCGACTCGAACCCAAAATTATACCAGGGGCTACGGCAGCAGCAGCAGCAGCAGCGAGAGTCGGGAACAGGAAGCAGATAATTTTCACGGCTGTCCCTATGGAACCAGAACTTATGGGGACTCCGGCCGGATCAAAGCAGCATTTGTGTGGACGAGGTTCAATCATGGGGGTCCCCTCGGCGAAAAAAATAACAAACAAACTGCACCCCGAGATGTCGCGCGGCGTTATGGACGCGGCATGGACGCAATTCGCGAAAGGGCGTCTGGGCCTTCACGCGGAGGGAACTCGAGACAGCCCCTCTAAAGGGCACTTGGTCTACTCTTCAACAATGGTCAGACGACTCGGAGGTTGGTGAGTCGACCCACCCTCTACCCCGATCGCCCATGAGCTAACCGTGTCGAACCCAGAATCAGAATATGTATTTATACTGGAGGAGGAATACAATGAGCTTTTTAATCTCTTTGCCACAGATGTCCAGTCGAGGCATGGGGTCAGAACGTTACAATAACAAAACATGGACACGCGATAGGAGTGCGAATTATAACAAAAGGTGAGCAAAGCACTAAAACATATGTATGCAAATAAAGCGAAACTATTTCATTTTACCAGCTAAAGCACATTTTTACCCAGTTTTACTGCTGGGTGGACAGAGGCGATGAGGTTTAGGGGGTTTGAGGAAGTTGCACCGTAGTTGTTTCAACGGGCGAACCGGGAACTACGCGTGCTCAACAAAGCAAGTAGGTCAACACAGGAGGTTGCAGAAATTATGGCAATTAATTATTTTGACAAGAGGGGTAAGTGGGGAGGCTGGTGGGCGATGCTGGTTTTGTAATTTGCGCGTGGAATTCGCTGCCAGGTAGGATAGAGCGCGCTGGGGTGGATGGGGGGGGCTCAGGCTCCAAGCCGCTCTCCTCCGACTCGCCCGATGCGATCCGCGCACCGCTGCGCGGCGTCAATTAGCCGCTTCAATAAACATCCTCCGCTCGCTCAAAGCGCATCCCTGCTCTCCCACACAGGTTCCTTGCGGTAAGGCCAAGTCGTCGGGTAGGACGTTAATGAGAAGGGAAGAGAAAAATCGTGCCGACGCAGGGATTTCTGTAATGCTTCCCAATGCGTGTTTGTCCTAGGAACTGTTCATTTTTTTTTATCACAGTATTTTTTTAATCATAAATGTGCATCGTTTTTTTCTGCAACGTTGATGTCTTTGGTTTGTGTTGCAGCTGCTTCTGTGCTGGCCCGAACGCGATCATCCGTGTAACAAATCAAATAATCTCAAACTGTATTTAAAAATGTTTAACACGTAGGCTTTCGCGACCAATATTATTCATAATCAACCCAAAATCGTTGATTATGTATTTTAAAATGTTGACTTTCGTGACTACAGGAATTCATATCCTTTGGTTCTTTCGGCAAAGTCACGTAGATATAAAATAATAATAAAGTGAATAAAAATAATAAAACTAAAATATTAATAAAGTGAATTAAAATAATATTTGTTAAAGGTACAAAGGTGCAACCTAGAAATATGTCGCTCACGCCACTGCTGGAAGAAGAGGGCCTCCACCAGAGGGAGCTCTCGAGAGCCCATCTAAGAGGGGATTTCACCGACTCTTCCACCGGATAGATGTCTTGGAAGGAAGAGGTGTGAGGACGAACGCCGCGCTAATCAATGGGCAATAACAGTGTCACTCTGCGAGCCGCACACATCACGTGATGTCCATCGCCGCCTTGTCCACCAAAGACGACACCTTTCAGCGTTGGTTTTATCTGCAAGTTTCTGGGCTACCCTCTCGTCAAATTGAGCTGTTTACTCTCGGGTAGGTTGCTAATAGTAACGCAACTTCATCCTTAAAAACAGAACAAGAAACATTAGGACGAGGTCATCTTTGCTAGATCATTATCGCGTCCCCGCCGTTACAGACAGAGCTGGGCTGGGTGCGCAAGACAGCAGGCGGTACCCGGACCGCACAGGGCTCTCCGCTCCGAGCTGAGCTAATGGTGGCGCGCACACCGAGTGCACTTCCCAAAAATGCATTTAGAAATGTTACATCTGCGGGGCAGAGCTAATTCTGTTTGTTTATGTGCCGCTTGTTTGCCGGTGACATTTGGAAGAGAGGGTTGCGGGAGGGAGGGAGGGACGCGTGGGGGGCAGGAGCCGTGCGGGTGATGGCGGTAGTCCATAAATCGTGGCCACATTCTGGTGGTTGGGCAACGGGTACTCGACTGACAGATGGAAAAGGGTAATGGATTCCTGTAGCAAGGGCGACCTCCAGCCGGATGTCCACACACACACGCGCGGGGCACCGTCGTTTTAATCTCTTCGACAAATAAACGGCACATTTACGGAATATCGCCGGTTATTTTTTTGCCTCCGCAAAACGAACGGCCGGGGGTAGCCAACGAAAACAATTTGCCGCGCACTTTGATGCCGAGAGATTAGCGCGTCGTGTTTACCGTGAATATTTACATTTCCTTCGCGGTCGTCATCGGCCACGATCAATTCACTTGCTGGATGAAGGGCCTCTCCAAGCCGTCGCTGCCTGGAGATTGTGATTTTTATTTTTTAAACCCAGAAACAATGTGTTCCCGTGAGAGGGAAGGACATTTACATTTTGCTTGGCCGGCCTTCTTCACAACACGAGAGGAGGACATGGCCGTCCATCCGAAACATAACAGCCTCGCCTTCACCCAGGCCACCTCGTCCATAGTGTAGCAGCCAGCACTATTATCTGTATTTTAATGCGCGGTATAAAACGTGAAATGGCTGAAAACATCTTGAAATAAAAACCCAATGAACAAAAGTCGTTCGACCCAGTGTGGCTTTCTTGGATAAATACATTATTATTATTGTCGTTATAAAAGGGTGCTCAGCTTCAGTGCAGCTCTTCAAAGACCCCTGGGGCTATCCGGTGAAATTTTTTGTTCGATCGATCTTTTGTTGCGAAGTGGAGGACGTATGGAAGCCGCCACGCTGTTGTTCGGTGCCGGAAGGCGAGTGCATGCAAACCAGCAACAATCACACGCTGCACACGCTTGGCTGAATCCTTAACTCTGATCAGGTACATAATGGTCTTAACGAGGTCGCCAATGACTGTAGAATTAAAATGTGAATAAATCATAGCTCTGAGAAAGCAAAATATCGGGTTTTAGTGGAAGGAAAAAAATTACAAAATTTAAATCAAATCACCACACCAAACTCAGTTGCTTTTGTACCCACGATCATTTTCCTTTGACAATTACAAAATTTCTGCCGTGCAGTTTTGGAGCGTTTCACTCGATGAATTATTGAAAGGTTCCAGCGCGCAAAATAAAAAAAAAACGAAATTAGTTTTTAAACCTGAGCTGTGACTTGTAATTATAAAAATGCATCACGCACCGCCGCATGTGTTGACGTCACAGTGTGGCTTACACGTGCTGGAGAGTGCCAGGCCTCTCGTGCCAAGCCGACACCGACCGCCACCCCACCCTCGTAACGAGTTCCCCCACAACGCTACAAAGTAAACAGCACGTTGATTCATCAGTTCTCATGCGGGCGCTTACCCACGCAAAACCATTGCGATTTAATTTGAATTGAGAATCAAAGGGGATGTGATTGTCCATATCAGGTTGCCTCTGTCAAGTCATTCAATTAGCTTCGTAACGAAAATAAAATATCCTCCATTGCTGCCAACTTTATAGCTGCCCGTCTTTATCGCTCCACCCCTCCCTTTGCTTCTTTGTTTACTTCCACACAAACAACCCCCACTTTACGATGATATGGCTACATTAGAAAATGTGATTGCAGTACTGTGAAGCTGAGGGATTGAGAGACAAAACTAACGATGGAAGTGGATACCGAGAGAAGGGGAGAGAAGCAGTGATGGTGAGACACCGTCACATAGTTAAAACATATGATTGTGATCATCATCATGTATGTTGAACTTCTTTCGCGCCGTACGTAGCCAACGGTGCTAATCGGCAGTCACGATCTATCAACTGCTGGGTGAAGGCATCCTTAGGCAATCTCCACACACGACGCCATTTCGCGGCTCTAAGTTTGGCTGTACTCTCTAAAATCTATGCCCCCCCCCCCAACCAAAGCCCTCCTTTTAGATTTGAAGCTTTCGTGACTGCAAGGATTCATATTCTTAGGTTTTTTCGGTAAAGTCACGTAGGTAAAAAATTAAAATTAATAAAAGTAAAATAAAAATAAAATTAAAATTAAAATCACGACGTTTCGGAAGCAACACAAGCTTCCGTCTTCAGATGGAACAGTCACAGCACGATAGCTGTATCAAAACCTAAGAATACAAAGCCATCCTCTCAATCTATCAGATATATGCTCGGAAAGTTGTGCTCTGCCCTGGGTCAGCTGTCCACCTCACGTGATCTATAAGGTAAAGTGATCTCCAGAGGCCGTTCCAGTCGTGAGCGTGAGGCAGGTCATCAACTGTGGTTGGGTGCGTGGGACTGTACGTGAACACGTGTGTGGGGAGCGGTGGCACAACGATTGGCACGCTGCACCATCAACCCGGATAAATGTCCTGCCACGGCTAACATCAGTGACAAGGGATTTCTGAACCAGTCCTGGGCCTCCCCTAGGTAATCTTAGTCTCAAATGAGTGCCTGGTTCTGTGTAAACATCAACATTGGGGCGATAAAGGTGGCTTAGGCATGGTGCTGGTTACACCACCCCTTCATGTACCACTGTCCTTAACACATGCACACTAACAGCACTTTCCCCAACAATCTATAGAGGCTATACCAGGGATCATAGACCTGTGCCAAGCGAGCGTGGTGCTGGCCACCCACCCGCTCGTGCGCCGTGCCGGCCTTCATAGGTGCTCGCTAACAGCACTTGCCACAACAGTCTTGTTACAGGCTATATGGGGGGGGTCTTTGTGTGTATGCGTGTGTGTGCGTGTGTGTGCATGCGATGGGGGGGGGGGTCTTTGTGTTTTGTGTGTGGCACTGCTCATACCAGGTGCATGGTGAGGATCTCCTGGCGGTTGAGCATGGGCATGAAGAGCACCCACTGGCTCCTGTGGTTCCTCCGCGTGAACACGGAGAAAATCTGCGCGTGCTCTCCGTTCTCCTGCACGGGAAACGCGATTCACATGCGTGAGCTGTAGCGCACGTGAGCAGTTTCTCTCGCATCGTTCCTGCAAGAAGATCCCGGGGGCACGCGGAGCGAAACGACGGACGCCGTGGCCAAGAACGCGAACTACGCGGCGGCACGACCGCGAAACCCTGCGCTCTAGAATCAGATGTCATTGGGTTTAAAAAAACTGAAAACTACTCGATAAATAAAACAAATATTTTTTGGAAACAAAACGCGAGGCCGCTAAAGCCCGCCCCGATGCAACTGAGAAAATAATCAATTTTAAAACGGACGATGTTTGGCGCGGGAATGAATTCCTTCACTGAAGGCAACTTAACGTTGAACCGTGGTGGGTGACAGGCGGGAGTGGGAATCCCAAAGCACAAGGGCTTCACAGCTCCGTGACCCTTGGCCACCTCCCCTGACCTCCGCGTCCCTCGCTTTGGGTTCACGACGACGGCGGAGACAGAAAAGCAGGGAAAGCCATTGGAGGGGGGAGGCTGTGGGAGCAGGAGAGGCTAAGAGGCAATGCATCGGGCCGGCCTGCGTGAGGCTCAGTGCGCCACAGCATGATGAGTTTGCGTGAAAGGTGAAGGTGCAGCACTTTACACTTCAAGCTAAGATGCCGGACGTCACGCGGCCTTCTAAAATTTTCGCTCACGCCACCGCTAACGGACATGCTTCCACCAGAGGGAGCTCCAGGGAGCTCTCCACACCCACCGCCAGTTATTAACCAGGGCGGCCATGGGGCTCGAACCGCGAACGTCTGCACCTGAGGCGAACGCGCTTACCGCACGGCTGTGTCGTTATGCCTATTTACCAAGGAAAGCCTCACTGAGTCCCACGACTCGTTTTCAGGAGAATCCTGCCACATTTTTTTTCGCAGTAGGAGGCAATGTTGCCAAGCGCAATTCTCATAGAGTAATTCGCAAGGCAATGTTTCAGCATTGCTAACCTTGGCCAACGCCAGCTACATTGTGAGGTTGTCTTTTTCTTTTAAGCTATGGGAGGAAACCGGGGAACCCGGAGGAAACCAATGGAAACGAAAAAAATAGTTTCGGACAAACAAACTGCACGCAGAAGGGCACACGAGTCTGGGTTTCGAACCTCGGCCCCTTCTTGCTGTGAGGGCACAGCCAATCACAAGCGAGATAATCCGGAGAGCGCGGCCACGTGGGAAAGGCAGCTGTGCACGCGTCACCTGCAGCAGGTCTTCGATCAGCACGAGGACGAACTGCACGACGCTCTCCTTCACGATGCGCGTCACCAGGTGCAGGAGCGTCTGGGCGCACTGCGGAGAGAGAGAGAGACAGAGAGAGAGAGAGACAGAACGAGCGTGAGCGAGAGCGTGAGCGAGAGGGGGGTGGGGGTTACATAAAGCAAAGTAAAAAAAAATGTCAAAAAAAATTTTACGCAATGATGAACGAAGCAAAATGCCGACTACACCGAGCATCTTCTTGTTTCCACTGATCGTAAAAAAAAAGAGAGACAGGGAGAGCGACTCTATTCTCGATTCTCGCTATATTGCGCGCGCAAGCAAGTCGGCCCTAATTACAGCGTCTTCGCGGCCGCCGACTATTGACATTTAGAAGAAAAAAATTAAGCTGCCAAATCGAAGCCGCGCGAGCTAAAACTTTGAATGATTCATTGCGCACGACGGCAATGAGCGCTTGACGGGAACGCCATTAATAATGCATCGTTTAAGCAAATGTTTCCCCGACATAGTGAGCGCTGTACTGTGCAATTAAAAAAAAAACGAAGTCAAGGTAAAGGTGCAGCCCTGCAATTGCTTTGTTACGCCACTGCTGGTGGAAGAGCCTCATGTAGAGAGAGCTCTAGAGAGCCTCCTTCTCTCGAGTACTTTGTCCTCCGCCTCCTCCTCCACGCTGGCCAGACGTCTTGGAAGGGGGTGCGAGTACCCACACTTTACCCCGCCGCACGCGCCCCACTGGCGGACGGACCGACAGTGCTGTAGGGCAGGGGTCCACAACCCACGGGTCACGTGGGTTGGGGACCCGTGCCCGGTCCGTGGCCTGTTAGGAACCGGGCCGCGCAGCAGCACGAGGTGAGAGCGGTGAGTCTGCGCATGGCCCGCCCCCATTCATTTATTGTTTACCACTTCCGTCCGCGCCTCTTTCCCGCACTGCGCACTCGTCTCAGTCACAGTGTTGGTAAGCCCACAAGCTCTAGCCCCTAGTAGCCAAAATGAGTCAAAAAACAAACGTCGCCGGAGAGCTTCTTTGAAAAGGGGGAAAGACCCAATGATGACCCCACCACCTCCCCCGGTCAGTGAAAAAATGCTCTTCCACAAAACCGATCCCTGGTGCCAAAAATATTGGGGACGGCTGCTGTAGGGCATTTACACTGCTGGGTGGTGGGGGAGGTTTAGAAAACTCGCGCCGTTGTTCCAACTGCCGCACCGGGAGATCGAATTGAAGCGGCGACCTCTGGGTTGCGAGTCCGCTGCGCTCGCTGCTAAGGCACATTTCATGGGACATCCCAACAATGTAAATTCTGTTAGTTTGTCCGACATTCACCCTGCAATGCGTATCGGGATCACACAGGCCAAAACAACGACAAGAAGACAAGCTGATAGGATCAGTTTAACACGGAGGCGAATTGCCCGATGATGCTGGATGCAATTACCAGCGAAACGTCGTACTCAAATTGTAAATGTTGTGGCTTTAACACACCGGTGGGCTAAAGCAGTGAACTATTTGTCTTTTGTCAACGTGACACTTTTTTACTGATTGGCCGTGTCGGGTGGTGGAGGGTTACGACACATTTATAAATAACGCGATCTAAACCCAAAAACGTTGATTATGAACTGATAGGACATCAGACGGGGGCGCCAGGAGATTCGTGCGGAACTTCATCGCTCAGAAAGTGTTTCGGTTGTGAGGGCTGTGAGCGGCGTCAGTCTCGGAGGCAAAACGATTCCCTTGGCAAGCCGCTCGGAGCTCGCGATGTTTGCGATTCGCCCGCGGACTCCGCAATGTCGCGCGAAGGCATCCCCTGGTCGGAGCAGCCTGACTCCAGATCCGCACGGCGACGCGAATGGGATAATGAAAAAAATATAATGAACCTCTGCAGTTTTATGGAAGATCGATTGTAGCTCCCTTGGTTTGGTATTGTTTTAAATGAAAAGCAACCCGCATGTCCATTGGACATGACCATCCGCCCATCCCTGCCAGCCAGCCAGCACAACTTTTTAATCTTATTTTAATCTTACTATATAGAGCCCGTCTCTCTCTCTCTCTACATTGTGCTGTTATATCCCAATTTAAAATTTTGCTGATCATACCGAAAAAGAATGGTAGCTGTAAATGCCCCAGAAGAGGTACACCTTGAATTACAATGTCATCTTGATCTTATTCAGTGTCAGCTTATTTCCCCTGAAAATTATTTCTGAATGCAAATAATGAGTTTCTCCAACAAGTGAAATCTTGTCACGTTTCCAACCCAAGTTATGTGTCGAGATAATCAAAAATCGAACAAGTGGAGGAGTACAGATACTTTGGGTTTCATCATCAACTCTAAATTGAAGTTTAACTCCCATTTTAATGATTAAACCGCAAAGAAGATTAATGTTAACATTGGCTTCCTATACAGACGTAAAAACCGCAAACCGTCTATGCTACGTTTAGATATTGTAAGAGCAAGCATATTTCAATTTTTTTATAACCACGATGTTGTCTATCAGTTCGCTTCTGCGTTTGCATTAAATAAGCTAAACTCACTCTACCATTCGGCTCATCACTGTGCACTGGATGCTCCCGACAGAACCCACCATCGTGACCTTTCCAGTGTCTCGGTTCGAAATCGAACTCGCTCTCTGCCCGTAGAAACATGCACTCGGCTCTGTTTACTATATCGCTTCTCTTGGCTAACTCCGCTAAATATTTGATGGATCTGTTGACCCCAAAAGGAAATAAACAAAGTCTTAGAAAGCTCCCCCCGTGACCTCTTAAAAATCCAGAAGCTTTGAGACGGTCGTGAAAACAATTGACGAGAGAGGCGAGAGACAAAGCCTCGCTCCGGAGCAGAGACCGAGCGGAGGGGGGGTATGGGGCAGTAGACGGAGGCGAGAGGCCTCAGCGGCGAGACGGCGTCGCGCAGTTCCGAGACCACGACCAGTCAGTGCCAACCAAGAGAAGTGGGAGTCAATTTTGGGAGGCCTTTGTATGCATGGACGTCGAACTTCTTTCGCACCGTACGTGGCCAAGGACAACAAACTAAACGTCGCCTCTACCCAGCAGTGAGACGTTACGGGTCGACGGCATCTCGCGCTGCCGATGTTTGTGTGTGCGGCTGAGTTTCGTGCGTGGTACCTGCGTGCCCTCGATTTCGGCGATGCGGCGCCTCTGCTCGGTTCCAGCCGCGGTAAACCGCTGGATGAACTCGAAATCGTCAGCGGCGATGAGCTGGCTCCTGCGGACACGTTAAAGAGGCGCACGCTGGTGACTCGTCCCTCCGCCCGAGCAGGAGACAAGCGGCTGTGCGGCCAGGGTTCACTCGCCTGCTATGCCGGGGGAGCGTGGGTTCGATCCCGACCCTGACGCCTGCTGAGTTTGCGTGTTTCGCCTCGTGGTCGCGTGGATTTTCCCCTCCGCATTGAAAAGCAACGTGCGTTTGGAGTATTTGGATGCTATAAATTTCCAAGCGATAAGGCGCTTCGTTGAGCTTTCATTTATGGCCAGGTCGCTTCTGAAAAGAGATATATTGCTCAGTGGGCCTTATCTGGTAAAATATAAATAGTTTAGTACTGGCCACACCGCTCTTGGCATCCCGATCCCATCACTCTCCACGTCTTCCTTCTTGGCCAAATGGCAGCTGAATTCCTGCTGCTGCTGCTTCAGTAATTTGCGAATGTTTGCAGAGAGAATTACAATGCAAAAAACTATATTGTTGTGGGTAAACTGCGCATGAAAACATGCCAAGGGTAGGTCCACCGATGAGATGGAGCGATTAAAGCAGTTCGTGCCCAGATGCTCGGTGGGTTTGTCACAAAGCACAATGAGTTGGGGGAGGCCATCATCCAGCAGTGGATTGGCCATGGCCGATGATGATGATTATGATGATCGAATCTTTGAAATAAAACATGTCACACAACAAATCCTGCTAGTTGGTTCACGGACAAAACAACAATTGGGGTGGAGTGGTGGCACAGTGCTTAGCGCCTGATCACGTGGGTTCGAGTCGGTTAACTCTCTGCGGCGACTGTTTCTGAATTATTCCTCCACGCCCGTTTGCCAACCCGCACTGATCAGCGTGGTGAAGTATGGTCAGACAACACGGCAAGACTGACACAGCATGAGGAGGCCTTCATCCAGCAGTGGATTGATAAAGGGATGCAAAACGGTATTTTTGGTTTTTTATGTCCCAGCATTACCAAAATAATGCAAGTTAAAGACAGCACAAACTCTGTTCTGGGTCTCCACGTATAAGCAGAAACCCGTGTTTGACTCCACGAGCCTGTTGATCGATAACTACCCAGCTACAGATAATTTGTTTTCAACAAGTAAACTGTTGACAGGATTCTACCTTCGAGGTACTCATCAGCAGTGTCTATTGGAATGTTAAACCAATGCTGCCGGGTTAACGGATGTTATTGGCAAATAAGAGCACTCTTATGTAAACGTTACGGACTCAGTTGTACGCGAGAAAAATGTAGTTCTGTGAGATAATATCGGACAGACTCAATCGGAGGAAAATGATGGAGGGAAGAGGGGGGGGGGGGCGAGCGGGCGTTGGGTGTGAGGACATCAGCTGTTGGAATAAACATCCTCCCTGTCAAGAGGCTCTTGCTGTCCAAGACCGAGTGGGGAGATGGGTTGAGAGAATACGGAAGCACTCGACTGCGTTTAAAGCCCCACGCTGTTTGAAAATAAATAATACATTCCAGCCATTCTCGATGCACCAATGGGATGAGGGCTTCCACATGCACGTGTTTATATGCTGAACTTCTTTCGCACCGTACGTAGCCAACCGTGCTAAGCGGAGGTGCCGGGGAAGGACAACAAACTAAAGACAAAAAGCAGTTTTAAATAAATGAGTTTGCAATCTAGACGATTTTAAAGTGCCATAGCTCCAGTGGCTTCCTAACATCGTAAGGAAGAGCGTTCTAGACGGCCGCAGAAGCGCATCTGAGAGCGCTCGATGCGGTGACTGCTTTTGTTCAATGACATGTCGTGTCAGTCATGGAGGGCGGGGGGGGGGTAGTTTAACCATACTTCACCACACTGATTGGTAGGAGGGAGGGGGGTGCGCATGACTGGTTCTGATGTCAGCTGTATGTTGATAAACAACATGAACACAGATTTCCTGCTTATGATTTAGATTCGTATACTCGCCATCAACCACGATCCCACGTGACACATTTTGTATGGCATTATATTATCGTTCCAACCGTTTTATGGCATCACGTAATGTTACGTACATGAAGTTGTGAAAAAATAAGAAGAGGGTTTACCCTTTCGAGCAATAAGACAGCAGGTGTTAAGATGTTAAAACACCAAATGGATATCTTTTGCAAGGCATCAAGTCTGCATTAACAACATGTGCTTGCGGCAAAACATGCAAACACACACGCTCTGATGACATGTACACGTTATATATCATATCTACGATATTTTTGTTTTTTATTAACGGATTGGCCTACACCCATGAGGTGGCAGTCTAACAAGGTTTTAATTACCCAACATACCCAATTAGGTTAAACCACAAAGTAGCATTGCCTAACGACTGGCAGACTACACCCGTACAAGAAACAAAGCGCCTTCGTGACAGCCACGAGCAGCTATAGGCACGGAGTAAACGATATCGAAATGACTGAAGGTCATTATTGTTATCCATGACGTGTGAAAGAATGGCCAGTTGATTGCGGTGCGGCTGCTGAGAATCCACGCCGTCATGCCCGCAGTGGATGTGGCGTGCGCATCCGAAGGGCTCAACACGAGCGGCCGTTTGCAATCGTTCGTCGCGACGGCGAAAATGGGGCCCACTTTTAAACGACGGGGCAAAATTTTGTTTACATGGCAATCAATGTTCTCTGGTGGATTACTGTGACGGTTCTCCCGGCGCCTCTGACTTGACTCCGTCCGTGGAATCGTAAGGAGCGATCGAGGCGGCGGAGGAGCGGCGCGAATAACGTCGAACACAACGGCAGCCCACGACTCTCCGTTGGTCCGAGGCTACAATTGCCACGGCTTACGGGGACGTTTGCTTTCGGCTCCGAGATGCAATGATACGAGAAAGCGATTGGGTACGGAGAGAGGTACAATCCCATTACGGTAATCATGCCAATGCCTGGGCCAGTGGCTAACATCAGGTTAAGTGTAGCGGACAGGGCACTGTCCGCCCACACTGAAAATAGCGCGTGCAGATTACGTCTTGAGAGCTTAGCAACCGCGGCGCATTCCGAGCCGAGGAAGCGATTACAGAGGCAGCAGCAGCCATGGTCATTCCACTGCTGGATGAAGGCCTCGACATGCCGTTGCCCCCCCCCCCCCCTCCTTCCCTCACGGCTCTGCGGCGTAGCAATCCATCCCAGCAAACCGTGCGTGGGGCACATTGAATCTCTCCGAACCGGAGTGAAGAATCGAAATGAACCTGAGAATGAAACAAGAGTCGCAATATCTCATCGCTCAAACGAGCGATAAGCTAATGCTTTGCGACTCATCTGACAAATTCCACGTTAAATTTCGATTGAAAGCTTTCGTGACTGCAGGGATTCATCTTCTTGGTTCTTTCGGTAAAGTCACGTAGAAGGGAAGTAATAAAATAATACAAATAATAAAAAACATAATAAAATAATATGTTTTATTTTTTATTATTTTATTACTTCCCTTCTACGTGACTTTACCGAAAGAACCAAGAAGATAAATTCCACATTCCCATGGCGTCTGCGAGTTCTCGTGAGCGGACAGCTCACGGATGATGTTCGTGCGAGAGTGACACCCATTGCGTTAATCTACAACGGCGTGATGGACTGCCTTTTGGCGTCATCTGGTCCAACCCATGTGAGACTAGGCTCTAAGGAAAGCTGTCTCGGGTGTGGACCAATCAACTTCAAGGACAGTGCATACATTATCAGAGTTATGTTTTTTGTTTGCATTATGACTGCAGGTATTGTGGTCTATGCAAACATGACTCCTTGTAAAAAAAAGGCGTCAGTTTAGTTGCCAGATAGAAGGGTAAAAAAACAATTATCATGATGGACTGAGTCGATCATCCCCGACTGGAATTAAAAACTCGCAATTTCTTGAATGTGTGTCGACAGCTCTCAAGACTTTGTTGTAGCTGGCGAGGCGCCGTGGAGTTAAGCATCTCTGGTACAATGACGACCAGAGGGCCCACGGCCGTCACTTAGTGGTGCTAGTTACGAGGCATCTATTGCAGGGAGTAAATGTGCAAAGTAACCAGAGCAAAAGGGCACATTATTTACACGACATCTACGCCAGAACATACTGCGAATAGGTTAAACAACAAATAAATAGCGCTTAAATACACATTTTTATCAAAACAATGTCAGAAAATCCTGTCACAGACGTTTGTAAATTAACCGTATGTCCAGCCTCAGACATAACGGAGCTTGGTTTATAGCATGAGCTAATAAAAAAAAAACATGAGCTCAAACTGCCGTCACAAGACAGGCACGCCACATTTAAAAGGGAATGCATCTTATCTTCTCTGGCCAGACTACAATGTATCAGAATATGAAAGTATGCCGTGGGGTACCCGGCATACCGCTGTGCGGACGGAGGCTGGCCACGTGTAGTGAGTTGCAGCGTGGGGACAAACCGCCTCATCCACGATCTCTGACCAGTGCGGAAGAGTAGGCCAAATACCCTCTAAGAAGATGGGGTCTTCTAGAGCTCCCGCTAGCAGTGGTGTGAGCAAGCAATTGCAGTGCTGCGCCTTTACCTTTGATTATTTGGTTCTTTCGGTTAAGTCACGTCTAAAGATAAAATAATAAATTAAATTAAATAATAGCATACGACGTTTCGATTGCAACACAAGCAATCATCATCAGGTATAATGAAATAGCGACATAAAATCTAACCAGAAAACTATAGACAGACATATTAGCAGACAGATATCATGTCTGTCTATAGTTTTCTGGTTAGATTTTATGTCGCTATTTCATTATACCTGATGATGATTGCTTGTGTTGCAATCGAAACGTCGTATGCTATTATTTAATTTAATTTATTATTTTATCTTTAGACGTGACTTAACCGAAAGAACCAAATAATCATTTACTGCAGTCACGAAAGTTCTAAAATTAAGATTGAACCTTTACCTTTGTAAAATAATCTGAAATGTCCCCTCTCCCCCACATCACCCGCAGTAAATCTGGGGCTCTTATCAATTCCAACCTCAATCGTTTAAAGCAGACACAAAATCATACGCACTTCTCATTCTGTTGAATGTTCCCTTGAACTGAACTGCAATGCACACAGCTCACTCTTCTAGCGAGCACATTGCACGCGCACTCAGAGTTTGTTCACTGTTCCATACCATTGCCCGCAAGAGTGATTTCACACTGGTGGTCTCCATCACCTCTCGTGGTCAGGGAAATATCCCGGCAAGATGCCATTTGGGACTCGGAGCTTCTTTCACCTCAACCTTTTGATGAAGCAGCGAGAGCACCATCGGCATTCGTGATGACTTGCACCGGCTGCCAATTAAACCAAGGATTGATTACAAGCTGTGCACGTCCGGAGACACGAGCACGCACACCGGTCCGCTGCACGCACTCTGATGGGCGTGCACACGGCACACTGCACGCTCAATCGCCGCAGTGCTCCGTTCGGCGGCTCACGGCGACGCTGATCGTTCCGCACACATCGGACGGCGAGATTCGGACCTCGCGACTTCGCGGTCAGCAGTCCATCGGCCTGGAACGGACCTATCCACTCACTCACCTACCCACTCACTCACCTACCCACTCACTCATCTACCCACTCACTCATCTACCCACTCACTCATCTACTCACCCATCCACTTAGCTACTAAACAGTCCATCGGCCTGGGACGCACCTGCCCACTCACTCACCTACCCACTCACTCACCTACCCACTCACTCACCTACCCACTCACTCACCTACCCACTCACTCACCTACCCACTCACTCACCTACCCACTCACTCACCTACCCACTCACTCACCTACCCACTCACTCATCTACTCATCCATCCACTTACCTACTCAACAGTCCATCGGCCTGGGACGCACCTGCCCACTCACTCAGCTACCCACTCACTCACCTACCCACTCACCTACTAAGTGTGGTCTGGAACTCTCCTTCCCACTCACCCACCCATTCACATACTCAGTGGTCCATTGGCCTAGAACTCAATGTTCGAGACTCTTTATAAAAATTTAACCAGTTCAGTCGACAATGCAAGATGGAGCTGTTTAATAGAGCTTACAATGTGTGAATATTGCGCACTCGTGATAGCCTAGGTTATAATAGTTGCATATTTTCTAAATGTAATTACTTTCATAAGCAAATCTGGGTACCAAGAGGCTCGTGAAAAAAAATGGGCGCATCAAATATCAGCTCAAATTAGAATCCTAACGAACGTCATAACGATAACAAGAATTAATATATTTGTTTGCCCATAAAAGCCTCTCTGCATCTCAAAACACGTTTTCAGGAGGGTCTTGCCAAGGTTTTGCAGTGGGGGGCAACGATTTACATCTGTTTGCCAATGTTTTTAATTTGGAAAAGTTTGGACCATGACACACGGCCTACTCCTGTGAAAATAACATCACGGGACCTTTAACGGTCCACTATGAAGCAGACGGCATGAATATGTATGGTCAAAGCACCTGCTGCCATTGACCGCAGCAAGAAACTTAATATTTGTTTAAAACATCTCATTCATCTCGCTCACATCTATCTTGCCTGCATCTTTCTTCACATTATCTATCCATGTTTGTCGACTTCTGTTATCTCACCGCATCTCTATCTCTTGTCTATACCCCTTATATAAGGTGGCACTGTTGATTTTATCAATTGAATGGGAGGGCTCCGAAAATAACTTTTCTTCAAAGGCCCCTTAATTGGACAGCGACAGTCACCGCTGAGAAAGCGAACTGAATGGCCTCTTTAGAAGTTCACAAAAGCCGTGCCCTCTTGCACCAATCCGAATTGTCCTCCCGCAGACTTCCCAGACTCATTTGCAGCCCCCTCCATCCTTGCAGCCAAGCACCTTGTGGAATCGTGACAAAGGATAGACCATCAATGACGCCGCCGAGACTCGGGATAAAAATGTTGTTCGCAACTTTTTGTAAAGTTTGGATCGAGCAAGTCGGCTCCGGCACAAAGCCTGACATTCACAGCGCATTCTCTAACACTTCACAGCGATGAAAAGAGATCGCATTATAATTTCACGTGAGCAATGAGTCAAATTACCAGCAAAATAAAAAAATGATCGTGCACTCTCTCTTTGTTTTGTTTCTTTTTCTGGGTGGTTTTTTTAAAATAATTTTTATTCCCGGTGTGGTGTCGATGCTAGTGTGATGAGACGAGAAGTCGATTCTGAACGCTCGTAGTGCAGTGCATCACTTCCCGTGCACATTTTGATTTAAAGCTTTCGTGACTGCAGGGATTCATATTCTTGGTTCTTTCTTGCTGTGGTTTTCACACCTGATGATGATTGATTGTGTTGCAGTCGAAACGTCGTGATAATTTTATTGTTTTATATTTTTATTATTTTATTATTTCCCTTCTACGTGACTTTACCGAAAGAACCAAGAATATCACTCCCCGTGCGTTAGAGAACGGTGCACATGAGGAGGTGACACAGAACTACATCTCATGTTCCTACGCGTGGCCTCTTATTCACACATTGAGGAGGCGTGCTTTACCACACGCCTGCAACAGAGGAAGGGGTGTCATCACGTGGCAGTCAAACAGACACTTGTTTATTATTAGAGCTGACCTTAAGCCAAATGAAGTGAACATTTGATTTAATTTCAAGATGTTTTTAAAATCAGAAGTCCAGGGATTATTGACTGCGCTGAGACCATCATATATGCTACACCGCAGAGAACACAGTTTAATCACAGGCAGCTGAAATCCAGATTTGAACCCAGAATTCCTCAAGCGGTAGCTCAGCGCCCTAACACCGGAGTAAGCCCTTGGCCACCTTAATGCATGCCAGCTGTGTCGCCTTTGAAAATGAGCTTCTTAGCTCAATGGACTTAACTCGGTGGGAAATAAACTTCTGATTTTGATGTCTCGGCATGTAACGATGCACCTCCCCCGAGTGAATTGCAATCCGATTCAAGGATCAGCTACGTTTTGTCTCGTTTCTACCATCTCATAAGTAGCGTTTCTCAATTTTAATTTCCAGTTGTCGAGTGTTGTTCTCTCCTCGTGAAACTAAGTGTAGCATAAGCATATTATCGGGATACAAATCACACATATTGTGAAGCAATCGATTCTTAACATGCACAATGTATCCTGAGTATTAAAATTAATTTTTGATGGATGAATAATTGCATAGTGACTTTTCCGAGTGATTTATACTCACATCAGCCAGGGGGTTGCTGCTATGCACGTGATCTGGAGGGGTGGGTTGGTGAATCAACGTACAAACTTTGTGAAACTCCCTTCACGTGGCTGTTTCTTCACACTTTAACCTCCAGCGATGGGCAACGGGGTCCAGGGGAACGCGACCAGGAGATGCGGGGCACGTTGAGAATAATTCGCCACACCTCACACACACACACCGCAGCGGGGTGGGTGGGGGGCCGTGGGCTGGGGGGCCGTGGGCTGGGGGCCGTGGGCTAGGGGGAGGGGCGTGGGGTGTGGGTGGACAAGCTGAGAGCTTGGCACACTTGAGGGCGTGAGTAATACACTTCACCACGCTGTTCAGTGCGCGTTGGTGAAGGCGAAGAGCATACATGTCAGAGCAGAGTACAGTCCAACAGTCCATTTTTATGCACTGCCTCTGCTGTCCACAACTTGGACAGCAGAACCACGTGCATACGATAAGGTGACGAAACAATAACAATACAACAATGGCAGTGACACAATAACAACACAACAATGCCAGTGAAACAATAACAACACAACAATACCAGTGACACACTTAACAATACAACAATACCAGTGACACAATAACAACACAACAATGATCGTGATACAATGCGCAAATGTGCGTGGCCAATGCCCCGGCAGACACGCGTGTCATCGGTGTGTGTGTGCGAGGTTCCCGCACTCACTGCAGGTAGGGCTGCCAGTTGATCTTGCTTGCGCGGATCTCTGCCATCTTGGAGAAGAGGTTGGCAGAGGCAAAGTCCGACGTTTCGGTGAGGTCCATCTCGCCGAGCTCACAGCTGCACACACAGCGGAGAGAGCATCAGTAACAGGCGGTGCGGCTAGCAGGGTGCGCAGGCGGTGCAGCTGCACAGGGGCCAACTCACAGGCCGGGGATGGATCCTGGCTACGGTTAACCCCAACCCCAGATTGTGCAGATCATCCGATAGCGAGTGTTGTGGGTGCTGCTGCTGCTGCTCGACGCGTCTCCTCTGCGTCGCTGTTTGCAGTAAACACGCGGAGCGCGCGGTCGCACGCCCCAGGTCGCTGTTTGGTCCGTTCCGGTTTGAGAACCAAATCTAGGACGGTTCGGCCCCACCACAGGTGCCAACCTCTTGAAGCCGCGGGGACCAGGGCACGTCGCGGGAGGAAGAAGATCTCGTAATGCGGGGAGAGGGGAGAACCGCATTGGCGAACACCACCCTGGGACTCGCACGTGGACAGCTGCCTCGATGAAAGGACAATCGTGGAAAACAAGGACACGTGGCTGACCTAGACGCGGGTTGCCTGCTGTACGTGCGGTCTGTAAGATGGTGCTCCAGCTGGGATCGTCTCACTGACTACACTCATAGATGTGATGGGGGGGGGAAATAAGGCCAGAGGTTTTACCCTTTCTGGCGATAAAACAGCAGGCGTTAAGATGTTCAAACACCAGAAGCTTTTGCAAGGCATCAAGTCTGGATTAACCACACGTGCCTGTGGCAAAAACATGCACACAAACACACTCTCATAATGCATGCGTTTTCCGAGATGTAGGTTCATAAGTCACTTTAAGACGTAGGCTTTCACGACCAATATTATTCATAATAAAAGTTTTTGGGTTAGATCGCGTAAGTATAAATGTGTCGTAACACTCCACCACCCGACACAGCTAATTAGTAAGGGATTTATCACGTAAACAAAACGACAAATAGTTACTACTTCAACCCACCGGTGTGTTGGAGAGAAATCCATAACATTTACAATTTGAGTAGGACGACGTTTCGCTGGTAAATATAAGTTAAATGCACTCATAGCCTTCACTTTTTACGGTCCATAATTATTAATGTGACATTACTTTACAGCCAGGTCTGCCATCTGGTGAGGTTTTTACCAAGGATTGTGCTATCGTTGAGGCCGCTGTC
Source organism: Lethenteron reissneri (assembly GCF_015708825.2). NCBI lineage: Eukaryota > Metazoa > Chordata > Hyperoartia > Petromyzontiformes > Petromyzontidae > Lethenteron > Lethenteron reissneri. Next base: position 10,780,172 of record NC_083820.1, on the reverse strand, counting down.
CTGGGGAAATCTGCAACAAGTTCCCAGGACGTTAAAAGTCCCATCTTTTGTCAGTTACGCAACTACAGAACGACGTATTTGGCATGCACGTTATTCCCTCGTCTGGTATCGTGAGATGTTCTCCCTCCCCCATGATTTGTCTCGATATAGTGGTGGCAAACCCCTAGTCCAGGCACCGGGCAAGCGAGAGGGGTCTCACGTTGTATTCCTCGCAAGGGGGCTGTGCCAACCGTGTACCTCCGTCAAATTGTGTTCGCAGCACACAAGCGATTATTTGTCGAGCCGGTGGGCAGTGCCTGAAGATGAATAACGGTTATTTGTCCAACATGTTTAATGCAAGGCAACCCGCGTTTCTTATGCCTGCTGTCGACGTGAGCTTCTGGGTCAACTAAGAATGTCATTTTATCAGCTGCACAAGGCAGGAGCAATGTGGAAATAAATCAGTCCTCGTGCAAATGCAATTCTGCAACAAAGCGGATGTAGATTGATGCCCCGGTTCTCGACTCAAAGTAGCGAGATCACACAGCGACATGGCCCCCGACTGTGAAACTACTGCATAGGGACAGCTGCCACTGGGGATGCCCTAGGCAAGACCACACAGCAACATCGCCCCCTAATGTGAAACTACTGCAGACTGTCTGTGAAACGCAACAGTGCCTTCACGATAGTTTTGTACATAAGAATGGCGAGAATACCAAATGTGTGATTCGTTTGATTTGAATGAATGTCTTCATGAGCAAGGAGTTGGAAAAGTTGGGCCTAATAATAAAAGTAGAATTTTGGGTGGTCACATATGGAAAACAATAAAAACACCATGGGATACCCCAAATGGTTGTTTTGACGAGTCTCATGTTAACTATAACATTCAGCATTATACTTGGAAGAAGATTATTTATTAGCATGCTCATTGAGGCTGCTCGATAAATACTTCCCCATCTTAATACTGCCAACTTTATACCAAAATATATTTATATTTTCTAATTAATGACAGGCCTGTGCTAAGCCACTGCTAGTTGAAGGCCTTCGCACACCGTGTTAGTCTTGGGGGTTGTTTCACCATATTTCAGGGGCCAGGAATAATTTCGATATCACGCACCCCTTATGATAGCCATGGCCGAGAATCAAACTCAGATAACTGGCCCACTAGCACATTGCGTTAACCACTGTGCACTCTTCCGCCCCACCCTGCATTTTAAATATGGTCAATGATTAGCAATGCTCTTTCCACTGCTAGATGGAAACATCCCCGATTTTAACACCACAACATTAATAAAAAAAACATGTTTGGTTCTGTCTACTAACATTTTACAATTATAAAAAAAACATTGCAGCATATATCGATTGCAATGCTGCTTTTGCTGCTTTGTTGATCAATTACTGTTTACAATGATCCACTCAAAGAGCCGTTACCGACTTCAAGTGTTCAGTGTCCGCAAGCCATCTACAGATGAAAATTAACCCCAAACGGAGCCATTGAAGAACCGGAATGGAATTAAAATGGAGACGAAGAGGAGCAAGTGGAAATGCGTTGGCTTAAGAGTAACTTATTTTGCCGCAGAACACATTTTCCCCACGCAATATTTTATCCCAACTGAAGACAAACTGCCAATAATCTCCACCAAACCGCAAACCCATTTGTCTTCGTTCCTCGTGCCAGCGAATTTCTTTTCCATTATGGTCCATTTCAACCTTTTCCATGAACCCTTAAGGTTGCAATTCTCCAGTCGGTACCCTAATTGCCAGTGCTGAGAAATAGCAAAAGCCATTAGGGCTGATGTCAAGCCACGTGCAATCTTGCCGGTCGCGCCAAGCCGTCAAGCCCAGCCATCGCCAAGAGTCACAAGAAGTGACATTTATTACTGTACGATGCACGTGTATTACAAAAGTATATTCCAGGCCGTGTGATCAGCGTGGAATAGGAGGCCCAAAATACCCTCTAAAGGGAGCTCTTTCGAGGTCCCTCTGGTGGAGACCCATCCAGCCAACAGTGGCGGTGTAACAAAGCAAATCCAGGGCTGCACCTTGAGTACAAAAGTCATGTAAATAAGAGATTGATTCGAAACCTATTGCTTGGGTTGCAAACATGTACTCGAATAAGCGTTGCTATGTCGAACAACTTAATTTAGTGTTGGCGCCATATATTAATTTCAAAAAAATTCAACAACAACAACAAATAGACATTGACATCAATGCCCAGACAGCATCAAAGACCCACGCATGGCCTCGAGTCGCAGAGCGATCAGTCGACCTCCACAACGCCGCGCCGAGAGATGTTCCTCACCGTATCAACCGGCGTCACGCACCCACGAATTCCCGGGGGGGGAATAATCAGCCGAAGCAGAAGCAGCTGTCGCCGCCGAGCTGAATCGTGGAAGACGGACGATGACTTCGACTCAAGCAGGTCACGAGCGAAGTGACCGCGGCGTGATGGGCACGGGACGCGCACCTGGCCCCGTCGCGCGCCCTTGAGAACCGACAATTTCTCGTTTTGATGCGAGCGGCCCTTAACAGCGTCGGCAGAAGGTCGGGCTTGTTTGTGGATGGGTCTCAGGTGTTGTTGGATGCCGGGTGCGAGCGAGGCGTGCGTTGTGGTGCAGCCCTGTCTGCACAGGTGAGAACCGGCGGAGGCTGCCCTGGTGACGACCGTCACGATTCAGCGCACCTTGCCAGAGCGGCTCCGTCCGGTCGGGGCGGATTCGTCACCGTCGTCAACACGGCACAAATAAATGCCGGCACGAACACGAGGTTCCGGTGTTTTGCGCGGCGGATAAGTACACGGTACCGTGGCAGGAACAGTCTGGGTGCTCCCACATTTTCTAAGACGTCTGGCTGGCGTGGAAGAGTAGGCCAAATACCCCCCCAGAGGGGATTTCCAGGGCTCTCTCTAGCAGCAGCAGCTATTCTGCCGGCTGGTGGAGTATATACGCGATTGCAGGGCTGCACATTTACCTTTGAGATGAGTCAGTGAGCATGTAATTCAAATGCAGGGGTGATGTATTAATACTATACTCCACTGATTGCTAACGATCCTAGTTACTTTGTTACATTGTGAAATCAGCGGCTCCCGCATCTTGTTGCAGAAGTCCGTGGTTCGAATCCAGCGGCCGCCCTGGTGAATACTGCGGGGGTGAATTAATCCGTAAAATCACCACGTGCCATCTGCTCCACGGTGTGCATTAAAGATCCCCTGGCATCATTCGCAAGAGAATGCCATCGCATGCCGGCGTCGTGGTCCAACTTCGCCAAATTTTGAAAATTACACCGCTAATTACCGCAACTGGGGTTTCGCGTGGCAATGATTTGCTGCTGCGAAAACTTGTCAGGACCCTCCTGCAAAAGAGTCGTGAGACTCAGTGAGGCCTTCGTGAGTAAACAAGCGCGATGAACAAGAATACAACATAATTCGATCTCTGAGAAATGTGTGCGTGCGTTACCGCACAGGAAAGAGGTTTACAAAACTGTGTCGCAAATTCTGTGACGCAGGTTCAATCAAGCACCTAAAATAAAAACGGTGTGGACTGCTGGGAGGCATGCAGACCTGCAGAGAATTTGAATTGTCAGTATTTTTTCTATGTCTCTCCACTATTTCGAGGGGGTTATCTACAAATGGATCAATGACCATATTCTGTCGCATGAGATGTGAAAGACCATTCGTGGTCTCCTGCTCAAACGCCTGAGGTGGTGCTCATCTCCTGTCCCACATTCCTGAGCCGGTGGTGGATATGCTACGTTCCTGTAATAAAGGATGGTCTATCTAACAGACAACCACGGTGATTTCCCCACATTTTTTCAGGTACATGTACAGCCCCTTTTGTCAATCGCACTGCTGGCTGAGGGACTTCCTGATACCGTGTGGCTCGTAGGGGTTATATCACCATACTTCACCACGCTGGTCAGTGCGGGTTGGTGAAAACGTGGAGCATAGATGTACAGTACAACCATGCATGTTGCTTCACTGCCCACCACGTAGCCGCCCAATCTATAACAACCTGTTATGCATTGTGCTCACCCATCCAAACACTAACCAGGCGCAACACTGCTTCGAACTGGTTCAGACATCACTCATGGCCATGGCCAGGAATTGAACTCGTGTCGCCAGGTTTAGAGCACAATGGGCTAACCACTGTTCCACCACTCCACGCCCATGATCATTATCATTTTTCGTCAGCTTTAATCATCATGATATGATTTTTTAATCGAAAACACACAAATGGCCAATGATGATAATAATGATGATAATGGTTAGTCCAATACATTTGTGAAAGGTAAAAAGTGAAGGTGCATCCCTGCAATGTCTTGTTAACGTTACTGCTGGTGAAAAAGCCTCCACTAGGGGGCGCTCTAAAGAGCCCCTCTGGAGGGTATCTTTGGCCTACTCTTCCAAACTGACCAGATGCCTTGGAAGAAGTGTGAGTACCTATACTTTACCCCATCACTGGTAATCAGAAAATTAATAGTGGAGTAATCCGATTATATATCAAGCTCTTTTTCACAGATGTCTAGTAGGGCCATCTCGGTTGACAGAGGCTGGGAGGGGGGGCATTTAAGAAACTTGTCAATCGTCTTAACTGCCACGCTGGGAGATCGAATCGATCCGGCCAACTCTGGATTACAAGTGCAGTGGCACTGCCAACCATTGAACCGTGGCAGCCTTCCGTCTGTTTGCACTCCCAAGGGACAGCGAAACAAAGGAAGAACGAAAGTCAAGATCTGGCCATGTGCAGTAGTGGAAACAAAACCTTGGGCCAAGGGAGGACTCCCCCCACCCCCAGCGATGAAACCCAAAAATAATGTCTATTTTATTGATATTTACCGGGTAATATAATGTATTATTCATATAGGGCGCTATTTCAGCCGCTTCACATTTCCGGATCCGCCCGTGCGCCCCCTGACCTATAGGGGTTGCATAAAACATTTGAAGGCATCATCATCAGCAGCGCAGCCGAGAAGTTCGCCTCAAAATACAAAACGAAAATCACTCCGGCGGAAACGCTGGCAGGAAATACACTCAGCAAAGTAACGGCTTTTGAAAAAAATAAAACCGAAATAAATGTGCGAATTACGAAGAGATCGAGCAGGCAGCAATGGATACCATGATGCAGACCGCTGGGACTGCGAAACTGAAACCCTGCTTCGATATAATGAGGAATTCAGTGCACGTGACAAATTAATGCAATTCGCGTAACCCAATTTTCGACAACGAAAAGCAACAACAACAAACAGCAACGGTCTCTCATGGATGCCGCGAGTGGTTACGTCGACCGCTGCACATAGGCTCGATGCAAACGGGATTGAAAGGGATAAAGTAATTAAATGATCTGCTTTGGACACACTTGGGATGACGCTAGCGAACTGGAAAAAACTGGCCTCAGAGGACAGATCGCAGGGCGAGGGAGACATCGCAGTCAGAAAATCTCCTCTCCCGCCGGGAGAATCCGGTTTGGTGCAGCCAGCCACTAAACCAAATTGACAGAGCAAGCCCAGCCCCCAAATGAAACTGCGTCCCCTTGACACGGCACTCCGTATCATGCACAGGAGTTACGGTTGTAAATGTATTTGTGTACTGTCCTAATCACAGAGGGTAACCATGACCCTGTCACTCAAGCCTTAGCAAAGCCTTGGCAATAATCACAACCTAATCAGGACGCTGGGAGTCCGCTGATTAGTACGAAGTAATCACAGAGCGGAGTACTTGGCATCTGAAACGTCAACCTCATTATCGCAGAGAGGCGATAATTATCGCTGTTGCAGCCGCACCAGCGACCATTCGTCCCACCCCGCACCTGCATTTGACACGTAGCTATAGCTACTGCAAGGCAGCACTGAGCTGGGAGTCCCCACACTTTACCCCACGGCGTACGACCAGCCGCTCACACCCACATGTACTGCTGGGTGGACAGTGGCGTGAGGAATTACGTTAAGAAACGTGCCGCGCTGGGAGGTCAAATCGAGCCGGCGACGCGTGGATTGCAAGTCGAGTCGATTTGCCGTTATACACCGCAGCAGCATTCCCCGTTCCGATGGCAGTGACCGGAATTCAGAGTCGCAACAGGGACAGTGGCAGAAACTCAATTCCTAACGACAAGAACATCAACCCTTGGAGGCAGATCCTAATCCCACTGTTAGCCACCGACCCTGCAAAATGTATAAGGATATTATTCACGCAACACGTAAATACTTTACAGGGTGGAAAAAAGAAGAAAACACACGAATCAGAATTTATTACGAAAAATTGTAAAATAAAATAAATGCGCTACAACGCTGCGGATTTATTCTGTTGGGAAAGTCTTTATCATAAAATATATATCTTTGCCTGAGGGGTTGTCCTTAAGGGATCAGATTTACTTTGCAGTGCCGGCTTGTGAATTTTAATGGCAGGCTAGCACGTTGACTTTTGATGGAGGCTTGTGATAGGCATCACCCTTCACTGCCTTTGGAGTCCATGTCCTTTAGCATTTACCGTGGAAGGGCACAGCTCCATGTCTGACGAACCTCTTCGTCTTGTGTTCGCGTGCGGTGGTGCCGGCACATACAGGGCCCCTAAGCAGACGGTGTTTTTTGGGAGCAACCTCCCTTCAATCTATGGAACCCTAGCGATATAACAAAAATAGATTTAGACAAGAGATAGAGATGTAGCGAGATGAGAGAAGAGAGATGCGGACAAGATTGTCATGAGCCAGATTGATCGTTGCTTTTATGTTAATCTGCTTCTTTGGACGATTTGAATTTGAGGTGATATTTGACGCACGGTGTGTTTTCATAAATTGGAGGCCCTTTGAGCTTGTAGGGGCGCTACGCTTTGGCTACTCAAAGATCTCATCCAAGAAAGGAAATCCGCCCCAGCCCAGAGCCCAGGCCCACGTCACGTGGAGTGTGACGTAGGCCTGGGCCTTACACGGCAAAATAAAAATAAAATGTTTGAAATATGATAATTGTTTTTTTACCCTTCTATCTGGCAACAAAACTGACACTTTTTTTTTTACAAGGAGTCATGTTTGCATAGACCACAATACCTGCAGTCATAATGCAAACAAAAAACATAACTCTGATAATGTATGCACTATCCTTGAAGTTGATTGGTCTTCACCCGAGACAGCTTTCCTTAGAGCCTAATCTCACATGGTATTGGACCAGATGACGCCAAAAGGCGCACAACTCAGTTTTGTTGCCAGATAGAAGGGTAAAAAACCATTTATCATAATTTTTTACTGGCAAATGAGGTTCCAATGATGTTTGAAATAGTTTCATATGGCTATGGTGGTTTACTAACTATACTTAACTGCACTGTCCAGTGGCGTGAAGCATAGAAGTGAGATCAGCAGACCGGTAAACGACAGGAGGTGCATAATGTACATGCATAATGTACATTTATTACCATAGAATACCCCACCGGCAATGGATACCCATTGTAATTTATATGCATTCATTAATCCCACAAGAAGGGCTCACGAGTGACGTCATCACATCTACCGTCCTCGATTTAAGGAACGAAACAAATCTGGCTGTCGCCTGATGAAGCAAGTTTCAATTACTGGCAACACATCGTGCTCAGATTGTTAATGTTGTGGATTTACTCTCCAACACACCGATGTTGCTGTACTCGTAACGAATTGGCACGTTCTGTTTACGTGAGACACCTTTTTTACTAATTAGCTTTGTCGAGTAGTGGCGGGTTGAACGACGCATTTATATTTACGCGATCTAACCAAAAAAACAACTCTATTATAGACCGGTATAATGTTCGCTGCACTCGCTTCCACAACCCACTCTGCAAGCTCTTACGTAACGCAGAAATTATGAATGATCAATTGCTGCGTAATACCATGTGCATAATTACGTACCATAAACAATGACGCCCGTGCGTGCAATTGACTTGTGAACTCACAGGCAGGAGCTGAGTGTCTCAGCTGGAGCGCCATCTTACAGACCGCGTGAACAGCAGACAACCCGCGTCTCGGGCAGCCACGTGTCCTTGTTTTCCACGATCGTCCCCCTCGTAGAGGTTATTCAATCTGACTGTGCCATTTTATTGTTAAGGGTCAACTGCCGTGTGGTGTTATCTCGGCGTGGTCCGGAACTGTTTTGCTGTTGTTTTTGCTGCCTTGCCCAACCTTGATAAATCTGACTTGCATAGTTACTGCATTTATTTATATTTAGTGACTCGAACTTGATTTGGAGCTTTCGTGACTCTATTTTGCACTCATATCATGTTTTTTTTAAATATTGTTTGCCATTGTAACTTGCTGATCCGCGCATCCTGGACATCTGTGAATAACGAGCTGCATAGCTCATCTCATTCTGAGATGTCCACTTGCTCGTCGTGCCGGGACGTTCACCAATCAGAGTCCCAGGTGGTGTTCGTCAGTCCCAATGCAGTTCTCACCTCTCCCCGCATTGAGGGATCTTCCCCGTGGCTTCAAGAGGCGGCCACCGCGGCCACGACGCACAGCGCGCTGGCACCTGTGGTGGGGCCGAACCGTCCTAGATTTGGTTCTCAAACCGGAACGGACCAAACAGCGCCTGGGGCGTGCGACCGCGCGCTCCGCGTGTTTACTGCAAACAGCGACGCAGAGGAGACGCGTCGAGCAGCAGCAGCACGCACACCACTCGCTATCGGAGCATCTGCACAATCAATGGGCTGTATCCTCCAGGTCAAAAATAGACGACTGCACTTGAGCGCATTATTGGAACGGCCTGTTGCCAGCACACTCGCTATTACATTCTTAACGGACCTCCTGTGGGTGATTAATAATATGGGTAAGCGTATGGACGGCATGTTCTGTGCACGTGTGCTGGCACAAGTTGCTTAATTATGGTATTTATTCTCGACAAGGTGCGTGCGTTGCCGCTCGCGAACATCGTGAATGGATAACAGTGCGTCACCCGTTCGCGGTTGTGCTGTTCAGATCTCCGATTAGTGCTGGGGTTGTGCCGTGTTGTTGTGCTGCACAATGAACGACGTTTCTTTCCACGGGCTGCGAGTTGTTCCTGAAGAAGCTCCCGGCACGCGGAGTGAAATGTCGGATGTGGGAATGACTGGTAGGACGGAGGCCAAACATTTTCCACTGAAATACAAGGTCATTTAATTTTGGACAACACTACTGATGGCGTACAAATACAGTTTTCAGTATATAATATTACATTTGCAAAGGCTAAGGCGCAGTCCTGCAATATCTCGCTCGTGCCACTGCTGGCAGAAGAGCCGCCACTAGAGGACACTCGAGGGAGCTGTAGAGATCCCCTCTAGCGGGTATTTGGCCTACTCTTCCACGCTTACCGCACCACGGTGCATGGTGTATCTATTTCTACTGATGGGTGGACAGAGGCGGGAGGTTTAAGCAACTAGTTTCCAAAATGACACGTGTGTCGAGAATTGTTCATTATTTACCACTTCGCGTTTATGAAACATCTCAAAATTGCTCCATGACAGACAACTATAAGCGTCTAAAAAATTCAGAGGAGGGGGATAGGAATCTGCCCCCCCCCCCCCTCCTTCCCCGCTGAGTGCCTCTCTGGAAAGGACGCTGCAAATCTGGGCCGCTATTCAATGTTATCGTGTTCTTTGGCGCTCTGCCGTTGGCCAGCATTTGTCCGTTCATTAAATATTGTGACCGTTAGCGATGGAGCAAGACAAACGAGCATTTAAATGGTGTGCATGAGCGCGCTTTGAAATTGTTTCTCCGCATGGGATGCAGTCAAGTTGGAAGATTTCCTGAAATTAAAACAACCCACGTTCCATCTTCAATTCTGTATTTGCATATAGCCTGTTGCTGTGGATCTTGTCCTGGGTCCCATATTTTACACGGGGTGCTCTTGGCCAATACCATCTGTTAAACAGGCCTCGCTTTGATGATGAGATCGAGACGGTCAAAACCCGGTTCGCAGAATTTGCATGCTTAAACAATTAATCGTCAGCTACGGGCAATCAACTGCTTGATGAAGGCCTCCCCAAGTCAATTATCACCATCTTGCGATGGGGTAATTCGCCCAGCCCCTATACACAAACCACTTTCAATCGCTCCGTCTCCCCGGTGGATGGACGTCCCATCGGACACGTTCCATTGCTTGGCTTAAAACAATATTGTTCCCCAAAGCCAGTAGGCTGATGGACAAATGGAATTATTCATTTATATGTGGAGACACAGCATTTATATAGAGTTCAAACTTACATTTGCGTTAATTCTCTGGAGCCCCCGTGTGAAATTAACATCACGAACATCTCATCAAAGGTCATCGCAGCTTCGTTCTTAGCGCGATTGTTTTGTACGGTGTGCGATTACTCATCGGGATTTTTGTCGTGTCCTCGTCGACTTTGTACGACAACGTGTTTTGTTTTTTGTACACATCTCGATGTGAACCTTTACGGTATTCTCGATCGCATGTTTCACACGTGCAGAAATGACAGACGTGCCGTACGCAACAAAGGCCTTTCCGACATTAATTCACGCGCAAGCAGTGGGGGGGGGGGGAATACATCGATATATATCATGCCCTGCACACACCCAATGCATTAATATTGCATTGCGAAATGAACACACAATTTGCACGGGAGGTTATTCCGGGGCAGCAGTGTTACTGGGTAAAGGACAAAATTCTTCCCCGCAGATGCCGATGTAGCGGTAAGACTAACACCGTAGCGGCCTGATAAGTCGTAACCACGTTCCAATTACATCCCCCCAACCACATTCACCCCCCCCCCCTCCCCACATTCACCCCCCCCTCCCACATTTACCCCCCCCTCCCCCACATTCACCCCCCCTCCCCCACATTCACCCCCCCCTCCCCACATTCACCCCCCCTCCCACATTCACCCCCCCCCACATTCACCCCCCTCCCCCACATTCACCCCCCTTCCCACATTCACCCCCCCCCACATTCACCCCCCTCCCCCACATTCACCCCCCCCCAACATTCACCCCACCACACTCACCCCCCCACATTCACCCCCCCCCATATTCACCCCCCCAATATTCACCCCCCACATTCACCCCCCCACATTCACCCCCCCCCCCCACATTCACCCCCCCCCCATATTCCCCCCCCCCCCCAACATTCACCCCCCCCAACATTCACCCCCCCCATATTCACCCCCCCCCAACATTCACCCCCCCCCAACATTCACCCCCCCATATCCACCCCCCCCCCCCCAAACATTCACCCCCCCCCAACATTCACCCCCCCCATATTCACCCCCCCCCCAACATTCACCCCCCCCCCAACATTCACCCTCCCCCCATATTCACCCCCCCCCCAAACATTCACCCCCCCCCCATATTCACCCCCCCCCAACATTCACCCACCCATATTCACCCCCCCCCCAACATTCACCCCCCCCCATATTCACCCCCCCCCCCAACATTCACCCCCCCCCCCCCCACATTCACCCCCCCCCCCATATTCACCCCCTCCACTTCCACCCCCGCTAGACCCTAATGAGCCCCCCACTTTAAAATGTCTAAAGGGGGGGGGGTCCACACCTGAACGAGCAACCAACATGCTGAATGCATCAGCGTTGATGCTGATGAAACACAGCCACTGAGTAGTGTTAAACCCGGTCCACAGCCGTGTACTTGTATATGTATGAAGTACTTTACTTTTTAACGCGGAGAGACGGATATGTGAAGCATTCGCTGCTTGTTATTCTCCACACGACGACGCGAATGAGCACTTTGTGCGTGATGTTATCTTGGCTCGTCATAACGAGTCGTGTCACGGAGTAATATGAACTGAAGTAACGGAGTGGTGAAGTATGGTGAAATAATCTCCACAGCCCACGCAGTATGAGCGGGCCCTCATCCAGCGTTCAATTTCTCTCGTGGATGAAAACATTACTTCGTTATTTAAACAGATACAATCCTCAACAAATCAACAAATACACACATTCCGTTCGATTACACTGGCGCTATCATCATCGGTACATATGAAAATATAAACACAATGCCTGGTATATTTTCTATTCCCCAAACAAACCATACAGAGTGCAGGCTACGTCTGGTACAACCCCAACACAGCACAGGACCCACTTAGCCCAACCGCGCAAACACTTGAGTTATTATCTCAACACAGCCGCCGTAAGTACTTTCTTTTCCGCTAAGGCACCTAATTATTACCACGGACGCTGATGTGATGATGCTAGCGTTCCGGTTGATTGGCAAGGATTATCGAGGATTTAGACTCGTGTAGAAATGTCGCGGGGAGGCGCGTTAGGGCCCAGCTAATGCCCCCGGCGTTACGGCAAATGGCTCAACGTGCTCGCACCAGCATTAGCGAACGGCGCTCGTTTAGAGAAAACGCACGGGCACACAAAAAAGCGGTCAATGTCGACCTACTTTTAAACGAAGGAAAAGGCCCAGAAACACACGCGGCTGCTGGCTCTAATCTAAAGCGTGCCCACGGGTGTCGGTCTTGCTTGCGGGGTGCCACTGTGGAGCCATATGTGAACTTGGACTTTCGTGCTGTGGTCCCGTGTTTTAAAGTTTTTAGGCACTGTGCCTGACCGGTTGTAGGTGTGTGTGTATGTATGCTGAACTTCTTTAGCACCGTACGTAGCCAACCATGGTCATCGGAGGTGCGGGGGAAGGACAACAAACTAAACACTGTTGGAACAATGCTTTTAGCGAGCACCTACGAAGGCCAGCATGGCACACGTGTATGACGAGGTAGGTGGTCAGCACCACGTCCGACCACCTTTGTCTCCCTAGTGATGTTTGCACATCGCATCAGGGACATATCTGAGGGTCCTTTGGACCTAGGGGAGGCGCAGGACTGGTGTTGATGGCCATGAGCGGGGATTAAACTCGGGTTGCCGGGTTTGTGGCGCAGTGCACACACCCACGCTCACACACCAACAGCGCCATCACACACACACACAGAGCTTGCACGGTTGTCGTGCACTCAAACCTCAAACCTGGCCTAGCTACGGAGCATGCAGCCACTCTGGGCCATGGGGCCCCGTGCAGTTGCAACACGTGCGCACTCAATAATAATATAACATCTTCTTGGTTCTTTCGGTTAAAGTCACATAGAATGGAAATAATAAAAATAAAACTTTTTTGTTTCCATTCTACGTGACTTTACCGAAAGAACCAAGAAGATGAATCCCTGCAGTCACGAAAGCTTTAAATCGAAATATAATAACAATGATGGTATTCGCTCAATTATGATAGCGCAAGCTATTGTTGCAGCTATGTTTCGCGTACAAAGGATAGTGCGCCCGTAGGGGGCGATGTCGACGTGTGGTTTTACCCAGTTGGGTAATTCTCATGGAATTTTTGTCAGATTTGGCAACGCTGGAGCACCACGCCGGGGCACGCGGCCCCGTTCTCTTTCTCGTGACGCCACGGGCTCTTGAACGTTCGCCCACGTATGGCTGCTTGCAAGCGCAGCATTCATCAGGGCAGCCGCTGGGTTCGAGCCGCGGACCCCTGTTGCAACGAGCGGCCGACGCACTAACCCAACGGCGGGTCATCGCTCCAGCTAGCGACTCCACTGGCATAAATACGCACAATAACTCCGTACACGAGGTAGAACGTCGTCGCTATTGTCGCTTGGGACATTTGTGGTTTAATAGCAGTGCAGCGTTGGAGTGCCTTTTTTTCCCCCAGCGCGACACAATATCTCCTTCCCACTGCTTTGTCTGTCCGCATCTTGGATTTTGATTAAAAGCTCCGATGCCACGGTCCATCCTCACGCAAAGTGCTCGTGGTGCAGCGGCAAAGTGGGATGTGCGAGCACCTCTGTCTGACCTCTGCGTCGTCCGGCATTTCCTAGCGTGTCCAACATAATGGAAGTCGTCGTTCCATAAAGCTTCGGGTAAAAAAACACGCGTGCAGCATTATCTGTTCCCAACATTTTCCTCTTGGGCTGCTTCATACGCACACACTAAAAAAAGACAACCGGATCGAACTACTGGCTTACTGTTCGCAACATAAATTATAGTAGTAAAAATTAACTGCTTCATAAGTAATACGTTTGTTTATAGCAGCAGCCAAGCCAGCTTAATGTTCACATGAATAAAGGTCACGCTTGCATCATATGAAAATTATCAGCCCAGCAGATGTCAGATATATATCTGACACACGACTTCGTCACAAACTTGGACAAGCATTGGGCGTTTTTCAAACCAAACTGTTTTACCACAGTCTTGTTTATTTGCTACTCGAGTAATTAAACTTTTTTTTTTTTACAGGGTGGCCTCACATAAAGAAGGGCCCCGGTTCGATTCCTGACACGGGCACCCTTCTGCGTGGGGTTTTGAGCGTTCTCTCTCGCCCTGTTCTGCCTGGGGTTTACTTCGGGGTTCTCCGGTTCCTCCAATGCCCTTGCTGTATGGGAAACAGGCCCACGTAGCAAGACGATTTTGAAAGGGTCTTGAGACTCCGTGTGGCTTTCCTGGAAAACAAAGTTGTTGTTATTATGACGGATAGGAGTCACAAGGAGAATTCGGAATCCAGAGCAAAATACATATTTTTTTTAAATGTCGATCCTAGATTTAGTTGTAGATAACGAAGTACGCGTTAATACCTACATTTGTAACAATGCACCCCTCAAACAATTCGATAGATTCCCACAATCTGGGGGGGGGAGGTAAACGTTAAAGAAGTGATGTTGCTTTTGATGCTGTTTGCATGATTTGTGCCATCTCGTTTGCAATGCGCATCCTGTTTGCTCTTTTGTTGTCCATTCCATCTCATTCATTGCATTAGCTTGGAGGTAACGTTATCATTGGACTGCAATGTCCCAGTGTTCGTGGATACGAGGCATCAGCCAGCAGGGTATCCTGGCAACGGGCTCAGGGCCTGTGAATTCCGCAGCCTGCTCGCTTGCAAATTAATGACCGCGCCTGGCTACCCGCACGACAAAACAACCCTCATTTTGTTCGGAATTGGTCCAACTCAACGATCAAAATTGAGCATTTTTTTCCGTTTGACGCCGGTTGTGTGAATGTAACAAACAGCCTTCGGACCACGCACACACACAAAAACAAGGGTGGAAGGAGAAGATGGTCGTGTGGAGTGGGTGGGGAGAGAGAACGCCAGGCCACGAAACTGCGAGCGCCGGACTACGAAGCGACATGGAAGCTGGTGGAGCAAGGAACGACTCAATCTTCACGTTCGCACCGCCTTTGACACTCTTAGCGGCGCAATCGTCGCGCGGTCCGGATGACTCTAGAGGATGCGTGTGGGGCCGTCCATAAATGACGTCACGCGCCTAGGGCGCCTAGGGGGGGGGTCAGACATTTGTGACGATGTGTGACGAGGGGGGGGGGGGGGTTTGAGAAATGTGACGTCACATCAAAATGCGCAACTTTAAATAAATATAGACAACACGTTCTACTTAATTAAATATACTTTTAATAAATGTTTTCCCCTACAACATCAGAGTGCAGCGCCACATTAAATACGCACTACAAGGACAATAGTTTAAAGCGATTTGAATCGTGTTTTATTTGGGGGTGGGGCAGAGCTTTGTGACGTCATATTTGAGGGGGGGTCTGACTTTTTGTGACGCCGTGTGACGAGGGGGGGGGGGTCAAAAATCGTCCAAAATCGCGTGACGTCATTTATGGACGGCCCCTGTGAGCACGTCGCAACACGCCACGTGTTGCACGCCCGTTCGGTGCAGAAACAACAACAACAACACAATCTCAGCATGAATGTATTCATGCTTTGATAGCGAACATTCTAATCAAACGAGCGAGTGTTCGATGCCATCGTCATTAGAAACGAAGCCCTCGCTGCTCTGACGAAGGCTTGCATTTGGCGGAGGTGGGTTTGGGTCTCTGATACGTCGGTCGCGACGACAAACGCAAGCGAGACGACCGATTCGCTATTGCGAAAGCAAGCAATCGCATTTCGCTTATGATGTACTTATTAACCGTGTACGGCATGCCGTTGCTGAGTAGCCACACATAGCATGCAAAGTCCGCTTGAAATAATAATAAAAAACCTTCATCTGTTGTGTTCCCCGCCCGCCACGTTCAAAATGTGTTGCGCAAAGGGCCATTAGCCACGACAAGCACTCGGTTGTAACCAGACATCTGTTTCCCCTTCCCCTCGGTTTCGCAGCACACAGCCCTGCGTATGAACAGCGATCTCACGAGCTCCGTCCGAGTGCCACGTCGTGGCAAGGATGGCAATAAACATAATCCCACGCCGTCGCCACCCACCCCGCCCGACTGGTCTGACGCCCCCCTCCTAGACGCGCATGTCACCGGCAGAGAAACAGAGAGGGAGGAGAGAGCGCGAACTGTACGGCTTGCGGATTAAACTTTTTGACTCGACATAAAGGGGGGGGGGGGGACCTCTGAGTTTGGCCGATTCAAAGCGGGGTGGACCGGTGCGGCATTTGCCTGGGGGTGACCGTCGCAGTCTTCGCAGACGCACGGCGGCCTTGGCATTTCGTGGGGGGAGGAAAACGCATCGAAGGAGAAGGTGGGCGAGGGAAAACACGCAATCTGGGGTGCTCTTCACGAGAATGGGAGAAATATTAACCCAGCCGTTAATCCCCCTCCCCTCGCCTCCGACCGAAGCCAAGTTCGCGACAGTGTTTGTTGACACAACTTTCGTCGTTGCGTGAACCCGCAGACTTGAGTGCGCTCAGTAAAAGGGTGAAGAAGAAGAAGTAGCGGCTGAGGCTTGGTGCAGAGATAGACCTTGGCTTGAAGCTGTCACCGAATTCTTGACCTATGGCCAAACTCTGCTGCAGTCTGCCGACACTTCCTTCCAAAGCGTGCGGCCGCGGACGCTTCGCTCGGCAGGGAGGGGCCGATTGCAGCACGGGTGGCGGCGGTGCCAGGCTAGGGTCATCGAGGAAAATGCGAGTAGAAGACGCGAGCGCGGTGTACATCGGCTGGCAGGAGGGCGACATGGAGTCCGTGTGCGGGACGCAGCAAAACTCGCGGCCCGGCACGCCGCAGGACCATTGCACCCGGGCATCGTTCCTGCCACGCTGGGACCAACACCACCACCACCATCACCACCAAGACGACAACAACCAGCGCCAGGAGGGAGCCCCCACGCAAGGCTGGTGGCCCAGGTGGTGGCTCAGACCCGTGCCACGGCAGGAGGAGATCGAAGTGTCCATTCTGCCAGAGAGCCGTCCCCTTCATGCCCTGGTACGACGGTCGCTGAGTGGCGAACTTCGTGGTCGGCCAGAGCACTGAGAGTGGTTTGTCTGCGTGCGCCGTGCCGGCCTTCATAGGCACTCGCTAACAGCGCTTGCCCCCGACAGTCTGATAAGGCTATACGGGGGACCTGTGTCTTTGTTCAGGGGAGCGGTGGTGTAGCGGTTAGCGCCAACCGGTGACGATTATCTGAACCGGTCCTGGGCCTCCCCTTGGTCGACTCAGCCTCAAATGAGTAGCTGGTGCGGTGTGTGGTCAACATCGCCACTGGGGAGACAAAGGCGGTCGGGCGTGGTGCTGGCCACCAACCCCCTCGTGTGCCGTGCCGGCCTTCATCGGTGCTCGCTAACCGCACTTGCCCCAACAGTATGTTAAGGCTATACGGGGAATCTTTGCCTTTGTTGAGTGTTCCAGATGCACGCTAAGCCGCTTCTGTTTCGCTGGATAGAGGGAGCTAAGGGGGCGCGGTAAGGTGTCGAAAGCCGGTGGACGGATGTGGTACGGGAAGATGTGAAGCTGATCGGACTTGTAGATGACTTGGCAACAGCGGTGTCAAGTTCGGCTTCTGTTGAGGAGGCTCGTGAAGGACGCTGCTGGGCAGGTGGGGGCAGTCGCCCTCCAACAACGACGGGAGGGCAGGAGAGAGACTCGCACAACGATGCAGAGCACAGTTGGTGCACCTTCCAGTCAGCTCAGCTAGTCTGCTCTTAATACATGACCTCCTGTTGGCGAGCCTTCCACAGCGCACGTGGCCGTAAGTTGCACCTAGCCTGGCACAAATGGTTTGGCGACGTGACCGTAACTTTGTGGCGAATGGCAGCTGGTGTCGGTGTAGTGTGCTTCAGAGCACTTCATAAAGGCTGGCATGGCACACGAGGAGGTGGCATGGCCAGGATAGGTCGCTAACAGCACTTTGCCATCCAGTCTGTGTCGGCTATACAGGAATCTTTGCCTTTGTTTTCAGAACCGCGTAAATTTGTGAGTGGCCAATATGTAGTGGCACAATGAGAAGACTTTCTAATGTTTTTGAACGTGCACTGATCCTTTTTGTTACTTAAAGTGTGCATAATTATAGCACTACCGTAAATTTTATTTGACCCAACTTTACTGAGAGGGCAAACACAGACAATAAATACTAACGCCACTGGTCAAACGCGACCTTTCCCAAACTCATCTTTATCTTTGCAACGAGCAGCGAATTCTGAGCGTTCTCAAAAGACTCGGACGTGTTACCACCGCACACACAGCGAGACGATAATACATTTACAGCCCCGTGTCAAACCACTGCCTCCCCAACCGTGTCAGCCATTGGATTGTTTGACCATACTTAAAACTAAACTATTTTTATTTGACCAGGTAAGGAGGCCCACCGAGCTACGTAGATATTTTTTCAGAAGCGACCTGGCCACAAATGGCAGCTCAACGAAGTTGGCTTATCGTGTGGAAATGGAAAGCAGCCAAATACTCTGAACGCACGTTTCTAAATGTGGAGGGAAAAACCGGAGGACCCGGAGAAAAATCCACACGACACGGGGAGAGAGAGAGACGCAAACTGCAAATATGCAGCAGGCGTCAGGGTCGGGATCGAACCCACGACCTCCTGTGTACCAGGCGAGGTAGTTAACATCTCATAGCCACCGTGATGGTGATGAGAGAGAGACACGCAAACTCCAAATATGCAGCAGGCGTCAGGGTCGGGATCGAACCCACGACCTCCTGTACATCAGACGAGGTAGTTAACATCTCCTAGCCACCGTGATGATGATGAGAGAGAGAGAGGCCCACAAACTCCAAATATGCAGCAGGCGTCAGGGTCGGGATCGAACCCACGACCTCCTGCAGACCAGGCGAGGTAGTTAACATCTCCTAGCCACCGTGATGATGATGAGAGAGAGAGGCCTGCAAACTCCTAATATGCAGCAGGCGTCAGGGTCGGGATCGAAACCACGACCTCCTGTAGACCAGGTGAGGTAGTTAACATCTCCTAGCCACCGTGATAATGATGAGAGAGAGAGGCATGCAAACTCCAAATATGCAGCAGACGTCAGGGTCGGGATCGAAACCATGACCTCCTGTATACCAGGCGAGGTAGTTAACATCTCCTAGCCACCGTGTGGCCCCTTCACCACGCCGGGTCCCAGCAGCAATAACAATGCCTCACCAACAGCCGTGGTCAATTCACTGTTAGACGAATACTCTCCCCACGCTGATGCAAATTTCAGCCGTGATGTTGACCGAAGCAACAAGGGGGCCTTCATCACAGCTCGTGGGGAGAGAGGGGGGGAGGGGTGGTGGGTTGGGGGTGAGGGGGGCACATCGCACACATAACTCGCTACTCAGTAACTGTGAACTTTGACCTAAGCAATCCTCTACAGTTTACAACCCCCACGCCTACGACGACGTCCGCCCAAAATCAATGAACGCCTTGCTGCGAACGTAGAGTTACCCTGCTGAGAGATATCTGTCGCGAGGTGATGTTCAACACGAGTCGACGGCGGCGTGAATGAAACCGATGAGCACGGTTCATGAGTGGCGACCCCACAGAGTTCAAATCAGCGATCACCTCTCCACCACCCCCCCCCCCCCCATTGAAAACCCTTGGGGACCCCTCCTCCTCCCTCCTCCCCCCCCCCCCCCAAGAAAGTGAGAGAACCCCCAATAATCTAAGGCACAGAAATGTAACTTTTTATATTTAAAAACAAATATTTAGTTTTATCGTTCAGGTGAAAAGCTGTTACGTAACAAGGGCGCCTACTTTTAGAGAAGAGAGGCGGGAGTGGGGCTTACAAAATATGTTTGCATAGCAGCTGCAATAGACGAATGTACTAAACTGCCTGATGAACTCTAGATTTGAAGCTTTCGTGACTGCAAGGATTCATATTCTTAGGTTTTTTCCTTCGGTAAAGTCACGTAGGTAAAAAATTAAAATTAATATAAAGTCAAATAAAAATAAAATAAAAATCACGACGTTTCGGAGGCAACACAAGCTTCCGTCTTCAGGTGGAATCGTCACAGCACGATAGCTGTATCAAGTGATACAGCTATCAGCAACTGAAGCACTTGGTACAGCTATCGTGATACAGCTATCAGCAACTGAAGCACTTGGTACAGCTATCGTGATACAGCTATCAGCAACTGAAGCACTTGGTACAGCTATCGTGATACAGCTATCAGCAACTGAAGCACTTGGTACAGCTATCGTGATACAGCTATCAGCAACTGAAGCACTTGGTACAGCTATCGTGATACAGCTATCAGCAACTGCAGCACTTGATACAGCTATCGTGCTGTGACGGATCCACCTGAAGACGGAAGCTTGTGTTGCCTTCGAAACGTCGTGATTTTTATTTTACTTTTATTACTTTTTATTTTTTACCTACGTGACTTTACCGAAAAAACCTAAGAATATGCCTGATGAACACCCGCATAGTGAATGAAACAATGGTTTTGTAATAGCCTTGGGTATTTGTGATGAATTTCACTTGTCGAGCTGCCCTTCGTGCAGGACTTGATCAAACACGGGCAGCAGCTGACAGTGCGCTGCAAAAGGCAGGGCTGGAGTGGGTTATTCTCAAGTAAACAACAACAACAACACGTGAGCATTCATTGCACGGCCGTGAGACGTTGAATTGTGAAAGAAAAAAAACGGCGTGTCTCAAGGGTAACAGTCCTTGAGACTTGACATGTACGGAATGTCATGGAAAACACACGCGTGCAATAATACGCAAAACAACAATAAGAGTTGATAACAGTGGCACGGCACAATTGCTTTTTATCCACGTATTGATTCGTCGAATAACACTTTATTCTTAAGGCTCATGGTGCACGCATCAAATCTAGCTCACGGACGGGCAGGGGCGAATGCATAAACGCGTTTAAACTTGGATTAGACCGAGATCAAACGATGAATATCAATGTATTTATTGTATCTATTCGGTTTAACGCCTGTAAGCACGACAGTTCGTTGAGGGGAGTGGTGTATACACACATTACTGGTTTTGTAAGAGTTTTTTTTTTATCATGCTTAAACGTGATTGTCTGTTTCCTCGTGTCGAGTTCAATTTATTTATAACTCCTCGCTTTGTAATGTTACAGTTAAATTTCGATTTAAAGCTTTCGTGACTGCAGGGATTCATCTGCTTGGTTCTTTCGGTAAAGTCATAATAAAAAGATACATAATAAAATAAAATATTTTATTAGGTTTTATTTTTCTTATTTTATGATTTAAGATAAAATATTTTGTTATGTTTTATTTGTATTCTTTTATTATTTCCATTCTACGTGATTTTACCGAAAGAACCAAGAAAATGTTACAGTTGATATTGCAACGGGCTTTGAGGGGTGGCACAGTGGCTCGCGGACCAGTACGGTCCGATGAATCTGGTGACCTGTGTGATTTCTGGCTCCGGCCCACACCAGACGCACCTCCGATTAGCACGATCGGTTACGTACGGTGCGAAAAAAGTTCAACATACGTGCAGTCGCGAATAATATCTGAGACGATCCTGCCTCCCGCCCCTCCCTTCATCACATCGCACTGACCAGCGTGGTGAAGTATGGTCAAACAACCGCCACGATTGACATCACGTCTTTATAGAGCAATGGACAGACAAGGGGCTATGATGTCATCATTGATTATTATTTTTATTCGTAGTAGTTTAATTTTGGAATGTTTTTGTCGCCTGCGACAACATCACTGGGAATGCGCCATCTCAATAGATCTCGCAAGCTCACACTCAGACTTTGTGTGACTTGCACGGTGAACTTTTTTTCTCACAGCCAACCGTGCTAATCGGAGGTGCGGGGAAAGGACAACAACACAAAACACACAAAAAATTCTAATGAGTTTCCAATTTAGATTTCAAAGTGCATAGCTTCGGTGGCCTCCGAATATCGGATGGAAGAGCGTTCCAGACTCTGCAGAAGCTCGTCTGAAAGCGCGCAATGTAGTGACCGCCTTTGTTCGATGGCTAGCCAAAAGTTGCTGCTGTGAGGATGACCGGAGTTCGTGTGATGCTTTCTGCTCCTTGACGAGATCAGCAAGGTATTGTGGTCCATTCGTAGCAAGCACTTTGTGCGTAACGAGTGCGAGCTTATTTCAGCTGTCAAGGCCCCATTGAGCCTGAGCCGAACAGCTCTTAACAAGGATAACCATGGCGCAAGACCGCCATCAGTGGCGGCAATTACAGGACATTGCAGGGAGGGAAACAGATTTAAGTGTGGACAGTACTTGGATAGGTGACCACTGTGGAGGGGCAGTGCATGTCCTGAAACGTTCACCTACCCACACTGCCCAGCGTGGCGAAGTATGGCCAAATATTCCTTGCACGGCCACAAGGCATGGGGAAGGCCCTCCACCTCGGGCACTGAATTGACAAAAAAAATGTACGTACACATGTATGGCCACCATCAATAACCTTGGAGCAGCAACAGAGGGTGTGTGGGATGCTTGTTGTCACGCGGTTCCCTTCGGCACACACTGTATCACCTCCATACCCACGCGCGTGAATAGATGTGTCACCATGGCGACGCGAAAATGTAATGCACTTCAAATGTGCAGCATCTCCTGCGCCGATGTCAGAACTACTTACGGCTGGAGAGCGTGGCGGAGGCGATACAAAAGACATTCCCGGTGCAAGGCCATTGCTGTGGGAGATAGGCCTATCACCGTTACTGAATTTGCACACTTGCCATGCCTGGCGTATGAATACGACACGGCAAGCAGGAGACCCGCAGTGTTCCCTCGAAGCGGCGCCCAGTTATCCGACCTTTGTCACGACAGCCAAACCTCCACACGAACGCGCGCAAGCAAATAACTCGCCGTGTTCGTCATTGACGATGCCCTACGGACTAAAAGAGTCGTTTATTCGAAAACACAAAATAACCAGCGGCTGTTCTTCTTCTGTCTGAAACAGGAGCTTCCAATGGGTGGGCACAAAGGCTTCGGAAGGGTCACCCAATATGAACTCGACTTGAGTGTAAAGTTGTGCTGCAAATTCTGAGAGAGAGAGAGAGGGAGAGAGCCGGTGACATTGACCGATGGGTTTGCGGTGCCCTCCCCGGCACGGCCGCTATCTGAGCCACCATTGTCTCATCGCGTGACTGGGGCACAGGCTTCCATGCACGCCTGGCACGGGCCCTATCATTTCTGTTGTTGCTTATTAATTACTTCCAAGGACAAACGTTTATTGGGTTAAAAAAAAAAGACATTGCAGCATCCATGCATTTGCATGACGTTCTTGTTTCATTTGTGCTTGTGCCCCACTGCCATCTCCCACTGCCTTAAAGCGCACGTATACATTCCTCCTGCAGCTCTGTGTTTTTCCCTAATAATGTTCTGGTCAAAATCCCGCCATGCATGGGTGAGATCTACTTTCTCTACGTCCTTCTACAGACATACAGGTGCCTCCAAATGACACGACTGCCACCACACCGCGCTGAAACCTCAAGTCCCCATACACGAGCTGTAGCCCACTTTCATCCGTTGACCAAATCACTCCAAGTAACATGAATCACTTCATAATGTCTTCCATAAAATGACCACTACGTTGTTTGCAACATCTATTGGTTTTTTCAAAACAGCAGGACTTCTTCACAATTCTCGCTGTCGCCTGGTGAGCTGGTTTCAATCACCAGCGAAAACGTCGCACTGCTCAAATTGTAAATGCTGTGGGTTTTACTCTCCAACACACCGGTGTGCTCAACTAGTAACTCATTGGCACATTTTGTTTGCGTGACAAACCTTACTAGCTGGTTGTCGGGTGGTGGCGAATTTAACGACACATTTATATTTTTACGCGATCTAACCCAAACAAAAAACCCTTTATTATGGTTCTATATGTTATTTTAATACAGGATATACAAAAACTAATTCTTTTCTTAATCTACTTCTGGATGACAGTCTCTCCAAGATGTGTCAGTCATAGTGGTTGTTTGACCATACTTTACCACGCTGGTGAAGGGGTGTGCCCAGGACCGGTATCACTCGCCACCAATGCTAGATGTGTGACTGGGAATCAGCACCGTGTGCCAACCACTGCCCCCACGGTTCAATCAATTACGGCATAACCTCCGGCATCCTACGATGTGCTTGCTGTAAAAAAAAATTGATGATGTTGCATTGCTAGTAGTGCACAAACACAATTAACAACGACAACAAACCTTAACACACTGATCAACAACACTGCCTAAAGATAAACATATATTCGTCGCTGACTATACATTTTGTTTTTCTTTAGGCAGTGTTAGTGACGAGTGTGCTGAGTTTTTTGTTGTCGTTGATTGTGCATGTGCACCACTAGGAATGCAACATCAAATTATTAGTTTATTAGCAAGCACATCGTGACATACCAGAGATTATGCCGGAATATTCTCGAGATGGGGCTCTCTCTAGAGCTGCCTCTTAGGGGGGGGGGGGCTTCTGTCAACAGTGGTTTGAGCTAGGAATTGCAGGGCTCCACCTTTACCCCCGCAGTTGATATACAATCTTAAATTTGGTTGTGAGAATCGTTCTTCAGCTCGCTGAAACAATGAGCAAGTTGAAACAATGATATCACTGGTCAACACACTTTTTCTGGCATACGCTATCAATGGTTTTAAGGTAATGTTGGGGTGCTGATTCCAAATCTGGTATCAGTTTTTGTCTATCACATCAGGTTTTTGAGATATCAAATATTGCATTTTCAATAAAAACTGCAGAAGAAAAATATTAAATAAATGTGGCTATCTACATAAAATTATATTATAAACACACTATCCTAAAAATACAGCACCATATTTTAACACTAAAGCAGTCACTGACTCGCAACAACTTTTAATCATAAGTGACAGAGTTAATTTCGGGTAAAATCAATTAAAATGGGGTAGGCCGATAGCATAAAAACGATGTGATAGAGCAAATCTGAGATCAGATTTGGAATCAGCACCCTGAAACTAGTCTAAAACAGCTGCAAAAGTCCAGGCCAGAAAAACATATTTTTTTTGTTGACCAGTTTTATCGCACACCCGCATGGCGAATTCATTCGCTTGGCGGTGATGGGTAGGCGGAGGGCCTTAAGGCAAGAAATTCTGCCAGCTCGTTACGTGGCCTCATCCGAAAGTTTATTACGCATCAGAGTATTACTGGCTGCGCAAGAAACCTTTGCGTTAAGTTAACATACCCTCGCCCTATAAACGTGTGTGTGACACACAGAATCAAAGTCAAAACCTTTATTCATCCTAAAGGAATCCGATGAGCTATGATTTTTTTTTGGCAGATGTCCAGTAGAACATGCGATGAACACGTGTTGTGATTATCACGTGGCCTGCTCAATAATAACCCTGCACGTTTGGTTAATTTCCCTTTTGTTTAAGCTGGCTTGCGTGACACGAATGAAAGTGATTCGCTGCGTGACGTTTCCCAAAGTCCCAGTGTCATATGCGGCCATAAACGTTGGTAAAACCACGCCACAACGTTCATTAATTTAAATTAGCAGCACGTGCCTGACGGCCGGTAAACTCGGGGCAAATCGCCCACTGTTCGGATTTTAAACTGGAATACAGACACTATGCATCAATTATGAACGATATCTGTTGTGGTTGGTCGACAGAGTGAATTCAATTAACGTTTAATCAGATTAATTCAATACATCGGCGAGCTCAATTGTGGTCGATCGCTCATACTCATGCGCCTTTTGCAAGCCTCACTGAGAAGCGTGGTCAAGTCTGGTAAAATTAAATAACGTATTTTTTATATTACTAAGTAAGCCCACTGAGCTATGTAGTTCTTTTTCAGAAGCGACCTGGCTATCACAAATTATAGCTCAACGAAGCGGCATTTCACGTGGAAATGTAGAGCAACCGAATACTCTAAACGCATGTTGAAGGGACAAATCGGAGGACCCGGAGAAAAATCCGCACGACCACGGGGAGAGAAAAACACGCAAACTCCAAATATACAGCAGGCGTCAGGGTCGGGATCGAACCCACGACCTCCTGCACACCAGGCGAGGTAGTTAACATCTCCTCGCCACCGTGATGATGATGAGAGAGAGAACACGCAAACTCCAAATATACAGCAGCAGCAGGCGTCAGGGTTGGGATCGAACCCACGACCTCCTGTATACCAGGCGAGGTAGTTAACATCTCCTCGCCACCGTGATGATGATGAGAGAGAGACACGCAAACTCCAAATATACAGCAGGCGTCAGGGTCGGGATCTAACCCACGACCTCCTGCACACCAGGCGAGGTAGTTAACATCTCCTCGCCACCGTGATGATGATGAGAGAGAGACACGCAAACTCCAAATATATAGCAGCAGGCGTCAGGGTTGGGATCGGACCCACGACCTCCTGCACACCAGGCGAGGTAGTTAACATCTCCTAGCCACCGTGATGATGATGAGAGAGAGACACGCAAACTCCAAATATAGCGCAGGCGTCAGGGTCGGGATCGAACCCACGACCTCCTGTATACCAGGCGAGGTAGTTAACATCTCCTCGCCACCGTGATGATGATGAGAGAGAGACACGCAAACTCCAAATATACCGCATGCGTCAGGGTCGGGATCGAACCCACGACCTCCTGTATACCAGGCGAGGTAGTTAACGTCTCGCCTTTCCCCCAAAAGCCGTACGGCCATGATGATGGCCTTCATCCAGCAGGGGATTGACAAAGGAGAGAAGCGATGGATGCCAAGTCTGTACGTCTCCTGCACAAAGTCCTCACACACCGGTGCACGGGTCCAGACGTCTCGTCCCCAGACACGTCACCATTGCAAGACGCGTCGCTGTCGATCCTTGCGCTTTATGTGAGTGTTTAAATTTGGCTTAAGGTACCTGCTAACCTACTGCAGACTAAAATAGCTCCTCTAAGTCAATGTGGCTGTAATAAAAACCCGCAATGTTAACGACAGGCAGATAAAAAGCCACTGCCCGCGTTTGGGAGCGGTAAACGCACACTGTAATTGTGTGTTCACAGTCCATATCCGCTGTTTATTGCCCAGCATGGCCACGATTGAAATCCGAGACCGCATCGCATGCGTTCTTGGTGCGTCCCAAAAGTGTCATTCAGAGAGTGACGCGTTATTGCCTGTGCCGCAACAGCAGGGAACACGCGTTGATCACCGACGACTTCACTCAAAAGGCCCTCTTGGAATACCGCTTCGAACGGCAGCCAGCTGCATGTTACACCGGTCCGTGTGAAATATAATTTTTCTCTCTGGATACTCGGTTAGAAAATTAATCCCTGAGACATTGTTGACAAATTCACGTTCGTATGGCGGGGGTGAGGCTGCCCATCGGACACCCACTATAATACAGGGAGGTTTTCTTTGGCTGTCGCCTGATAAAGCTAGTTGTAATTACTGGCGAAACGTCGTACTCTGATTGTAAATGTTGTGGCTTGGCTCTCCAACACACAACCGGTGTGCTGTACTAGTGACGAATTGGCCACGTTCTGTTTACGTGACAACCCTTACTAGTTGGCTGTGTCCGGTGGTGGCGGTTTTAACGACACATTTATATATTTACGCGATCTCACCCAACAACAAAAATAAACCTGTATTATGGATGATATTGATCGCGAAAGCCTACTACGTGTTAAACGGACACCCACTGTTGACATACCCACAAAGTTGAGCTCAGTCTATCGATCCTGGATGATTGATTGTCTGCGTCAACCCCTGACCAGGGGGCAGCAGGGTGGAGCAGTGGTAACGCTTGTGCCTCACAGCAAAACAGACCTGGGTTTAATTCCTGTAGCTGGGGCCTTTCTCCGTGGAGTTTAAATCTTCTCCCCCTGTTTCTACAAACGATTCCTCTGGGTTTTCCTCCTGCAGCTAAGAACAACCGACAATGTTGTCATGGGTACTGGCGATACATCCCAATGCAGGATCTTCCTGAAAAAAAAGTCTTCAGACCCAGTATGCGTTTTCTGGGTAAATAAGTAACCGTTGTTATAACCAGGATATGATCTCACAACCTTGTGGTCGTGGGCTCCACATTGTACTGCTGCTGAGTCTGTCGCCAGGGTATTGGCTTGACATTATGATGACGATTTACTGACAGGTCACCATATCAACAACAACAACAACGTGCTACAGCAGCGTCAATAACCAACAATACCTGCATCATACAGAGGGAGGGAGATGGATGCTACACTGGCCCTTGTGAAAATTCATTTTCACTCTCATGAACGTCTTCCTCCAATGCCTGTTTCCACCAACACGGGCGATACACAGTGAAGTCTAACGTGCATCTTTCCGCAGTGTTACGATTCATAATCGATATTTGGGTTTGACCACGTCATGATCTGTCCAAATTTGTGTC
Organism: Lethenteron reissneri; assembly: GCF_015708825.2. Taxonomy (NCBI): domain Eukaryota; kingdom Metazoa; phylum Chordata; class Hyperoartia; order Petromyzontiformes; family Petromyzontidae; genus Lethenteron; species Lethenteron reissneri. The sequence continues at coordinate 10,751,739 of NC_083820.1, read as the reverse complement.
ATTAAGACCCTTCACCACCCAACACAGTCACATTCCCTTGATTCTCTCACCATCCTGTGATGTTAATAGTCTACCCAGGAACTGCATACGAGCTGACATCATCCCTCCATCTCCATGGTGGATGTCCTCTCGGACGCGTTCCGTACCTTAGCAGCCACTGCGTCGTTCTTCTTGATCATCGGCCATCAACCCATTCTGCCCAAGCACTAACGCCTTTTACGTGTGTACCTTCTCTAATCCACGTGTTCTTCTTCCTCTCTCTCAATGTGATTCCAAGCATGCACCCATTTCAATTTTTTGTTCCATTTTTGTTATTGTTATTGACCGCATTTCAGAACCATGTTATAGCAAATCGTACGCACTTATTAAAAGTGTTATTTCTTAGAAAAGTCGCACGCCAATATGTCTGAAGATGAGAGGCTAAGAGGGGTTCTCCTACATTTAATTAAGTTGGAAAAAGCATCCTAGCTATGCATGCCAAGTTGAAATGTAATCAATATTAAGCCGATCACAGCCGTCACTCTAATCCAGAGCCTCCTGCCATGGCACGCATCAAACAAGACTCTGCATGAAAGCCCCTGCGGGATGCGACGCGAGAGAAAAGGGACCATTATAATGAGTAATCTTGAAACAGCGTGGGGACATTCTTCACTTCTAGGCTTACCGGAATATGGCGATGACGCGATATATCGTACGATATAAGACCCATGATAATCGTATCGTTGGTTCTTCAACACGTAGTGATTGTTGTTGCACAACAAAAAAATGTATTCATTGACAAACTCATTCTGGCTCTTCGATGTGTTTACGGATCTTACCGCCGCATGATGCCCGGGCGTAACATCCGACGTTTCGTTCCACCTGCTAGGAGCCTTCTTCGGGAACGGAATTGAACAAGCTCCCACCCTGCAAGTTGGGGCGTTACCTTGTGGGCCGTGAGGAACGTTTGACCACGCGTCACCACGCGGGTTCAGTGCAGGTCGGTTGAAAGGTGAACGGTGCAGTACAGAACAGCAGTGGGTTTCGCTACTCTGCCCTCTATTGCCCACGGCGCTCAGTAGACTTCTCTTTAGCGCAAAAGCGGTCACGACCATCCGGGCTTGACTCCGGTCAGCGTCAGAGATCTGACAAGATTTGGGCGCATTCCTCGGCCGCGGGTCAATCTTCAGTGTTTAGCAGTGAGCTTGATAATTATCGATTGTTTGACCGCCAGCGAGGCTCCCTGCCTCGTTTGTGAGGCCACCCAAGGGTTCACGTAGCCCACCCACAGGAGTCTCATGTGGCAGCCTTCTTACCTCTGCTGCGCCGGCGCATTGCCGGCTGACGGAAGCATTTGGTCCCCAAAGAGGAAAGCGTTCATGGGTGCGGCCACGTTGCCGCCACCCATGCGTCTTCGAACGTGGGTCGAAATGAGCGTTTCATAAGTCCACCCTCACGTCCAATAGGCCAATGCTAACTCAGTTACAAATATGCCTTCTGTATATCTCGAGGAAGGCGATGACATTACATGTTCGACGTACGAGGTCAAAATTGCATTTTTAAATTGGACTTTTGTATAAACTACTGCAACAACAACAAAAGGCTTTTGAATAATGCATTTCACGGAACAGTGACTGAGATTAAAATGCGCGCGGCGACGTTTTGAATCTCGAAACCAATGCTCGGGGCCATAGCTGCTCAGAGTTGTGCTCCGTAGGAGCGGTGGACTAATTTAAAAAATAAGTGTGGTGCTCATGTGCAGAAACTTAGCAACAGTGATTGCCCCCAGCCAAAAGTCGTTTGTTTGCCTCAGATCATCGAGGCGTGTAGCATGTATACATGTTCACACCGCACGCCACGACCCGGGCAAATGTCGTTCACGAAATTAGTCGCGAAAATATTCACCAATTAATTGTGTTATTCTACTTTCGTCAGCAAAGTTGACGACGATTGGCAAGCATTTCTTCTTGCTGATGCCACTACTGAGGAACTTTTAGAGCCCCTCTAGGTGGGTATTTGGCCTGCTCTTTTACACTAGCCAGACGGTGGGAGTACCCACTTTATCCTTTGCATGTATGTTGAACTTCCTTCGCTCCGTACGTAGCCAACCATGCTAATAGAGTTGCAGGGGAAAGACAACAAATTAAACACAAAAAAGCAGTTCTAAAGAAATAAATGTTCAGTCTATATTTGAAAGTGCATTGCTACAAAAGGTTTCCATATAACCGAAGGAAGAGCGTTCCAGATGGCCGCAAAAGCGCATCTGAAAGTGCGCGATGCAGTGACCGTCTTTGTTCGATGGCGAGCAACCAAAAGCCGCCGCTGCCGCTGCTGCTGCTGCGAGGATGACCAAAGTGTCGCGTGATGATGGTTCATGCTCCATCACGCGAACGAGATCAGCACCAGCCATTCGACTAACTGCGGGTGCACCCATTTATACTACTGCCGGGTCGACAGAGGGTGCTTTAAGTTAAGAACCTCGCGTCTTCATTCCAACTTCGATTTAAAGCCTAGTCTCACATGGGTTGGACCAGATGACGCCAAAAGGCAGTCCATCACGCCATTGTAGATTAACGCAATGGGTGGCCACTCTCGCACGAACATCATCCGTGAGCTGTCCGCTCACGAGAACTCACAGACGCCATGGGAATGTGGAATTCATCTTCTTGGTTCTTTCGGTAAAGTCAAGTAGAATTGAAATAATAAAATTATAAAAATAAAACAATAAAATAATTCTCACGACGTTTCGGCCACAACGCAAGTAGCCGTCTTCCGGTGGAGAACAGGTCTGTATTTTATTATTTCAATTCTACGTGACTTTACCGAAAGAACCAAGAAGATTCATTCCAACTGTCACGCCGGGAGATGATGTCGAACCATGCGACCTCTGCCGCTGACCGTGGCTCCAGGGCAGCAGCATCCCTGCATCACATTCTCCAGCACATGTCCTGTGCATTCACTCTGCCATAATGTGACTAATTGCCCCGTTTGACACATGCACTGCGTGCGCAGAGTTGCCTCCACATCGTCAGCCCGCGAGCAAGTGCCATGCCAACTGAGAGGCACCTGGTTTATTTTTGTAAGAGTTTTAATTTTTTGCAAAAACGTTCACGGCCGTTGAGCAAGGTGAGGATTAGCGGCAGTAATATTCCAGCATGAAGCGCATTCAGCCCAAGCCGCCTGTTTTTTTCTAAAATGAAATTGCGGTTTTCCTGCTTTATTGTTATTAAAAGACACCGAGCCTACATAGCTCATATAGGGCAATATTCGTTTTGGTAAAAATATGCGTTAAACTGATATGCAAATTCTTTTGTCAAGGCGCTCTTCTTCCATCTCCAACCCAGCTTATATATATATATATATGCTAAATTCCTCTTGATATGCAAATTATTTTGTCAAGGCGCTCTTCCCCCCTCCAACCCAGCTTAAAAAAGACGCTCCAAGCCTGGGGTTGTCATTCAGACCCTGTCTTCTCGACAGACCTGTTCTTCACCTGAGGACGGCTGCTTGCGTTGTGGCCGAAACGTCGTGAGAATTATTTATTATGTTTTATTTTTATTATTTTATTACTTCCCTTCGACGTGACATTACCGAAAGAACCAAAAAGATGAATCCCTGCAGTCACGAAAGCTTTAAATCGAAATTTAAACTAATATGTTATTGAGAACTAGTAACGACGTGCCTCCTGAGCCACGGTATGGCCCTGTGCGACTCGGAGTTGTACAGTGGGAAAGAGGTAATAGTCGTACAGCCTGTTCTCCTGTGACGCCGTGGTAGTTAGGCTCCTGAAGAACACCGCGCTATGAGAAAAATGCATATGCAGGCTAAGCATCTAGTAGTATCCAGCAGCATCCCGCTTTGTGCGATGACACGCCGAGGCAGCCGTACAACCACTTTATTCCTACGCGTGCGACGGAGTTCCGTTCGCTCGATCGCGTTATGTCCAATTCGCATCCGTGTTATTAAAAAAATGTGTTCTCTAATATATTCGTCGCGTTATATCCAATCCGCGTTAGGAAAACACGCAGCATTATAGAGGAACAGGTGTTAAGCTTTCCCGTGCAATGCATATCCACATGCATTGGAAACTGATGAATAGAAGCATTGCGACCATTCAACACAGTCAGTGAGTTCACTGTCTCACGGGAGATGCTTTACGCTAAATGGAAAACAGACATGCACACAGCCACAATGAATGTTCCTCATTTCTCACGAATCTGTGAAACTAGTAGCAAAGTTTAGCATAAGTCACCGAAACTAATTTTACCAACTCGTCTGTACGCCACCGTATTGTTACAATGCTGTATCAGTTTCCTGTTGTGGATGTGCATTGCAGGACCAGGCTTAAAACTTGTTGTATTACTGCTATGATAGGATCTTTTTTCAATCGCTGAGACTGATCAGTGGGCCTTCCTATTATTCAAGGTTTGAGTCTGTTTTGTCGATGCTCTACCAAACTGCATGTTTACGTAACGTGCCAAATTGTGCTCATGAAACACGAGCACAGAGAAGCGACGTGAATTTATGAACGCAAAGCCCTGTGGCTTCGTATAATCATTTGCATATGCGCTTTAACTTCCATGTGGTCAAACACTAGTTCCTATTTGTGTAATTCTAATTCAACATTGCAAGATAATTGTACATCTATTGTTTTTGTAGAATGCATTAAGTCTCGAAGAACTGGAACAATGAATCAGTTAATCGAATAGAGGTTGCAATCGACGACTGTGCTATGAATTTGTGGTAAATAAAAAAATGGCGGCCAGACCCCACATCCTTCCTCGTGAAGGTGGGAAACCACCGACAAGCCACACCCAGTATGACGTAAATAATTATGCAAATTGAGTTGTAAAGTCCCGCCCATCACCTCGCGTTAAGCGGAACACGTGGGAACAGAGATGATCAGACTTTTGTTACCGACTAATTTCACATTACTCAAGTAGTCTAGCCATCAAAGCAACAACCGATTCCTTCAAAAATGTAATAACCCAGCTGTATGAACAAATACATTCGTTTTAGCAGTTGAGATTTAGACTCGGAGTCTAAACAATTACGGGTAAGGGAAGATCTCACGAAGAAGATGATTCTCCAACCACAGTGATCTCATCTCTGAACGTTCCGACAGCTAATCATGAGACCTTTTCATTTGTGCCAGTTCCAAGCAACGGTATCTAATGGTTCGCTGAGTTCGCAACGATGCACATGCTGAGAAAACAAACTCGCTTGTCACGTAGGTAAAAACATTAAAAAGTAAAATAAAATAAAAATCACGACGTTTCGGAGGCAACACAAGCTTCCGTCTTCAGGTGGAACCGTCACAGCCACGACAGCTGTATCAAGTAAATGAGAGATTGCAGAAGCTACCACTCCGTTTATATAATGGTTGGAGAAGGTGGTGGGGCAAGGGCCGCATACTTATTATTAATATGGTAAGGTGAGGCTTAAGACTAAGAATAGACTGCATAACAAAGGCTGAGCCTTTGTTATGCAGTTTTTGTTATGGAGAGGTGCGGTTTGTGACTCAACCTGTGACAGGGAGACCACCACTAAACATGGTAAAACTGTAATGGTTGTCTGTTGCCACTCTGACGTTCTTCATATTGGGAACAGCTCTATACAAGCTCTATGAAGTCCAGTAAGTGGGGAATTTCTCGCAATGATGTGCTTCTGAAGGCACTGCTCGTTTCTCGTTTATTCAAAACCCGCAACGTGTGTGCTAGCCCTGCATGCGAGCAGTGTGTCTTGAGCACCATCTGCTGATAACCAACACGAAGCGCACGAGGCCATGAACTCGGCTGCCCCCTCTGCTGGTTAAGTAAGGGTACTTGCGGCCAGCAAACGAGGATTGTATTGGCAGCGTGCAAGGCAACACGGGGGAGCTGTCAGTGTCCAGAGTAGACGTCAAACCAAATGTGGTTGCCCTGGCTCTTGTTTTAGTTTGACTACTTATCTCACCCCTGTTGTCGCACGTCAGATACGTGCCAGTGAACGTACGCACGTGCCCTTTATATCGATCCACTGCCCGCGGACCGTCGCAATTATTTGACCATGTGACTTTGAACTTTGAACCCCCCCCCACCTCCTACGCATTCCACAAGTAGTGACTAATCCCATATCTGCATTTCCCATAAATATGCTAAATTCCTCTTGATATGCAAATTCCTTTGTCAAGGCGCCCTTCCCCCTCCAACCCAGCTTAAATATACGCTGCCAAGCCTGGTGGTGCTCATTCAGACGCTGTCTTTCCGACAGACCTGTTCTTCACCTGAGGACGGCTGCTTGCGTTGTGGCCGAAACGTCGTGAGAATTGTATTTTATTATGTTTAATTTTTATTATTTTATTATTTCCCTTCTACGTGACTTTACCGAAAGAACCAAGAAGATGAATCCCTGCAGTCACGAAGGCTTTAAATCGAAATATTTGACCATACTTCACCACGACGGTCAGTGTTGGTTTGTGAAGGCGGCGGAGCACATCGCCGCACGAGTCACTCAACTCTCCGTTCTGCCCTTGATGCCAACTCCGACAGAACTCATCGCTGCAGCCTGTACGTCAACGCAAATCTATCTCCCGTGGATGTTGGGAGAGACCACAGCTGGGCTCTCTTCATCCTAAAGGTCCCCTTGAACAAGTCCGCCAATTACTACCCACGGGACCACTTAGTTCCTCTTCCTCCCTGCTGTAGCCTCAGAAGTGCCTCCTTATTCCTGCTGAAACTTCCATTTGTTAAAACTTTGGTTAAAAAAAAAGTGTTTCTGCTTTGCCGCCCCACGTTTTTTGGATACCCTTGCCGCTCATCGACGGTCTGGTTCCCTCCTTTCACTCCCCCTCTTTACTTCCCCATTAAACCAAAACACAGCGCTTACTTGCACCTCCACCTCTCACTTGTGCTGATGCCTCTTGCTCGCACATGTTTGCGCCGTCTTTTTCGATTCGTGTGTTTGTGGCACTCTTAGACGAACGCACAGAGCTTACTTGCACCTGTACCGAACTCTTTCTGGCACCTCGTGCTCTAATTTTATTTGCACCGTTTTGGCGATTCGCGTGGGTTTCGTTAATGACCGTTAAGTAGCTCTTTTTGTAATTGTGCAATATTCCTCAAAGACCCTGTACTCGTTCTCTACACTATTGATGTTTCTTGTCTTTGTTTTGTTGTTCCTGTGTTCACGCACCACGAATCTTGTAAACAAAAAATATCTGGTCAGCTGGCTAAACGGGATAATCCGTGTAACAAATAAAATTAACTTTTACGTAAACACTGCCTTCAGCATGGTGGTGGTCACCCTTCCAAGGACTATCCGGGCTTCCAAAATCGGATGAGGTCGGCCATATTCGGGTAACTTGGTCATAGGAGTATACCCATGTATACATGCACATCATCATCTGCCATCATCTGTCCGCTGCTGGATGGACTCCCCATACCGCCGCCGTTGTCCCCCACGATCCTGTGCTGCCACAATTCCATCTCACTCCGGGGCAGTGCGCGAACTGATCTCATCATCATCATCGGTCAATCTCCGCGCTGGTCATCCTTTCAGGCAAGTTCGCCCACGTGGCTGCCATTCCTTCACCGGTCTCGTCCGAATGAGCTATCACCCGATAACAGATGAAGGGAAATGTGTTCGTGTGTTTCTGCCAAGCCATATCTGAGTATTATAGCCATCAGTGTTCATTTAGTTTTTTTAGTATTATTATTTTAGTCACAGTCTTCGTCGAGACGATCATGACCCGTGGAAGTGGAGTAATTACTTAGTCTGTGGATTTTATTCCTTTGCTTTCTTAGTTTCGTCTACTTAAGCAGTCAAATTTTCAGTCAACTACTATACCCTTAGTTATTAAACACATTCATTGGAGATGCTGCGATACCAGTGGTGCATGAGTATATTTAACAAACAAAAAAACATTCTACATTAAAAAAAAATCATTTGTGTGCCTATGTGTGTCTCTCTCTATGTATCTCTGTGATATCTGTCTGCTTATATGTCTGTCTATATGTCTCTGGTTCTGTGTTTTATCTTTCTCTCAATTTAGCATTCTCAGGAAGAACGTAATCAACCAGGTAGGGTGTTGACTGTTATGTTATCCGAATCTCTGTTGTATTACATTACATTTCTAAGTATACTAGATTTGTGTTTCTATTTTATTTATACCTGATGATGATTGCTTGTGTTGCAATCGAAACGTCGTATGCTAGTATTTAATTTATTATTTTATCTTTATACGTGACTTTACCGAAAGAACCAAAGAGTAATTCCTGCAGTCACGAAAGCTCCATAATTACGGTTGAAAAAAATATTCGTCAATAGCACTGTGGCATTAAATGAAAAATATATAAAAATAGGCAACGTTTCAGACAGTGGCCCTTCACAGTTCATTGGCCCTTCTTCACAGCTCATGCATGCTTTGACCAAGAGCCATTGCTGAAAGGTTACCGATCATATAGAGTGTGTCATTAAATATTGGTGTGAGGGGCATGCAATCCCCCCCCCCCCCCCCATTATTATCAGATCAGTGAACTCAGTACACATGTGTTTTTATTAGGCACAGTACACATATAGGCACTGACCATGTGTGGTATTCCTCAGGTCTCTAGCAACGCTCTTCAATTATCTCGGTCTGCGCCTCCATTCTCGACCCGTTAATTTCGCATCATCACGGTCGGTCTTGCTGCGATGTTTGGTGGGAAGCAGTCGTAGTCATCATCGTTGACCCACAACAACAACAAAACTCATTGGCGAGTTGACGAATATTTCTTGTCACTAATTTGGTTAACTATGTCAACCTTCATTGCCACGAGGGCAAGCGTGACAGCAGCAGCAGCACAAAAACAAAGATCCCCTGTATAGCCTGTAACAGACTGTTGGGGCAAGTGCTGTTAGCGAGTCGCACCTATGATGGCCAAAACGGCACACGAGGAGGTGGGTGGCCAGCACCACGCCCAGCCACCTTTGTCTCCCCAGTGGCGATGTTTACACACCGCACCAGGTACTCATTTGAGGTTGAGTCGACCTAGGGAAGGCCCAAGACCGGTTCAGATAATCATCACTAATTTTGACTGTGAGCGCGAATCGAACTCGGGTGACCAGGTTCATAGCGCAGCGTAGCGCTACCCGCTACACTACCGCTCCCCAGCAGCACACACACGCACGTTCATTATGCATCGCGGATGATGTTACTGGACATCTGTGAAAAATAGTTTTATAGCAAATCGGATTCCTCCAGTACGAATAAATATTCTGATTCTGTATGCAGCCGGACGTAGCTGCAGGACCTTCTTCTCCACAGTTAGTCAGACATGCCCCCGCCACCCCATGCCACCGCTCACAGAGATGTGAAAGCCACAGTGCATGATGGTATCATTCTAATGAGTCCTCTCCTTCCAAGACAGGAATGCAATTCGCCATTAAAGCAATTCATCCTCGAAATAATTGGGGGAAACACCATGGGGTGAAGTCGTGGCGCAGTAGTGAGTGCAGTGCTATGAACAGAGTGACCCGAGTTCAATTCCCAGCCACGGCTAACAAGTGAAAGGTCAAATAAACCCCCATTCCTGTCATGGTGTGGGGAAACCTTCATCCAGCAGTGGAGTGACAAAGGGCTGAACAATAATTAGCTCATTAATAGGTGATCCAAGGTCGCGATTTTATTTGGGAATAAAATGTGTTCTTGCGTTGTTTGTGCGGTCTTGCGTGTTCTGTATCCTCCGTCTTCACTGTCTTGTTACTAACATTTTTTAAAAAATAGCATTTTAGTATTTTTTGGCAATTCTACTGTTGTTTGTCTTTGCTGCACTTGTTTTTGTGTTTGCCTTTGTAATCGAGGTGTCCTTTGAAAAAACTTGTAGGGGATGTTTCAATTTGCGTACAGTAAATGAATGAAACTGAAACCTTTAAATAAACAAATCTGTCGTTTCTGTTACCATCATCATCATAAGTCATGGGCAATCCACTGCTGGGTGACAGCCTCCCCATGTCACAAACGTCTTTCATGCTCCTGCGATGTTGATAATCCAACTCGTGCCAGCACGCAAGCTGATTTTATGGCTCCGTATCCTCAGTAGACGACCTCTCTGACGCGTTCCGTGCCTTGGCTGCCACTTCCTAATGACCTATCTCCTAAAACGTAACAGTTGCATATGATTTACATAAATGTTACATTATTCACACACCGTGGAGTGGCCATGGTGGCAAGATGTTTACTACCTCGCCTGGTGTGCAGGAGGTCGTGGGTTTCGATCTCGATCCTGATGCTCATTGTATATTTGGAATTTGCGTGTCTCTCTCCTCGTGGTCGCGTGGATTTTTCTCCGGGTACTCCGGTTTTTACCTCCACATTTAGAATCAACATGCGTTTGGAGTATTTGGCTGTTATACATTTCCACGTGAAAAGCCACTTCGTTAGGATATAATTTGTGGCCAGGTCGCTTCAGAAAAAGACCTATAGCTTCGTGGGCCTTAGCTGGTCAAATAAAAAATAGTTTAGTTTAGAATTGTTGCATGCATACCCATTGACATCCAGAGGCATTGTGCCTTGTGATTAAATGAAAAATGACCTTTACACTAATGGCCTTTTTACATAATCTCAAAAAAATATGAATTAAATATTTATGCATTTAATATTGCATGAGGCTTGCGTAGAATCCAATATGTTAAAACAAATTATTGGCGTGGCAAATAGACCAAGTTGTAATATACGACCGTATATTGTATTTTTAAAGACCCTTTTGAATGCTGTTAAGTCATAAATATGACATTACGTAAGGCCAGCCTTTCATCTGGAACGAACCCATGTCTACACAAATATATTAAAGTATTCCTAACAGAAATCTCACGTTCTCTAATCTTGCTTGTGACCTCTTCCTGGTTCTTATAAATTGAATGTGTTGAGAGTAAAAGTAATGGGGTTTTGCATGCTACACATATGGGCAGCAGCAGCTTCACTGCCCTGATATCTCAAGTCTAAGAAGAAGATACTAGTGACTCCATTAAAATATGCTGAAATTTCTCATTTGAAATATTTATAACAAATTATTTGTGTGCGGGAATATAGGGGGGGGGGGGAATCAATTGCTTTTAGCTAAATAGTGTTTAGCTACGAATTTGATTGTTCTCATCAAGTTTGAAAAGCATACACCCATGTTTAGGTAAAAAAAAAACCCGGCCCTATCCCATTATGACTCAAGGTACAAAGGTATAAGAGATAAACGAGTGAGACAAAAATCTGAAGCAATAAACCAACATCCGTAAGTGACTTTTACTGAATTCCCATTGATTTTTATTTGCATGCTCAAGTCACCTTCGTAGGGTGGTATGACGTGTCAACAATGTTCACTGTAGGCGCATTTCACCACCTTCAATTGAGCAATCTCCCAGACACACTAACATTAAATCTTTGTAAATAAATACACTTGCACAATAATCACAACTGTTACAGCTAGGGTACATTCTATTTGAACTGGCGGCGCGTATCATTTAATTGTTTTTATTTATTTACATGTTCTACTAGGTGTGATATATCCAAATTCTGACTGAACAGGTTATAGATTTCACATGTTTGTATACTGTACATGTCATTACGTGTTTGCTCTGTAATACATGCGTCAATTGTCACCCTGGACACCAATGCAAACGAGACGTTTAATCTCAAGAGATTATCCAGGTGAAATTATCTAATTGATATTTTAACATATACTGTATATGCTTGAAAAATGCCCTGTGCACCAGCTCTGCGAATTCTGTGAGTGAAGGGGACTAAACAGCCTGGATATAGTACGATGACAATCTGCAAAGTGGATGTCTTGCTGTGAGAATGCGTGCGAGAGCATACAGACTACGATCAAGTTAAAGAAAATAACACAATTCCGAAATTCAAGCGTCACGCTTCAGCCGAAAACCCCGTGGCTCTTACCTGCGGTACACGTCTATCGGTGTTACATTTAAAACAAAAATTCTTATGTCTCGCATTTCCAGTGACTCGGTGGAACCCAGGTCACCCGCGTAAAAAGAGGCAATGGATCGTGTGGTTCAACTGGCCTCTATTTCAACTCCTGGTTAAATAAATGGGACATTCACCACGGTGGTGCATAGGTGTACGATTCACGCGCACAAAACTGTTCACAAATGGTACAGGATGCTGTTGACTGGGCCACTTGACAGACCACATTGTGCCTTCATAGTCGCCAATAGTATGTAGTTTATCCGAAGCGTATTAGGCTTGCACAGAGCAATTGCTTTAACAGTTGCAATAACGCCGAGGGCATGTGGGGGCCCAGACTTGCTCACTGAACATGTTTTACTCTGCATCACACAGAGTACACACAGTTGGTTTGTCCAGCAGAGGGCACTTACCTTCGATAAAATTGGAGCTGTAATGATGGCAATCGTGTTGTTTTTTTATTTAGTCCAGGTACATTATGAATCGGAAATAAAACCTGCAAAGTATGGAGAAATAATGAGGCTACCAACTCGCTAGATGATTGGTACTCCGTAAACATTGACTGCAAAAGCAAGTTCTGTGGATACAGAATACTTCTGCGTTGCGCTGTATAGCTCACAATGTGTTGGAGAGTCAGTGAATACAATGTAAGGCTTCGCCAATGGCAAGGGAACGGTGAGACGGATTAATTTTCCTCAGTGATTTTCTAATATTTTATATTTGAAGCAGGAAAATGGACATGATGCATCAGAACAATTTTAAAAATTGAATGGCAAGGTCATGTGTCAAACAGTGAGCGTTATTATGGATCAAAACTGACACCTCTCAGTGTAATGATTTAGATTTCAAGGGAAACTGATGAATTGGCCATACATTGGAAATTCCACCTAGGAATTCCCAAGGTCACATTCGTCAGCAAACCAGAGAAGAGCATGTCAGACTATAGTGTGCATTGGATGGAAATACTTTGTTAAGATGGATTTCAAACACAGCACTTAAATAATAACCTTGCGAAATATTAAGATGAAAATACCTTGATAAGTCCTGGCCCAAACGACCTAAGACAAATGCTAGCAAACGAAGGTGATAGTGTTGTACAAGCACAACCCGTTTGTCAAACCATTGCTGGGTGGTGGTAGATACGCGTGTCTGTAATCCAGCACTGTGGATGCGAGGGTTTGTGGATCGCACATTTTTGTGAAACTCCTTCCCGTGGGCATCAAAGTGCCATACCATGGCTTGCCATGAGAAGACGGAACAACAAAGTGCGGACTAATATCATCTGCCATCCCATCTGTATAAACACTCAAAATTTATCTGAAAACATCTTAAAATATGCACTTCTGCATATTGTTGATTGTGCAGCATTTAAATATGCATTGACATTTAAAGACGTTATATAAAAACGCTCATGATTATTATGGATGTGTTCCTACTCACGCATTTCGGACAGGGTAATATGACCATACTTCACCACGCTGCTCAGTACATGTTGAAGGAGGAGTTCAGAAATTAAGATTTTTCTTCACTGCCCTATGCTGCCTACAAATGTGTTTTGGCTTGGTGGTCACCCACAATCCAGGCTTAATTTTGTTTCGCTTCTGAGGTGTTACAGGAACGGGCACATCCCAGGTGATTTGGTCCTAGCCAATGATGGTATTAGTCGTGGCCTTATCATCATGCGTCCAGCTGGGATTGTCTAACATCTTGAAGGTAGACCAAAGTGTGGTTCACATGTAGGGGAACCTGGTTCATGACGACGACTGTGTTAAGGAGCTGGTGAATGTGTTCCCTTCAGTGGGACAGCACTCCACACACCCTCACCAGCTGTCTCTCAGGATTGTGCCTGTGGTGGTGGTGCAGATATATTTTTAAACATGTTTGGCAAAATTCACAGTTAACGTCCAATGTTGAGCCAACGTTGGTATGTGCTTGGAGCTGTTGGCCCAACGTTCCACGTTTACTGGGGTGGTGGTAAACTGACAAAAAAAATGTTGACCACTCGAGAATGCATTCTATCCACTTTGGACACTTTTGATAAACCGCAGTGTGGTCATTTGTGGAACAACAGTAGTAAAAACAGAGAGACAAATATTTTAAGAGGGGAATAAACAAATAAAAAAAAGCGTACAACTTGCAGCACTTAACTTTTCTATAAAGCCACCAACATCAACACATGGAGTCTATTATTTAAGTCCAGGTCACTACGGAGTGCATCACAAGCCTGGTCCCGATGTTGGTGTAGCATGCTATCACACCATCAAAGTCGTCTCCCACTGGTACCTTGTAAATTGCTCGAAGTGTACCAACCCTTCGATGGTAATTCTAAGCACAATCGAGCTGCCTCGGTGAACAAGGAATTTAGCGTCCCTTGAAAGTGATCCTCTCGGCAATAATATCCTGCCATGTGGTAATTTATTTTTCAGCGTGACTCGTGTGTGCAAATGTCACGCGAGCGCTCTACGGCGCATTTGTGAAGCTGAGCTATAAAAACATATATATATATATATCGAGTTCTATGCCCTCATACATATTTGGCAACTCTCACAGCTTTGCACACTGGGCAACCGCTATGGTCACCCACCCCTATTAGGAATTGGTTTCAGATGTTATTTTTTCTGATATCGGATTTTTATGCACAATTTGGAATGTTTAGTATTTTGGATTTCAATTTTTTTTAATAACTGGCATTGTTTTCTACAATTAATAACATACAATTTTATACTTTAAAATGTCAATCACTGATTTCTTTATTTGTACCTATAAAATATAACAATACTGTTGATACATTTTTATATATTTTTTTTTGACGAACTTTACGCAAAAGTGACATCACATATCAATGTATGATGTCTCGTGCCAGCACCTTTGTTGGGAAAACGTGGAAATTATTCCTCGAAAGTGACATCACTTCCTGTTATGTCCCATTTTCGGATCAATCTACAACAAGAAAAAATCGGATCTAAAATCTTACATTGGCCTGATTTTTTTTTACAGATTTGAAAATCGGGAACACATGCCTAGTGCCTAGTCAAACAATAACTAGCGCTTTTTACTTCAGGGCAGCTCAAAATCCAGATCCACATTGTGCCAACACAGTAAACATGCAATATTGCTGGATTAACGATGGCATGCGGTTGGAACCGTTGGACTAAAGTTGACCAAAAGTTTCATGTTCACTGGGTATTGGCCGTGTTAATAAGGCAGGACATGCAACATCAGGGATTGCAATGGGGTAAGGCTTGTGGAAATCACAAAAGGCTAAGGAATTAATAGAATGTGATACACAACAAAAGTTTTTCCCAATTACGTCCCTCCCACTGTCCAGGTCACCTTCCTTAGTCACACCTCTTGGTATGTACCTTGTGCCCCAAATTTAAAGACTCGCTGCATAATTAGGAATATAACAAGGCATCGACTCAATTAAAACCAATACTTAAGCTTCGCATGTGCAATGAATAATGAGCTAAGAGTCACATTTTTGTGTCCTGTACCTTCCAAGTACTGTACTCCCATGGGTTTGCCTGACCTCTGCTGTCACTTAAGGCTGCTACATAAACCACAAATGGGTGAAAAGTTGTATTCTTAGATGATGACCCCAAATTGTGACATTTCATAGACTTACCAGGTGGCACAATCGTTACAACCCTATGGCATACCACAGATTCCCTAATCCCAAATCTAAAATAACAGACGTTGTGATTCCCAGGCATTTCTACATTAACCCATAAGCCCCGTACAACAACATTCCAACTGTCACAGATATGCATCGTACAAATCTCGTTCCCAACATTGAGGCCTCCTTCCCATGTCAGTGGTAGTCCGTGTATTGGGCATTCCATGTCTCAGTCTTGATGTCTCTTTTTATTTGCTCGTTTCACCCACGTCCTAGCTATCCTTACATCCCAGAATTCCAACGTTCTCCCATGTCTCAGGCTTACAATCTCAAAGATCTCTTTACCATGTCCTTGGTCCACCAACTCCAAGCTTCCCCACACCCCTACGAGATCTTCCATGTTTGAGGTCGTCCCATTCCCAAGTCTCCCACATAACAGATCGCATAACCATCCCAGCTCTCCTTTCCAAACTGTAGGTCTCGATTTGCGGGCCATCATGGCCTCATTCATATGTGCCTGATCTGCCACACTTCCCTATCTCTGAGGTGTCATGTCTCTTCTCAATATGTACTCTCTTATTTACTGAAGAGTTACGAGGAATCTTATCGTAAACCTAACTTATGACAATGCTACGGTGTTGTGACACTTTGTGTACTCTGGCCCTAGGTATTCCATGCGCAGTCCAAAAGCCCTTCTTCCCATTTATAAGGATGACCAATATCTGGATCTTTCACATCCCTGTATCCCAAGTGCCCTATATCCCCCACCCCCCCCGTCCATGGCTAAAGTGATCAACATCTCCTATTTTGCATGTCCCAAAGTCCTCCAACACTAAAGTCTTCCATACGTCCCCAAATCCCAGTTCTCCTTCCTAATATCCACGTCTCACATGTCCAGTGTCCCATGATTTACTCCCCACAATGCAGCAGTCCGTGCACCTTGTGCCACAGCTCCACCATGACTTTTGTGTCACATCTCAGGTTCCACCATAACCCAGCTATACCTACACACCTCATCGGCCAGGTATCTCCCCCCAACATCTCAGACATCTCCCCACATCTTAGGTGTCGTACATCCCAGGTTTCAACAGACAATCCAGCCCCCCCTCCCCTCCATCGCATACACATTATACAGGACCCCCCCTTTTAACCAAAGTCCACCATCACTCAGAATTGCTCACATCCCAGATCCCCTGGCACTTTGGTGCTCCCATGCATCCCAACCACAGATCCCCCGCTAGCTGTTAAATGCCAGGTCCCCTAAGTCAACCTACACACCCCGCTCCCTTCCTATCCAGGTCCCATCTCACATCCCAGATCCCTCAAACTCAGCCACCACCCCCCCCCCCCCCCCACGGATTCCAAGGCCCTTTTCACCCAATTTCCAGATACCAACCTCTCACCCACTCTCTCCACACACACACACACAGCGCTCGCACCACACACAGCGCACCACACACACAGCGACCACACACACAGCGCGCACCACACACACAGCGCTCGCACCACACACACACAGCGCACCACACACAGCGCACCACACACACACAGCGCTCACCACACACACAGCGACCACACACACATCGCGCCCCACACACACAGCGCACCACACACACACAACGCACCACACACACACACACAACGCACCACACACACAGCGCGCACCACACACACAGCGCGCCCACACACACACAGCGCACCACACACACACACAGCGTGCACCACACACACACACAGCGCTCGCACCACAAACACACAGCGCACCACACACACACAGCGCGCACCACACACACAGCGCGCCCACACACACAGCGCGCCCACACACACACAGCGCTCACACCACACACACACAGCGCACCACACACACACAGCGCACCACACACACACACAGCGCGCACCACACACACACAGCGCACCACACACACACAGCGCGCACCACACACACACACAGCGCTCGCACCACAAACACACAGCGCACCACACACACACAGCGCGCACCACACACACAGCGCGCACCACACACACAGCGCGCACCACACACACAGCGCGCAACACACACACAGCGCACCACACACACACACAGCGCGCACCACACACACAGCGCGCACCACACACACAGCGCACCACACACACACAGCGCACCACACACACACACAGCGTGCACCACACACACACACAGCGCGCACCACACACACAGCGCGCACCACACACACAGCGCGCAACACACACACAGCGCGCAACACACACACAGCGCACCACACACAGCGCACCACACACACACACAGCGCACACACACAGCGCACCACACACACACACAGCGCACACCCACACACAGCACACCACACACACACAGCGCTCGCACCACACATACAGCGCGCACCACACACACAGCGCGCATCACACACACAGCGCACCACACACACACACATAGCGCACCACACACACACCACACACACACACACAGCGCACCACACACACAGCGCACCACACACACACTCACAGCGCACACACACACACACAGCGCACACACACACACAGCGCACCACACACACACCACACACTCACAGCGCACACACACACACAGCGCACCACACACACACACAGCGCACCACACACACACCACACACTCACAGCGCACCACACACACAGCGCACCACACACACAGCGCACACACACACACAGCGCACCACACACACACACAGCGCACCACACACAGCGCACCACACTCACAGCGCACACACACACACAGCGCCACACACACACACAGCGCACCACACACACACCACACACTCACAGCGCACACACACACACAGCGCACCACACACACACACATAGCGCACCACACACACACCACACACACACAGCGCACCACACACACAGCGCACCACACACACACTCACAGCGCACACACACACACAGCGCACCACATACACACACAGCGCACCACACACACACCACACACTCACAGCGCACACACACACACAGCGCACCACACACACACACACCACACACACACACACCACACACACACACACACAGCGCACCACACACACCACAGCGCACCACACACACCACACAGCGCACCACACACACACAGCGCACCACACACAGCGCACCACACACACCACAGCGCACCACGCACACACAGCGCACCACGCACACACAGCGCACCACACACAGCGCACCACACACACACAGCGCACCACACACACCACACACACACACAGCGAACCACACACACCACACACACACACAGCGCACCACACACACCACACAGCGCACCACACACACACACTACACACACAGCGCACCACACACACACAGCGCACCACACACACCACACACACACACAGCGAACCACACACACCACACACACACACAGCGCACCACACACACCACACACCACCACCACACACACCACACACACACAGCGCACCACACACACACCACACACACACCACCACACACACCACACAGCGCACCACACACACCACCACACCACATCACACACACAACACACACACACCACACACACACAACGCACCACACACACCACACACACACACACACACCACACACACACACACCACACGCACACCACACACCACACACACACACCACACCACACACACACCACACACACCACACACCCCACACACACCACACACACACCACACACACACCACACCCCACACCACACACACACACCCACACACACACACACACCACACCACACACACACCACCACACACACACACCACACACACACCCCACACACACACCACACACACACCACACACACACACCACACACACACACACCCACACCACACACACACCACACACCCACACACACACACACACACACCCCACACACACACACACACACCACACACACACCACACACACCACACACACACCACCACACACACCACACACACACACACCACACACACCACATGCACCACACACACACACCACACACACACACCACACACACACACCACACACACACACACCCCACACACACACCACACACACCACACACACACACACCACACACACTACCCACACACACACTACACACCACACACACACCACACACACACCACGCACACACCACACACACACCACACACACACCACACACACACACCCCACACACACACCCCACACACACACCACACACACACACACCACACACACACACCACACACACACCACACACACACACCACACACACACACACCACACACACACACTACACACACACCACAAACACCACACACACACTACACAAACACCACAAACACCACACACACACTACACACACAGACCACACACACACACCACACACACCACACACACACACACCCCACACACACACACCACACACACTACCCACACACACCCCACACCCCCCCCCCCCCCCACACACACACCCCACACACACACCACACACACACCACACACACCCCCCACACACACACACCCCCCCACACACACAGCGCTCACTCGGAGCGAGTCCCTGGCTCCCCATTCCCCTTCCCCGGCCCCGAGGAAGCGCTCCGCGCATGCGCGTGGGCGCGTGGAGCCGGCTGGAGGAGCGGGAGACCCCGTGGCGTCACCGCAGCAGCATCAGGAGCAGCAGCATCATCTTCATCTTCATCCCTCTCGCCTCTCCCTCTATCTCACACGGCGACACAACGCGTCTCTTCTCGCCTGCACGGTAGCTCACGCAGCCCTAACCCACTCCCTCCCTCCCTTCCTCCCCCGCCAGACACGAGTTGTATCTCACGCAGCCTCGGATAAGTCGATCTCTCGCACACACGTACACAGCCGCTGTGTCACTCGCAGCCCTGACACCACGAAACACACACACACACAGAGGCTGACACGGGAGAGAGGCTAACACACAGGCTGACACAGTCACACACACACACAGCCTCGGATAGCCTGTCATCTCATCTCTGCTCTCACACAGAGGCTGACACACACACGCACACAGCCGCCTACACATGCCACCGCCAGCAGCAGCAGCAGTACCAGCAGCAGCAGCACACCGCCGCCCCTGCGCACACTGAAGCAGCAGCATCAGCAGCAGCCGCCGCCGAGGCGATAAGAGCCGCGGCTACCACTACCCAGCGCCGCGCCTGTGAGTGTAGCCAACACCATCATCACCCCCTCCTCTCCATGTCTCGCTCTGTCTCTCTCTCTCTCTCTCCAGCATCATCTCTCTCTATCATCATCTCTCCTCGTCTCTCTCCAGCATCATCTCTCTCCAGCATCATCATCTCTCCTCGTCTCTCTCCAGCGGCATCACCGCTCCACCTATCTCTCTCTCCTCTCCAGCATCATCATCATCTATCTCGGCATCATCTGCCACTTCATAGCCTCTCTTTAGCAAAATCTCACGTCATCTCTCTCCAAAATCATCTCAATTCACCGTCTCTTTCCGAACTCACGTCCAACCATCATCCCATCTATCCAACATCTTCAGTATTTCCATGTTTCACTCTGATTTCCGTTTCCATCCATCATCTCCATCGTTCTAACCTCTCTCTCTGTCTCTGGCATCTCCATCTCGCTCCAGAATTATATCCATATACCCCACCTGAATTTCTCTCCATCATCGTCATGCATCTCATCATCTATTGCTAGCATCTCCATCACGTTCCACTATCTGCATCGCTCACCAACATCTCCATCTTCTCCAGCTATCTGCACCATCTACATCTCTCCAGCATCTCTCTTAAGAATCTCCATCTCTCCGGCATCATTCCTCATCATCAGCATCATCTCCAGTGTCGTACTTCATCTCCAACTCCAGCACCATCATCGTTTATCTACAGCATCATCTCTGGGGCACAGGGCTTTATTCGGTGAGGTTGGGAGGCTCGGAGGGTTGATGGTGTTGTGGGGGTGGATGTTTGAGGGGGTGGTGGTGATGATGGTTGAGGAGGAGCGGTGGTATAGCGGTTAGCGCGCTGCTCTATGAGCCCGGCGACCTACGTGACGATTATCTACGTGGACTCAGCCTCAAATGAGTAGCTGGTGCGGTGTGTGAACATCGCCACGAGGGAGACAAAGGCGGTCGGGCGTGTTGCTGGCCACCCACCGCCCTAGTGTGCCGTGCCAGCCTTCATAGGTGCTACTCGCTAACAGCACTTGCCCCACCAGTCTATTAAGGCTACACGGGGGGATCTTTGTGGTGGAAGGGGTTGTTAGTGATGGTGATGATATGTTTCGAAGGGAGTCATGGTTTAGGTGATGGGTGATGGTGGTTATGGGAGATGGTTAATAGTGGTAGGGATGGCGGGGTGATAGGGGGTGATGATGGTTATTTGGTTCTTTCGGTTAAGTCACGTCTAAAGATAAAATAATAAATTAAATTAAATAATAGAATACCATTTCCTGCAGTCACGAAAGTTCTAAAATTAAGGGTGATGATGGACTTTGGGATTGATAATTGTGGTGGTAGAGGTTGGGAGGGCAGTGATTGTTGGTGGTGGTGGTGCAGATGAGAGGGCGTGATACGGTGATGATGGTGAGAGTGATTTTGAGTAGGGGGGGTAATGGTGGTGATTGTGGGAGTGGGTGATGTTGGTCGTAGTGGGGGAATATGGTGAACAGAGAAGTTGATGGTGGTGGAAAGGTGTGATGGTCTTAGGTTCAATTTTCAAGTTTACTTTGTTTAACCAGGTGAGAACTCAAGAGACCAGGATAATCCCATTTGCAAGAATGACCTGCGGTATTCGTCTGCCAGTAGGGGGCAATTATTGCTACGTGTGGATACACCCAAATGTTTTGATGAAAGCTTCAAATTTAACAGATTTAGACGCTGAATCTGACACATAATGGCCTACTGTTGTGAATAACGTCAGGTGATCTTTAACGTCCACTGGTGGATGATGGTGATGTTGGTGGCAGTGGGGTAATGGTAGTGGGGTAATGGTAGTGGGAACGTATGTTACGGGTGTGTGGTATTGATGCTGGTGGGGTGTCATGGATTTTGGGGGTAAACAGCGATCGGAAAGTGATGGTCATTGTGTTTGTGGGGAGAGGTGTGATGGTGTTGGGGTTGAATGGTGCTGGTAATGGAGCTAAGGAGGGGGTGATTGTGGAGTTGGCTGGGAAATGGTGATGGTGGTGGTCATAGGAAGGAGTAATTGTGGAAGCAGTGATGGTTGAGGTGGGAGGGGTGATAGTGGTAGTTTAAAGCGATTATGGTGGTAAAGCTGGGAGGGTGATAGCAGTGGATGAAGGTGGAGGTGAGAGGGCGATGAAGGTGGGAGGGTGATGACAATGGATTGTGGTGGCGATGTTGATGGGATGGATGGTGGTTGGTGGTGTTGGTGGTGGTAGAGTTAACCCTGAGGCCTTGACTGCAGCTCTCGAGGCAAGCAGCAGCAAAAGGGAGAAGCAGCAGCGGCAGCATCGTTGGGGCGGGGTGGACCACAATAATCAAGGGGAGAAGAAGTAACATCATTAGCAAGCGGAGCGAGGGGTTAAGATGCAGAGCAAGCAGAAGCAGCGAGACAGCGACAGAGAGAGATCGCGCATATGGGGAACAGCAAACACGAAGCCTGGATACTGGAGCAAATTTCCTGATCGGCAGAGAAGCAACAGAGAAGCAAGGGAGGAGGAGAAGCAACAGCAGCAGCAGCTGGAGGCTCTTTGTAGAGAAAGCCTCATTGACATGGGTCCCACTGCAGCAGCAGCAGCAGCCTGCCCTGACTCTGTGCTATACATAGCGTGCATGTGTCGTGCACCTCATTCACCATGGCTGTCATCTCCCATTGTCCCTCCTGCACTGTGTGTGTGTAGACTGTGGTGTGGTTCTTGTTCTGTGTGTGTAGACTGTGGCGTGGTTCTTGTTCTGTGTGTGTAGACTGTGGCGTGGTTCTTGTTTTGTGTGTGTAGACTGTGGCGTGGTTCTTGTTCTGTGTGTGTAGACTGTGGCGTGGTTCTTGTTCTGTGTGTGTAGACTGTGGCGTGGTTCTTGTTCTGTGTGTGTAGACTGTGGTGTGGTTCTTGTTCTGTGTGTGTAGACTGTGGCGTGGTTCTTGTTCTGTGTGTGTAGACTGTGGCGTGGTTCTTGTTCTGTGTGTGTAGACTGTGACGTGGTTCTTGTTCTGTGTGTGTGTAGACTGTGGCGTGGTTCTTGTTCTGTGTGTGTAGACTGTGGCGTGGTTCGTGTTCTGTGTGTGTAGACTGTGGAGTGGTTCGTGTTCTGTGTGTGTAGACTGTGGCGTGGTTCTTGTTCTGTGTGTGTAGACTGTGGCGTGGTTCTTGTTCTGTGTGTGTAGACTGTGGCGTGGTTCTTGTTCTGTGTGTGTAGACTGTGGCGTGGTTCGTGTTCTGTGTGTGTAGACTGTGGCGTGGTTCGTGTTCTGTGTGTGTAGACTGTGACGTGGTTCTTGTTCTGTGTGTGTGTAGACTGTGACGTGGTTCTTGTTCTGTGTGTGTGTAGACTGTGGCATGGTTCGTGTTCTGTGTGTGTAGACTGTGACGTGGTTCTTGTTCTGTGTGTGTAGACTGTGACGTGGTTCGTGTTCTGTGTACTCGCTGTAGATTGTCACTGACAGTTTCCAATACCTAACCGCAGTACTGCATCGTGCCACGGTATAACATTACTGTAATAATGTTATATTGCACAGGAGTGTGGTGTATTGTTTTAGCATGCTGCACGTGTAAGTAGTGGTGTGTCACATTATCTACAGCCATGCTCAATCCACTGCTGAATGAACGACTTCTTCTCAAGCCTGTCCCGAGCCTGCTATGTGCAATGTGTATACTGTTACAATATCAACAGTACTGAGGACTGCATTTACACAATACAGTTGTTTGATATAGTACACTGTGATCAAATACATTACCGCACTATGCTACATTGTAGAACATTATCACATTGTATACACATTAAACAATTGTACTGTATTGAATAAATATATACGTACCGTCATTTGTTAGCGATGTACTGTGTACAATACAATTCGCTCCAATTAATATACAACATCGAATTATATTGTTGTGACATGTAGGGGCAGTGTTTGCTGCATGTGATGACCATATCCCTACCCCACGGGGCTCACTGCATGGCAAGAGACGAGCAGCTGCTGCATTGGTCGTTATACTCCAATGTGTCATGTCCACCTGCAATCTTTATTTTTGATGTAACTCGTTATGCTTTTCTGTAAAGTATTATAGGTAACATCGTGTCTGAGCAGAACTCCTTTCTGTCTCCGCGTACAAATCAGTCGTTCGTTGTGTCCGTCGGCCTGTTTGTTGGCTTTTCCAAACAGATATCCAGCGGTTAGGATTTATTTTAAAAGCCAGAAAAAACACAGGTTTTGATCTTCCGGGTCTCATCGGCAGACTTAAGGCTCGTTCAACAATGCTGTTGGGTTGCCAGATGTTATTGGCAAGAACCAAAAAACATTCCAATCTAAACGATAGCTCGGCTGTTATTCTGAAGCCCACGACTGGATAGGAGGATGGGAATGGATGGCTGTGACGGTCCCACCTGATGACGGAGACTTGTGTTGCCTCCGAAACGTCGTGATTTTTATTATTTTATTTTTATTAATTTTAATTTCATTTTTTACCTACGTGACTTTACCGAACAAACTAAGAGTATGATGGGAATGGAAGCCAATGGGGTGCAGGGTTGAGGGATGTGCAAGAGGGCTTCTGCTCAGCAGTGGGAAATTACAGAGTGACAACATGTTTTAAGGTATGCATGTGAGTGTTCTGCTGTATAGATTATCTGCAGTGTATGTAAACCTCACAGCCCATGTGTAATCGTGTAAGAGTGCATTACGCCACTGCATTAGTTTCCCGCAGATTGTGTTTCCACGCTTTCTGGTGTCGTACTCCGCTGTGTAAGGGGAGCCAGTGATTTCTGTAACAGGCAGAAGTGACATATAGTGTCAGTGCAGTTATTTAATAAAAGAGCGTTTTGATATTATCCGTCTCCAGAAACAAGATCAAGTGGAAATGCATGTTACATTAATGGAGCATGTTAACTCTGACGAATGACACGCAATAGCACGGCTCGGTTACGCTAACACATTGGCAAAATGGCATGGCCTCGTTCAGTGTATACTAAGGTAATGGCTGTTCGATGGAGGTTTGGGTTTCCTCAGGGTTTTATTTTGCACGGTTTTGAAACATTGTATCATTTTAAAGGGGACGGAGTGGTGGCAGAGTAGTTGTGCGTATTGAACAGTGAACCCGGCCGATCACCTGAGTTTTATTCCCAGTTAATGGCTAACATCAGTGGAGAGCAATACCTCAACTGGTCCTGGGTGGCCCCCGCTTCACCAACCCGCACAAGCCAGTAGGTTAAAGCATGGTCAAGGAATCCCCAAGCCCCAGGCCTTCACCCTTTAGTGGATTGAGAATGGCTGGAATTGATTTATTTCAGAGATCAAAAAAAATACAGCACTGAAATGCCACTCAAATGGTTCCACAATCAGTAAACTTTCGTGTTAAGAACTCGCACAAGTCATGTTACAGCCAAAAACAGTAACCAGATTTACATTACCGTACGTATTCATAGTACATGCTGGAATTGGTTGCAAGTAGGTTGCCTCTACTCACACGCAGCCCACAGTGTGTGGAGAATTTCATTATAACTTTCAACGTAATGGAGTTATGCTCGGCTTGAGATCAAGGTAGATGAAAACGGCTTGTATTGTGTTAAAACGTGGCCAAGTCACCTGTTGAATGGGCGGCACTTGGTAGAAATATAACAGCGGTCCTGCTGGCATTGCCTACAGACACTACAGAAGCCCTCTTCACACCTTGGGTTGTGGAACCACAGAAGGCCTCTTGAAAGGCCATGCACCTGGGCAAATGCCACACACAGGGATTCATCTTCTTGGTTCTTTCGGTAAAGTCACGTAGAAGGGAAGTAATAAAATAATAAAAATAAAACATAATAAAATAATTCTCACGACGTTTCGGCCACAACGCCGGCTGCTTGCGTTGTGGCCGAAACGTCGTGAGAATTATTTTATTATGTTTTATTTTTATTACTTTATTACTTCCCTTTTACGTGACTTTACCGAAAGAACCAAGAAGATGAATCCCTGCAGTCACGAAAGCTTTAAATCGAAACACACATGGATGTTGAGGCATTCTATCCACTCTCTGCTCCGCTTACTTGTTTTACTTAGAACATGAAATATAAGGGTGTGCTGTGGGCTCGTCATCGCTAGGTGGGTGAGAAAAGAGATGCAAAAAGTACTCGCCTTGAAAGTCAGATCGGCTGCCTGACCATCAGAGGTGGTTCTGGGTCATTGGGGGCCCTAAGCAGGAATTATTTGTTTATTGCCTCCTTAAAAAAATTTAAATATTCGTGGAGTTACAGAAGAGGTACAGGCAAGAAATATGCTGTGGATCGAGTGAATTAAGAGAAATGTAGACAAATACAGATAAGAGAGATGACAGCAAGATAGAGATGAGAAATATTGTCTCATTCTGTAACTTAGCTTGTTGTCTTATGATGTGCATTTGAGATAATATTTAACGCACTCCTTTTATCACGAATCCAGGACCTCTCAACCCGCTTGGTGACCCGAAGCTTTGTCTTGATTCGCTTAGGCCTGGCGGCGCCAACTGCTGACGTGACAATTACTAAAAGCTCGCCGTCCTTCCCCACCAGACGCAGGCGATGGGCTCGGAGCGGGTGGAATCACGGCGGTGGCCGGCCTCGCAAGGCGACGGCTCGCCTGGGGGAGTGCGCTCCCCAGGCCCGCGTGCGCCCAACGCCTGCTGCTTCTGCTGGTGCTGCTGCTGCAGCTGCTCATGGTACGTCCTCCGGTCTCTTTGGTTCGAAATCCGCCGCCTGCGTGACAGGTAACTACCCTTCCCCCCCCCCCCCCAAAAACACCCAACCTCTCCGTCCCCACTCACACTTCCATCCTCGCTCACACGTCCATCCCATACAAAGTCTGTTGTCCACTATCCCACTCACCAGCACCACCATCCTGAGTTTGGGGAGGCTGCTGTCTGCTCTTATTTAACACAAGCACTTGATGTGAATTAGGATACCTCTTTTCCTCTGTACAAGCGATCCTCGCTGGGGCCATGCCGAGCTAGCCTGGCACGGCTCAGCAGGCACAAGGTTGATATTCCAGTGCACAAGCCATGGCCATGCTGTAACGGCAACGAAATTAACACGTCATTAACCCTGACCCAGCTTGACCCCGGTCCAGATTCATGTCTTGTAAGGCGAGCGCATCGCTCTTTTGTTCTGAAAAGACTCGGCAAATAACGAGTAGAAAACCACGCGCGCCATTAGGGTCCAGTGCTGTCTCAGCTCGGATGTACCCGTTGGACAGGGGGGGGGGGGATTCCACGTGTAAATGGTAACTTTTGCATCCATTCTTAGGGTACATAAATAAGTCAACTGTGTGGACAATTAACCTCAAACCAAATCACCCAGAATGTACCCGATCTCTGAAGCTATGCAGGCATAAGCCTGGATCGTACTTGTATGAGTGATCATGCATAACACATTGAATAGACCGTGGGACTACATTATGGGCAGCAGAGAACAGTGCAAGAGAATAAATTGTTGGACTGTGCTTCTATGGTCCCATTTATATCATCTCCCCACCTTCACCAATCCACACTGACCAGTATAAATTATGGTTTAACAACTCCCACAGTGTGTGGAGGCCTTCATCTTGCAGTGGACAGAGCACTATGTGTACATTTGGAAAACTATCAAACTTAGAGCAGACACCAGCATCTTTCTGAAATGCACTCAAGCCTTTCCCACAACCCCCTTATTACTCATGCTCTCACTCACTCGCCCATCCGCTCACCATCTCGCATGTCCCCTGGGCAAGGGCCTTGGAGAAATAATGCATCAAATAGTTTTCTGATCTCCATGCTGCCATTTCCTTTGTTTTAAAGGCATGGTAAACCACACCCCAGAATGTTTTTTTAAAATGTATTTTTAAGAACCAAACATAGTTCTTACTTGTCGTAAACACATTATTTTCATGTTTATAAGCTGGCACATTATTTAGAAACACAAACACAAATGAAGGGAATGTGGTATATCTTCAGTGGCTTATTTTAGTTCCTGCTAAAAGATTGTGGCACTATTTTTGGCTCCGCTGGGTAAATATAAGTACAACACTTGACTCACTCTGCCCACCCAGGAAGTCGGTGAATTGGCTCTATGCTTGTTGTTTAGAGCCAAGGTGTGGGAGATGGGGATACGACTTATATGGAACCAGTGCCGCACGGGAATAGATTTTTCACACTCGTGCATTTATTTTTCACACTCGTGCATTCGATGCAACCGTTTTAAACTAAAAACCGTAAATGGGTAAATGCACGCGCTCATAGTTTCGTCATAAACGTGATGTGATGTTCTCCTTACAGTCATATCTCGAATTAAGTTTTACATCGTGTGCTCGTTCTTTACATTTCGCCATTTTACAGCAACGAAACTAATTTGGATAATTATTATTACTACTATGATAAGGGAATGATTACAATGATTTCTGGAGTGTTTTAAAATGGTGAAGTCATCCCTGAAATATTGTACACCTTAGAGCATGCCGTGAATGTAAACTGTGCCATGGAGTTGTAACTCATCTTGCTTAAAAAGGTCAGAGTCAAACACCGGCCCGAGAATGAAGTATTTTGTTAAAAGGCTGCAGGGGACAAAATTCGCTGCAGCCTTTTTGGTTTGCGTTGCAAACAGGCAAATAGCAAAATGGAAAAAAAAACACAATTTTCCTTTTGTTTGTAGTAATATAATCACCCTGCAATTAAACCTTGCTGCTGCATCTCCACCGTTGAAGACGCCTAACACACGTGTAAGAAATAATGTATTCCCAAAGCATGACACTTATTACTACTCAGTGCTCGTTTGCTTGATTCTAAATGATACGGAGGAACGTGGAGGTTTGTATATATGCATTGAAGTTTATTAACTATTGAAAGAAAATAGTCCCATCTATTTTGAAGATGTTTACATTAGCTGGTGTCTCCTGGGGCTACGAATGGGCTACAATTTGATTAAAGATGTATTTGTTGCAGTGTGCTATTTTTTAAAGAATACTTATACTGCAGTATGCATTTATTTATATATATGGTAATTACTGTAGGTGTGTTCGTAAAATCAAACAGTGAAAAGTAAAAAAAAACAGGATCAAACGGAACATTTTTGAATGCTTTCCAGCTTTTGACTATAAATTGCCCTTTCTGATAAAAAAATTATCCTACTGTTCAAAAAACTGGAAACTTACTAATGCATGATGTTACGATTAATGACAAATGGCTGAAAGCTGATAATACAAACCAAAACATTTAAAAACCTGAATGTGTAATTTATAACCAAATAATATTCACCAAATTGTGATGACCCAAAATGTTGGACACTGAGTCTGCAGCCTTTCCCTTTCCAGCCTGACGGTTAGAAACCATGAAGGGGCGGGCAGTAGAAGACGCTCATCACACGAGAGTAAACTGGAAAGCATTCAAAGCCCCGAAGAGAGGTAAGTTCAGGCTGCGTGCAGTCAGCAAACTGTAAAACCCAGCCCAATGTGAACATAACTCAAAGTAATTATGAGCGTCGTGTTGTAGAATATAAATAACAAAATAAATAAGCAGACAAAATGGTTCCACATATCCTTCTCTCCATAACCCTATCAAATATATATTTTTTTTATCTCACCAGGTAAGTCCCACTGGGCTATTTAGCTCTTTTTCAAAAGCGACCTGCCCACAAATGATAGCTCAATAAAGTGGCTTATCACGTGGAAATTTATAGCAGCCAAATACTCTAAACGCATGTTTCTAAAACTGGAGGGAAAAAAACAGAGGACCCGGAGAAAAATCCACATGACCACAGGGAGAACATGGAAACTCCAGATATACAGGCGTCAGGGTCGGGATCGAACCCACGACCTCCTGTTTACCAGGCGAGGTAGTTAACATCTCGCCACCGTGGCGACCCATTAGCCGCATGGCCTTCTGGGAGTGCATAATTTCAGCAGTATTGTTTCAAGACAAGCAAACTCTGCTCCTGTTTCGACATACAGTATCTCATCAGCAGCCATCTCATTGCTTAAATCAATGCTGTTGAATTGCCAATCTACAGGCATGGGACGATAAGGCGGTGCGTTTTTTTGCCACGTGACTTGGCTCTTCCTGCGCAGCTCCCGAGTGACAATGTGCAGGCATCGGTAAATGCATGGTTTAAGACGAGCATTGCAATCAGGGAATGAGGCTTCCTGTGCTAGTTGAGCATATCGTTGTGAACAGGACACTTTTGTCATTTTAGCAAATAAAAAAAAATGGAGTTTAAAGATTGTCATTGTATTACAACTTGGCAGCAAGATGGTCCTCTTGGCATGCGCGCTGCCCAAACTGTAAAGTGGCTACGTTTACACATAACACGAATTAACCGTCCGTGATGTGGTGCTTTGACAAAGAATGTACAATTGTATATCCATATTTTACGTAGTATTTATGTTTCAAATGTGCATATGGTTACCACTGTAATGTTGTATCATTATACAAATCTGTATGCTCCCGCATCCAACCAGCCATCCCCCATACTCGTGGCACATATATAGCAGTGGGCCAAGAAGTGGGGCAATTTGTGTCTTAAACTGTGATCCAACTCGTTTCTAATTCGTAGATATTATCTTCTTATCTCGCTCTCCAGTGTGTTTTCGGTTTATACAACGTGTTGTTCGGCTTCTTCAGGAACTGACATCGTGCCGAAAAGCACGCGTCACAATAAAAAAAAAACACTGCAGAGCTATACCACACAGCAACAAGAACCTACGCTGTAGCATTATCCTTCCTACCTCTTTGCATGGCTTATGTAGGAGTAACAATGATATCTTCAGTTGCGAGTTTTAGCCATTCACTTTCATTGTCTGAGAGTCAGCCAATGTCTTTCGTACGTGAAGGTAACACGTATTTCTCACAGCAGCGCTATGTCATAGATTATTTCCACATCAAAGCTTTGTGAAATTAAAGTTGTGGTGAGTGGGGGGGGAAGAAATGCTGACTGGAGCTCTGTGTGGTTGTGCGTTCATGCCGGGGACCTGCAGTGGAAAGCTGTCGCTGGAGGAGGTCACATCGTGGAACCAGTGTTTTGAACGACTCATGCACAGTGCAGCGGGGCGTGCCGTGTTCAGAGAGTTTCTCCGAACGGAGTTCAGCGAGGAGAACCTGCTCTTCTGGCTCGCCTGTGAAGACCTCAAGAAGGAGGAGAACAAGAACGTTGTAGAGGAGAAGGCCAGGACAATATACGAAGACTACATTTCCATCCTCTCGCCCAAAGAGGTGAGCCACTGCCCCTGGCCTTTGCACCTCGTTTTTCACAACCCTGGCGAATGGAGGTTTTGTGCTCTCTGACGTGTTTTTGAGCCGCGCCGCGTGTTGTGATGTCCGTCATTTGGTTTCACCTTGCCGGGACCAGCTCCTTTACTCCCTCTGTTTGCATGGCGTTGAGAGATTCGGCACGATGTCAATTGAATCCCTTAATAGTTACCCTTCGTCGCCCCAAATAATCACATAGCTACATGCAGGTTTCCCTCGCTTTTATGCGTGTTCGGTTGGTGCGATTTTGCGCTGTATATGCGGCCAGCCTATTTCTACCCAAAATTCGCTACTTGCCGTTCGAACTCGCTCATGTGCGGACGTGGGACACACTTTGTGCACTAAACACGCGACAAGGCAGGCAGCCGTCTTGTGCGGTTTCGCCTTGTGCGCTGTTTTTCTTGGAACGCATCTACTACTCACACATAGAGCGAGGAAAACCCGCATTTGAAGAGATTGTAGGATATATAAACCTGCCCAATTCAGTTCTTGGAAAAGCTACCAGCTTATGGAGTGATGACGGACATCGTGTGGCACAGCCTAAAACACGTTGGAGAGCTGTCCAGCACAACCGTGAAAACATACACAATGATAAAAAAAACATAGGCTTTCCGCTTTTTGGCAAGAATACAGATGTTAAGATGTTCAAACACCAATTAGACACCTATCACAAGGCATCAAGTCTGGATCTAACAACACATGCTCGTGGTAAAACGTGCCAAAACGGGAACGGCACAAGGACAATGAGACACTGGTGAGAGGGGGCCATAACGGAGGCTGTCTCTGGCTAGGCTAATCAGTTTCAAGGACAGTGCATACATTTTTTAAGCATGTTTGTTTGCAAACACTTTCCCACGCAGAGGGAGGAAAGTGTTTCCCAATACTGTGTGGATCAGAGGTCACTTGAAGGAATCCCAGATGTAGCTCTGTGCTATCCACTTCTGCGTGCCACGTCAACTCTTTAACACGATCTGCACTGCTCTGCGAAGACATCCAAATGGCTTCTCCGTCTCATGACACGCATCCAATGGCACATGTTTGTTTAAAAACTGGGAAAACAAAAATAATACATCGTAAAAAAAAATGTTTCAATGGACAGATCGTTACCCCGAGGAATACATTTAGGTGAAGTGCTGCGTGTGTGCGTGCGGGTTGCAGGTCAGCCTGGACTCGCGGGTGCGAGAGGTCATCAACAGGAACATGGTGGAGCCCTCGGCGCACACGTTCGACGACGCACAACTGCAGATCTACACGCTCATGCACCGAGACTCGTACCCGCGCTTCCTCGGCTCGTCCGTCTACTCGGCGCTCTTGCAGAGTCTCTCCAGCTCTTCCTCCAACACATAGCACGTGGCCTGCGTCAGCACTTCATCAGCCGCCGTCGTCGTCGTCGTCGTCACGAGAGATGTATTTGCCTGCCTACTTGGCGTCTACCACAAACTTACCCGAGGTCTTTGGGACCTGTTTGTACCTCAGTTTGGACTCGATGTTGATGCTTCACTTCGTAGGGTTTTTTTTTTTGGAATGATCACAGATTTTTATGAATATCTCTAACTTGGGCACTTGTAGAACTTGTAAACAGTGTGGAGAACTTTTGTGCGTTGCATAAGAAAAGAAAACGACACCTTCCAATCATTTACACTTTGTTTTTCATCCACATGTTTTTCTTTTTTACGTGGATTTTTTGAGGCATCTTGCAATATGAAAATAATGTTCAAGACAATTACTTGCTTGGCCTATACAAACTGTCCAACATTTTAAACTTTTTAACATTTAGATTATCAAGGGGGCCTTAGACAGGTTATGTACATAGTTGGACAGAAAGTCTGTCTTGTTATTTGCTGTTGCCAGTTTACTAAATGTATGTATGGCACAATTCATTTGCACCATATAATACTTGAGGGTGATGTATCAGTTACTTACATGATTAATAGTCTTTATATTTAAATAAGCGGTCCACATTATCACGTAATAATAATGTAACACACACACTTGCTTCTATACAGTATTTTGAATTGCCAATTTAAGCTTTATTTTAGCCACTATTGTCGACTTGTGTTTTGTGGGGTTTTTTTGTACTTGATCTGAAAAATCCAGGTCTTATTTATTTCGAAGTTCTTGAACAAGTTATTTGTGTTTCAAGAAAATGTTGAACACGTAGGCTGAGTGACCAGTTGATTAAACTGCTGCCATTTTGCTTGGGCTTTAAGAGTGCCTGATGACACCCCCCTCACTTCATGCATTGCCAATAAATAAGAAAAAAATGATATTTTCAAAGTTCAGTTTTTATTTTATGTAGTGTGCTAAAATGAGCCAAAACAAAAAAAAATGTTGTTACAAAATGGAATGTTTAAACATGTCGAATATTGGCGTTTTCCTTTTATGAAGATTTTTTTTAAACGGTTACTGTGAAATGTTATTTATATGAGTACTGGTCTACGGTAAAATAGTATCTGTCAATGTGCTGTGGTATGTATGCCTTTTTAAATGTAAGTAACGAGACAGCTGCTAGGATTGGGAACCCATTGGAACCCCACACTACAAGTACAAACTCATAAAGCTTGAAAGCAATTGCTATTGAAATAGGGGGCAATGCCCCCCCCCCCCCCCCCCCCCCCCCCCCACCGTTATTTGTGGTGCCCCATTAATTGGCCTCACATCTCGGGCTAACACGACGAGGGCTATACATGCTCGGTAACCCTGGAATAAGGTGGGGCTCCCCTTACGATGTGGCGTTGTACCTTCTTACAGGACATGCCACATCAGGCTGGGTCCTCTAATTTGTGGTTGCGTACTGGTGTTTTTAGGTACTGCCTTTAGGTTCGCGTATATACGCGAATATTTTCATTGTGCATTGAAGACGTATTGGTGCTGAGAAAATGACTAAATTGTAACTCCAGTCAACATGGTGTAGGGTTCCAAATAGCTCCCAAATAGTACCTCTTTTTTACCACACTAGCTGCTTTACAATCCGCCATGTTTTCATATTTGCAATGTAAATCAAAGCACAACAAATACGACAAACACTTTGTGCAATGTGCAAAAATGTAAAATTATGTTTTCCATTGGAATGCCCAAAGACACAAACTACTAAAATGACCCTTCTATGTCCACGAGACACAGGCAACTAATTTACATTTCAGGCGAACCCCAAAAGCAAATTGCATGCATTTCAACGTGTTGTATTTTTGTGCATTTTATGTGCGCTTGTTTGCGATTTGTTTGTGTTGTTAGGTTGCATTTATTAATGACAATCCAATCGTGCCCATTGCGGTAAATGGGTCATCAGCATCAGAGTATTGAATGCTCTCTGAACCAGAACAGTGGCACTAAGCATGTTCTATTTATTTTTATTGCAAGCAATTACACGTATTTATGTTCTGTATATTTTTGTTAAAATACAGTTTAAATGAATATCACTCTGTGTGCCTGTGGGGTTTTACAAAAATCGCATTTTTCAGACGTTTAATCTCCACTTTGCTTGATTTTTTTATCACGGTTGATGAGTTTGGGCACGAAGGCCAAAAACGCCGAGTGGCCATCAACAAACAGCACTATTGAAGGTGCAACAGACAGGCGTTGTAACGTTGCTTGAGGACCAGTGGCATAAGTGCTCGATGGAAACAATATATTTTTATTTAAAGCTTTCGTGACTGCAGGGATTCATATTCTTGGTTCTTTCGGTAAAGTCACGTAGAAGGGAAATAATAAAATACTATAAATATAAAACAATCAAAATTCTCACGACGTTTCGACTGCTTGTGTTGCAGTCGAAACGTCGTGAGAATTTTTTGGTTTTATATTTGTTATTTCCCTTCTACGTGACTTTTTCCCGAAAGAACCATGAATATGGAAACAATATTTTTAAGTAAAATTCTCGAACGCAGACTAACAAAAGTGTTTTTACATGGAAAGTACAACTGCCTCCAGAATAAACCGTCAAAGCCTAGTTGACAACCTGTGGATTGTAATATTGCTGTATATCTCACTGAATCATACTCTTTAGACCAGTTCACTAACCCAGTAAAAAAATCTAGTCCCCTCTTGGCTATTAAATGGTGGCATGAGGGCCGTGCAATACCCACCCCATTCCCCCAATTTTAGGTCGGCCAATGAGTGAACTCGGTAAATGATTATATATATACTGTATAGCTAATGACCATGTTTGGTCTTCCCTCGTGCAATGCCGTCTCTCATAACAAATTAGCGTCGTCTGCATCTTTATTCAGTCTCTACAGCACTGTAGGCAATTCCGTTTCGTCATCGCCATGCTTTGGGGTCTGGTGGAGCGTCGTAATCATCATCATCGTGCTTGAACACTTCATCCACCCATAGTTACAGTTGACTGAAATAAATATAAAACCCCCCTTTTTTTGTGCCAAATATATCTTGAGCACTAAATTCGCGGACGAGCTTCACGCCGCTTTCGAGCGGAATGCTCGGGTATGGCGAAGTTTGTTGCAGCGATGCCCACTTCCAGGGTTTGCAGTGGGAACCTCACACCAGAGTTCGCAACCGGGTACCCGATACCCGTACCCTAGCCGTTACCCGGCTACCCGTTTGCGACCCTGGTGCGGCCGGGTACGGGTAGACCGTGAGTCACTGGTGAGTCACCGTTTGTCACTCATTTCCCAACGTCTTGTCTCTTCTCACAATTCAAGTTCCTAGAATCAACCCACCCGCGCCTGCAACATGGCTTCATCCCAGAGGTCGCAATCAGGTACCCGATACCCATACCCTACCCGTACCCGGCCGGGTACGGGTAAGGAATCAAAACCCGTTTGAGACCTCTGCCTCACACCCTCGCGACCTCCACACTTGATGGGGATGCTGCCATAGCGCCAGCGAGCCCGGCCAATAAGAACATCCACATTGTTTCCCTTCATCGTTTTTTTTTTAAATAAGTTCGGCATTAAAACAGGGTGCCGAAGTAAAGGTTGGACGGGGCGTGATGTGAATTGGTTATCGAGTAAAACAACAAAGAAGGTAATGGGATGTTGTAAAAGTTTTGGCCCATGTTGGAAGGTTTAAAGTGTTTTTTTTTTAGAGTAAGTGACATCTCAGCTGAGTCTCGCTATGTGAAGCGAATTTTTCCGTGTTGTCTTAAAGTTGCACTTACTCAAGTGGATGTCCATTCCTTTTTTATGAACCACCGTACAAGACTCGCAGTCTTTCCATAAAACAACGCAAGTCAACGCATCGCTCGCACCACAAGTGCAATATAAAAAGGAAAAGGCAGACACATTGGGGTCACCAGCTCATGATTTATCATTTACTTAAGGTTTAAAATAATTCCAATGAAATTTAACATGACAATTAGAATTAAGCTGACTTTATAAAACAAAAATCTATGCCATTTTTTCTTTAAATATATAAACCATTTTTAAACATTCCTTTGTCTTGTTTAAAAGCATTTAAGGCAAGAGAAGTTAGAAGTATTTTTTCATAAAAACTGAAGTGCTTGAATCTTCTTTAGCAGAACTGGGGAAATAGAGGATATGAGTAAATACAGAAAATAAACTGACATCTTACGTGGCATATTTTAGTAAGCGTGCATCACACAACACCTAGAAAGCACAGTGTTGGTTAGAAATAGTTAGAAATGCCTGCATGCGTGTGTGTGTGTGTGGACATGTGCAACTGGAAAACGTATGCATGCTCTCGATTCTCAACAACAAAGAACACGTGACAATTAAGCTAAGGGCGACTGTTTCGTCTGCTTCAATTGCAGCCAACCAAGGTCAGTAATTAGTTCCTGCTTACTATATCCATGAGCATGACAACTGCTGCCGGGGTTTGTCATCACAGTGAGATGCAAACACCCAAAACTACGTTGCGTAAAGGTACAGTGGCTTATGAGTTTCATTCGCTAAGATTAATATCCTAACGTTAAAACCACAAGGTTTTTGTTTTGTTATTAAAATACAACTATTAATGATCTGGTCAATTCAATGTTAACTTAGTTAATCTGACAGAAAACCTTAGGGTGGCAGGTGCCCTGATTGTATCAATAAAATTAGTACCACCTCTTGAGCAAATGTACCGAATATACAAGACAAATTGACGTGCAAATTTGGTAGTTTTTGACAAAGTCCGAAAAAAAGGTTTTTAAAAAACAATTGGATGTTAGAGTTACATGAGCCATTGGTGAAAAGCATAACATTCCCAGAGGGTGTTTATTTTAAAAAAATATAAAGCATTCAACTGTTCGTGTGCGAGAGGAAGGCATCAAGGGATTGTGCAAAGTGTGGTGAATGGGAGTTTGAAAAGTTCTTCTGTTCTTTGCCTGTACAACTATAATCGGCACACGTTAGCAGTGGTAAAGTATGCCAAGGAATAGTCTACTACGTGAGGTTTCAATAGAAGCAGCAGCACGTGAATGGGCACCCTACGATAACTCTGCATTGTTGCGGTGTCTGTGTGAGTAGCAACTATGAACACCGTGGCAAAACTTGCCTTCCATCGGTTCCCGCACTCGTTGCAAAACACGAACGTGGTCATGGGCTCATCTGCGCTTCGGGTCTGCACCTGAAATACGACAGAAAAACCGACAACGCGACAATTCACGATACCGGCTGCGTAAGTCACCGCTGTTGTTCTGTATAGCTCTCCGAGAAAAAAAGCGGGCTGCTCCAATTGGTTCCTGGAGAAGCTCCCAGCATGTGGAGTGAAACGTCTGACATTGTGTCGAACAATATGCGGTACGAGCCATTCACAATTCCTATTTGCAAGTGCTGCACTTGCTGTGCATCAGATGCAAGTGGAAACAAGGTGGTAACTTTTCACGAATGGTGAACACCGGTTAATGTACTGCGCTGTGAACCAGGCCACCCAAGTTCGATTCCTGGCCATGGATAGTTGTACATGATACATGGACCGGTCCTATGCTCTATTAGGTTTACTCAACCTTAACACAATTGCACAATGCGGTATGTAACTCATAGTTCTGGCCACACCACCGATTCGCACGCCATCCTGGGCCCAAACAGATGCTCGGTTGCATGACGAGGAGCATAAAACATCACGTGAACTTGCGGTCGTGATCGCAGCGGCTTTTGGCTGGCCATCGAACAAAGACGGTCACTTCATCACGCACTTTCAGATGTGCTTCTGCGGCCGTCTGGAACGCTGTTACAATATTAGGAAGCAACTGGAGCTATGCACTTTTAAATCTATATTGAACTAATTTTTTTCATTTAGTTTGTTGTCCTTCCCCCGCACCTCCGATTAGCACGGTTGGCTACGTAAGGTGCGAAAGAAGTTCTACATACGTACACGTGTACATTGAGGGACAGGACACCGCTGAAGAACAAGTGGCCACTCACTTGAGTGTAGGTGCATCTTTTCTTCTTGCATTTTCCGCAGCTGAACAGGTCGGTCTCCGTGCCGCCCGTCTTGGCCATCTGGTGCGCACGGATGGCTTCCTCCGTCATGGCCTTGCGCTTTTCCCTCAGCTCGTCACTTGCCATCTCCTGCGAATACAAAGGCCAAGCCAAGTTGAAGTCAATGGGAAGCGAGAGCATCGCCACAAAGAGGAAGGGAACGGGTGGCCGGTGGTGGCGAATTGCCCGATGATGCTGGATGCAATTACCAACGAAACGTCGTACTACTCAAAAATTGTAAATGTTGTGGTTTCACGCTTCAACACACCGGTGGGCTAAAGCAGTGAACTATTTGTCTGTTTGTCAACGTGACACTTTTTTGCCGATCGGCCGTGTCGGGTGGTGGAGGGTTACGACACATTTATAAATAACGCAATCTAACCCAAAAACGTTGATTATGAGTGGTACTCGTATAGTCTCGTATATGGCCACTGGAGATGTAAATGCACGTGAAGCAACAATATGCGTCGAGCGCATCAAAAGCAATGCAAATCTAGCCATGCGAACGTTCGTTTTTGATGTTTTTTTTCATCCACATTTACAAACGCGTTGCTAAGGGTAGGCGGAGAAACTGATTTTATAGACAATGTAAAACAGCTCTTTGACGTGTTTCCGGTTATACCGCGTGTGTTGGTTCGGCTCGGCATGATGTTCGGCGTTTCGCTTCACGCGCTTGTGAGTTTCGTCGGGAACTGAAGGTTCTTCTTCTTCTTCAGGGAATGGAAGCTCCGAGCACGTCGGGTAACATGTCGGACGTCGTGCCGAGAAACACGCGGCAACAACCCGAAAAACGCGTTGAACGCCCGTACAGCGCTAACTGTGAAATCCTACGCACCCTCATGTAAAAATAAGCTCGCACTGAGTTGAACGCTACCTCCCGTTTGACCTGCATCCAGCTGCCACTGCTCCGTGGTACGTAACAACAATTTCCGCAACAAAGTAACCTTAACCACTCGTGGCAGAGCTGGTGCCGATGTCGCTGTTTTGCTGCTGCTGCTGCTGCTGCTGCTGCGTTAGTTTGGCAGAATAAAAAAATCTGTTTTGTCAAAAACGGTCAACCAAACGCAATTCTTGGTGGCTGTTAATGATATCAACGTGAACTCCAACACAGTTTCTGTTGGGGAATTTTCTTTCCCCCCCCCCCCCACCACCACCCGCTTTGAGCAGAGCTGCGCATTGTTTTTTCTGTGGTTAACGTAGTCCAGATCAGCTCCAGGATGAGAAACAGGGCACCTAACTCTCCAGGCACTGTAACGCAATCTCTTCCACGCTGACCACCAGAGCAAGAAGAGATTTAAAAAGCTTCCGTTCAAATGAGAGTTTTTAAAATACATATGTGTGCACGGTACTACATCGCGTATCCGGCCATTACAAATCCGATGACGCGATAACAAACTTCCAAACCTCCGCTGTCATTTTGGCCATGCAGCTCGCAGAAATAGCCCCGGTCAGCACGCTGATGCGGAGGTTCGGGTTTTTGGGGTCCTTGAGGTTGGAAATGCGACTGCGCACGCGGTTCTTGTACTTCTGATCCACGGCAGGCAGCTCCTGGAAGATGGCTGGCCGATTCTCACGTCAGCGGAAAAAAACACGGCAAATGTGATGAATCACTGAGCTCCTATGCCACCCTCCCTCCCCCTGCTGCTGGAATCAAAACATGATTTCCTACTCAAATAGGGCATAGAGCTGGTGCTCATCTCTTCTTTACAGCCCGGAGCCAGGGAAGGAAATTCCACGTTCTTATGGCGGGTCGAGTCTATTTGTAAGACAACCACAATTTCGATTTGTCCATAGTGGTGCTTTCATTTATCGACCTCAAGGGGATGATGGGCTGAAACAAACCACCAATCAGGATTTAAACTCTCATCCTTCCAGAGTGTGAGCCACTTTCTCTAGTGCTGAGCCACTAGGCCAGACATGCTGTTGTAATCAAGACGGGAAAGAAACGTGCATAATTTTGATTCATAAATTACGAGAGGAATGCAATTTAGATACAAATGTGATGTGCAATTTAGAAATTCCAATT
Source organism: Lethenteron reissneri (assembly GCF_015708825.2). Lineage (NCBI taxonomy): Eukaryota > Metazoa > Chordata > Hyperoartia > Petromyzontiformes > Petromyzontidae > Lethenteron > Lethenteron reissneri. Next base: position 10,710,435 of record NC_083820.1, on the reverse strand, counting down.
CCTAATTACAAATGTAGTGAAATTACATGTTAGAATTACATTTAATTTACATACTGCCCCATCAGTGGCTGTCATGTCTTCTTGCCCAAGTCATCCTTGACTGTAACCGTTTTGTAGGCTTGTAACAATTCATCGATTTAAACCAACTCTTATGCCGATCGACTAACCATGGTGCCGCGATTTATACTGTTTAGTGGACAGAGGTGGCAGGGGAAATTTTAAGAAACTTGCACCACTGTTTCAACTCTGTTCAGTTTGTTGTCCTTCCCCCGCACCTCTGATTAGCATGGTTGGCTACATATGGTGTGAAAAAAAGTCCAGTGTGCTCAACATTACACCACGATAGCGTCTCTCATGTAGATGTTCTAAACCAAAACTGTGAAAACACAACGATGCGGCCTGCCAAAAAGGATACAGTCTTCAATTTGTGCCCCAATCAGCTCGCAGTTCGCCGCATACTTCACGTAGTCATCTGCAAATAATGAAAACACATTCGTACAAACATTCGCATTAATAACATAAACGGTTTGAGCGTTTTGCGAGGGACACATCTGAAATGTATATTTTGCCAGCAAGGAAAAAAATGTTGTTTGTCGAAATGTTGTAAGCAGAATCCACCCTGCCCGTTGAAGTGTATCGAAGTTTAATATCTGGCATCAATCACTTTATCCCCCCCCACCCCCCCCCCCCAAAAAAAACAAAAGTCTTCAATTCTGCAAGATCATGTTTGCATCAGTGGAGCTGCAGAAGAACATATTCACCACGTCAGCAATATCCAGCGATGACTGCACGAAAAAACACTCAGTCACTGTTTTCCTTTCCATTATTGGCATCATTTGGAGTATGGCTCTGAGGGGTTGCTTTTTTATTTATTGAAAGCATGGATAAACCACTTGTAAGTTTTCAATCAAAAATATTATTCCTAACCGTACACGCCGCATCAGCAATATTGACGGATAAGATCAGGCCAAACTGAGGTTGGTGACCAAGGGTATAACTTTCATTGGACAATGATAGTCTTGTAGATGTCATCGGGAAGATTAGGTTGTAATGCGCAGGACGTGTGCATAATGATAGGCGGGCAGGTTAGATACAGGCAATGAATTGGTACCCATAGGATAGCCACTAAAGCAGAGACTAAAAGCCAGAGGGGTAGGATGTCAAAGCTGATCTCAAAGGCCAGGTGGAAACTTTTTAACAACTCTAGGATCTGAAGGTGGCCACGTGGCTCAGAGGTCAGAGTGCTGAGCTGTTTCCACTGAGATCCTGGGTTTGAGTCGAGGTTTTAGCCACCTGTAATAACATATAAATGGTTACAGCCTGGCCATAATCATTGCACAAAACAAAATCCATCACGTTACATTTGGATCTGCAGTTGGCTGAATTCCACTTCAAAGAATAAAATATATTATTGCTTTAACTTTTACATGAACACATTCCTGCAGAGGGAGCTGGTAGGAACGTTGGGTTGCTCGGTCAATGGCCAGGGTCAACGGTGGCGTGGTGTATTCCGCAAATATGCCCGACTGTGAGGGTGGGCACAAGCCGGCGTGAGTAGGTTAAACGTTGAGTTTTATAAGGGCACCACGGGGTGATTAGCCCCTCCCCACCCAGTACCACCCCTCCCACCCCCCACCCTCCCCACCCAGCCCCTCCCCACCCTCCCCACCCAGCCCCTCCCTCCCTCCCCACCCAGCCCCTCCCTCCCTCCCCACCCAGCCCCTCCCCACCCTCCCCACCCAGCCCCTCCCTCCCCACCCAGCCCCTCCCCACCCTCCCCACCCAGCCCCACCCTCCCCACCCAGCCCCACCCTCCCCACCCAGTCCCTCCCTCCCCACCCTCCCCTCCCCACCCAGCCCCTCCCTGCACGAGGGACACAATAATCCCCTGTGGGCTGGTGTAACCAGGAGGTTCCTACCAGTACAGACAATCTCTCCGGGGGAGCATGTGTGGAAGTGCTGCCCCCTACCGCCTTGACCAGAAGTGACTTGAAGGGGGCGGGGGATCTGAGAAGTGGGTCTGCGATGTCTGCTTCACAATCGGGATAACGTTGGGGGTAAAGACAAAACATTAAAAAAAGCAACTGCGGGACCTGGCACAAGGAAGTAGGCAATGGTGGCATCACCAACATTGGCCACCTGTGTTGACCTCTTCGTTGTCCTACTGCTGCCCACCGTCATCCCCGGCCAGGTGACTCGACAGCAGAGCGAGCAGCTCGCAATCGGAAGGTTTGCGACTTCCAATCCTGGTTGGGTAGCGGTTGACTTAGCTCGCAATCCCAACGGTGTCAATAAAATGAGTACCGCTGTTTTGGTTAAATTAACGGTGATTGTCCTGTCGATACATTCCCCCCCCCCCTCCCCCGCAATAAGAATATGCAATATTCTTAGGTGTTTTCGGTAAAGTCACGTAGGTAAAACATCAAAATTAATAAAAATAATAAAATAAAATAAAGATCACGACGTTTCATTATTTTTATTATTTTTTTGTTTTACCTACGTGACTTTACCGAAAACACCTAAGAATATGATTCCTTGCAGTCACGAAAGCTTCAAGTCTAGAAAGAATATGCAATTTCCACCAATGGCTCATGGCTCTAAACAGCAGAGGAGCAGTGCCTCGGAAATCACGTCGCCTTCATTTATGTATTTCTACGACAGTCTCACCATTGGTCTTTAGTGCAGCTGCCAGCATTTCCCGGCACTTTTCTCGCACAACCTCGCTGGAGGTGCCCGCCGATGGGAACGCGGGTGACCTTGGGGTGCCAGGAGTGCTGGGGCTGGTGGGTGTGGTGGGCGTGGTGGGCGTGGTGGGGGTGCTGGGTGGTTTGGTCTCCGTACGCCTCCTGTCACCTCCTCCTCCTCCTTTTTCGCAGTGCTTGCCTTCGGGCCCAGAATTGCTGCCATGAGCAGAACGATAATAGCTGGTCAACACAGTGGGACATGTTACACGTACGTACACGTACATCGGTTGCACTTATGTTGCACACGTTGTTGCTAGACACGTGTTAATTATCGGGCTGCCACATCTACAAGGCTCAACAAATCCCGCGGGAAGAAGAATATCTCACCGTCGCGGAAGAGTGGAGAACTACATCAAAACGCATCGTACTCGAGCGGTGTATTGTCCCGCAACCGACAAAACACCTGGGACTTTTAATTAATGTCCCGGGAAGATTCACCGATTTCCCAGGACGGCAACCTCAAAAAAAGAGGAACATGCTGGGCAAATCAGGACCGGTCGCAACCGTAGTTAATTGCTGCACTGTACTGCATGTGCTATAATACACGTGCCAATTACTGAAATATAATGCATGGATTGCAGTGCACGTGTTAATTGCTGCACAGGAAGTTGATAGCATGAACTGTGCCTCCATTCTGAGGGGCTTTATCACACAATAGTAGTCGTACTGCATAATTGCTGAATATTCCTGCATTGTTCTTACTCATTTCGGCACCAGAGCATTGCCTGAATACCAAAGTAGTGGATAGAAATCGCTGCAAATTTTAACCACTGACATCACTCCCCATTTAGAAAAACGGTCGAACCAGAGCTTCTTTTCTCACTGAACAATTTCTGGGTCGCTGTTAGACTGAAGTTGCCATTTGACGAGTAGCCACAGCCAGAGGTAAACCGGATGAGGTGGCGATGAGATGTTAACTACCTCGCCTGGTGTGCAGGAAAACGTGGGTTCGATCCCGACCCTGACACCTGTCATTTGGAGTTTGCGTTTTCTCCCCGTGGTCGCGTGGATTTTTCTCCAGGTCCTCCGGTTTTTCCCTCCACATTTAGAATCAACATCACGCGTTTAGAGTATTTGGCTGCTCTAAATATCCATGTGATAAGCCGCTTCATTGAGCTATCATTTGTGTCCAAGTCACTTCTGAAAAAGTGCTATATAGCTCAGGGGGCATTACTTTAAAAAATATATTTTTTTTATATATATAGTTTAGTTTAAATATGTTTTTCATGTCGCTAACCTGGACAGATCCTGCTTAAATGAATCCCTGGCTCTAATATCGTTCTGATTATGTGATACACCCAATATAGCAGTTGCAAACATTGGTGCTCTTTGTAAAAGTTATAATTCGTGTAGGAGGTTTCCGTGCTTGTGCTGTACACCTCTCCGATGTGTTTTTGTGGTTGTACCGTGCCGTTCATCAGCACGGTGTCCAACGTTTTTCTCCGCGTGCCGCGAGCGAGTTCAGGAACTGAACATCCAACCCGTGAAGAAGTTTGTAGCGCCCGCAGTGAAAAATCTGACGTTACAAAACAAATACGTCGCCACCCCAAAAAAACAAACACGCGGAGAGCTTCTAAGTACCACTCTCTGTTATTTTTGTAAACAGCATTGGTGTTTTCCAGCTCAAAACACTGTGCAGAACTCAGCAACACTGCAAAGGCGAAACCGGCTTGAACTATTGCTCGCACCCCAAGAGTTTCACGCAGGCCCCGCCGAAAATCAGCGAGGAAACAGGAGTGAGAAGGTGGGAGGCTACCTGCCCTCAGGCATTTCCACGGGGGAGTAGGGTGGACTGGACGAGGAGGAATCGTGCGAGCTCCTCCTCTTCATCTGATCCACCCCTAAGAGGTCAAACACACACAGGGCAAGAAACACAAAACACACACGTACAGGACACGTGTATTTAACATTGCCCCCATGATGTACGCATTGAATTGTGTGCATAGGAACTGATACGTTTAAAAATGTGTGACTATTGCATGTAATAGGTCTAGCAGCCATGAGGGGCGCCACTCTATCCCAAAATATGTATATACTGTTCAATTTAGTTTAACATGTAGGCTTTCGCGACCAATATCATCCATAATACGGTTTTTTGGGGTTAGATTGCGTAAATATATATTTTATAAATATTTAATCGAAATTTATGCAATCGAACCCAAAAAACCTGTATTATGGTTGTTCAATTAAATTCTCGCTTTGAAATGTGACATTTTAAATTGCCAGAGGTGCGGGTGTCAAATAATAAAACCCTCAAAGGGGAGACATTACACACGATCACTTAGCTGAGAGTGAGAATGAACGGCTGGAAAGTTTGGTCACTCACCAAGTAACTTTTTCCAGGTCTTTATGAGGATCTTGGAAATAGAAATCACCTCCTCATCTTTCGTGAGTTTTCTTAGAGAGTTCACGAGCATTCCCACTCGCGTCACCTGCCAGAGAAGGGGAACTCACATTGCTCAAGAGGAAAGCATTCTGACACTGCTGGCAGCCAATGAAGAAATATCTTCCAGCTTTGTGATAGAAGCAGTCCAACTCACTTTTAGGATGCCCAGTGTCATGGGTATCGCCTGCAGCTCCTTAAGAAGATCCAGAGCTCCATCCTGCAACACAGTAGACCACGGGTAAAGATTAATCATTCAACGTCTGTTTGCGTGAACGCTCGCAGCACCCAAACGCTCAGTATTTGTTGTCATCACGAGGATTGCAAAATAACCAGACGACATCAGGGGATGTAACCCTTCCTGACCCTGCGAGCCAAATGCCAAAATATTCATACGGCCAGAAAACGTGCCAGTTGGATGTGCAACATTATAATGTATTACTTACATTAACCTCACTACATTGAGTGTGGGAAAATCCAAAAACGATATTTGTGAGCCACACATTGACCTGGAATGCACTGCAGGGCTTGGCAACGCATCAAGCGGGAGGCCCCTGAACATCGGACAGTGCCCAGCCCAGCCACTTCTCCACAAGCAGCCAGCTTGAGCTGTGCCTCCAGCGAACTGGAATGGCTTTCTGCACCCATCTACACAAACAAGTCAGTCCGAGGTTCTGCAGGATAGCTGCAACGGAGGGCCCATCTGAGGGTTCGTTCATTGGTTCGGTGGAGTTACTCCTCGACTTCGTCGGAACTCTGCTTTCGTTGAGAGCAGAGAAGCAATTGAAGTTAAATTGCTCAAAGCTGCCAAGTTGAGCATCCGTGTCTTCTCCACAGCTTTGTCGACCAACCAAAAGCACTACGGAGCTAAACGATTTCCAGTTTATTTTCTGAATTCATAATTCTGGAGCAGTTACACCTGATGACGGAGGCTTGTGTTGCCTCCGAAACGTCGTGATTTAATTTAGTTATTTTCATTTATTATTATTTTATTTTATTATGATTATTTTACCTACGTGACTTTACCGAAAAAACCTAAGAGTATCAATATACAGTACTTCAGCTTATCTATGGTAAATATGTTCAGCTTTAAGTCCACAATAATCCACTATTCGTACAATGTAAATATCACGTGGAATTAAAAAGCCACCATGACATGTTTTCTTTTTTCATGAAAGCACTGCTGTTATAAACGAGTTGCTACAATCCACAGTCACTTTACCATACCACGTGGCGGTTCGCACGTGGTGGGGTAAAGTGTGAGCACCCTCGCCTCCAAGACATCTGGCCGTCTGTAAAAGAGTAGGCCAAAAAACCACAACTCGGGGGGCTCTAGAGCTCATTCTATCGTGGAGGCTTTTCCATCAGAAGTGGCATGAGTGAGCACTTAATTGCAGGGCTGGCACCTTCAACGTTTACCGACTTTGGTAATCGTCAGTGAGCAAGCCATCCTGCAGCAATCCACACGATGTGATCCCCAAATCTAGCCCCCCCACCCCACACATCTCCATTAGCCTCACGTATGCAAACGTACAGCACTGCTGCAAGAGGTTTTGGGGGGGGGACACGGGGCTGTAATTGTTTTGCTATTTTTAGGTGAAATTATTCAGATTCCACACATCTGCTTTCACTTCAGCAGCACCCGGCCCCCCTTTCGACCCCCCTCCCCACCGACTCTGGAATCCGCAACATCTGTAGTGGATCTCAGCAGCAACAATGGCATTCGGCCAAAGTCAGCAAATGTGAATGAAACGATGTAAAAAATTGGGTTTTTTAACGCACGGTGCAGAACCGTTGCCACCTCTGAGGTGCCAAACAACGGGACAGACGAAATTTCGATTTAAAGCTTCTTTCGTGACTGCAGGGATTCATCTTCTTGGTTCTTTCGGTAAAGTCACGTAGAAGGGAAATAATAAAATAATAAAAATAAAACATAATAAAATAATTCTCACGACGTTTCGGCCACAACGCAAGCAGCCGTTCTCATTCTTCACCTGAGGACGGCTGCTTGCGTTGTGGCCGAAACGTCGTGAGAATTATTTTATTATGTTTTATTTTTATTATTTTATTATTTCCCTTCTACGGGACAGACATTAGGGGGAGACAAGAATATCTCATAATACCAGCAAACAGGTAGAGCAACTATGTGTACAATACATCTCATTGATCTTGAGTGATGTATTCCTACTACTGTTATTCTGCAAGTGAGAAAAACGTGGACTTTTAATGCCACGGGAAGAATTACAGATACCCCAGGATACCAGCTACCTCAATGGGACAATCCTGGGAAAAATCCAGGCAATTGGCAACTCTTGCAAAACATCATGATAAACTTTCTATTTTACCAGGTAAGGCCCACTCAGCTATAGCTATCTTTCAAAAGCGACCTGGCCACAAGTGATAGCTCAACGAAGAGGCTTATCGTTTGGCAATGTATAGCAGTCAAATACTCGCGTGCAAATAACACGCGTGTTTCTAAATGTGGAGGGAAAGATCTACGCGACCACGGGGAGAACATGAAAACTCCAAATATACAGCAGGCGTCGGGGTCGAACCCACGACCTCCTGTATACCAGGCGAGGTAGCTAACATCTTGTCACCGTGGTGCCCTTTTATAGATACGTACTCCACAAAAATAAGATAAATTATATAGAAAACATTCAACGTCTCTCACCAAATCTCACTTACTCAATCTTTTGAAATTCTCCTCTGCCAGATATGGAGTCGTCACGGTCAAAAATTTCGATCCTTGTGTATTTTACACTTTTTGAATCAAACTAGGACTCATGTCTAACAGACGGGGGGGTCTTTGCCTTTCGACATCTGGCAGTTCACGAGCATTGGTTCAGGCGAGCACGACCGCTGCTGATGAGACAGTGAAAGTCAAAACGGTCCAGCTTTCTTGTATTCAACCAATGCTGCTGAAATCATGCACTCGCATAACTCCGTGTGGCTCATGGGATGTGTAAAATAAATACTTAAGATTGTTTTTTTTTGTCGGTGGCGAAGCTATGATATACGATGAAGGGGGTGTATTATTATCAGCGTATTTATACGGTAGGAGGAAAACACGTACGGCGATTTCATTTGTGTGGAGGGCCAGATCAAAACAGTGCGTGTGAATATCTATTTTAAATCCCATTTTTAAATAATACGCACAGAACACCGATGTGGGGTATATATATATATCCATATATATCCATATATATATAAGGCAAAGTTGTGATTATGTGTGTCTGTTCAAATTGTTTAGCGTATTTCCCGACATGCAACAAACTGCAAATTTGCCATCGGTGCTACTCGCTCACAGCACTTGCCCTAACAGCCTTGTTACATGGCCACACGGGGGAGCTATTTGTGTTGGTGTTATAGGATGGGCTTGTCGTCACAAGAGGGCAGTATGACCCGCTTTTTCCTCGCGACGCCACTCTGTTCACTCACACTGTAAACACCCCTCGGCGCCCACGAAAAGCCACCAAAAAGCCACCCCCACGCCCGCAAACCCGCGGCGTGACCGCAACTCTGGGCTCAGCCCTTGTGGATTTGTGATGCAATGCGAATGCAAACTCACTAGTTTAGCGAGCAAAAACCCTCACAGTTCACCAACTCTCCTGCTCCCTATCCCGAGTCCCACGTGTGTCCACTGCTGCTCAGCAGACGAGGCTTGCGGGCCTCCTGTTGAGGTCGTCCCGGAAACACTGCCATTCTTGTCGTTGCCAATAATGTGTAACCAATATTGGCAATAAACAATATTGCAACACTGCGGGCAATGCATGTACCGTATACTGTACGCATTATCCCCTTCTCTGGCGGGGTACTGTGTGGAACATTCTTTCCCATCGTTTGCCCAATTAAAATTTTGTGCACAGGACTGGAATGGGCGACTGCATGCACACAGTGTTATGGGTATGACTTGCGGGGGGAGGCAATGAGAATGGCAGTAAAGTAAAAACAATTCAATGTTCTCTCATGCTGTATGGTTCCACGTCTCGTCGGTGGCATCAACGTGAATTGACCGATAATCCAACATTTGCGGAACACCGTGTCGGAGCGGGAACAAACCCAATTGTGGGTTAATCTAGGCCTCGGCAAGGTAAGGTAAAAGTTAAAAGGTAAAAACAACGAGCCTACCTTTACCCTATCTTTTACCTTACCATGATACGATCACTCTACCCTACCTTTTACCCTTTAGCAGGTAAGGTAAAAGGTAAAAAGCAACGAGCCTACCTTTTACCCTTACCCTATACAAATTACCCCATTACTGGGTAATTACTGGGGTACTACTACACATGAAAAAGGTTTATAAGAGTAAATTCTAGGTAGAGCGCTTTATTCATATAGAATACTCTCGATGATTCTAATTCTACACGCTTTCTTTTAACTCACTCTGTCTGTTGTTGTTGTGTCCTCAGATCTTGTAACTCAATTTTAACCCACTTCCAAATGTGGTATCGACTGCAAACATATATTTTAAGTTCTCATCCTTGCATTACAATATATAGAGCAGTTCATATTTTTTAATGGTATCATGTGGTAATGTTCCATCACATGTTTTTAATCTATTACACAGTGAATATTGCACTGAAGCTTGACTTTAAAAAAATGTAATCGCAATGTCAGAAAAATCTCAATTAGATATTTTCCCCAAATCGTTCAGCCCCACTCTACACCCAACCCAATATTTCCATCTTCCATCCCCTCAGCCGTTACTCGATTGGGATCGCACACGCCAACTTCGCCACAGACTGCAAAAATCTTGGCAGACACCCTCCTGGAAAGGCCTTTAAAAGAGTCGGCGTGACTTCCCGAGGAAATACAAACAAAGGGTACCCGAGTCTGCTCTTGTGCAGATTGTGATACTATCTGATCCACTGTGAATAAAACGTCATGTGGAGGTTGCTTTTTGAGCAAGATATCACTGGGTTTATAGTCAAAACATATTTAATGTCCGAATTTCACTAACCAATGAATGCAATTCTACTTGACAATTCAGTAGATATTCATGGAAATCAGCAGCATCATTTTTTCATTAAAACCGCTTTGTGTTTAGTTTGTCATCCTTCCACCGCACCTCCGATTAGCGCGGTTGGCTACGTACGGTGTGAAAGAAGTTCAACACGCATACATACATACATTGTCAGCCATGACCAATCCACTGCTGGATGAAGTTCCTCCCAATGCCATCGCCATCCCTCACGGTTCCACGGCGTGACAGTCCACCGGGCATATGCACCACGAGGCAATGCACTATGCTATGAACCAAAGAGTAATGTCCTTGCTGCGTGGCCTCTGTGGACGCCGTCACCTTCATCGGCGGCCACCGTCGGCACTTCCAGGATTCCCGCAACGCCAACTCGTTGGGTTTAGCGAACCGTCGGCGTTGAGCAGTGGCAAAGTGGTCGAGCTGCGTGCACCGTGCGCCGTGAACTTCACGAGACCTCAGCTTGCATCCTGGCCACGGTGAGGCACAGGCTTCGAGTGCCACGGGAACCGGTCTCGGGTAGCCCCCCTCCCTCCGCCAACTGGCACGTTTACCTTTACCGCCGATATCACGCGATGCAAAAGCGTTCCCCTCCACTCCGCAGCCGCGTTTGCGTTGTATTTGTTGACAACATTCGAGCGAGGAGGCATTGCCACCTTGACACACGCAGCCACCTCGCGGCACGCCAACTGGAAGTTGGGCGTCAGCGTGAGGCCCAGCGCCGCTCACAACAACCTAGCTCAGGAGACATCTACAATTTAGCGGTGGAAACCAGGGTGGTTCCTCAAAGTAGATCCTCTCTCTCTCTCTCGGCTCATCTTGTGAACAGTGTCGTTTGTAGCGGGTACCGAACGTGACCACAGCGACCTTCGTGTAATCCCATTGCTTGGACGAAGGCCTCAGAAATACCCACAACCGCTTTGTTGTGGGTCTTGAGGGTTATTATATGATCGTACTTCACCACGCCGGTCATTGCGGGTTCGTTAAGGCGGGGGAAGCATAGTCGAGGAAGCATAGGGCTACAGCACAACAACAGATGTTGTTGCAATTACCCTCGACTCTCCCACCACGTCACGTGCAAGCCCTGTGACAACCTGTTTGTGCAGCATGGCCATATATCCAAGCACTGTCCAGGCCTTGAATCTTCTGAGATCTGCTAGTGGTTGGGTGCATTCCCAGTGATTTGGTCAAAGGTGCCCAAAGTTAGAAGATAATTAAACCATAAAAAAATTATGACGCAGCATACACAGCATTATCCTTCCAAACATGCTATATGCATACAGTAATGTTCCCAGCAAAGCTCAAAGTAGTTTCTCTAACATTTACATTGTAAATGGTTCGTGCACTATGCTATGAACCATGCCACCTGAGTTTGATTCCCAGCTATGGCTAACATCAGTGGTGACATTAACCTGTCCTGTTGCATGCTTTCACCAACCCAGTGGTTAGCATGGTGAGCTATGGTCAAACAAACCCATAATTGTAATTATGGAGGTATTAATCTAGCAGTGGATTAACAAAGGACCGTGCATTATTTAAAACAATTCTGATAGTAATTGAGACATAAATTGAGACCCAAGTCCCGATGGTAATACTCCACGAACATGCATAACGACATGTCCATTACTTAGCGTGTCCCAGTTTCGTGCACACGACAGCGCGTCCACATCACGTCACCACATGCCCTGTCACCGCATAGCCAATGTGTCTCACAGATTCACTGCCTCCAGATCACGTCTCATTCCCGCGATCCCAATCATGTTCACACTCGCCAGTGACAGCACGTACGCCTGCTTCAGGCCGGATTTAATTTCCCACTGCATGTGTTCTGGGTGGCTGGTGGTCTCCGTTACGTGGCACATCACTGCTATCGGAGCCACATCCAATGCGAGAGGTATCCTGGATGTGTTGTGCAGTGTGGAAATATATTCAGGGTCACCGAACCAGTCACACCCGTCCTGATATTAAGCCCTGCCTATACAAGTCAATGACATGAACGAGTAGAATATGTGGCGGGTTTTAACGACACATTTATATATTTACTGCGATCTAACCCAAAAAAAAACTCTGCTATGGATGATATTGGTCACGAAAGCCGACGTGTTAAACTATAATATATTCTTTTGTTTTTAATATTGCTGGTGGTACAACATTCCTGGTAAACGTGTTACAGAGGTCGATGTGGAATATGGGGGATTATACTGCTGGCTGAACTGATGGGGGGTGGTCTCTGCTTATGTTGTCACGGAGTAGAATGTACCGGAGAAGTGTCAACTAACAAACATTCAGTGACGAGGTTTGTGAGTGGCTCAGAGGCTAGAGGTCAGATTGCTAAGCCGGCACTGCTGAGATCGTGGGTTCGAATTCTAGCAGCCGCCCATAATTAAACTGTGTTCTCAAATCTAGATAATTGATGGATTCGGTCTGGTTACCAATGACTGCACACAGAATATATTTTTTTACCTAATTGGCCTGCATTTTAGCTTCAAGAAGTCAACATATGTGTTTGACTGTATAGTTTGAATATGTATTTCAGCATCAGAAAGATAGGTCACTTGGAGAGAATTCAGAAGCAGTTATGTGACATCTCCTTCCACGGAACATTCTCTGACACGGGGCAATGCATGCCATTGATAGAGCTCCAAACTAATTATTTGTCTCATGACATGGTGCTGACGGCACGATTGGGCTAAATCTGAGAAAAAGCCAAAAGTTAGGAAATAATCTAACAAACATCAGAATCCTTAAGTGACAGAAACGTGGCACTGATTTGCGCAAGGAATTTCCACACAACTATTGGAACCGTTTGCATCGATGCCTAACTGCTGTAATCCATCAATACAGACTTATGCACATTATATCTGCTCGAATATGATGCACAATCTTTGACATGGTAAATACATTAACGGCCCATTTTTTGCAAACGACCACGGTAAGATATGGACTAGGTCATGTCATTCAAGGTGACAGCAGCTGCGTTTTTCTCAGGCCTTTCCAAAGTTAAGCAGGTACGAGAAAGTCAATGGGAAATTCCCATCTGTCAGCCCTTTGCCCACGTTAAAACGACCAATTCACTAAAGATTGAGCATGTGGAGACATTCTAAGAATTGTTTTTGTTATAAATATGCTAAGATATGTTATGGTATTGTAATTTTTTCAAGGTATAAAAACATCTTCATGGGAATTCCCAAAGATACGTGATTCTCACTCAAGTGAAACGCAAACTAAACGCACGATTTAGGAGATCATATTACTCTACAGTGTACCGGGAACGTTGCTTTACACTTATAGTGTACATCACAATGTGGATGTACTCAGACAAAGGCTAACCACACACCTCTGCCAGAATATCAGGTTCAAAAGATGCCAAGAAAGCAGGAGCCAGAATATTTTATCTGATCGGGTGGCTGTCAAGGCTGCTGTTGCCAATATTTTTTTGTTATATCTGCCTCACGCGGTGAACTCTAATCCCGATCCCTTGGCGATCCGTACGATGAAACTGGAGCTGCCACTTGTCAGGTTGACAGCTTTCCACGAGAACCAGCGCCGGGTAAAAATGTCTCTTGCGTTTGACCCGAACACTTATTTCAGGACCTTATTCAGGCACTGGCCCAGCAAATAATCAGCCGGTGCCTTCAAGGGGGTTGCACAGATATTTTAATATTGCAGATCAACACTTACAGTGCTGGGTGAACAGAGGCAGGGAGGGAGGTAGCGTCTTCTGGTCTAACACCGTTTAAGACTTGGCTCGAAAAGAAAGCTGCCTCTGGTGTGGACCAATCAGTTTCAAAGACAATGCATATGCTATCAGAGTATGTTTTTGGTTTGCATTCTGATCACAAGTATTGTGGTTAATGCACACATGACTCCTTGTAAAAAGGTTTCAGTTTAGTGTTCTAACATCTTAACAGATGTTTTGTTGCCAGAAAAAAGGGGAAAACCTATTCTCATCGGGAGGTGGGGAGTTAATGAACTTGCACCGTCGTTTCAACCGCCACACCAGGGGATCGAACCGGCGACCTCTGGATTGCAAGTCCAGTGGTGCTAAACACGGACAACATTCACTTATTTATCACAGATGTAGTGACTTATATGGAGTCACTATGGCGTTTAGCGCCAGCTACTGTCACAAGAGTGAAACTGTCCGTCTTGAGTCTCTCTCTGACACCAGAGTGGATATGGCATTGGAATCGAGCCCTAGGGGGCATAGTTCTGGTGAGGGTCGGAGAGAGAGAGAGCAAGTGAGGACGTGATACTCTGTGTGAACCCGAGAGGGCACGTGACCGGGTAGCTAGGGGGCCCGAAAGGGGGGCTCGAGGGACACGTGATATGGGCCAGAGCCTTCTAGTAGGATCTAGAAGGGGGCGTGGCCCAGGAGCATCAAGGGGCAGTCCCGAGAGGGTTCTTGGCTCTGTTGGAATGGAACCCGTCGGTGCGACGTCTCTTCGATCCTCGGTCTTCGATGTTACGCTCGGCATCGTGGGTCAGGCAGTGTGTTGCTGACTGACCCGGTTATGCAGTTACCCCGTTGTGGTCCAGTTCACCGTGTAGTTATCACCTAGGTGGAGATCCATTGTACGTTTATGTAGTTAGTCCTGTTGGGGTGTTGTAATAAAGTGTTGCCTCCAAGAACAACAACAATGACTTCACTAGGAGAGAATATTTGAAACGTCTGTGCAGTTCAGGTGCCATGATGTGTTGCCAATGTACATGGTGGTCCAGATGTCATGTGACCCCTATTTAATTATCTAAAACGTAACTTTATTTTAAAGGAAGGTTTATTTGAAACATAAATGAAGGAAAGAAAATAAATGTTAGCGGTCAATTAATTGGGGGGTCACAAGACATCTGGACCATCCTGTACTGTTTCGACTGACGAGGGAAACCTCTGCAAACGAGATTTTCCATCTCGGGGGATTATCCAGATTAATGATTGTGATGAGCTCCCAATTAAAGCCGGCACTTAATGATGGTCATTGCAGGACTGCGTACTTCGTGCACACGTAATCCACTGCTGGATGAGGGCCTCTTACCCCCTCGCCCACTGCACGCCGTGCGGGACAATGGGAGTTGTATGGCCATTCTTCACCACACTGATCAATGCGGTTTGGTGCAGACACAGAACCACAGCATAGTACAGCAATGGATATTACTGCACCGCCTTCTCGCTGACCCCATTAGCCCAGCAGCAACCTGTAACACTTCTTGGATGCGTGGTGGTCTCCCATTCTAGCACTGTCCAGGAACTGCAGTATTGTATCAACAAGTAGGACACGTAATGCAAAGGGCAGCCTATTAACCGCTTGTACTTTAATGTAATAGCAAAGTAGATCGCTGAGCGATGAATCATTTTGTGTTCTTCAGTTCAACATCTGCCCCTGCCATGGTGGTGGCCTGGATTGGTGGCATCAGCTAGGGCTTAACTTGCCCAGTTGCCAAACCAGTTCTAAAAACGTGTTTTGTGCTTTTGTAAAGAAATCGCAGCCACAACAATAACAATGTATGCTGATCACAAAACACAATCACAATTAGCAATTAATTCATTTACAGCGTTAGGATACTTCTAGTACTGTGATGTGTGGTCGAGACTAACAGCGGAGTGACAGCCAAACGAGAAAAACATAGCCTGGAGGAACGTCCATAGACTGTGGTGAAGCGATGGAATGAGCTTGTGTGCGGAAGCTAGATGGATTGTTGCATCACGAAACCGTGATAGCAACAGCTTAGGGAGAGGGCCTTCACCCAGGGAACATGCAACGTTGGCTGCTGGCTCAACGTTCCTTGGTTCCTGGACAATCCAGCAGAGGATTGATTGCAGCCGATGACGGATGCTGCTGCTGATAGCTGACAATTAGATCTAGATTTGAAGCTTTCGTGACTGCAAGGATTCATATTCTTAGGTTTTTTCGGTAAAGTCACGTAGGTAAAAAAATTAATTAATAAAAGTAAAATAAAAATTATTTAAATTTTACTTTTATAAAATTACAATTAATAAAAGTAAAATAAAAATTATTTTTATTTTACTTGTTTTAATTTTTTACCTACGTGGCTTTACGGAAAAAACTTAAGAATATGACAATTAGATGTTGGGTACAATGCAGATGTTAGTTTTTTGGTTAATATCTCAGCCATTTCAGTTTTAGAACACATCAAGACCTAGTGTCCGTCCCGTATTTGAAAACAGTCTAAGCACAGCGTGCGTAATGCACGGACATTTTCTCTGTCTCTTACTTTGGTACGGGCGAATGTGTGCCACTGTGGAGCCAGATCTGCATGCCGGGGCCTGGGCTCGCCTTTCACGGACGGGTTAAGGACCTGGCTTGTGGAATGAGGAACCACCATTTAGCCTGGAGCAGCAGCAGCTACAGCAACAGCACCAAGCCACCACCTGCCGCCGTCAACGACCGCGCTCCACATGTTTATTTATGGATTATTTCCATCCCGGATCTGCGCTCAACGCCAAGTGTCATCTCTGCTTGCCGAGGAGCGATGCTCCCTTGCAAACACACGCCGCTCGTTTTGCCCTCTAGGCAAGTGCTAAGGGGGTGTTCCCCCATCATGTAGGGCTTCCCCAAACTCCACGCTACGTCTTTCCGCGTTCACCAATGTGCTCCCCATGAAACACAAATGAACTCGTCCCACGCTGCACGTGCCCGATGTTTGTCAAACGTGTCTGCGTTCGTACAAGCCGATTCAAATTTAGATTGGGGTCTCAGTGTGTGTGTGTACACGTGTTTCGTATATGTGATGTGTGTGTGCACGTGTTGGAGGAGGCTCGTGAAGGACGATACTGCTCGGTTGGAGGCAGTCGCCCTCCAACCAAAACGGAGGGCAGAGGAACGACGCTCGTAACAACGAGCGGAATACAATGCAGCAAGTTGGCACAGTAAGGGGCACACCTGGTGCATCTACCAGTCATGTCAGTCAGTCAACCCTGGGTCTGTCCCTTGACCTTTCGACACTTCACGTGGCATCAAAGTTCACCTGGCCTGGCACATGCGCCGTGGTGCCAGTCGCTTATATATAATCACAGTGGCGAATGGTGGGCGTTGTTGGTATTGGGAGTAGATTTGTAAACGCAGAACAGCGTGGTGGGTGGGTGGGTGGCGTGGACTGGAGTTTGTAAAACCCTGCCGCAATGCAAACGATCAGAGGCCCCCAGGTAGCGCATGGCTCCCAGAAGCAACAGCGCACATCGATGACTGTCATGTTACTACTGATGAGCTCTAACGAGGATGAAATCGGTCTGCAGTTGTCTGTGTTTCACCCTGCAGAGTTGGTCACCTAAAGTCCTTAGACAATAGGGCCAGGCAAAGCTGAGAGCAATGCACATTGCAATGTGGTGATTCTAAATTGAAAACTAATATCTTTTTAGAACTGCGTTTTTTCTGTTTAGTTTAACACGGAGGCTTTCGCGACTAACATTACCCGTGATAGAGGGTTAGATCGCGTAAATATGTGTCGTTAAAGCCGCCACCACCCGACACAGCCAATTAGTAGTAAGGTTTGTCAGGGTTTATCACATACTCGAATTGTAAATGTTGTGGGTTTACTCTCCAACACGCCCGTGTGTTGTACTAGTAACGAATTGTCATGCTCTGTTTAGGTGACAATCCTCACTACTAATTGGCTGTGTCGGGTAGTGGCGGGTTTGACGACGCATTTATATTTACGCAATCGAACCCAAAAACCTCTCACGGATTTGTGTGTTTAGTGAGTTGTCCCTTCCCCCGCACCTCCGATTAACACGGTTTGGCTACGTACGGTGCGAAAGAAGTCCCACGTACATACGAAGTTCAACATACGTCACATTACATGTGTGCAATGGATCGTGAGATGGGAGTTGTGCCTTCCTGCTGTTTATGAACACACCTTTTGCATGAGCTGTTAAATCTGGGTTAACGAGCTGCATCGCCGAAGCAGATCACACGGCGAATCTCCGATGTATTTTCGGGTTGTGTACCGCGTGTTGTCCGACGTTCCACTTCCACTTGCTGGAATCATTTTTCAGCAACTGCATTTCTGAAGTTTTCTGAAGAAGGGAACGCCCCCCCCCCCCCCCGCGAGGACATCCACGGCAAGGTTGATAGGATGAAATCGGAAGCCGCAGTTGAAATGAAACCAGGAATCTCTCGTTCCTGAAGAAGCTCCTAGGCACGTGGAGCTCAACGTCGGACATCACGAAGAACAGCCACAACCGTGAAAACAGTGCAGCGATGAACAAATCCGGCACGCTGTAGCTCGGCAAAGCAATTCATGTGGAGTGCAGCAAAGGCGTCCATTACATCTTACCTCTAACCCTCAACATGCGTGCTGAATTAATCCACACGCGTTGCTGCACGAATAAAAAAAATGCTGCACTATTCATCAAGTGCTGGACTAATCGCACGAGTCAACATGTGCAACACTAATCAACACACGAGTGCAGGATTAATACGCGTGGGGCTACATTAATCAACACACGTGCAGGATTGAACACAAGCATGTGGCTGCACTAATCAAACCAGTGCAGCCCCAATTGACACGACCACGTGGCTGCACTAATCAACGCACGTGGCACTGTGTTGTACTAATAGCCCCGTGCTGCACGATAAACACGAGAGCACGTGCTGCACCCACAGACGCGCTGCGTAATTGCCACATCCATTAGCCCCCCATCGACACAGTCACGCGCGCGTGTGCGCACCCTGAGCGAGACACGAAGTTGCTCGCTCCACTCCGTTCACCCCCCTCGAACGCCCCCTGTTAACCCCCACGAACCTCACACCGTGAAGTGATAGCACACAAACACGCACACATACACAAACACACACAAACATCCCCACCATCAGCTCGTCACCCACCGCGCTCTTCCTCGTCACCATCTTCTCCAGGCGCTTGGCGATGCGCACCACGTCCTCCTCTCCCCTGCCCATGTCCTCTTCTTCTTCTCTCTCTCCTGCTCGCCAAGCCCGCGTCCTCCCCGTGCCGCCTCCGCCGTGTCAACACGCAGCAGCAGCCACAACACGCAGCAGCAACACGCAGCAGGCAGCCGCCCGTGTCGCAAGCAACGCGGGCGGCAGTGGCGAGCAACTTGGCGGAAGGAAGCGGTCAGCGGAAGAAAAGCGCCGTGCAACAGTGGCGATGCTTTCTTGAAGAACCACACCAACCACACTGTGGTTGGTGTGGTTGTTGTTGTTGGTGGTGATGTTGTTGTTGTTGATGAAGCGTTGCTGCTGCTGCTGCTCGGTGGTTGGGGGGGGGGAGGAAGGGAGGGGGGATGGCAGTGGGGGGGGGGGTGTTGATGTCAGCTCATGTGGCCACTAGGGGGAGGCGCGTTCCACTCGGCGGACATCGCAGCCGTGGTGCGGGGAGCCCCCGTGGCGCGTCGAGACGCGCTTGGCACGCGGCTGCGGCGGTGCTGGAGCGGGCAGGTCGCGGCCGTGCGAGGCCCCGCAGGCGAGATGGGCTCGCAAAGAAGAGAAGCGAAAGCCAAAGCTTGCATGTGTCACCGCGAGCCGGGCTGCTGCCTGTCGGCCTGTGGGTGTTGTCGGGTAATGCATCGCACCCGGAATTGTATTTGTTTGTGTGTGTGCGTAGTGAGCTTTCTTTCGCACCGTGCCTTAGGTCAACCCGGCACAGCGCATCGGTCGCACGCCACGCTGCGTCGTGGGGGGGTGGGGGGGGGGGTGCTCGTGCATCGTGGCAACAACTGCGAGGCCGATGTGCCACCACCGCCACCTGCTCCGACTGCACAAGGTCACGGGGGGTATGGCAGCAGGCTCCCCGCGAGCGAGTGGCACGCCACGTGTTTCATCCGGTATTGTGACGTCACGTGTTTGGGTTGCGTTTAATCGGGTGTTGTGACGTCACGTGTTTTGGTTGCGGTTAATCGGGTGTTGTGACGTCACGTGTTTGGGTTAAGGTTAATCGGGTGGTGACGTCACGTGTTTGGGTTAAGGTTAATCGGGTGGTGACGTCACGTGTTTTAGGTTGCGGTTAATCGGGTGACGTCACGTGTTTTAGGTTTGTTTGGGTTGCAATTAATCGGGTGGTAACGTCACGTGTTTGGGTTAAGGTTAATCGGGTGGTGACGTCATGTGTTTTAGGTTGCGGTTAATCGGGTGGTGACGTCACGTGTTTTGGTTTGCGGTTAATCGGGTGGTGACGTCACGTGTTTGGGTTGCGGTTAATCGGGTGGTGGTATTAGGCAAAACACGATCTAGAGAGGCCCTCTAATGAATGCTTCCTCGAGTGTGCTGTGGAGAGAATCGAGAAGTTTGCGAACCTGGGCTGCATAACGCTACTGTGTGGAAACTACCTGTGTGTGGAAACTACCTGTGTGGAAACTACCTGGCCTATCGCTCCATACGAAGCTCCGGTTCGTCTCGACCAGAGCGACACCTTCCATTCTCTCCGCTTGCGAGACGTGGACCCCTTTTGAAGGAACATCTGCGCCGGTTTGAAACATTCAGGCTGGCCTGCCTACGATTCATCCTGGGTTTTAACCAGACTGCATTGTGTGAAAAGCTCACAGATCCTTGAAAGATCTGGACACGGTACCACCATCGGTGAGCTCCTCCGGCAGGCGAGGCTGCGTTCACCTGGGTTATGTAGCCCACGTGCCCGGCCATCGCATGCCCAAGCAGCTTCTGTTTGGCTGAACAGAGGGGGCTAAACAGGCGCGGAACGGGCTGGAAAAGAGATGGAGTGATCCGGTACAGACTTGCCAAAGTCTGATATCAGCGGTGTCTCAAGATCGTCCTCTGTGGAGGAGGCTCCTGAAGGACGCTACTGGGGCACTTTGAGGCAGCCGCCCTCCAACAACAGCAGTGGGCAAATGTGTGCGACGCTCGAATCATTGCTGGCGAGATGGATGTGGGAAGCATAGTTGGTGACTCCCTGCCGTTCACCTCGGTCAACCCATAGCACCTGGATCTGTCCAGTGAGCTGCAGGCGAGCCTTAGACATTTCACGTGGCCTCAAGCTGCACTTAGCCTGGTACAAGGGCCGTGCTAACGTCAATTGTATTGTCACGTGTTGCAATTGTTTGCTGTGGCAACGTGGCGAGTTTGGGACCTTGCGGTTAAACGTGGTGGCACTGCACGTTCTCTCCATGAGCTCGCCACCCAAGTCCACTGGCACTGTGTGAAGTGCATTGTATGTTGAACTTCTTTCGCACCGTACGTAGCCAACCGTGAAAATCGGAGGTGCAGGGGAAGGACAACAAACTAAACACACAAAAGCGGTGATAAAGAAATGAGTTTTCAATCTAGACTTAAAAGTGCACGGCTCCGGTGGACTCCTAATATGGGAAGTAAACACTTTTGCAGTGGTTAAAACAACCTTTGTAATTGTACAAAACCGAGTTCTCATTCCTTCACCACGATAAACGAACTCCACCCAAGGATGTAAATGTGCGCTGCCCTTGCCTAGGGCTGCCGCATTTCGTGGTGGCTTAGCTGACCCGCTCTCGCTCACCAAATCATCGCCTAGCGTCATGACGAATACAAACAACAGAATAAATAGAACAGTTTCGATTTAAAGCTTTCGTGACTGCAGGGATTCATCTTCTTGGTTCTTTCGGTAAAGTCACGTAGAAGGGAAGTAATAAAGTAATAAAAATAAAACATAAAATATTATTATATTATTATATTTTTATTTTATTATGTTTTATTTTTATTATAGAAGGGAAGTAATAAAATAATAAAAATAAAACATAATAAAATAATATTATTATATTGTTATATTTTTATTTTTATTATTTTATTACTTCCCTTCTAAGTGACTTTACCGAAAGAACCGAGAAAATAGAAGTGGTGTTTTTCATATTTTTTTGGAGTATAACAAAAAAAAAACAGTATTTCCTGTACGATTCATCGTCCCAACGGCCTTCTTCTGGGGGGAGTACGGTACATCGTTTCCAGCAGCATTGATTCAGCTCAAGCAAACTATGGAGCGCGATTTCAGTAGTTCTCAGGCTTGCTTGAATCATTGCTGGCCAGATGCCAAAATGTCATCGACAAGACCCCCCGTCTCGTCTCCACGCTTGTCGTTTGGGACCCCGGCCTCATTGCAGTGGCCTCACCCATTGGCAATTTCGTAATTGAGCGTGGGTAGGGGGGAAATTGTTTTGTTAATCTGGGGGCAATATCCTTATCCAGCATATTTGTGTTGTTTACAAGTGTCATTGTGGGGGAGGCGATTGACTTCATGAAACCACCGGGACTGTCCCGGCCAAAACCGGGTCGTTTGGAAGATACCCCCCTCCACCCACCCTGCAGCACTGACACAGGTGCGGTCATGTTCATGAATGTCGATGGACAGGTTCCACTGTTGAAGCCAGACCAGGGTAGCCTCGCCCTGCTTGGAGGACCTTGTGCAGTTGCAAGAGATGGAGATGAATGCCCTCCCTATACCCCGTGCGTTTGTGTGCTCACTGAGAACATTGAACAGGGGACCCAACAGTGACTGGCGAGTGAGGCTGTGTTTCGTTTGGTTTTAAATGCACGATTGCTTAGCAAGGTTCTAGATTGAGGATTTCCCATTGTGATTTCACGAGTGAAATTTGAGTCAAACCAAATGTGAAGGTTTCATTTTGGGTGTTTAAGCAGATTCACCTCGTAGAAATCCCTTGCCTAGTCGCAGGACTCTTAGTATGGCTGGTGGGTCTTGTATTGAAATGTTTATCCCATGCCATTTTAATGTTCGGCATGTGGAAGGAATGTGAAATACTAGACGGTACGATACCACTCCAAGTTCAATACAGATGGATTAAATAATCCGTTGTTGTTTCGTCATCTTGCCACCGTTCGATAGCAGCTAACATTGATGACCTACTCGTTACTGGTTGTGTTCCGTCAAGGATATCAATGCTAGAATTATGATAATGTAGAAATGCAATGGTCAATGATATAACGACTCGAGGCGCGTTCTCTGACGGGAGGAGTGCCACACCTTGTAGGATTTCACAGGGTTTCTCATTCGATAGATTCTAGAGGGGCGAAAATAATGTGTGGTACGTACGGGATATTTGAGTGTTTCAGCAATAAAGGCGCCTTTGCACCACTTTCAATTCTAAAGCCCTCATGCAGTCTAAACAAACTAAACTATTTAAATCGTGACTGCAGGCGTTCATAGTCTTGGGTCTTTCGGTAAAGTCACGTAGATAGAAAAATAACTAATAGATCACGACGTTTCGATTGCAACACAAGCAATCGTCTTCAGGTGAAACAATACAGCAGGCGGACTGCTGAGGCAGGAAGAAATGTAGCGAGAGAGCTACTGCAAAGGTTATACTGGTAGGAACCATCTGGTTCCACCACCCCACAGGGGATTATTGTGTCCGTCCGGCCGTCGTGCATCCAAAAATGGGAGGGGCTGGGTTGGGAGGGGCTGGTCACCCCGTGGTGCCCTTATAAAACTCAACGTTTAACCTACTCACGCCGGCTTGTGCCCAGCCCTCACAGTCGGGCATATTTGCGGAAAACACCACGCCGCCGTTGACCCTGGCCATTGACCGAGCAACCCAACGTTCCTACCAGCTCCCTCCGCAGGAATGTGTTATACGTTTTGAGGTGGGTACAACCCAAGGGTAAAATGGAATTTGCAAGTGAATGTAAGATCGCAGAGCGAGGCATACCTCGGCTCATCCGAGGGGGGGGGAGGGAGGGTGGGAGTGAAATTCAGAGGGAACAAGGTGAGAGACAAAGAAAAAAGATCAAACTTAGCAAACTTAGAAATGTAATGCAACTCAGAGAGTCGGCCAACATGACAGTTAACACTTTACCTGGTTGATCAACGTCCTTCCAAAGATTGCTACATTTTGCATCCATCTTCTCGGTTGAAGTCGTGTCTGAGTTGTGTGGAAATCCTCCCCTTATAAAGTTTGCCTTGGAAGCTAACCCCTCTTTTCCTGAAGACGACTGCTTGTGTTGCGATCGAAACGTCGTAGTTTTGTTTTTCATTTTCTTTGAACCTATCTACGTGACTTTACCCAAAGACCCAATAATATAAACTCTTTAGTATTGGACCAGGTAAGGCCCACTGAGCTATATAGCTGTTTTTCAGAGGCGACCTGGCCACAAATCATAGCTCAACGACGTGGCTAATCATGCGGAAATTTAAAGCAGCCACATACTCTAAACGCGTGTTTCTAAATGTGTAAGAAGAAAAATCCACGCGCCCACGGGGAGAGAAACATGAAAACTCCAAACATACAGGCTTCAGGGTCGGCATCGAACCCATGCCCTCCTGTATACCAGGCGAGGTAGTTAACGTCTCCCAACCACCGTGGAGCCCCTTAAAGCAAAGGGGGATCTCCGCCCCAAGAGCAGCTGTCTCTACGCGGCACGATGTTTACCCAGCACTGTCCTGCAAATGCGCATTTGCCTCGCAGTCATTTACATTTAATTGATCAGATTTGGACCTTGACGTCTGCACACAGGGCCCACAACTTTTCGAATGTCATGGGATCTTGAACTCCCCCTGTGACGCAGACACCACGAATTTCATGGTTAATGTACTGCCCAGTATTTACGCATCGATTCTTCAATGAATCCACGTATAGAATGCGTTCACCTGACCGTTGTCACCCCTAGTGGCCGCTGCATTCACCAATACGTGCAAAAACGAATCCATCTGTGACCTTGGAAAGAGACGAGCAATTAAATTGTGGAAAGAAGAGGATGGAGGTGGCGGAGGGGGGGGGTCTTGCATACAACACACTTGTTAAATCACATTTTATTTCTGAGCCACAGAATTTTAAATTAATCAGTAACATGCAGAAGGCAGTTTCCCCCCAAATAAAACATGTACAACAGTGGTTATTACGTTAAAAAATGTAAAAGAAAAAAGCACGTCTAAGAATGTCATCGTAATGTACCCAAAGGAAGAAGAAACCAAACTAAATCGCTCAGGTCCCAGAAAATACCCCATGCTGCAACCAGTGCAGTTTTTAGTAATTTACAAGACGGAAACTAAAACATATGGTACATTACACAACCACACATTCCAATAGGCATTTAATAGTATAAACGTCAAATCCACTCATTACTTTGCAGTTATGCACGCAAGGCATGACCCCTTGTTTGTAATATCGAGTTAAGCCAGGCCCCTCCGCAACGCACACCAAACACCGAGCCGAACGCTTTTCTTGAACTTCCAAACGCTTGGATTACATTTCCCAGATTATACTGTGTAACTGTCCGCCATAAAAATAAACAAAAAAACTATGCAACATCTCACCGATAACAAAAAAAACACAATTATATTGCCAACTGAGTGTTAATGGGTGCTTTCCTTATGTTTATGGACATTACTTATATGCTGATTATGGATTTTTTTATCGTAATTTTCCCCATTTTTAAAGCAAATACTTGAATTTCAGCAGGCTCCACGCTTGAGCAAATGGCTTTAAAACACAACAGAGCGACACGTTTAGTTTATAACATGTAAAAACGCGTTGCGTTTCCCATAACAGACCTTTCAAAAATTGGCGCACGCTATCTTACTTTTTTTAAGCCAATTTGTGTTCCCCCCCCTCCCTCAACGTAACTGTCCGACTCCACCAGGGAAAATGTCCCAATGGTACTTTTTTTTCTTACGTGAAAAACACGTCACGTGATTTCGTTTATTTATTACTCGTAGTTAAACCTTTTATATTTTTGGAACGTGGCAGAAAATGTTGTTTTCGCCTTAATAACAAACAAGATGAAACGCAACTGTCCTTTGCAATCAAGATTATTCAATTCAACACGTAGGCTTTCGCGACCAATATTCATAATAAAGGTTTTTGGGTTCGATTGTGTAAATGTGTTGTAACCCTCCACTACCCGACACAGTAAGGTTTGTCACATAAACAAACCTTCAGCATCATCGGGCTGGCAAATCGCCCGATGATGCCAGCGAAACTTCGTATTCAAATTGTAAATGTTGTGGATTTACTCTCCAACACACCGCTGGGCTGAAGTAGTAAACTAACTGGCACGTTGTTTACGTGACAAACCTTACTCGCTGTGTCGGGTGGTGGATTACGACACATTTATACTTACGCAATCTAACCTAAAAACCTTTATTATGAAGATGATGCAATACCTGATTAAGTGCAGATCCCAGCGAGGGTTTCTAATCGAGTAAAAAAAAGCACCGTTGGATATCAGCTTAATGGCAGGCCCCTGAATGACACCCAAAATTGCACTAATCTGATGTGTACAGTTCGAAAAGAAGAGCAAGGCATCTGGCATGCAATCGTACGACTTAACCTTGTTTATGTTCAATGATAAACCTCCCTACTGTAATGTTTATTTTACTTAAGCCTATGGTCGAAAGTGGCAGGTGATATCTATTTGCCAAAGAGTTTTCTGGCCAACCCCATCCATTTCCTTACTTTGAGAGGGCAGCTTTATGAAGTGAAACACATTTTATTTCACAAACTGGTTTGTTTCTACATGTTATTTAAATATACAATAATTAGTAAAGTGTACATGCAAGATTAATGTGGTTAAAAAATAAAAGTTATCTTTGGCCCTCATTGGAGTAATATTGGTCGGTGCTGTTGGTCAATGCTTGGTCCATGATGGCTAGTACTGTGTGTGGGGCTGCGTTGGACAACTGCTGTTGGGATCGTGATGGCCAACAGAGCACGTGGTTCCCAGTATTCAAACGTCTTGAGCCAGCATTCGGGGGGGGGTCTCACTGAAGTCCACACAGCTTTGGACAAATCATCTCATGAACAAATGTCAAGCGAGGGATATTCAACCAGCTCTGGGCGGTTGGTGCCCCCCTAAGCATTAATTACATTGAATGCGTCACCTGACCACAATCATTACACGATGAACGGGCTACATCACTATACATGCCCAGTTACGTGAAATAATTTAGCGAATTACCATGACAATTGTGTTAATATAATTACACATTTTATAAGGATCTGTGTTCAGGATAGTATTTGCTGCACCCCGATTCTTTCTGTTATGTGGGGGACTGCTTTATCAAATTGAGGCCCCTAAGCTTTATTATTATTTTGCTCATGCCTAGCGTCACCACTGAACTCCAGTGTAGTCAACCTCGGGCAGACGTCACTCTGTGTATAAGCTAATCGTGAATACCATGCGGGTTAAACACACATAACAGTGTTTGCAGCCAGGTCTGCTGCCAGGACACATGAAGCCACTCTGGCTTAAAACTCAGGATGTTTAGAGATCAGGTTTCACGGTGGCCTGCAGGTGGCTCAGAGGTCAGAGTGCTGAGTTCCTGGGTTCGATATCTCGGTTTCTGTCGCCTGTCATTAAACTGGGTTTTCAAGGGTACCGAGTTGATGGTTTCAGCCGGGTCACCAACGACCGCTCACAAAAGACAATCGCATAAACAATTTTTATGCACTAAACTTGGCTAAATTCCAACTCTGAGATGCAAAATATTGGTTTAAATGTGACACGTATTACTGTCACTCCGTGTGGACCAGAGGTCACATGATGAAGGGATGTCAGAGGTAGCTCTGTAATATCCACTTCCACGGGCTGTTCTCTAACAGGAAGGATTGCACTGCTCTGCAATAGATCAGAACGGAAATTTTGTCTCATGACATGATGCCGATTACATAATCGGCATAACACTTGAGGGTGGGGGTGAGGGGAAGAAACCACGTTCATCATTGTCACATGTGGCATCTCCAATATAAAGTTCCATCACTGGACTCCGTGTCATTGCTTAAATCATAAAATCAAGTCTCCTGGAGCCAAGTTTCAAGCCACCGAAATAGCCACGTCTTCCCACGGTGTATTATAGAGTACGTGGGTTGAGCAGCTTACCAATAGAATTAAAATATACTGTAACATTATTATTTCCCTTGAAACAAAAAGCAAAAAATCCCCACTTTTGGTAATATTTTCAGCAACTGCTGCAAGTCTTCTCAATGGGTGTGTTTATAAGGCAACTTGTTCCAACGTTGTCATTCTTATTGTTGTAATTTTTGTTGTTGTTGTTAAGAAACATGCAGTAGTAGTGCAAGCGTTAAATACTTGTGGCAATTTACAGTAGATATAAACTAACACGCCCCCCTTAAGGCTCCGTTCCCCACGCGGGTGGCCGTTCACTTCGCTCAGCTGGAGCCTTACGATGAATGCACCGCCACGATGGATCTGCCGCACCACTTGCTCGGAGCTTCTGCTTCCTACCCACCTCCCCGTCCCCCCCGCCGAGGTTCCGGATCCTCTTGCCGCACAATCGTCGTGACACACGCACACCGGCGCGCGTGCGTGCGGGTCGCGAGTGGGACCTACACACAATTCCCTGCAAAGCCTCTGGACGAAGCTGACGAGAACAGTCGCGAGGGCTGCTCACCGTTTGGTCGCCGGCCGCTGCTGCCAGCGGCGCTTTCAGCGGCCACTTAAGAGAGTTACGCTGCGTGTGTCAATGTTCTACAGTGTTACGTCCGTGGAACTCCCAACGGCATACAATAAAGGAACGAATATAAACAAAACGTTTCTCCAAACCGATTTGGAGATATCTCTATTACTTACAATAATTGCATTACATATTACATATACCGAGTTTATTCCAATCCCAAGGGTCTCTTTTTCCCATGATAACAATATTTGCAACAGGAGTGTTTCTTCATGTGAATGCCGCTAATTTGGGCACTCATGGTGCGTGAATCTTCGTTTGTCGACACGTCTTGCATGAAGAATGAGGCAGCCGTATGGAGTTCAATCGTCTTGCACCACGGAAGCAAAACCCCACCGATCCCTGTGGTGTCCCATCGTCCAGTGCAGATTTGTACAGATTTGTACGGAGAAGCGCGTCTCCCTTGGCGAGCCTCTGCTCTCCCCCCTGCTGCGAGGCGACACCACCTCACTCGACTAGGACGTGCACGAAGGAGACGGGAAACACGCCCTGCCTCTCCGGGTGTCCCTCCACGTGTCCCTTCTGCGGCAGAGAAACGCACAGCACAGTGTCGCTGACATCAGGGAGGCAAACGAGGGCGGGCGACGAGGTGACCGGCCGGTCCGTACGGCCGCCAACCATTAACATCGTCGCGTCTCTAAGATAGCGCGAACTTCCCACCACGAAACCTAGAAATGTGTTGGGGTTTGTTTTATCACATTAGGGTGGCATAGGGCCAAAGGCCCACACTGTCAAAGGGACAAACAGCAATGTTGAAATATATTCTTGGGTCTTTCGGTAAAGCCTTGGAAGCTAACCCCCCCTTTGCCTGAAGACGACCGCTCGTGTTGCGATCGAAACGTCGTAGTTTTTGGTTATTTTCTTTGAACCTATCTACGTGACTTTACCAAAAGACCCAAGAATATGAATTCCTGCAGTCACGAAAGCTTTAAGTCAAGCACTGTCGAAGGTGCAATAGACAGGCATTAATGCGTTACTCGAATTAAGCAAGGTTGTAAGAACTGGGGACGAGAAAAGTTGGAATTCCACTGAAGCAGAAAGGGAAGTTATTTTGACCTGCGGCGTGGTGGCGGAAACGCAGTGCGGGATGAAACTAGGAGGCCGCCAGCCTGTTAGACTGATTCCTTGACATGGGCGGAGGGATGGATGGGTGACGTTCATGAGAACAGGAACCACGGTAGTAGCAATAGAAGAGTGACAGGGAGGCGACCGACAGCCGGTGAACGATTTGCTGGAGTGAATCGGCGAGTGCTAGTTCAAACAATCACTTTGACTGCTTTGCTATGAAACCTATCATGATACGGCACCACCCCCGGTAGGCTAGCAGTGGCGGGGTGGGGTGGTGAGGGGAGGCGAGATACTCACCCACCACTCCTGGTCCTCCTCGCCCGTCACCACGATGACCTCACCCTCGTGGAAGCTCAGCTCGTCCCCGTGGTCGGCGATGCAGTCGTAGACGGCCTTGACGCGTCGCACACGCGGCTTTGGCTGCGCTCACGCGTACACAGGCAAAGATCCCCCCGTGTATAGCCTTAGCAGACTGTCGGGGCATGTGCTGTTAGAAGACACCTATGAAGGCCGGCACAGCCTACATGTCTGGCTCCTAGCCGGCCTTCGTCTCCCAGGTATTCCCTTAATGCCTATCCCAATGCAAACAAGAGACCCCCCCCACCTTCCCTTAACAGACTTTTGGTGCAAGTGCTATGAAGGCCGGCACGGCACACGAAGCACGAAGGAGGGTTTGGTTGGCGAGGACCACGCGAGGCCTCCTTCGTCTCCCCAGCGACGAAGTTTACAGACTGCACCAGGTACTCATTTGTGGCTGAGTGGACGTAGGGTAGCAAGCTCATGTTGCTGCTGGGTTCATAGCGCAGATCGAATGAAGCCCACCCCCCAGTGCTGGACTCCACGAGGCCACGGGGTGGCTGAATGCGTCCGTCTGCTGATGATGAAGCCGCTGCCAGGGCATTCCAGTTCCCCAATAAATACATCCGTCAAGAATTATCACCCGAGGCTGGAAAACCTAAACCGCATCCACTGCACAAACACCACGGCAGATGCGGCCACCTGATGCGCAAGTAGAAAATGAGAAACTCTCCAGTGCTCGACTGTGGTCATCCAGAATAAACCGTGCCACTTATATAACGACGTAATGTCCGGTCCACAAACACGGCAATACACTTCGCTGCTGCTCCTGACGCGGTTGTCCGGCTTGACCACCTGAATGTGAAATTGTCGTCGTTGATCTGGCATCCACATCAGCCGCCGTACAAAAGAAGAAGACGGAGACTGGAAAACCTGGGGCAGCCTCCACTGCCCCCTCGACCCGGGGTGACGGAACCACCACCACCGCTGGGGTGACTCACCGGGATGTGTTTGCGAGGAGCCGGGAGCGGCACGTCAGGGAGCGAGTTGGAAGCGTCAGGTAGAGGAGGGTTCTCCTTGTGTAACTTCACGTACGCTGCCGCACAACAACCACAAGTGACAACCGCAAACCACAACCGTTAGCAGGCCCTCCTGCCGCGTGGCGTTTCGCTCGCCATGTTCCTTATACATTTTTTAAAATTTTATTTAAATTTCTTGTTGTAAGCTTCCCAGTTTTTTTTTTTTCAAAATGTTGCTGTCGCCTTGACGCCACGAGACTAAGAAGCCACTCGGACTCGGGACTCTCGCGGGGAGCAGTGCGATCCCCCCACGTGAGAGAACGGCCCGGTGGAAGCGGACACCACAGAGCTACCTCGTGATCCCTTCACAAGTGACCTCTGGCCGAACGCGTCCAATGTCCACGTGCTGCCCGATGCATTTCTATTTCTCGTCGCTTCTTTGCCCAGCGTTATCGCGCTGTCGGTGTCACGTCACGAGACCGTGAAGGCATTCGCGACTCTTGCCGAGCCATGTAAATCAAGAACGGCCCTTAGAGGCAAGCGCCATGCAAGATACCTCTGGGTCTCTCTCTTACAGTCGGGGCAGCACTTGCTTTCTTACCCAGCGAGCCACAGAATAAATGTTCACCTCACGACAGTCAAACAGGCTTGAACAAATTCACGTCACGGGGTTTATTGTGTTCAGACATTGGTGTTCAGGAAGATGAGGGTAGAGTCCATCAACTCGCTACTCTTGAGAACCCGGTTTAATCAGAGGCAGCAGAAACCTGGGATTGCACCCAGGACCTCAACATTCTGGCCTCTGAGCCACCTGCAGGCCACCTCAAAACCTAACCTCTAAACATGCTGAGTTTAAGCCAGAGTGGCTTCGTGTGTAATCATTAATAACTTGTTGTTTCCTCCTATGTGCAATAACAATGATCCTAGGCATCACATCTGGCTGCATACACTTACTGTTTTATGTTAACCGTATGATGTATGCCCTAGGTTGACTACACCGGAGTTGAGTGATGATGCTAGGCATGAACCAAATAAGCAAAAGCTTAGGGCCCGTTGTGGCTCGTCGCTCAAGTTGTCCCCTCACGACTGAACAAAAATATGGGTGCAGCGGATATCTTGAACTCAAACCCACCGGGGGCATTTGTGAGGTGGTGGCCGCTCGTGAAAATGGGGCTAACCCCCTGCCTCTAGAGTTCCTCTACCCGGCTAAACAAGACAAACATCACATGGCCGTGTGCGCGCGCGTTTCGTTCGGTGGGCCGCGTGTCGACTTGCGGAAAAACAAACCGAGCGGTTTGCTGGGCAGCCCTTGCGGACCCCGACTTGCCTTGGTCGCGGCGTTCTCCGTGCTGCAGCGGCAGAAAAGGCGCGCACAGAACCAAGTTACAAACTCGGGTAACACAATCAATAAGGTTGACCTTGACACTGGCGGAGTGACTCAGCCCACAGCCCTGGCGAGTCGACACAGCGTCACGATTCAGAGTAATGAGATTCAATTCAAGCATCTCTTGGTTGTCGTTTGGTTATGTTTTTTTACTCGTCACATTTGCACGCTCTTGTTTTTCTGCATGTACAGTTATGTCCACTTCAATGAGCCTAACTTTAATGGCACATCGCCTGCATATAAAGTGCATAAATACCTGTGCGTAAGTTTTTCGCGCGTGTATCATCACATCGAATTACGCCTGAAAATAAGCAAGCATTTACAATTTATGGAAAAAGAGCTCTCCGAAGTGTTTTTGTGGCTATTACCGCATGTCATTCGGCACAATGTCCCACGTTCCGCTCTATAGGCCGTCGCTCCCAGCACGTGGAGCGAGACGTGGGACTTCAAAGCCGAACGACGCGCGGGCGTGCGACCCCCGAAAACGAATCGGAGAGTTCTCTTCTCATGAACCCTCAACGCTCGTTTGTTCCACTCACGATCCGATGGCGCGTATTGTCAGCGCGAGGCTCGTCGCACGGACGGTTTCCGGTTGCGCTCCGCTCGGCCGAAATAAAAAACTGCGAATTTTTCAAATCTCAACAGCCTCGGCATCCGTCGGTACCCAGTCCTCACCTGCCCTGCTGGACCATTGCCTCGATGACGCTGGGAGTCTTGGCCACGGGGGGAGGTGGCTGCTGGGAGAGATCGTGCCCTGACGGAGATGTTAGAAAGATGAAAAGAAAAAAATCAATAAACGAAATCGAAACCAGTTTTATTTTACTAGCTAAGGCCCACTGAGTGATATAGCTCTTTTCCAGAAGCGACCTGGCCACAGATAGCTCAACGAAGTGGCTTATCATGTGAACATTTATAGTAGCCAAATACTCTAAATGCATGTTTCTAACTGTGGAGAGGACCCAGAGAAAAAATCCACGCGACCATGTGGAGAACTCCAAATGTACAGGTGTCAGGTTCGGGATCGAATCCACGACCTTCTGCATACATCTCGACTCGAGGATTCCCACAGCCGTGCAGTGGTTTTTGCGCTCTGCGTTGCGAGCCAAGCAGTCCGAGTTCGTTCCCCGGCCCACGGGAGTTAATCTTCGACCTGAGCGAAACGTTAAACTGGTGCTGGGAGGCAGCCCATCCGGGGCAACCCGTAACCGCCAGCGTGGTGATGATGGTGGTGACGGCGGGAGTGGTGCACGCCGGTAATCTGGCACGGTGGAGGCGGGGGGGTAGGTGGATCGCAACAAATGTGGTGAGGCGCCACACTCTGGACCGCCAGGAGAAGGCAGTACCATCTGTACGGGGATAGAGTGTTGCCCCCTCGCACGTGGCGTGCGTTTTGTCCGCGGTGCTCAGGTTTCTTCCCGCTTGTATAATAAAAACTCATTATTAATTGGCTGGAAACCTTCATGAAATAAAAAAAAACGCGGCAGGAACCCACCCACCCCCCTGGGGATGGATGCTGGCAACCTTCAGGCAGCCTTCCCTGTGCTACGACTCGGCGCGGCTGAAGAAAAACAAACATTTGAATGCTAGCGCACGCAACCAAAGGTGAGGGAACCCCGGGTGGAGAGAGAGAGAAGGTGGCGGCGGTTGCCGCTGCTGCTCACTTATGACGGACGTGCCGCGCACGGGCGGTGCCGGCGGCAGCGGGCTCACGGGGTCCGAGATGGCGCGCTTGTGGCCCGAGGGAAATCCGCCGGGGGGCTGCGGCGGCGCCGGCGGCGGGCCCAGCGGTGCGCCGGGGGGGGGCGGCGGAGGTTTCTTCTTGGACAAGTCGAGCGAGCCGGGCAGGCCGGGCGGCATCAGCGGCGCCTGCGGAATGGTGCCTGTGGACCGGGAAGGCAACGGGGGGGATGAGATTTTTTTAAACTGTGGGACGCTACGCACGCGACTGACGTGCGTGTGCGACATTGGCCGGTACGCCGCGGGGAGACCCGACTCGTTTTGCAATTAGTTTGTTGTTCTTCCTCCACGCCTCCGATTAGCGTGGTTGGCTACGTACACTGCGAAAGAAATTCAACGTATGTACGTACTTACGACTCGTTTAATTACGCGCAAGGTCAACGGGCAAAGTTCGGCTTCTGCCGTCACGCCTCCCGAGCTGCACCGGGCTGGCACAGCACGGCACGGGATCGGCACAGGCTCGGCTCACCCTTGTTCCTGGGAGGGAGCGGCGGTGCGCCCAGCACGGTGCCCGGCGGCGACGTCGGCGCGCTGCCCCCGTCCACCACGGTGCCGTACGTCTCGTTGTCCACCTGGAAGGCTGCCCCGGCTCCCCCCAGCCCGCTCGCGCCGCCACCGCCGCCACCGCCGCCACCGCCGCCCCCGCCCGTGCTGCGCTTGTCAAACGTGGAGCTGCTGGGGCGTAGGCGCGTGGGGCCTGGCCCCGGCATGGGGAGCTGCACGGCGCCTGGCGCTGGCGGCACCCCGCCCTGCGTGGTGGAGCTGCTCCCGTACACGGTGACGGGGCGCACCGAGCCCTCGCGCTTCGCCGGGCTGGGCTGCGAGGGGAGATGCGCCCAGGGCGGAGGGTCTCGGCGAGGAGCATCAACCACCATCGTCACGCGAACGCCACTCTACTTTATTTAATAACTCCCAACAATTTTTATTTTACCAGGTAAGGCCTACTGAGCTACATGGCTCTTTTTCATAAGCGAGCTGGCTATCACAAATTATAGCCCAACGAAGTGGCTTATCGCTCGGAAATTTATAGCAGCAAAATACTCTCAACGCATGTTTCTAAATGTGGAGGAAAACCTGGAGGACCCGGAGAAAAATCCATGCAGCCAAGGGGAGTGAGAACATACAAACTCCAAATTTACAGGTAACATCAGGGTCTGGATCGAATCTACGACCTCCTTACCAGAAGAACCAAAGAGTATGGATTCCTGCAGTCACGAAAGCTTCAAATCAAGATTACTACGACCTCCTGTGTACCCAGAGAGGTAGTTAACATCTCCTAGCCACCGTGGCGCCCACAATCGTTTGTTGGCAGCGGTGAGTTAACCTCGCAGCAGCAGTGCGGGACGGTGCGGGAAGGCACGCGGTCACCTTGTCATCCAGCTCGTCATCGCTCTCGTCCAAAAAGTTCTCGCCCAGACGCCACTCGTACTCCACGTGGATGTGCGGGTTAAACTTCCCCATGAGAGCCTGCATCAGCTGTGGAGCGATCGGTGGCAGCAGCAGCAGCAGCAGAATCAGACGTCGCTCACCACAAATATACGTGCTACTGGCACCGGCAGGATTTCCCACCACCAGTTCACGTGCCACTCCGTGACGTGACGGTACGGGGGTAATGCATTTTTATACAACGCGGTCGCAAGCCCATTCTACGGAGAGAGTGATTTTTTTTCCGGGAGTATACTGCAAGCCTCCACCGTCCCCCGGGGGCACCGTGCGATAGGCGGCAATGCTGCGCTTTGTCCACCAAGTGGCGCACTGGTCTCTTGAAGCACAGCAAAAAATAAAGGTCTGCATTGACCTATTTCAAAGGTTCAATGTCAATACCACATGCATTTCAAAACTGGAGGCAAAGCTGCACTTTTGGGAAATGCTGGAAATAACAATTATAATAATAGTCACGACGATTTGTCTTTGAGAGAGAGAGTGGCCTGCTTTACACCAGGGCATCTCGGGAGCGATTTACGCGAGATGAAGCGAGCTTGCATCTCTCATCTCGAGGTGACCCGGCACCTTGCCTGCAAGCGGGCATTAGTCTGGCAGTTGGGGGGCGATGATTGCTATGTGTACTCGCAATTGGGTTAGTTGCACAATAATCCTATGCATGAACTTAAATCTGATGTGAGCGGAAGGTGTGCGATACGTGACGACATGACGACGATCTTGACTGCTGGCCACTGGGATATCGTTTTTATGTAATTCTCATTTAACTATGCCTACGTTTGTTCCACTTTACGGATAAATTTGCAGTTGAGCGAACCGGAAAGTATTTCCACACCCGGGCGCGCCACATCCACTGGCTGTGGATTCTAGTCACATGTTCCCCTGCTGGTTAGCAAGCGTGCCGTGAAGGGGAGAAGACCATCGTACCAGCTCCTCGCACTGCGACTGTCTGGTCCTCTTGGCGATATCCATCGCTGTTTCTCCACTCTCGTTTGCTGCACGCAAACACACAGACACACCCACACATTGGCACAAAACAACACACGGCAGCTTGCTTAGGCCAACACAACCTTTGTCACGGCGTGTTTCTCAACAGCTGTGCGATGTAGAAGGTAGTTGTGTTTGAACAAAAAGGTTTCCTGAAGCCACGCATGAACACCAACAGCCAACAACAACAGGCTGCCCGGTCGCCAGGAAGTGACGGTGATGTCACCGCAGCGCTTGTGCCAGGCTAGGTGCTGTTTGGCAAGAGGTCACGGGCCAGATCCAGGTATTATAGGTTAACTAACCGAGATAACTGGCAGATGCATCACCTGTGCCCCCCCTGTACCTACTCCCCCCTCTGTGTGCCGCCAAAGTACAAAGAAAAAGATCCGCCTTGTAGCCATGCAACCTGTTGGCCAGCGCCTTGCCTTGGCCTCCCCGGTGCTGATGTTTACACAACACACCAGGTTCTCATTTAAGGCCTGGTTGACGACCTAGGGGAGGCTCATGACCAGTTCAGACAATCACCGCTCGTGTTGTTAGCCATGGTCGGGAATAGAACTGCGGTGAGCTGGTTCATATTGCGATGCACCGCTCCCCACTCGCCCCCCCCCCGCACCTCCCCTGGGGATGGATGCTGGCAAACTTCAGGCAGCCCTCCCTGTGTCATTTTATAATCAAATTATTTGGCGA
Organism: Lethenteron reissneri; assembly: GCF_015708825.2. Taxonomy (NCBI): domain Eukaryota; kingdom Metazoa; phylum Chordata; class Hyperoartia; order Petromyzontiformes; family Petromyzontidae; genus Lethenteron; species Lethenteron reissneri. The sequence goes on along the minus strand of NC_083820.1, from coordinate 10,673,321 downwards.
CGCTGCTGCTGCTGTGTTGGCAGTGGTGCACAAGCACAGTAAACAAAACAAACTCAACGACGTTCATCACTGCCTTCAAACATGGCCAGATTATTTATTTTTAATTGCAGGTCCATTTTGTGATTGTGCCACTGATCATTTTCATTCGGATAGCGATCACTGTTCGTCGACCTCCCAGTCGGAACAACGACCCCCTGCTCTCCGTACGACGCAGGCACCCTCACCGATATCCGTGGCCGCCTTGCTGCGGAGCAGGAGCTTGAGGCACTCGGTGTGGTTGTACACGCAGCAGTAGTGCAGCGCCGTGTTCCCCTTCACCGTCTGCTTGTTCAGGTTCCCGCTGCCAACGAGGAGGAGAAGGCGAGGGCGCCCGTTGTTAACCCCGGGGAGGAGTCGCGGCGCAACGCGGGTCAGCAACCGTGCGTGCGAGTCAGTCAGATCTCGCGAGATCCTACCGACCCTTTCCCGTTCCGATGACGTACGTGTACACGTACTAATAAAATATAAAAGAAATCACTTTATCGGTACTGAGGCTCCCACAAGGCCATGCGGGAGGGCCGTGTGGCACAGTTTGACGCCTGTTATCGTAGATTGCGGTCGTGTCGCTACAGTTCTCTGCGGTGAGTACAATGTATTTTAAAAAACGGTGCTACACCTCTCTGAATAAAATTAACGCTGGAGCGCTTGCACTTCGGCGGTAAACGGCCGTCCGATTGTATTTGTCGACGCTGGTGAGAAACATTCAGCCGTAAGCGGATTGAAAAGAATGACACACGGAGGACAATAGAGAATACATTTGAGGAAAACAACATTCAAGCAGTGCTCCATCCGCTGCCGAATGAAGATGTTCCCCAAGCCGTCGCCAACTCTAGCAGTCTTGCAAAATCAGCAATCTATCCAGCTCCCGCACATTGTCCTCTGTCGTGATCCGTTATTAGACGCGACCACTTGCTATCCTCCCATCCAGCGACGTATTCTGCCAAAACCCACTCTCTTTTCTCAATAGACAATATGATGAATCTAACTTGTGTATGTTCTCATGTCCACGTGTTCCTCTTTCAGCTTTTGTTGCATTCACGCGCTGCATATCTCTCGAATTATCCACAACCCAGCACATCTACACCCTTGCACCAGAGCTCTATCGCGGTGACCCCTGACCCCAGGCACCTGTTCTGAATGAGAAAGTCCACGATGTGCAGGGAGCAGCGATCCATCTTCCTGACGGCCAAGTGCAGCGCCGTCTCCCCAACCTCCTGCGCACAAACACGGAGCAGCGAACCGCCGGTAAAATCTTATCACGAGCCCTATCGCGTATCCCACGAGCAGCGGCGGCGGGCGACAATGCACGGCGGGTAAATGTTTGCTGCGTGGGGTTGCAAGGTCATCGCGACCGTGGCTATTGCCGTGGAGCCTGCCGTGTGCGCGGTGCAGGGCTGCTGGCCCCGTGCTCTACAACTCCCCCCACCACCACCTCCGATTAGAACGTTAGACTATGTACGATGCGAAAGAAGTTCAACATACGTATTTACATACCTCAGCCATCAATGCTCTACAATGTGCCGACTGCTTCTGTATTGTATGCTATATGCCATTCTATAGGTCTCCTTGTAAACCTATAAATCTCTGTCTAAGTCTATAGGTCATTGTTTTGAAACAGCCTCTTGGGATGTGGTCGCATTGAGCTGCGATGTATGAATCTACATTGTATTGTTTTATTCTATGAGTCTATGGGTCTCTGTGTTCATCTATGCATCTCCGTAAAAGTATACGGATCTCAGTGTCAGTCTGTGGGTCCTTCATGTGTGTATTTTGTACCATAGCAACGACTACAATTTCACATTCAGGTAGTTAAGCCATATAACCGCGTCAGGAGCAGTAGCGGAGTGTATCGCTGTAATGTCTTGTTCGTATTTGTGGATCGGGGCATTGCGTCATTGTACGTTGTACGGTCTGTTCTGGATGACCACAGTCGCAGCACACTACTGGAGAGTTTTAACTTTCCATTTGTGCATCCGGTATCCGCATCTGCCATGGTTTGTGCAGTGAATGCGCATTACACTATCACGCTAAGAGCGGCGGGCACACGCTCGCCCACACGCCAGCCCACTCGCCCACATGCTCGCCCGCACGCTCGCCCGCACAATCGCCCGCCTCCCACACCTGGCCCGGGTACGGTGGCAGTGCCTCGGTGAGGTCCACCCCCTCGGCGTGCACGGCGACGAGCGCCAGCACGTCGCGCGACGTCACTGCGTTGTACAGGTTGTTGAGCTTGGCGGCCGACGTGCTGCCCGACTTGCGGGCGAACCGCCGCTCCACGTACTTGGCCACGATGTACTCCTTGCGCGCCACCCTGGGAAAGCGCGAGCGTACGGGCCGGGGGGGCCAAGGGGGCGGGGGTAGAAGAGGGGGGACGGAAGCGGGGGGGGCGTGTGCAGACGAGACACGGCCGCCCGTTACGAAAGTTGGCGAAGCTCTCCCATCGTCGCGCGTGGCGAAACCTCCGACAACGCACGGCGCAAACCGGAAACGCACGGGACAGCGCGTGCGAGCGGTGAGATGCGGGCAGGGAGGAGCGACCGCCCTCACATGTCGCTGTTCGGGGTCGGCTTGGAGCTGGACGCGTCCGGCAGCTGAGCCTCCATCACATCGTTGAACCCCGAGTTCCCCACGTTGCGCGCGATCTGCCAACGAGGGACGTCGGTTACAAACGAGTTGCGAAAAATCATGCACGTGCATGGATCAATGCAAGTTTTCCAACCGTATGTGTTGTATTGGAAGGCAGTGCTTCGATGGAAGTACGGAAGCTCAAGGTTAGCTGGTCAGGCCATAACACGTTCCGGTCGCCCAAGTTTTTGGAGACTCCTTTAATAAATTTGGGCGATTATGAACAGGATGAGTCCCTAATAGCGATGAGACTTCATACTACAGTTTAATTCACATTGGATCATCTTTACCGGAGTTATCGGGACACCCCCATCAACCCGCGATGGACCGACGGACGGACGGAGAGACGGACAGAGCTAATGCATTAACGCTTTCGACCCTACACGGAAGGCACTCAATGCAATGCTGTGCTGGGCCGCAAAGCCGGCAGGTGGTAAGCTGAACGATTGATTAGCCTTACATGTCAGACGATGCAAGTTACAAAAAAAGAGAAAAACAAGTAACAATAACGACAGTGTGCAGTGCCAGGGAGCTGTAGCTCGGGAGCTATGAAGGTCACTCCTCTAGGTCAAAACGTAAATCTCACCCTTGCTATGGGGCTGGTGGTGGGAGAGGGGCGGGGGTGGTGGGACTGCCTGGCCTGCGGACTCGTCTGCCTGGGAGGAAAAGCAAAAGCCTTCCCTGCGTGCCCTTGGAGTTACCCAACGACTCTGCTGAATCCTCTATTCGCACAGAGCCGGGCAAGGGCCGACCGCGACGCTAAAACACCCCGCGAAGGTGGAACAATGGCCTCTGCAGCGAAGTTACCGTGAGAGATCGAATTGACGTCTGAGGCTCGTGCCTGTGGAATCATCTGCAAATCACTGCTCATTACTTAGAAAAACGATTATAGATAGCCGAGATAATGCCCTAATAAAAAAAAATAACAACCATAGCTTCACCAGTTTGACGAAACGTAATTGTGAACGGGACCGAGGCAATGAAAGACGGAGGGCAAGGCACATCACTCACGAGTAATAGATTAGGACCTGCGTTGCCAAATCAATTTCACACACCCCTTGATGTAAGGGCAGGAGTTCAATTAGCAAGAAATATCGGGCTGTACCACCGAGCGGACTAAAAGGGAAGGACGCGCGGTCCGTTAGAAATGACGCACAGGCACGAGAGTGGGCACCCACCAAGTAAACCCCTGCTGTGGCCGCACCGCAGACACACCCACGGCCAGTGGCATAGCCTGGTCGGCATGGGCCCTGGCGCAAGGAATGGAACGTAATTTCTCCCCCCCCCCCCTCTTATCGTAGCGCGGTGCCTGGGTCACTCCGGTCCATAAGCCCCGGTGCAGTTGCACTGCCTGCACAGCTCAACAGCTAAGCCACTGTCCACAATCACAGACGAGAACAGAGGCAGGCGCAGGCACGGGGCTCTTTAACGAGAGAGCCCCAAGGTAAGGAAGATGCGTAGAGCATGGCTGTGGGGAGACAAGCACAGCTGGTGCATCTGCCAGTCATCTCAGTCAACCCATGGCACTTAGGTCTGTCCCGTGACCTCCTGTCAGCGAGCCTTCGCCACTTCACGTGCCAGGCTATGTCCACTTTAAGGCAACGTGAAGTCGAATACCCGCTGGTAGGAGGTCACGGGACAAACCTAGGTGCGCCTCCTGTGCCCTCTACTGTGCCAACTCGCTGTGCTATAGCGGCCCGGCACTCCGCTCGTTATTGTGAGCGTCGCTCCTCCACTCTCCGTTGTTGCTGGAGGGCGACTGCGTCCTTCACGAGCCTCCTCCTCCACAGAGGCTGACCTTTGACACCGTTCGTACCGGTCATCGTCAAGTCCACTCAGCTCTCCGAAGCCTCTCGTGGCGCATCATTCCGAGCGACACACAGGCCCCGTGAGACAGACACCGCCGCACGCCAGATGCCGCGAGACCAACCAGCAGCTCGGAGGTTCCCAGGACGTCGAGCGTTAGCGACTGGATGCGTGAGACGTGGACGCCCATCTCGCGGTGGATCCCCGAGCACTCGATGCACGTCAGGATGCCCAAGTTGGTGGAGAGCCACGACGGATCTGTGCAGAGCGCAAGGCAGCAGCAGCAACGATGATGATGAGGGGGCGGCGGGGGGGGGGGGGCATGGGGGGGCGGGGGCACGGAGGGGTGGTGAAGGGGGGAACGGCCAGATATTTTTCTTGAAACCATTACACTCATTGCTTTTTTCTTGGTCGGTTGATTGCCACTTTTTAATATAAATATTATTATACTTAAGCCAAAAAAACTCAATAAATCGCAATAAATTACCAATTGTCAGGGACTTTACTTCATGGGGGGTGGGTGGGGGCAACTGCCCGCATCGCCCCCCCCCGCCTTGGATCCGCCACTTTGCATAAACCTTGCTTCTAAACCCCTCCCTCGTGGTGACGCGTTGCTGTGGAGCATCATGGGTAAAAGCGTACAAAGGGCGGGACCCCATTCTGTGTCTCCACGTGCAAATCAACAACCATTTGTGGTGACATGCCGACAGGGCATGCGGGGATAGAGTTGGGGCAAACGAGAGACAAATCAAGGAAATTAAATAAAGGCACGAGGCAGCAGGGGGTGGGGGGAGACGTTTCACACAGGTCCTCCTCCTCCAAACGTACTCACGACGCGCGCACGATCAACGTAAACCTCACGGCAGGGGCAGCAGCGTGAACTACCTCGTGGGCTCCATCTCGACCCTGACGCCTGCTCTATATTTGGAGTTTACATGACCTCCTCGTGATCATGTGGATTTTTCTCCGGCTCCTCCGGTTTTCCCCTCCACATTCAGAAACGTGCGCTTACAGTATTTGGCTGAATTTCGATTTAAAGCTTTCGTGACTGCAGGGATTCATCTTCTTGGTTCTTTCGGTAAAGTCACGTAGAATGGAAATAAAAATAAAATTAAAATTAAATATAATTTTATTATAGTATTTGGCTGCTCTACATTTCCACGTGATAGTCCATTTCGTCGAGCTATCATTTGTGACCAGGTCGCTTCTGATAAAGAGCTACATAGCTCAGTGGGCCTTTACCTGGTAAAAGAAAAACATAAAAACACGACCGGCGATCGCTGGTGCGCTGCACAGCGTGCCGAGACGAGCCCCGAGGAGCGGCGCCGCGTACCCGGTGCATCGCAGTCGCAGCAGCTGTTGTTGCCGGGCGTGCGCAGGATGTCGGCGATGATGTCCTTGGTGAGGTCCGTGGCACTGTCGCACTCGTCGCTGCCCGCCTCGCCGCTGAACGCCATGTTCAGCGCCTCCTCCTTGCTGTTCGTCAGCACCGAGATCCACCTGCGAACACAACCGTAGCGTCGCAAGCTCGGCGTCGCAACAGCGGCGTCGCAACAGCGGCGTCGCTTCTGTCACTGCAGTGGAAGACGGCGGTCATCACACGGCCGGCTCTGTTAAGTGAGATATCACGACTGACGCCACCACCAACCCGGCGGATCAATGATCTCCCGGTCTCCAAGCAACAAATCACTCGTGTCACCGCAACAGCACCCTTGCAGTGTCAGAGGTGGCCGAGTGCACTCACGTTATTAGTGTTGCTGCCAGGTTAAAGATCTCGCCCTTCAGGACCTCGAGTATAATAGTGCACCACGGCTGTACTATTATTTATTAGATTTACATTATTTCCCCAGGAAAGCCTCACCGAGTCTTGGGACTCTTTTACCAGGAGGGTCACTGTAGGAGGGTGGGAGGGATTTATGGGTTTCCCAATTAAGTAATTTTAGGAAATTGGCAAAAAAAATTCCAAGCTGCCAGCACACATGGCCTACTACTCCTTTTTGAAGAGTCTAACCGGATCTTTAACGTGTCAGCTGCGAAGCAGGCCTTGTGTATTTCATTTTTTTAATGGTTAACACACCTGCTCGGGTGTGTTAACTAGGGTGGCCATTGCCCCCGTCCGTTCCCGAATGACAAAGGTGCAGTGACTCGCCACGTCAATCGCACGATTCGCTAAACGCCGTCTCACCCTCCCTCTGATATTCCGACTGTATCCTTGGCTCTTGAAAAACAATAATAATAAAAACGCTTAATAAAAACAACAATAATCCAGAGCGCCCGTGGGCTCCAACCACGGCCCCCAGCAACGAGCGGAGAATGCTACGTAAGCGCGGTCACACCTCCGATTAGCATGGTTGGCTACGTACGGCGCGAAAAAAGTTAAACGTGCATACGTGTGCCGAGAGCGGGGGGGCGGGGAGGGGCGGGGTGCTCACATGAGGCAGTCCTGGTCGTCCTCGGCTTGAAAGTGATACGTCCGGTTGTCTGCACACCGAGGACGGCAACATGCGGCGATTGATCAACAAATCAGCGGCAGGCACGCCGTGCCGCCTGCATTTATATAAGCGCAGCAGCAGCAGCGGCGATGGCAGAGCTGGCAGTGACGGCCGCCTTAGAATAAACGGCACAAGCAGGCGCTGAGCTGCAGGTAGGGGAAAGTGCAAAATTTATGAAGAAAATCCGTGCAGAGTTCATGAAACGTAACGATTAAGTGGTTACGTTTGCTTTGAATAACAGTACAAGGTTAAGGATGCATCCCTGCAATCGTTTGCTCACACCACTTGTTCTAGGAGAGCCCCTCTCGCGGGTACTTTGGTCTTCTCGTCCACGCTGGCAAGACACCTTGGAGAAAGTGGGAGTACTCACGTTTTACCCGATCGACTAACCGTGCCGAACCCACTCACACCGCTGGGTCGACCGAGGAGGCGGTAGTGGGGGGGAGGGGGTGGTGTGGGGGATTTAAAAAAATTCCCCAATTGTTTCAAAGGCCGAGTCGGAATATTCTCATCGAACTGGCGACCTCTGGGTTGCTAGTGCAGCGCGCTGCTCGCCATTGTGCCGCAGCAGCAGCGTGCAAGTACGGCACACGACATTAAAAAAAAGTACATTTTACTAAAATTCTATATATCAGTGAATATCCTCCGGGAATTCGTCATGGCTCGCAAGACGACGTGTGCGCACGATGGGCTCTCTCACTCACGGGCGAGCGAGAGAGCGAGCGGGTGAGCGAGCGGGCGAGCGAGCGAGTGGGTGAGCGAGCGGGCGAACGAGTGAGCGAGAGGGTGAGAGAGCGGGCGAGAGAGCGGGTGAGCGAGCGAGAGGGTGAGAGAGTGGGCGAGCGAACGGGTCAGGCAGCATCTCTGCCGGTGGTGTGCAGCACACGAGGGATAGTTACGTGAGATGAGGTCGAAGCTCTTCTTGTCGTCGGGGTACGGCTTTACCTGGCACGTCAGCAGGTTCAGCTTAGCAGGCGGTTGGTTCACCTGTGGGGACAGAGGCACGAGACGCGCGGGGAAGACAATGTTAATTCTAGATTTGAAGCTTTCGTGACTGCAAGGATTCATATTCTTAGATTTTTATTTTATTTTTATTTTACTTTTATTAATGTAATTTTTTTACCTACGTGACTTTACCGAAAAAACCTAAGAATATGAAGACAATGTTAGTTGATTCTCTTGCGTTTCATTTATGACCTTTGAATAACTCGTTTTTTTAGTTGTGCAATATTTCTCAGGGACCCTGTACTCATTCTCTGCACTATTGATGTGTTTGTCTTTATTTTGTTGTTGCTGTGCTCTTGCACCACGGATCTCCCTTGTAAAATAGCCGGGCAACTGGCTAAACAGTTCCGTGTAGTTTGCTGTGCTTCACCCAAAACCTCCGATTAGCACGGTTGGCAATGTACAGTGCCAAACACGTTCAACGTACATTCATTTGTGTAACAAATCCAAGTAAACTTAACATTTCTGTGGTGACAAGGGGATGAGTTTCAGATTTACAAAAAAAATCACAAGAAGTGTAAAAAAAAAAAGAAACCATTTTGGATCGCGCAAAATTTTTAACGCAAGCCCGATTTTCAGAATTCTTCAGATCGATCAGCAAAACTGAAACCCACCCCTTGTGACTACTTAGTCATGGGCCATCTCCTGCAGCGGAATAGCCGTCCGTGCAACATCCCGCGTGAAAATGAAACCGCGGTGACGACGCAGACGAGAGAGCGGATCGCGGAACCCCTCACCGTGCCGTGCGAGATCGTCAGGTACCCGTTCTTCACCGCGCACGACCTCTTCTGCCAGACCTTGCGAATTCTGCGCACGCGTTTCCGAAGCGGAGAGGGCGAGAGAGAGATTTGGCTCATCATGGGCGGTATCGCGACATCCGTCAACAACAACAACGCTCGACTGTCACGGGAGACATCAATAACAGATGTCGCGGCGTGTTGCGCGAGTGGCAGCGTTCAGGTAAAAGTGACGGCGATTCGCACTTGTAACACGCTTGGTGCCACTTGTAAGGGCAGCTCAATTAATCTTCGCGGCAGCTCGCGCGGTTGACATTTGAGAATGTGAAGAGCCAATGAACGGGTTGGCATTTAAAAATGAGTGTGACTGCGAGTGTCTTTGGATAAATGAAAGTGCTATTAATAGATGACTCCCACGCCTCACAGAGGTTTTCTGGGCTCAATTCAAGACTGAGTCGACAAGAGAGCGATCGCTGTCTCCTACTCCCCGTGACAAGGCCATACATTTACATTTGCTCTTGTGATGAAAACCAAAATACATTATTTGGGCACGAATAAACCGCGCGCGCCACCACATCCGAGAACGCGTGGGTTTTCGCGGTCGTGATGCGTGGCTCGCCGTGCGTTGTTTTCAGTTTCCGAAGGATCTCCAACCGTGTCGAGCAAAAACGTCAGGAGCGACCTTATCGTGTGGTAATTTATAGCAGCCAAATACTCTAAACGCATGTCGATTCTAAATGTGCGGGGAAGAATCCACGTGACCACGTGGACAGAGAACAAATATACAGCAGGCGTCAGGGTTGGAATCGAACCCACGACCTCCTGTGTACCAACCGGAAAAATACGTGAGAGAGCAGCGCCTTGTTCTCCGCCCCATTCTCCAAGCAAATTCGGGCGGTGAAGTGGCCGAGCAGAAGCACATTTTACCACCTGTTGTAGAGGTTCGCACCCTGCAGCCACCCCGGTTAATACCGTTTTAACCAGATAGTCTGCTTCAGCAGTGGCCCTCGAAAATTCCGTGACGTTGATTGAAAAAAAGAGCAAGAGACCACACACGTGCCTGGAGTCGTGGTTCAAAAATCACCAAATTTGAAAATGTACCCGAAAATTACTCCAAATGGGGGAAAGCACATCGCAATCACCACCCACGATGACGAAACGTGGCAGGGCCCTCCTGAAAAAGTCTTGAGACTCAGCCAGACTCTCCTGGGTAAACGTTATATTTTTTTACCCAGCATTCCTCCTCCTGCACGTGTCCTCAACCAACCCTACAAAAGCTGCACCTTCATAAAAAAGCACATACACAGCCACCCTCCTTCTGCTCCAGCAGTAGCAGCCACAGCATACCGCTGCACGCTCCAGCCGCACGTAACCATCGCCGCCCTGACCCCCACCGGCGGCACCTCCTGCACGCGCGAGCGCCCGGCCTGCTCACTCACCCCTCGCTCTTCTTGAAGAGGTAGCCGGTGCGTTCGCTGCCGTGCTCCTTGTTGCCCTGCAGCTGGTGCAGGCTGTAGCCGGCACCGCTCTGCCTCCCCTGCGAATCCTGGCACACGGCACCCACGAGCACAAACATCACGCAGGCCGTTGGGGAGTGCGGGGGAGGGGGCGAAGCGTCGTCAGCCGAGCACCGATTCTGAAGGCCGGCACGATGCACAAGGAGGCGCTCCGTCTGCAGTACCGCGCCCCGGCCACATTTGTCTCCCCCGGTGCCGGTGTCTACGCACCGCAGCACCGACTGTACCGGCTTACGGCCGAGGCTGACTAAGTGGGGGGGAGGCGGGGGGGCACACGTCCCCGAGCCCCAACGCGCCAATGGCTTCCAAAGTAGTGCACGCGCACGTGGGCAGGCCCCGCAGGGAAGGCCCCACCGACAATGGCCGGCAGGGGAGACGGCCGAGCTCATAAATCACCCGGCTCGGATCGGCGAACTCACTCGTCCAACGTCGTTGGGTCAACGTTGACGCGACGTTCCGCGCGTCAACCGGGTATACTGCCCTGCGGCGGTTCAATGGCATAAAAAACACCTCAGGATAACTTTTATCCCTCAGGTTTGTTGATAAAGGAAGTTCAAGTGAGGGGGACCGGTGGCGCGGCGGTTTGCGCACTCGTGGTGAGCTAGGTTATATAAGGTGTGAGCGTTTAGAAATGCACTTACTACGAACCAGGCTACCCAAGTTCTTCCCCCGGCCATGGCTAATAGTCAGTGGCAGGTGATATCCGAACGAACGCGTGTTTAGAAGTATGGTCAAACAAACCCCATCAGTAACAATGCTTTGGGAGGCCTTAATTCAGCAGTGGATTTTGATCACGGGCTACGAATTATTACAATTTTACGAGGAGATACGACACACACACGATGTCGCATGTAACTGTAAGCTGGTGTTCACATCAATGTTGTGGAGATTAACACTTATTGATGTAAAACTGAACCTTTATGTCATCAACATTCCCCTGATACTCAAAAGGTTTTTAACCCAATTAGTCACTTGATAAGTTGAGGGAGAAATAATCATAACATTGCATTCCAAAACGGAAATCGAACGGACACTCATTCACCCTCAACAGGTGTCAAGCACAACACGATGAAGAATTGTGGTACTTTGTAACTGAACAATCACCGGAAAAAACCATCACACACAGGGAGACGATGCGCACCGTGAAAGGAAACCGGATGGTTAAGTTTTAGGATCTAAGCTGAGATGGCAGCGACGATTTGACTGAGTGAAGTCTGCCAGTTTTTGAAATTTCCATCGCAAATATTAATTGTCTACTTCGTGCCACTGGCACCACAGCTACGCCCACTTAGAAGACTTCCCGTGTCAACATGCAGCTAAAACAGCCGCGGATCGGATTGTTTTTGTCATTTTATCCACACTTTTATCCCGAATGTACTCTCGCCGTGACGTCACGCGACGATGCAACCTTTCGTATCGTTCACAGAGCAGTGTAACCTCTGCGTGGTCGAGAACGACCCATGGAAGAGGACATCACAGAGCTACCGCTGAGATCCCTTCATCACGTGACCTCTGGTTCTACACACAGTAGAGGGCAGCACTTTCCCACTCGCTCTGCATATGAAGGGCGAGGTTTGCCACACGACGGTCAAATCGAGAATTTTTACTCTCAGAGCTGGAATTCTGGCAAATTAAACGAACCGCCACGTTTAATGCAACTCGAGAAACACCGGTTTAATGACAGGTGGCGAAACCTGGAGTCAAACCCTGGAATCTCGGCGGGGCACCGCGAGTGGAGATGTAACGCGCGACGCATCCGGCGGCAATGAAGAGACCGGAGGGCGGCACCGACGACGCACAGACGATGGCACGGACGGGCGGGCAAGCGAGCGGGCGGGCGGGCGAGAGGGCAAGCGGTGGAGTGGAAACCGTGGAGCGGAACAGAAATCTGCACTTACTCTTCTAGACTTGGGAGTAGAAGAGGCAAACAGGCAGCGCGGGGGAGGGGAACGAGAGATTTAGTGACTTCTCAGAAAACAGCACGGATTTTTTTGCAGCTTTATATTTTTGGCAACCAGCCTTGGCTTTGAGCTCACGGCGGCTGTCGGCAGTGCTCCCCCCCCCCCCCTTGATTAAATGCCACGCCGCCGTACGTTGAAAGCAACTACGAAAAACAAACAAACAGAAAGCCATAAAAGCACTAATTCGAGCAAAGCAAAAGAGAAAGAGAAACATCGTTTGAAGAGCGCCGCCTCGTAGGCGCGTGCTCACCAAAATAGAATTGTCAAATAGATCCTGGGCCCGCAATGCTTTAGAGGCTTTACCGCTAATTAGTCTCGCGCGTTGCTAGAAAGAGAGCAGAATGCATTTAAATAGAACGAGCCCTGCCGCCTCAAGGCCTATTCCTTTTGTACGTTTGCAAAGCAAAGAGCTTCCACAATTCGACTCTCGAAGCCTTCCTTCGTCACGGCAACTTACGGCAAACCAAAAAAAATGGTAAGCGGTGCCGCACTCGTGCCTACCTCAGTACTACGTCCAAGTGAAATCTGCTCGCAGAAGCAGCAGCAACAGTAGCAGCAACAGCAACTCAGCGGGGGTCTGGTACAACAAACTAACGCAGTAACCGGTAATTGATCACAGTTGACGTGCTGTGCTTATGCAGAGCAATGTGTGTCTTTTGCACAATTCTCAACGAAGGGTTCTGCCGGGGAAATCGTGCCATTTGAAAAGTTATCTAGACAAAAATAACTGAGCAATATACTGAGCAAGCTAGAAAAAAATCCTCCGGTAAAAATTTCATAAAACTGTTCATAATTACTGAATAGGCAATATATCAACTACGTGGAAATAAATGAAATTCATATACTCACTGGTCTAAACCAGTGCGTAGGTTTTCGCTGTTGTGCTGTACAGCTCTCCGATGTGTATAGGGGCTGTGCCGCGGTGTTGTCTCGGCACGGTGTCCGACGTTTCACTCCGCGTGCCGGGAGCTTCTTCAGGAACACACTTCCTGAACACGGTTGGTGAAGAAGCTCCCAACAGCATGTGGAGCGAAACGTCGGACATCAATACCGAACATCTTGAGAGCACATCGGAGAGCTGTAACAGCGCTCGTTGCAAAGCACCTTCAAACACCTCCGTAAAACACTCCCCCCGACACGTCTTCACAGAGCATGACGGCTGACGGCTGTGACAAAAAGGGGCGACAGCTTAGAACCTGCCCTTACTCGCGCTCGCCGAATGCGGAGACAACGCGTGGTGGCCATCTCCGGGAAACCAAAATAAACGCGTCACCATCGCCTCCCGTTCGCACGTTAAATTTGACGAAAAAACCAATTTGCAGCGCCAATGACGCAACATGGCAACTTAACACCTGGAGCTCGTGTGGCGTTACTCTCCTGAGAGATGTCTAAATTAAAAAAACTCAACGGCCACACGGCTGGCAAGTCGAACAGCTCCACGCGTTCTCGTCAATGGCAACCGAATTTAGTTTGAGGAACGCAGAATAACAAACGGAGATGAGCGCATGAACCAAAAAGCCACACGTTACCGTGAACCAAAAATCAAAACATTGCCATGAAGCAAAAAGCCACGCGTTACCGTCAACCAAAAAGCCACTCATTACCGTGAACCAAAAAGCCACACGTTACCGGCAGCAGGAGGATAAGGTGGGGTTGGCCCTGAGATGCATGTTTACGCGAACGAGGCCTACGGCAGCCGGCTCCCACTCGCCCGCAAGCGTCCCACGAATGAATCGGCGGTCGACACGGCGCTAAGCGACACCGAGCACCACTGAGGACCATACTCCCCGGCCCGGAGCTTTAGAGGCAGATCCCAAGGGCAGAGATCTTTTTAAGGGGCGGACGCCGGAGCAAATCCGGCCATGGATCTCCACCACACCCCCCCGGAATCCTGACCGCAGTGCAGCGGGGGAAGTGTCAGGGCTCTGTATAATTTATTTGCTGACGATCCATTATTCGGCAACGGGATAGCGTGCAGAAGCAGCAGCGGCAACAGTAAAGCTCTCCGGTGCTCCGCCCCCATCTCCACACCGCTCCCCCTTCTCCAACCCCCTCTCGTGGTGCACGGCCCTCAGTATTGCAGCCACGCTGAGGATTATCAGGTAATTGCTGTAATGGGTGCTCACGGAGGTAGGTAGCTCAGTCGATCTGCGGATGGCTACGGCGGCCAGACGGGCGAGCGGGAGCCGTCGCGACGATGCCGACAAAACAAAAACGAGCGGCGTCTGCCGGGCTGCGGGGTGAGTCGATGGCACGAGGCCCGGGTGGCGACACGTCTCGGCGTGGTTACCCCTGGACGCTCGTTTGCACGTGCCGCTCAAGAGTCAACTCTGACGGGCGGACAAACGTGCGTCCGAGTCCTTATCAGTGAGAAGAGTCACCGTCATCTTTCCCATCCCCCGACCCCATCCGCCCCCAGAGAGCCAAATAAATGATCGCAGGTCCTCGCCACCTTCCTTCACCTCGAGATTCATCTTGCCCAAGCAATCGAGCACCTCCCCCCACCCCCCGCCGTGCCATCTCAGCTGCCCGGGGAAAGTCGCTTAATCAGGGAGCCCAAAGGGCGCCCGCGCAGGGGAGATCAAATACCTGCCTCACGCGCTAATCTTCACACAGCATCACCCCCCTGACATGGCAGAATTGGATTGCCCCCTGCTGCTTTCTCTCCACCTTTTGCGAGTACCTTCTTTGTTTCCCTGTCTGACGCGGGACGTCTCTTTCATTCTAGATTTGAAGCTTTCGTGACTGCAAAGATTCATACTCTTAGGTTTTTTCGGTAAAGTCACGTAGGTAAAAAATACAATTTAAAGTTAATAAAAGTATTAATGGAAATAAAATATTTGTATTTCCATTATTACTTTTATTATTTTATTTCCATTATTACGTGATTTATTATTTTATTTCCATTATCACTTTTATTAACTTTTAATTTTATTTTTTACCTACGTGACTTTACCGAAAAAACCTAAGAGTCTCTTTCATTGCCAAATAATTTACGACTCGGAGCCCCCCTCGTCAATCCACTCCGGGATGAAGGCCTCACTCCTCCCCCCCCCTCGCCTTGTTGGTCACGGAGGTCATGTGACCATACTCCATCACGCTGGTCGGTACAAGCCGGTGAGGAGGTGGTAGGGGGTGCGCCCAGGACCGGTTCTCACTCGTGAGCCGCCAATGACGGTAACCGTGGCCGGGAATCAAACGATTCGGACGGCCAGTTTAATTGCGCAACGTCTTAGCCACTGCACCACTGCTCTCCCATTATACGGCTATAGGATTGATATATTTTTACATTGCAGCCGTGCAACAGGGTGCTCGGGGTCAGCAGTACGGGTTTGGGAAGTTTAAGCACGTTTATTATCGTCGTCAGCAGCGCAGGAGGAGCCCTTTGGCGCTGCGCTCCTCCTCGAGCGGAACACTGGGCCCAGCTACCCCGCTCCCTCCAACAGTGATTGATCGGTGAAGTGCATCTGGGCGTGTAAAACTTGGTAACGCAGTCACCGCTCACGCCGTCTTGGCCACCCCCCTTTCTCCTTCTCCGTGTTCGCCTTCTAATCACCTATAAATTAGATTTTGGATGTGACGTTAAAGGATGCAATCCAAACAATGAACACAATCGCGCCTTTAAATATATCACAAGGGGCCAATTGAAGGTAAAGGTGCAGACCTGCGAATTCTTGCTAAAACCACTGCTGGCGGAAGGGCCTGTGCTATAGGGAGCACTATTATTAAGAAGCCACTGAAGCTATGCACTTTTTTAATCTTGAAAACTAATTTGTTTAGAATTTTTTTTGTGTTTAGTTTGTTGTCCTTCCCCCCGCACCTCCGATTAGCACAGTTGGGTACGTGCGGTGCGAGAAAAGTTCAACACACATTTATACACCAGAGAGGCCCCCTCTAGAGGATACTTGGCCTCTTCTTCAGCGCTGGCAAGACGTCTTAGAAGAGGTGGGAGTAAACCACACGCTCTACCCTACCCCACGCGACCTGCTGATCGGCTAACCTGTGGTGTATCCACGGATTCCGCTGGCGTATTTGAACCGCACTAATCCGGCGACCTCTGGATTACAAAGTCCAGTATGCCAACCGTTACACCACGGCCATAGTGTCCATGGCAATTGAACCGGCTGTCAAAACAAGGCAGCCCTGGGGCATCGTCCTCCATCGTTCGTCGTCGTCAACGAGGCCCCAAAACGAGGCCCAACGTCGCCACCGCTCCTTGCCATTGCCTGGCACGACGGTCGAGGGGAGAGTTAAACGGCCCTCGAGATGGTGCGCACTTTCAAACGTGGGAGACGGGCGGCTGCTGGCTTTTAATGCCTCTTACGCTGCCGGGCTGTGATGCATTTTTAATGAGGACGATCGCTTTGAAGCCGAAACTGCCGCCGCCGCTGCTGCTTCTGCCATCAGAGGAACATTAGCTGCCAGTGGCAACGAACGTTGGCGAAATGCTCCGGATCGAACACATCTCAGATTAAATGTCTCAACCGAATGTCTAAAGCGGTTCCAAGGGGGGAAAAACCTTGCAGGGAAATGTTCACCGAGTTGAATAAAGACGATGGAAATCATTTTTCTCTTAACAGATTTGTAAGTTGGATTTTTTAAAAGACGTTTAATCTCCCACTTTCAGCAAGTTTTATCGATATGCTGGCACCCACTCCCCATTTGAATGTGGAATTTTCACCACCCTCTTAAGAGCTACCAGTACAAATGAGCACTGCCCTTCGCACCTCTGAGCAGAGAAGACGCCGATTTTGACTTGATGAGACTCCCCGCACTGTACAATTCAAGTCACGTGCAAAGACGAACGTGGAATTGGCCAGACAGCATGATACAACGCACAAGCCGGTGAGATATTCCACCATCAGTCGAGGGGGTTGTTTGATCATACTTCCCCACGCTCGCCAATGTGAGAGTTGGTAAATGGGGAAGGGGGGGCCAACACGGCACGGGGTGGGACGGAGCCTTCATCCAGCAGTGGATTGAGAAAGGGCTCGTGAAGTGGAGTGAATATAAACATGTCTTTTTTAATCTTTTCGTTCACACTCCGGGTCCCGCGTGAATTTACACTGCATCACTTTGACTCGAACAGCCGACTGCCCGAGCCTTTCTATTTTTATTTCAGCCGCACTAATCATCAGGGGGGTTTAGAGTAGGAACATCATGAATTGTTCCCGCTGAACCTCTTGGCTAAGGCTGGGGGAATCCGACAGCCCGTGGCCACACGACGCCCTGCCGCTGCGACGTGGCCCCGCACACGATATTGATTCGCCACTGCGAGCATGTGAGCCACACTAATCGGGTACTAGAGGAGGAAAATTTTCGACCTGGCAACGGCGCCGTTTCTAATTTTAGCGCCGCCCTCCGTCACCGCTGACACTTGAAGGGCCCCGCGTCTATTGCAGCGGCGGAAGGGACTGAGGTGCGTGCGTCAAAGTGTGGTTGCCCGGCAAAGGTATTTGATGGCCCAAATTAAAAAGTTCCCACCCGTGCCCATTGGCGATGGAGGATTCGATCGTGGCACAAAAGCCCTTAGCCCACACCAGCTCATGGGCCCGGTGGCAACCGGGCACTCACACATCTTCATTCATTGGCGATTTTTTTTTTACTATTAACTATTTTTATTTTACCAGGTAAGGCCCACTGAGCTGTACAGCTATATTTCATAAGCGACCTGGCAACACAAATAATAGCTCAACCAAGTGGCTTATCATGTTTAAATTTGAAGCAGCGGGGGGGGAGATCTGGTGGTGCAGGACCCACCGCAGTGCACCCCCCTAAGCACCGGTCCCGACTCTACCACTATATGATGCGGGCATCATTGGCTTAAAAATGAATTTTAAACAAGACAATTATATTCTTGGTTCTTTCGGTAAAGTCACATAGAAGGGAAATAATAAAATAATATAAATATTGTTGTTCTATATTTATTTTTTATTTTTATTTTATTTTATTATTTCCCTTCTACGTGACTTTACCGAAAGAACCAAGAATATGAATCCCTGCAGTCACGAAAGCTTTAAATTAAAACAAGTCAATTAACAGCTTTTTCTCCCCTACCTGGCACCCAAACCACAACCGGCAAACCCCTCTATAACAAGATGGGGGGTTGGGGAGCTCCAGACATCGCAACCGCCCTGACCCGTCACGTGCACCCCCCTGGTGATGCCACGGTCGCCCGTACCTCTTTCTGCTCCACCTGCAGGCAGGTCTTGAGCGTGTCCCGCAGCGAGCACAGCTGCTTGCGCTCCTCGTCCTGACTCTGCTTGATCTGTGTGCCGGGGGACAAGCGCACGGGGCACGCGTCGTTAGCGGCGACGATTTTAGGAAGCGTCGGCGCAACTCTGCGGCAGATGCCCCCCTCTCTCGCCCCTCTCTCCGCACGGTTCCCCCCACGCTTTGGATGCCACTCTGTCACTCGTCTCCACGGACGGCCATCATCATCCTTTCGAGCCACGTGGTGAGTCATTGCCCAATGCCACTTATTTTTCTCAACAGTCACTATGATCGAGCAAGAAGGTTTCGCACAGGCCAATATCGTGATTTAAAATTGATTTTTGGGAGAGGCGACGTAGCAATTGAGCCATATTTACGTTGCGAGGCTCTCCACCACCCGGCATAGCGAAACAAATTAAGTGGTCACGAGTACGAGGGTTTAACGACGCGCAAATTATTGTTGTTGTTGTGGCTCGTTCGCCACCAGTGAGTGGAAGAGCGATTCTCATGACAAAAGTCATCAATTGGATTCGTGGCGCTTCATGCTGGACACCAGCAAGTCAGACTAAATCACAAGAATAGAAAAATCTGTGTGTTAGGTTAGCACCGACTCTGCCCGTTTGTCCGTCGGTCTGCAAAGTGGGGTCACCATAACTCCCGTAAAGATGGTCCAAAACGAATGAAACTTTAAATCGATAACGTTGTCGCTATTCGGGATTTATCCTGCAGACAACCTGCCAAATCGATTGAAGTGTCACTCGAAACTTTCAGACACAATCCATCACGAAAAGCATCCGCTTCGCTGGCCAAGATGATGATAAGACGTCATCCTCATAACCTTGCTCGATTCAACCCGTGTCCATTTCAACAGTGATGTTAGTTGCTGGCTGCTTGGCGTTTAGACCCTTTGCGCGAGCATTTGGCAAATTGTAATTTTTAAAAAGCAGCCTCTCCCTGCCAGACGCCGATGTTTGCGCTCAACCCACACATCAATGGTGAGGGCTCCGTGCGTCCGTCCACAACGCCCAAAAACGAGCGTATTTCAGTGTGACGGTGATAGCGGCTGCCTCTCAAAACGGCGAAGGGTATTTTTTTTTTCATTTTTCCCCAATGGCTTTTAGGCGCTTAGTGTTCACAACACGGCATATTGTATAACCTGTCCGTTCTAATTACCGGTAGGCATGGGGGGGGGGATGGGCAGAGGGGAGCCGTTTGGAGCGGCAGAATTTGGCGCTCGCGATCCCCACTCACCGAGTAGAGGTCGTTGGCGAGTTTCTCCACGTACGACTTGAGGGACTCGACGGCTTTGAGGCCGTCCTGAAAGAAACTGCGCGAGGGACAAAAAAAAATGTTACGCCGAGGCAAAAAAAGGCCCCGCGATTGCTCGCTCAATCATCAAGGGGGTTTGCCACGGAGACGAAGCACACCGACTCGTTACCACTTCGGCACGCCGGCTGTGCGTTGGAGAGGAAACCAAACAACATTTACAGTTCGAGTACGACGTTTCGTTGGCGGTCACAACCAGCTTCGTCATACGATTAGCCACAATTGCGAGGAGGTCTTCCATGTTTCTCCATGACAAACCTTACTAATTGGCTGTGTCGGGTGGCTGCGGGTTAACGACACGTTTATATTTACGCGATCTCACCAAAAAAAAACCTTCATTATGTATAACATTGGTCGTGAAAGCCCTACTGCTATGTGTTGGACTGCTTGCTCCAGCCACTGCTGGCGGACGACCCTCCCCGTTGCGGGCAACTCGGGAGACAACTCCTCTGGAGAGTGGTCAGGACCGCTCGTTCACGATGTCACACGTCCGGAGAGCACTACGATCGCGCGCGCGTGTGCCTCGGTCAATCGGAGGATGCCGTATCCCCCCCCCCCCGACGCCCCCGATCTCTCTCCTGCTTCTGTAGTTTTTGAAAGTACAAATACAAAAATATCATGTATTTAAGGATAATATATATTATTATCGTATCTAGATGTATATAGCGCCTTATTCCGGGGTGCTTTGCAACAATTCTAGAATTGCACGTAAGATGATGCTGGTTGACATAAAGAGTGAGGTTATTAAAAGTGGTGGTGGTGCAGCTACGGTGACAGTCAGGAGACTCGTCTCTGACAGCAAGAAGGGCCTGGGTTCGATTCCCAACTCGGGTGCCTTGCTGTATGGATTGGTTCAGGAGCGGTTGGAGTAGGCCTCGTCGTAGCTGGGAGGCTGGGTGAGGGGGTAGTCATAGGGGTGACGGGGTAGTGATAGGGGTAGGGCAGTGATAGGGATAGCGATAGGGTATGGTGTAGTGATCGGGGTAGTGATAGGGGATGGTGTAGTGATCGGGGCAGTGATAGGGGTAGTGATAGGGGTGACGGGCTAGTGATCGGGGTAGTGATAGGATATGGTGTAGTGATAGGGGTAGTGATAGGGGTAGTGATAGGGTATGGTGTAGTGATAGTGGCAGTGATAGGGTTAGTGATAGGGGCAGTGATAGGGGTAGTGATAGGGGTAGTGATAGGGGTAGTGATAGGAGTAGTGATAGGAGTAGTCATAGGAGTAGTGATAGGGGTAGTGATAGGGGTAGTGATAGGGGTAGTGATAGGGGTTCTGATAGGAGTAGTGATAGGGGTTGTGATAGGGGTAGTGATAGGATATGGTGTAGTGATAGGGGTAGTGATAGGGGTAGTGATAGGGTATGGTGTAGTGATAGGGGTAGTGATAGGGGTAGTGATAGGGAATGGTGTAGTGATAGGGATAGTGGTAGGGGTAGTGATAGGGTATGGTGTAGTGATAGGGATAGTGGTAGGGGTAGTGATAGGGTATGGTGTAGTGATAGGGGTAGTGTTTGGGGTAGTGGGAGGGGTAGTGATAGGGTATGGTGTAGTGATAGGGGTAATGATAGGGGTAGTGATAGGGGTAGTGATAGGGTATGGTGTAGTGATAGGGGTAGTGATCGGGGTAGTGATAGGGGTAGTGATAGGGGTAGGGCAGTGATAGGAGTAGTGATAGGGGTTGGTGTAGGCCTCGTTGTAGCTGTAGGGCAGGAGACAGGGCTGACCAATCTCAATGGGACGTCGCCGGCACACCGATGGGCCGGCACAAACACGCATCTCCGACGCAACGCATGTCGGCGTGGGCGAGCCGCTTACTTGCACTGCGCGTGGTAGAACTTGATGAGATGCTGCAGCAGATCCACTCCCTTCTTGGTCTTGATCTCGTTCACCTTGATGAGGTACTGGGGGAACACGAAGCAAGAGGCGTCGCCGCAAGAAGCCTGCTGCTCTACGCACGTTTACGAGCCCAAAGTGACCAACGCATGACAAGCCACTTCATGGGGTGATCATTTGTGGCCAGGTCACTTCTGAAAAAGAGCTACATAGCTCAGTGGGACTGACCTGGTTAAATAACAAATAGTTTAGTATTCTTGGTTCTTTCGATAAGTCACGTAGAAGGGAAACAATAAAATAATAAAAATATAAAACAATTACATTCTCACGACGGTTCGACTGCAACACAAGCAATCATCATCAGTTGAAGCGTCGTGAGAATTTTATTATTTAATATTTTTATTACTTTATTGTTTCCCTTCTACGTGACTTTACCGAAATAACCAAGAATATGAATCCCTGCAGTCACGAAAGCTTTAAATAAAAATTTAAATAGTTTAGTAGTTTACTTGCCACAGATTTAAGCGCTAACCACTCCGCTGGCGCTCGGCAGAATTTGACTGCGAATGACAACATTAATCGGCCTCGATTCCAGAGAGAGATTTCAACCATCGAGGGAAGTTGAAGAGCCATCTCAGACTGTCACATTCCATATCTCTGCCGCGCTCATTCAGAATTTATCGAGCCCGTCATTCCAGCAGTCTGGAAAACAAACAAGCTTCGGTGCTGGCAGCAGCAGCCAATTCCGTTTGAAGACCAGAATAAACTGCAGTGCCGCCCGCAGTGATTGCATGGCACGTGTCCAAAGATGAAATAAACACGTCCAGACAAAGGACGTCAGCAAAACAGACACAAATCACGGAGGGACATTTATTCCCTCTATCGGACAGCATCCTTCCGCATGGATTTCGGCGGAGCCCGCGGCTGCTCTCATGCAAGGGTGGCACAGTCGGGTTTTTTTACAATCGGGTTTAATTATCTTTTTATATTAAACCCAATCATCTGAGGTTGGGAGAAATCCGGTTTAATTGGTTCTAATTGCAGAACCGCACTTCGCCAACTTCTCAATGATGGGCTTCATCCATTCCAAGCTAAGGAACTCACTGGCACCCACAATTGTGGAGGAGAAGCTCGTGTTCATCAAGACCAACCTGCCCGCCGCATTCTACGACTACCCCGTGCCCGACGGCCCCGAGTACGATAGCAGCACCGACGAGGAAGCAGCCTAAGCCTTGGATCAGACTTTCGTATTAGTTAAACCAGGTTTTAATTCCCCCAAATAGGATGTAATTGTATTAAAGAAAAAACCCGATGCCTGCCGCTGGAAAAATCGGGGTTTTTCCACCCATGCTCTCATGCAGACCGAGCTGCAGCCAAGACTTGGCATCGGCACGATGAGCGCAGGTCAAGGCGAGAATCTCACTGGCGCAGAACCACAGCAGGACCTGCACTCTCTTGCTTTTGGGCATTTTCTTCATTTTTTTTTCGGGGGGGGGGGGGGGCGGGGGGGATTCTTTGTTGTTGTTGTTTTGTTCCGACGTTTAACGTAAAAAAAAAATGAGAGCGCCACAAGGTCACGCGAAGCAGAGGGCATGGTAGGCCGACATCATTGGGGAATGCGTGTGCCTGCGTGTGCCTGCGTGTGCCTGCGTGTGCCTGCGTGTGCCTGCGTGCCCCTGCGTGTGCCTGCGTGTGCCTGCGTGTGCCTGCGTGTGCCCGTCTGCTGGTGGTAACCTTGCACTCTCACGCCGAGGATTTTTTTGTTCTTCATGTTTCATTATTTTCAATTAAAAGCTGAAAGCGCAGCAATCTCTTGCCCACGCCACTGCTGGGGAGGGGAAGGACTTCCGCTAGAGGGAGCTCTAGAGGGCCCCTCTAGATGGTATTTGGCCTACTATTCCACACTGGCTAGACGTCTTCTAAACGGTGGTAGTGTCCGCACTTTATCCCACCGCACACGACCGTAGACTCACTGTGCTCAACCCATCTGCACCGCTGGGCACACAGAGGCGGCGGTGGGGAGGGGGTGGTTCAAAAACACCTGCACCGTGGTCTCAACTGTCGCACCGGGAAGTCGCATCGAACTGGCGATCTCTGGATTGCGATTCGAGCTTTCGAGCGTGCTGACCCATTGCACGAGGGCAGCTTTATCCACGGCTTGAAACTGAATTTGAAATTCAGAAATGTTCAAATGGAGATTTTAAATCGGGTGTCCTGAATTTCTGGCGACTTCTCCCTTAAAACCTGTCTCTCCTCCCGAGCCCACCCTGCTACTGCTACTCCCTGCCGCCCAGCTAAGGCCAGGCTGGTGGCGCTGTGTATGTCTGTGTGTGTGGTGGGGAGTGGTGGTGCAGCAGCTAGGGGCGCTGCGCACCATACTTGGCAAGCAGGGTTCGACTCCCGCACACTGCCAACACCGGTGACAACTATCCGGACTGGCCCTGGGCCTCCCCTAGGTCGTCTCGGCCTGAAACGAGCACCTGGTGCGGCGTGTAAACGTCACCACGAAGCGGCCACTCCCTCGCGTGCCGTGCCGGCCTTCGAAGGCGCTGCTCGTTGACGTCACTTGCGCCCAACAACAGGCGAGAACGGGGAGACCTTTGTGTTCGCAGTGCAGTGCGTGCGTGTCGGGGAGCGGCGTGCGCGGCGAGACGGCGGCCGTGGCTCGGCTACCTCGCACATCTGCAGCTGGAAGACGCGGCGCTCCTTCTCCATGTCCTCGGCGATCTCGGCGCCCGTGATCTCGGTGCGGATCATGCCGTGCTGCCTCGCGTGCTCCTTCTTCTCCTTCTCGATCTTGAGGCTGCGAGCGACATTGGAAGCGTTGCGCTGGGCCCGCGCTCGGTGGCGGGTTGACGTTCAACCAGGAAAATATATACACCGACTTTTTTATTGACTTGTTATTAATGCAGTGCCCTGCTTAAAAGATATACATTTCAGAAGTGCCCCCACCCCCGTCCCCTACCACCCACAAATGCAAAGATCGCCCGTATAGCCTTAACAGACTGTTAGGGCAAGTGCTGTTAGCGGGCACCTATTAAAGCCGGCACGGTACACGAGGGGGTGGGTGGCCAGCACCACACCCTGACCACCTTTCTTTCCCTAGTGGTCATGTTTACGCACCGCACCAGGTACTCATTTGAGGCTGAGTCAACCCAGAGGAGGTCCAGGACCGGTTCAGATAATCGCCACCGGTGTTGGCCGTGAGCGGAATTGAACTCAGGTTCCCGGGTTCGTAGTGCAGCGCTAACCACTGTACTACCACCGACACCCCCCTACCACCCACACCCTCCCGTGACCGTCACGATGAGCCCAGGTACAGTGGCGAGGAGCGGTGCGCGCAGGCCTAAAAAACTGTGCCGATTAAAAAAACAAATCGATCTTTTCCCTCTCACGTAGCCCAACCTACACGAAGACAGCAGAGAGACACTTACAACTTTGTCTCATAGTCCTTCCACGCTTTGTCGAATGGCTTCTTGAGGTCCTGAAAAAAATACAAACGGACAAGGAGCACGAATGAGGAGGCTGTGAGAGTGAAAATCGCGTGCTCGCAGAGCGTGGCCGAGTGGCGACGGAGCTATCGCCTGGGCGCACAAAGCCCCTCTGGGCATTGTCACGAACACATTACCATCCCAGCATGTGGCACGTCGATTTAACTCCTTATTGTCAAGCAAGCTAAGCACCGTGACCTTCACGGATCCCAAGGGGCACAATACTGGGCAGGGCAGATTGCAGAAACTGAATGACCGAATAATCCAGCTAATTTGCCTAAGGAGTTATTACGCGTGTAAGGTCTGAACTTCGTGTATTTTTTTACGTTGACCCATATTTCCTTAACGCGCAATTACCCGCCAGGCGATAAATATTATGACGCACGCACGGCATAATTACGGCGATGTCTGCGCGGCAACACGAGAACGCGCACATTCACGGCGTCGCGCAGGCTCGTAAGATCACCGGTGACGTCTCCAAACCAAAAATGTTACATTGACGCGACGCACCGCCAAAATTCGAAAACGACAAGGCATGCAAGGCTCCTGGCTGCTGCTCTCGGTTTGCCGGGTTGCTTATCGTCGTTTTGCTAGCGACGACTCAATTAAAAAAAGAAAACGCCAATTATTTTTGGCAGCGTCTTTAAATGCCTTGCCAAACGGCCATTAATTGCACAACAACGTACTCTGGTAAAGCGGCTCCACAATTAGCATTTCATCAAAACCGTAACAAACGCCACTTTCACCGCAGGGGGGGGGGGGCATGTGTTTTAAGCACGACAACGCAAAGGCGCCTTGAACAAAAAAGGATTAAAGCGCCGCTCGCTCACAACGCGAATGGGTCAAGTGGCTAGAACAATTTTCTTCACTAATTTTCAAAGGAGGGGGGCCCCACTTTCGCCGATAAGACATCATCAGTGTGAGGGGGGCCACCACACGTTTGAAACCTTTGGGGGTTTGACAGCATGACGGGGTATTTTCACGTTTGTTGTGTATTGTCGGGGGGCGCACGTCAGGCGCCGCACTAAAGACCACGGGGGGCCGCCAGTGGCCCGCGGGCCTTGCAATGAAGAACGCTGGGCTAGACTTGCCGATGAATCGCAGCGTCACTTCAGCTGTCGAGCTGGAAAGGCGGCGGCATCGCAGTTGGCCGTGACGTTGCCGAGCGAGGGAGACGTGCGGTCGCAGCGAGGAGCGACAACCACCGACAACGACCGACAAACGCCGGTTGCTCAAAAAATCCCCCCACGCCTTCTCCGCCACCCCACCCCCCCACCACCTGGCACCGAGCGAGCGGACATCCATCAGCACGTTTGACACGCGTTATAAAAACGTACTCGTTCCGCAAATGCGCGCGCATCAGTAAGAATAAACAGCTGCGGCACTTTTTTTTTATGACAACTCGCGACGGAGCCATTAAACGTTTCGCGGCACGCCTAACCTCCGACCCCCATCACCCCCCCCCCCCCACGCGGACGTGGCAGCCGTCAGGGCCACAAGCAGAGAGAGTGACGGCCATGAACGGCTCGCGCGCCGCTATTCATTATACGACGCGCTGTGAGTAAACGCGGCATCGGCGCAGCCGTTAATGCGTCCCCTTTACAATCGTAACAATCGTCCCGCCGGGACACCGCCGGGCGGCGTGGGCATCCGGGCGGTGTGGATTACCCGTTGCGCGCACTTTGGAATAATTTTCCGATGCCACCGCATCGAAGCGGCAACCGATTACGATGAACCGCAATGCGGGGAGAGGGCGGCCCATCGTGGAGATGAAGCGACGAAATCAGCTCGCGTGCGTGCGCGGGTGGCCGGACGGATCGTCGCAGGGAACGTCTTCATCTAGCAGTGAACCGATCAGGGCCGATGACAATGGTGATGACGATGGTGCTAAGATCACATTTGTTTATCATTGGCTCAGTGCCCATTGAGACCAGGAGTTATTTTTTCAAGCAACACAGCTGCACCTTGGCTGAGGCCGCAGCAGCAGCATCTATCCCCACAGCCACCGCAGCTGCAGGAGTTCGGCAGAATCCATTCGCTCTCGCGGCTTCATTTCTCACTGGAGAATATTCCCGGGCCGCCCGTAGAGACTGGAGGTGGCGCACGATTCGGTATCCACAACGAGAGGAACATTCTGGATGTGGTGTGCCGGGTGCAGAAAATATCCGCCGGATCGCCGACCCGGACAGAACTGGATGAAATTAAGCCATGCACCACACCCCAAAGTGCAGGAATATACGATGAACCGAGAAGTGGGTGATGTTTTAGATGTTAAGAAATGAATTATATGCGCTATTTTACAAATTAGTTGTAATTCGGAGCATTTAAAAAAAAAATTAGGAAATTTATATTGTATTCTTGAAGCTCCAGTGGGGTTAGATGCATACAATGAAACTTAGGGAACAAAAAAAAACCGAGTGTAAAATATTACCAAACACTCAAATTAGAAAATCAGTCTGATAACTGCGATGCTTTCCAGGATAAATTCTAAATATTGCAATTAATATCTAATCGACAAGCTTACAAAATAATTGTATCATTATTTTAGAAAATAAATTGTTGCTTTTTGTGTTTAGTTTGTTGTCCTTCCCCGGCATCTCCGATTGGTGCGGTTGGCTACGTACGGTGCAAAAGAAGTTCATCGTGGACTTCACGTCGCATGAACTGATGAATTGTTAAATTTTGAACCAAGAATATGATTAATTGTTGTTCCGTGTTTTTGTAACGACCACCAGGGGGCGTGCTCAATACTCCTAGCGGCTGCTGGTCGCAGATATAAATAGCGCACATAATCTGCACAAGAGTGGAATTACAACTGAACTCTACGAGGCATCTCTAATCCAGACAGAGATTGTATAAGGACATTGTGGAGCGGTCGTTTGGTAGTCAAGGGTATACAAAAAAAAGATGAAGATCCCCGTATAGCCTTCAAAAGACTTAGGGACAAGTGCTGTTAGCGAGCACCTATGAAGGCCGGCAAGGCACACGAGGGGGTGGGTGGCCAGCACCACGCCCGACCGCCTTCGTCTCCCCAGTGTTGATGTCTACACACCGCATCGTGGTACTCATTTGAGGCTGAGTCGACCTAGGGGAAGCCCAGGACCGCTTCAGATAATCGTCACTGATGTTGGCCGTGAGCGGGGAGCGAAATCGGGTCCCCGGGTTCGTAGCGCAGCGGCGCAAACCGCTACACGCGTGTGGACTCTGAATATATTGCATGTGTGCAGAGGTTAATAGTTTTGGGCTACTGTTGACTGGCAGGTGGTACAGCGACGAATTGCCACAGCCATAGCGAGATGTACAGAGGATGTAGCGTGCCGGATGCCTTCTATTACCCGCGTCGCCCAACACGGCCTATAACACCTGTTATTGTATTCTATTCGGTGCACACTGTTTGTAACCTAGGAGGAGACCCGTGCAGAACATTCTGACTCCATACACAAAGACACTCAAGTTGGGAATCGAACCCAGGTGCTTCTTCTGTGAGGCACGAGTGTAACCTCTCCTCTCCCTGCTCTCCCAGCTATCACCATGACAACACCACCACTTCTAATAACCCCACTCTATCTCAACCACTATCACCATACGCACAATTTTTTGTTGTTGCCGTAAAGCGCCTTGGATAAAGGCGCTTAGTAAATCTAGATAGGGAACGATATCCTACTACGTTTCATACTTACTCATTCGGTCTGCAATCACTTTCTGGGGCGCTGCGGTGGTGAGCTGTTAGCTACCTCGCCTGGTATACACGAGGTCGTGGGCTATATTCCGACCCTGACGCCTGTATATTTGGAGTTTGCATGTTCTCTCCGCATGGTAGCCTGAATTTTTTTTCTCGAGGTTTTCCGGTGTTTGCCTTCACACTGAGAATCCACATCACGCGTTTAGAGTATTTGGCCGCTAAACATTTCCACGAGATGAGCCAACTTCGTTATGCCGTCATTTTGTGGCCAGGTCGCTCCTGAAAAGAGCCATACACAACTCAGTGGGCCTTACCTGGTCAAATAAAAAAGCCGTTTTTTCATTTAACCTTACCTGGTCAAATTGCAAAAAATTGAAATAACATTATTATTTTTAATTTGACCTTACCGTGTCAAATTAAAAAAACAGTTTTTTGTTACAACAGTCGAACAGAGCTTCAGAAAAAAAAATGTCTTCCAGACTAAAACCGCAGGAAGCGCAAGCGAGGAGACGTTTGCGAGCGACATCCGGTGAGAGTCCGCAGAGCGTCCTGTACCCCTTTGGCGCCCTTGAGGTCCCCCTTGAGTAGGCAGTCGAGGGGGAAGACGACGATGTTGCTCATGTTCTGCACCTGCATGCGCAGCGACATCACCGCAGTCAAGACACAGACAAAGATCGCTCCCCACCGCCCCGCCCCCCTCCCCCGTACAGCCTGGAATGGACTGTCGGGGCAAATGCTGCTAGCGAGTAGCAGCACCTATGAAGGGTCAGCCACGGTGCATAATCGGTTGCTGTGGCCAGGGCCACGCACAGCACATCAGGTTGAGTTGACACAAGGCGACGCCCAGGGACTGGTTCAGGTATTCGCCAACGATGTTAGCCGTGGTGGGGAATGGAACTCAGGTCACTGGGTTCAAATCGCCGTGCGCTAACCAATGCAGCACCGCTCCCACGGTCCCACCAAACGCACACACACACACACGACAACATCACCTCTATTGCCCTCTATATAACATCGGAGCTCAGGAATTTAAGGGGGGTTGCACTTGGTCAGTCACAATGACGATGACATCATATGGAAGAAAAGCAACCTTCTGCCGTGCGGTGTCAAGAGCTTCGGGAGGCGCGGAGTGAATCTCAGAGACGATTCCGGGAAATGCGTAAAGATGCAAGTGGGAGAGCAGGTCACGTCGATGTCCCATTGTTTGATTTGTTCACCACGTTCGGACTGTGGAGTGTCGTCGAGTTTCCTCGTGTGCATTAGTCACGTGCGAATGAGCGAGCGTGTGGGCGTGCGCGTGGGTGAGTGCGTTGCAAGAGTGTTGTGAGTGTTTAAGTGATGAGCGAGCGAGCATTCGAGTCTCCAATTCGTTGCACAAGCTATCCGCAGCATCCGTCTGATGCTGGGATGCGGTTGTTGACAGTGAGCCACAGTTGCCGAAGGGAGTGAAAATCAGAATATGTATTTATACTGCAAGAGGAATCCGATGAGCTATGAAGCTATTTTTCACAGATGTCCAGTAGCCAGTAGGCACAGCCATCTGCTATTTGCGAGGATAGATGCTGGATGGTTTCACACGTAGGCTATTACAGTTTATTGGGTTAGAATTGGCATGGTTGATTGGGTTAAACAGGAGGACTTCTCCACAAATCTGGCTGTAGCCTAATGATGCTAGTTGTAATTATCGAACTGTAAATGCTGTGGGTTTACTCTCCAACACACCGGTGTGCTGTACTATTAACGAATTGGCGTGTTCCGTTTACGTGACAAACCTTACTAATTGGCTGTGTCGGGTGGTAGGCGGGTTTAACACCGCATTTATATTACCGATCTAACCCAAAAAAAAACCTCTATTATGGAGAAGTTGGATGATTGACTGCCCTTGCATACGAGGTGTTACAGACTTTAAATGCCAAGCGGCCATGAGAAAGCACTGCAGCTATGGATTCTTGAATCTACCTGCGCAATGCCTTGAGTCACCGCTTTGTATGCGCGGCGGTTTTCCCCGGTTACTCAGTTTTCCTTCTTTGAGCTAAACGCTCGGTAATGAAACTGGACAAACAACCCAGAGCTGCGCCCTTCTGAAAAAGGAGCCTTGAGACTTGGTGAGGATTTTCTGGGGAACTAAAGGGATTGTTCTATATCAAGCACATACAAAGACAAAGCTCCCCCGTACAGCCTTAGTAGACTTTTGGGGCAAGTGCTGTTATAGCAAGCACTCAAATATCGGCACGGTACATGAGCGAATGGGTGGCCAGCACCACGCCCGGCCGCCTTTGCCTCCCGAGGGGCGATGTTTACACGCCGCACCAGGTACTCATTTGAGGCCGAGTCCACCTGGGGGGGGGGGGGAGGGCCCAGAAGCGGTTCAGATAATCGTCACCAGTGTTGGCCGTGAGCGGGAATCGAACTCGGGTCGCCGGGTTCGTAGCGCAATGCACCAACCCCTGCGCCAACGCCTCTTCCACGAAGATGCAGACACGCACGTAGCCACACACACACGCACGTAGCCACACACACGCACGTAGCCACACACACACGCACGTAGCCACGTGCGTTCTACAGGCAGCCTACATATGCTCACAAAGCCTGCACAAGACAATGTTTTATTCATGCGACACTGTGCGCGCCACGTAGTTTTTTTTCTCTTTTACCCCTTTTTCGTGAGCCACCCACGCGGCAATAACATATTCTACATCTCCATCTTCAAGGCACTGCTAACTGGGATCCCTCCATTGCAACGGAGGCTGCGTGGCACTCCGCTGTGTGACGGTTCCCGGACCCCCGCATTCCATCTTTTTACAAAAAAAATAACAAGAATTCGTGCCGTTCTGATTTAAGAAGAAGACAAAAACGCGGCTTCGTCACAACCCTTAATGAACGCCCACGTTCTGCGCACAGAGAGCCGATGACTTCATGTGAAGGGATCCGCAGAAAACTCGGTCAAAGCCCTAGACCCCCCCACCCTCACCCCCCACGGTGCCAAGCGAGATGCCGAGTGCCATTCAGTGCCGGCGCTCGGCCGGAAGGGAGTGCGGGGGAGTTGGGGAGGGGACGTCATTAAAATAGCGTCGCCACGTCGCTGCCCGCCGTCCGCATTGTTGGCGGTCACGGCCTGGCATTGACAGAAATTCCAGCGAGGGAAGACTTCACTAGCCGATCCGTGCGTGGGCAGCGCCAAATTATTATTCGGTCGTTTCAGGTGTTTAAACCTGGGTGGGGGGGCAGCGCTCTCTTGACTAATTTATTGGGCGTCACAGTGGCGAGATGTTTAATACCTCTCCTGGTATGGTGGAGGTCGTGGGTTCGATCCTGACCGTGATGCCGGTATATTTGGAGTTTGTGCGTCTCTCTCCCCGTGGCCGTGTAGACTTTTCTCTGCGTCCTCCAGTTTTTCTCCCCACATTTAGAATTAACGTGCGTTTAGAGTATTTGGCCGCTATAAATGTCCACGTGATAAACCGCTTTGTTGAGCTGTCATTCGTGGCCAGGTGGCTTCTGAAAACGAGCTACATAGCTCAGTGGGGGGCCTTACTTAGTAAAATTTAAATAGTTTATATTATTATTCAAGTGCACATCGCAACGCATGCAGTTTGAAGCTGGCGCGGACGCACCAGATTCTTGAGCAGAGAGGTGAGCTCCTTGGTGAACACGGAGAACTTGAGGAAGGCCGCCCCCAGGTTCGGGTCGTCCCGGCTCATCAGGTTGGTGCCCACCTTGTCCAGCGACAGCGTGTACGCCTCCTCGTTCTCCACGTGGGCTGCGGGAGGCATGGGCGCACGAAAACGGCGTCACACGGCACGACCACCCGGAGAAACGCGGCACGTCGGTCGGGGGCCAAAGTTTTTTGACCAACGGTTCTCCGGCCACATGCGAACATTGGCTCGTCAACGTTGGCACCATAACTGGGCGGCAGCACTGGAGACTCTCGGCTCGGGTCAATTCGCGCCCACCCTAACGTTTACAGCACCTTCGTCAACCCACCACTGCACGCAGGCGTCCCCATGTGGTGTCGGTCAAGTGGTCTTTTTTTCGCCCAATCACAATTCACCAAGCTGGCCACCAGTGCGGGCTGGTTGAAGGCGTCACTCGCCGCTGACGTTAGCCGTGGACGGGAATCGAACTCAGACTGCCCGGTTCATAGCACAGTGCGCGAACCACCGTGTCATCTACCCCCCCCTGGCTCCCGACCCTACCCCCCCCGCCCCCTCTTTAACAGCCAAAGAAAGTGATTAATACAAATGAGTAGAGAGTGGATTTTGCCTGCATCTTCGTAAATTTGAAAGCCTGCCATTATATTAGAAGTACGCGTAAATTAAAGGCGACATTGTGACGGCAAAAAAAAAACACATCCGCTTTATTAAATGCCACCCGTGTGTTTTAATTAAGCATTTAACTTCGACTGCACGCGGAATAAAACGGATACATGTTAATTACAAGGAACAAGAAAGACGGTGTATCACAGAGCTACGCAATATGTATGCGTATATATATTGACACCGTCTCACTGCCAAGTATTTACAACCACCAACTGCATTGTATCTGTCCCCGTCATTGAGACAGAACTTATTAACTCGCAGCAAATGGCAGACAGCAGCAGCAACAACAACAACATCCTCAACCCATTAGCCGTATTGAGCTTCTGCTTGACAACAACATTAACTAGAGTGGAGAAAACGTAAGGAATTGTTTCCAGCGTGTATGCAACACGTGACACGCAGCATTCAAAACGCGTATGTTTCCGCTGTTGCGCAACCCGAAATTGTAGTTCAGGATCGGTTTTCTTGAACCTTGACAACAACACAATTAGAGAACATCCGATAGAAATCATGCGTGTACGAAATGCGACATCCAGCGTTCGGAACGTAGGACACCTGCTCCGTTTCAGGGTTACAAAATCGTGCATTTGTGGATCGGGCGCAAAAGAACTCACATTGCCCGGACGTTTGGATGGCTTTAATCGACTTCTTCATTTTTTGCAGCGCGGCCCGGTCTAAATCCAGGTACTGCACACACACAGAGACGCGGGCGGACAAAGATCCCCATTTAGGCGACGAACTTTCAAAGCGACCGCGGTGAGCGAGTGCCTGTTAAGGCCGACGATGATTAAACAGGGTGCTCAAAGCGGAGGCAATCGTGCGCCAACCATTACACCACCGATTCACATTTTCAACCCACGCACACACACACATATCTGTCACCATAATGCCAAATACCCTGCTCCGTATGAAAGTTAACCCGTTGTACGTGCGTTTTCTTCTCTTTTTAAATAAGGCATCAATTTGGGAAGTAGGTGTTCCAGCGGGAGTCGGGATGTACTGTTTAAACTAAACTATTAAACTATTTATTTTATTTTACCAGGGGTAAGGCCCACTGAGCTACATAGCTCTTTTTCAGAAGCGAACCGACCACAAATGATAGCCACGACGTGGCTTATCGCGTACAAATTTATCGCAGCCAAAATGCTGTAAATGCATGTTTCTAAACGTGGAGGGAACAACCGGAGGATCCGGAGAAACATCCACGCGACCACGGGGGAGAACATTCAAACTCCAGACACATACAGCAGGCGTCAGGGTCAGGATCGAGCCCACGACTTCCTGTATACCAGGCGAGGTAGTTAACATCACGCTACCGTACGCGTTTCACTTCCCCCTAGTATCGTGCAATTGTCAAAGGAACATTTAAACGGTGACCTATTTTACGCGGCAGCCGCTCCCCGCCGGGAAGAAGCCGTAAACCGCAGCCTCTCCTCCTCCCTGCGAGGCCGATGAGGCTGTCGCATTTCTCGGGGAGTCTCGGCTACAAACCAGTGACCCGCGGTGTCACCGCCGCCAGTGACGTCTCCCTACGAGGCTGCCAGGAGAGTTGCCACTTGCTTTTGCTCGTCTCGGGGTTTTGTATTTTTACTTGTCACTCGGACGTTTTAAAAAATGCAAATCTATATATCTTCGCAGCGCGCTTGCTCTGCCAGCCTCGTCATCTCTCCGTTTTCCGCTCGGGTTTTGCCAACGCACCTTCCGTACGTACTGCGTGCAAGTGCTGCTACATAAACAGAATTGTGTAATGCGTCTCCATATATAAATAAATATATAGGCCTATTGCTCTATTGACTTTCAAGAACTATATTACGCCAGCAGAAAAACTCGGCAACGGTTTCAACCTTCCGGGATCTCATCAGCAGTCAGGCCTGTTAAACAAATGTCGGTTTGTTGCCAGATGTTATCGGTAAGAGCACTCCCATCTAAATTACAGCGACCGGTCAAACGCAAACAGCGCTGTTGTAAAGCAACTCATTATGCGCCGCCGTTGTGGTGGCACATTACCCATAATGCCACACAATTGCAAAAATAATCACCTGACGTACCATTACACGCACCTTGAATGCAGTTTAGTACTAAACGGTTAAAACATAATCGGTAACTGCTCTGTCCTTGGGTCTTAAAGCCAAGAGCCGCCGCTGATTTATACCAAATGACAGGCCATCCACGTTCTACAAAGAAGACGGGAGGCGGCTGGTTCGCATCTCAAACAGAATGTAATCACACGGTCAGGATGGCAGATGCTATATATGATGCCACATTTAGCCGACTTTGGGCACAGATGGTTACAACAAAAATCCAATTAGGGTATCTCTCTTACAGGGGCTCTCCGACCAAGACGTTTCTTGCTAATACAAGCAGAAACCAGATTTATATGGAAATTCCACCACAGACATACCAACACAGTACTCAGAAGCTACGCGATTTTAAGGGGAATCCATTAAAACTGACCAAACAGGAGGGAGGCCCAAATCGCCTCCCAAGAGGATCGGTGACGCCACGGTACAAAGGCACGCACGAAACGAGGCCGGCCAATCGCACCTTCCCTTTTTTGCAGAACGACTTCTTTGTGGGGGACAAAAAAAAAAGCAAAGCGCCCGTCGACGAGAATCTCACAGCGCTGTACAAGACACAGCGGACACAATGACTCGTGAAACGGCTTCGGTCGATGGGCGCGCACAACACCGAGTGTGCTTGGCACACGGACACCTCGAGAGCAGGCGACGTCCGTCATGCTGCCAGAATCTGCCGACGCCCGCGAGACTAAGCGACGCTTTCTCAGCGCCGTGCACTCGGGGGTCCTGCCCCACGTCGTTCGAATCGACGTGCAACAACGTTTCCCCCCCCCCCCCCCCCCCCCCGGCTACGTGCCGATAACTTATTTCTGGAAGTGAATTCAATTCCCTCACAAGAGTTTCGAAATTAAATTCCCTTCAGCATTCAGTTCCCCGCCCCCCGCCCCACTCTTCCCTCCCCCTGGAGAAGCTCCCGTGGCACTTGGGACGGACTGTCCGCACGACGCCACTGCCGATCGGCATTGGAGAGCTTTAACAGTGATAATTGGTTTTTTACCCTTCTATCTGGCAACAAAACTGACACCTTTTTTACAAGGAGTCATGTTTGCATAGACCACAATACCTGCAGTCATAATGCAAACAAAAAACATAACTCTGATAATGTGTTCTAGATTTGAAGCTTTCGTAACTGCAAGGATTCATACTCATAGTTCTTTCGGTAAAGTCACGTAGGTAAAAAATAAAATTAAAATTAATACTTTTATTGTTTTTATTTTTTATTAATTGTAAATTTCATTTTTTACCTACGTGACTTTACCGAAAGAACTAAGAGTCTGATAATGTATGCACTGTCCTTGAAGTTGATTGGTCCACAACCGAGACAGCTTTCCTTAGAGCCTAGTCTCACATGGGTTGGACCAGATGATGCCAAAAGGTTCCAATGGAGCTTTAACAGTTCAACCGCCAATGCCTAAGCGGTGCCTGTTCTGGATTCAAGTGTCGTCTACTAAAGCAAAACTTTTTTTTACCTGTATATATATATAAAACGGTCATGCTCCACCTTCATTTGAGGCGCATATCTCACGAGCACGAAAATATCTCAGGCGATCAGGACGGAGGGTTTCTGCAATCACACGGCTCGCTCGGAATTGCCACGATGGATATGAATACGGCGCCACACACACACACACGCTCACAGTGTGGCAACGTGCGCAGCTATTAGGGCTATAAATGCTGTGAAAATTGATGGCTTTGCTTTTAATGGATTCCCACAACCCCCCGCCACCACCAACTTCAAACTCAAAAGCTCAGAATTAGTTTTCCGTTAACACAACGGACTGATGTTTACGACACTCAGCATGTGTGTATGTGTCACGCGCAATCCACTGTGTGTATGTGTCACTCACAATCAATAGTGTGTGTCACTTTATAGCCCACAGTGTGCATGTCACTCACAATCTACTCGTAAGCCTTAACCCAAAGCCCACCCACTCCTCTCAGTCAGCATTATATCTCCAAGTCAATTTTACAGGGTGAATACCGCAATCCTGGGAAACACGGAGAACACATCACACATCCCTGCAGTCTCAATGAAATAGGCGATAACTGTGTGCAAACACGCACCATCGATTCTGTCCTCGGTAGAGAAAGTAAAAGGCGCAGCCCTGCAATTACTCGCTCACATCCCCGTTGGCGGCAGGGCCGCCACTAGATTGAGCTCTAGAGGGCATTTTTAGCCGATGCTTCATCACTGTCCAGAAGCCTTGGAAGAGGTTGGGGGGCGGGGGGGGGGGGAAAGTTTTGTTTGGTGACCCCTGACCCCCTAAGTGGATATATCATGACAGCATGAGCCACAAAGGCTCAAAATTTAATCATGTGCGGCCCCCAAGTGGAAAGCAATAACGTAATACAACAACAAGTGAACCAGGCCTAAATACTCATGCTTAGAGCCGGCATAGCCAGCAAAAAACCACAAGCCGATGGCCTCACCAGCCTTCAGAAAATAAAAAAGAATTCACCCCGGTGACTCATTAGCGATGAAAATATGCAAATAATTGGACCACCTTCAGATAGAGATTCTTAAAAAAAAAACTGAACAAAATTTTGGGAAACATAAGGCTATCATAAAACAGGAAATACTATATAGCAGCATTATCAGATATGGAAGCATATTGCAGAGACCGTCATCTGGAAGTGGAATGACCATGGCTGATGATGAAAATAGGAAGAGGGGGATGCAGCAGTAACATCCTGGTTCACGCACTCTCCTATGAACCAAGCGACCTCGCGTTCAATTCCTGCCCATTGCCAACATCAGTGGCACAAGCGATATTTTAAACGGTCCTGGAACCTCCCCCTTTTCACGATCCCAAACAATTTTGACAACTCAGGATGGCCATAGCCACAAGGAGGTGTACAGGGTGAAATGGGGGAGGGCACGGGGGAGCGGGGGTAGAGGTTTGGTGACCCCTAACCCTCTTAGTGGAGATATCATGACAGCATAAGCCGCAGAGCCTAAAAATGTGTGGTCTCTGAGTGGAATCTATCAAGTAAAAGAACAACAACAAGTGAACGAGGCCTAAATACTGATGCTCGCGTAGAGCCGGCAACGCCAGCAAAAAAAACCACAACGGCTGAACCACCACACCCGATTTAGACGGTCTCACCGGCCCTAAGAAAGAGAACATTCATTCACCCCGGTGACTCATTAGCGATGGAAATAGGCAAATCTTTGGACTGTCTAAGAGATAGAGCGCTTTAAAACCCGAACTCATGTGTAGGAATGGCAAAGGTCGGCGTAAAAGAGGGGCGGTGGTGGTAGTGGTTGCATTTGTGCAGCAGCGGACTGACGAAGGGCGTTGCACCATTGTTTTTTATTGAACAAAATAGGAAAGGACACGGAAGTTTAACCACAGCACCATACCACTCATCGAGGTGGAAAACATTTTCTACAAACCGCACACATTGCTTTTTGTATTGAGCGTGTCTCAAAAAACTGGCGGGCAGTTGCCACATAGTGTGCAGGCGGTGCAACTGCAGTGGAGGCGCATGAAGGCCGAGCTACGAAGATCGGGGGGGGGGGGGGGGGGCATGCCACACACTCCGCACGCTACGGCCGCTAATTTCTCACGACGCACGTGATGGCCGTGGCGGGTTGTTCTCAGTCGTTCGGCTCTCCCCAGCAGCGCGTGGTCAGGTTATTGCCCCGCATCGTTCGAAACGACCTCAAACGTTTTCCCACGCGGTGCCCTGGCCGTGGCAACCTCCTCTACGTCGGCACGGGCGGCTCGCAAAAGGGCCAGCGTGCCACACATGTCCCCCTCTGCTCTGGATCCCCTTTTTTCGCCGGCGATGATTTACCCCCACACACCGGGCCGCGTGGGGGTGAGGTGGGAGGAGGTGGGGGGGAACGCCGGCGGAATTCCCTCGAGATGAAACGCAGCGACGCTCTAACCAAGCACAAGGTACAGTGCTCGCAGAAATACAGTTGCTTGACGCAAGACGTCCGCGGCGGCAAAAATGCTGCCGCGTTATTCGAAGAAAACAAAATATGGCGGAAATTTTGTTTGACGGATGCGGCTCTAATAACCGGTCGTTTTTATTACTCAACAGGGAGCACGAACGGTGGCCACGCGCGCTCGCAATGACCCCGTAAAGAGCGGCAGCAGCGGCGGCGGTCTTAAGCACATGTCTCCCGACACGAATAAAAATTGTTGCGCTGCGACGGGCTCGCCGGTCCCACTACCCGGGGGACAGGCCGTGACGATCCAGGAAGAAAAATCGTGCGCACGCAGCATGGGTTCTGCAAAAATGGAAAGAACCGGAACGAGAGGAAGACCTAACAGAGAATGGCTTGACGATGACGACATCAGAGATTGGTTCCAGAAAGATCTGGCCACTACTTGAGCATATTTCCACAAGGCAGAGGAAAGTGTCACCAAATTAAGAAACGTGCAGTGAACATCTGCGGGCTATGTGCCCATGGATCATGAGACGATGATGATGATGATGACGAACCTATGA
The DNA here is from genome assembly GCF_015708825.2 of Lethenteron reissneri. Taxonomy (NCBI): domain Eukaryota; kingdom Metazoa; phylum Chordata; class Hyperoartia; order Petromyzontiformes; family Petromyzontidae; genus Lethenteron; species Lethenteron reissneri. The sequence continues at coordinate 10,633,730 of NC_083820.1, read as the reverse complement.
AGCCTAACCTTACGTTAGACTTCATCGGTTCGAATTTAAGCCTGAAGGCCCCTCTCAAGCCTACAACTAGGAGACGAAGGCCCACAGTGCCCGTAATCCTCGTCACTGGGCCGACACCGGTGACAATTATCTGAACCGGTTCTGGGCCTCCCCTGGGTTGGCCTCAAATAAGAACCTGGTGTAGCTGTGGTGTGTAGCAAACATCGCCACTAGGGGGACAAAGGCGGCCAGGCGTGGTGCCGGCCACCCACCCCGTCGTATGCCACATTTCCGGCCTTCACAGGAGCTCGCTAACAGCACTTGCCCCAACAGTCTGCTAAAGGCTACACGAGGGAATTTTTGTCTTTGCCCTCGACTGCAATTATTCCACGCGTCTCCCCGACGCGTTTCCAGGTCGTGCCGCGTGTTTGTTCGGCAAGATGTTCCGACGTGTTGCTCCGACTTCTGGCACCACGCCACACGACCCCGTCAACGCCGGAGGGCCATCCGGCACGGCCACGACAAACTACGGCGTGGGTTTTTCTCCTCTGCCTTCGACTGCTTCCGCAGCCATGGCGAGTGGATAACAAATACGAACGTGAAGTTATTTCGACTAGATATATTTCTCTCAGTTAAAATAAAATGTCTTTTTTTTTGCCCAGGCAGTTGTTTTCCAGCAACCTTTGCACCGTTTTTTTATTATTACAACAGTGACGTTGGGCACTAAAGCGAGAAATAAGAGCGCTTGAAAGGACACAGACGAGAATACTGACATGGATGTTGGGAATATCTCAGAGGAGAAGGAATGAGGAAGTTGGAGCCATCGTAGGGGGAGTGCGGCGTTTATCGGAGCGACTGCCATGACCAGGCTTGATTCGGGGTGAGGGGGGGGGAGAAAAGATGGGGGGAGAAAGGCGAGGGAGGGGGGGAAAGGGGTGGGGCAGCTATACAACAAAGCTCAGGGGCCTCCGAAAAAAAATAGATTTTTTTTTAGATGGGCAGGAATGCAAGCCTGCAGCCACAACATCGCGTAGCGGGGCCCCACGGTCCTCTGGGCGGGCCTGGTCGTGACCGCTCGATTTGGGAGCGCGGGCCGTAGCAGCCTGCGGCAGGTGGAGTCTGGGTCTGAGCCACTTCCTGTGCCCTTCGCTCACGAGGGCCTCCAGGTGACTCCACGGTCAAACCTGCCGCCCCATCACCCCCCCCCCGCCTCCGCGAGGCGTCCCGGACACCGAGGGACACGGAAGTCTTCACCGGGCAGCACCAACCACACCTGTAGTCAGACCCAACGTGTGAGCGCGCGAGAGACGGACAATTCCCCTTTCTGCTGCTCTCCCCGCACTGCGTGGCTCTGGAATTCCACCCCAATGCCTCTTTTCGCCAAATTTGCTGTGCTCAACTCAAGGGATGTTATGAACATTTGTCATTCTAGATTTGACATTTGTCAATTACAATGTTAATAGTGGCGTGTGTTTCTGGCCGTTTGGTGTTTTAACGGCCTCTGGGCCTGTGCACAGTAACCGTGATAAAAAAAAGACAATGAGACACAGGTGAGGATGAGAGGGCGCAGTGGGAGTATGAACCGCACGGAGATATGAGATACAGTACAGCGATAAGGAGCAAGAGGCAGAGAGATGCAAGGGCTGAAAGAGGGAGAGATTCGAAAAAGACCAAGTTGAGCGTAACGGAAAGCATTGCGACACACAAGCCGAGCGCCTTGTAATTGCCTACGCGGTAATTTAAAACACTTCGCTTTAAATGCATCTGGAAGATATTTTCAGTGCAGGGGCCAAGGGTCTACCACTTTGAAGATGGCTGAAAGATGCCTATCGCTTCGCGCTTTGTAAGAAACACCGCGAGCAGCTTCGGCACAATGCAGACAGTGCCGGTGGCGTCATCAAACCGACCTGCGGCAGAAGCAAGTCGGGAAGAGGAGGAAAATTAAAGTTGAAGAGAATGGGATTCATTATACGGCTAATGACTTTTAGTTACAGCACGCTCACGAGTGCACTTCGCTTGCCGAGCGCGCAGCGGAAGCAGCAGGCATTTATCACAGCAGCAGCAGGAGCAGCAGGGATACTGCCACGGTGTAATGTCGCCGGTTCGATTCCATCTCTGGGCGCGGCACTTTTCTCACTCACTACCCGGCAAGTATAAATGGGCACGCAGCAGTTAGGGTCCATCGGCAGCTCACGGTTGGCCAAATTACCCTCTCGCGAGGGGTGGGAGGGGCTCTCTGGCGGAGCCTCCCTCTAGTGTAGAGCCCTTCCGCCAGCAGTGGCCTCGGCTGGCAATTGCGGGGCCTGTGTCTTCAACCTCTGCAGGTCGCACTGGGCCCAGGCAGAGCGCCGCGCTGAGCGGCTGGGAGCCTGCGGAACGCGGCCGGCCGCTCAAGGTGGGAGTCCAGAGAGCAACAGGAGCAGGAGCCGGAGCCAATCAGGGCATCAGTGACCCCCCGGTGACCTTTGCAAGCGGAAGGGAAAGCTCAATCAGCGTAATTGCAAGCCATTTCCTGGCCAGACGGCGCTCGCAAATGGCCATAATGAGAAAACCCAATTGGGGTTTTTCTCTTCGAGCTCGAGAGTGGGTCATTCGAGTCGCCGTCGCTCAGTGACGCCCGTGCTGGCGTCAGAGCGGCTAATTAAGCGTCGCTATTAATCAGTCTTAAGCCGACAACGACGCCCTCTGACCTGAAATGCGAGTCACCGTCCTTCCGGACCGGGGTGCCGATGCCGCCTTTAATTCACTAAGTGACACTGGAAGGCAAAACGGGCGCCTTCGTGAATTTTACACGGATGTGAGCGGACAGAGCACAGAGCCGGCACCGCTGAGATCCTGCGTTAGACTTCAGGACTCGGCCGCCCACAACACAACAGGGATCCAGAGCGCACGCGAGTTGACGGCTTCAGCCTGGGCATCAACAATTGCACAATAAAAGCCATCGCCACTGACAGTAAATAGTAAACAAAGCAGAGGGTGGGGAGAGGGGTATGCTATCGCTCTCGATCACACAACCGCACTTTTGACCTTTGCCTGCCACCCCCAACCCCAAGCCAACACCTGGGCCTGGGGCTGTCACCTGCCCTGGCTCTCCCAGGATCAGTTAATGGTTGAGGTAGCTGTCCTGGGAAATCTGGAAGTCGTCCCGGTTTTAATCAGTGGCGTTATAATAAACCACCCAACCATGCCGGTCAACCCCCCCTCCCCCCCCCCCTCTGCTTGAACTGTCCTGTGAGATGTTCCGCCCATGTTATGTACCGATTTTATTCTAACTCAGAGGTGGCAATCCTGCCTGGGCTCTTCCCGTTTGTCAACTCCTCTGCTCCACCACACAGGGCCATAGACCAGACAGCCCATAAGCCAAGGGGGTCGATCGGTACCACCTTGGGTGGCAAATGCTGCCAGTCTCCACCATGAGCAGGATCGATAATGGGCAATTGCCTAGCATACACAATGCCTGTTTTACAGACAATTTATATTCATATTCTGTAGATGTTTCATATTACAATACAGGTTTTTTTTTCTCGTATCAAATACGCAATGTTACCCTGATTTAAACTCCATTTTTCTCATGAAACGCTACTACAGGGGGCTTGCTATCGCTCAAATTTGTGACATAAAGATGCTTTTCTGGAACAAAATTATTGCGTGCATTTGCCACCCAGGGCGGTACCCATGCATTACTCTAAGGCCCCCAAAAAGGCTCGGGGCTCAAAAAGGTATTGGCCACTTGTGCGCAAGTCACGAGCATGTGCCATGGCTGCCGCAGGCAGTCGCGGTTAAGAGCTCAGCAGCTGGAGCTGGGTGTGAGCCCTCGTCCCAGGCACAGCTGCGCATGAAAGCTACGGGAGCGCTCCCTCGGGACAAACGATGGCAAGGAGCGGGGGCGGGGTGGGGGGCGTGGAGTTGAGCAGGAGCTGGAGGAGCTGGGGGGGGGCACGTGGCAGACTTAAGCCGGAACATTTGGTGAAGTTGTTTTGACAAAGTAATACTTAAGCGTACAGCTGGCTGATGGCGTGTGGATTGAGACGGCGTGACCTTGCAGCGTGAAGCGTCACAGCAGCAGCCGCAGCCGTGCCGGAGCGCCGGCTGCTCAAGGTGCCTCCGCTCAGCTTTTACGATCGTGGGTGACGCGCCAGGACCACAGGCGGAATTAAAGCAGGGGCTTTAGGGGCTGCAAGCCCAGTGCCCTCAGATTTTGAGGCCCCTCCCTCCCGCAAAAAATGAGTACAATGCTTTATAATGATTTATATGCAATACTATAGCACCAGCATAAATCCTACAGCATAATGAAAGCCACAACATCACATTGCGACCAGTGGCGTGCACACGTGTGAACGGGTGAGTTTCTTTAGACTTTGATTTAGCTTTTTTGCAATTTGTGCAACGCAGTTCAAAGTTGGATCTCGAATAACCATGGTGACGAACTAGCTTGGCTTAAGTTGGCATGGTCGGTGGTGAATCGGTAAAGGGAAGGGAATTGAAAATACAAAGAGGGGGCCCCCCGCTAAACGATAAGGCCCTCGGGCCCCCCATCAATGTTGATCAGGCAAAGGACCTGGTTGGAGGGTTCATGATGCAGGGGCAGACCACAGCCAGCGCAGAGTCACAGCAATAAATAAACAACAAAACCACACAAAATACCGTTCAAACATCACCCACTTGAGAAACGACAGAGTCCATGATCAGGGTTAAAGTATTTAGCCGACAACTTATCCCCCAAAACTTTTTTGCTCGCAGAAACCACACAAAAAAATCACCAACCTGAACAACATTACTTATCTCCAATCAAGTGACACATGCCTGATAAGTCCTTGACAACATGCACTACACTGGATATGGAGGACAACTCATCTGAACCAGAAACCCTTAAAAATCATGGTTTTTTTTTCCCCACCAAGGTCGACATCGGCTGTAACGAATTTCAAGCGCACCCAACCGGCGTTGCCATGAGCACGCCAGGTAATGACTGCTCTTGTTGAAGAACAGCTACAACCCCGAGCCATTCACACGCACCGCAAACATTCACCGTCGCTCACGTCACTCACTTGCTCGGGAAGTTACGCCGAAAGATACCACCCGGGTCACGGGCCCGCGTCGTCAATCCACTGCTGGACGAGGACCTCCCCCCATACCCGTTGCGGGTTGTGGGGGGCGCATTTGACCATACTTCACCACGCCGGTTCGGTGGCGCATCGGTGGCACTTCGGTGCCGGTTCGTGAACGCGGGGAAGCAGAGACGCCGCCTGAGCATAGTGCAGTACAACACGGGTTCTTCCGCACTGCTCTCAAGGCATCCCAGCAGCGGCCTATAACACCTGTTATGCATGGTGGTCGCCAGGGGCAGGTGGTGGGTTAATATATGAGCGAGGCACAGAAGCTCGTGGCGGAGCAGGGGAAGGAGGGGGAGGGAGTGGGGTGCATGCAGTTTATCATCTTTATAGCGAGCAGCAAAGTATTTGTACATTTTCTTTTCCTCTTTTCACTCGAGGGGGCCCAACCCCACGGGGACCCTGATGACGAGCCACCGCTGGTGGTCGCCCATTCAAACACTATCCAGGCTCAAGCCTGCTTAGCTTCCCAGATCTGACGAGACCGGTTCGCATTCCGGGTGACTTTGCTCATCGGCTAAGGGTGCACAAAAACAAGCCGACGGAACGCAGTCGGAAGTTCCCATCGCCAGCACCGCCAACAACAGGAAAGAAAAATCCTCCATGCGCGTGGATTATGTAACGCTCTCCAACATGCGTCCGTCCTCGGAAGTACAGTACTTCATCAGCAATTATAATGGTCAGTCTCGCGGCACGCGCGCAAGAAGCCACTGCCTCCGTAGGCCTCGGATAAGGCAGGGCGGCACCCCGAGGTCAATGCGGCTGGTTTTCCCTGACGGAAGTCCCCAATGGTAGCACAACTAGACATAAACGTCTCATTCATAGCGGGGCATCATCCCTAAGCGAGTAATTGTGACAGCTAGCTACGGACACACGGACGGACGGACGGACGGAGCTAATGCATTCACGCTTTCAACCGCAGTCAGAAAGCGTTACAACAACCACAACAAGAAGAAAAAGCGATCACAGCAGCTGAGCGCCGCATCAGCTGGCGCCGCGCGTAACTCGGCTGCCGACTGGACGTGGGGGGTCAGCCATCCCCGAGCAGGGAATCAACAGCTGGAAGTTGGAGCGCACCCACGGAACATCACCCAGGGGAACCAGCAACAATCCGCCCACTGTGTCCAACAACACGGCTGCCTGTTTTGCGGACGATTTTGCGATGAGGGTTTTTTTTTGTTTTGCCATTCCACCCACCCCCCCCCGCTCACCCGCCCTCCCCCACCTTCCTGATTCCCACTGGATCGGAAACTCGCATTGTTTCCCAGTCCGGTCGCTGCGCGCCGCAAGATAGTGGTCATCATCGCCGGGTCCAATGCCGACTGAAGGTCAAGTCGACTCGCGTGTCACGGGAAACCGCGGGAGGAAGGTCGTGGAAAAAGCACGGAGCAGCGACACGGGGAAGGGCTGTACGTGGGGAACTTTGTTTTTAAATGTAAGCAGCTTTTCGAAAGCATACGAGAACAAGTGACGTGTCAAGTACGGCCCCTGCCGTCACTCCACTGCTGGATGAAGGCCGTGCCGTGTCGATCTTTGTGGGGGGAGGGTAGTTTGAAATTTACTTGAGCACGGATTCATGTTGGGGGTAGGGGGTAGGGGTGGCCAGCACCAGGTCGAATGTCATTCATCGCTGACGCTACCCGTGGCTGGGCATTGTATGCAGGTCTAGTTGAAGTTTAGCTATGATTGTTCAACCAGGTGAAAACTGAAGAGACCAGGGATAGTCCACGTTCGCAACAGCGGCCTGGGTCATTCGTCTGTCCAGGAGGGAGTTGATGAGTGCTACGTGTGTGTGTGCGTAAAAGCCAATTTGAGTAACTTTTCGAATTTGGCTCAATTTTCAGACAAGACATCGGTCCAGGGATTTTTAATGTCCGCTGGAGCACACGGTTCATTATCGTGACGGTTATTACACCCGCAGTGGTAACCAGGGTAGCTGCCGGATTCGAACCGCGAACGTTCCGCAAGGAGGAATTAACGCCCCCCTGCGTCATTGTCTCTGGGTTCGTAGTTGCAGTGCGCAAAATGACTGCGACACCACTCCACCCGCGTTATAATTATGGGTGTAATAACGCGTCGGTTCACCGATTAATATCGATCCACAAGGTCACGATGCGCGCACCGAGCCGTGCGTGTAACTAATTAACATTTAGCGCTTCTGTATATGTTGCGCGTAATGGATTCATGTGACCTCTGCAGCTCCACTAGCCGCCGTGAGTGTCTGGACGAGTGTTTGCCACACGGTGAGTGGCGAGGAGTGGGTGCATGTGGTGAGTATCGGTGTCTGGTGATTGGCGTCAGCCGAGCGATGAGCGGCGAGTGTCTGGCTGATCAGTCAGCTGAGCGGCGAGTGTGTGGCCAGTGCCGAGCCTTTGGCGATAGATTACCGGCCCTGTTTGCGATGGAGCGACCGCGTCTAATGACGCAAGCACAACTCGTCATTATCAACCATCTAACCACAAACGTGATTTTTTTTACTACTTAGCTTTTTGTTTGTCACGCGCGACCTCCACTCTGTACACAACAACCCAATCAATACCAATCGTGTGCATGGGCACGCTCCGCCAAAGCCCACGCATGCCTCTGCGTGCGCGTGCGACTCCACTGACATTGAAGTTGCAAACACGAGCCCAGCTACGGCCCCCCCCCCCCGGGGCAGGGCATGGGTGGCACGTCGTGTCTCGCTCCCTCCCCGCTCGCTTACACACAGGGACAGGTCCCTGGGAAAACTAGAGCAGCGCCAATGCTTGCCGACTTGAACGTCGCCAACGCAAAACTGCGCGCACGTTACATGCGCTGGGATCAAATTGCGCTCTGCGCGTAGTTACATCGAAAACTCTCGTTTCTTTAAAGCTGATTTTTGTCTTTCGTTTGTTATCCTTCCACCGCACCTTTGATTAGCGTGGTTGGCTAAGTATGGTGCAAACAAAAGTTCACACATGTATTATCTATAATACAGGGGTTTGTTTTGGTTAGATCGCGTGAATATATAAATGTGGCGTTAAACCCGCCACCACCCGACAGCCTTTTAGTAAGGTTTGTTACAGTAAACAGAACATGCCAATTCGTGACTAGTACAGCACACCGGTGTGTCGGAGAGCAAAGCCACAACAATCGGAGTACAATGTCTACCAGTAATTAGCATTATCAGGCGACAGCCAGATTTGTGGATAAATCCTCCTGTTTCGTTCCTTATTTCGAGGGGTCGATGTGATGACGACACTTGCGAGCACTTTGCCGTGGTTGGTTGAAGTTGCCAATGAGGGGGCGAACAGGAGGAGGTGAGCGAGTCGACAGTCAAGGATGACGTAACGTCACGGGTTGTGTAAGGAGCTTCGGAGAGCACCTTCGGGAGCAAAGGCGGGGCCGAGCTGGGGGGAGGAGCCGCCCAAGGGGTTCTTAAGGCGTGGTCGCACAGCGGTGTTGGCTGAACCCCCGCTCCGGGCAGACGAGTGAGAGAGCCCAAGGGGTAGCCGAGGGAAGGACCCAAATAGTATTCAGTATCCGGGGTAAAGGGCCGAGACAGAGTGCACCTACACGGGTGCGAGTGTAGGATGTCGAGTGTGACAGTGTTTTAATAAACGGCAACAGCCCTTATAGTATTCTTGGTTCTTTCGTTAACGTCACCTCACCGGAAGAACCAAGAATATGAATTCCTGCAGTCACGAAAGTTTTAATAAAAAATTTAACAGCCCTTATAGTATGCCTCGTCTCCGCGTGAGTCTACTGCACAACACATACATACATGTATGTACGCACGTTGAACATCAACATACATGTAAATATGCATGTTGAACTTCTTTCGCACCGTACGTAGCCAACCGTGCTAATCGGAGGTGCAGGGAAAGCACAACGAACTAAACACGAAAATCAGCCGTCAATATCGAGCCACATGTTTAGGCACATTTATAAAGTCTTATGAGCTGGGTTATCCCGAACGCACGGTGTTCGTGCACCGCAAAGCGATATTTAACGGGGGCCGGTTCAATACCGGCGGGGAATCTCGAACGTGCAGCGGTGGCGGAGAATTTCCGGGTCGGTGGAACCGCCGACGTCCGGAATCTCGCTCCGATCGATCGGTGGTGGTGGTGGCGGTGGTGGCGCCACGTGCGACGCCCGGACAGTCGTGTCGTCTGTTTCCGCAAAATTGCGTCAAAATTTCAATTTTTTGTAGATCGCCGAGCAGGACTGAGCAATCACTTCCCAACTGAATTGTATGGAAGCGTAAAATAAAAACAAGATGGTGAAACTGTGAAGTACAACGACGAAGTCCGGCAACCCCGACGTCGGCGATGATCGTCAAGGTTGTGAAATGTAATTTCGGACTGTAACATGCGGGAAAAAATCGGATATGGGTGGCAACGTGAGTCGACGGACGCCAGCGAGGACATTTGTATACGAGCGTGCACCACGGCAGTCGTATCGACTGGGCTGTGGCGGACGGCAGCGAGTCACGTGCAAGAAAGTAAAAGGACCAGGGGAGCTCCCAAAGCCGAGTAAATACATAATTGGCTCACAAAAGAATCTGAGCAGCAGTGTTTCATCAACACAAAGCATTATGCCGGGGGGCTCTCAAAGCTTTTGTGGCAAATTACAAACGTCTCTACGATTGGGGCGTCGTCACCGACTTGTTTACAGAGAGATGGTTTAATCCGGTTACTTTACCCGATGTGAGCATTTCAAGTACAATACGAGCTCGGACAACTATCACCGTATACCCGTGTAACCTTTGCATTTAATGTACTTTATACGGTATCGCGTATCCGACTCGCTGGGGACCTGTGTAAACGGGCGGCCATGTGAACGTGACGACTACACGCACACGTCCGTAACTGTGCTGGGCTGTTGTTGTTATCATTGTTGTTGTCAGCCTGTAACTTCCCTGCCTTGCTATCCTTCGTTGTTCCTTTCCAGGAGTGGCCTCCGAACTCGGCGATTTCACCTCGCTGCCATCGCTTCTGCCATCCGCCTCGAGTTGATTTTGTCCGGCACTTGCCCAACAGCCTGCCCTGGGCCAATGCAAAGCGCCGAAGAGAAATATGCAAAACAGTTGCAATTACTAAAAATCTAATTATCTTAAGGTATTCATACTCTTGGTTTTTCGGTAAAGTCACATAGGTAAAAAATGAAATTAAAATTAATAAAAAATAAAATAATAAAAATCACGACGTTTCAGGAGGCAACACAAGCCTCCGTCATCAGGTGGGGCCGTCACAGCAAAATTTGCTGTATCAAGCTTCAAATCTAGAATTATCTTAATGTATTTAAAATGTTGAGCTTTTTTTTTTTTACAAAGATCAGGGTTCGAACTGATATTGTGTGCAACCCCTTGAGCTGCTTGGGAACTCTCAACGCCTGCGCTTTGTTTGCTTATGCCCAGCACCACCACCGCTTCCTTACCACCCGCAGCGTCCTACCCCAGAGAGAGAGAGAGAACCCGCAGCAATTGCAGCGCACGCACAAGGTCACGCCATGCCCTCCAGAAAGATAAAGAAAATAATTACAGCACTTCAGAGGCAGCATCTAGCGAGAGGAGAGATGGGGAGAGAGAGAGAGAAACGCATGAGATGGGGGAAACCAAAATCAATGCTCTAATAGGCTGTGATACGTTTCTACGTCACGCACACGTTGGGATTTAGCTTTTGAATCTTTAATGAACTTGTCGGCAAAAAAATCAAAAAAACGCCGGGTTGGTTCGTGTGCAGGTGGTGCTGGGTGGTTTGCTGCATCGTAGGATCGTGAGTGGGTGCCTGCAATGGTTTGGGGAGGCCTTCATCCAGCAGTGGATTGACCATGGCTTAAGAGGATGATGAAGTTGGTAAGCAAAGCCTTCTTTTGTGAGGGCATCTTGACTGGTAAGTAAGGATATACCAACAGTTTGTGTTTTCATATTCAGAAATCTTTTACTCTTTATTGGTGAATGAAAGACATCACAGTAGGTCACATGAAACACGTTACAGCTTAACCCCATCATCAGCATCATCAACCAGAATCTATTCACTGCTGAATAAAGGCCAAAACTAAACTATTTTATTATAGCAGGTAAGGCCCACTGAGCTAGATTGCTATTTTTTTCAGCAGAGACCTGGCTACAAAAAATAGCTCAAAAAAGTGGCTTATCACGTGGAAATTTATAGCAGCCAAATACTGTAAATGCATGTTGATGCTACATGCGGAGAGAAAAACTGGAGGACCCGGAGAAACATCCACACGACCACGGGGAGAGAGAGACATCCAAACTCCAAATATAAACGTGTCAGGGTCGGGATCAAACCCACGACCTCCTGTAAACCAGGCAAGGTAGTTAACATCTCGTTACCATGGCTCCCGAGCCTGTCACCCACTCACAGTCTTGCGACACAACAATCCGTATGGCTCGTGCGGATCAACTAATTTATTTGCTCCATCTCCACAACCAACAAACGTACTTCCGGGAGAGAGTTTTCCTCCTTTCATTCTTTATAAAAACATATTTTAAATCCATTCTAGATTTGAAACTTTCGTGACTGCAAGGATTCATACTCTTTGATGTTTTCGGTAAAGTCACATATTACTGTATAAGCGACTTGATACAGTAATTTTGCTGTGACGGTTCTACCTGAAGACGGAAGCTTGTGTTGCCTCCGAAACTGTCGTGATTTATTTATTTGAATAATTTTTACCTACGTGACGAATGCCTCCCCACGTCAAGTCAGTGACGGGGACTTTTCGTGAGCCATACTTCACCACGCTAGTCACCCGATTCTCACGCGCGCTGATAAGGATGCACGTGCCGCGAACCATGCCGCTCGATATTAAACAAGCAACCAATGAGCGACTGCTAAGGACAACTCTTTACGGCAGTCTCGTTATGAAGTTACCGCTTCAGTGAACGTATAAAATGAATAACGGATCAATTAAAATAGCGGATTTTTTTTTTCACCGTCACTGAGAGTAAAGAGAGATGTCGACATTACGGTTGGCTGGACTCGTTCAGACAATATTAAGGTTTACAGCGACGGAGAGCCCGAAACATGTATTCGATCGCAAAGAAGGGGGGGGTGGGGGGGGCGGTGGGGTTGATGCTGTTGCTTAGGCATGTAATGATTTCTTGAATCACAGCTCTGTGGCTGTGAGAGCGAGTCTGTTTCTACTCGGGGTCATAACTCGAATCCTAAATCGATCGGCTTTTTTGTCCAGTTTTCCACGGCCCTCTTGCAATGTCTCCTTTGCTCTGCCTCGTGTCCGTCCCCTGCAACGTCTCGGGTGTTTTGTTGCTCCGTCTCATTCTTTGCATTAGCCTAAAGGTAACCCACGCCCATACAGCAGTGCAATCTGCGTGCATTGTAAATACAGTACTACAAATCCACAAGCACAATTTGATGCACTTTAAGATGTTTTCTTGTTCATGTTTTTAGTTTTTTGTTTGTTGCGGATGCACCCGATTCAAGAGCCGAATGGCTCACAGGGCTATACCTAATAAATGAACTTTGATGCAACTATAATACAACACAATGAATATTTTACTGTATCGACAATCTAAATATGTCCCTATATTAAGACTATATATGGGACAGGGGGGGCATGCCTGTTTCATACAGAGAGGTAGTCGGTCAGAGGAGAGGATTAATATAGAAAGGTCTTGAGCCTGAATTTCGACAGGGGCAGGGAATCAACATCACGGCAGGTTGGGAGAAGGGAGTTTAAAATGCTGATGGCAGTAGAGGAGAAGAAGCGACCTACTCTTAGGTTTTTTCGGTAAAGTTACGTAGGTAAAAAAGTAATAAATTAATAAATGAAAATAACTCGATTAAATCACGACGTTTCGGAGGCAACACAAGTCTCTGTCTTCAGGTGGGACAGTCACAGCTAAATTTACTGTATCATTTTGCTGTGACGGTCCCACCTGAAGACGGAGACTTGTGTTGCCTCCGAAACGTCGTGATTTAATCGAGTTATTTTCATTTATTATTATTTTATTTTATTCTTATTTTATTTTACCTACGTGACTTTACCAAAAAAAACCTAAGAGTATGAGTCCTTGCAGTCACGAAAGCTTCAAATCTAGAAAGAATGCAACCTCCCATATAACAAAGTCTGCCTGGGCGTTTGGACAGAAAGTCTTGTGGCGAGGTGAGCGGAGGGTACATGGAGTGGTGTCGAGCGAGATGTGAAGGAATAAGTCAGGGAATGTGGAGAGGAGTCTAGTGAGATGGAGAGGGGAGAGGTAGGAGAGTGTGTGAAGTAGACTGAGATAGAGAGGGGGGGAGGTAGGAGAGTGTGTGTGGAGGGGAGTTATCATGAGTGTAGGAATCAACTAATCAGTCAGCAAAGGGGTCAGGGGGGGGGGGTGTTGTCACGTTGGGTGGCGGACACCACGGGTCATCTCTGGGTCCCATTACAAGTGTCATGCCAGTTGATGATTGCAAGTTTCCCAGCTCGGCATCGGCAGTGTCGCGACGAGTGGTGCGGGGCGCAGCTGCCGGAACCCCGGGGGGGGGCGGGGGGGGGGGGGCGGGGGAGGTGCCAAGGGCTCTCGATAATTCCTCCACGACGGAGCCGCGCAACGCTAGGACACAGCGTCCGTTACCTGCCCCGCACCGGCGGGGGGTGGGGGGGGGGGACGCCCGTAGCTTAGAGGGAACGGAGTTCAAATCTCACATCGATCGTCCTCTCCAAGGGCCACGCTAACGTTGTCCATCATCGTCCAGCCGCCGGTGGGCGAAGGCCTCCCCAGGTTATCTCTCGGGCCTTGTACACGGCTGCCGTTGTCTGCAGGGAAACACGGTGCTGACTTCGCCTTTTCAGCCACCCGTGAAGTGATTCCGCACAACTCGGGTCCTATGTGCCTCGTTCGTGAAGGCAGGAGAGCAACTACTGCGGTGTCTCTAAAATAATGTTAATGATGTTCCGGCGATTACAAAATAAGCCAGTCATTCCAGAAATTAAACAACGCATATGAGGAATGGGAAGCGGGCCGTGCGGTGGTTGACGTGCTGCACCCCGAACCACGCGACCCGAGTTCGATTCCCGGCCGCGGCTAACATCAGTGGCGAGTGATTAACTGATCCGGTGCTGGGGAACGTGTCCCTCTCACCAACCCGGACTGATCGGCATGGTGAAGTATGGTCAAACAATCCCCATTACCGACAATAGTGTGGTGAGGCCTTACATGCAGCGGTGTATTTGACGAAGGGCTGCAAATCATTATTTATCTTCACGTCGCGAATGATGATGTCGCTAAACTTACCTGTGCTGCATTGCACAACGATTTTGCCATCACAGCCGGGCGTAATAGAGAATGTCATCATTCAAAGGATTGATTCGCATCTCTTAAAATTGGCTAAATTACACTTCTGTCAACTCACTTAGCCAGAGACACTCAGCCGTTGCTAAATATAAAGCAAAAAAATAATATCAATGCTCTCTGGAAATCTCAATTGTCAATTCTTCATACGATTTAGAGACAAAAAAAATGCCTTGCAAAATAACACAGCCCCGGGAAAGGAGAGGCTTCCAAGCCGACGGGCGACCCCCACCGCGGGGATAAACTGCAACCGCCTATTCACATTTTCAATGACGTTACGGACAAAGCAAAGAGGCGAGCACGCGTGTCCTCCAAGCGACCGCCGCGTTCACTTGATGCGGTGCGGATGACACGACTTGGCATGACCGCAGAGAGCCCGCGGTTCCTATCCAGCGGGCGGCCCTGGTTATCACCGCGGTGGTGTGGACCAATCAGTTTCAAAGACAATGCGTGTATTATCAGAGCATGTTTTTTGTTTGCATGTTCACGGCAAGTACGTGTGGTTAATGCAGACAGGATTCCTTGCAAAGGGGCTCTGTTTGGTGTTTTAACATCTTAACACCTGTTTTATTGCCAGGAAGGGAAAACCCTGTTCTTAAATGACCGTAAAATACGTTGCACCTTCTGTGTCACAGTGGAGGTAGTTAAAGATCCTGTGACGTCGTTCGAAAAAGAAGAGCAGCAGGCCATCGTGGGCCAGTGACAACAAGGTCCAAGTTCACCAAATTTGGAACATTAAACCGCAGATGACTTAGTTGGGAAACGAGAACCGAGCCCCCTGCGAGGCTATTCTGGATAACCAAGTGATGGAATAAATAATATAGTAATAGGTTTTTACCCTTTTAACTGGCAACAAAACTGACACCTTTATACAAGGGATCATGTTTGCCTTAACCACAACACTTGCGGTCAAAATGCAAACAAAAAGACAACTCTGATAATGTATGCACTATCCTTGAAATTGATTGGTCCACACCCGAGACAGCTTT
Organism: Lethenteron reissneri; assembly: GCF_015708825.2. Lineage (NCBI taxonomy): Eukaryota > Metazoa > Chordata > Hyperoartia > Petromyzontiformes > Petromyzontidae > Lethenteron > Lethenteron reissneri. Next base: position 10,618,365 of record NC_083820.1, on the reverse strand, counting down.
TCTTAGAGCCTAGACTCACATGGTGTTGGACCAGATGACGCCAAAAGGCGCCAAAAGGCGTCATCTGGTCCAACACCATGTGAGACTAGGCTCTAAGGAAAGCTGTCTCGGGTGTGGACTAATCAACTTCAAGGACAGTGCATACATTATCAGAGTTATGTTTTTTGTTTGCATTACGACTGCAGGTATTGTGGTCTATGCAAACATGACTCCTTGTAAAAAAAAGGTGTCAGTTTTGTTGCCAGTTAAAAGGGTAAAACCCTATTACTAAATCTTGCTACTGGCAAAGGAGGTCTCATAATGAATAAATAATAATCGAGGAAATAAGAGACGAAGATAGGATAGGGGGAGATTATAGAGGGAGATGCAATAGAGGAGTAAAGAAGGGAAAGAAGGGAGGATGTATATATGTTGAACTTCTTTCGCACCGCACGTAGCCAACCATGATAATTTGAAGTGCGGATGGCGGAAGATCCGGAGTGAATCAACAAAAGGGGGACGGGCGGGCGTGGGTGTATAACCGGCGGTGTGTGTCTTGATTAAGCTGTGATTGATGCTGATAAAGAACCAGCCCCCAGACTTCAGTAGGTGGAGCCGCTGGAAAAAAATTGTATCTGATTTTCTTTTGTTCACCTATGCCTTCGACTCATAAATAACGTTCCACAGGCAGAAGGACAGGACGGGCAATAAATTATTCACAGAGCCGTAGGCCGAGCACACCGTGCTATTCAGCAGAAGGGGAAAGCCTACTATGCAAATCTACTTTTTCAAACTTGCACATCCAGCGAAATGTGAAAGTTATCTTATCAATCCTATCTGGTCAATCTTAACAATAGGCCGGCAAATGAATGAAAACACAAAGATGAAGATCCCCCTCCCTCACCCGCAGCCCCCGTGTAGCCTTAACAGACTGTTGGGACAAGTGCTGTTAGCGAGCAGCACCTATGAAGGCCGGCACGGCACATGAGGGGGTGGGTGGCCAGCACCACGCCCGGCCGCCTTTGTCTCCCCGGTGGCGATGGTTACACACCACACCAGGTACTCATTTGAGGATAAGTCGACCTAGGGGAGGCCCAGAACCAGTTCAGATAATCGTCACCGGTGGTGGTCCTGATCGGGAATCGAACTCGGGCGGCCGCCGTGTTTGTAGCGCAGCGCGCTAACCACTGCACTACCACTCCCCCACACGTGTGTGTATATACACACATACACATATATACATACACACACACGTGACTGGTAAAGTTATGTATTGGCCTAAAATACACGGTGCATATGACCAGATCAGCCTGGATTGCACCGATCTTATCAAGTCGCAGAAGCTGAGCAGGTTCGAGCCGGGATAGCGCTCAGGGATGTGTGGTTCACCGTGCACACGGGACAGGTGGTGCAGCACAGGTGCCGTGGGCAGCCGAGGGTGGTGGTGCAGCAAAAAGCTCGCGTAGTTCTGCACTCCCCACTCGCCTTCGCCAACCCCGCACTGACCAGCGTAGGTGGCGAGATGTTAACAACCTCGCATGGTACGCACGAGGTCGTGGGTTCGATCCCGAACCTGACCCCCTGTATGTTTGGAGTTTCCGTGTCTCTCTCTCTCCCCGTAGTCGTGTTAATTTTTCTCCGGGTCGTCCGGTTATTCCCTCCACATTTATAAATATGCGTTTTGAGTATCTGGCTGCTATAAATTTCCACGTGATAGGCCACTTCGTTGAGCTGTCATTTGTGGCCAGGTCGCCTCTAAAAAAAGAGATCTACAGCTCAAGTGGTTCCTTATGTGGTAAAATAAAAATAAATAGTTCGTAGTTTTTAGGTTATTTTTGTGGACAAAAATAAAATAACCCTGAAACAATTAACTTTCACTTTCAGTCAACCCACAATGCCCAGTGTGGTGAAGTATGGCCATTAAGCCCCAATGAATTGAAGGGTGCGGAGAGGCCTTCATCAAACAGTGGAATACAGACGGAGGGGCATCGCAGACGGGTGGATGCACGATGGGCTCGTGTCGGGATCACCAAAATATGATTTCCCACACGCGCTTCGGCCACGTCGCTCTGCTGCCCCATCGCGACCGTCGCCAATCCAATTTAAATTCAACGCGAAAATCGATACGTGCGGGGGGGGGGGGGGGGTGACGTAACCAAAGTCGGCCTCTCCATCGCAGAATTTGATTACGTATTAATCCTATTTAATAGGTAATTGCAATGACTCACGGAAAGGCGGATCGGATTCTCGGGGCTTTACTTTACCACGGCCGGCCAAGCGTTGCCGCTCCGAGCCGCGACCACTGGAGGACGGGGAGTGGATAAATCGGCCTCCATGCGTGACCGGGATGTTGCTGCTGCTGCCGCTGCGCATTGTAACGGTTAGCAGGGCGGCTGTTGAAACAACGGTGCGCGTTTCTTAACTACCCCCCCTCCTCCCTTGGCTCTGTCCACCCAGCGGTGGACACGAGCGCAGCCCCAACAGTTGTGTCGACTGGAAGGAAAGTCGCTTACGGCGGCACAACTGCAGGTACCGCCACCTCTTCCAAATAGCCTCATCTTGTCATTCTGTCGCATGGTTTTCCTGCTGAGCAGCAGACTTATTGTAGGAGAGTAGCAAGGTATCCTCAAAAATGGGGGTCCCCTCTACAGCTCCTTCTAGTGCCAAAATAATGAACAGGCATATTTGCCTTCTGTTCCCACACAGTGCAAATTATTTTATCGACCCCGAGAGGGATGATTGGCTGAATCAACCCCCAAACAGGATGTAAACTTGTAACCTTCCCATTGTGAGCCGCTCGCTCTTCCGCAGGGCCACTTGGCCGGATAGTTGATCGGCAGGTCGCGTGCGGCGGGGCAAAGTGTGGGGACTCCCATCTCTTCCGCGGCGACTCGCTGACGATCGCGGATGAGCAGGCCAAATACCCTGCGAAGGGGTCTCTCTCCAGAGCTCGCTTTCTAACGGAGGCCTTTTCGGCAGTAAGCGGGGCGTGGGCAGGCCGTTGCGGGGCTGCACCTGCGCTCCTCCGCCGCGCGGACGCGCTTCTTGCGCTGCGGCGAGCGCGTTGGGTCAATCGCGGCCGAGACGGCGAGACGGCAAAGATGGGTCGCCCTCGCCGAACACGGTGCGGGGGCGTCGTGGGCGATGGAGCCGGCGGCCCACGCTCGACCGATCAAGTCTCCTGATCCCCGCTCCCCACTCCCCCCCTTCTCCGCTCTCGGGTCCACCAAGATCAAATATTCACGAGGACAGCTGTCCCCCGGCCAGGGAGCCGGTCTATGTCACTGCGCCACGCTTAGGAGAGGGGGGGTTGGGGGGGGGCACCGTTGTCCGGACAAATCCGGAAAAAGCGGCAACGAAGCGGGGGGCCGCCCTGCAAATACCGCTCTGCTCCACCAACTCGAGAGGCCGCTCGTTGCGTCTGAGAAGGCCCACGCGCCACGCGCCACAACTCAGGCTGGCGGCAGAGTCGTCGTCGTCGTCGTCGTCACTTAGGGTCGTGTGGGCGGGTGTCGCGCCCCGCAAACGGTCGAGGAAGCACAGGAAGCACATTCCTCGATGGGGACCGACGTCCGCCGCATTGTGCAAGAAGCCCGCAGACCAAAATCGCCCGGCATCCGCCTCGGATCTTGTCAGATCTCACGAAGCTAAGCAGAGTCGAGGTCCCAATTGCGCTTGGATGGGCGATCAGCGTGCACAAGGATGCCACGAGGGGGATATGCTGCTGGCAGTGCTGCAAGATCGATTGTTGTGCTGTACTACGCTCCCGCGTCTATGCTCTCCCCAAATTCATCATCCTTCGATGACCAGCATGGTAGAGAATGGTCAAATCACCCCCCACAAACCGCATAGCATGGCGGTGATCTAACCTCGCGTACATTCGCCGACTGCTGAGGCACAGCAGAGCATATTCCCACGTTCAGAGCCGTTTGCTCTTTATTTTTCTGAGTAACCAATTTCTCCCCTGTGGTGGAATCTTCGCATATCCGACCCGGTCACAAGTCCGACTTGCTCACACATCCGCCTATACCTTAGTCACCAGCAAGTGGTATGTGCGACGGTGTGCCGTGAAAACACACACGCAGTGTGTGCTATCTACACACATGCGTGTGTGTGCCGTGTACGCACATGCATGTGTGTGGGGCACGTTCTACGGAGGCAAGGCGGGGCGAAGCTTCTGAAGTGTTTAGAAAAATGTGAACGTACTGGTTGGATTTCCTAAAATGATGACACGTGTTGTCCTTCACGCGAGGGAAGGCGATGTTTACCACCTCCGTTTCACTGGGTATGTGTAACCCAGCACTCCGCGCCACCGCCCGTATGATAGATCATCACAAGTTGTAGTCGCGGTTGGATTGAAGGATCAAATATATTTTTTTTAATTGTTTGTGCCATCTCAATTGACTGGGGTAAAAATAAAAAGATAGGTACAAGAAGCCCGGGTAAGAGAGAGAATTAAGTTACGCAAACGGTCTGTTCAAATTGATGCAACTGGAAGGAGTATCGAACGCAATGTTTACGCGTAAACAGCATGGACAGAAAGGCCATGATTGCCAACCCCCTTCAGAAAGGACACGGCACGGAACGAGGAGGCAACGTGGCTCCACACACCAAGCGATGAACCCAGCGTGCCGAGTTCGATTCCCGGCCGGAAGTAACAATCGGCGGTGAAACCCGGACTGATCCTGGGACATCCGCCTTCCTCCTGCTACACCTTCATTAAGCCAATTGACCAGCATGGTGAAGTATGGTTAAATAACTTACATGACTGATATGGCATGGGGAGGCCCTTCATCCAGCATTGGATTGAAAAAGAAGTCGGATATGATTATAATAATACTAATCAAATAATAACTGTTTTATCATATCTCAGGATTTGATTTGTGTTAACTGATTAAGCTATTCATCGTAATTTGCGTAGATTAAATCCAACAATGCACCTGGAGCTCTCTTACCATCTCCTCTCCCTCCACAGGGGGCCACTCAAGCATCTGGTATAAGCACCGAAACAAAATCTTAGCGCCCCAAGCAGTTCAAGCAGCCTCCTCGAATTCACAATACAAATAGCGTTGTGCAAAATGTAATCTGGAATTGGGATCATTACGAACCTCTTCATTCGGAAACAAAAAAAAACACAATTAAAATAATGACATTTTCAATTGGCCAATCGTGATTTCACACAACGGCGATACGATTAAGTTAAGTGGCTTTCCCACCACGTAATGTACGTAGTCACATGACCTACTGAAAAATGATTTCTGTAAAGCCCCCCCACCGACCCCCTCTCCAGGCGCCCACCCCCCATTGGGCTGGCACCATCACCGCCCGCAACTCTAGATCCTCCAATACGCACAAATTCGGTTGCCCCAGGTGGAATGTGCCAGTCGCGCGAGTGCTTCGTCACCCACGGCGGTAACGACGTTGCGGCTCAGCGGCAGAAAAGGAGTTCGAGTTAGTTCAATACCTGGTTGGTGGTTGACGTGGCCCATCATCCCCCCGGGGAGAGGGGCGGGGTCAGTAAAATGAGTACCATGATGGAGGTGAAGTTAGCAGTGATCGTTATATGGATAGACTCTCCCCAGCCATTAGGAATGTGGAATATTTACCACTGGCTCAGGTATGTACAACAGAGTATGTTGAAATTACTTAGCACAGTAAGTAGCCAACCGTGCTAATCGGAGGTGCGGGGGAAGGACAAACTAAACACAAAAAGCAGTTCTAAAGAAATGAGTTTTCAATCTCGATTCAAAAGTGCATTGCTCCAGTGGCTTCCTGATATCAAAACGCAGAGCGTTCCAGACGGCTGCAGAAGTGCATCTGAAAGCGCGCGATGCGGTGAACGTCTTTGTTCGATGGCCGGCAAAAAGCTGCTGCTGTGAGGATGACCGGAGTTCACGTGATGATTTATGGCCAAGGTATTTGTTGGTCATTTGTGGCAAGCACTTTGTGTGATGAGCAGGGAATCACTGGCGTTTCGGATGCATTACACAAAAATAAATCACTTCATCTCAGTGTCACGCCACACGCACGATGGACGGTCTCTCTCGTTCATAACAAAGCACACCGTTTGAGGCTCTCCGCAACACCACTGCAATGCATTCTGGCAGGACCAACACACAATAAAAATGCGCTTCTTAAAACAAGCCAATCATCCTAATTTGCGTGTCTGCGCTTTATAAAAGTTCGGCAGAGGGGTTCTTTTTAACAATACTTGCCAAAGGAAAGGGATTCGGCGGTTGTTTTCCACCCAAACTCCGACGTGGACCTCTTCCAAACGCAACAACAACACGACCACACGAAGACCCCGCCCTGGAGGAGGCCCAATAAACGTGGGAGAAGTTTTCTGAGTTTATCGCCAGCGTCCATCAGCGCCGGCCTCACGGCGGGGGGACGGGAGGACGGGGTGCTGGGAGCGATGTGTCCAGTGTGGCTCGCATGGCTCGGCATGGCCAGCGTGGCCCAGCGTGGCCCAGGATGATGGGACGGAGCATCTCGCCGGTCACGGGGCGCGGGCGGCGCTCGCTTCGGGGGGCAAGGAGAAGCAGCGGGTGAAGAGCTCTCGAGTCCGCGCCAACGCAACGCCAGCCCCCCCCCCCCCCCCCCCCCGAACTCACCACAATGAGACGGCTTCGTAAAATAACGACCGAGCGCTCGCTGTTGGGAACGTCTATAATGTAAGTGAATAATGCACCCCCTTCCCAGATTTGTTTCTGTGCAGCAAAAACAAATAACAAATCCCATTGGCCACACGGCCTTCGCTGCTTAGGTTTCAATACGAGCAACACTCTGGAGCGGACTCGACATTCAGTGCCTCATCAGCAGTCGCGCTCACTAGGACCAACCGCTGGCGAACTGTCCGATGTTTATAGGCGGCGCCCGACGGTTGCTCAGCAGAGTTGGGACGATTAGCCCACTGGGTCGATGAAGCGACTTAAGTTCGTAATCAACGCGCGTGTTTCCTGATCGATTACTCGGTTGCCTTCAGAGAACGGCCGTCGCTCCGACATGCTCCCTTCAGAAGGCGGGAAACCTCTGCACAAGCCATGTGCAGCGGAGCCTGATTGATGATGCAAATGACATCAGCAAGCCACGCCCATCACCTCCCATCCAGCGGCACACGTGTGAACAGGTGACTCTACTTTTGTTACAATTTTTACGTGACCAATATTATCCGTAAGAGGTTTTTGGGGGTAGATCGCGTAAATGTATAAATATATATTCATATAACCGAACTGATACTATCATCAGTAGAGTAAATCGATTACTTATATAATTAGTTAACCTAGCTCGAGTGTTCATGCCTAGGAAGGCCCAAACCCTCTCACGCTCCCAACCTCTGCCTGTCCCTCCCTCGCTCACTCCCTCACTCATTCACTCGCCACCCCGCTCCCTCGCCATCCCCTCCCTTCCCTCCTTCCGTCTCTCCTCCTCCTCCCTCCCAGCGGCGCCGTCACACTGCACCGCCGCTTGCTGCGCCCCAAAAAAACAGGATGCATATTCACGCTGGAGCCCTCTCCTGTCAATCAGCGGCGCGCCTCAAGCTCAATTTAAGTGCTCTCCTTTGGGCTGAGTGCTGCATGTCACGCGCTCGATAGTACGTGACTTTCAAGTATCATAAATAATTTTCTAAACTGTGCACGAAGTAGTTTTTGTGATAATTACAGTCGACGGAATGCAACAGATGCGCCACGCTCCCTTGAAGGGCTGACCGAGGCACCCAGCACACGTGGGGCGAAACGTCGGACATCGTGCCAGACGACACGCGGTACAACCCGAAGACGCGTCAGACAGCACGGTACTGCACAACCAGAGAAGCCTACGTAGTGATGACGAACCCTCATTTGTCGATCCACTGCTGAAGGCCTCCCCATGCCATGCCAGTCATAGGGCCGATTTCAGCTTCATCACGCTGGACAGCGTGGGTTGGTAAGGGAGTCCGGGATCAGTTCAGGTATCACACGTAACCGATGTTAGCCCCGGCAGGGAATCAAATTCAGGTCGCCAGGTTCATAGCGCGGTGTGCTAACCACTGAGCCACAGCTGCATGCACCAGGGGATCTATTTTTAACGTGGTCACCGTGTATCAAATGCCTTGAGCATCTGGAATGTTAAATGAACTCCAATCACAGCATCGCCGTCACCTTCAATCATATTTGGATTGCACCTTTCATTGGGAATTAGCTCTGCAACGGACAGCACTCCCCCTCACCCTCCAGCCCCACCCCCCACAATGCAACGAGTTTGTTTTAATTTTGGGTCACCGTTCTATTCAATAACTAATTATTTCGTCTCGTTTATCGTGACAAATCTGAATTGTCCATTTAATTTGTTTCGTTCCATCTCGTCCGTCCGAACAGCCCAGAGGGTTACGTTTGCATCTGTTTAGGACAACTTGAAAACGCCGCAAACGATCCTTACAGGAGGACACGCACGGACCCGGATGCGTATCCTGTAAGCACAAATGTCGATTTTTTTAATCGCTCAATTCACCGTTACATATCCGTGCCCCACCGGTGGCGTAGCGTGGCTGGCAAGGGTCCTGGCGCAAGCAATGAAATGGGGGCCCCCCTCTCCCAACATCCCCCCCCACAACCCCTCTGAAGCACAGCGCCTGGGCAGCTCCATCCTGTGAGCCCTGGTGCGATTGCACTGCCTGCGCACTCGATAGCGAGTGAGTGCAGTGGACACGTGGTTAAGTGTGCACATGTATTGCCCCTTTTTATATATATAACGTCACGTGATGCGTGCACCCGGCCGACTTTGCCTGCCGCAAAGCCACAGTTGTGTTTTTAACACGCACTGGCATTACACACGTGAGGGGGTGTGCGTGCGTGCGCGCTCTCAGCAATACGGAATTGGCCAAACAACCCCAAATGCAAGAGTGCAGATTTATATCGCGTCTAAACGTGACTACATCTCAAGCTGCTGTACACAAACAGTGGGCACATTCAGATGTTACAGGGAGACGGGGGCAATCAGTCAGAGAAAGGAGAAGACAACGTTTTAAGCCTGGACTTGAACAGGGGCGTTCATCACCATGGGGGCAGCAGAGGAGAAGGAGCGACCCACCCATTGAGTGGCTATGCAGTCCCCTGGAGTCAAGATGAGTGGGAATGACAACGCAAATGTTTCACGCAACCGCTGCAACAGTCAGCGTTTATCATGTGTGGGCTTTGGCGAGGCTCTGGTGGTTAAGGGTTTCAAAGTGTTCCTGACTAATCGTGTGAACACACTGTTGTACAATAGTAACACAGGCAGGAAACCAAGTGCTAGTCCAACAGCACTCAATGGATGACTACAGGGCATGCAAGTCAAAAGCCATGCTCTGTCACATTCAAAGAGAATGTTTTGAAATCCACTCGCAGTCCGCAAACACACAAGAATAAAGGCCGTCTAGCCAGCCACGTTCAATGCACAGTCACATTCCTCCATTCACTCAACGTTGACTCGGCTCGAGCTGGACAAGTGAAGATCACGTGGGGGGGGAAGGTACAAATAGCGCTTCTGCGGCCATCTGGAACGCTCTTCCTTCCGATATTAGGAAGCCACCGCAGCTCTGCACTTTCAAATCATGTCGATTGAAAACTCATTTCTTTCCAACTGCTTTTTGCGTTCAGTTTGTTGTCCGTTCCCCGCACCTCCGATCAGCGCGGTTGGTTACGTACGGTGCGAAAGAAGTTTAACACACAAGGCACAAGCTGCAGTCCTCGCGAATTTCTTTCGCATGCCATTGCTGACGGAAGACCTTCCACAAGGAGGCAGCTCAGGAGAGTCTTGGGGGATGTACAGTAGAGGGCCCACTCTTCCACGGTAGCCGCATGTCTCCGAGGTGGTGTGGTGCCCACGCTTTAGGCCGCCGCACGCAACCTGCTGATTTACCAACTGTTGTGTTTACCTATTTTACACCGCAGGGTGAACAGAGGAGTGGAGAGGGGGGGGGGTGATTTTAAAAAATATATATAATCTTGCCCAATTGTTTCAGCTTCGAGATCAACCTCTGTACGTACGTTGAACTTCTTTCGCACCGTACGTAGCCAACTCCAGCATCGCCGACCATGACAGCCCCACTCCCCCTACAACAGATCGCGAATCGTACGACAAACATGCTCGGCCGTGAGTAAAGCGAGAGCCGTATTTGAGTGAAAATTAAAATCCCCGCAACCCTGACGCATTTATGACCAAGCTGGCTTGGCACGAACGCTAAATTTGTACCATCCCTTCCACAGCTAAAACGGAAGCCACACGCTCAGCCGTGCAACTAATAATCCGTAAACCTGGCGCAGCCTCTGTCTGTACCCCCTCGGGCCCACCGCCCCCCTCACCCGCCCCATGGCACCATCAATTGACAGTGGATCATAGCCCTCACGCTCTTGTGCGCATCATCAACATCAGCAGCTGCACACTGATCAAGGCCTCCTCCCTACAAGTCGTGACTCTCCATCAAGGTTCTGCGATGCCACAATCCCCACTGCACCTGGGCAATGATTTCGTCGCTCCATCTCCCTGGGCAGGCATTCTTGGGACTCATTCCAATCCCGAGTGCGTGTGCATTCGCCTGCTGTGTAACTTGCATCTCATTCGCGGCCTCCGCGGCAGTTCTGTAACCATGAAGAGCAATCGCATCTTTATTTTAACCCCTAAAATCGTGAGCTGTAATTTAATAGATTTTTTTATGGCGCAGTTCTTCTTAAGTGTTCCTGCGGGGCTGGTTGGGACGCTGGCATTTTAGTGACATTCGTTAACTCAATGAAGCGTTCATTTTACATCGGCGGGGACGGTGAGAGCTGGCGCACGCAGACCCACGTAGCCATGGCGGCAAGACGCAGCAATGCCATTAACCCCCGGAAACCCCAACGTCTCAACGACCAGAGGGCGCGTTCGTTAATTGCTCTCCGAAGGCCATAGCGGTTTGTACCCATGATGTCCGACGTTCCGCTACACGTGCTGGGAGGTTATTCAGGAATTTGCTCTTGTTGTCGTTGTTTTTATTAATGTTTGCACTGCGTCTTGCTCGCCACGATGTCCCAAATGTGAAATGTGGAGAGGGCACCGTGCCGACCGACGGGCGGCAACACCCGCGGGCACAGCGGAGGGACATACAGCACAGTCCACGGGAAAGTGCCCTTCCCGTTAACGTTAAATTCACGGCCCCTTTAACAAACAATTCGGCGTTTCCCCCCACGAGCAAATCGATCGCCCTCGCCACATGCCATTAGACAATTAAAATACGAGCGGCCCGATGACGACAGCAGTTGGCGGAGCGGTAAACGCCAGTCGGCCACCGCTTGCCGAGAACTCCGTGCGTGTTTTGAAAACGAGCAGCAGGCGTGAGACGGCATCACAGGCATGGAGAGGGGACCTTTTGCCACGCGTACGGACACCATCGCCGCCCTCGCCAGCAGCAGCAGCAGAAATAATTGCAGCAGGTAAACAAAACACAGATCCCCCGTATAGCCTCAACAGACTGTAAACACACGGTGTGCCGCACAGCAAGCTGACCCAGCCGACGCAGCCTTTGTAGAGCAAACTCACAATTCGCGTTCACTCCATTCCAAGGTTATTTATTTTATTTGTTCTTTTTAATCATCACAATATTGAACCTGATAATTGTTTTTTTTACCCTTCAATCTGGCAACAACATTGGCAGTTTCTATCTGGCAACAAAACTGTCAGTTTTGTTGCCAGATAGAAGGGCAAAAAAAAATAATTATCATATTTTTTACTGGAAAATGAGGTTCCAATGGTGAATATTGAACCTGTTAAAATCCCTCGAGATGGAACATCTCATTTGCTAAGGGTGTCCGGGCCTGGTAGCCCAAGGCATGGCCTTCGAGGGAAGCTGAACGGATGTCGCCCAATGCCTCCGCTGACTTTCCGAGGGCCCACGATGTGGCCCAAAGGTCACAGTCAAGATCGACCCCGAGATTCACAATCGTTAAGAGAAATGATGACCTCCCCACCTGGAGCCAATGCGCGCTCCCCTCTGTGCCCACTGACACACACACATACATGCATTCTGTTTCATTTCTAGATGAGAGTTGATGGGGGGGTGGGGTGGGGTGGGTTTGAGGCCGGTTGTGGGGGGATCAGGGCGAGCGGTTGTGGGATCCAAACCCGCAGCGCGTATTTACGAGGACATCCCCATGACAACGGGCCGCTTGGCGGGCGGAGGGGTCTGGCGAGACGGCGCAGAGGGAAGGGCACGCTCGCTCGATCGCAGCAGCAGCAGCAGCAGCGACTTCAAGGCTTCACTTTGTAAGATGCGCCGACGCCATCGCTCTACGAGCACCTCGACGCGACGGCCCTCGCCGAACACAACACCGGCACTGCAGCGGGCCGAGCTGGCCGGGAGCGTGGCGATGCGATTATAACGCAATGGCTGCATTTGCACCGATGACCTTTCTTCCATGCCCAAAACATTCTCTTGGTATGTTGAACTTCTTTCACGCCGTACGTAACCAACCGTGCTAATCGGAGGTGCCAGGAAGTTACGGCGTAACTTGCTGTTCGGAAATGAGGTGCTGGGAGCTTCTGCAGGGATTGAGCATTCCTACGAACTTCCTAAAAATCGAAAGGTTTCCGGCGGATGGTTCCACTGGTAGCGATACGTCGGGACATGGTGCCATGGGACAAGTGGTACAACAACCCAAAAACACGTCGGAGAGCTGCATCTTCAAAGTTGGCTGTGAAGATGAAAATAACCAGGGCTTGTGCAGCTGGGGCTCCGCTTGTGTCACCCTCATTGGCAGTTTATCTCTCGCTCAGCTCAGCCGTTGATCAAGGGGAGGAATTTCATCTGCACACAATGGCTCCGAGCAAATTGGCAATGGTTAAACGCTTCTAATGAACGCTCCGGGATAATAAATTGCGAATGAAGATTAATGCGCTCCGCAATATTTATTCGGGACGACCGGCACTAAACCCAGGGTTCACTGCCAAGTGCCGCGCTACGGCGGAGCTGCGTCTGGACGCGACAGAACGAAACGCAGCATTCGTGGGAATTCAGGGGAAAACAAAATTTGGCAGCCGCTTCTGGAAAAAGATCAGTCCCCGGCGAGAAGGGACAAAGGGGGAGTCGGAGCGGGAGGATGCGGGACACGGCGGTGAGGAGACCACGGTTGCTGCTGTTGGGGGGCTGGCGAGTTGCGAACGCGACGCCTCAACAAAGAGACTGCGAGCCTGTTTGATGAGGGCAGTTCATTACCCCGGATAACGGTCCCCTGTAATTAGCGCGCCGGAGTACGATCAAAAGCAAGCGACGCTCACCGTCGCGGCTCGCGCGCGTGGAGTGAAACGAGTTGACCAGACGCTTGGGGCGGCGCACGCTGTGACCGAACGTCTCGGGCTAAACTGAGCGCGGGATCGCGATACAGCGGTACCAGAAATGATGGCGAAGTGATAACGGACGGACGCACGGCAAGCGTTGCTGCGGGCGGTGAATTTCACTCTGCCCTTGAGCGCTCGTTTCAATAAAAAGCGACATCAAAACAGAGCGCTGGGGCAGGTGGCAAACTTAGCAGAGGGATTTGCAACAACATCTCCCCCAACGTCCAAATCCACACCGCTCGTACTCCGAATGCCACAAAAAAAAACGTAAGCTCGTGCATCTCTAGAAATGGGACCACCTCTATGCCCGGCACCAATTCCCCAAAAGAGAGGGGGGCATCAAGCTATCATTGTGTATCGCTGAACGCGGGCACATTTTTTCAGATACTGCATATCTCGATAAGAGACGGCCACAATTCATCCATTAAATCAATACACTCGAAATAAAAATCGTTAAGGTTCTTCTTTTTTCCCCGGTCGATTACTCGTTAGCTTTTTAAAAAATGGCGGCTGCCCCCACATCCTGCCTCTCGAATGCGGGAAACCCCCGACAAGCCACGCGCAGCGTGACGTGCCGATGACGTCACAAAGCCATCATCTCCCGTCCAGCGGCACACGTGGGGACAGAGTTGAGACTTCTTTTTGCCCAAACTATTTTTGCGTGATCCAATTAGTCGAGTAATCAAGTGGATAATCAGCAGAGTGATTGATTACTTAAACAATCGGACAGCCCAGCTCTGTTCTCTATCTTGGTTCTGTAACCACTGTCATAAGTTAATGTCTGTTAAAGCAAATCCACATAAATTGATTCTGTATTGATTTCCTACATGCAATGTATTTATAAGCATGTACAGTACTGTAATTATCAGCACAGAAGTTAACGGGTAGCTGTCAAGGGCAAAATGTATTTGCAACACTTGCAAATTGTCCTTTTTGCAGTGGATTATGTCTCCACGTCTTGGGTAATCCTTTGCTACAATTTTTTCCAGTTTTCTCATGGATACGTCCCTAAAAGCAACACAAGTGTACGAAAAAGTTTGATTCACGTTTGATCATCGTTACAAGAGTTATCGTCACTCCACTTTACAGACGTGACGACGGACTGAAGGACGGACCTAATGCATTGCACGCGTTCAACCCGAGTTGGATGGCGTTGAAAAGGACGCAGGCCCCCCCCCCCCGCCGCGTGACGTCACTCGACATGAGGGCCACCCCCACGCGTGACGTCACTCCACATGGGGCAACCCCCCCCTCAATAATAATCATGAAGAGGTGACGTCCTCCAAATGGACACCCCCTCCATTAATAATAATTAGCGGGTGACGTCGCTCCACATGGGGGGGGCGAGGCGCCTCCTCCCCCCTCCTCAGCGTCAACTCACAACCCTCACTACAAAGCCAAGAACCCTCACGTCACGTGATCTCCGTAACGCTGTTGAGACATAGCACAAAAAATGACGCCATGATGAACAAGGGATTATAATCTTTAAATTGAATAAGTCTGTGTCACCGCACCCTTACAAACTGCACACGAATTGATGCAATGAATACCACGTCGCGGTCTGCTTTTCGCTTGCAAGTTTCAGATTTACTGCAATACACCCGTCCTTGGACGGGCAAAATGCTCGTTTTAAAAAATAAACGCGTTCTATCACGGCACATGGCGCTGTTTAGAGCGACAGCATCTTGCGGGCGGCTCTTAATGTGCGCCGGGCACGGCACGGAAGCCCGCTTTGTTTTGTTGCTGGAGTTGGGATTCTTTGTTCCTTGGGCATTTTGTCCCAATTCCCAATGAGGCTTCGCGAACCCCCCGCGAACCCTGCATTGTAAACGCCGCGAACAACGCGAGCACAGAGGAGAGGCCGGCCTCCCGGGGGGGGGGGGGGTGTCCCCGTGCCCCCACTCACTCGCTTGCTCACAAGCTCAGAGCACCCCCACCATGACGAGCCATTAAAAACACCCACCAGGGTGCAAATCGCACGGCACCGCTGTAACAGGGCTGGCATTGGCGTCGGGTGTGGAATTGTCCCGGACCAGTCCCCGCCACAGAGTGATTGACGCGTCAAAGAAGCCGGTGCTGTGGTGCAGCTTTCGACTCGACGACGAATGGAACCATCTCCTTTCGCCGCGACTCGGGCGGCCTATGGAGAGAGAGGGCTTTGATGCCGCGGTTTTAATTCCTGAAACTCTGCCAGACCGTCGGCCGCCGCTTGCCGTGGGCTGGGCCCGCCTCGCACGCACGGGAGAGGCTGCGTGCCGGATGCGAACGCTCCCGCGTTGCGGCGAGTCTGTGCGGTCACCAACTCTGATAGAAGAAGCAGATACCGGAGCAGCGCCGTAATTTCTTGCTCACGCCACTGGCAATCTTGCCAGTGGTAGCAGTGGTAGCAGTGGTAGGGCCTCCGCCAGAGACGGCACTGGAGAGTTTCCCTCAAGCGGGTATTTTGACCGACTCGTTCACGCGCAGCGCCAGACTTCTTGATAGAGGTGGGGGGAGTACCCACACACTCTACCCCACCAAATGCGGCATCCCGATCAACTAGCCGTGGCGGACCCAAAGATTTGAGAATGCTGCCCTATTGTATTAACTGCCGCGCCGGGAGATCGATTTGAACCGGTGACCTCTGGCTCGCATCTTTGTCGGCTAATAATTTTTATGAATTATTAAGTCATTGCAGATTTGGTTAATTACGCTCAGTATTAGAGCCTCAAATACAAGTTCACCTCCATTTACTGTGTTATTCTCCGAGGCAGACGTCGCCAAAAAACACAATTACAATAGCGGCGCCACGTTTGGCCGAAATCATCCAAAACATTTTTTATTTTAGACATTTCTTTTTGCGTTCCATTCATCACGCTCCAGCAAACCGGTCCCTCAAAAGGGGAACTATAGTTTGTCAACAGCTGGGCAAAGCAGCAATCCCCATGGGGAAAGAATGGGCATGCTTCCTTAAATACTCGACTGAAGGTGCTTGTTTCAGCACGCAGCGCGGCGCAAATGAGCCGTTCTGCAGAATTATCCGCAACACTGCAGAGCATGCACTTTGCGAAAGACCGGAACCTTTTGCTTTTCACCATGGCTGGCCATCGGGCCACTGCCCAGGGTCGTTGTTCGAGAAAGACGCCCTGGCCGAGACCTCGCCAGCTTCGTACACACGTTCATTTACGCCCCCTTTGTCGATCGACTGCCGGACGAGGGCCTCCCCGCGCCATGCGGGTCGTGAGAGCCGTGTGACCGTACGTCACCGCGCTGCTCCAGTACCAGTTGGTGAAGTCGGGGAAGCCTAGATACACAGTACAACAATGTATGTACTGTGCTCTGCATCCCCCTGCTAACCGCGCGTAGCACAGCCACGCAGCTGCCAAAGACAACCTGGCGCGCATGGGTGGCGACCGATCCAAAGCACGATGCAGGCTCAGCCCTGCTTACCTTCCGAGCTGTGAAGAGATCCCAGTCAGTGAGGCACGTTTGGCGATGACATTCGAAATCCCAGCGCGCACGCCGCAATTGCCAGCAACCAAACACAAGCCACACGATCCCGAGCAGGGCCAAGATTGCTAAAAGCTAACTCACCGACATCCACAGTTACACATTCAGGGTCAACAACGCCGATCCTTCCATTGGCCAACGGCATGCCATTGACAAATAGGATGAGCATGCGTGCCTAGTGATTGAGAGCACATGTCCCACACAAACAGCTTCTTCGCCCGTCGGGTGAGGAGAGAGAGACGATGTTGGGTTGTGTGGGGGTCAGAGAGCAGAGGCTGAGGCACCAATGGTGACTGATAAAATTTAGTAGGAGACAAAACGCTCACAGCTCTCCGGCGCCTTTTTGAGGGTTGCGCCACGTGTCGTTCGGCACAATGTCAGACATTTCCCTCCACCCGCTCGGAGCTTCTCTGGGAACTGAAGAGCGCAAGGAACCGAGGAAGTTCCCCAGCAAGTGGAGCGGAACGTCGGACGTCGTGCAGAACAACCCGAAAACACATCGGAGAGCCGTACAGCACAACCACAAAGGCCTACGCCGTCCACCGCTTGTTTCTAAAACTACTAAACTGTTTTTATTTTACCAAGTAAGGTCCACTGAGCTACATAGCTCATTTTCAGAAGCGACCTGGCCACAAATGATAGCTCAAAAAAGTGCCTTACCAGCAAAACACTCGAAGCGCATGTTGATTGTAAATTGTGGAGGGGAAAAACCGGAGGACCCGGAGAAAATTCCACGCAACCACGGGGAGAACATGCAAAGTCCAAATATACAGCAGGCGTCAGGGTCGGGATCGAACCCATGACCTCCTGCATACCAGGCGAGGTAGATAACATCTCGCCACCATGGAGCCCGCCCGACCGAAGCTCGTGGCTTAAAGCTGCCGAGCAAGCGCTATACTCAAAAAACACATCGGCGCACTTACGTGGTTTGCGCGAACAATGCGCCGTGTGGAATGCGTCGAATAACAAAGCTTCGAGTGTTTTATTGAAAACACTGGAGCTTTTTTTCCCTCTCCGTGCTGCCGGACCCTTGGGACAACACTGGGCCCAATGTGTCCATTCAGCTGCTGTTCACTGACACGGGGAGGGGTGGGGGGGGAGGTTTGCCTGCGGGAATCGCGCTGCAGGAACGCAAGGTGCATTCCCGCGTGCGCAGTGAGAAATGTCCTCGTACCAAACTCGACTCGTGACCTTGGTCTTTCCCAAAACGAAGGTCGACGATTTTAATTTGTTAACCCCATCCCGCCTTTCACTAAAATCTCCGCACTCAAAAGGATTGCAGACTGGCGTGTTACAGGGCCATGAGCAGGGATAATCCCTGGGTGCATCTGCCAGTGGAAGAGGCTTTATCGGGGACACATGGCCGCCCTGCGTGCAACCAGCCCCAACGTGAACGTGCACGGACACCTTGGCACTCGCTTGCATCGCCACAAATGCGCCACAACAACAGAAACTGGCAGATGCACTAACTGTGCTCCCCAAGGTGCTAGAGGAAGGAAAACAAACTAAATGCAAACTGCTTATTGTGTTTAGTTTGTTGTCATCTCCGATTAGCGCGGTTGGCTACGTACAGTGCGAACGAAGTTCAACATACATGCGCACGTACCTGAACTGTTTTAGGCGCCAGGTGTTCTGACCACTGCTATGAGCGTTACTCCTCTGCCCTCAGTTAATTGCCGGAAGAGCAACTGCCCACTAGCTTCCTTAATGAGGCTCCTCCGCAAATAGGCAATGGGCAAGAACACAAATTGGTACCAGCGACAACAAGCACATCTTTAGTAGTGCCCGTGTATGTACATGGCTTACAGGAGTGAATTACTCATTTCAAATTGTTATCAAGCAATTCGCTGTTATGCACCACAAATACATTTTAACCCCTAAAGTTATGGCACTTCATGTGGTACTGATAAGTAAAATCTGACCTGGGCTCATGGGCTAAAAGGACAATCCTAACACCACTGGTACCAGTCAATCACCAAGTCCACTCAGCTCCGTATATCCTTCTGTACCGCGTTAGTCCATCTCTTTCTCCAGTCCTTGCTATGCCCGTTTAGCTTGGGTAGCTTCTGCCGAAATGTACCACATTTATCGGACTCGCCCACATGTACGTGAAGCGGCGAAATGTAAGGAGAGATAAACGTAACAGCTCAATGCATCGAGCAAAACGGCAACATATCGTCGAATCACAACCGGAAGCTAAGGCAAAAATGCAGCAACTGAGCGTTTCCTAATTTCAGACATCAGTAATGTGGTTCAATCCCAAAGCTGTGAAAGCAGTGATCCGAAAGAGGATTTTTTTTTGAGTTCCCAGTGACAGATGCAGTTAATGCATTTTCACCTCGTGGCTTTGGCACATGCCCCCAACACAGTGTTTGTACATCCGTCAGGCAAAGCAACAGTGGTAAACTTAATGCTGGGCTATTCCACACATCACGCAGCCTCGCAGTCAGTCGAAATGTCAACATTATTTGAATATTGTACCGTACTACATATGTGGGGTTCGATTTCGAAGGGAACTAATGTAATTTTATTTCTATAGTTTCAGAATAAAATGGAGTATTTGTCGAATAAGTCAGTGGCTTCATGCACACACACGCGATAACCTACGTGTGCCATCCCCCCCAGCGTCTAGGAAAGGAATCGGCGGATCCGAGTACGTCCGACGCGGCGGTATTTCACGAGCGTTTCTCCGAAAACAAGGTGGACAAATTATTTTCATCCGAAGCGCGGCCCTAAATAGGGTGGCATATTGCACCCCGTGTTAAAAAGCCACCGAGCGATATTAATCGTTACCCACAGCTTGAAAGGATTAGAAATGTCCATCCGAAATAGTGAAACTCAACAGCTTCCGTTGCGTGCGTACAACCCACGGATGGGAGTTAACCTTTGACCTTAAACGATGTTGCCGAAAACCCCGCCAAACCCTCTCCCCCCTCACCCCTCGAGAGAAAAAAAGCCAACTTGGGTTGAAATTAAGACGAAAAATGAGTTTCCACTTAGTACATGGAAAAAAAACATTGATAAAGGTCGAGAAAGCCTACGTGTTAAACTGATAAACGGAACATTTTAAAACGGGAAGAACTGGAGGCGGAAAGAGATGCGGAAGTGATCAGGGTCTTGTTCACTCCCCTTGCCCTGGGTTTTACACACAAAGACAAACATCCCCTGTATAACCTTAACAGACTGTTTGGGGCAAGTGCTGTTAGCGAGCACCTATGAAGGCCGGCCCGGCACACGAGGGGGTGGGTGGCCAGCACCACGCGCGGCCGCCTTTGTCTCCCTAGTGGTGATGTTTACACACCGCACCAGGTATTATTCAAGGCTGAGTCGACCAAGGGGGAGGTGCAGGACCGATTCAGATAATCGTCACTGGCGTTGGCCTTAAGCGGGAATCGCTTAGGGGCACAGAAAGAGAAGTGGGGGTAAACATCGGCACAAGACAAACAATCGAGGCCACTGAAGTCCGGTGAGAGAACAGGACGCTGCAATGTTATGGGCACGTGACCAGAACGGATCGTGACCGGCTGCGAAAAGGACGGCGATGGGTAGAGAGAAGACCGTGATCTGCATGAACGTAAAACGCTGGACGGCGATGGAAGCCGTTTGAGTTGAAAGACTCAATGATGACCAGAGAAGTGGAGAGAACACTGCGAGGATTTGGTGGACGGAAGTGGCCAATCGTGCTGATTGGAGGTGCAGAGGGAAGGACAACAAACTAAACACAATAAGCAGTTCTAAAGAAATTAGTTTTCAACCCAGATTTTAAAGTGCATAGCTCCAAGTGGCTTCATAATATCGGAAGCCACTGGATCATAACCCCAATGGCTCAAAAGGGTCAAGATATTAAAAGGGGGATTGTGCCCGAATCCCTGTACTTTCGGCTAAAGTGAACAATCTGCTGCCGGGTGGAATCACGGTGGGTTTGTGTTTCCATCTCCCGGATGCCACGATAATTCAATCCTTTACATCCCACCACGGATCCCCCCCCCCCCCCCCCCAGGCAAAATATCAACAGCCATGATCTATCGACTGCTGGATGAGAGCCTCCCCTAAAGCTGCTGCCATATCTCACCATCCCGAGATGCAAGCAATCCACCCGTCTAATTGCTGCACACCAGCTGATTTCGTTGCTCCATCTCCTCCGAGCCACACGTCTCAAAACGCACTGCGGTATGTGGCCATAAAGACATTTGAAGAATCTCCAAATATGGGCATAACGTAAGAAGGAAGCAGTTATAAGTTACAGCCCTTTGCCAATCCACTGCTGAATGAACACTAACCCTTAACCCCCCTCTACCACCACCCCCACACCACCACGAGAAAACCCCTCCCCCTCAACGCCCCCACAGTCTCCAGCAGCAGCAGCAGCAGAGGCAGCACTTATCCCGGTCTGAGCACTCGACTCCATCAAAGACTCCCATTGTGCAACGAGGCCAGAGTTCTCCTGCGCGCCGGCGCTTAACAACAAAAAACGTGCTTTTTAAATTATTTAAGAACGAAAAAATACCAAAACGCAATTAAAAATGTTCATTTGTAGGAGGAAAGGTTGGGCGCCGTCTACTGAGCGTTAAGGAAACGTTGCTAAAAGGAGGGATGGTGGGTGGGTGGGTGGCCAGCGGACGGGACCCCGAGCGGCTCTCACCACCCCGGGGCACCCAGGAGGAAGAGGGGCACCCAGGAGGAAGATGAGGGGCACCCAGGAGGATGAGGGGCACCCAGGAGGAAGAGGGGCACCCAGGAGGAAGAGGAGCACCCAGGAGGAAGAGGGGCACCCAGGAGGAAGAGGGGCACCCAGGAGGAAGAGGGGCACCCAGGAGGAAGAGGGGCACCCAGGAGGAGGAGGGGCACCCAGGAGGATGAGGGGCACCCAGGAGGATGAGGGGCACCCTGGAGGAAGAGGGACACCCTGGAGGAAGAGGGACACCCAGGAGGATGAGGGGCACCCAGGAGGATGAGGGGCACCCTGGAGGATGAGGGGCACCCAGGCGGATGAGGGGCACCCAGGAGGAAGAGGGACACCCAGGAGGATGAGGGGCACCCAGGAGGAAGAGGGGCACCCAGGAGGATGAGAGGCACCCAGGAGGAAGAGGGGCACCCAGGAGGATGAGGGGCACCCAGGAGGATGAGGGGCACCCAGGAGGAAGAGGGGCACCCAGGAGGATGAGGGGCACCCAGGAGGAAGAGGGGCACCCAGGAGGAAGAGGGGCACCCAGGAGGATGAGAGGCACCCAGGAGGAAGAGGGGCACCCAGGAGGATGAGGGGCACCCAGGAGGATGAGGGGCACCCAGGAGGAAGAGGGGCACCCAGGAGGAAGAGGGGCACCCAGGAGGATGAGAGGCACCCAGGAGGAAGAGGGGCACCCAGGAGGATGAGGGGCACCCAGGAGGATGAGGGGCACCCAGGAGGAAGAGGGACACCCAGGAGGAGGAGGGGCACCCAGGAGGATGAGGGGCACCCAGGAGGATGAGGGGCACCCAGGAGGATGAGGGGCACCCAGGAGGATGAGGGGCACCCAGGAGGATGAGGGGCACCCAGGAGGATGAGAGGCACCCAGGAGGATGAGGGGCACCCTGGAGGATGAGGGGCACCCAGGAGGATGATCGCGTGGCACGAGCGCGAGATGGGTTGGCGACGGCTGAGCAGCAAGACCACCATCCTCTCGCAGCGGATAGATCACGGTTCGATGTGTTACGTTGAACTTCTATCGCACTGCCGCACGTAGCCAACCGGAGGTGCGTGGGAAGGACACCAAACAGACGATGATGCTGATAAGGAGGCACGCTGTTGATCAAACACAATGACATTCTCCCCGGAGACTGAAGTCCAAATAAATATTGACAGGAGGCAGGGCGATGCATAGACTCATGCAACGTTAATCGAACGGACGCAGTGAAGTACAATGCTGTTTGCGGGTTTTGTTTGTGTGGCTTTTCTGGGCGCTACGATTCTCGCTCGTGACCTACATCAGTGGGGAATACCAGCTCAGGTCCTGGGCCTGCCCTAAGTCGACTCGGCCTTAAATGAGTACCTGGTGTTGGTGTGTCAACATCAGCACTGGGGAGACAAAGGCGGCCTGGGGAGTGGTGCTGTGCCGGCCTTCATAGGTGGTCTCTAACAGCAATTCCCCGCAACAGCCTCTATTGAAGGCTGTACGGTGGGGGGGGGTGGTGGTCTTTGTTTGAGTTGAGTACTTTCCAAATTCTCAACCAATGTCATTTGAATTGTTACGAAAAGAAATCAGAACAAGACGTGCTGACGATAACAAACAATGAAGCAGCGTCACATTTCGTCTCCACGTGACATTCGGGTAGGTCAGGAAGAAAAGCCGAACGTGAAGAGAATTAACCATCAAGCCGTCTCGTTTCTGTTTTAACCGCGTGCGACGCCCCGTGCACGTATTCATTTGCGCACACAACATAAACCATGCATGCGTTATAGTTCGAGCAATAATTAATCGCAGGTTGTAGTAGCTGAGACTGAATCATTACCCGGAGACAATTTTTACGGGTTAATTAGCGAAAGACTATTTCGGAATTTCATTTTTTAAGGTAACGAAGTACAGTATTTGTATGATTTTCGCAGAAGCATGTTACTTGTGTAGTGGCATCGTGTTAGTTAATAACTACACCTGCATCCAAATGGGACAGACGCAGTTCAAAGCTCCAACTCCACTTTGTCTCACCCACACTTTGTTCAACAACCACACTGCAGGACAAATCTTTCCCTCTCTCTCTCTGCTCCTTTCCCCCATCACTGCTCCACCATGGAATTCCATTTAGAATCGTTACTTTTCACAAGTTCCTATCACAAACTTTACTCGATTCAAAAAACGTGCCGACTCTCATCGACAGCGACTACAACGGCGCCGTTTGTTGCTGGCCGCTTGGCTTTTTAAAAGCCTGTCGTTGTCTGGCTCGGCAAACTTTGGGTTAAAAAAAGAAATGCAATGAATGGCAGCTACCTGGCGGGGTTCACGTGATTAGAACCGGCCGGGACAGTTGGCCAAGCTTATTAATCGACGAAAACTTTTCATAGACTCATCTCTGTTTGGGTGATTACTTGGCTCCCTTTAAAAAAAAATGGTGTCCCTCTGCCACACCCTGAATCCCTGAAGGCAGGAAACCCCAGTCCGTATAAGCCACACCCAGCGTAATGCAGCCAATGATGATGTTGGCTTACCAAAGCCCCTCCCATCACCTCCCGTCCAGTGGCACGGGTGAAAACTACTTCCGTGTGAACCGATTAGTCAAATGTAATCGAACCAATCGATAATATAATTGGCCGAGTAACCGATTACTTACTCAACCCGATATCACAACTAGTTTTAGAGCATTGTACCATAGTACAATTAGGCTTTTTACCCCCACACAATGTTCGTGTTATCCGATAAGTCGGGTAATTGAACCGACAGATAATCGGCCGGGAAATCCATTACTTATTTATCGGATATACCTAGCGCCACGGCATACAGTGTGAGTGTGACTGAGATGACCCACCCCTCTCTTTTCCAGGAACCAGAGACAAACAATGTGAGTGGCTCCACCAGTCCCTCCCTCCCCACACCCCGTGTCCCACAGGTGAAATGGGTTTTATTTTTACCTGCATGTGCCGTGCTATGGTCTGGCAAGCACGCAGCGCGCATGCGTTCTGATGTCGTTCGGTCAGTGAGCGATGTGATATTGGCTCAACAGGTCTCAGGAATTTCGTTCGAACCCCGAAGAAGTTGCGTTTAGTTTTTGTCGTCATCCCAGTAGGCAGCTCACTCCAACGCGAGCATCTCCACGATCGCCCCCTTGGTCTAAAGCAGAGGTTCTTAACGTTTGACTGCAGCCTTACATCCCTTGGTAAAAAAATAAATTATAAATACATCGGTTTGATGAGACAAAGTAGTTGTACTTACGTGCCCGTGCTTAATGTTTTTTTTATTATTTAGTTTAAAAAAAAATCTGGCCATGTCTCACACCCCCCAAAAAGGGCATCTCGCACCCCCAGGTTAAGAACCATTGCTCTGAACCCAAGGCAGCAGCGACAGCAGCAGCCCTTATAAATGTTCGATCTCAACAAACAGGTTGACTCAAAACGCGACCGAAAAGTAAAACGAGATCCTTCAGAGACGTTTATAGCACGATGAATCCAAATACCGTACAAATAATAACAATAATACCCTCAAATGAATTGTTAAGTATGCACTAAACGAGTGCATTGCAAAGCTGTAGAAGGCAAAAATCTATCATGGGCAATGGCCCTTCATAGCACTTTTAAATCATCATCTAGATTGAAAAGTAATTTCTTGAGAACTGCTTTTGTGTTCAGTTTGTTGTGCTTCCCCCGCACCTCTGATAAGCACGGTTTGGCTACGTACGGTGTGAAAGAAGTTCAACATAAAATTATACAAATAAGCCAAACATATATAGTGGATAATACATACATTATCCGCTCTGTACTCGTTGGCCTCTCTCTAGTTACGTTCTATGACAAACTGCCATTGCCCAAAATGTCACCTATTATGTATTTTTCCTTTTAAGGCCACACAGTGTTGACAATGAATGTGTTGAGTTTTTGTTATTCCTGCACTGCTGCCAACACAGCAGCAGCAGCAGCATCACCACCAGATAATTCATACACAACATGGAATAGCGGCGCAACGCAAGCTGGGCAGAAATAGCAGTGGGAATGCCCCCCCCCCCCCCCCATACGCAGCCTTGTAAAATATCGCAACGACAGAGCTGTACACGCTGCGCGTGGTGTAGCAATTCATTTCGACGGCACTTTCTGCTTTAAATAAAACCACACAACTGTAACACGCTCTTCCGAGTGCGATGCGGCAGCTACGCTGGAAACTGGGCGCACACATTTGCATTCGCTGGCGCACGCGTTTACATCAAAAGAAAGCAAATACGAGGATGCTGCGTTGGGACGATGGGCGGCACACTGGTACCAGTTGGCTCGATTCGATCTCCCGGCACGGCAACTGAAACGTGGGAGAATGTTTCTTAAATCCCCCACAGCCTCATCGCAGTTTGTCAACGGGGCGGCAGGTCGCGTGCGGTGGGGGTCAAGCGTTTGAGTGCTCCCCCCTCTTCCAAGAGATCTGGCCAACGTAGAAAGGTAGACCGAAAACCCTCGGATAAAGGCTCTCTCGAGTTCTTTTACGTGATGGGAGGCCCCTTCTGTCAGCAGGGTGTGAACAAGAAATTGCGCGGCTGCACCTCTGCCTCTTAGTCGAGCAAAGCGACACCGATCGGCGGCTGCCAGTAAAACACACACCGCTCGCCGGCGTTGGCAGCGCCTCTTGCCGACGGTGCCAAAGACAGAGCGATCGCACGCTGGCATGCTGGCAGGGCACCCTCTGCTGCATTGTAACCCCCTTAGCCCCCCAATCCAACATTCATCATCTCAGCCCAGCCGTGGACTCGCAATGCGGGGAGGGTGCAACGTGATCTACAATATAATCGAACGCAGGTCGCACACAATGTGGATCGGAGAAGGTGCAGGTGGGCCTCCGGGCCAGATGGCCAACGCCCCAACCCGCCCTCAGTCCAACGTAAAAAAAAAAGTCTCTCTCTCTCCTGTTACAAGCAACTCCGCACTGTGCACCCGCAGGTCCGGGTGCGGTTGGTGTCAAATTAATTTTAAGCCTCCATTCATTTCTCCCGACGAGTGTTTTGCCATGAAATTGCTGAGCTGTGATGTTACGCGCTGCTGCAAAGGGTGTTAAAACAAAGTGCCATTTTTTTTTCTTCACATTTCACACACCGGGCTGTTTTCACATTTCTTTAGAGATCTATTCGCGTCGTCCTATTTCAAATGCACGGCGCCCTAGGTAGCAATGATGTGGGCGTCAGTATGCACGGTATGCACAAACAATTACCAACATTATCAGCAACATCCGAAAACATTGGTAGCATCAGACCTTGGAAGCTAAGCAGGGCTGAGTAGTGGATAGTTCTTGGATGCGTGACAACCGTGTGCAATAAATAGTGGTCATGGGCCGAAGGGCTACATTGCAAAGGGCAAGAGGGCAGTACAGTAACTTCATTGTCCTACTCTACATTTCCATGCTCCTACGTGGTAACGGACGGTCAAATGTGCTGCCACGGCGTGGCAAGGCGAGGGGATGCCCTCATCCAGCAGTGGATTGACTTAAAAGGTTATTCAAGTACACTCACGACTCCTGTTATCCACAAGAGTTGTAGGATCTGCAAAATATCCAATTACCCGTTGTTCTATTCTTTCCTATTATCTGTAAATTTACCCAAAAGTCAATGTGGAAGAGTGTCCAAGAACTCATTTTTTTTCCATGGATCAGTGAAGTAAATTTACAGATAATAGGGTCCGTGGCATTGGTGCCCCATATTATGTCACCTTCTGGAAATGTTGCTAATGTTGAACAATATTTTAGCAACACTATGGAAAAGTATTTAAGTATATTTCAAGATGCCGGTTAGCAATGGAGCAGTTTCAATTCCCGCAAAAAACAAGTAATTGTATCGTTGTTACTCGTGTTGTTTTTTTGTTAATGCTAACTTTACACCACACGCTACAACCCAAAAAACACGTCAGAGAGCCATCCATCCCGACCAGGAACACCTACACGAGTGGCAAAGATGTTTTCTAAATGAGTGCGGGTAAAAGCTGTGAACTGGTTGCCACATACAAACTGCGTCACTTTACCAAAAGTAAAATTGGTGAACAGGGCCTGAGTAAACGGCCTGGGTGTGGGCATATACGAGTGTGACATTAAAAAAAAAACGCTGTGAAAATGAAATTCATGCGTAAAGAACAGGTAAATAAACTCAATTATGATGCCCTGAAGGTTACAGGTTCTCTGCAACTTTCCGTGTGACTTCCAGGTTAACCTTTAAATGTATCTCACCAGCTTATACCGGCTGAAAACCACCTGGCCCCCCTCAAAGCCAGTGCACAAAGATTAAGATTAGAGCCGGAAAGGGGGAAAAAAAGAGCACCTGCAAAATATACACATTTCAAACAAAAACAGTAATATGTCATATTGGTGATTTAAAGATGCTGCTATCAGACTGAAGCCGTTGGAGGGAAGTGGTCACTCCAATCAAAGGGCTGGCGGTGGGGTCGTGGTGCTTGCAAATGCTATAAACAGACTCGTCATCCTCAACCAAGATTCAAGAGCCGAATGGCTCACAGGGCTATACCTAATAAATGAACTTTGAACTTTGAACCACTCGTGCCACTTTTTTTTTGCCGAGTCGAGGACGTCATCCAGCAGTGGAAAGATTATTCTAATTCTAGTCTTGCCTATGGCAATATGTTGCCAATAAAAGTGACGTGAGTGAATTAAGAATCGCATCGGGCAACAGGCATTCATTTAAGTGAAGCGGTAGCTTTGTCTCCAAATTGCTGGCGGGCTTAAGTCACTTCATTGCATACCGACGAAACAGATTCCTCATAATTAGCCGTAATCTATCCACTGCTGGATGAATTCAAGGCGTCGCCCCAAGCTACCACCATCTCTCAAGGTACTGAGATTAAACTGAGATTAAATTTCCTTTAGCTCCTGCGCACAATCCGATTCCATTGCTCCATCTCCGTGGCAGATGTGAAAATACACTTTGGTACGTAGCCTTATATAATTCTGAGAAATCTCCAAATATGGTCATATTGCAACAAGGAAGAAGTTGATGAATAAAGGTATCCCCATACTATGGCCTCACCACACTGGTTTGTAAGGGTGGGGGGAGGTGCTGGGGGGGCATGACCGGCTAAGAAATCACTTGCTATTGATGTAAGTCATGGCCAAAAATCAAATGCAGGTCACCGGGTTAAGAGTGCAGTGTTGCTAACCACTGTGCCATACGACTCTCCATGCCAGCAGGAAACTCGCTGTAACGTTTAAGCACCGTTTTTTTTTCCGAATGAGTCAATGTGTTGGCAGCTGGGCCTCCAAGACCAGCCAGCGCACTTTGCACCTCGAGAATGCACGCAACGCTGTGGTATACGACGACACGTCATACAACACTTTGATAAAGAAACCGATTCTTCTCCCCGCCACGGAAATTCCTTCCACGAGAATTTGTGGTACAAAGGGGGAAAACGTCGCCGTTCGCGAGCGAGATTAACTAAACGTATAACGACGGCTCGTTTGCGAGAGCGGTGACGAGCGGAGTTGCTGCGTTCCAACAAAGACAACAGCGCCAAATTTAGTTGTTAACAAAAATGCAACTCTTTAAGAACAAACCTTTAACCAAACAGCAAGTCCCTCATATTCTTGGTTCTTTCGGTAAAGTCACATAGAAGGGAAATAATAAAATAATACAAGTAAAAAACAATACAAATTCTCACGACGTTTCGACTGCAACACAAGCAATCATCATCAGGTGTGAAATCCACAACAATCATCATCAGGTGTGAAATCCACAGCAAGAAAATTTGCTGTGGATTTCACACCTGATGATGATTGCTTGTGTTGCAGTCGAAACGTCGTGAGAATTTTTTATTGTTTTATATCTGTATTAATTTATTATTTCCCTTCTACGTGACTTTACCGAAAGAACCAAGAATATGAATCCCTGCAGTCACGAAAGCTTTAAAGCAAGTCCCTCTTTTAAATGTTAAATCATTGTCTCCTGATAGATCATCATCATCATCATCCATGATCAATCCACTACTGGATGAAGGCCTCTCCAAGCCGCCGCTACCTCTCACCATCCTGCGATACGATATAGAACACGACGAGGCCTCCATGTTATCTGGCCATCGGACAAAGACGGTCACTGCATCGCCACGCTTCAAGGTGCACTTCTGCGGCCGTCTGGAACGCTCTTCCTTCCAATATTTGGAAGCCACTGGAGCTATGCACTTTTAAATCAATAGTGAAAACTAATTTCTTGAGAACTGCTTTTGGTTTTAAGTTGATTGTCCCTTCCCCCACACCTCCAATTCGCATGTTTGGCTACGTACGGTGCAAAAATAAGCTCAATATACATACTACGTTACAATGATTCCACTAAATAAATATTGGGTTCTCAATTGAAGACAACATCTCTATAGTGCTGGAAAATAATAAAAGGCATTAATGCGTTCAAGGCTGAGTCTGAAGGCACCGCCACACGTTTAATTGCGTTTAATAAAAAAAATAGGACTGTGAAGAGATAGCGAGTCACACGATCCATCCATTAGAGAGTAAACACTGTACCGGTACGATTTACACTGTGCCAAAACCTGTCGCAATGGTGCAATTATCGTGCCGGAGAGTAAACCTGTGCATGCATCTGCTGCCACACCAATTACCCCGACAGACACAAATTAAAGTGGTTGTGCGTGTGTGTGTGTTGTGGGGAGCGGTAGTATAGTGGTTAGCACGCTGCGCTATGAACCCGTGATGACAATTTGAACTGGTTCTTTCCCTCCCCTAGGTCGACTCGGCCTCAAATGAGTACCTGGTGCGGTTGCTCTAATCTGCACTGTACAGTGATGTCACCAGTTATTTGTCACACTCGAACCTGCTGGGATGGGGGCAAAAGGGTAAAAGCTTTAAAACTCTTTGTTATTTCATTCAGTCAGAGTACCTTGGTACAAAGATGCTAGCAGGAGAATGGGTAACTGTCACCGATCAAATAGGCTCGTGTGTTTGTCCCTGCAACTAATAGGAATGGAATATCGGGCCTGTACCGCGTCTTGCTCGGCACGATGTCTGACGTTTCAGCTCCACGTGCTGGGAGCGACTGAGCCCCTGAAGACGCTGGTGTGAAACTTTGGACGTCATTACGGCACACGCGGCACCACCCGAAAACACATCGGGAGAATTATTAAGTACAACGGTGAAAACCTATGCAGTAGTCATGTTTTGTTTTCCAAAAAGTGTCAATGGAAACCTTAAATGTCCACATGTTAATTAAGAGACCTGTTCAAAACAATTGGCAAGTTGTTCAATTGTACAGAGGCAACATTTATATCACTAACATTAGTCAATTCTTGAAATTGCAACCATCGCCTCGCCTCCATTGGCCTTGCACGAGCTGTTATGTGCAAGGATATTTGTTTTGGACATGGGAATTACTGAATTAAAGGCGTTGGAAGATGTCCAACCAATTTTGTGACGTTTCAATCTATTTTTTTTGGGTGGCTTTCAAGCAGCACCAAGCACTCTGTCTTGGAGAGACATTTCAGGCTAGGACTCCGATGTATTTTAGGTTTGTATCGCACGTTGCTCGTCGCAACGGACGGCGCTTCGCTCCACTTGCTAGCAGCTGCTTCAGCACCAGGAGCGAAACGTTGGACATCACGCCGGACAACACGCAGCCGAGCAAAAACACAGTCCAAACCGAAAACACGACAGAGCTACATAGCTGTGCAACGCAAACACGAAAACCCACACAGTACAGGGTGATCACAAAGTTATTTTGCATCCTGCAGCAAGATGGGACTCCGGCACACAATGTCCCTCGCAAATTCGAGAATATTTGAAGCAGGAACTCAGTGGACTATGGATTGAGAGAGGATCTGATGTAACGTGCCAGCCCCGAAGCCCAGACACGACAACAACAAGGAGAACGCCTCATACTTAAGATTGGCAAATATTGAGGAACTCAAAAAGAGCTGTCCAGAACTGCCGTGTCCAGTATGCAGCCATCATCCACTTGGAATAATCTGTCGAGGAGGACTTTGGAACGAGCCCAGCTGTGTGCTGAAAGTAGCGGGGACAGCACACACTCAGCCTTTCGAGTCGAGGTTACATTCGAATGTTTTTCATGCAAAGTGACTTTGTGGCAGACTAAGCCAGCAACCTTGGGCCCTCTTTTCCTGTGAAAGAAAGGTCATTGTATTGGAACAAAGCTATATACCTTAATCAGTTTCTCAAGTCAATATGAAAATAACAACCGGGCTGCCCGATTCAATTTACATCGGCTGAATTCTCGAGCCACCACATGTTCAATCACTTCATCACAATTTTGGGAAATGGGGATTTATTTTGATGTGAACCTCAATTGGATGTTTTTGTTTATTTGTTTTAACCGTACATTACACTGGGAGGCAACACATGAATAGATCTGCATTTGCATTGTTAATCCTCAAGGATTTGTGTAAAAAAAGCATTCAGTGCAATAAACCATTCCTTTCTTAGTAAACAATGTGCAAATGTCTGTGCTTGTGCTGCGGTGAATATTAAAATACACCTTTACAAGAATTCACAACTAATGAAATTACATGAACTACAACATTAAAAAGGAGGAGAGTGAAAACTTCTTATGTATGTTAAACTTTTTTCACACCGTGCGTAGCCAACCGTCCTTATAATGACCCCGTCGTAGATATATTTCCCTATGATATCGATCCAATTTTTACATTTCTAAAATGATATTCTCATTTGTGATTTACAAATTGTTCCTTTGGTTACGGTTAGAGTAAGGGTTCGAGTTTCATGATGACCAAGCCGACAAAATATAAATTGAATAATCCAAAAGTAGTAGATCACTACATATATTGTCAGTCACCAAAATGTAGAAGTGCCAATGTTACACCCATTCGTGCCGTTTGCCAGGTTCTCTGCCGTTGTTTCCCCCTCTGCGGAAACTTCGCAGTTAAAGGAATAAGAACCATTCTGAGAAGTGCTGGTGTGGCGTACCATTGGACACTGGCACATTTCCACCACTGTATATGGTAAACAAACGATTTGGTGATGCTGCTGCTGAATTTGCGGTGGTGCAGAAGCACAATTAAACAACCACAAAACCCCTCTAACATTCATCGATAGCATTGTGCCTTAAAATATGAAATATATTGAGCAATGGCACTTCCTCACATCACGTGATACGACAGATATTGTGTCCGGTAGATTACCAACAAGAAAAACTGACTATTATTACAGGTCAGAGTTACCTGGTTTAACGTTTTCCCAGATCTCAAATTTAATCTGGCTGGAAAAAAAACATTGTAATAAAGGCTTCGCAGGGCATGGACATCCAGTGGCAGCATGATGTATGAAAACAAAATTACTCAATTAAAATTATCACATTTATCGGAACTGTAGAGTGCACGCCTATGACCAAGTCACCCGGGAATGCAACCAAGCTTGTCAGATCTTGGAAGCAAAGTGGCTTTGAGCTGGGACAGGGCCCACCATGCGTAACAGGGCTTCATAGGCCGCGTGGCTTAGGTGGTGAGCGGCAGATGGCAGTGCAGTCAAATCCATTGTTGTGCTGCACTTCTGTGCTCCTATATCAATGCTCCACAGCCTTCACTAATCCGCACTGACCAACGTGGTGCTGTGTGGTACAAATAAAACCCACGAGCTGTGTGATATGGGGACGGCTTCATCCAGCAGTGGAATGACTAAAAGCTGCATTCGTACATGTGTAGCACGTAAGATCGGCTGACCAAATGCATAAAATTGTCGTCAATTATGCAATTACCATATTATCTGGATTATAACGCACTTTTCTCCTCTCCCTTCTTTTTAGAACCAAAGTTAGGGGTGCGTCTTTTAATCCAGTCGCTGTGCGCGGTTTTGTGCAAGACCAGAATTGTAAAACTTCATGGACATTGTGGAAACAAACACGGGGTTTCGGAGCACATCTTACTTGCCGACGCTCTCTTATAACCCGGAGAATACGGTATCCCGTGCGGTCGTCAATCCGTCTATTGTTCTCCCTGTCAGCCTTGTCTATTGGGTCATTCTGATCTGTGCTGCCACCGCTGCCGGGGGTTGACAGGCGCGTGTAGTGTGGTGGCAGGGCCTCGCATGCTGCACGCCGACTGCGGTGGATTCCAGCACATATTGAGTGAGCGGGGGGGGGGGGTCCCGCTCACTCAAAATGCACGGCAGCCATCAAAGCCTGGCAACAGCCCGCAATGCGACTGCGGCTCAACGACGGAGACAGGTCGCCCGAAACAACGCCCGGGCGCTTCGCTCGTTCGCCGGCGTTCACGACGTCGCTCCCAGCCGTAGCCCCGTCCGCCGGGCTCATCGCCGACCTCGAAGTCGCGCGCCCCGACACCCCTGGCCGTACGAAAGGAGAAACCGGCCAACAATGGCGCGGTGGCCACTGGGGACGTACGTTTGGATTACGGGGACGGAAGGAGTGCGAGGAAGGATGCAGGCAAGAAGTGCCACGAGCAAATCGGGCCACACACAAGCACTTGCACGCTCATAGGGGTTACACAATACAGTACTGTAACACAGAAGGTCGCCGCCAGAAAGGAGGAAATAATGCGGAAAAAACACAACGTTTATATAAATACGTCACGGGAAGGGAAAGAGACAACACATAAACTATCGGATTTGCGTTGCTGCAGTTTCATTCGCCAATGCACAAATCATCCGGAATGCACCACATCTCATGAGTGCTTGGCAGGCTAAGCAATGTTTAGCCTTGGATAATGCTCGGATGAGTCATCGCCACACGTAACAGGTAACACAGGACGATCACATGGCTACATTGTGGGGCGGCAAGTGGGCACTGCAGCAAAATACACTGTTGTGCAAATACTACTCAAGCATCGGTGTTCTCCACCTTCGCCAAACCCACACTGACCAGCGAACCCCGCAGGACCCGCATGGCCTGGGTAAAGCTCTCATCCAGCAGTGGAATGACAAAAGAACAAGCAGAGTTGTATTCAAGCCCTACATGCCTTTCCCAACTTGGTCGTGTGAACCTTCGGGCTTAACTCTCCCCTCTCTCAAAACAAAGGAATACGCCCACTCCCTTTCACTGGCACTGTGGAGAAAATCATCAACAACGTCGGCTTAAACGTGCAGGAAGGAGGGGTGGTGCAGTGGTTAAGCGCACTGGTCTATAAAACCAGCGACCTGAGTTCAATTCTACTGGACGACATTTGTGAAACTACTGGACATGTGAAAAAAGAGCTTAATAGCTCATCGGATTCATCCAGAATAATACATATTCTCATTTTTATTCTGAATACCCGGACATGGCTAAAATCAGTGGTGAGTGAAATCGGAATGGTCCTGGGCGTCTCCTCCCCTACCCCTCCCAACCCCCTTTTGATAAACCCACACGGAGCAGCGTGGTGAAGTTATGGTCCAACAGTCCAACAGACCCCACATGGCTGAAATGGCACGGGGGAAGCCTTCATCCAGCTAGGGAATTTGACGAAGGCCATGAATGATTGATTAAAATTAACCAACTAGTTTAGGTGGCTCAGCGGTAGAGCGAGCGGCTCGCGATTGGAAGCGTCGCAAATTCAAATCCCGATTGCAGGTTGACTCACCCCATCATCCCGCCGGGGTCGATACAAATAGAGCACCACTTATGTTGGAAGGTCAACAGTGGTTGTCCTATTCATAAACTCACTCTCCTCTCCCCCGCCATGGTAATGTGGAATTTCCTCCAATGGCTTCGGAGAGCTGTAAACTGGAGATGAGTGACACCACGTGAATTGCTGAATTGAGCAAGAAATCACTTTTGAATACTTTCGTCTAAAATGTAATTCGTGTATTTAATTTTTTTTTAACCAAACAAAGTGTTAACAATTGTGTTGCTTTTTAATGAGTGAACAAGGACTCGAATGATGAAACTGCCATGCGAAGTGAATGTTCACGAAGCCGGTGGAGAATTAGGTTCCAGGCAAGCACTTCCACGAAACGCAGAGACACTCAGTCATGTGATAACGACACTGTATGTTCAATCGATCAGGTACGTGGTGGCGATTCTTCTTGCAACATAATGGACATGCTACAGGAAGGAAACATGTGGTAACCACCCCCACTTCCCCCAGAAAGATAAAATTCAATGTTTTCGTAAAAAAGTTATTTCAGGAAGCAATGTCGCAATTAATGTCACATAGTGTTATGCTCGTAACACAATTAACAAACGTTATTTTTTAAATTTCCCCGAAGGCACATTAATATTTTTATGGATTTGTTGATGGCCAAAATGTAGCACATGTACAATTCCTTTATCATTCAACTGCTGAAAAATGGGAGGGGGCGGATTATTTGGCCATACTTCCCCACGCTGGTCAGTGCAGTTTGGTGAAGTCGTGTACTTAATATTTTCCACCCCAATTCAATCCTGATTG
Organism: Lethenteron reissneri; assembly: GCF_015708825.2. NCBI lineage: Eukaryota > Metazoa > Chordata > Hyperoartia > Petromyzontiformes > Petromyzontidae > Lethenteron > Lethenteron reissneri. Next base: position 10,582,553 of record NC_083820.1, on the reverse strand, counting down.
TGCTTTTGGAATTATGTCACGGGATGAAGAATCCCTCCTTCAAGTCCCACAGAGGTGGATGTCACAGAGCTGCCTCTGAAATCCCTTCAAGTGGCCTCTGGTCTACACAGCGGAGAGAAGCTGAAGTCGGTAGTGTACAGGCACTTTTATTCCAAACAGGGTAGCGGTATCCTGACAGAGGTAGAGAATATTGTAAACACAATTAAACTTTGAGAGCACAAAAAGTTATTCACTCACTTGCATAAATCATCATTGCCGAGCACAGGCTCAGAGGCCCACATACGCCAAGTGGCAGTAACGAATAGGACGGCTGAAGGTGAAATGTGATGAGTTATTTTTTCTTGAGTTGAGCAAAGTATATGGTGGTGGTGGTGATGGTGATGCTGCTGCTGCTTTGGCAGTTGATCACAAGCACAAATAACACAATCTTCATTTGAAGCTTTCGTGACTGCAGAAATCCATACTCTTTGATTCTTTCGGTAAAGTCACAAATAACACACACACATAAAATACATTAATCAATAACACTTGGCCTTAAAAGGAAGATGACAGTAAATGAAAGGTAGCGTTTCAGGCAATGACCCTTTTTCTGAGCACACAAGAAAGGCCATAGAGAGTGGAGTTGGAGGCTGCACTTTACACAATGAAGACTCATAAGCATGACAGTTTTCATGTTTTCTGATGACCAGGATTTTTTTATCGTCAAAAGAACTTGTTAAAAGAGATGAAGGGATGCAATTCTTAAGTGCAGCAGTGCGAGAGAATGGGGGGGGGGATGTTTTGATCTGCAGTGTGGTGTTTGGACACAGTATGGTGCAAAACCGAGAGCAAGAATCTAGAAACGTGATTGACAGTTCACTCCGGCAGCAAGCACTGTATGTTTGTACCCATCACCCCACAGGGAACCCGTGGCCAAATTGTTGTGGACCAGGCACGGCGGCATTCCACAACGCCCACACCTCGAGCAGCACCACGTGCCTCCCCCACTCCTTCCACTCTTTAGCCCATTCCTGAGCTGAACACCTGGCACCCTGCTTCTCCACCTTCCCGAGCATGCAATCACCCTCCCACTTCAGCGAACCCCAACACAGCCCCCACTAATCCATTCAAGTGCCCTCTCCTCAACCCCATCGCCCAACTACCAACCCCACCTCCGCATTACCCATTCCACCCCATCCTCATTTTCCGTATGCCTCCCCCACCACCCATTCAGCACAATAATTTAAGACACTCAACCGACGCCGACATACAGCCCAGGAACCACCTCCCTAACCACTCCACAATGATCCCTTCACTCACCAGCTTTCACTTTGCTAACCGTGTTGACATTTCAAAATGCAAACGACCGTAATAGTTGACGTTTTTTTTAAGCCGTCATTCATCTCTAGTTTCCTTTCACGCAGCCGAGACTGCGATACATAAATTGCTGTGGCTCCCATGATCGTGATGATGCCCTCCTCCTGTGTGGTGGCGGTGAAGGTGTCACGCCAAAGACTAATGTGGGCTGTGTGCGAGCTGTGTGTGCATGCATCGGGTCTGGGTTTCCAAGAGGTGTCCACAAAAACACCTCCCAGGGTTGTTTTCTTCCTCCGATAAGCAAACTTGAATTAATTCTAGATTTGAAGCTTTCATGACTGCAAGGATTCATACTCTTAGGTTTTTTCGGTAAAGTCACGTAGGTAAAAATAATAATAATAAAATAATATTAAATGAAAATAACTAAATAAAATCGCGACGTTTCAGAAGCAACACAAGCCTCCATCATCAGGTGTAACTACTCCAGTAAAATTATTTTACAGAAAAAACCTAAGAGCATGAAACTTGAATTTGAATGTAAACGTCAGTATGAACGTCGCATTTCCGACTGGCTGGGTAGTGAGGCATAGGCATAAATGTGAAAGGGGTCGGATATGTGAAGAGTGTCTGATATGTGACTATCTACAAAACTATAGTTACACCGTGCACAAAGTCCATTGGGTGTGGGCAGTTAATTGGTCATGGCGGATATATGATGGCTGGGAATGCGACATTGTACTGGATCTTGTTTTTACTGCAATTAGTTTGTTCTGTATGTGGCAATGTTCAAATGTTAGCTGGCTTCTCTCACGAGCTCGCAATCACGTCTTGCGTGAAATTTGTTGCGGATTGAGAGACATCACTTACATTCTGGGGTATATTATAACAAGCTATGAACATGCACAAGTAGTTCACATGTGTGAAGGCATTACCTATCTTATAAATTAAAGCTATAGTGCTTTATCGCACTGCGCTACGAACCCGGGCCACCTGAGGTCAATTCCTGGCCATGACCCTTCAACCATCCAAACAAACCAGCAAGGGTTAAGAATGTGTGGTCAAACAACTGCAATGCCTGTGAGGCTGTGGGGAAAGCCTTCATCTCGCTCGCAGTGGATTTTAAAAGGGCTGGATGTGGATGCTAACTATACATACGTAGTAGTAGGTTTTTTACCCTTTCAACTGGTACAAAAACTGACACCTTTATACAAGGCATCATGTTTGTAATAACCACAACACAAGCAGTCAAAATGTAAACAAAAAGAAACAACTCTGATGATGATAATGATAAGCACTGTCCTTGAAGTTGATTGGTCCACACCCAAGACAGCTTTTCTTAGAGCCTAGTCTACATTGGTGTTGGACCAGATGACACCAAAAGGCGTACAACTCAAAAACAGACATACGTGTTGGAGCAAAACAGATTTCATAACTGCGCTGAACCACGACCCTATTATCCATGGCAAATGTAGGGTCCGCGGAAACTCCTATTATCCGCGGCCCAATTTTCTTCCTATTATCTGCGATTTTACCCCTGATGCATAGCAAAGTGGCTTCCTAATGCTCAGGTTTTTTCCACGGATAAGAGTAGCCGTGTGGCAAATTCATCCTATTAATCGCTGGAGTAAAATCATGCATATCCTTCCAGATACTGCCCGCACCCCTATATCATCGCGGGCAATAGGCGTTCCCCTACATATACCACAATCGCAGGAGACTTCAGTGCAAAGGATAGGTAAGAGGCACAGAGACAACATGTAAACAATAACACACTCAATATGGAGGAATGCAAGTTGCAACCTCCCCAAGCTTTGAGCGTTCAAACATCGCTAATCTTCTGCTTGCACACTGGCTTCCCAGACTAAAAGTGTGACCACAAACAGGATGGTCCGTTTACAGATACCCCACTAAAATAACAGGGGGGTGGCGACTTAACCGAGAAAATGTTTTGTTTCAAAGCCTCTACACGCGTCGCATAAATCTTGACAAATCTCAATAGACGATATTCCCGTAGTCTGATCATTACGACGGACTTTTCTCTCCGTGTTTTGCAGCAAACGTCCGAAGGTGCCGTCTTATAATCTGGTAGGCGAGTGTGCGTGTGAGACGCCAAAATGGTATCATCGAATTGATACCGCTAGTCCAGAGTGGGTCTTTCTTTCCAGGGTGTCTCATAATCTGGAAAATACGGATTATATATCATTGAACATTACTGTGTAAGATATTGAATCTTCGTTTTGCTAATCTTCGATCACCTGGTGGCACAACAATCGGCTGGGAATGAGGTTGCGAGTTCAAATCATGGTTGAGGATTGACTCGATCCATCATCTCTGCCGGCTCACGTTAGACGAGTACCACTTTGTGGGGAAGTCAACATTGGTTGCCCCATGGATAGACTCGGTCTAGCCATAGGAAAGTGGAATTTCAACAACAGGAGATAAGCACCGTCTCAATGCGCATATGAGCAACAAAGTCACTTTTACTCCGAGTTGAAAATGGGGTTATTGAGAAACTAGTGGGGGTTTCTATGATTATGGATCATCCCCTGTATTTTGACCCAAATGTTGCAGCTAAATCATTTGGTGATGCTGCGTTTGTAGTGGTGTGCAGGCCTTAAAAGGAAAAATATATAAGAAGCAAAATTTTGGGTAATGGCCCTATTTCTCATAGGACGTAAATAGAAAGGCCAGAGAGACACAATGGATGATGGCGTTCTCTGGTCTAACACTGTTTGAGACTAGGCTCTAAAGAAAGCTGTCTCTGGTGTGGACCAATCAGTTTCAAATACAATGCATATATTACCAGAGCATGTTTTTGTTTGCATGTTTACCGCAAGTTTTGTGTGGTTAATGCGGACATGATTGTTATATTTTGATATTGACAAGAAAAGTCCCATGATAAAATGGATAAGAGTTGGAGACTGCATTTTACACCATGGGGCCTGCTGAGAATTACTATTTTTTAATGTTGTCTGATAAACGCGTTTAAATCGGCACATGAATGGCTAGCTATTAGTATCTACATCATAGGACCTCCTTTGCCAGTACTAAAATATATGAATAGGTTTTTCCCCTTTTTTCTGGCAACAAAACTGAAACCTTATTTTACAAGGAATCATGTCTGCATTAACCACAATGCGTGTGGTCAGAATGCAAACAAGAAACATACTCTGACAATATATGCATCGTCCTTGAAACTGATTGGTCCACACCAGAGACAGCTTTCTTTTGAGCCTCGTCTCAATTGGTGCTAGACCAGAGGATGCCAAAAGGCGGACAGCTCAAAGACAATGCCACTATCAAAGTAATGAGAGCATCTACATCATGTAGTAGTTAGAATAACACAGCCTTCAAATGATCAAGAATGTATGTATCTTGCAGTGCAGACCACCCCAGCCCATCCCAGTCGTTTTTACTCTTCTACGGCTTCCATCCACTTAATAATGTCGACAATTCTACACAGAATGGCGTGAATTCGTCAGTTCCCAGCGAAAAAAGTGTCCTGGCGGGCTAAAAAATCACTTACTAACCGGAGAAATGTGGACAAAACCTCGAATCACTATTAAACTTTCAGTACAATGAGAACGAAAGTAGATAATCATGCCAGCCTTCATTGATGCCATCTATGTTACATTAGTGTAACATAGACGCATTATAACAGAGCTGCAAGAGGGCTTTTACATCACCCCCATCTTCTCAATCATTAAACAAAGCTTGCTACAGGAGTTGTATGGTCACGGTGCTGTGTTTGTTGATGCCCTAAACATTTACGCTGGGGTCAATTCGTACCACAACAATACGGATTCATACCCTTGGGTTTTTTCGGTAAAGTCACGTAGGTAAAAATAAATAAAAATAATAGAAATAATAGAAATAACAATAGAAACAATACAGATTTGGCAAGAAGGGCAGCTTCTGGTCCCAAATAATAACAATCGTGGGGGGCTCTGCAAGCAAACACTTGGGGGGCAAATCAAACACAAATATCTTAGCCAACACCACGTCTCCCCAGTGCTGATGTTCATACACTGCACTAGGTACTAAATTTAAGGCCGAGCAAACCTAGGGCAGACCCAGAACCGCAACATAGCATTTGTCGCCACTGCCGTGAGCCGTGTATGTGTCAATGTATAGACTGTACTGTGTGTGTCAATGTATAGACTGTACTGTGTGTGTCAATGTATAGACTGTACTGTGTGTGTCAATGTATAGACTGTACTGTGTGTCAATGTATAGACTGTACTGTGTGTCAATGTATAGACTGTACTGTGTGTGTCAATATATAGACTGTACTGTGTGTGTGTCAATGTATAGACTGTACTGTGTGTATGTGTCAATGTATAGACTGTACTGTGTGTCAATGTATAGACTGTACTGTGTGTGTGTCAATGTATAGACTGCACTATGTGTGTGTCAATGTATAGACTGTACTGTGTGTTTGTCAATGTATAGACTGTACTGTGTGTGTCAATGTATAGACTGTACTGTGTGTGTCAATGTATAGACTGTACTGTGTGTGTCAATGTATATACTGTAATGTGTGTGTCACTGTATAGACTGTACTGTCAGTGTGTCAATGTATAGACTGTACTGTGTGTGTCAATGTATATACTGTAATGTGTGTGTCACTGTATAGACTGTACTGTCAGTGTGTCAATGTATAGACTGTACTGTGTGTGTCAATGTATAGACTGTACTGTGTGTGTCAATGTATAGACTGTACTGTGTGTCAATGTATAGACTATACTGTGTTTGTCAATGTATAGACTGTACTGTGTGTCAATGTATAGACTATACTGTATGTGTGTGTGTCAATGTATAGACTGTACCGTGTGTGTGTCAATTTATAGACTGTACTGTGTGTGTCAATATATAGACTGTACTGTGTGTGTCAATGTATAGACTGTACTGTGTTTGTGTCAATGTATAGACTGTACTGTGTGTGTCAATGTATAGACTGTACTGTGTGTGTGTGTCAATGTATAGACTGTAGTGTGTGTCAATATATAGACTGTACTGTGTATGTCATTGTATAGACTGTACCATGTGTGTGTGTCAACGTATAGACTGTACTGTGTGTGTCAATGTATAGACTGTACTGTGTGTATGTGTCAATGTATAGACTGTACTGTGTGTGTGTCAATATACAGACTGTACCATGTGTGTCTGTGTTAATGTATAGACTGTACCCTGTGTGTGTGTCAATGTATAGACTGCACTGTGTGTGTGTCAATGTATAGACTGTACTGTGTGTGTCAATGTATAGACTGTACCATGTGTGTGTCAATGTATAGACTGTACTGTGTGTCACTGTATAGACTGTACTGTGTGTGTCAATGTATAGACTGTATCCTGTGTGTGTGTCAATGTATAGACTGTACTGTGTATAAATGTATCGTATCAATTGCGTATGCCAACACTTACACTACTGTATGTATAGCATCATGTGTACGGCTAGTGTACCACCACTTCTACGGCGTAGCATCACGTATGTGTATAATCGATACGATATCTGCATGTGTATAATCGATACGATATCTGCATGTGTATAATCGATACGATATCTGCATGTGTATAATCGATACGATATCTGCATATCGGCCACGGTTAATCTACTGTTGGATGACGCCCTCCCCAAGCCCGCCTGCGAAGTAACATGCTGATGACACACAAGAGGTCACACACAACACACACATAACACAACACAACACACAAGTGTTCACACACAACACACAACACCACACACACAACACACGTGTTCACACACAACACAACACAAAACACAACACACAACACACACGTGTTCACACACAACACAAAACACAACACACAACACACGTGTTCACACACAACACACAACACCACACACACAACACCCAACACCACACACAACACAACACACACGTGTTCACACACCACAACACATAACACAACACACACGTGTTCACACACACAACACATAACACAACACACACGTGTTCACACACACAACACATAACACAACACACACGTGTTCACACACACAACACATAACACAACACACACGTGTTCACACACACAACACATAACACAACACACACGTGTTCACACACAACACCACACGTGTTCACACACACAACACATAACACACAACACACACGTGTTCACACACAACACATAACACACAACACAACACACACAAAACACACACACAACACCACACACATAACACCCAACACCACACACACACACAACACCACACAACACCACACACACACAACACCACACAACACCACACACACACAACACCACACACACACAACACCACACACACGTGTCCACACACACAACACCACACCCCACACACACACCACACACACAACACCACACAAAACACACAACACAACACCACACACAACACACCACACACCACACACACGTATTCACACACAACATCACAACCCACACACAACACACCAATAACATACACACAACACCACACACAACAACACAACACAACACACCACACACAACACACACACAACACCACACAACACCACACACAAAACACACACACACCACACACACACAACACCACAACCCACACCACACCACACACAACACAACAACCCACACAACAACACACTAACTCTACCGCTGTGTTAAAGTCCACCCTACTCACCTCCTCCACGGCACTGACTGACGACCGGCACATGTTCATCTTGGTGGTGAAGGTGGACGTGGTGGGCGAGCTGTAGTCCTCCAGAGTCTCGCTCACGAAGTCGGGGACGCTGATGTGGTCCGGCATTGCTGGATCCTCTTCGCTAATGCGTTTTTAAAAAATATTAATTAATGCTCCCTGGCGATACACGTAAAGTATTTGCTATCTTATTGTTGTTAGTAGTAATATTTATTCACTAATCCCTCCTTTGCGAAGTTGGCTTTCTTGCTCAGAAGCCCAGGCAAGTCAGCCCCCGGATGTTTCCAGCCACTGTCGGGAACTCCTCCTCCTCCTCCTCTTCTTCTTATCCTCCTTATCCTCCTCCTCCTTATCCTCCTCTTCTTATCCTCCTGCTCCTCTTCTCCTGCTCCTACTGGCTTGTTTTCTTATCCTCCTCCTCCTCCTCCGTCCCTTGCACCACACTGGGGGAGCAGCGTGTGGCTTGGAGGATTCGTGAGGATTGGTGATGGCTGAGTGAGTGAGCGATGATGGTGGTGGGAGGAGGAGGAGGAGAGTAGTTAGGTGGAGAGAGAGAGAGAGAGGAGGGTAGGAGGGGATGTGTGGTGATCTGGGACACCGTGTGGGTGGATTGAGGCTGGGTGTTAGTGGGGTTTGGCGGTAGAAAGAATGGCTTTGACTTGGGTTTGTCAACAGTGACTCGATGTCGCCGCCATGTGACCGCGTGGCAGAACGAGGAGATTGTTGGAATCGGTCGCAATGAACCAATTCGTGTCCAGCACCACAACCACCACATTGGTGTGTCAACACGACTGCATTGTTTACTTAGGGGCCGTCCATAAATGACGTCACGCGATTTTGGACGATTTTTGACCCCCCCCCACTCGTCACACGACGTCACAAAAAGTCAGACCCCCTCCCTCTGAAATATGACGTCACAATGCCCTGCCCACCCCCGCCCCCCGAAAAAAATAAAACATGCTTCAAATCGCTTTAAACTATTGTCATTGTGGTGCGTATTTAATGTGGCGCTGCACTCTGATGTTGTAGGAGAAACATTTATTGAAAAGTCTATTTAATTAAATAGAACGTGTTGTCTATATTTATTTAAAGTTGCGCATTTTGATGTGACGTCACATTTCTCAACCCCCCCCCCCTCGTCACACATCGTCACAAATGTCTGACCCCCCCCCACTAGGTGCGTGACGTCATTTATGGACGGCCCCTTACCCATGCGGTGGTGGTGGCTATGCACGCCTATGAGTCAGCCCTGTGGTGGCCGGGGGTTGTTGGATCACTGAACGGATGTCTTTGAACTCCCTTCCCGTAGGCGTCGAGGAGATGCCAAACCCCGTGGTTCTCAAACCTTTTGGGGGCTGTCCATAAATGACGTCACGCAATTTTGGACGATTTTTGACCCCCCCCCCCTCGTCACACGGCGTCACAAAAAGTCAGACCCACCCCCCCTCAAATATGACGTCACAAAGCTCTGCCCCCCCCCCCCCCCCAAAAAAACATTTCATTTTGAAAATAAAACATGCTTCAAATCGCTTTAAACTATTGTCATTGTAGTGCGTATTTAATGCGGCGCTGCACTCTGATGTTGTAGGAGTGTTTTTATAACAATTAGTGTTGTTAAAACTATTATTTATTTATTTAAAGTTGCGCATTTTGATGTGACGTCACATTTCTCACCCCCCGCCGCCCACTCGTCACACATCGTCACAAATGTCTGACCCCCCACCCCCTAGGTGCGTGACGTCATTTATGGACGGCCCCTTTGGCATTGCACCCTCCAATCAAGACCACTTTATCGGTCGTCCTACACCATCATTTGAGGATCACTGATTTAATGCGCGCAAACTCTAGACGTGTTTCGAACATCTGTTTGTTGTTCTAATGGGATTCATTTTCAAATAAATATCACTGATTAAATTAGTCTAATTCTATTTGCAAGAATGTATCTCCTTAATCGTTTGTGTAAACATGTTTGCACTGGGTACCGCGAGCTCCACGCATCAATAATTATTGCTCCCACTATCAAACAGAGTTGAGATTCTCTGTTCAAGATCTCCTGCGACTAACCGGATCGAGCCCTCGCCATTCGTTTGCCCCGCTGCTGTTGACCTCTCTCATCATCATCACGGTGGCTAGGAGATGTTTACAACCTCGCCTGGTATACAGGAGGTCGTGGGTTCGATCCCGACCCTGACGCCTGCTGCTGTATATTTGGAGTTTCAGTGCCTCTCTCTCTCATCGTCATCATCACGGTGGCTAGGAGATGTTTACAACCTCGTCTGGTACACAGGAGGTCGTGAGTTCGATCTCGACCCTGAAGCCTGCTGCTGTATATTTGGAGTTTCAGTGCCTCTCTCATCATCACGGTGGCTTGGAGATGTTAACTACCTCGCCTGGTATACAGGAGGTCGTGGGTTCGATCCCGATCCCGACCCTGACACCTGCTGCTGTATATTTGTAGTTTCAGTGCCTCTCTCTCTCTCACCATCATCATGGTAGCTAGGAGATGTTTAAAACCTCGCCTGGTACACAGGAGGTCGTGGGTTCGATCTCGACCCTGACGCCTGCTGCTGTATATTTGGAGTTTCAGTGCCTCTCTCATCATCACGGTGGCTAGGAGATGTTAACTCCCTCGCCTGGTATACAGGAGGTCGTGGGATCGATCCCGACCCTGACGCCTGCTGTATATTTTGAGTCTGCGTCTCTCTCTCTCCCCGTAGTCGCGGGGAATTTTCTCCGGTTTTTCCCTCCACATTTAGAATCAACGCGCGATTAGAGTATTTCGCTGCTATCCATTTCCACGTGATAAACCAATTTCGTTGAGCTATCATTTGTGATAGCCATGTCGCTTCTGAAAAAAAGAGCTCCATAGCTCAGTGGGCCTTTGCCTGGTAACAAATGCTTAGTGTCGCCTGTGCCACCCCACCAATCACGTTGCCGGCTACGAACGTGGTGACGTGAGCTCGAGGGGTGGTGATGTGACCTCGATGGTAAACCGAGGCGAGCCGGAGGCGATGGTGTGCGACCGGTAGTCAGTGCCGGATTATCGTAGTAGCAAAAGTAGCTGCATATGCTAAAGGGACCCGCACTTTCAAGGGCCCCGCGCTAAATGCTTTCAAGCTATCAATTCCGCCTTCGACTTTTATGAACGACTGGGTGTTTAAGGTTAGCGATTTGTCGTATTATCTGGCTGTATAGCAAATGAAAAATACAAGTACTTTACTATGCAAGTGAAAAATGTGTGTTTAAATATTATAATAGGGTTTCCCCCCGTTTTTCTGGCAACAAAACTGAAACCTTTTTACAAGGAATCATGTCTGGATTAACCACAATACTTGTGGTCAAAATGCAAAAAAAACTCTGATAATATATGCATTGTCATTGAAACTGATTGGTCCACACCAGAGACAGCTTTCTTTTGAGCCTCGTCTCAATTGGTGCTAGACCAGAGGACGCCAAAAGACGTACAGCTCAAAGACCATGCACTATCAGAGTAACGAGACCACAAGTATCGTATTCTTAGGTTTTTTCTGTAAAGTCACGTAGGTAAAAAAATAAAAATTAATAAAAGTAATTAATTAATAAACGTTTTAAATGTTTTACCTACGTGACTTTACCGAAAAAAACCTAAGAATATGAATCCTTGCAGTCACGAAAGCTTCAAATCTAGAAATAAACACAAGTATCGTGGTTAATGCACACATGATTCCTTGTTAAAGGTTTCAGTTTTGTTGCCAGAAAAAAGGGGGAAACCCCTATGATTATATGTTGGTACTGGCAAAGGAGGTCTAATGATGTAGATGCTCACCCCGAGTCCTCATTACTTTGATAGTGCAGCTGTCTTTGAGCTGTACGCCTTTTGGCGTCCTCTGGTCTCGCACCAATTGAGACGAGGCTCAAAAGAAAGCCGTCTCTGGTGTGGACCAATCAGTTTCAAGGACAATGCATATCTAGATTTCAAGTATACATATTATCAGAGTGTTTTTTTTTTGCTTGCATTTTGACCACAAGTATTGTGGTTAATGCACACAAGATTATTTTTTTTTAAAATAAAGGTTTCCGTTTTGTTGCCAGAAAAAAAGGGGGGAAACCCCTATTATTATATTTTGGTAATGGCAAATGAGGTCTAATGATGTGTGTTTTCATATTTACGTTTTTTATTTTAGGGCCCCTTTATAACAAATGCTAGAGGCCCCACACTGGCTTAATCCGGCACTGCCAGTGGTGCACACAGCACCAAAGATGGTTCCTGCTCGGTTGCCCTCCTTGCTCGCTCACGTCCGAGTGACGGAATCGCCACCCCCTATTTAACCACGCATTGCAATGCGCTGTTTGGAGACGTTTTACTGTGGAATGTCTCGCATCGCGACCCGCTCGCTGTTGAGTGACGCTCCACTTCAGTCGTGCCACGGGGGGCCAAGTGATACCATCGGCTGGTCTACCTTGTGTTGATCAGCGAAGGGGTTAGCTTAGTCATACCATCCGCTGGTCTACCTCGTGTTGATAAGCGAAGGGGTGAGATTAGTCATACGGTCGGCTGGTTTGGCTCCTGTTGGTTAGTGCTAAGCAGAGGTGTGGACTCGATTCATGTGACTTGAACTCGAGTCAGACTCGAGTCATGAATTTGATGACTTGAGACTCGACTTGGACTTGCACAACAATGACTTTGTCCCACCTCTGAGGTGTGGACTCGAGTCATGTGACTTGGACTCGAGTCAGACTCGAGTCATGAATTTGATGACTTGAGACTCGACTTGGACTTGCATAACAATGACTTTGTCCCACCTCTGAGGTGTGGACTCGAGTCATGTGACTTGGACTCGAGTCAGACTCGAGTCATGAATTTGATGACTTGAGACTCGACTTGGACTTGCATAACAATGACTTTGTCCCACCTCTGGTGCTAAGGAGTTGCATGAACCCATCACAGCTGACAAAAAGAGCTTAGTATCTCATCGGATTTCTCCAGGATAAATAAAGATTCTCATTCTGATCACAACGAATAGGAAATTTATTCTAATCCATTGCATCTAACATGGGCAACGTTACACTCCTGAGTCTCGCTGCGTCCTGCGACTGTCCCTCTCCCCACCATCCACAGATGCCGACGTTCGTGACGGGGCTGTTGGGCAACATCCGTTCGGAGTTTACCTTTCACTGGAGCGTCAGCAAGAGCGACGTGGACGGAGATACGCGAAAGCAAACGATAACAATAAGAATGTGACTCTAGCATTACCATTTACGACATCATTACCACCACCAGCCACCACAATCATCACTGGCATCATCAGCATCACCACCATCACCCGAATTACCAATAACGGCATCATCACGGACCACCAGCATCACCACAATTGCCACTGGCATCATCAGCATCACCACCATCACCCGCATTACCAATAACAACATCATCACTACCACCAGCATCACCACAATCATCACTGGCATCATCATCATCATCACCACCATCACCCGCATTACCAATAACGACATCATCACTACCACCAGCATCACCACAATCACCACTGGCATCATCAGCATCACCATCAACAGTATTGCCAATAACGACATCACTATGACTAGTATCACCCCAATCACCGCCATCACAGTCACCATCATCATTATCAATAACGACATTATAACTACCACTAATATCATCACAATCACCACCAACGTCATCACCATTACCCAGGAAATTCTCACTGAGTCTGGTGACTCTTTTTCAGGAATGTCTTGCCAAATGTTCACAGGAGGGCAATTATTGTTATCTATAATCCCAATTGAGTAATTGCGGGTATTTTTTTTACATTGGGATATAAACATACATTATTGAGTTTGCCGGGCGGCTTGGAGGTCAGAGAGCTGAGCTAACACGTCTGAAATCCACGTTTTGTAAATCTTCATTAAAGTTTAAATACAGCTTACTTGATGGGCAGCAGAGGGCAGTGTAGCTCAATACTGTCCAGTGCTCCCTCGTCCATGCATTTCGCCATTATACCCCCACACTGACAAACGTTGCTCACTCAGTATCAGAACCGGCCCTAGACCTTTGGGGGCCCTAAGCAAAATTTGGTTGGAGTCCCCTTTGATGTATGATTTTTTTCACCCACTAGCTAGCAGTGACTCTAGGGGGCCCTCTGCTGGCCACGGGGCCCTTTGCAATTGCAAGGGTCGCTTAGTGGCTGGGCCGGCTCTGCTCAGTACGGTCATACATCTCCCACTTCCCGCACACTGTGGTATTTAGTGGTCGTCGCTGGGTCACCAACAGGGCCCTTTCTAAATGTATCCTCCAGGTGTCGACATTCCCTAGCCCCTAGCCCAGGCCTCGTGGACAGGCTGGTCGTCGACGTCGAAGGCGATGATCTGTCGAGCACCTGGTTGAGCGTGGGCATCCCCCTGGGGTGGTGAGGCCCACGTACTGTTGGGGTTTTGTTGCAGATCTGATTTCGACGCTCAATCGCAGGGCCAGGGAAGGCGGAACCTTCCGTCTGGGTGAAGACGAGCTACATGCCCGGATAGGCCCAAATGGCAGGTGTCAGATGAGGTCCTTCAAGTTCAAGTTCATTTATTAGGTATAGCCCTGTGAGCCATTCGGCTCTTGAATCGGGTGCAACCGCAACAAACAAAAAACAAAAACACGAACAAAAAACATCTTAAAGTGAATATGTGACTAAGTGCAAACAGAAAATCCAAGAAAAGACAGCAAAATATTGCAGAAAAAACACCGCACACCAACGCCTTGATGTTGGCGAGACCAATGCGGGGATGTCATCGTGGCATTTGTGACGAAGGCAGAACACCTGATCCCAAGAATGCACCGCACGCTCGAGGGAGGTCTTCATCCAGCAGTAGATACACGAAAAGGCGATACAATGTAGATGTACATTTCCCCCGAGTAATATATTCCCGCTTCAAACCGTGGTCTCCGTCCATTGCAATGGAGAAACTGCTAAATGCTTCGGTGATAGATTTGCCCAATATCTTCAGACCAAAATACATAATATGCGAAATATATACGTAAATTTTGCAAAATATTTTGAAAAAAATACTTAAGATTGCGGATGAATGTTGACCCTGCAACAACAGCCTTATGCATTTTTAAAAATAACTTTTCTATTAAATTTTGACTTAAAACTTTCGTGACTGCAGGAATTCATATTCTTTGGTTCTTTCGGTAAAGTAACGCAAATAGAAAAAAAAACCACGACGTTTCCATCGCAACACAAGCGGTCGTCATCAGGAAAAGTGGGTTAGCCTCTAAAGGCAAACTGTTTATAAAGGTTTAAAATGGGCGTAGCCCAAGTGTCAGCAGTATGGACGGGGCAGCTAATGTTAATGTAAGTGATGGTCACTGACGGCGCTGGTGGTGGGTTTCCACCAATTAAAGGACTGCCAGGTAAAAATTTGCATGTTAATGTAAGATCGGAGAGCAGCCTCCACGGCGAGCGCGCGGTGTGTGGCTATGTTAATGTGAGAGATTGGCATGTTAATGTAAGAGATTAGCATGTTAGTGTAAGATCGCAGAGCCGTCGCCACGTCGAAGTCGGCACGCGGAGGCTGCCGTGTTGGTGTGAGAAATGTAACCTGTTAATGTAAAATCGGACAGCCGAAAATAACAACTAACATCGGAAGGTGGCAGGATGGGAACATCACAGGCAGTTATGACTTAAACTGGTTGATCACGTCCTTCCAATGACTGATAAGTTTGTACCCATCCTCTCGGTAGAAATTGTGTCTGTGTCTATATATGGATGGCTTCATGAACGAAACTTTGTTGATAGCCAGTGGGTTTGCAGAGTACGTTCGTCTTAGAGAAATCAATTTCGTGTGAGCCCACCGTATTAAAATAATGATCAGCCACAGCCAAGGTATTGGTCCTACCGTGTTTCAGAACTGCCTTATGTTCACGAACACGGTCCGAGACATGTCGCTTAGTTTCCCCAATGTAACTACTGCCACAGACACATCTCAGTTTGTAGACGCCAGGATATTGCATGTCAGGAATCTTGTCCTTCACAGATTAGATCAGATCACGAATTTTATGTACTGTGTTAAATCGGACCTGGATCTTTTGTTTGCTCATGATTTTGGAAATATTTTTGGTTACCCCTGCTATGTATGGCAAGATGATAGTTTTGATTGGATCCTCAGATGGCTCCTTCCTCACGGTTGGGGTGATGGCTTTGCGGATTGTGTAGTCAGAATATCCATTCGCCTTGAGAGCTTGGTGTACGTGTTTGAGTTCATTGGTTAGGTGTTCATTGAGCTCTATGGTGTAGAGTTTTGATGAGGGAATTATTCTGGGATGGATGGTGGTGGGAATCATGTTTTAGGTAGGCATCAGTATGGGTTGCTTTCCTGTAGACAGAATGGCTCATTGAGCCATCTGGTCTCTTTTTGATGTAAATTATATACAGTGTCTCGACACTATATCAACATTGACGCAGATTTTTTCCCCTACAAATCGTTCACAAATGAAAGAACGTCGATAATTTCATTGCGATATTTTAGTGTGCGTCGATGTGTTTATGAAAAACTTTGCGTGTTCGAAATATCGATGCTTTTATTTCGAAGCCCCATCCCTAGTGAAGGTCCTTCCGCCGGCAGTGGCACGAGCAAGTAATTGCAGGGCTGCACCTTTGCCTCTCTTTATCTTTTAGATAAATACAAGCATACAATTGAATGCACGTATACAGTGTTTAAGCAGAAAACTGCAGTTCTATACACCCCAATCCTCCCCCACCTCCCCCAACCCGCACTGACCAGGGTGGTGAAGTATGGTCAGGTAACCAAATGGGCTGTACTGTATGCGAATTAGCAACCCATGTATAATAATGCGTGTTTACACAGGAAAGTCTCACTGTTTCTCGATACTTTTTTCCAAAGAGGATGCTGTAACAAGATGTTGAATCAATGCCATCAATTAGTGGCATATTGAAAAACAAAGTGTGTGAAAAAGCAGAGGATAATACTGTACCTCTAAAAACACCACTCATACACTCACATTGTTACCTTTGCTGCACTGCCATTTCTTGGCCAGATTCGCGCAAATGAATACAGACATTTATTCACAGTGATAGAGGGGACCAAGTTTGTATCATTACCCACGGGGTTATCCGCGGAATTACTCCAAGTACCTGGAGAAAAATAATTGTGGATAACTGTGGATAACAGGATGCATTTGCGGATGGTGTGCACTTATCCACAACATTTTGCAAATATGAGTTTTACTTTCTTGTGCTTCAACATTGCCATGGATAAACGCAAATAGGTTGAATTTGCCAACAGACTCCACTCATCCGTGAAAAATTGGTGATAGCCATTCCAAAATCCAGAATCAGAAACCCCACGAATGATAGGAATAATATGGGCATATATTATAGGAGTTTTTGCAGACCATTTAGGAATCGTGGATAACAGTCCTTCAATTGGGATGCAAAGAGCGAAAAGCTTGTATTTGAGATCACTATTAGCTT
The DNA here is from genome assembly GCF_015708825.2 of Lethenteron reissneri. Classification (NCBI taxonomy): domain Eukaryota; kingdom Metazoa; phylum Chordata; class Hyperoartia; order Petromyzontiformes; family Petromyzontidae; genus Lethenteron; species Lethenteron reissneri. Next base: position 10,565,105 of record NC_083820.1, on the reverse strand, counting down.
GTTTGCAACACACAGCTACCGATCAAAGCTACATTTACATGAGCCATTATCATAATGATCAGCTATAATGGGCATGCGCTTGTAACGCAAATGTAAAAGTGAAAACCCAGTTGTAAACATCTATTCGTCGCCGAACATTGGCATTCAGTAGGTCATTCTGCATGGCTAACGTAATGCATATTTGCATTGTTTTGCAACGTGTAATTTAAAATCATAGCAAGGGTCATTTAGTTTATGTTGGTGCCGATGCTGATCCAGCATGTTTATAGATCTTTGTCAATCCACTGCTGGATGAGGGATTCCCTTACCTCTCCATGCTGGTCAGTGCTGATTGGTGAAGGCGGGGAGCATATAATTACAGTAGCCTGACCAAATCGCCTAGAATGTGTCCGATGACCTTATCAGACCTCGGAAGTGAAGCAGAGCTGAGACTAATTGCAGGTCCCTAAAAGTCCAGCACGTGCGAAGGCCTGTATGGATGATACCACCATTACACAACTGTGCATCGATGATCGGTGCACATATTCTCACGAGTAGACAACATTAACCGTGAGATTTACCCCATTAGGTAAAGCCCTGCCCCTATCTCCTAAATCCGAGTGGTAGGACTTATTGACTGCTCATTACTGTGCTTCATTACATATAATGCGCACACTAATGACTTCTGCCGAATGCTGCGAAAAGAAGCCACAGTAATGGAATTTGCCAAGTGGTCCACTTAAAAGCACTTTGCACAGAGTGGATATCCTTTAATGTGTTACGCTAAAACATTTGTGTGAATTCAAAACCACAAAACAGACGCATAAAACGAAGGGAGAACAGATAATTGATCCATAAACAACGGCTGCATACACAGCATGACCGCATTGCATTGTCACGGTGTTCCAGTTATGAAACAATAAAAACAATTATATAACATATATATCGGTGCCATCACTGCGTGTAATTGCAGACAATTGGTGTGAGAAGTGATTAATGTTGGCAGCTTTCTATAGTGTTCTCATAATGCTTAAATTCGATCCTGCACGAGGCCCTACCTTTATCCTTGGTCTTTTCCAGAATCCGACATCTTTGCCATTACATCATTTTGGGAACAGCTTTGTGTGGCGGTCACCGATCTGCCATGGATTCTGAGAAGCCCCTGTGGTATTGTGCGACGCTGACACTAGGTTATGTGACAAGACCCCCACATGGATGGGGCTGTTGGCCAACGGAGGACACTGTCCCGGTTATGTAAGAAAAACCTCCAGGAGACTTGTGTTTCAACTGAAAAGCGCTCGCAGCCACCCCCATTTCACAAACTATATTGTCCCAGTGCTGGGCCGGAGATGGCCAATGTCCAATATTGGCCCAATGTCAGCATGTGTTTTTTTTGGCAGCTTCAGTTTCACGGTCTGCGCTGACTCTTTATAGAGTGTACACTGCACAAAGTATTTTGCCGTGTGGGCTTTACCTGTAAATGCTTTAGGGTTATGATAAAGGTTACAGACTTAAGAGTCAAAGTCACTTAGGAGATAAAATAAGGGACCGTCCATAAATGACGTCACGTACCTAGGGTAGGGGGGGTCAGACATTTGTGACGATGTGTGACGAAGGGGGGGGGGGGTTCAAAAATCGCGTGACGTCATTTATGGACAGCCCCTAATCCTGACCCAACACATTTGTTGTGATAGTCGTGTGTGATCTGTCTGCACTGTTTTCAGTTGTGACTTTATATCTGGTTGAACATTAGTCTCAGTACATTGTTAATACGTGTCCTGATATCTATTTTTTTATCAAAGCATAGCAGCACGCCGTGTCATGTGTTGCCTCCGAAACGTCGTGATTTATTATTTTATTTCTATTATTTCTACTTATATTTTATTATTTATTTTTATCTACGTGACTTTACCGAAAAAAACCTAAGAGTATGAATCCTTGCAGTCACGAAAGCTTCAAATCTAGAATGAAAACAAGTGCCAAGTTTGCACAAATATTGCTACTACGATTGCGCTTGACAGGCAAAATGTCGGTAGCGGCCTCCACCCAGCCCGTCACTTCAACATTAGTCCCTGTTTGTGGAGCATAAAGACCCACGCCCATCTCGATCTGGCACAGCACGTTGTGATGAGGTTAGCCAAATGGATGCATCCAGTCACCTCTTGGTATCGACCTGACACATAGCTGTACAGCGGCATGGGCTCGGGTGTTCTGCATCCATTATATGTGGCCAAACAGTGGTAACCGCCTTTCGGTAATCACAATGTTAAAAGTGTCTTCTTCTTGTTTCTTTCGGTAAAGTGACTTTACCGAAAGAAACAAGAAGATGAATCCCTGCAGTCACGAAAGCTTTAAATCGAAAATTAAAAGTGTCTTGTTTAAATAACCACTTTTACATGAACTTGACTCTATTTGCAGCTGCCACGTATTTAAGTGTCTGATCCTTTTATCTAACTCATTTGTATATTCCTTATTGGGTTTGATCAGATGTGTAAACACAGGTACAGCACAGAGTCCATTCATCATCAACCAGCCACGGATTTATCGACATTGATTAATGGGATTTTGCCAGATTGTCCTGGGATGCCCTCTGGTCACTGTTCAAACCGATCAACGTGCGTTTTTGACATGCCCTGATACACAGGGTTTCCTCTCAACAATAATATCTCAATTCATAGGATAAACCACAACACGCTCTGACCAATAAAATAATCAACACTGCTAAATAATATAACTGCACAATATCACAGGACACAAGAACATATTCATTGAAATGTTTAATGTTGGTGAAAGAAAAAACTATATTCTGAACATTTGGAAGGAACACGAACCCCCATCCTCAAAGCATTGGTAAATACACTTTATCAAATGGCATCACTAGAACACATGGGGTGTAAGCTGAGAAAAAAAACATAGAATGCTATAAAATGTGGTCCATTCCTAGCCTCTAAACTAAACTATGAACTCTTTTTAAAATTTTACCAGGTAAGACACACTGAGCTATATCGATCTTTTTCAGAAGTGACCTGGCCACAAATGATATCTCGATGAAGTAGATTATCATGTGAAAATCTATTGCAGCCAAATACTCTAAGCGCATGTTGATTCTAAATGTGGAGAGGAAAACCGGAGGACCCAAAGAAAAATCCATGCGACCACAGGGAGAGAAAACACGCAGACTCCAAATATACAGCAGGGTCGGGATTGAACCCACCACCTCCTTCATACCAGTAGAGGATGTTAACATCTCGCCAGAACCCCTTCATTGAAATAAAACTCTACCCCCCACCCCCTCCAATACAAAATCTAGACATACAGGAGATGTGAAAATTTCGGCAGATTTATTCTCAGAGTGCATTGCCACCACCTTGCTTTGTCTACTCCCACCTCCCCCAATTTGTCTATGCGTGATTTGTATTACAAAAAACCTCAGACATGACACCTCTAAAACGAACTGCAAAATATCATAAGAGCCAGTCAGGGTGTTTATTGTTTCGGATTTGTTATAGACACAATTGAAAATAACATTTTGAATGGAAATATAGGAAACTTTTTGGACAGGAGCATCTGGAAAACAGGTAAATTTGTCTTCTTGGTTCTTTCGGTAAAGTCACGTAGAAGGGAAATAATAAAATAATAAAAATAAAACATAATAAAATAATTCTCACGTTTCGGCCACAACGCAAGCTGATGAATCTCTGCAGTCACGAAAGCTTTAAATCGAAAGGTAAATTTGTGTATCGAGTTCGGTATATGTGGCAGATATTGATGGGGACGGCACGGGACCATGCGATAAAAGAATGCGTTCCAGTATCATACCTCTCAACCCATAAGGTTTACCCGTATTCCTATATAGGGAAATTGAGTGTACAGCCGTTCCAATTGGGGCAACAACAAAAAATTGTTGTATGTTTCTGTTTCTCCCTTGTGATGGGAGTTTGTAGGAATTACGTTGAGATTTATATGGGCATGCGGTGACCAATAAGGTCTAAATGGTGCTGGTATAAGCTAGGCACTGATAAGGGTATGCAGTCTACAACACCCAGAGAGTGAATCAATAAATAAAGTGTGAATAAACAAAGGTTTAACTCGTGCAAAGCGCCACAGAGTACACAGGACCCGTGCCACATTCTTCAATTCTCGCACGGGATTACTGCCACTTTTCTCACCGCATCCACACGCCAAACCTCACGCCCCCTGCCGGCCACTCTCGCGCATTGCCCGTCAGCTGCCAACACAAGGAGCTCGCTCTCAAAAGGCACGTCCTATAAAGGTCAAAGGGGCAGCCCTGCAATGTCTCGCTTCACGCCACTACTGGCTGAAGGGCCTCCGCAACGAGAGGGGGGCTCTTAGAGAGCGACGTCTCGCTTCCTTACGAATGGTGTATTCGGCCTGCTCTTTCTTTCACGCTGGCCAGACTTCTTGGAAGACGTGGGCGTTACCTCCTCCACTTTACCCCTCCGTAAGCAACCTGCTTGCTTGCTGATAAACACATTCCTGCGGAGGGAGCTGGTAGGAACGTTGGGTTGCTCGGTCAACGGCCAGGATCAACGGCGGCGTGGTGTATTCCGCAAATATGCCCGACTGTGAGGGCGTGCACAAGCCGGCGTGAGTTGGTTAAACGTTGAGTTTTATAAGGGCACCACGGGGTGACTAGCCCCTGCCCACCCAGCCCCACCCCTCCCACCCCCCACCCAGCCCCTCCCTCTCCACCCAGCCCCTCCCTCCCTCCCCACCCTCCCCTCTCCACCCAGCCCCACCCACCCATTTTTGGATTCACGACGGACGGACGGAAACAATAATCCCCTGTGGGCTGGTGTAACCAGGAGGTTCCTACCACTATTAGGAGTTGTACCAAATAAATCTGCAGCTGCACAGTGGCCAAACGTAGTAGGGGGAAGCAAGATTCAAGCAACTTGCACAATTGTTTAAAATGCCGCACCGGGGGATCGAACTGGCGACCTCTTGTGGCTTACAAGCCCCGGTGCGCGTCAAGAACCTGTCAGATTCCCCCTACCCCCCTCATGGACCCCTATAAACCCCTGTGAACTGGGGTACCCCCCCCCCCCCCACCGGGGTCTCCCCCACCTCTCTCTCTCCTACCCCCCTCACGCCCACGGACCCCTGTGAACCCCTATGAACTGGGGTACCCCCCCCCCCTCCTCCCCCCGCCCCGCCCACCCGGGTGGGTTCAGGGTCGCCTGGCGTGGCGCGTGGGCCCCACGAGCCCGGCTCTGATTGGCTGCCCGGCGCAGTCGCTTCATGGCGTGACAGCGCCTCCAGCCAATGCGCTGCGGCGTGCCGGGAGCACCCCGCGATATACACAGCGGTGGTGGTGGTGAGGGGGGGGGTGGTGAGGGGGTGGTGGTGAGGGGGGGGTGGTGAGGGGGGGGGTGGTGAGGGGGGGTGGTGGTCAGGGGGTGGTGGTGAGGGTGGGGGGTGAGGGGGGGGGTGAGGGGGGGGGTGAGGGGGGGGGGTGAGGGGGGGGGGTGAGGGGGGGGGTGAGGGGGGGGTGAGGGGGGGGTGGTGAGGGGGGGGGTGGTCAGGGGGGGGGGTGGTGGTGAGGGGGGGGGGGGGTTAGGGGGGGGGTGAGGGGGGGGGGTGAGGGAAGGGTGGTGGTGAGGGGGGTGTGAGAAGGGCGGTGGTGGTGGTGAGGGGGGGGGGTGGTGAGGGGGTGGTGGTGGTGGTGAGGGGGTGGGTGGTGGTGAGGGGGTGGTGAGGGGGGGGGTGGTGAGGGGGGGTGGTGGTCAGGGGGTGGTGGTGAGGGTGGGGGTGAGGGGGGGGTGAGGGGGGGGGGTGGTGGTCAGGGGGTGTGTGGTGAGGGTGGGGGGTGAGGGGGGGCGTGAGGGGGGGGGTGGTGAGGGGGGGGGTGGTCAGGGGGGGGGGTGGTGGTGAGGGGGGGGGGTGAGGGGGGGTGAGGGAAGGGTGGTGGTGGTGAGGGGTGGTGGTGGTGAGTGGTGGTGGTGAGGGGGGGGAGTGGTGGTGGTGGAGGGGGGGGGGGTGAGGGGGGGGGGTGGTGAGGGGGGTGGTGGTGGTGAGTGGGGGTGATGGTGGTGATGGTGGTGAGTGGGGTGATGGTGAGGGGGGTGATGGTGATGATGGTGAGGGGGGTGATGGTGATGATGGTGGTGATGGTGGTGGTGGTGAGTGGGTTGATGGTGATGATGGTGGTGGTAGTCTAAGCCGGCCATCTGCGCCGCTACGGGCCGACGACGCCAGTGACGAATTATCCAAAACCGGTCCCGGGCCAACTCCTATAGGTCGACTCAGCCGTAAATGAGTCGCCTGGAGTGGTGTGTGTAGTTAAACGTCGCCACTCGGGGAGACAAAGGCGGCCGGGCGTGGTGCCATCCACCCCCTTCATAGATGCCACACGCAAACAGCACGTGCCCCATCAGTCTGTTCAGGCTATAGGGGAAGGGAATATTTTAATATGGCAGGGGCTGTGGTGTCTGCCTTGTTAAAGTGAACAACATGCACCAACTACTCCTCCTGCTTGAACTTGTTAAAGTGAACAACATGCACCAACTACTCCTGCTTGAACTTGTTAAAGTGAACAACATAGACAACTACTCCTCTTGCTTGAACTTGTTAAAGTACACAACATGGGCAACTACTCAAGACCACGTGCAGCTGTGCACCCACTGGTACCAATGCAATGTTGCTGGTACTACAGCATTGCATAGTGGTACCCAGTGTTGGTGGGTTGAACACTGAGCGTGGACTAATTTAATTGTCATGTAACGTTGACCCCAAGGGTTGCAACCACACGTCAACGTTGAGAACGTTAGCATATTTACTGAATGCATCAATAGTATCAATGCATGCACACTACTGTGTGTAATGTAACAACTGCTATACTTGGTGGTAACAAGTGGTTATGATACAGTAACTTGCGGTACACTGCATGCTGTACGAATAGCGATGGCAAGTGTGCCTTTTGGGGTCATCTGGTCCAACACCATGTGAGACTAGGCTCTAAGAAAAGTTGTCTCGGGTGTGGACCAATCAATTTCAAGGACAGTGCATACATTATCAGAGTTGTGTTTTTTGTTTACATTCTGACTGCAGGTATTGTGGTCAATGCAAACATGACTCCTTGTAAAAAAGGTGTCAGTTTTGTTGCCAGGTAAAAGGGTAAAAAAACCTATTAACAAGTACTAAACTAGTATGCTTTGCACATGTGCTGACATTTAACACGGGAATATTACATGCACACTCTGGGAATACAATGCTCTTGTCGTACATGCGTTTATATTGTACTGTAATTGTGCAGCTACACCCAGTGATGGGAACAATATTCACAAATAGATAAATACACGAGTCACTCGAAATCGGTGCAGTGTAACTGCTTATTATATAACGCGTATCGTGGTCTACAATGATTACCTTAAGGGAATTATCCAGCTGTACTCATGTTCCCAAGATGTATAATACCCTTAAGAATATAATCAGAGCACACACACACTGGCATAAGTGTTTGCTTTGTGTATTTTATGTACAGCAGGCCAATAAACCCTCTAGGCAGACACTCTCTAGCGCTCCCTCTAGCTGGGGCCACTTCCACCAGCAGTGACGTGAGCCAGCAATTGCAGGGCTGCGCCTTTATTACGCAGTACGTTCCTGCCATATAGAGCTGGTATCGTCTTGGTTCTTTCGGTAAAGTCACGTGGAAGGGAAATAATAAAATAATAAAACATAATAAAATACAATTCTTACGACGTTTCGGCCACAACACAAGCAGCCGTCCTCAGGTGAAGACATAGCTGTCTAAAAGACAACGCTCCAATGAACACTGCTAAACGTTGTCTTTCAGACAGCTCTGTCTGCACCTGAGGACGGCTGCTTGTGTTGTGGCTGAAACGTCGTGAGAATTTTATTTTACTATGTAATTTTTTCATTATTTCCCTTCTACGTGACTTTACCGAAAGAACCAATAATATGAATCCCTGCAATCACGAAAGCTTTAAATCGAAAAGAGCTGGTATCTTCAGTGTGAACTTTGTGGATTTGCTCTCCAACACACCGGAGTGCTGCTTTACGTTTAACGAATTGGCCACGTTCTGTTTACGTGACAAACCTTACTACTAATTGGCTGTGTCGGGTGGTGGCGGGTTTAACGACACATTTTCGCGATCTAACCGACAAAAAAACCCTCTACAGTATTATGGTTGTATCGTCATGTCAAACTGAGTTTCTGATATCCATATACAATTATAAATCACAATATTTCAATTATTATTTCTATTATTTTTATTATTTATTCTTACCTACGTGACTTTACCGAAAAAACCTAAGAGTATGAATCCTTGCAGTCACTAAAGTTTAATATCTAGAATCCATATAAACACCGTACAGCATTTTTTTTCACCATGGTGTGTAACACAACACACACACACGTGTTGCTGTAACACACAACATGTGTGTGTTGTGTGTTACAGCAACACGTGTTGTGTGTTACAGCAACACGTGTGTGTGTGTTGTATGCCACACCGGTTTCCCCTATACAGAACCAGCAGCGTCTGCAACCACGTGCGTGGGGTCCAGTTTCCCGGCACACCCCGCGCGTGACGCCTGCTGCTGCCCCCCCCCTCCTCGTCTCCCCCAAGCCCCAACACCTTCATCTTTAAACTCCCCTCTGTAGCCCCACGTGTGAAAACCCAGTCACCCTCCGGGCCCTTATTCCATCGATAATACTCCACGTGCATTGCAGCTCCCCTTGTCCCCTCTATAGCCCACGTGCAATCCAGGTCCTATAACAGACCTCATTCAATCTGTATGCCACACGTGTATCCCAGCTCCACTCTACACCCCACGTGCAAACCCAGGTCCCCTACAGCCCCTACCCCCTCTCTACACCACGAATATCCCAGCTCTCCTTATCCCCTCTGCACTCCACGTGCAAATCCAGGTCCCCTTACCCCCTCTCTACACCCCACGTGCAAACCCAGGTCCCCTAGAGCCCTTGCCCCCTCTCTACACCACGTGTGTCCCAACTCCCCCTACCCCCTCTCTACACCCCGTGTAGCCCAGCTCCCCTTACCCCCTCTCTACACCACGTGTAGCCCAGCTCCCCCTACCCCCTCTCTACACCACGTGTGTCCCAGCTCCCCCTACCCCCTCTCTACACCACGTGTGTCCCAGCTCCCCCTACCCCCTCTCTACACCACGTGTAGCCCAGCTCCCCCTACCCCCTCTCTACACCCCGTGTAGCCCAGCTCCCCCTACCCCCTCTCTACACCACGTGTGTCCCAGCTCCCCTACCCCCTCTCTACACCACGTGTGTCCCCAGCTCCCCCTACCCCCTCTCTACACCACGTGTGTCCCAGCTCCCCCTACCCCCTCTCTACACCACGTGTGTCCCAGCTCCCCCTACCCCCTCTCTACACCACGTGTGTCCCAGCTCCCCCTACCCCCTCTCTACACCACGTGTGTCCCAGCTCCCCTACCCCCTCTACACCACGTGTGTCCCAGCTCCCCCTACCCCCTCTCTACACCCCACGTGTATCCCAGCTCCCCCTACCCCCCTCTCTACACACGTGTGTCCCAGCTCCCCCTACCCCCTCTCTACACCACGTGTAGCCCAGCTCCCCCTACCCCCTCTCTACACCACGTGTAGCCCAGCTCCCCCTACCCCCTCTCTACACACGTGTAGCCCAGCTCCCCCTACCCCCTCTCTACACCACGTGTAGTCCAGCTCCCCTACCCCCCCTCTACACCACGTGTAGCCCCGCCCCCCCTCCCCCCTCTCTACACACGTGTAGCCCAGCTCCCCCTACCCCCTCTCTACACCACGTGTAGTCCAGCTCCCCTACCCCCTCTCTACACCACGTGTAGCCCAGCTCCCCCTACCCCCTCTCTACACCACGTGTGGCCCAGCTCCCCCTACCCCCTCTCTACACCACGTGTAGCCCAGCTCCCCCTACCCCCTCTCTACACCACGTGTGTCCCAGCTCCCCCTACCCCCTCACTACACCACGTGTAGTCCAGCTCCCCTACCCCCTCTCTACACCACGTGTGTCCCAGCTCCCCCTACCCCCTCTCTACACACGTGTAGCCCAGCTCCCCTACCCCCTCTCTACACCACGTGTGGCCCAGCTCCCCTACCCCCTCTCTACACCACGTGTGTCCCAGCTCCCCCTACCCCCTCTCTACACCACGTGTGTCCCAGCTCCCCTACCCCCTCTCTACACCACGTGTGTCCCAGCTCCCCCTACCCCCTCTCTACACCACGTGTGTCCCAGCTCCCCCCTACCCCCTCTCTACACCACGTGTGGCCCAGCTCCCCTACCCCCTCTCTACACCACGTGTGTCCCAGCTCCCCCTACCCCCTCTCTACACCACGTGTGTCCCAGCTCCCCCTACCCCCTCTCTACACCACGTGTGGCCCAGCTCCCCTACCCCCTCTCTACACCACGTGTGTCCCAGCTCCCCCTACCCCCTCTCTACACCACGTGTGTCCCAGCTCCCCCTACCCCCTCTCTACACCACGTGTTTCCCAGCTCCCCTACCCCCTCTCTACACCACGTGTGTCCCAGCTCCCCCTACCCCCTCTCTACACCACGTGTGTCCCAGCTCCCCTACCCCCTCTCTACACCACGTGTGTCCCAGCTCCCCCTACCCCCTCTCTACACCCCACGTGTATCCCAGCTCCCCCTACCCCCTCTCTACACACGTGTGTCCCAGCTCCCCCTACCCCCTCTCTACACCACGTGTAGCCCAGCTCCCCCTACCCCCTCTCTACACCACGTGTAGCCCAGCTCCCCCTACCCCCTCTCTACACACGTGTAGCCCAGCCCCCCCTCCCCCCTCTCTGCCCCACGTGTAGTCCAGCTCCCCTACCCCCTCTCTACCCCACGTGTAGCCCAGCTCCCCCTACCCCCTCTCTACACACGTGTAGCCCAGCTCCCCCTACCCCCTCTCTACACCACGTGTAGTCCAGCTCCCCTACCCCCTCTCTACACCACGTGTGGCCCAGCTCCCCCCTACCCCCTCTCTACACCACGTGTGGCCCAGCTCCCCCTACCCCCTCTCTACACCACGTGTAGCCCAGCTCCCCCTACCCCCTCTCTACACCACGTGTGTCCCAGCTCCCCCTACCCCCTCACTACACCACGTGTAGTCCAGCTCCCCTACCCCCTCTCTACACCACGTGTGTCCCAGCTCCCCCTACCCCCTCTCTACACACGTGTAGCCCAGCTCCCCTACCCCCTCTCTACACCACGTGTGGCCCAGCTCCCCTACCCCCTCTCTACACCACGTGTGTCCCAGCTCCCCCTACCCCCTCTCTACACCACGTGTGTCCCAGCTCCCCTACCCCCTCTCTACACCACGTGTGTCCCAGCTCCCCCTACCCCCTCTCTACACCACGTGTGTCCCAGCTCCCCCTACCCCCTCTCTACACCACGTGTGTCCCAGCTCCCCTACCCCCTCTCTACACCACGTGTGTCCCAGCTCCCCCTACCCCCTCTCTACACCACGTGTGTCCCAGCTCCCCCTACCCCCTCTCTACACCACGTGTGGCCCAGCTCCCCTACCCCCTCTCTACACCACGTGTGTCCCAGCTCCCCCTACCCCCTCTCTACACCACGTGTGCCCCAGCTCCCCCTACCCCCTCTCTACACCACGTGTAGCCCAGCTCCCCATTGCCTCCCTCCCGTTGTAAGAGGCGGGACCCCGGGGTTACTGCAGGTCACTCTCTACCCCCGGCTCCATCCCCTTCTCCCCCGCGTCACACAGCACGGGCGGCGGTGGGTGGAGGCAGCTACCGGACAAATCTCCATCATCTCCTCCTCCTCCCCATCATCATCATCACCACCACCAAGCCTCCTCCTCCTCCTCTAAGTAGCTCCTCCTTAAAGCGTTCCAGCCATCATCTACATCATCTTCATCACTGTCGGCATCGTCGTCCTCGACTCCGTCTCGTTCATCTGGAGTCGTCGCCTTCTGGTGAGAGAGCCACCAGCAAAACCAGCGCATTTGCTTTTGCGAGATTAAATGTTATATTAATTCAGTGTTATACTGGCGCGTGAATTAAATATATATATACTGTAGCAAGCCGTTATAGCAGCGTGTGTGTGTAGTATTGCTGATATCGTATATACATCATTATAATTTACGACGTTTTAACAGAACAGCGATGACTTGGATTCACGTGGTGGTTGTAAATCAGCACCACCACCACCTTGAACCGAGCCAGGCTTAATCCATTTTTACATCACAACACGGTAACTATGGTAGTGGCTAATAAACGTAATTGGGTAATAATTTAGTTAATTACCGAAATATTGTAGATGATGTGTTATCATTTGCTCATCAAAGAAAAGCCAATTAGTACATTTACAAACCCCTTCGTGGTCATTTTTGGTCAAATTATTTTCTGCCATTCTGCCCCGTGTGTTGTAGACTGGGTGGTGGACTGTAGTTTTATTTTGCATGTGTTGGCAATGCTCACGTGTTGTTGTTTGTATGGTGTAAACCCATGTTCAAGAGCAGTTTCATCCGCTTTCCATCACCACCACCTGCCACTGCATTTGAAGGTCGAGGCAGAATGCCGTACACAATGTTGTCTTTCTATAATTATTGTGTTATTCCCAACCTCACGACTGGTCCACGTCAATTCTGCATTACACGTGTTGCACCGTGCTTATATGCACCCCAGCCATGGTGAAGTATGGTCAAATAATGAGGCAGCTTCATCCAGCAGTGGATTGACCAAGGGCCTGAACACGTGCAATATGCACACACACACCGCAAATGTCCACGGAGAGAGGTAAAGACGCAGCCCTGCAATTGCCTGCTCACGCTAACTGCTGGCGGAAGGGCCTTTAACTTCTCGAGGGAGGTCGAGACTGGAGCGAATTCCTACAGAGGTCATTTGGCCTCTCTTCTGCACTGGCCAGGAGTCTTGAAAGAAGTGAGAGTAATCACACTTTACCCCACCACATGCAAACCTGCCCATTGAACTTGACCGTGGCAGTGTGGTCCACAAATGTATACGGCTTTGCTAAAAAGCACGACACTGCACTGACGTATTTCACACTTTTTACTGCAAAAGAATGGTACAGTACTGTGTTGAAGGGTACATCAATATCAGTGATCTGCCAATGGGATGATGGTGGGATTGAATGACATTTGTCTGCTTTGAAATGACTGAATTGTGTCAGGGAATATGCTCTCTGTTAGAATTCATGATTCAAGGCCAAACTTTAAAATTTGTTGTAAGAATCAAAACACTCTTCAGCTTACATTTTTGGGGGTGAATGTTTGACACATGGGAAGGGAGATGGATGTATTTCTCATGCTTTCTCTGGAGGTGCTCTTGCTGATTCTGAACTGCGTTGCGAGCCAGAGTCATGGGGCATTTCTCCATGCTCTTGCCTCTTAAGGACATATTACCTAATACCCTGCAATGCGCCCCACGGTAACCTAGGTAGCATTACCACTGCAAGGTTGAATAACGCAACTTAAGTGCAAGTATAAATATTACCCTTTCTCCCATTGAGATCAATATCAATTCAGGGAAATCTTCACTCAAGATGTTATTTCGTGACTGGCCCACAGGTCCTTACCTTATTTATATACAAGCCAGTACACTACCGTACAATGCAACCTTTCAGAGTTGTAATTCTATCATGGTATATACATTTGTAAAAAAATAAAATATAAGTACGTTAAATTTGATTAATGGCATCATTACAACTGTAGGCTAGGGAAGGATCTGCCGGGACGTCTAATTAAGGAGGTGGCGCTTTAAATCGGATTGTGCGCAAGTGCTAAGTGGATTATATCTCAGAATCGAGATGGGATTGGGGCAGCTTGAGATGGCCTTCATCCAGCAGTGGATTAAACATGGGTGATGATGATGGTGGTGGTGGTGACATGAAATATACCGCCGCAGATTTAATGAAACGTGTAATGTGACACACTGGTACATTCCCGCAACACGACCTGTCTATCTGTGCTGGTACATTTGTGGTTGTTTCGTGCGTGGGCATATTATGAACTCATCGGAGGGAGTATGTGGCTTGGGGATTGTTAAATATTTTCCAGGAGATGGCATTGCTCCCAATTATTTTACAGTACAGTGGCTGTACCCCAGTGCATACTGCACCTTTATTAAAGGCTAGGTGTTAGATTCAGGTGTTGGCAATTAATTATATCGATCACAGGAGACTGGCATTACTTGTGCAGTATTGTACAAGTTGTAACCCGCGTTTGTCAATCCACTGCTGGATGAGGGCCTCCCTACGCCTTGTGGGCCGTGAGGCAGAGGTCGCAACCGGGTACCCGTTTGCGACCCTGTTGCGGCCAGGTACGGGTAAGAAATCAAAACCCGTTTGCGACCTCTGCCGTGCGGGTAATTTGACCATCTAGGTCTGTGAAGTTTGAGCGGTAGTGCAGAACGAGAGTGGATCTTTGCTGCACAGCCCACGTGCATGGTGGTCACCCATCCAAGAATTGTCCAGACTCAAGCATGCTTAGCTTCCAAGATATGAGAAAATTGGGGAATATATTGTGTCTGATTTTCTCATAGGCACGTTCGTACTGTATGCTTGTTTGGGCATTACATTCAATTCGCTCCAATCAAACATCACATCTTTTTTTTCTTGATTGTGGTATGGACCGCACCTAATTGTAAGCGCGTGCTAGCATTGGCTTTGGCTTTCACAAGAGTGAGTGGTGGCGGCTGCAGTCATCTGATACACATTGACAACTTTCCTACAACATATGCGGCCAAGACAAGCACACCCTGCATGTTAGAGCGAACATGGCATGACTCAACTTCATCAGCACAACGTTAAGCAAAGTTGGTTTTTATGAGTGGTTGGCCTGTACAAAACAGTTTTGCGAGCATGGACATGTATGTCTTTTTTGAAGTAACAACGCACGTGCCTCCGATTGGTCAGTGGCAGAATGGGTGGGGAAGGGTTGTCCCCAAATATGTGGGGCAGAGGTCATTTGAAGGCATTTCAGAAGTAGTTGTCAATTTTTCGCTTCGATGGACCATTATTAAAACGACACGAATGGTTGCACTGCTCTTTCACAGCTCTTCCACAGTTCCGATTGGCTACTTTTTGTCTCATGATATTACCGTTAGCAAAATCAGGACAACGTTCTTGAATCAAGTCTACTCCAATGTTGGGCTGGCCAATAGTTTTGTGTACAGTACTGTAGGCCAAAGGGCAAACGATCACAGAATTCCTTTATAAAAATGGCATTTACTACATTAAATTTTTACCTTGTAGATATCAAAACAATAACAGAGCTGAATGTTTGGCGAAGATGGATCACTGTACTATGATTAAAATTAGGTAAATGTATTATCAGTCTCTTGATTACCCACTTGACAGCTCCTAGCTTAACATAGTGCATCTAGAAATATATCAGTCATGGGACAACATTGCTTTAATGGATGACAACATATAGATGAGCCACTGACAAGTAACGAAGTTTGTCTGTGTTCTGGCCATGACATCGTACTCGATGGGTGTGCAAGGAGTGTGCCAAATCTACAGTGCTGTGCTTATGCTCACTGAATGTGTTGTGTGTTGTAGGCTGAAGGAACAATGGAGGCACTGGACACAGCACTGACAAAGATGTTGGACGACAAAATCGGACCACGCTGGTGAGGCTTTTAATTCGTTGCCGTCTCCAGCAGCATGCTAAAAAACGCTGGGTTCATCAGCGTGTCAAAACCATTGCCCCAATCCATTACCGCGAATTGTGTTTGGTTTCTGAAGGACCTTTACATAATTTTCCAACTTTGAATTGCTCTGCGCTTGCCTTTATAATCTTCTCAACAGGGTGCCCTGGGGATTAGGTCTCTAAATTTCCACTGAACATACCTACACGTTCATTATCCCAAAGAGAACCAATCCATCCACTTATTTCATAAAGTTATGAAAATAAATGTATTAATATGATTTATTCCATTAGCATCGTCATCAAAGCCAATAAACTTCCAGGCATGTGCCAATAACCCCCCACACAAGCACACTGCCTTCTATATCACGACATTAAATCCGATATTAAATTTCACAATACGACGATTGCTGTGATATCACCTTTCCATAACTTTAAAATTGTATTTTCCATTTTTATTGTATTGAGTTTGTGCTTGGCAGTGCTTCCAATGCAAATACAGATTAAAAGATTTTCAATTCCCTTTTACTCAATACATGCCTGGCTCCGGGCTTCTTATCATTGCCGCTTTACAATCTCTAACACTTACAATGCTATCAGAAAACGGTGACGTCATATCACCACCATACTGTCCTTTATCCAAAAAACTTTTACAAAGCACTAATTTCATGGGAGACAGCTACCTGTTTTACTTGAATTCTTGTCAATATTAATGGTTGTTATTTCACAGATATTTAGTCAGGATTTAAAATCTATGTTTCAAAAAATTAACAACAATAATCACGATATGACAATATCGTGCCAAAGGGACGATGTACGATTTGCGTGCACTTCATGTCGTACGACATATCGTAGCGCTCCATCGCCATATTGCGGCAACCTTAACTGGAACCAAACTTGTGTCATGAGGGGGACTACTCCTTCTCCTGCTAATAACCCCCCGTATGCGGGAAACAGACCCGCGCATCCGTGGGTGGCTGCTGCTGGATTCATACCTGCCCACGCTGGTGTCCACGCTGGTGTACTTGCTGGTGGTGGCGATTGGGCCCAAGCTGATGCGTGAGCGCCAGCCGTTGTCGCTTAAGGGGCTGCTGGTCGTCTACAATGCGCTGCTCACTGGCCTCTCCTTCTACATGTTCTATGAGGTCTGTCTCGCTCTGAAGGTCCATCCAAAAACGTCACGTTTTAATATTGTCAATTTTAACATATCAGGTGATTGCATGCCAGGTGTCTTTAAAAAGAGGATGACTGTGTTATGATGGTAACATAAATACTCTTGAATTATGATGAAAAATACCGGTTTATGTTGTCATTGTATCAGTTGTAAAACAATTAAAAAGGCTTATCACTGAAATAATTTAATGTTATGTACTTCGAGAGAAAACCAAACTCGTTAAAATTAAAAGTTGTATTGCCGTTGATGACTGCGTGACCTTTAAAAACCCTGTGGATGTTTCTGTCAAAGGAGGAAGAGAATATAGCTAAAGGTTAAGCTGTTTCTTTTTCTTCTGCTCAAATGCATTAGGATTAACTCCCACACAGAAAGTTTCAGACAAAATTTTAAATCAGCCTTTGTATGACATCACATATATCATCCATCTGCTATCTTGAGCAAAGCATACACGTTTTTTTAAAATGAATTGAGCAACCGTCGGTTTCAATAAATAAATAGCCAGTTGATAAATAATTGACATGTCATGAGCCCGACTTGATGCCACAGCAAAGGTTGCTGTCACCTCGAGCCTCTGTTAACAACTCGTTTACGATTGGCTTCTCTTCTGTGGTCTGATTGATACAAAGTACGGCGCTGCGTGGCGATGGCATGTCTTTCAACCTTGGTCCCACAATTAATATACCCTGTCCAATTCATTGAAAGTCAAGTCTGCCCTTTCACATAGTGGCTATCTTGGTGACATTGACGCTAAGAGCAAAGTCCTCCGATTTGGGTCACTCTGTGTCAAGTTGAGTGAACATATCCTCACGTGTCATGTCCCATGCTGTATCTCGGATTCGCATGGCAATATCGTATGTCCGTCACCCAATGTAGTGAATCATTAATCGTAGGTCATTGCACCGTTGGCTGAAAATTAGGCACCACCACGTCTACAGGTCATGAGTGGTGTGATGTGTTCCAGGAAAACACTGTTCGGAGTTTAGTTTTTTTGTGTGCATCACACGTGGAGTGCAGATAATGAAATGTATTGCACGTGCTGCCCAGTGAGGCACATACTACAATAACTCCATTTGTGTCGCGATATGAAACCAAAATATTAATAAATATCGTAGATTACCAACGCTTTTAAATGCACTACGATTTTAATAAATCGCATTAACGGCTTTAATGAAATTCCTAGGAAAGGTCACTCTGTCATACATTAATTAATCTTTTTTGTAAACTGTTGTATTTTATTGTCCGTTTAATCAACGCTTTCAGAGAACATTTAGCACCTGGCGGGATTAGGTTTGAAGGTACAATACGTGCACGGCATGTGTGTGCCTTGTGGGTCTCTAACCTGACAGATTTTGGCTGTAGCAGTCGACCAGCAACCCAGGGGGGGTTCTGGCTACATTGTGTCTGCATGGAGTCAGGCTAATGGCATGGAGCACATCATTGGTGCCAAATGAATGAGTGAATACTCTCTGTGGACTGTATATTCATATATTTTTCTCCACCAACATCTTAATGTAGCCGAAATGCATTCCTGCCTCAAAGTGCCCATAAGTGCATGGGATTTTTTTTTCTTGTAAATGCCTTAGAAAATTGTAAAAATTCAATGGAATTCCTTAATGTCCTCCATGTTTGAATAATTTTGTAAAACGGTACAGTACTTTAAAATGTTGATTTTAAAGACGCAATGAAATGTGTTTATCATACCATGAAAAATATTACATCTTGTTCTTTCATTGCCTGAATCCTATCATCGAATGACATATTAACCATTTTTGAGTGCAAAAAAATGGACATGTACAGCCTTTTGTAAAAGCCCTGCAGGATTTGAACCTCCAACGCCTTGCAGATTGTGTGTTATTTGACCATACTTCACCACGCCGGCCAGTGTGGGTTGGTAAAAATGAGGAGCATAAATATGGGAGGATAGAAGTACAGTACAACAAAGGATTTTTGCTGCACTGCCCTCTGTTGCCACAACGTAATATGGAATAATAACAAAGTTCGATTTAGAATGCCCACAAAATGTGTGTGGTGAGTTGCTGACGTCCTTTAGAGGCACGTAGTCACACAGCAGCCTATAGCACCTGTTGTAAGCATACTGAGCACTCTTCCAAGCACCATCTAAGCTCAATCCTGCTTAATATCCAAGGTTTGACGGAATTTGGCGCATTCCACATGATTTGGTCATAGATGTAAAAAAACTATACATTCATTTCACCTTGGCGTGAAAAGGGGGAGTTTTCTCAACTGGCAATCAAGCCGTTCCTTGTTCAAAGAAACCTAAAGCACTTTGTCCTGAACTTCCATACCTACTCTTGCAAATGCTTCTAATTAGCGGGCTTCAAAACAATAGGTGGGCCTGCACTTGCAGTGAAGCTGTGGTGCTGCCTCGCATCGCTGGAATGCAGCTTGCAAGTTCCATGATCGTGGTTGCTCACAAGTAGTTGCTTGTTGGTGCCTCGCAGCTCGTGGCCGGCGTGTGGACAGGGGGCTACAACCTGCGCTGCCAGAACACGCACAGTGCGGGGGAAGCTGACATGAGGGTACGGCTGCTGACATTTTTTATTTATTTTCTTCTTGTGAACACATCCACCAACAATAGAAACGTGTGTACAGAACAAGTTGATTCACCTGCTGGTGTTTGGGTTGTACCCAACAGCAGTGTCGGTTTGTGGGAAGTCATTGATGGGTGTCCAGTGTACATACTCATCTATCCCATTTCTTTTTCTCACTCTTTTTAGTCTTTCTGCGCACTTGTGGGTCCTTGGCTCAGACTCTTTCCTTCCTGTTAAATTTTTTAAATATTTTTTCTTCGTCATGCTGTTATGTGCAACCCTCTCCCTCCGCCTTTCAATTGTCATGCAGCGTCCTGCTTTTTCTACCGCTTGGCCATTTTCCCAACATCATATTTTCTCGACAAATAGATATCTGAATAGATAATGGGAGTTGAACTATGTGAGCTGTGAATATTGATGTACAGGTCCCTATCGGTTAAACCAGGAGTATTAAAAGTAACTGTTTTGCAGGCAAACCCAGCCAACTATGCAAGTTGGCTGGGTTTTCCAGTTGGTGTATCCTCGTTACAGTTTATAGCATTGTCATAAACACTCAAGTTATTTACAACACGAGCACTATTTGAAAGTTTTACCATTGGAGGGGGTTGTGTACTGTGACATTAAAATACATTCGATTGATTTTTTGTTTCTCACTGCACAGATTGCCCGTGTACTCTGGATCTACTACCTCTCCAAGCTCATTGAGTTCCTGGACACGGTGTTCTTCATTGTGCGCAAGAAGAACACCCAGGTCACAGTGCTGCATGTCTACCACCATGCCTCCATGCCCACCATCTGGTGGTTTGTCCTCAACTGGGTGCCCTGCGGACACTGTAAGCTACGAATGCCTGCCACGGAGCACTTAACTGAGCGAGGTTTTTGAGCTCATGACCTTTAAATTCCACTTCTGTTTGCAATGTGAAATTCACATCAGTTTTCTCATTTTCAAATTGCTTGTGAAAATATAGAATTGTATTGACTCGCCCCCTGCCAAACTCTCCCCTCTCATCTCACTCTACTCCCCTCCACGCACTCTCCTACCTCTCCCCACTCAACTCATCTCACTCTACTCCTGTCTATGCTCTCTGTACTCGGGCAACCAAGGCTTTTTCTGTCAGAGCCTCAGATAACGTGTCAGTGGAAGATCCCGTATTCTCCTCTGCTGCCCCCATAGTATGGAGAACTTCCTTCCCCAAGCCATCCATGCTGTCGACTCTACCCCTGCTCAAGTGGAGGCTCAACAACTTCCTTTTTTTCTTCTGCCTATAAATGGCTGCCACTTTCTTCCTATAAAATAAATATGCCCACTGTTTCTGTACCGTATCTTGAGATGCGTCACATCTAACCGCTACATCCAAATAATGTTGTATATTGAATTAAACTGTACTAATGGTGACCACATTCCTTCCCAAAGAGAGGACGGTAACCCTGCACAATTTTTCGCAAAGGTATTTTGATGTTTCAAAAAACCATGCCGTGCATTGGTGTGCATTGCAGCGTACTTTGGGGCAACGTTCAACTGTTTCATCCACGTGCTGATGTACGGATACTACGGACTCTCTGTCATTCCCTGCCATGCGGCCCTACCTCTGGTGGAAGCGCTACATTACCCAGGCGCAGCTGGTATGTGTGTAGACCCGCCTAACTAAACTGCCTTAACGTGCTGTTTGCTTTGACATTCGTTTTTGTAAATATAAAACACAGGTTATTGGAGTGGGACTTTTGGGTGAGGTCACATATTGCTCTTGCCAAAATGTGTGTCACTTGTACACGTGACATTTTCATTTGTTGGGTATGTTGAGTGGTGGGAGGGTCTTAATGACTAAAATTTGGTAATATTTTTGACGTGGCCAAACCCAAAAAGTAACTATGAATCATTAATTGTTCTATTACATACTGTTAAACCTCAGCGTGAATATTGCATGCACATGTAGTTCATTTTGATTATGTAAACAATTTATTATCCTGTCCAGTGATCCGAAGCCCTCTGCTGCACGGATGATTGGATAATAAATGATCAATGCTGCTATGTGTACTGTAAATGCATCCGCAGCATAGAATTACATTACATAAGCGAATTCATGTGTATGCCAAATATCATGGGTGTTTAAGCATTTAATAAAGAAAACCTGTATTTAAATGATGTTACCCTGTTTTTGCCATGGTGTAATTATTAGGACGTTCGACTTGCAATCCAGAGGTCACTAGTTTGATTTCCTGGCATAGAAGTTAAATCAATAGTGCAATTGTAATAGGTTTTTACCCTTTCAACTGGTACAAAAACTGACACCTTTATACAAGGCATCATGTTTGCAATAACCACAACACAAGCAGTCAAAATGCAAACAAAAAGAAACAACTCTGATGATGATAATGATATGCACTGTCCTTGAAGTTGATTGGTCCACACCCGAGACAGCTTTTCTTAGAACCTAGACTCACATGGTGTTGGACCAGATGATGCCAAAAGGCGTACTACTCAAAGACAGCGCAGTTTTTGTACCAGTTGAAAGGGTAAAAACCTATTACTATATTTTGCCACTGGTAAAGGAGGTCTCATAGTGTCAATAGTGCAAGTTTCTGAAATCCTGCCCGCCTCTGTCCACCCGGCGGTATAAAAGGGGACGGCACCACAGTTAGTCGATCGGTATGTTGCTCATGGTGGGGCAATGTATGGGTTCTCCCAGCTCTTCCAAGACATGTGGCCAGGGTTGCAGAGTGGACCAAATATCCTGCAGAGGGTCTCTCTAGAGCTCCCTTTAGTGGAGGCCTTTCTGTCAGCAGTGGAATTAGCAGGGCTAGACCTGCAATTAACTTGAATTTTTTTATTCTTAATTTCAGATGATACACACTTGATTTGTATAAATGTCTGTTTTGTGTTGCTCCTGGTCCCGTTTAGACACAGTTCGTGATGACAATGGTGCAGTCGGGGAGTGCCATCGTGATGCCGTGTGGGTTTCCAGTTGGCTGGCTGTGGTTCCAGATCTCCTATATGATGTCACTGGTGCTTCTCTTCTCCAACTTTTACATCCAGGTAATTTGTACTCATGGTTTGGGCTCGGGGAACGATCATCGTATTGAACAATAACAACAATAACAAGATAAATGGGAAACATGTAGTAGCTGTGCTCAAACCCACCCTAATGTAACAGTCCAAACCCTCTCCCAGTAAATTACATTCTCTTGAATGCCTGTCATTGAATTACTGATAATTTATTGGTTGGCTTTTGGAAGATGTACGTATATTTTTTTAACACACTATTCAAAAGCATAGACCCAAAGGACAAAAATGTCAAGCGGCCAGCTACAAACAGTACGGTCAAAGTCGCGATAGCTAATTAACACACTTATAGAATTGAGAACATTGGGAAGAAGAGACTATGGGAGGGAATGCCAAGTATATGTTGTTGCACGGCCATGAAAGGAGAGAGGAGCTTGGCTCCTAAGATGTTCGCACAAAATGTTCCTCGTTGAGAAAACACATTGTACAATCAATATAATAGAATCAGCGTTCACCATTCATAAATAATGACTTGATTTATAATACAACGGATGTATGACTTCTACAGATAATACCCGAGCACGCCGTTGCTCGCTGCAGCACTTTGGGCGGTTTACGTTGTAGAGTGGAAGCACGTCTACCACACTTTGCTCACGGTTCAAGTCCCGTGGTTCCACCCTGGTTAATATTACGGGTGTCCAAACTTAAAATACGTTAAGTTCCCTTCACAGTGGACATTAAAGATCCTGTGACGCCCTTTGCAAGTCTAGGTAAATATGTGCCGGCGTCACGGTCAAATTTTTTTTTACTTAGTTGGCATATGCACAGCAATCGTTTTCCCCCTACTGTCTAAACTTGGCTGGATCTTCCTGAAAAAGAGTGACGAGACTTCGCGAGGATTCTTCTGGGTAAACAGTCGTAAAAAGAACGATACTAAGAATGCTTGGTGTTTGCTCCACAGACGTACATCAAGCAGGGCTCGCGCCCGAAGCTGGAGAGCCACGCGAACGGCAAGATGGAGCCACGGAGCACTGGGGAGCTTCACGAGAACGGCAACAGCACGCGGCAGCGCAAGCCCAAGCGAGTGTAACACAGCGATACCCCAGGCCCATTTATTGGGCAAGGCCGACACGCTTGGGGGATTCCAACTTTCCCGCACCCTGTACATGAGCCGTTGACTTAAGCCCTCGACTTGGTATGTCAAAATTGGAAGGGAAGGAAATAGCAGTTAATTTGTAAATCTAACATTTTCCTAATAAGTCGGTGCTCACGTCCTGTACTGATCATCAACACAAAAAGCTGACACTGCATTGATGACAAAAGTGATTGTTTATGTCTGTTCCCAAGCTGCAACATTGGTATGAAATGCAGCCTTCTGCAGTGTGGAAATTCGTCAAATTACACTTATCTGGGAAGATTCAAGCTGCTCTGGTTTGATTTACATTTTCATGAACTCCACGATAAATTTCTTACACTTTAAAGCGGGGCATTTAAACACTCACATTTTGAGGACATTTCACAATGAGGATACACATTTCAGAGTTACTAACTTGGAGGAAAATGCACTTCAAATCTTTATGAGCACTGTCAGAATGAAGCGTTGTAGTGAGGCGGTTTATTTCAACAAATTGGTGGCACGTCTCACGGCTAGCCGTTTACTCAGACATGTCCTGAATAATGTAAATGCCCTCAGTGACTGTGTGCGTCATCTGCGCGCACCGTGACATAGCAACTCCTAAACGCTTGACTTCCTGGCATTCTCACAAACTTACACTGGCACAATGTTGCCACCTTTTGAAGTCAAGAACATGGTCCTTATCGTCGTTGCTTCAGGATAATATGAGCAAAAGGCAAATGTGCAAAGGTAAACGTGTGCTGAAGTGTTTGCATAACTATGTTTAAATTTGCTTAGATTTTAAGTCCAATGCAACTTAAATATACTGCTGACAATTTTGGCGTTGCTACCTCTTGAGTCCGCAGTTATTTCGTTTTTATATGCACAGATAAAAAGTGGCTTTCTCTAAATTAGTTTTGTTAACAATGTGCGCATTATCTTGTGGCTATAGAATAAGAAAGCCTGCCCTAGGACTAACTGCTTCGTGTATTGCCATGTAACCCTTGTAGCCTGCCTAAAGCAACTGGTAATGTGTTGGTGTGATGTTCACACCAAACTGATGAGGTTTTTTTTTATCCACCGTGCCTGATATGGTGATTATAATCATCTGTTTACCAACGACTCCAGCTTAAAAGCACTTACCTAATGTGTAGTTTTTAGTGAAATCTTGTTTTTTTATTTGCAAAAAGGGTTATTCATTGTGTTATCATTTTAAGACCAAGAAAGACCATTGTATAGACAGAAAGTATAATTGTGATGGACAGGGATATACACTTAATTGTTGTGGATCACAAGGAAATCAGTTGTAGAATGAGCACAGCACAAAACCTGCAGCTGTTGGTTTATATTCGACTTTGTGTTTTGTAGCAAGGTAGCAAGTGGAGGTATTTGCTTCCAAACTTTGTGAAGCCTTATTTTTCGGAATATACAGAAAAGACATTGCCTTAATCTGTATAAATGTGTTTTTCACAAGTATTTTGTTCACTGACTGTTATCACTTTGCGAAAGAGCATCACTTGTTGTACCACTAATGGCCAGCTTCTACGGGACACTTTAAACACCCAGAGCGTGACTTAATGATGTCACAGTGAGTCGAATGTGTTGATCCACTTCATCTCTTACAAGACTGCTCATGCACCCACAAAGCTTTGGTCCCAGACCTGCAATCGTATTCCTACATTTGCGCAGTTATAACTTGAGCAAGTAGTGCTGTTGCCTCGTCAATTTGATGGGGGTGTTCTGGAAAAACACAATAACCCACAAAGCGTTTTGTCCAGAAAGTAGTAGGATTTTAGTTGACAGTGAATTAGGTGGTCGAAGTAAGTAAATTATTGGGGTTATTTGTGCGGCCATCTTTCGGGTAAGTGACACAATCAAATCTATCAAAAATGGATCGTCAGGCGATTCAATGAAATAATGTGTTTTCTACTGAAATTTAATGTGGGTTATCCCGAGTTTTTCAGAACATTCCTAATTTTCTAACCCGCCACACATAACAACATTCCTGCGGAGGGAGCTGGTAGGAACGTTGGGTTGCTCGGTCAATGGCCTGCAGGGTCAACGGCGGCGTGGTGTATTCCGCAAATATGCCCGACTGTGAGGGCGGGCACAAGCCGGCGTGAGTAGGTTAAACGTTGAGTTTTATAAGGGCACCACGGGGTGACCAGCCCCTCTCCACCCAGCCCCACCCTCACCCAGCCATTCCCTGCACGACGGACGGACACAATAATCCCTTGTGGGCTGGTGTAACCAGGAGGTTTCTACCAGTATAAGCCCAGCCGTTTGGTTTGTTCCGATCGCCATGCGTGTTCATGTTGGTTCACATGAGCGGCCAAGCGCACTCATCGTGTTATGACTACCAAGGGCAGACAAAGCACCATGCCCTCATTTCTGGCTTCCCATCACTGTTGTGGAGTTGGGGTGGATCAAACAGGGCTCTGTTGTGTTCGTTTTGCTGATGCCAAGTGGATATTTGCACATTAGAGCAAAGCCAAGGAGACCGCATTGCAACCACACCGACGCCATGCAGATATGCGCTTCGACCGTCTTAATTTTATTTCCGGATGATTTTTAATATTGTTTTTACTCGTATTGTACTAAGAATGTGAAGTGTACGTGATAAGATTTTGCAGAATTTAAATCGCCCAAGGTTTGTCACCACAACGTGCGCCTGTCCTGCAGTAACTGAGGTTTGGCTTGCTAACAATAAAAGCAGTTGAACTTAATAATGAGGCCAAACGTATTTGTGTGTGCAGCGAATGGGGCACAGTCCTCCTGCTTGTTGTCAATTGTACCGTTTCCTTTAGCAGAGATTGGTGCTGAACAGCAACAATGGCTTCACAACTGGTAAATGTGCTGCGTCTTAATAGATCCATGTACTAAATTTTGATTTAAAGCTTTCGTGACTGCAGGGATTCATATTCTTGGTTCTTTCGGTAAAGTCACGTAGAAGGGAAATAATAAAATAATATAAATGTAAAACAAAAATTTTCACGACGTTTCGACTGCAACACAAGCAATCATCATCAAATTTTCTTGCTGTGGATTTCACACCTGATGATGATTGCTTGTGTTGCAGTCGAAACGTG
Organism: Lethenteron reissneri; assembly: GCF_015708825.2. Lineage (NCBI taxonomy): Eukaryota > Metazoa > Chordata > Hyperoartia > Petromyzontiformes > Petromyzontidae > Lethenteron > Lethenteron reissneri. The sequence goes on along the minus strand of NC_083820.1, from coordinate 10,538,551 downwards.
ATTAAAATTTTTTTTATATTTAGATTATTTTATTATTTCCCTTCTACGTGATTTTACCGAAAGAACCAAGACTATAGATCCATGTACTTTCATAAATACCGTTTACCATTAAACTATGTTCCTTTATAGGCGATCTCATTCACTGCTGGCCCATTTTAAATTGGTAATTTTAAATGATTATCCCTCGGTTAACATTTTAAACTACTGAATCATAAAACAACTACCTATTGCGACAAACCAAATGTAGTACCAATAACATTTAAGATGGTTAGAAACGCGATTAGAGAGCATACAACCGTGCCGCAGACATTGTCAAACACTCTTAACATACTTTGAGCGACAGACTGACTCATACTCGTTGAGTGCTTACCACTTTCAATCCGCCCTCAGTTACATTTTAATACAATAATCTACAATTGCATTCTGTGCACTTGTATTATTTAGTAATGCATTTGAATAAATGCACACATGCTAATTAAATGTCACCCGTAACTGAGCGTATTTACATTTGGCAGTAACGCTGCAATTAAATGTATATTTGGAGTGTTTGTCCCACGAAGCGATGCCCGCTTTCTGAGTCATCTCTCACACAGTCTCATCTCCACAGTAACGCCACATGCTCCCAATTCCTAGTTTACAAACATCGCATGTTTTCTTCAGTTTGCAATCATTACAATTACTGGAACTTTATATTTATTCCTTGATTACCGCATTACTGAAATGTTCGAAATCCAAACATCGCCTTCAAGATAGCCCAAGTTGAATTGAGCAATTGTCTCGGTGTCTTGTTTATTTTGTTTAATTCTCGAAAGTATATAGTCCACAGAAATTGGTACAGTACCACCTTAGGTAGCAAAACCTTAGCAGTAGCGATGTATTTATATGTATGATAAAATTAGATTATTTCATAACCCCATTAATTTCAAGCAGCTATCACATTATTGACTTATTAGCCACGCGAAAAACTTGGCACCAGTATAGTTATGCCACCTCGAGTGATACCGATCAGTGAAATATCAGACATGGGCTCATGTACTATGGGCAGAGTTGAGTACACATTCGCAGGCTTTTTCAATATTGCCAACTTGCCCGCCAAACCGAACCCTCCATTTATCCTGGAAACCATAAACTCTCAGGGGAAGCTGTCCTCCCATTTCTTGGGCAGAGCCATACGCTGTAAAGCTGTGCCCCCGACTTTATGCCACTAACAAGGGAGGGACTCAATCCCACGTGTGATTCATTGAGGCAAGAAAACGCAACTGCAGGGCTGGTGATCACGAAAATATTTAACGAAACTAAAACGCCATTGGAACCTCATTTGCCATTAGCAAAATATGATAATTGTTTTTTTTACCCTTTTACCTGGCAACAAAACTGACACCTTTTTTTCGTTAGTTTTGTTGCCAGATAAAAGGGTAAAAAAACCAATTATCATATTTTTCTACTGGTAAATGAGGTTCCAATGGTGTAAATGCTTACCCCGAGCTCTCATACTCTGATGGTGCATTGTCTTTGAGTTGTGCGCCTTTTGGCGTCATCTGGTCCAACACCATGTGAGACTAGGCTCTAAGGAAAGCTGTCTCGGGTGTGGACCAATCAATTTCAAGGACAGTGCATACATTATCAGAGTTGTGTTTTTTTGCATTCCGACTGCAGCTATTGTGGTCAATGCAAACATGACTCCTTGTAAAAAAGGTGTCAGTTTTGTTGCCAGATAAAAGGGTAAAAAAACCCAATTATAACGAAACTAAAACTTTTGAATTCACAGGGCAAGGCCCACTGAGTTGCACATTGTAGCTCTTTTTCAGAAGCGACCTAGCCACAAACGATAGCTCAACGAATTGGCCAAATACTCTGAATGTGGAAGGAAAAACACGGAGGACCCAGAGAAAAATCCACGCCACCACTGGGAGAGAGACACGCAAACTCCAAATACACAGGCGAAAGGGTCAGGATCGGACCCACGACCTCCTGTATACCAGGCGAGGTAGTTAACATCTCGCCACCGTGGTGGGTTGAGAACTGGAGTTGGTAAGCACTGCTGTACATATTCATCGCCATCAGTCATGATCTATCAACTGCAGAATGAAGATATTTGCTATTTCCCAGGCTGAATCAACCAATGCCTATTATTTTACACTCGGACACGGAGACCAACGCATGGATGAGTGAACAAGCACAATAAGTTGGCATGGGCAAGACACATCACAGCAAGAAGGGCCTGGGCTCGATTCCCGCATTTCTGTGTGCAATATGCATGTCCTGTTCTGTTTGGGTATCCTTTGGCTCCTTCGGTTGACCTCCTATAGCAACGAGTACTACTAATGGTCAAACATCCCGATGCAAATTTGAAAAATAAAAAAATATATACACAGTATCTGCAAATTACACATAGCAATATCGCCTCCTACTGTGAAAACTTTTTTCCACAAAACTCACAAAATAAATTTATTATAAAAAGCCTGGCGTTCCTAACGTTTATCCGTCAACTAAATTAGGCGCCCTGAATCAAAAAGTTATCGAAAGTGGACCCCCCACCCCCCCACAGATGTGGGGGTAACAAGTTGATCCAATAGGTTTACAACAAATTGTCGACCCCCCCAAAAAATAAATGTATTTTGTAGGCATATAGACATACACACCCTACAAACAAGTCAGTAGTATGGAGCCATCCATTTAGTAGGAACGCAAAAATCTGTCAAAACTTGACCCCCCCCCCAATCCTATAGAACGGCCGATATTTAATCCACGAAGAAACGATCAAGGATTAATAATATTAACGTGTTTAAGCAAACAGATAGTCCACCGCCGGACTATCTGACTCATTTGAAGGCCAATGTAGACAAATTATTATCGAGGCTTCACCCCCCACCCCCGTTTCCTATGTGTGCATTGTCAGTAGACCCCCCCCCCCATACACACATAAGTCAGTGGTATCTACATTTCTGCTTAGGGGCCGTCCATAAATGACGTCACGCACCTAGGGGGGGGGGGGGGGTCAGACATTTGTGACGATATATGACGAGGGGGGGAGGGGGGTTTGAGAAATGTGACGTCAAATCAAAATGCGCAACTTTAAATATAGACAACACGTTCTACTTAATGAAATAGACTTTTTAATACACGTTTTCTCCTACAACATCAGAGTGCAGCGCCGCATTAAATACGCCCTACAATGACAATAGTTTAAAGCGATGTGAAGCATGTTTTATTTTAAAAATGGAAATATGGTTTTGGGGGGGGGGGGCAGAGCTTTGTGACGTCATATTTGAGGGGGGGGTGTCTGACTTTTTGTGACGCCGTGTGACGAGGGGGGGGGGTCAAAAATCGTCCAAAATCGCGTGACGTCATTTATGGACGGCCCCTAACTTGAGTTCGATTCCCAGTGACGGCTATGACCAGTGACACGTGATATCCGACAATAGTTTAAAGCACACGGGTTGTGTGTTGGAGAGCCAAGCCACAACATTTACAATCAGAGTACGACGTTTCGCAGGTAATTGCTAGTTTTGCGTGCGCGTTCCTGCCAACGCTGCAGCACCACCTGATGATTTGGTAAAACTCTTAATACCCCACACAAAGGAGATGTAAGTGGGAGACGTAATTCAGGGTATTACTGATGTGGATGTTCATTGGCCATACGAAATCATCAGCCAGCTATGGCTGCAGGGTTTTGGTTATTACATGTTGTTATGTAATTTATTGTGAAAATTCCGTCACAGTTCCTATGATCACTGTTTCATTGCTTTCATGGCTTTATTTTGGTGATTTCGAAAAGTTTTTTGGTTTGGCCATGTTTGTTTGTTGTAGTACGAAGTAAGACTGATGGTCTTAGTCTAAGTTGTCTTGTGGTTGTTGTTGTTGTTTGACTTGCATCCCACTGGGATTTTTGCACACAGCGTTGGTGTACGATGCTTTTTCTGCAATATTTTGCTGTCTTTTCCTGGATTTTATGTTTGCACTTAGTCATATAGTCACTTTAAGATGTTTTCTTGTTCATGTTTTTGTTTGTTGCGGTTGCACCCGATTCAAGAGCCGAATGGCTCACAGGGCTATACCAATTAAATGAAAAATGAAAAAAATGAACACATTTCTAGATATAAATTAGCACTCGAGTGCGGTTGTAGCAATGCGATTCAAACGATGGATGAAGTAACGAAGCGCTGCCAGTCTGGGCTGCTTCAACGGAGGAACATCAACGCCTCGTGAAGTCTCCCTCTCCCCTGTTAAGGCCCTCTCGTGGTGGCCAGCTACTACACCACTACCACTACAACACCACTACTACGACAACACCACTACCACTACAACACCACTACTACAACACTACCACACCACTACTACACCACTACTACACCACTACCACTACAACACCACTACTACCACTACAACACCACTACTACTACACTACTACTACAACAACGCTACTACTACAACACCACTACTACTACACCACTACCACTACAACACCACTACTACGACACTACTACAACACCACTACTACTACAACACCACTACAACACCACTACTACGACACTACTACTACAACACTACCACACCACTACTACACCACTACTACACCACTACAACTACAACACCACTACTACGACAACACCACTACTACGACAACACCACTACTACTACACTACTACTACAACACTACTACAACACCACTACTACGACAACACCACTACTACTACTACAACACTACTACAACACCACTACTACTACTACACCACTACTACCACTACAACCCCACTACTACTACAACACTACCACACCACTACTACACTACTACAACACCACTACTACTACTACACCACTACTACTACACCACTACTACCACTACTACTCCACTACTACGACACCACCACTACTACCACGCCACTACAACACTACCACACAAACACCACTACTAGTACACCACTATCACACCACTACAACACCACTACGACTACAACACCACTACTACCACACCAACACCACTACTACCACACCACTACAACTCCACTACTACTACAACACCACTACTACTACACCACTACCACACCACTACAACACCACTACAACACCACTACGACTACAACACCACTACTACCACACCAACACCACTACTACCACACCACTACAACTCCACTACTACTACAACACCACCACTACAACACCACTACTACACCACTACTACAACACCACTACTACTACAACACCACTACTACTACCACACCACTACTACCACACCACTACAACTACAACACCACTACTACCACTACAACACCACTACTACTACCACACCACCACTACAACACCACTACTACTACACCACTACCACGAGACCACTACTACTACAACACCACTACTACTACCACACCACTACTACCACACCACTACAACTACAACACCACTACTACCACTACAACACCACTACTACTACCACACCACCACTACAACCCCACTACAACACCACTACTACTACACATCTACCACGACACCACTACTATTACAACACCACTACTACTACCACACCACTACTACCACACCACTACAACTACAACACCACTACTACCACTACAACACCACTACTACTACCACACCACCACTACAACACCACTACTACTACACCACTACTACCACTCAATAGAATGGAATCACCGCCCATCGGACTCTGCAGCCTCCCATCATGGGCGGACCCCTCCCCTCATGGGGGCCCCTCCCCTCAATGACGGCCCCTCCCCTCATAGGCGACCTCCTCCCCTCAAGGGCGGAGCCCTCCCCTCACCGGTGGCCCCTCCCCTCATAGGCAACCTCCTCCAATCATGAGCGGAGCCCTCCCCTCACCGGTGGCCCCTCCCTTCACGGGCGCCTCATGCCCCGCCCCCTCCCCCCCCTGCACCCCGCCCCTCTGCCGCGTCACGTGACTGTCTCGAAATGGCGGCTCTCGGTTCGTGCTGATTCCCGTCCGCCTGGGCCTGGCGCTCTCCTTCTAAGAAACGCCCGAGAAGACGACTTCGCCGCGGTAAACTTCGCCCGTCGTCGTCGTCGTGTTTCCCGAGCATAGTTTACGTTCGCGATGTACGGTGTCGTAACCTCTACGCGCGGGTTGACCCCCCTCGTCGCGGGAGGCGCTGCTCGTGTTGTGTGCTCAGGCGAGGCCTGGGCCTTGCGTCGTCCTCCCCGTGGCCCGGGGCTCCCACGCCGCGCATCCGAACCGTGCCTCACTTCCTCGGGGGGTATCCTGCTCTGCAGGGTCTTACCCCCTTGGGGTTCTCCCCCCCCCCCCTCACTCGACTCTTAATATCGGGGCTTCATTTCCCCTTACTGGGCGTCTCCCGTTGGAGCGGCCTGGCTGTCTTGTCGGGTTTCCGAATTCAATGTTCACCTTCACAAGGCGTCTTTGCCACCATTCTCACCTGAGAGAGAGACTGGTCTCGTTAACGAGGTGTATTCCATCTCAGCGGGCAGCACCGGCAGTCGTGAGCGTCCTGGGACGATGCGTGGGTGAGCACGAAGCTTTTGTGGTCGGTGCAGTGGCTGCACTTTTGTCGCCTTTCTGTTCGTATGTTTCAGCTGGCATTTTGAGTGCTCGAGTCGGGATTTTGGGCCGTAATTCAGCCTCGTTCGTGGCAGAGAGAGATGAGCGTGTGAAGTGGTGCGGTAGTGGAAATGGCGATGGTCATTGGGGCCCCGACCTAGTGTTCTTTATAGCGAAGTCCGTTGCTTTCGATGGTTTGTATTCGTACATTTCCTTGCGTATTGTGGTGTTTGGGTAAATAACTTTGTAGGTCCACGAGGTTAACAAGCCCGCTTGTTATGGGGGTTCCCACGCGGAGTAAGATGGCGCTTTTCCCAGTGTTCGTGCAAGGCTTTGATAACTCCGCATGGCGGAGCGGGGTAGATAGGTAAAGTCCATTGGGCTGTGAAGCCTTAGTTTATACCTCGTCGTCTCGAGTTGTGTTGGTGGTGCGTGTTGATTTATTTAAATGAAATGCCTAGCCGGCTTCTAAGTTTAACTACGATGCTGTTTGTTTACATTACACTCTTTCAGTGAGTACATACAGTATGTTGTACTGTACTGCACGCTGCGGCACAATCATATAACAATGACACGCATCGTTAAAACTAATTTACTTGAACAAAAGTCACCACATTTAATGATGAATCCGATAATTATTTTATGCATACTTAAACACATTTGTGAATGGTAGCCAATGGAGAAAACTCGTCCAAGAGGACGACCATCGCGTAGATAGAGCGATGAGATACTGAATGGACATGCGGTGGAATGAAATGGATGCAAGTTGCAATGGATCGTGAGGGATTGTGTCGGTGTGGGGAGGCCTTCATCAGGCAGTGGATAGACTAAAGCGGATGATTAAACAATTGTATACTTTTATCGTCCCACGGAACGGATGTGTTGAGAATTGCAATGTTTATTTGGGGTTCTTAATAGGCCAACTTCGCGGCAGCGTCGAATAATAAGTTAATGTTTTCACTGCAATGAACTGTAGCTCGTCAAATGTGTGTGGCTCATGAGTCTGGAAAAGTATGCGTTGTAATGGAGTTCTTACGTAATGTGTAATGGAAAGCGTCGTTGTTTTTGGTAATCCTTGTTTTATCGCGCTGTGCTTTCGCCTTTAATTATTTAGATATAATTCACTCGATAATCTCAGCAATACGAATCCGTGTCCCGAGTGGCTTTGGAAGATATTTTAAAACATCTCAAAACCTCTTGTACAGTGGCCATTTCTTTATTTATTATAATGTGGTGCACGTTTCCACACAGCTGAGTTGTTTTTCACGCGAGTTAATTCTGACAAACACATGGAAAGGCAAATATTTACTCTAGATTTAATTTGTGCAGTCATTGGAGACCAGACTGAGACGATCAATCAAATCGTTCTATATCTTAAACCGGCTTCATCAATGTTTACTGTCCAGATTCGATCACGAGAGTTCACTTTGCTGGTTTCTGATCTGAGCCACACCGTGACCTCCCGTTAGCAATTTTATAGTGATTCTAGCAATTTTCGCAAATATAAATTGCTTTGCATGAATTGCGCATGTTCAGGTTGGTGGCATTTATTGTGTTACTGTGTATAAAGATTTAAATTTGGGCAAATAATACATAAGTGTGATGCGAATCCTAGCTGTTAATGATGCGTATTTTAAGCACGTGGTGGTTTTTCCGTAGACAAAATCAAGAGTTGTGTTTCTCCTCTGTGTTTTTGTTTAGCATTGAGATGCAAGTATTATGGCAGACACTGACAAATCTGATGCTAAATTAATGTCAGTGACGAGCACTGACCAGGTTTCTGCGAATGCAGAGAAGAGCGCTACCGAGGACGTGACCTCACAAGCGTCTGACGGTACAGAAAATAAGCTTGAAAGTGACAGTTCTGTCGGTGGTTCAAAAGATCCTGCAGAGCTGGAGTCTATGAGAGGAGATGCTTCCGGAGGATCAGAAAGTGAACTTCAAGAGACTGCCTCCCAGCCCGAAGGTAATTTTAAGCTTCTGTATCATAAACATGACACTATTATGAAGAAGCGCAAATAATTTGTAATAAATTGTTTTCAGGTTACACGTGTCGTGCATTGCATAGCTGAAGTGGTAATTTTGTCGTGACAGAAAACGACGAGGGTGTGGAGGAAGAGGGAGACAACACTGAGGATGAAAAGAAAGCAAAAGAATTGCGAAAGACTTGGGGGTTCAGACGAAGCACCCTGGCACAGCGAGATGGCGAAAGTCTGAGCGATTCACAAGAGGAGAAGCCCATGACACGGGGACGCAGCTCTTTTACCTTACAAATCATGCCCAGGCGCAGTGGGCGGTCTACGAAGCGGTCGCCGCATGTGCAGGCCTTCCTCGCCCCAAAAAGTCGGAGTAAAAAATCGTCTGGTTCACCTGCAAACTCTGGTAGCAGCTCGCCAACGTCGAGCAGGTCAACAGCTGGCTCGCCCGTGAAGGAAAGTAAAGACAAAATTGACTTGAGTAGTGATGGTAAAGGCTCTAGCAAGTGTGATAAGGATACTGTGATGTCTGAAAATAAAGAAGCGGCAAGTTACTTTTCTGAAATGTCCATTAACAGAGCGTGTCGAGATAAAATTGCCAAAATAGAGTTAACACCTCTGCCGACTGCTATTCTGAGGAAAGAGGAAGATTCTGCTTTGAAGCCCATGTGTGGAAGTAGTGAAGATGATCTTCCTCTCAAAGAACTGCAAGAGAGGTTAAGGAAGAAAAAATTGGAGCAGCAACAAATGGAAGCCCGTTTGGGAGCTGTGGTTGAAACAAGCAAAGTCACATCAGTAAATTCAACACCAGTCGCTGATAACAAAGTTAATGATGTGCAACATCAAAATAAATCTGAAAATGAAGGTTTGCAAGATGTAGCAATGGTTGCTGCTGAAGACGCCAACACTGATGACAACAATCAGTCCCTTGGCTGTACAGGGAACCTGCTAGATCACGACTATGCCTTTCAGAAGAGAACTGGGTGCATCTGTGGGAAAAATAATTTTGACAGGTAAGCATATTGCCAGAGCATTAGTTGCATTTAACTTGTGACCATATAATTTACAGCCGGCTTTTCATTGCAGTACTGCACTTTGAATTTGGCGTGCGTTCTTTCGTGAAAATGTAAATGCCTCTGTTTCCATTGTGCAGAGTTCAAGTGTTGTGCAAGCAGTGTGAGGAGTGGATTCACGGCAGCTGTGTGGGCATCACGGTGGAGCTGGCACTTGAATTAGAAAAGGACAACAAGGTTTATTTATGTCCGCGCTGCTGTCCTATGGAGAGTGATGATGAAGACCCACATACGAAAGGTATACATGCGTGTTGTTAATTTGCATTTTATACTACTTTAGTTTCACAGAAGAGTAAAGCATTTCACCAAAATGTTATCTTGTTACAAATGCCACGTGGAGAGCACCTGAGAGAGCAAGCTTTCATATATCTGGGTTTACTTTTACTTCTGTGCCTACCCTTTTGTTTAATGCTAGGTCCTGGTCTAAGTGCAAAACCGGCATCAAAAGGGGACTCTCTGGACTCCAAAAAGTATATGGGAAAACTAGAGCAAGCAACTGAACCTTCGGATCCCAAAAGGCCAAGGATTAAGATACAACAAGAAGAGGTAAGGAATGTGTAAATCACCATCTCTGCCTTTTATTTATTTGAACATATTGTGTGCAGATTATATGTTTACACTGCTGATTTTCCTATTTTGTATGCTTAGCATTCAGTTATTTTTCATTACAATTTGTTGAACCTCGAATGGTGGGATAATTGTTTGGGGTGCTTGTTCAGCTTACTATGACAATCTGATTGAAATGTGGTCTATTTCACTCTCTTAAAGCCTGCAAAGGAGCCAGAACCTGCTGCAAAAGATCCTGAACCTGCTGCAAAGCTCCCTGAACCTGTTGCAAAGCTCCCAGAACCTGCTGCAAAGCTCCCTGAACCTGTTACAAATGAACCTGAACCTGCTGCAAAGCTCTCTGAACCTGTTGCAAATGATCCTGAACCTGCTGCAAAGCTCCCTGAACCTGTTGCAAAGGCGCCAGAACCTGTTGCAAAGGGCCCAGAATCTGCTGCAAAGAATCCTGAACCTGCTGCAAAGCACCCAGAACCTGTTGAAAAAGACCCAGAACCTGTTGCAAAGGATCCTGAACCGGCAGAAAAACAATCAGAACCCGCAACAACGGAATCGGAACGGTCTGCAAAAGTCTCGGAACCCACGGAAAAAGAGACGCAGCCTGCACCGAATGAGCCGGAACCCGCATCAGTCTCACAGAAGTGTGTTGTTGTCGAGTGTTCCAACAATGCCCTAGCTGGCTCGGTGTACTGTAGCAACGAATGCATCCTAAAGCACGCCGCCGCGGCACTGCAGAGCATGCGCGAGGATGGTGCCAAACAAAAGGACAAAAAAGGCAAAAATGCTGTCAAGGGTAAAGGAGGGAAAGTTAAAGATAAGAAAAACAAGAAGAAAAAGAAAGGTTTGCTCGACAAGTCCCGGGATCAGAGCCCGGCGAAGCACGAAAAAATGCTCAAGTCCAAACTTAGGTCCGCAAAAGATGACAAGAGTTCCACACAGGTAAATTTTGGCACAGATTTGCACATTTTTTTCAATCGTTAAAATATACATTATTTAATCAACTCTTGGGTTAACGTAATGGTGTATTAATGCACACATTCTAATTTACGGATATTATAAGTTATTTAGTTTATTTACTATTTTGTGATGTGGTGAATGTTGTTTTTCAGAAGAGCAAAGCTGGAAAGATTGTAAAAAAATCAGTGGCGGCAGCAGCAGCAAGTAAGGACTCCAAACAAGCCAAAGAGTCTCTTCCCACAGATAAGGGAAAAGGAAATCCTCAGGCTTCAGTCACAAGGACTGCATCAGCAGAACGATCCCAGGAACATTCGGCTGTAGAGGTGGCCAAAGCTGCAGCAAAAGTAGATGCTCTTAAACATACTGTAAAGCCGGGTATGAAGCAAGCAACATTTAAGCCGATTCTTAAGGTAGAAGGCAAGTTAAATGTGAAGTCGGACAATGCTAAGCAACTCGTGAAGCATGACATTGGTAAGTCTGTTGTCAAACAAGAAGCTACTAAGCCATTGATCAAGCAAGACATTTCTAGACCAGGTACCAAGTTAGAAACGTCTAAACCTGGTTTTAAGCCAGTTGTCAAGCATGAGATGGGTAAAACGGTTGTCAAACAAGAGGCGAGTAAAACGGTGTTAAAGCACGAAGTTGGAAAAACAATATTCAGGCCAGATAAGTCTGTTGCTGGAACACCAGGAGTCAAAGTGGAGAAACCAACAGCTGCTTCCACAGCTCCTAAAATAGAAAAGACTGCAGTAGCTTCAACTTCTTCATCTCATCAAGGTACATAATAAATAATGGATAAATATACACTTATTTTTTTGCAGTAATCAATACCCTGATTCATTTTCATATATTCTTTCTCACATCACTACTCCGATCTGTGTTTAGTAATAGGCCTGAAGGGGTGACGTGACACTTGCCCGACACTCATCTTACTCACGACTGGCGTTCACCTGCTAAGTCTCCACCAAGGAGACCAATCACCACTCACCTGACCACAAAAACTACTGAGTACAACTCGTGCATCACACCCTCGTCACATTTACCACTTGCCAATCACCACTTAACTGACACCACACCAGACAAGTTCACTCGCCTTGCACCACTCGCCTGATACTGCTCACCAGAAACTGAAAAAATGTATCGCTCACCTGACACGGTTTGCCTTGCACCACACGTTCACAGATTATGGACTGATATCTAAACGTTTAATATTTTCATGTTGACATAAGTGTCTTTCATATTTCCACCCTGCTTGCCTGAGCTGAGCATGCTAATTAGTCTAGCATTAATTCTAGATTTGAAGTTTTCGTGACTGCAAGGTTTCATACTCTTTGTTTTTTTTGGTAAAGTCACATAGTTAAAATAAATAAAAAAACAACTGTATTACTTGATACAGTAATTTTTCTGTGACGGTTCCACCTGAAGACGGAAGCTTCTGTTGCCTCTGAAACGTCATGATTTAATTCAGTCGTTTTTTCATTTATTTTATTTTTAACTACATGATTTTACAAAAAAAAACAAATAGTCTAACATTCATCAGGAATTCGAATCTGGCCATTGGGGGGTGGAGGGTTTGGGGTGATGGTCACATGACTTTAAGTGATGACGGACTTACAGGAAGGACGTGGGCATGCTTGATTGGTCATTGACGACAGGCAGACAATGGGATGGGGACAGTCGCATTTTATATTTGAGATACAAATGAAATGTTTTCGTACATTGAGCTACATTTCCGTTAATCTGGTTCGTGTTTGCAATTTACAATGAGATGTGCCTTAATACAAAATGTGTTTCGTGAAATGTTTTTTGGCTCAGTTTCCAAGGAGAAAATACTGCATAAGGAGACTGTAGCACCCTCTGGCAGCCACCCAGCGTCGAGCCACCAAAAGAACCACCCATCTGTGGAACAGATCCGTCAGAATGTTCGAAGGACACTAAAGGATATTCTTGCCAAACGGTAAATAGACATGTTCGTGTAAAATGAAACAACTGATGTTTAGCTGAGCCATCGGTGCTTTATTTTGTAAAGTTGAAATAGAAGCCCACATTTGTTCAACTGGTTTAATTTTAAAAATATATAGGCTGGTGCTTCTCAATCGTTTGAACTTGATATATATATATTACGTGCATATATTTTATCCCAGGAGGCTCCATTTTACGTAATAATTCACTTGCCATTATAGCAATCTATGTTAAGGTTCATAATCTTGTATAACGTTATATATTGTCTTGGTAAAATACGGTTTAGACTTAATAGATATGGTTTTACCAGCATTAAATAACACTTGCTAATTTAGCATTTGGGTCTTATGAATCAATGTTTATCCCAATCTTGCCTGTTTAAACAAATTGTGTGAACATACGTTGATGTGGCCCTGCAGGACTATAGACTAAAATGTTTCACTTGTTATATTTTGGTTGTCAACGACCTTTGTCAGTGTATTTTTTCACAGCACTTCTTATATCTTTCTTGCATTTTAGCAAACAGTTTAATTTTAGATTGTATTTCGGGTTGTGAATGTTTTACCATAGGCTCTGCCATAATATAAAGGTTAATGTACTAGACTTGTAATGCAGATGTCACCGGTGTAAGCTCCTAATGTGGCTGTTGAAACAAATTTCACGTTTCTTGAATCCCACCTCGGTGCACCTTTGAGTGTAAATGGGTACACCACAGTCACTTGGCAGGTTGCATGTTGTGGGGTAAAATGTGGGTACTCCCACTTCTTCCAAGATGTGGAAGAGTGCCAAATACACCGAGGTGCTCACTAGAGCTTCTATTAACAGAGGCCTTTGCTCTTAGAGTGACATGAGCAAGACATTGCAGGGCTGTACCTTTGCTGGACGTTCTGCTGTGTTGGACCATTGACTTCAACCTGCCCTGGTGCACAACAGGTGCAGCGACTCGGACGACCTCACCGTGGCGGAGGAGGAGTTGGTGAAGGTGGCAGGGCGCATCGAGAAGGAGCTCTTCTTGCTCTTCCAGGCTACGGACAGCCGCTACAAGGGCAAAGTCCGTGGCCTTATCCTCAACCTGAAAGACCCCAAGAACCAGGTTGGGAGTCTTAACGTCACACATTTCGCACAGCTGCTGCCCCCATTGCTTGATGGTGTGTGTGCATTAAGTGGCTGACGATTACTACTGCGCTGTGTATGAAGGGCCTCTTCCGGCGCGTATTGGTGGGGGACATGACGGCGCCTCGCCTGGTTCGCTTGAGCCCTGAGGAGCTGGCATCCCGCGAGCTTGCGTTGTGGAGGGAGAGGGACAGCAGTAAGGTAAGATGTCTCTCCTCGGACGTTTTTCTTGAGCTTTATAAACACATGGGTGTCTTGTTATTTTTGGTGCCGTAGCATATCTTTATAGAGCGCATTTAAACATGAATGTACGTGTTGGTCCTGTCCAGATGATGAAACGAGAGTCGTGGGAATTGGAGCGGAGGCATCGGCACAAGGTGGAAGTGGACATGGAGGAGAGTCCTCCACATCCTGACTCTGAGGTCGACCTTTGTCCAGTTTTCCCATTTGAGTTTTGCCGTAACTGCTATGCTGTGTCATGTAGGACCATGCGCTGCACGCTTTTTTACACCAGCTGATGACCGGGTGTGTGGTCTGCAGGAGGCAGAGGAGAGCGTTCCTGAGGGCTGCAAGACTGAGACTGCAAAGGCCGACATCATGTCTAGCATGCTCACCGACACCACTGACCAGCACAAGGCTCATCTTTTTGACCTCAATTGTAAAATCTGCACAGGTAACCGTGATGGATCTCAGCAAAATGGAAACTCTCTACACTCATGCAATATAGGACTCGAATATGTAAAGCTGTTTATCAGTGCATTGCCAGGTGGTGTGCCCCCACCACACCTCGCAGCCCACGAGAGATGTTTGACCTTCACGCTGTTCAGTGTTTTGCGGGGTTGGTGAAGGTGCGGAGAGTACACGACATCAATGGAATTTCTTGCACTGCCCTCTGCTGCCCACAAATCCTAGATTGTTTTTTGTGCATGGTGGTCACCTATCCAGCACTGGTACAGGCTCTCTACTTAATGACTTGGGGATATATCAATAAGGCTCAATTATGAGTGATTTGGTCCTAGCCGTTTTATAAATATAAACCGTATTAAATCTGGGAAATGTCTGCAAGGACTTAAGGTTTCCTGTACTTTGCTTTGTAAAGAGGATTATTGGAATAGTTAATTTGGTTATTGCGCTTGAGCTAGTTTTTTGTACTTTCAATGACAGTGCACAAATATGGAGTGCTTGAACAACTTGACTCATGCATTTCTGGTTACCCGAGTTATTTGATATATTTATACATGACTCCGAAGAGTAAAACACTGCACCCAGGTTTCATTTATGAAATAATGCATTTTTACTGAATGATGGAAAAGGTTTACGCTGGCACTCATCGGGTGTGCCATTAAGTAATGGAATTGTGGGATATGGTCCAAATGTAATGATTTAGCTTAAAAAAATATAGAGTTGCTAATTTTCAAGGAACTACCGAGTTTCCACGATAAAGAAGGAGAGATCAAGAAGTCATCACGAAGTTGGTGTCACTGCACTTCACCATCACTACTTCCTCCTGCGAAATCCTAGAGTTTCAAAGTCAACACCTGACTTCCAATGTTTGTAAATTGCACGGTCCCACCATCTGGCTTTTCCCAAGGTCATGGACCTCTGCTGAGTACAACTCATTGTCTACCTTGATAAACTGCCATCCTATACCATCATGGCATGTTATTTTTCACCTTTTACCTCCATGAAATTCCTACCATACTCTGCATACACCACCTGTTTTGAACCCAGAAGCTTTGCTAGTTTTTTAAAGTCCAGCCCATTGAACTGTGCAGGCTTCCTCTCACCTTTGCTAAATTTGATAATTTACATAATGGCTGTGTAGTCCAGGGGTTGGCAACCATAATAACAAGAAGAGCCATTTTTTTCGAATTCGGTAAAAAAAACTCTTATTTCAAGAGCCGTCAATGCATGTGAATACGAGAGGCGGTCCTTGATAACGTCACGAAGCAGTCATTAAAGAGCCACATGCGACTCCAGGGCAGCAGGTGACTGCTGTCAACTTTAGGAAAAGGTAATTTTAAGTCATCAGTGTCAAGCTCCAGTATCTAAGACTAAGGTTGCTATAATATGACGATATACATTGTACGATGTCTTATAATGTTTCGTTTTGTAAAATATTGCTATACAGTAAAATCTCACCTCATTATAGTGTTTGTGGGGACCCTATATACTATGTTTTATAGCGAAAATATTTTCTCGTGACATTACAAATCCTACAAAAACATACATCTGTATACATAACCAGATACAGATACTTGTACACTCACAAACATACTCGTGCATACAGATTAATTCACACCATGTACATTGACTACCTATCCATACATATATATGCATCCCTTTCCATACACAAAACCATATAGTTACAAATCTCTACGGTAAGCCCTTGAGATTCTCGAAAATGTGCATGAAGGTAGAATTTGCTAATGTAGATATATGGGTAAAGGGGGTGAGGTTCCCTCCGACTAAATATGGGAGAAGATTGAAATGTTAAATAACATTTATCCTGTACTGTACACACAAATAACACCCATATTCTCAAAGAAATGATACGTAGTAATTTTAGAATCTTTATCTCGACCACAACACGTCATGGTCACTTTCAAGTTAATGACACGCCATCGAGGCGTCCGTAGGGGGCACGTCCTTGACGAGTTGGACGGCCAAATGCATGCGGCAACGTCTGCGCACCCGCAGTGCGTGTGAGCGCATGGCGTCCGCGTTACACAATGGCTTCGTGTAAGCACACAGGGGCGTGATCCACCACTGATGTATTATTATTTTTCTACCGACGTGACTTTACCGAAAGAACCAAAGAGTATGGTATACAAATGTAAAATCGCGAATAATTCAAGGCCACTAAAGAAATTCCTCGGATGAAGAGATTGTACTGTATCCTATATATCCACATACATAATTAATAATACACGGTCACATCCTGCCAGCCACACATTACAGAATCTATTCAGGTATTCCATATGTCCAGGTAAGCTCACATGCGTACATTTAGAGACCGATGCCTTTTTCAGTCTTTATAAACTTGATGTGGCATCATAGCTGTCGATTATTGTTACTTTTTGTATTTTATTCCCGAGCAGAAATGTATGTTGAACCTCTTTTCGCACTGTATGTTGCCAACCGCGCTAATCAGAGGTGCGGGAGAAAAAAAATGAAAACCAATAATTTAGATAAATGGCTACTACCCATTTAATTGCTATGTTGTAAGTGATGGCGTGGTGATTAAACAATGCCATCTTTGCATAATCTGTATTTTTATGTTATTGCACGTATTGCTGGCAGATTGTTATAATATTGATTATGAATTTCAAAAATTTGAATACTTATGGGAGGCTTATGTTGAGTGAACAGCAGTCGAATAACTAATGTTTACTTAATGGAAGTATAGCAAAGCTTGAAAACACCATGAAAATGAGTGAGTTGCAAAATTATGGAATTTTTGTTAATCCCAACAATGTGAAATTATCCTACCTGTAAATGGAGGTGTGTGGGTCCTCATGCCTATTACGTCCGCAATTCAGGTAACTCAAGCTCACTTTTATACCTAATCGCCATACACTGAATATACAGTATTTCATGCATCGGCTTCCCCTAGACATCCTACAGGCATCTACGTATGAAAAGCAATGTTATTTTCAAATGCAATCATGTCGTTTTGGTAATATTCACTCTTTTACACTAGTTAATTTTACTTTGGTAAAGTTGTTCTGGAGAAGGAAACAATTTTTTGTTTTTGTCATTCGTGATGTGACCAACTACGTGCAGTCAAGCTTGATCATGAAACACTTTTCATGGATTGTCACATTGCCAAGTTATCTGCCTCCGTACTGCTAAAATAACGCTTTTGGTTTTGTTCCATGTAAGTCCATCACTCGTTCTAGTAGTATTAATCGAGAGGCTGGGGTATTGCGCATTTTTATTGTAAGGCACCAGGGATGTATGGTATTGATGAACTAAACTACCCTATGACTTTTGACCTTGGTGAAAGTGACAATATTTTTGCCATGTTAATCTGCATAGTGCACCACCTTATGGCCAAAGTGCGGTATTGCAACTAATGAAATAGTTAAATCGGGGACAGCCTAAAACAACTACCACAATATTACAATTAAGTTTTATCAAAGCGGTTTAGTTTAATTTTGGGAAAGAAATCACCCATTCTTGGGACCAAAGTTGGTACATGGTTATAAATAAGCACTCTGGTATGGGCTGCTTATAGAATTCGTCACCGGTTTATGGGCCTTAATTTCTAATGCATGGGTGTTGGTCATGATGGTCATTATCTTGAATTGTCTTGGCGTTTGTGTGTGTGTGTGAATTTGTCTTGAGCAGGCCGCATGCCGCCACCGAGCGAGGAGGCGACGGCCAAAAAAGTCAAGTTTTCCCTGCCAACAGCCAGTAGCGCTTCTCCCACCAAGCGAACCGACTCGACAATGGACAGGCCAACCACCCACCCTCTAGCCGAACCTACACCGATTGCGGACGTTTCTTCCCCCGTCGCGACACCAGCGAGCCAGGTTTCCACACAGGCAATGCAGGATTCACCAGAGGAGCCTGCAGCTGTGTCTGGAGGGACACCAGAGTCCGTCTCGGCTTCACCAACGTTGGTGGCATTCACAGCAGTGCCCCTTCCTGCCTCCGCTGCAGAAGTGATACAGGAGGAGAGATCAGCCAGTCCAGAGCCTGTCAAGCCTCCCCCGATCATCTCTGTACCTGTCGTCAGGTGCTGCAGTCACATGCAACTTATTACCCGTTTCAGTTAGTGTGGGATGTGGTATATTTATAGTGTTTCAAACATTCACACGGCACTTTACACATAATGTTAAGATACTGGTCATTTTAATAATAACGGTTGAGGTTTGCTTCAACACATAGTCGTCAGTCTGTTGCTAAAGGGATGGTTTCACATGAATTCACACTTTGCTGGTCATTAACTATTGTAAAGGTTACACTTTTACATATACTCATGACATTTCTAATTGAATGGGTTTAATTACCTCGTTTTTAAATGTTAAATACTATGCATGTTTAATGTGAAACAAATCGGCACATTTTAAAATGTATTTCATGCGTTTTGGTTTAATGAAAGTTAATGCTTTTGATTATACAGTTATGACACACGAGGTGTAGTAGGATTGATAACCGTTTTAAGGTTGGAAAGTTAAGTATTCTCTCTGGTCAAATATTGCCAATGTTTTACATGTTTAAGAGTAACATAAAATATAAAACTTGTGTGATCTGATGAACAATTTAGTTTTACGAAGTATATATGCAGATGTAGCATGTTTACAGATTTTATAGTGTACTGTAGTCGACCCAATCAGGTGCACAAAGATGAACATGTTTGTTGTGCCGAATTAGTTTAAATAGTGGCCAGCAAGAAAGTATCAGATGTTTGTGGGTGATTGATACAAAACGTCGAGCTGATTTGCTGTTGCTTGCGCCATAGTAATGATAAGCACATAGGGTCGACTGCCATAAGGGTTATGTTGGATGAGTTGTCATATCACGGTCATATCTACAATAGAAAACTATTTCTCTGCATTCTGCTTTAGAAGCTAGGTTTTAAACCTATTATCCTGACTAAAGTCTTAAAAGATTTTTTAAACTTTCCCAACCTGGGCAGGTCTCGGTTGCATTGTTTGTGCTGAACATTAGGCATGTAATGTTTTATTATTTAATTTGTAAAAATCGATTCTTATGCTCACAAAACATTCATTGAAATGTGGGTTAAGAATGTATTTTTGTGAAGATTGTAATGTAAATGTTTTTTTCGGCCAATGGTTCGAATGAGAAATTAATGTGTGCAAAAATTGAATAACTCGATAGTCCAGATGAAATAGACTTAAATATGTTGGTACAGATGAAACAACAGATTAGGTGCTACAATATAAACGGTACACACGAGACAAAAATGAGGTACAGATAAGACTAATGAGGCTACCATTGTAACAAAACAGATCGAACAAACAAGATAATGCATACTCTTTGGTTCTTTCCGTATAGTCACTAGGTGGAAAAAAATCAAAATAAATAAATTCATTGTTTACTTGCAATCACGAAAACTTCAAATCTAGAAGATAATAATGGGCATGACAAACTGCAGATGACACGAGTACATTGAGATCATACCACGTGTGACAGTACAGACAAAACGAATGAGGTTTGATGAGACAAATGTTACAAATGAGATGATAGACGAATATTTCAAGTATTGGCACAGATATGACAATATAATAAACAAAACATAAAAAGAAGGTAGTGCACATGAGACAACAAAAATTTACTAAATAGACTACTACTAACGCACGAAACAAAATGAACAAGATTGTATAAAAGGTGATGCAAACAAGGAAGAAAAACTCTCCATGTGCATTTTTCTCTCCAACGCTTTCCAACGTGCATCCGGTCTCGGAAGCATTTAATTCACGACAATGTAGTCCTCACTCCAGTCGCACAGGAAGCGGTGTGACCTTAATCCGCGGTGGGACCACAGGGCCTGGGTTAGTCGCTGTGCCGGAGAGGGCACGCGCAGCTCTTTGTTCAACTAAACCAGTTGTTTTTCTTTCGTGCACATCCCTAATGGCAGCACAACCTTGGTTTACATGGTCATGTTGGATCATTTTTATGGGACTAACTTAAAGACGGACAGCTTGTGCATAATGACATTGTGAGGGACAGTATGCATTATCACATGCCTACTGAACATGCCTCTTCGATAAGATCAGTATGGTATTGTGCGTCGGTATATACATTTCCACATTTTGTTTGGATTTCGGTTCGGCCGTGCAGTGTAAACATTGTATTTTTTTTATGTTATACACTTTTGTATCGCCTGCACTTGTGTAGCCAGGAGATTGAACCACAGAATAATGCACGACTGGATAGTCTCTGGAAAGGCTTCGTCAATATGCATGGTGTGGCCAAGGTGGTGGCTAAGGCCTACCCCGTTTCTGGATCCATGGCCAATGTGGCGGAGGTAAGATGGTAATGTCCTTTGGTAACAGGCTTTGTTCTTTGAAATATAAAGTGTCTTAAGGCTCGGGTGAATTTAAACATGTCGGGAAATGCATTTTAAGAAACACGGTGGACAGTTTGGATTTTTTAAGCTGAGATGATTTTTTTTTACGGGCAGAGAAGTGTATGTCCACATCTGGAAGATTTAAGGTTTCTGCAGCCTTGATTACAATCTGATGGCTTGTGTTACTCATTGTGGTCTCAGGCCCCAAAGGCAACATTTTAAATCTACACATTTTTATCAACGTTTATCAATCTTGTTAAGTTTCCACCGTGAAGTCATTGTTTGCCTTTGATCAAATGAGACCGGGTGGATGAGTTTCGTCATGCACAGTCACAGAATATGCATCGTTTTATTACTTTTCATTGTAATTTTTAGCATTTCTTTTGAAACTAACTTTTCATGCCTTCCTAATCCAGGAACTTCCCGACACCATCCATGTTGGAGGGAGAATCTTAGCAAAAATGGTTTGGGATTACGTGGGCAAGCTTAAATCTTCGGCATCTAAGGTGAACTTGAGTGTCTGCCGTTGTGCTTGATGTGAGAACGATCCGGTTTTAATTGCATTAGTGTTGAGTATCCATGCCATGGCAAATGTGCTTCTGGCATTTGGCAGTATCTGCTTTGCCAATGTGTGAGCAGATGCACGGCTTTATCTGCATTAATCAAAGCTTGTAACATGGTAAATGCAAAGCGTTTATCATGTTAAGCTGGCTGTGGCCAATTTTTACCTGCTCTTTGTAAATATTATTGAAAATTCTCGACTTTAGAATACGTCTAAAATACATTTTATTTTGTGATGCCAGTCTACTGCAAAGACGGTTAAAGATTTACCCCACTTATCTCAAATGGTCATCATCAGATGATTAGATATTTTGGAAGATATATTAGATAAGTCTGCCTTTTTTTTGCCCGGGCAATGCCGGGTACTTACCGTTAGTGTTAGATAAGTCTCTGGAGAGATTTAAAGATATTAACACATACTTTGAGATTGGTGGGAGTTGTATATAGGCCCTAATTTCTTATGATTTTTTTCCTATTTTTAATGGGTCATCTAAATGGTTTGCCCAGTATTTGTGGTCTTTACTGGTATTTTAAAAGAACAACACATTTGGAGTCATGTGTTTTTTACTTCCTGTTAAATGTCAGCTTAACCTAGTAAAAAATACTCTACATTTGTCAGTAACACGGCCTGAAAAATGTAAATATGTAAATTGTATACATTTTGGATAATCGCCCTGCACTCATTATTTATATCACCTATGACTTTTTTTCCCTTTAAGGCAATGTTACTGACGAATTACATGGTTTTTGTTAATTTGTGCTTAGCACCACTGCCATTGTGGGAAATCGTCCAGATCTCTATTTCAAAACGTGGTCTCACACCTTAACGTTTCTTCCCGCTGTGCTTTGTTGCTGTGCCCCCACGACCGCACCCCTCACAGGAGGTGTGCATCATCCGCTTCCACCCCGCCACCGAGGAGGAGGCTGTCGCCTACATCTCGCTCTACTCCTACTTCAACAGCCGCAAGCGCTACGGGGTGGTGGGCAACGCCTCCAAGTCCCTCAAGGACATGTACCTCATCCCGCTGGCGGCGCAGGACCCCATCCCCCATCAGCTGCTGCCTTTCGACGGTCCCGGTAAGCCTGTCACTCGTTCTTGTCACCATCTCGTGCTCACCGTTTCTCCGGTGCATCTCTATCCCAGATCAAACCTAAGACGGCACTTTCCATGCTCGACCTCGGGCTTCATTACCTTCCCGAGAGGGTCTTGCGACGTGCACCTCCGCTTTAAAGTAACTTTTCTTTCAGAGAATGCCGCCTTTTATTCCGTCCTTCACATTCTTGCCTTCTCTAAACGGAAAAGTCGGTAATCCTTTGCAATGAGTTTTTTAAAATATGGAAACGCTTTTTGACAAGATGTTTTCTCAGCCTCTTTCATCCGTTCCTGAATGGTTTCATTTCCAGGTGGGTATTGTTGTATGGCAGTAACTTTATGTCGATGATAACTTTTGCTTGCCGTTTTATTTCAGTGCGTGCAAGTTGGTGACGAGTTTCTGTTAATGTTGAAATGTTCTCATCGTAAAACCTTTCCACGTATGATTCAGTATCTCGGTACAAATCGTGTGCCGTTTCCTACGGTATAGATTTCGAGTACAGTTGCTCTGTGTGTGTAAATGTTGAAATGTTTCTCTTTTTGCAGTGAAAAATAAATGTTTTGAGACCCCAGACTGGATCCTTGGTTCACTTTCCAGCCAGATTACAGAAATGCCCCGTCCGTATCGGCAGCCGCGGAGCAAAAATGCACACTTAACCTGCCCTACACAGACTTTC
This sequence comes from Lethenteron reissneri, assembly GCF_015708825.2. Lineage (NCBI taxonomy): Eukaryota > Metazoa > Chordata > Hyperoartia > Petromyzontiformes > Petromyzontidae > Lethenteron > Lethenteron reissneri. The sequence continues at coordinate 10,515,007 of NC_083820.1, read as the reverse complement.
ACACGTGCGTTAGACACTCACCTCACATTTCAAATGCACCTGCACACATACGTTTTTCCTGAAAGGTTGCGAGGGTGTTTTGATATCCACTGTACATGTTTTAATTAATGTTAATATTTGCAAGTGCATCACACAGTGTTGCGTGCATGTGTTACTGCAAAGCAAGACAAACTCGTTTTAATACTATCGCAATGGAAGAAAAGCCCCGACATCTTACGCTGCAGTTGGAAAAATAGTCGTGGTGCATCTTTGAAAAGGATTTGTATATCTGTGGAGGTTACTTTGCACTCAATGATTCTCACAGTGCCTTAAAGAACACTTCTACTGCGTGCTATTTTGATTGTTTAATATGGACATGTGCATTTCACTACAACTGTGGGAAAGGTTGACTTAGCGGCTGGTGATACTGTAGGCGCATGAACTGGTGGACGAAAGCAGCAGGGTTAGCGTTGCCACGTGGGCGGCAACAGCAAGCAGTGTGAACCTCGATGTGGAAAGACGTCTCTTGGCCCACCTGCCAACGCTTCGAGTTTGAAGGGACGGGCCCCCATCTCGGATGGATTCACAGCCACCAAAACCTGCCGACCTCTTTCCTCGGGCGACCGGGGAACGGGCGCGTTGGCTGCGCTGTGGCCACGCGATGCAGAGGTGATCGCCAGTTTTGGTCTGGAGCAACACGACACGCAGGAGCCCCGAGACCTTGTGCAGTGTCCGCTTGAGTCGTCGTGCGTTTGACCATTGTGTTACCCAGTGCCCTAATTGCGGCTGGAACAGTCCGTCCGCAAAGCTGTTTCGGGAATAATTGTGGCACGCCACATCCGCCTCGCTTCATTTTGCCTGCAAATTACCTTAACTCTAGTGGGAGTACCTTTTGCTGATAATACCTACTCAAAGCCAGCCACGTAACGTTCCAGAAAGTTTTGAGTGAGAAAATAAGCCCCGTTTACGCATTGGTCAATAAATACAGTGACGCAAACATACATTTGAGCAAAATCAGTGTGGATTGCCGTACGAACAGTTGGCAAAGATGCATTTTACAGCCTCGTGAAGTGCAATTTAAGCTCAGCTGTTCACTTGAAAGTGGACATTTTTCAGGAAATTGTAGAAACAGTGTATTGCACACTACTGCAATTACACATGGTTTAGGTTATCTGAAACGGTTACTTTGTACAAGTTAACTTTTGAAGTTTTACCAATTAGTGGTGTAGAATATTGTTTGAGTCAATCTAGTATGCCATTGATATAATCGTAGTTACGCTGGTGTACCAATTGCACACTTGCAGTCGTGTATTGGGTTCGGTGACCTAAAGAGGTGTTCAAGATCAACTTTTAAGGTAGTTCTACCAAGTAGCGAAGACGTTACATTTTGTTCTTGGGTAACGAATAAACATTCCATTGGCGACTGAAATTCACGCATTTATAAACGAAATGGCAGCAGTACAACAATCCGTAATTGAATGCACAGCCCTGACCTTGGCAGGTCAGAGGTTACTTCGGTACGGAAAATATAGGTTAAAAAAACCCACTCGTGTTGACATCAGTCCCACACCAAAGGTGCTGCAGCGCCTCAATGCGCCTGCAAGGCATTCTGCAGGAGCCTTCGCCGCCGCCCCACCCCAGTGAAATTCTCGTGCAAGACCTTCCGACCGAAGAACATTCTCACAATGCACTGAGTGGCGCCCCCTGGTGGCCGGCCAGGGCTAATGCACAGGTACTGCACGCGCGTGCGTGGGCCCTGCCGTTGAATTTGATAAGTGGGGGAGGCGTGCGTCGATCCCGATGACGAGAGATGCGCAGAGTTTCGGCGTGTCCAGCACGATTGTGTGAAAGTTTTTGATCAATAAATTGAGAGTATTTTAGAAGTTTGTGGTGGCTCAAGTTGGGCGAGTGGAACTGCGTGGGTGGCTTTGCAATTGCATTGGCAGCTCATGGGAGTAGCTTGCAGGACTTTTTATACACGACCGTTTACGTTGGCAGATATATTTTGTCAACTTGTAACGGCTAAGTGCCCACTGATATAGTTTTGAGGAATGCATGAAGCGGGTTTGGCTGTGCGCAAATTAAAATTGGATGTGTTCTTTACGAACACTGCCGAGTGGCTCAACAATACAAACTTTAGATTGTTGTGTAGCATTCTTGCACTGGTTGAGGGTTTATTACATTCCTGGAATGGACGACTACAGTGGGATGAATTCGCAAAGCCACACGGTAGACACATCTGTCTCCTCGCCATGCTGTTGGTGCCAAGGTATGGCAGTAGGTACTGCTACCAGCAAGGATAACCAGTATAATACAGTAGTGAACAGCGATTGCAGTATAGCTCGTTTTTTTAAAGATGCAATCAACAACTAATATGGGACTTTGCAGTAATTTCTTGGATGCTGCAAGTTATTGTTCAGTAAAAGATTGCACTTTGCACGGCATTGCACTGATTGTGTCAGTAGATAATGTCAGTGCATTGGTATTGAGATGCATTCCTTAACAATGGACATCGATGGGCCACTTTCCCTGCATCAGCAGCAGGCCATGCTTTCCCACCTAATGACGGACGCTTTGTTGCGCCCGAAACGTGATTTATTTTATACCTACGTGACTACCGAAAAAACCAAAGAGTATAGGCTAATGGATGTTGGTAAGTCTAGAGACATGTAATACCTATATATCATATGGTGTATTTTGGTTGCTATTTAATCAAAAACTAGTTTTCGAATAAAAGCTTTTCATTAAACGTGACTTGATGTGTATGTCCTTGTTTTTTTGTAATATGCACCAAAGAATCACACTGCAGTTAAAAACACTGACAATATTACATACCACCACAATAAGAGTGTCGAAAAGTACCACTATAGCAGCTATCTTCTGAAAAGGTTGGCGTTCCAAAGATCCAGGTCTGGCTGTATGTATATTGAAATAAGTTTATTAGCAAATATTTGTTTTATGGTTATGATCTGTGTGTGATTCACCTGATAAGTAATGGGCATTGACCAATGTGCACATCTTTTCCCTCTGTCAAGGCAATTGTTGGCGCATTTCAAGACTAAACAGTTTATGCATTTGTAAGCCCGTGATTTCGTAACCTCATTGCGTGTTTGACTTGCAGGCTTGGAACCCTCGCGATCGCACATGCTGCTCGGCCTGGTGATAAAGCAAAAGTCCAAGCGTCGGCATCAGGGAGATTCTTCCGAAGGCGGAGCCGAGTACGAAAAATCTTCTCGAAATAGCCCCGAGGAGAAGAAGGGAAAGTACTCGTACGACGCCGGCGAGTCATCGTACTCCCAGCGCAGGGAAAGCAAGAAACATCGGCACAAGTACGAGGACACGAACGTTGGCATGACGCCGCCCGACTTCCCACCTCCACCGCCGCCGCCGCCACCGCCCGTCGCTCAATCAAACCTCCTGACAAAGCTGTTTTCAGACAAAGCTTCAGAGCGGCCAACTACGTCGGCTTCCCAGCAGCCAATGATGAAGCCACTGGAGCACATCCTGAAAACGCTGTTTGGCAATAAAGAGCTTCCCAAAGAGACTCCGAAAGAGCCAGAAAAGGAAAAAATAAATTTGCCATTTTCTGCTTTTGGCTCATCCATTCTTCCATTTAGCACCAAGGCAGGTGGTTTTGACTCAATTATTCAACATTTCAGTGGAGCTGCGGATGTGAATAAATTAAATGATGACCGACCGTACGATCCAGAAGATGCATACGATCCAGAAGATGAAACCATATTTGATGAGAAAAAACGTGTTTCGGAGACGACACCTTACGTTACACTCGAAAGCCTGATTCCAGGACTGGGAAACCCTGAATCTCTTTTCAACTCGGGAGAGCTGCAGAAACGCCTGCCCGGAGAGCAAGACATAGCACCAAAAATCAAGGAGACGGCTGCTCCCCAGTCATACCTCATGGCAAGCCGGGACCCACGACAAGCAGCCAACCGGAACCAGTTAGCGAGTTCCATTCCACTTCCAATTTTCCAAATCCAGGAAGCTGTTAAGCCTGATGTGGGAAAATCAAGCGAGTCGTCAAACTTTGACGTCAAATCAGTTGTTGAGGCCAAACCTCAAGAATTGCAAGTGGATTTGAATGTTTCGGCTAAAGAAGTCGAAGTGCCCATTGCCTTGCCTCTTCCTCCAGCAGTTTCACTTGAAGTCACGGACAAAGTGGACACGCCTGTCGAAGAGGTGTCCACACCCGAAGCATCGGAGATGGCTGAAACGGTCTCGGAACCGAAGGCGATTGAAGAAAGTTCTCCTGCAGTTGAAGATACAACCGTAGAACATCAAAAGGATCCTGAAGCAACTGACGAAGAAATGAGCATTGCCGAGGTTCCGCAAGACACAGAGCCAATTCTAAATAAAGCTGACAAAGTACAGGAGGATAATCCTGCTGTGGAAGAATCTACAGAAAATAAAACTGAAGAGATGTCATTGGAAGTCTCAGAAGATAAAGACGAGGTTAAAGAAGACGATAAAGATGACTTGTATGATATGGAGGAACTTTTTACTAGTTCGGAAAATAAGGATGAAAGTGTCGTTGAAGATGCTGATAGTGCGTCTTCTAATGAACAGGAAAATGCAACGCCCGAAAGTGGAAAGTCTGAGCAAAAAATGGATACGCAAATCATACCATCGTTTATCTCCTGATGCCCCACAAAACATTCAGTCCATCAGTACATTCCACAGAGCGGTGCTGCCTCAGCAGTCCAATTCTGAAGATGACATCGGGTTACCTTCATGTGATCCTGAAACAAGCATGACAGAAAGTCTGTATGAGGAAGACAATTCTTCGCGTAATATGTCTTTAGTTGACATGCATCCATCGGGTTTACTGATACCAATACCCGATGTTTCGAGAGACGCTCCTCCACCCGTTTCCCTCGTCGGGCCTCCACTCACAATCCACGGGCAACAACGTTCGGTGCCGCCTCCACTTCACCTCCTGAGGCCACCGCCACCAGGTCATCCAAGTGGAATGCCGCACAACGTGCCTCCACCTGGTCATCCTTTAGGTCCTCCACCAGGACACATGGGTCTACCCCCTCATGGACCACCCCCAAGCCATCCTATTGTTCCACCACCAAACATGATTGGACATCCACCAAATATGCCACCACACCTTGGTCCACCACCTGGACACGTGGGTCCACCACCTCTGGGCCCACCGCCAGGACAACTGTTGGGCCCGCCACCTTTCAATAGGCAAGGACCTCCAACTCAACAAGGGCCTCCAAACAGTCATCAATTAGGCCCACCACCAGGTCATGTCAGTGGACAGCCACCTCATGCCCCTCCACTGGGACAGTTAGGCAATCTACCGCCTGTCCATGGACAACAGCATGGGCTTCCTGTTGGTCATCATTTGGGTCCACCTCCGAGCCACATGGCTATCAGGCCACCTGGCCCACCGCACTCGGCACCCTATGGCATGCCTCGGCTAGGTGCACCACCTCCACCAGGGGCGCTACCTCCACAACATTTCAATATGTTGCCACCAGGACCCCCGGTTTCAGGCCACGTTGGTGTCCCCCCAGCTCACATACGTGGCCCACCTCCAGGCCATGCAAGTAACCCTTTGCCTGTTAGGGGGCCACCTCCAGGACACATCAGTGGCCCGCCACCCAGATTTCCATGTGGTCCACCTCAAGAGCAAGGTCCACCTAAAGTCATGCCTGATAATCAGCCACTGCATATACCTCGATCGGGTGCCTCAACTGGACCTCCCCCAGGCTTTGGCAGTGTTCCAGTTTCTGCACATCACGGTCCCCTAGAATCACGAAATACACCACCCTCAGATGCTCCACCATGGGGATCTGATTTTTCTCGAGGGCCGCCTCGTAGTCAGGGTCTGCCCGGAGCACATGCTCAAAAAAAGAGGGTCCTCCAGAAATCCCACAGGACAGGGGAAGCAGACAACACAGAGAGTACCCGTCACAGCCTGGACCTGGACCCCAGCAATCACTTGGATTTCGCCCACAGCGGGCATTGCTTCCAACCCCTCTCATTCGACCAAATGATGGCCTTCGACCAAGATTTCCTGGAGGTGACCGCCAGGCTCCTGGATTTCCACGACCCCTTTTGCAGAATCCTCCAGGGCAGATACCTTCAGGGTTCCAACCAGTGCATCAGCATGACAAGCCAGGGCAACCAGTTCCCTCAAGGGGCCGTTGCTGCAGCCTAACCTGCAAGGGCCTCACAGTCGACGACCTAATTTTCCAGAGCCATTCAATGATCCAGATAATCGAAATGTGGAAAGAGAGGGAGTTGATTCCCACAGTGATGACAGAATTATTGAAAAACATGTTGAGGAATCATGGGGAAGGCCGGAAGATCAACAGGAGCACTTTCTATCAGAAACGTTTCCGAGAGAGGTAGAGGGCGGCATGCCGTGGGAAAAAGAAACTCCTGAGGATTGGGAAAGACCAAGGGGTGAAAGAGACTGGGATAGAAATAAAGAGAGATATCGGGAGAGAGATCAAGAAGTTGAACGTGTCCGAGATCACGATCGAGACAGAGACTGGGAAAGAGGAAAAGACAGGGACAGAAGTAGACACGGCCGAAGTAGCAGGCACCATCGCGAAGGAAAGGGAAGACACCGGAGCAGGAGCAGGGAGCGAGATCGCCATCGTGAACACGGCAGAGAGAGAGATCGCGATCGAGGCAGAGACAAGGAGAAGGAAGAAGAGCTCGTAGTAGGTAAGGATCGCGAACCTGAGGCCGACGTTAGCAAGGGAGGGGGAAATGTCTCCAAGGAAGAGCCTGAGAAGGACACGGAGCCAGAAAACGAACCGGAGAAAATTCGTGAGAAACCACACGAGAGAGAAAGGGGAAGAGATCGAGACCACCACGAGCGAGAGTACTACGACAGAGAGCGTGACTACCACGAGAGGGACCGGGACAGAGAGCGAGACAAACCCCGCCACAGGGAGCGAGCGAGAGACAGATCCCGAAGCAAGGTTCGTGACAGGCGGAGGGACCGCTCCAGGAGCAGGGACAGAGACCGACGGGACAAATCTCGGAGTAGGGAAAGGGAGAAGGTCCGGGAACGGGATCGTGATCGGGACCGGTCCAGGAGTCGGGAACGGGACCGGCACAGGGGCAGGGACAGATCTCGAAGTAGGGAGCGCGAGAGGGACCGAGACAGAGACCGAGACCGAAGGTCACGGAGCAGGGAGCGGAGGCGTGACAGGGATCGCGAATATTCGCGCTCCAGGAGCAGGGACCGCGACAGGGATGCGGGTCGGAACAAAGAAAGCGACGGAAACAAAGAGAGCGATGGAACCAAAGTGCGGGACAAGGGCAAGAGCAGAGAGGAGAAGGAGAAGGCAGACGAGAATTGAGAGCCACGCAACAGAGCCATCTTGACGTCTGCAGGAGGAGGGCGCGCTGCCTTGTATTTTATAAATTCTGGACTGCTCTGAAGAAACGCTGTTGCGATCATATGGACACACCGGATGCATCGAGAATTGCATTTCTTGCAACGATGTTTTTGTTTTTATAAAGCCGAGTTTTATTTCTGACTCTCGCTGGCAATGACATCACGGATGAACATTTTCTTCCCGTGAGTTTTGGACATTATGCTTTCACAGGTCTGCACAACACACACAACAAGAGGAAGACGAGCCCTGCCGCAACACTGGATGTCATTGAATTGAGAGTTGCTATTAACAGCTGTGTTTGTGATTCGAATTTACTTAAATGAAAAAAATCGTGTTGCTAATTGTTTTAGTGGATGCAGTTAATTAACTTTTTGTAAATCTTTAGTTCTGCATCATCACTTGAACGTGTGACCGACCACCTTTGAAACCAATTGGGATAAATATTGTTTGCTGTTATTTGCTAGTTTTAAACAATAACATGGCTCTTCATTGACAGTTAAGTCTCTTTAAGCGCGTTTAAGTTCATAGCCGAGGTGTGGTTGTCAATTTGTAAGATTGCGTCGGTGGATGTACATAATGTATTTCGGGATTTAAACAAAGTGCTGCATGAATGCTTGGCTTTGTTAAATGAACCTTATGGCGGTACCCCGGGGTGCCATCGTACCCCAAGCTCTCGCATAATGTCCGTGATGCAGTCATGTTTAGTCTGTTGATGGCCGGCGATGCGGCAATCGACTCATCTCGACTAGCTGTACACGATGAACCATTATGGTGCGTACGAGCGTGCAGGGTTTCAGCGCAATCGTCCTCGCTGTGTTTCGACATCGTGGAGTGGCACTGATTTCGGATTTATTGGTACCCCAGACGCGGAGTGAAGTACACCCCTGGAAAAAATAGTGTCCCAGAAATAAACAAATTAATTGCCTGGTCCATTCTGTATTATTTGGTACCCCGGAGTACCGCCATCAGGATCAAATGTATATAGATGCTTTCGATAAAAGTAGTCTGGGTTAAACCTCTGTGTAGATAGTATGGTTTTATTCGACGAGATTTGTGTTTTCCCATGCCGCCCAATTGCTGTTCACATCCTTCCGTGTGTAAGTTAGTTGATGGTCTTTTCAAGACTTACAGTGCAGTATATAAAATCCCAGTGACCCATAGTTGGGCTCTACGGTGCGATTTCCCCAAAAATAAATCATGCCGTTTTTCACAAGTTCCGAGTCTGAAAACAACGACTCTTGTTTTTGTAACATGCTCAATTTATTATTAAACATGACTTTACATCGGTCCCTGCTTGCAACTTGGAGTGATTGTATTCTTCTGCCTGCTATGATTGCTCTCGACATTCCGTTTCGATTTGGTGAAAACATGCCGGCGTCTATAAGATGCATCCCTGGAATTGCAGGTGAAAGGGCGTTTGCTCGAGCGAAACCTAGAATTATGAGAATAGGTTTTCCCCTTTTTTCTGGCAACAAAACCAGGTATTAAGATGTTAAAACACCAAACTGAAAACTTTTACAAGGAATCGTGTCTACATTAACCACAATACTTTGGTTCAGAATGCGAACAAAAAACATCCTCTGATAATATATGCATTGTCTTTGAAACTGATTGGTCCACACCAGAGACAGCTTTCTTTTGAGCCTCGTCTCAAACGGTGTTAGACCAGAGGACGCCAAAAGGCGTGCAGACATGATTCCTTGTAAAAGGTTTCAGTTTGGTGTTTTAACATCTTAACACAGCTGTTTTGTTGCCAGAAATAAAGGGGAAAACCTCTTCTAATATTTTGGTACTGGCAAATGAGATCTCATGACGCCTCCTAGATTATATAGTGGCCTATTCTTTCACATTGGCCAGACCTGGAAGAGGTGGGAGTATATTCTATAAGATGCCACATGATAAGCCGCTTGAATGGGCTATCATTTGCGGCCAGGTCCCTTCTGAAAAAAACGCGATTTAGCTCAGTGGGCCGTACCTGGTAAAATACAAACTTTTGTTTAACAATAGCTTGTTCGGGAAACCTGACACTACATTAGGAGTCTAACTCGACTTGAGACATGGATACATCCTGACTCCAGAGCACTTCATTACATTGATGGTCAAGCTGGGGAGGCCCAATCAAGTTTACGAGCTCTGGAACTTGGGACCAAACACACATCAACTCCCCTTATCTCTGATTCATGGGCAAGCTATAGATGTCTAGTTAAATCTGTAAGGAAGTGCTCTTCACTAATTTCCAGAGGGGTGCGGGGGCCACTTTCCCCGATAAGACATCAGTGTGTGCGGGTCGCCACGCCTCCTGCAAGGGGTGTTTTTACATTCGTAGCAGCGAAGAACACTGGGAGAAGGTCTCCATTGTCTCACAAGAGCGAGCGTCAATCCGATAGGAATTGCATGATTTACTTATTATACATATGTAGTGACGTTACTGTGTAAGGCTGGCCCGAGAGAGGCACGGTGAGCGCTGCGCCAAAGCGCAGAGTGGCACCACGCTCGGCGTGCAGTGCCGACCCCTACAGGATGGGGTGTGGGAGTGTCAGCGATGGAACGGGGTTACTCTCGGCCACGGCACTCTGGTTGACACCGGAGGACACGTGACTGGTAAAGTCGACACAGGGGCCCCAAGTGGGGGCTCGGGGTGGTCACGTGTTGGGGCGAGATCCCGCTTGGGCAGGGGTGGGGGACCTTTTATCTGCCAGGGGCCATTTGGATATTTCTCACATTCCCGGGCCATACTAAATTATCAACTTAAAAATTAGCCTGTTGTATTTATATTCTTGGTTCTTTCGGTAAAGTCACGTAGAAGGAAAATAATAAAATAAAATATTTTTTAAATAAAAAATAATACAAATTTTGTTTTCCTTCTACGTGACTTTACCGAAAGAACCAACAATATGAATCCCTGCAAGTCACAAAAGCTTTAAATCACTGTTATATGTAGTCAAACGTTTAACTAACTCACCCCTAATGTGATGAACTGCTTCTCTTTGGCGAGGCGTGTGATGTTAGCTGGTATTGATTATGTCGCTACTCGCAACTGCTTTTCCAGGTTTGCTCCTAGATTTATTGAATTTCGAGGCCCGCTAGCGGTTGCCTTGGCAGGGTCAGACCCAAATGATTTCGCGGGCCTCAAACGGCCCGCGGGCCGGACGTTCCCCACCCCTGAGCTAGAGGATTCGAGAAGGTGGTCGTGGCCAAGGACGGAGCCAGCCACGACCAGTGAGGATATAAGCCGGGGGTTCAGCGTTGCTGTTGTCATCTGAAGATCTACGATCTCACCGACACATGGACCCAAGCTGGGGTCCTGTCCGTTGTAGCTACTCCCAGTGTAACTAGTGTAGTTAGCCTGGTGGTCCACCACCACAGGGTGTAGTTACCCTGGTCGTCCACCACCACAGGTTGCTATCTGGTGAAGTGGCAGTTACCCCTTTTGTGTTGGTATCAATAAATGTGTTGTCTCCAAAGAGTGTGTCTGTGATTCAGTTGAACTCACGACACACACGTGTAGTGGTGTATTCACACGGACACTGTCAGCTTCTCCTGTGTCACTTTATCACTTCGCATCCCACACCGGATGCTCCTCACTCTTTACACAACGCACTCTTGCTCCGAACTCTCTCTCTTCACTAGCCTGCCACTAACTACTCCGCTAGCCAACACCGCTGGGGAGGGCGAGGTCCCATGCTCTTTGTCTCCGGCTCTTGTCCTCTTCGTTCCTTCAGCTCCAACCAACTCAACCCCGTGTCCTGCGCACGCCCCTTTATATCCACCCTCCTCATTAAGGGTCATCAGTTGCCCCTATGAAGCCGGCGTCTCTGCGTCGCCTACTGCAGGTCAGAGGTCGCAAACGGGTTTTGATTCCTTACCCGTACCCGTACCGGGCCGGGTACGGGTATCGGGTTCCCGGTTGCGACCTCTGCTGCAGGTGCTCTCTCTCTCTCTCCCTCGTCGTCTCCGTCTCTCCTGCGCCTGCCCCGTGTGTGCACGCTTGGACTGCCTCTCCCCGAATGCACCCAACCTCATTACCGCTTCTCCCCTTCATTGCTGGCTCCTCCTTGGCGCCTGGTCCACGTCCTAACGCGTGCACCCGCTCGCCCTGAAGTGCACCCGCTGTTTGCTACCCAGCGCGCGTCACGCCACTACACTATACACATGCACCGGTCCATTTATAGAACGAGGGAATCAGTGGGCTACGTGAGAGAAGAATCAGGAGCAGAGAAAGGGAGAGATGAGGAGAGGAGGGCCCTAGGAGCCCAGAGCGAGGGAGCGGCCGTGGCTCTTCACGTTGGCCGGGTCGCGTGCGCTCCCGTGCTGTGAAAAAAGCTTCATAGCTCATCGGATTCCTCCAGTGTGAATACAAATTCTGATTCTGTGGGACATTGAAGAAAGAAGAGTAGGGGTGGAGTGGGGGGGGGTACATTTATCCCATTTCTCCCCCCTTTTTAAGTGGGGGGGGGCAGGGTGGGGACGTCTATCCATTGCCCCCCGCGTTTGAATCGTCACAAAGTTGCCATCTAAAGCGCCGAAAACGCACAACCAGTAAACAATACCGAGTGCCTGTTTCCGGCAATGACCCTACTTCACAGCACATCAACTGGCTAGCATTGTTAGCTTGTGCACCACTGGCAACGCAGCAGTATCACCAAGTAGAATTAGTTTCATGCTCACGTTGCCATTTACAGAAGAGATCATTGCGTCCTTACCTATCCTCGCGTGATGTAACACGTCGTGCGTGCCTAATTATCTTCAGTGGACTACCCACGTGCGTTCTCCAAGAGAAGAGGAAAACAACGCGCAGATATTTCGCGGAAGAAAAAAAAACCGACGACGATACGATTATCGCGGCCAATATGCCGTACGATAATATCGTGGCATTGCCGTATCGCGATAACCACATCGCCACAGGGCTGCGTGTGTTGACTTAGCAGGCGGGTGACGGCGCCGCGTCGCCACCAACGACGGGGTAGGCACCGCAAAACTGGAGCCGATCGCTCCCATCGCAAGCTCGTCCCGGTCTCTGGCTGACGCAGGCTGGGGGTTGAACCGTGCCTCCTGCTGCCGAGAGGCTGTTGTGGAGGCGATGTTCCACGATGGGGTGTTCTCCGAGCGCATTGGGCTTTCGTCTCGTCCGCCGTGTCCCAGTTGTCCTCGTTAAACGCGTGTGGATGGATTCGTTACCAGCAATCATCAGCAGCAGCAGCCGTGATCACTCCACTGCTGAATACAAAGGCTCAGCAATGAGATGAACGGATTCACAATGTAATTATTGTTTTTTTTCTTTCCACGGGAATCCTGCCGCATTGGGTCGTTTGACCGAATCGAATTTAAAGGAGACTTTTGCTGAAGGTGGCGAGAAACAGAATTCCACTTGAAGGTCTCCACTGCCGAATGTCACGAACCCACTTGCTGAACTGCCATGCAATGGCCACCCACGCAGCCCATCGAGTTTGGAAGTTTCGCACATCTTTGCATCATCCACTAACCCTCGCCTCCACAGTTCTGGATCACAGGCGTGCGCCACCACAATCTTGATGATATGTTCTGGATATAGATGAGGAAATACCCGTCTTCATCCCGCTAAGGCATCCTTACTGTGGTCACAGTTGACCAGAGACGCGTCTTTAAACTTGGACTGGAGGGAGACACGTGGTGTGAGACACGTGGTGGGAGTCACGTGGTGGGAGTCTGGTCTGAGAGACAACACGTGGTCTGGGAGACGCGACACGTGGTCTGGGGAGACGACACGTGGTCTGAGAGACGCGACACGTGGTCTGGGAGACGACACGTGGTGATTGTCGCAGGAGCCCTCTGGCTGCCTTGGAGGAGGCGCGGGCACCATGCCCCAGGTGGGGGACGCGTCCCGGCTGCTGAGCCTGGCGAGCAAGTCGGAGTGGCCTGCCGTGGAGAACCTCCTCAGTGCGGTGGAGCGGCCAGACGCGAGTCTCTTCATCCCCGAGCAGGTGAGGATGATGATCATCATCATCACTTTACACAGCGTTGCCCATCGTCCCCTTTATCACAGAGCATTTGATATCGATCGTCGTCGACAGCGTTGTCATCCATCGTGATTGGCACATCATTGTCAAATCGTTATCGTTGACACTGCATTGTCCATCGACACTGCCTTGTCCACATTACAATTTGACGCAGTATTGACACCAATCATCACAATTATCGACACATCATAGCATTGCTTGTTTGCCTGCATCCCAACAGAAGTAAGCCTCGGCTATCATCGAGATACATTTTTAGTGTGGGTGTAGAGTGTGTGTGTGTAGAGTGTGTGTGTGTAGAGTGTGTGTGTGTAGAGTGTGTGTAGAGTGAGTGTGTATGTAGAGTGTGTGTAGAGTGTGTGTAGAGTGTGTGTGTAGAGTGTGTGTGTGTAGAGTGTGTGTAGTGTGTGTGTGTGTAGAGTGTGTGTGTGTAGAGTGTGTGTGTGTAGAGTGTGTGTGTGTAGAGTGTGTGTAGAGAGTGTGTGTGTAGAGTGTGTGTGTGTAGAGTGTGTGTAGAGTGTGTGTAGAGTGAGTGTGTATGTAGAGTGTGTGTAGAGTGTGTGTGTGTAGAGTGTGTGTAGAGTGTGTGTGTGTAGAGTGTGTGTGTAGAGTGAGTGTGTGTGTAGAGTGTGTGTAGTGTGTGTGTGTAGAGTGTGTGTGTGTAGAGTGTGTGTGTGTGTGTAGAGTGAGTGTGTAGAGTGTGTGTGTGTAGAGTGTGTGTAAAGTGTGTGTGTGTAGAGTGTGTGTGTGTGTGTAGAGTGTGTGTGTGTAGAGTGTGTGTAGTGTGTGTGTGTAAGGTGTGTGTGTGTAGAGTGTGTGTGTGTAGAGTGTGTGTGTTTAGAGTGTGTGAAGAGTAAGTGTAGAGTGAGTGTGTGTGTAGAGTGAGTGTGTGTGTAGACTCTACACACACACTCACTTTACACACACACTCTACACACACTCTACACACACACTCACTCTGTCTGTGTTGTCTCTGTGTTGTGTCTGCGTTGTGTCTGTTGTGTCTGTGTTGTGTCTGCGTTGTATCTGTGTTGTGTCTGCGTTGTGTCTGTGTTGTCTCTGTGTTGTGTCTGCGTTGTGTCTGTTGTGTCTGTGTTGTGTCTGTGTTGTGTCTGTGTTGTGTCTGCGTTGTGTCTGTGTTGTCTCTGTGTTGTGTCTGCGTTGTGTCTGTTGTGTCTGTGTTGTGTCTGCGTTGTATCTGTGTTGTGTCTGCGTTGTGTCTGTGTTGTGTCTGTGTTGTGTCTGCGTTGTGTCTGCGTTGTGTCTGTGTTGGGTATGTGTCTGTGTTGTGTCTGTGTTGTGTCTGTGTTGTGTCTGCGTTGTGTCTGTGGGGTGGCTGCAGGAGTCCGGGCTCACCCTGCTCATGATGGCCGTAAGAGACAACCGCCTGGCGGTGGTTGAACGCCTCTTGGAGCTGGGGGCGAATTTGGGCGACCGTGCACGTGTGAGATCACCACCCCAACTCAACAACCCAACAACCTCACACAACAACCCGACAACCTTACTCAACAACCCAAACTCACACAACAACTTTTACATGCGATCATCGACTTACATCTCACCTCACCTCAACACATTTTAAAGGTCACCGCGTCCCCCCCACCACTCAGTGGCAGCTGTCTCTGTGCGGCAAAAGGTCACTCAGCAACCTGGCCTTTAAACGGGCATTAGTCTGTCAGTAGGGGGGCGATGATTGCCTTGATGTGCAAACCATTTTCGAGTAATTTGTAGGGAAATTTTGCAAATTTTGGACCATGACGCCGCTGGCACACGATGGCCTCGTCATTTCGAATTACGTACGGGGGTTGGGTATTTAACATCCACTGTGAGCTCCGCAAGTGGCGTCTGGTATTTTATGGTTGGCGCCCACCGCAGTATTAAGCAGGGCGGCCGACGTGAACCTCGAACCTCGGCAAACGAGCGGCGGACACGATGTGCTGCCGCTGGGTCGAGTCCCGGACGCGGTGTTCGCAATCGCAGCAAGGACACCACGTGGGCCACTCTAAACTAAAACTACTAGACGAAACTATTCTTGTTGTTTTACCGGGTAAAGGCCCACTGAGATGTACAGTTCTTTTTCAGAAGTGGCTTATCGCGTGGAAATGTATAGCAGCCAAATAATCGAAACGCACAAATCTAAATGTGGAGGGAAAACCGGAGGACCCGGAGACAAATCCACACGGCCACGTGGGAGAGAGATTTAATTTAGTTATTTTCATTAATTTTTATTTTATTATTATTATTTTTACCTACGTGACTTTACCGAAAGAACCCAAGAGTATGAATCCTTGCAGTCACGAAAGCTTCAAATCTAGAAAGAACATGAGAACTCCAATTATACAGCAGGCGTCAGGGTTGGGATCGAATCCGCGACCTCCTGCACACCAGGCGAGATAATTAACATCTCCTAGCCACCGTGGCACCGCGCGTGTTCCTCCCCTGACCTCTCCTGGGGCGCCCACGTGCCGTTCTCCGAGCAGGACGGGCGCACGGCGCTGCACGTCGCAGCCGCACAGTCCAGGGACGAGATGGTGAAGTGTCTGCTGCTCAAGAAAGCCGACCCCAATCTCACTGGAGGGGTAATCACTCAACCGCGATGCGTCTCTTCATCGATGATGGGGGGGGGGACACACACACCCATGCAGCATCGGGGGCCCTTAGCGAAAATAATTTTTGGGTGCGTCGCATGAAAACATGATTGTGGATAAGCTACGTAACGTACTCGTCTTCACAGGTAGTAGGTGTTCGCGGCCACTGTTATGATTCGTAATAGATTTTTGGGTTCGGCATCTTTGTGTTCTCAACGTTGGCGATCATGGTCTTCCATAATAGAGTTTTTTTTGGGTCAGATCGCGTAAATATGAATGTGTCGTTAAACCCGCCACCACCAGACACCGCCAATTAGTAAAATTTGTCACGTAAACAGAACAGCCATATTTAAATCTGGCTGCCGCCTGATGATGCTAGTTATAATTACTGGCGAAACGTCGTACTGTGATTGGAAATTGCGTGGATTTACTCTCCAAGACACCGGTGCGCTGTACTAGTAACGAATTGGCACGTTCTTTTAGGTGACAAACCTTACTAATTGTCTGTGTCGGGTGGTGGCAGGTTTAACGACACATTTATATTTACGTGATCTAACCCCAAAAACCTGTTTTATGGATGATATTGCTTTTCGAAAGCCTACGTGTTGACCTGATCATGGTTTTCGTTCCATTCATCTCTGTCCGTGATATTACTCAAGAGCATTGCATTGGACACTCCCAGTTGCATCCCGTATGTGCTTCACTCGCTGTCTTCCCCGGCTTATTGTGGTACCTCTAATTTCGAAACAATTATATTGGATGAGGCCACGCCATGCCATTAAGTTACCGATCGCCACGTGGCCCTTTTGTCTTGTTTGCTCTTGGAACCTGCTGACCCGCCCCACACTGGACATCTGTAAAACAAAGAGCTTCATAGCTTATCGGATTCCTCTTCCAGTCTAAATAAAGATTCTCATTGTTTCGATTTAAAGCTTTCGTGACTGCAGGGATTCATCTTCTTGGTTCTTTCGGTAAAGTCACGTAGAAGGGAAATGATAAAAGAATAAAAATAAAACAATAAAATACAATTCTCACGACGTTTCGGCCACAACGCAGTCATTCGGACGCTGTCTTTCCGACAGCCCTGTTCTTCACATGAGGACGGCTGCTTGCGTTGTGGCCGAAACGTCGTGAGAATTGTATTTTATTATGTTCAAATTTTATTATTTCATTATTTCCCTTCTACGTGACTTTACCAAAAGAACCAAGAAGATTCTCATTGTTGTTGTTGTTGTGAATACCCCCCTCCCCACCAGCCCAGCGAGCAGCTGCCCCTGCACATGGCGGCCTCCAGACCCTCGGGTGCCATCGCCATCGTGCAGATGCTGCTCAAGTCGATGGGCAGGGACGCGCGCCTCGCTCACGACGAGGTGACGCCAGCGACCAGTCGCCCCCCGGTGCTGGCCGAGGCTGCACCACTGCATGCACCACCCCCCCTCCCACCACCATCCCATCTTGGAGGGGCGCGTGCAGTAGTGCAGCGCTCCTCCAGACGTGTTTTCAATGCGTTCGCTCGCGCCTTGCGCTACTACTTTTTTTCTCCTGCTGCCCGAGTTGGGAGCGGAGCGTCAAGTCGTGTGCAGCGGCGGTGACGCGGCCCAGCGGGAGCGCGGTTGTTGCAGAGGCTCGCGGTTTGACACCGGGCAGGCCGTCCCGGTTAATACCGTGGTGTGTATTGTTAAAATGCTACGCACGGGGGTTAGCGTTCAACACCCGGTGGACTTCATTCGAAAACGAGGCATGCCATCGTGCGCCGGCGTCACGGTGCCAAACTTTGCCAAATTTTGACCGACGAGGGTCAGGTGTCGCGTGAGCGTCACATCACCACGTGCACTGGAGCTACCGCCCACGAGTGAATGAAGAGGCGAATCGTGTTCTACTGATAAGGGAACGATGCCACAGTGGTGTGACGGTGCGAGCGTGCCGGACTTGCAATCCAGAGGTTCGCTGGCTGCATTCGATCTGCAGCAGTTGAAACGACGGTCCAAGTCTTTTAAATACCTCACCCCTCTCTCACACGACAGCATCGATGGATTCGCAGCAGTTCGTCGATGGGCAGGTCACGTGTGGTGGGGTAAATTGTGGGGTGTCTCCCACCTCTTCCAAGACGTCTGGCCAGCGTTGATTGAATAAACCCCAAAATATCCTCTCGTAAGGTTCTCTTGAGATTCCCTTCTGTCAGCAGTGATGTGAGCAAGCAATTGCGAGGTTGCGCCGTTGCCTATTATCTTAATAATAGGCGAAACGTCACGCGAATTGCGGTCATCCTCGTAGCAGCGAATCTTGGCTGGCCATCGAAGAAAGATGGTCACCGCATCGCGTGCTTTCAGATGCGCTTCTGCGGCCGTCTGGAACGCTCTTCCTTCTGGTATCAGGAAGCCACTGCAGCTCTGCACTTTTAAATCATCATCTCGATTGAAAACTAATTTCTTTCGAACTGCTTTGTGTATCGTAGTTTCGTTGTCCTTCGCCCGCACCTACGATTAGCACGGCGGGCTACGTACGACGCGAAAGAAGTTCAACACACGTTGAGTTAGAGTGATCTGGTGCGGGGTGTGGGGTGCGTGCGTGCGCTCAGGAGGGGCGACTGCCGCTGCTGCTCGCGGTGGAGGCCGGCAACCTGGCCGTGTGCAGGGAGCTGCTCGCCTCCGCGACCGACGCGCAGGTCACAGCCTGCTGGAAGGTACACGGCGTCAGCGACACTGCTGGTGACGACGACGACGATGATTGTGACGGCAATGGTGATTATGGAGATGATGATGATGAGGACAGTGATGTTGATGACAACCCTGACGATGATTAATATTCACATCACAGCAATAGTGATTATGGAGATGATGACAATGAGGACAATGATGACGATAATGTTTATTTGCAATGATGATGATCACAACATACAATGTCCTCATCATCATCATCCTCAGCAACGAGCAATCTACTGCTGGATGAAGGCCTTCCCAAGCCATCGACATTTCTCATGATCCTGTGGCCCGCAAATCCCAAACCCCCCAATATGGTTTTAATGTATCCTTTATCTATTTTGTCTAATCCTTTATATATTAACACTGCGTTTGAGTGGTGGCGCAGTGGTTCGGGCACTGCCCTATGAACCCAATAACTTGAGTTTGATTTCCAGTAACGGCTGTGACCAGTGACACGTGATATCCGACAACCAGACCCCAGGCCGACGCAGCCTTCACCCAACAGTGGACGTTGCCAGGGCGCTGTAAATCAATTCACAACGACGTTGAACATTGCAAATGGGAAACAAACCCGTGCATCGCCAACCGTGAGAATGTCTCCCGCGCAGGGGAGCGGAGACACTGCCCTGCACGTCGCTTGCAAGAGGAGGGATCACGAGGTGGCGCGGCTCCTCGTCGAAGCAGGCGCCCAGACCGACGTCCAGAACGTACGGGAGCCCCGTGGCACCGCCAGGCCGACCCGCGTGTCCAGCGCGCGGTGGACTGCGCTGCGGTTATTCCGCGCCGCGCCTGCACGCGACGTTGCGTCTCGAGACGCTGTGCGCGAGCAGCCGATTAGCACGGTTGGCTACGTACGGTGCGGGAGAAGTTCAAGGCGGTTTCAACGGCAACGCGCTCGTGTTGAAGAGAGGTTCGGTCAGTCAGTGGTCACTGGAAGAAGAAATAAACGAAATGTCCTCCAGCAGATATCCTCGGTTGCTGGAGAGTGGCACGGAGGGAGGTGAGAGGGTGGACAGGCAGGCAGGCAAGGGGAGAGTCCAGGGAGGATCACCAAGCCGGTGAGAGTGATCTTGAAATACATCTGGGATTGGATCGGGAGCCAGTGTTGAGGGAACGGGGACTGTTCGGGCAATGTGGTCATGTGGGCGGCTGCGAGCAAGGCGTCTGACAGCCGCATTTTTGGATACCATGGAGTTTGGAGAAGGTGGATTTGGGCAGGCTGAACAGGAGAGAGAGTGGCAGTAGTTGAGTTGTCATGTAAACTAAAACTAAACTAAAAACTATTTGTATTTTATCAGGTAAGGCCCACTGAGCTACTTTGCTCCTTTTCAGAAACGACATAGTTATCACAAATTATACCCCAACGAATTGGCTTCTCACGTGGAAATGTATATCTGCCAAATACTCTAAATGCATGTTTCTAAATGTGGAGGGACAACCCGGAGAACCCAGTGAAAAGTCCACGTGACCACGGAGAGAGAGAGAGAGACATGCAAACTCCAAATATACATGCATCAGGGTTGGGATAGAACCCACGACCTCCTGTACACCAGGCGATGCAGTTAACATCTCGCCACCGGGGCGTCATGTGGGGAATGCAACGTTGTGGTGCAGTGCCAATGATGTAACTGACACTGCGTCGAGCCTGATGATGCTTGGAAAGCTGAATGGAGCTCGTGAGAGATCCGACGCAGAATTTCCCTGGCGTCGATCATCCGCGACGCTTATGGGGCCGTAACCCCTGAACCGAATCCGTACACAAACCATGGCGTCAGCAGCAGATGCGGTGATACTTGACGACGATGATGTTGACGATGTTGACGATGGTGACGATGATGATGCGACAAATGGAAAACTAAACTCCCTGGCAGTGTGCGGCGACTCTGGTCGCCACCCAGAATAGAACCATGGAACGTAGGACGACTCGCTGTCCGATTCGCATACACGAAGAAGGAGGCATCATCACAACGATGCACCTCCCTGACGCAATCGCTCGGCTCAATCACCGCGGTGTAAAATCATAGCTGTTGCTCGACATCAATATCAGCCATATGAAGGAGAGTGATGTCATTGATGGCAAACACCTGGCCAGATGAGAACCGTTATCTCGTTGTTTCTTGGCAGGACGAGGGCTTCACTCCGTTGCACGTCTCTGCCTGGGAGGGCGATGAGGCAATGCTGAAGTTGTTCTACAACATCACCAGCGCTGACCCCAACATCACCGACAAGGTTGGGGACACGTTGCGCCGGTGCAGGAATCTCACAGAGTGAAACGCGGGGGGTGGGGGGGGGGGGTGGAGCGTTACGTCTCAGGCATCGCACACATGTCGGGCACGTTTGATTGGTGTCATTGGCCTGCAGATGTTGTCGAATTCATGTGTTCCTCCGTCTCTCAACGTAATTCCATTAACGTCGGTGACGTCCAGTCGAAATAATCACTGTAAATAATATGCCGACTTCCCACAATGCTCCCTGCCTACATACGCATCCCATCAGCCTCACACGGCCTTCTGGGACGTGCATCATTTCAGCAGCGTTGGACAAACACGAGACAGTGCACTGGTTTTCGACATGCGGTGCCTCATCAGCAGAGTCATGATCACGTCCTGACGCTGAGTGCGGGTCTCTGCCCCGTGTGGTGGTGCTCAGCTGGACCGCTCACCGCTGCACATCGCCGCCGAGCGCGGCCACACGAGCGTGGTGGAGGTGCTGACTGACAAATTCAAATCGGACGTCATGGCCAGGACCAAGGTACTCGCGGGGACTGGGCAGACCCGGTCGAAGCCGGACGAAGCCGATCGAATCGGGAGAAAGGTCTCTCCGGCTATCGGAGATGTCCAGCATGCCATCAATAATGGGATTATTCAGAAAAGACGAAACGAATAATGACACGTGTATGTCCTTAACATCTGAGATATGTGATCAATGGTTAACAGCAATTGTTATTGCTGTTAGATAAGCCACTGATTTCCAGAAGGGCAACAGACGGTATGAATTGATGTCTGGGGAGTTCTTTAGCCGTTCAGCCTCCATGGTTGTTCGCTGATGAATAACAATTAGCGAAGTATTTACGATTTAATATTTACAATCTAATGACAAAAGATCATGACCGTAAGTTGTGCCCGTGCGCTAAACAGCGTTCCATTCAGAGTTTGGTTTTATCCGTAAGAAGATGTATATAGAAATATGTTTAAATTTTATTTGGGAAGCATCCTGGCTTACCCCACAAAATTCCGGCTTACTCGCGTCCGGCTTCGAGAGGTTTCGACGGCGACGTTTAACACGAGACGCGTGCGGCACCTCCACAACAAAACCGCGCGTCGCATCGTCTGCCGCAGGACGGCAGCACCCTGATGCACATCGCCTCGCAGTGCGGCCACCCCGACACGGCGCTCGCCTTCCTCAAGAAGGGGGTCCCCCTGCAGATGCCCAACAAGGTGAGGCAGGCGGCAGTCCCGACAGTTAGAGAAGGGGCTGCTCCGGCTGTCCCCCGTGAAACGTTTGCCAACGATCGGGAACGTGGTCCGGTGGTCATCGTCTTTCTGGCCTCGTGCTCAACCTCGTGCTGCGGGAAAAGGGTTGCGCTACCTGAGCAGTGGGCGGGGCTACCTGAGTAGTGGGCGGGGCTACCCGGGTAGTGGGCGGGGCTACCCGAGTAGTGGGCGGGGCTACCTGAGCAGTGGGCGGGGCTACCTGAGCAGTGGGCGGGGCTACCCGAGTAGTGGGCGGGGCTACTGGGATAGTGGGTGGGGCTACCCGAGTAGTGGGCGGGGCTACCCGAGTAGTGAGAGGGGCTACCTGTGTAGTGGGCGGAGCTACCTGAGTAGTGAGAGGGGCTACCTGTGTAGTGGGCGGAGCTACCTGAGTAGTGAGAGGGGCTACCTGAGCAGTAGGCGGGGCTCCCCAAGTAGTGGCCGGGGCTACCTGAGTAGTAGGCGGGGCTACCCGAGTAGTGGGCGGGGCTATCCGGGTAGTGGGCGGGGCTATCCGGGTAGTGAGAGGGGCTACCTGAGCAGTGGGCGGGGCTTACTGGGCAGTCAGCGATGACACCTGAGCAGTGGGTGGGGCTACCTGGATAGTGGTCCCGGCTCGGGCGTGCAGTGCAAAAGGGGTGGCGGCGAGCACGTGCTGAGGCGTGCCTCGCTGCCTCCAGGCCAAAGGGAGCCACGCATCTTCCATCTCTGTCACGTTTCGCAGAATCAGCAACTGTATTTATACTGGAGGAGGAATCCGATGAGCTATAAAGCTCTTCTCCACAGAGAACGTTACGACAACAAACGATGTTAAGACACGATATTAGTGCAAAGTACAAGAAAAACAAATCACCCAAAAACGTACAAATAGAACGAAACCATATTCTATGGGTCTTTCGGTAAAGTCACGTAGATAGGTTCAAAGTAACCTATCTCCGTGACTTTACCGAAAGACCCATAGAATATGAATTCCTGCAGTCACGAAAGCTTTAAGTCAAAACTAAACCATCCCCATCCTAGCAGGCAAATCCCACTGACGTATAAACTTACTTTTCAGAAGCGACCTGGCCACCACGAATGACAGCTCAACAAAGTGGCTTGTCGCTTGGACATTTACAGCGGACGTGTCGCTGGGCTCAAGTGTCCCTCGCGTGTGCCCCCCGCGTGTGTCCCCCCGAGGCCGGCGCTCTGTGCCTGCACGTGGCGGCGCGGAGAGGCCACGCGGCCGTGGTGCGCGCGCTCCTGCAGAAGGGCGCCCCGCCGGACGCCCGCGCCAAGGACGGCCACACGGCGCTGCACGCCGCCACGCTCCACTGCCGCCCCCTCGCCGTGCAGGCGCTGCTCGGGTTCGGGGCACAGGTGCAGCTCACGGGGGGGCCGGTGAGTCCCACACGGCCCGCAGAGACGGGCACCGCATCGCTCGCCCTCTCGGATGCGCTTCTGCGGCCGTCTGGAACGCGCTCTCCCTTCCGATATGAGGAAGCCACTCGAGCCGTGCACTTTTAAATTGTGTAGATCGGTAACTTATTTCTTTAGAACTGCTTTTTTTTCAGTTTGTTGTCTCCCCCCAGCACCTCCGATTAGCACGGTTGGCTTGGTACGGCTGCGTGAGAAGTTCAACGTGGGTACGCGTGGGTCCGCGCAGGCGCAGGAGACGCCGCTGCACATCGCGGCCCGGGTGCCCGAGGGGGAGAAGGTGGCCGAGATGCTGCTCAAGAGCGGCGCCAACGTCAACGCCGTTCAGAAGGTGCGGTGGAGCCACCGGCATTTTGCTTCAAAGAGCGTTCATAGCGTACCGTGGTTGTGTATAGCATGAGAAGGCGAGAGACTGAACGTCATGTTTCGACTGGGTAGAGAATAGGTTACCACAAGAAGCAGGGGGAGACAGCGAGTGAAGTTAGGTGAGCAATGCGAACGATTTGGATGCAACTGGGAATGTTCAACGCAAGGTTCGCGAGTGAACATCGCGGACGGAGCTAAACAGAAGGAAGGTGATGATCGCCAACAGCCTTTTAAGAAAGGACACGGCGCATAGAGAGAGATTTTAGTTTTTTTTTTTAATTTCCTCTTCAACCTGCTCTCATCTGCCTCTTGCTGTCGTCATCATTGTGATCCCGACTTCTATAACCGCCCGAGGTTGTGAAACTGTGAATGAAAGCAACTACCAACGTATCGAGACGAGGAAGGGTTCCCAAGCAGTGCGTGTAAAAACTAAATTGTTTAAACTATTTTGTATTTTACCAGATAAGGTCCAATGAGCTATATAGCGCTTTTTCAAAAGCGACCTGGCCATGATAAATGACAGCTCAACGAAGCGGCTTATCAGGTGGAAATTTATAGCCGCCAAATACTCTACAGCGCGTGTTGTCCTAAATGTGGAGGGAAAACCCGGAGGACCCGGAGAAAAATCCACGGGACCACGTGGAGAGAGAGACATGCAAATTCTAAATATACAGCAGCAAGCGTCAGAGTTGGGATGGAACCTACAACCTCCTGCATACCAGGCGAGGTAGTTAACATCTCGCCACCGCGTCACCCCGGGGCAGGACGGGCAGACGGCTTTGCACGTGTCCGCCCGGCACGGACACCTCAAGATGCTGCAGGCTCTGCTGGAGGAGGGAGGAGACCTCACCTGCCTCTCGAAGGTGCTTGCCAGTGGTATCATCACGCACCGATTAATGCCCAATCAGTTCATTAACGCTTACTTCCCACTCACGGCTGGTGAAGGCCACCGGGCACCCGGGAAATTGCACTTCGGTCATTACGATTACCCAGTAAACGTGCAACGTTGCCTCGACGTTGGCCCGACGTTTACCCTTCGGTGGCCCAACCTGTCACGTGTATAAGGATTATATCTTGTAAAGCTCATGGCAGTCCTTTAAAACCACCACGTGATAGAAAAGGCCCAAGCAAGCGTGGACCTGGTGACAGCTCGATCAACGATCTCTGTCGACCGATCGTGGTGTTTAGTCAAGCGTCTTACACAAGCTAAACAGATCTTTATGGTAACGTAAAAAAGTCAAGTCAAAGTGATTTCCCGTTGAAGTGAGCGTTGAGGTTGTGCTTATTACCAGAATATAGCTGTGGGCCAGTGTTGGAAATTCCACGGTTCTATGGCAGGGGCGAGCATTTCTAGCGGACAGCCACTGTTGACCTCTCCACAAAATGGTGCTCATTTCATTGACCTCTGAGGAATGATGAGCAGTTTAATCAACCCCCGAACGAGAATGAGAATTTGCATCCTTCCGCTTGTAAGTAAGGCGCTCGCCTTAATTTCTACACCATAAGTAATGCCAAAATTTTAAAAAATATTAAACTCGTCTTTTTTAAAAAGCACTTTTTATTAAAAAAAATTTGTACTAACGTATTTTTTTACTAAAATAGTTTTTTTTCACATATAGAGTAAAACCTTGGATTGCGAGTAACTTGGTCTGCGAGTGTTTTGCAAGACGAGCAAACATTTTAAATGAATATTAATTTGATGACTGTCTTTCAAAATCGGTACGCAAGTTTTATTGACTCGGGCTTGGAGTCTTATCGGAGGCTATCCGGGGGATCTTTGTCTTTGTCCGTGGCGAGGCCGGTGAGGGAGTCCTCCACGTGGCGGTGCGTCACGGCCACGTGGCCCTGGTGCGCGAGATCCTGCGAGTCTTCTCCGCCGATCCGCGCCGATTCCAAGCCACGGCGCTCGTCAACCAGGCCAACGAGGTGGGCCTGCCTCGCGATTTAAGAAGCCCTCACCGTCGTTTCAACAGCCGCGTCGTGACATCGAATTGAGCCGGGGACCTCGGGATTCCAAGTCCGACCGCGCTGCCAACCGTTATACTGCTTGTTAACTGCCCACGCGTGCTCCAATTTCACCTTTTATGCCATCGGAACAGCAAACACAAACACACACGCGCTTGATATTAGCCGTTTGAAGTGGAGCGAGAATTGAGTCGCCAATAAATCGAGGTTGTTGCTGACCCGGCTGTTGACTTATGAGAGCAAACTCGGCAATAGCCGCCTCGCACTCGAGCACAAACATGCATTGGTGGGAGCCACCCGCGACGGACGAGTGCTGGCGGCGGTCACGCTCTCGCTGTCCACACAGGAAATTGGATGTTTGTCCACCTGGGCAGCACACCAAGTTTGTGACTTTTATTCGGCAGTAAAGAGTAATAAAAAAAATCAATACACGGTTTAGCTCTCTCTCTAGATGTGTTTTCGGGTTTCGCCACAAAGCGTGTGTTGTTCGGCCTGGTGTCCGACGTTCCGCACCCTATGCTGGGAGCTCCAAATCAAACTTCCATTTTTACTTCGGCACAAAATCCAACTGGGCCGTCGTAGTGCGCAGCTCCAAGCAGGACAATGTGGGGTGCGCCGGAGGCTGAACACCCTGCTAGTGGTATCAGGTGAATTTAAGGTTATCATTTGACCTTAACTTTATCTTATTGTAATTACAGGGTGCTTAAAAAAATGTCAGCACTTACATGAGAGTATCGTTTTTAATGGAAAAAGAACGGATAACACACCGTAACATAATAGCTTCGAAGAGTCTCCACTTGTTCGCCATTATTATCAACACACACCTGGAATCTTCTCCAGTTGGTCTCCAGAGCCCGGAGGCAGCACATTTCTTGTGGCATTGTTGCAAATTGTCACATTTTTTTGAAGCACTCTGTATCATGCAGCCGAGCCAGTGGTGGCACGCCCGTAATTCACCGGTGGAGGCAGTGAGGGTTGGCGATTCGCACAAATCCCGCAAAGCTCCCTTCCCATGGGCGTAGAGGAGGAGCCATACCCTGGCTCACCAGGAGAACGACGAGGGGACTAATCTCCATCTGTTCCCCATCTGTACGGGGACACAGCGTGGGCTCCCTTCGCGCGCGTGCTTTTTCTCAGTAACTGGCTGAAGGCATCTTCGTCAAGTAAACATCCCGTGTAGCAGGACCCTCCTGAAAAGAGAGACATTCGAATCATTATGGCTTTCCCGAATAAATATTTATTCGGGAAAGCCATTATACACTAGAAATGTGCGTGATTACGCGATCTAACCCCAAAAAAAAACCTCTATTATGGATGATATTGGTCGCGAACGCCTCCGTGTTAAACTAGAAATGTACATATTCTCGGTTCTTTTGGTAAAGTCACGTAGAAGGGAAATAATAAAGTAATATAAATATATTTATATCTATATTATTTTATTATTATTATTTCCCTTCTACGTCACTTTACCAAAAGAACCAAGAATATGAATCCCTGCAGTCACGAAAGCTTTAAATCAAAATTTAGAAATGTACAATTATCCAATAAAAATCAGCATGCGTGCTGAAAGCGCTGTGAGATGGCCTGGCGTGAAAGGCAACTCTATCAGCCACGAATGACCGTATTTGTATCACTTATCACTAGGCATGGAATGATGCACGGGATTCATTGATTTAAACCGATCCCGACGCTTGCGACACCACGCGCCGAACCCCGTGCGCGATCTCACAGAGCCGCTGTTGCGTTTCCTCAAACGCAACGAGACGCAAACCGTGCAGACAAACAGCCAGAAAACGAATTTAAGAAAACGACACCGACGAGAGGGAACGAACGCGAGGCGACGAATCACAAATCGACGTCTTTAAATCGTCGTTGGTGTCCGCCAGGAGGGAGAGACGCCGCTGCACTTCGCTGTCGAGCTGCCGGGGCCGGCGGGTGGCGGGGAGGTCGCACGCCTCCTCCTGCAGCACGTCGCAGACCCCGCCGCACACACGCACCTGGTACGCGCTCACTCACTCACTCGCTCGCTCACTCACTCGCTCACTCACTCACTTGCTCACTTACTTGCTCGCTCACCCGCTTGCTCGCTCACCCACTCGTTCGCTCACCCGCTCGCTCACCCGCTCGCTCACTCACTCGCCCGCTCACTCACTCGCTCGCTCACCCACTCACTCACTCACTCGCCCGCTCACTCACTCGCTCACTCACTCGCTCGCTCACCCGCTCACTCGCGCGCTCACTCACTCGCCCGCTCACCCGCTTGCTCACTCGCCCACTCACCCGCTCACTCACTCACTCGCCCGCTCACTTACTCGCCCACTCGCTCGCTCGCTCGCTCGCTCACTCACTCACTCACTCGCTCACTCACCCGCTTGCTCACTCTTTTGCTCACCTGCTCACTCACTCGCTCACTCGCCCACTCACTCGCTCACTCGCCCGCTCGCTCGCTCACTCACTCGCTCGCTCGCCCACTCACTTGCTCGCTCACTCACTCGCTCGCTCGCTCACTCACTCACTCGCTCACTCGCCCACTCGCTCACTCACTCGCGGTGGAGCGCTCGCAGGCCGTGACTTTGGCTGGTCGCTCCGAGCGACCTCCTCCTCGGTGTCTCCCCCCCTCCAGACTGGGGAGACGCCGATGCACTACGGCGCTCGAGCCGGCAGGGTGGCCGCTCTGACGGAGATCCTGAACCACGTCGGTCCAAACGGCGCCCAGAGGGCCCTCAACCGGCAGGCCAAGGTGACCGCGGCCGAGCGGGAATCTGCAGGAAGTTGAGGGAATCGATCCCGGTTCGCGACTGCGGTCCGAATGATCGCTTCAGTTGAATTTTGGGTTGGGCCACGGAATGATCCGGCCAACTTTGCGTCATCATCAGTCCCTCCACCACTCGACGCAGCCAAACAAATGGGATTGCCACTTGTGCACGCGTTTAACGACGCACCGCCAATCTTTGTTGCATCTCACCGAGCAAGTTCGAGAACGGATCTCGCAGCAACATTTTTGCGATGCTTAACGACACAGATTTGTCCAGATCTAATGGCTGATTCAATTGTGAACCATAATATTAGTTGCAAAAGCCCACACTTTGTGCTGCCTGAATGTTGAGAAGTCCTAACATTATTTCCCTCATTGAGACTCGCGAACTGTGCGTTGGTTTTCGCGGTCGTGCTGTTGCGTGTCGGTGCTGGGAGCTTCTTCAGGAACTGATTCCTAGCCACCGTCTTCCAGCCCAGTGGGATTGACAGCTCAGATCCTGAAGAAGCTCCCAACACGTGGAGCGGAACGTCGGACATCATGCCAAACAACACGCGGTACAGCCCGAAAACACCATCGGAAGCTATACGCTGCACTTGTCCGAGTTTATAGATGCTTAATTGCTCTCCTTGTTCTAGATAAGGCAATGCCTTATCTAGTGAATATTTAGTTTTTTAAAGCTATGCAGCATGCTGGGGCAGTGGTGAAATAAACCAATACCGATACACGCCGTTTTCCACGAAGTGAGGGTGCCATGCCAGGTGCACTTTGAAATTAAACACACGCGCGTGACCGCAACCCTGCAGAACGGATGGACACCTCTCATGGTGGCCGTCGAGGAGGGGCGCCTGGAGGTCGTGAATCTTCTGCTGGAGAACCACGCGAGAGTGGACGTCTTCGACGAGGTCTGGACTCCAGGGAGGAGCCGTCACTGACTGCTCCGGTCTCCCGGCCATCGCTTTTCTCGGGGAGGGGGGGGGGTCGGGGGGGGGGGGTCTTTATTTTTTTCTTCAGGTCGCTGGGTTCACGAAGCTCCAGTGGTGGCAGTAGCAGTGTCCATCATCATTCATCATCGTCGTCGTCATCATAATTTCCCATCTGCTGTGTCAGTCCCCTCTCCTCTCCTCTCCAGCGCCTCCTCCTGCACTCCATCATCAGTCCGTCGTGTTGCCACTCGCGCTGACACTCATTTTTCTGGATTCCTGTTTGGTGGCATTTTTCTGACGTAACCGCTACGGTTCGTCAAGATGAGACGCTCTGGAAATTAAGAGGCACTGCAAAGTTGTGCCTGGTGTTAATTCACTTATTTGATAGGCTTATTTATTTATCCAGGAAAGTCACACTGAGTCGTAGGACTCCGTTTCAGGAGGGTCCTGCTACAGTGGGTTTTTATTTTAAGATGTTTTCAGCCGATTCATTATTTTACAAGTGGGAGGAAACCGGAGCACCCGGAGGAAACGTGAGGGGGAAACACTCCATCCCCGTACAGATGGAAACATATGGCGATTAGTCCCCTTGCTGTACCGCCTTCTCCTGGTGAGCCAGGGCATGGCCCCTCAACAGCGCCGGATTACGGCCCACGTGCCATCGTAGCCACCAGCGCCCAGCTAAAGTTATTCAACAGTGGCCACACACACACACATCCGCTGGATTAAAACACAGTATGCACCCTTACCATTAGCTTTTCAAGTACAGTCTGTGCCCCTATAGCGCTGTAGTTGCCGTTCCTGAAGAACACAGCGTTACCGAAAAATTCGTGTTGAAATAAATAATATAACATGTAGGGTAGAGCACAGTCCGCGATATCACGTGAGATGCGTACGCAGGCTGAACAAACGCTGAGGCAAGTGGGTAGCATCTAGAAGCATCCAGCAGCATCCCAGTGCCTTGCGTGACGATGCTGCGCCGAGGCAGCTGTACAACCGCTCATTCCTACTCGCGCTGCCACGTAGTTTTGTTCGCTCAATCGCCGTTACATCATGAAAATAACAACGACAACAACACGCGGTGTTACAGGAGTCGAAACTGTCCGGGGGTAAACAAAAACGACACGCGTCTTGATCCGGCGTACGCGGCGTCGCCCGTTGTCACGGCGTACACAGCGGCGCTATGCCGGATCTGAACCCCCCCCCTCCCACTGCTGCCACCCCTGAGCGCCGAGGAGCGTCCCCGCGTTTGTCTTTCTGTCGCAGCACGGCAAGGCGGCGCTGCACCTGGCGGCGGAGTCGGGCCGCGACGGCGTGGCGGGGGAGCTGCTGCGGCGCGGCGCCTTCGCCAACGCCAAGAGCAAGCTGGGCCACACGCCGTTGCACGCGGCCGCGGGAGCGGGCCACGCGGCCCTCGTGCTGCTGCTCGCGCGGACGCACGGCGCCGCCGTGGACGCGCTCACGCTGGTGAGCGGGTGGCGGAGGTGGCGGAGGTGGACGCGGCGACAGAGCCGACTGTCCACGGGTCCAGAACCAAATGTTCGAAATTGCAGAGTTGGCGTAGCTTTTTGCGGTTAGGTTTTTTCTTTTCTTCACGTGGGCATTGTCGGTGACTTTTGGCATAACCGCTTGAGATGAGTGGGTTATGAAATCATTAATGAAAAATATAATTACAATTATAAATATAGCCATGCAAAATTAATTGGTTCTGTGAATGTTTTGCGACCGTAGGCGGTACCGTTTTCTGCTCTGCCTCACGGGCTACCAGAAGAGCACTGGAAGCAACCCTCTGTAGAGCGACGACATCTATGGGCCATGTGAACTGAAGTCAACGGCCAAATGTTCCGCACGCCCTGATCCACGTGACACACCATCCCAGAATCCGAATCTCCGTGTCACAGGCGATAGCCGTCGTGCCCGGCTAACATTGTTGAATTTCGTCGCGCGCTCGTTTCCATCCCCGTGCCGTTGCCTTGGCCTCCGCATCTCCTCGCGGCGCAGCGGAGGAGGACGCCGCTGCACCTGGCCGCGTCGAGCGGGCAGCTGGACGTGTGCAGGACCCTGCTGCAGCTGAAGGCCGACGTGAACGCCGCCGACGACGTAGGTCCCTCCGGTTGCGCAGGAGGTAGAGAAGGGCAGGAGGGGCATAGGGCTTTTTAATGTTAAACTTTAATATCTCTGTTTAACACGTAGGCTTTCGCGACCAATATTATTCATAATCAACGTTGTTGGGTTTAGATCGCGTTATTTATAAATGTGTCGTAACCCTCCACCACCCGACACGGCCAATCAGTAAAAAAGTGTCACGTTGACAAAAGACAAATAGTTCACTACTTTAGCCCACCGGTGTGTTGAAGCGTGAAACCACAACATTTAAAAATTTTGAGTACGACATTTCGCTGGTAATTGCATCCAGCATCATCGAGCAATTCGCCAGAATGGTGAGGCTCTGCTCTGTCTCCCGTTCTTATTTAGAGCATATCTCTATTTCAGAATGTATTTTTCTATTTTAAAAAGCAGGTTTTTCGGTGGGGTACTGTCCGTAAACTATCAGTACATTGTCGTTATTTTCCGGCACTTCGCCAGTGAATGAAGCGACCACAAAATGACCGTGCCAAAAATCGTCACCTTAATCGTGGTTAAATCAAGATAATGACGACGACGGCACACAATGTTCCTGCAGGGTGGGCAGACAGCGCTGCACCTTGCCGCTGACAACGGCCACCCGTCGGTGGTGGCGCTGTTCGTGGAGCGGCACCCCGCGCTGGTGGCCGTGGCGGACGGGCGAGGCCGCACGTGCGCGCACATCGCGGCCGCCAGGGGCAGCGCCCCCGTGCTGCGCCAGCTGCTGCGGCACCACCGCCCCGGAGTGACGGCCGTGCGGAGCCAGGTCAGGGGGTCGCGCCGGGCCCACCCCCCCCCCCCACCCCCTTTCCAGTGACTCCTCGTTTATTGAAATTGGTGGAGCGGTCGATCAGAAATCTTCCGGACAAACAAATGTATATACAATGAACAGATTTTCAAGTTATTGTATAGATACCTGGCTGAATGGGACTGTGGAAATTAAAAAAAGGTCACGCATCCAACGTCTGGTCAGCAGACTGATTCAGCCGAACATAATTATCATAATGCCCTCTTATTTCTCCCAGAATGTCAGAGGCTCAAGGGTCCTGCATTGAGATATTTAGCCACTGCTAGCGGAAGGGCCTCAACTACAGAGAGCTCAAAGGTTTTTTGGCCTACTCTTCCACACTGGCCAGACGTCTTGCAAGAGGCGAGAAACAACCACACTTGACCCCAGCACGTACGAGCTGCTGATCGACGGGTGCACACTTTTATTCTGCCGGGGGACAGGGACACGGAGATTTAACAAACACCTGCGTTCATTGTGTAGTCCTCACGTGACAGCGTAATACAGACTGTATGTGGATATGCGTACTCAGATTAGCAGCTGATCAGTACTTCTGTCGGGAGGTCAAACCGTACCGGAGACCTCAAGATGCCATCGCGGAGTCACGAAGTTGACAGAGTTGGCCGTACCTTTATATTTAAACTAAGCAATTTTTTTTTTATCTTACCAGGTAAGGCCCACTGAGCTGTGTAGATATTTTTTTTTCAGAAGCGACCTGGCCACAATGATGGCTCAACGAAGCGGCTCATGATGTGTACATTTATAGCAGCCACAAACTCTGAATGCAAGTTGATTCTAAATGTGTAGGGAGGACCCAGAGCAAAATTCACGCAACCATGGCGAGAGAGAGAACATGCAAAGTCCAAATATACAACAGGAGTCGGGGTCAGGATCGAATCCACAACCTGCTGTATACCAGGCGATGTAGGTAACATCTTGCCATCGAACCCCGGCGGGTGCTTGAAGTGTCTGTGTGCGTCGTGCGTGCAGGCGCTTGAAGTGTCTGTGTGCGTTGTGCGTGCAGGCGCTTGAAGTGTCTGTGTGCGTCGTGCGTGCAGGCGCTTGAAGTGTCTGTGTGCGTCGTGCGTGCAGGCGCTTGAAGTGTCTGTGTGCGTCGTGCGTGCAGGCGCTTGAAGTGTCTGTGTGCGTCGTGCGTGCAGGCGAGCGGGTCGACCCCCCTCCAGCTGGCCGCCGCCGGGGGCCACGCCGAGGCCGTGAGAATCCTCCTGGAGGCCGGAGCCTCCCCCGCTGCTGAAGACTCCGTGAGCCGGCGCCCTCCACCCCCCCCCCCCGCACCAACCCAAACCCCCCTCCCCCTCACACATCACCGTTATGGCAGCGCCAAATCGAATCGCAGCGTTCACCGAGTCAAGTCTTTGTCTCGGGATGCCATTTAATCAAATTTCTGGTTGTAAAGTGTGGGTGCTTCCTCGTCATTATCACCATCCTCGCCATCGTCACCATCCTCATCATCACCATCCTCGCCATCGTCACCATCCTCGCCATCGTCACCGCCATGAAGACAGGCAGGCTATGCTCGTCTGTGAAACGTGGAGTCTTTGTGGCAGCATCGGGCCGTACGAATGTCACGGACACCAAACCTATTCGGTGACGACGACAGCGACGATGGACGTGCTGCTGCTGCTGCCGTGTACGCTTTTGTAGTGGCATCTGCGACGTCTCTTGTCTGTGCAGGAGGGCATGGCGGCCATTCACCTCGCAGCAAAGCACGGGCACACCGGCGTGCTGGAAGCTCTGAAGCAAAGATTTCCGTTCAATGTGACCAGCACCAAGGTTCCACCGAGACGTTGATTCATTCTTCTTGGGGTTGTCAACCCTTTCAGCAGCACACCTCAATTCAGGGCGTGTCTCGCACTAAGTTGATCGATTACTTCATTGGGAAAACCACAAATGAACATGCTGCATGAATCAAGGTGCTGCAATCACGTTGTGCCGCACAGGGACAGCTGCCATAAGGGGGCTAAATAAAAAAAAACCTTCACCCTGGCATTAGTATAATAGAGATGAGATCTGATAAAAGATTGTTTTGAATTGCTGTGGCATTTAGGAGCCCCATAAATTAAAATCCTTTATCCTGTGTGCGCTATGGATCTCTGTGGAAGTCTATGGAGCTGTATGTGAGTCTATGGGTCTCACTCTGGGTCTTTACTCATTTAAATGCTGGCGTTCTGTCCACTTCGTGCCACGTACGGGATGGCTAGCACTGGAAGATACCCCTCGACTGGACTGCTTGCAGTGCATTGGGATGTTTGGGATGAGATGCGATATAAGCCACCGAGGCATTTAAGCAAGCACCACCGCGCCTGCAAATCGGTAAAGAAATCCTCGCTCGTTTGCCCCCAGACCGGCTTCACGGCGCTCCACGTCGCCGCGCGCTTTGGGCAGGTCGACTTTGCTCGGGAGATGCTGGCGAGCGTCCCGGCCGCCACGGAGAGCGCGCGCCCGAGCCCCGTCAACGTCGCCGCCGGCAGAGACGCAGTTCCAGAGGTGCGGGCAGGGCCAGCCGGAGCGTCGGTCATTTGTGTCTCAACCAAGTCGCGGAAGTAGCGACGGGGGCGGGGAGCGCCTTGCCTCCCCCCACCCCTGGGGCCAAAGCGACGAGTTGGGGCCCCTCTTGACAACCACCACGAGATATTTTCTCAGCGGCATTGGGACCCCCACCTGACCAATTGCCGCACCCCTTTGCTCCGTGACCGGCTCTGCCTATGGCCTGGGTCCCATGTCTCAATGGCAGTGATATGTGAAAGAGAGAAATTTTGTCTCGCAGTTCACAGCCCTTTGTGAGTTTACTGCCGGACGAAGGCCTCGCCACGCCGTGTCGGGAGTGGTGGGGGGGGGGGGGGGTTGGGTTGTTTGACCATACTTCACCATGCCGGTCAGTGCAGGTTTTTGTTCTGCTAAACACAGTCGCTGAGCAAAGGCCCAAAACGCCCTTTGGCCAGCGATAAAATCCCAGCACCATTGAAGGTGTACAAGATAAGGGTTCGCGTTTCTTGCGTTGTGCAAGGTAGCAATGACTTGGGAATCGAGACGATGTGGAGGCAATTCCAAAGTTGGACAGTGTAAGGGAAGAGGCACAATCATTGTTGTTACTTGCAGTGTGGTGTGGTTGGACAGTGCGGATGAGACGAAACAGCCTGGCAGACAAGTGTCCTAAATTTGCACGGTTGCCTACGTACGGTGCTAAACAAGTTACACATTCATGAATAAATGTTGGTGGAGGAATGAACTAGTGAAGAGTGATAAGGAGGCAACTGACTGGTCAAGATGAGGAGGATAACTATACGGGAGCAGAACAGCAGTGGATTTTTCTGCAGTGCACTCTGCTGCCCGCGATGTAACCCCACAACAGCTTGTAACAACCTGTGTGGGTCATGTGGGCTGTTTGACCATACTTCACTCTGTGGGCGGGTAACCAGCTCCAAGCGGTGAGGTTTGTTGTCAGTGCCCGTGAGCTCGCGGATGACGTTCAGCCGGTGCTGCGTGCCCTGTCCTCCGTGTCTCTCTGGTGAGCTAAACATACAAACTAGAGCCGGGATGAGATGTGACGAGGCATTAAGTGCCCCATAAATGCTTATCTCTAGCTCTGAGTGTAAGTCTACGTGTCTCGATACGAGTGTACGGGTCACCATACACTTGCTCTCAATGTGAGTTTACGTGTCTCCGCATGGGGCTTTCCCCAATTGCAAGCCGGCGCTGCGTGCAGGTTGCGCCACATAGGGACGGCTGCCACTGGGAGTCCCCTTGGCAAGACTGCCACAGGACATGAGGGTTTCGCTTTGGGTTTCCGAGGCGTGCGAGGGAGGCTGCCAACGTTCTTACGCTCTCTTCCTGTGCGACAGAGCGGCCTCACTCCGCTTCACCTGGCGGCTCAGGCCGGCCACGAGGGCCTCGTGCGGCTCCTGCTCAACCACCCGAGCACGCCGGAGGACTTGCAGGCCGGCCCGCAGGCAGGTCCTGCCACAACAGCGCTCACGACAACGATGAAGGCAACAGCAGTTTCCTCCTGCCAGCTGTCCGTGATGTCGACTACCTGCTGCTGTTGAAGTCCAGGCTTGGGGCGTTTCTCTTTTACTCTGCCTGTGAACACCGACTGCCTGTCTCTGTAAAATAACCTTGCCCACTGTTGAGATCCGGTCGCGTTTAGATGCTATATGAATCCAAATTACATCATATCGTACAAAGGTCTATATACATTTATGGGGTTTCTATGTAATTCTGTGGGCCTCTGTGTGAGTCTTATGATCTCTCCTTATCTATATCGATGTAAATGTATGGATTTCCAATGCTATGGGTATTTATGTGAGTCTACGTATGTCTTTGTATGTAAGTCCAGGCTTAAGAACCTCAAACTTACCCACCGGTTCTGTACAGCATCTTGTGATGCAGCCCCGTTCAATCCCCTCGCATGCGTGCGTTTTCTCCGGGCGCTCTACTTGCCTCCCACATGTAAATACTCATACTGGTAGGAACCTCCTGGTTACACCAGCCCATAGGGGATTATTGTGTCCGTTCGTCCATCGTGCATCCAAAAATGGGAGGGGTGGGGCTGGTTGGGGAGGGTGGGGAGGGGCTGGGTGGGGAGGGGAGGGTGGGGAGGGGCTGGGTGGGAAGGGTGTGGAGGGGCTGGGTGGGGAGGGGAGGGTGGGGAGGGGCTGGGTGGGGAGGGTGGGGAGGGGCTGGGTGGGGAGGGGAGGGTGGGGAGGGGCTGGGTGGGGAGGGTGGGGAGGGGCTGGGTGGGGAGGGGAGGGTGGGGAGGGGCTGGGTGGGGAGGGTGGGGCTGGGTGGGGGGTGGGAGGAGTAGGGCAGGGTGGAGAGGGGCTGGTCACCCCGTGGTGCCCTTAAATGTTTAACCTACTCACGCCGGCTTGTGCCCGCCCTCCCAGTCGGCCATATTTGCGGAATACACCACGTCGCCGTTGACCCTGGCCATTGACCAAGCAACCCCACGTTCCTACCAGCTCCCTCCGCTCCCTCGGCTGAAAACATCTTAATATATAGAGGACCACAGAGCTTGGGAAATTGTTGATTGTTTCGGTTCAGTGCCCAGCTGCTACCTTCCTGGTTGTCTGTGGTTCCTTGTGCCTTTGAGTTGTTCTCTCTCTCTTTGAGTGCGAGTGGAAACTGTGCGCGTTACAAGTTGAAATCAGTTATGAAGTTATTATGCCAATTTGTACGGCATTTTCAAATTTACAGCAGTTTTCTAAAATCTCTTCAGGTGACCAGCAGCAAATAGAGGGATTATTTTTTAACTTGCAGTGCTTCAGTTTGAAGGAAATGAACAAAGACCCAGGTGTGACCATGAAACTAACAAACTTGACTTTTGAGTGGCACCCTGATGCAAACTCTCATATGCACGGACTGCTTTGTTAAAAAATATTGGCATACAAATATTTCGGAATTTGAAACCAAGGTTCCTAAATATTCGTTCTTGGGAAATCATGCAAGGTGAGCGTGTACGTTCCCTATTCTCTTTCACCGGCTCAGCGCTGTGACCCTTTAGTCACCCAACCACCTCATATCTCACGGGTTTCAATGGCAAGCCGACGATCTCGTTAATCAGATGGTAAGGCCCCATTGTGCTTAGCAGCTCTGTTACGAGGATGACCACTGCCCAGGACTGTCGGCAGTGATGACAGCTACAAGAAATCTCCATTGAAAACGTATTTCTTTATAACTGCTTTTTGTGTTTAGTCCTTCCCCCGCAACTCCGATTAGTACGGTTAGCTATGCACGGTGTGAAAGAAGTTAAACGTAAATACACATCGCAGGGTGTAAATGTGCCAACTAACCAGAGCCAAAAAAAACAAATTTACGCAAACTCGCCACGCCAGAATTCTAACGCGTAGCGTGTGCCGGTCGCGCTTCCCGATGGGGCCACGCGTGCCACGTCGCAGGCCACGACGCCGCTGCACCTCGCCTGCCAGGGCGGCCACGCGGCCGTGGCGGGGCTGCTGCTGAGCCGCGCTGCGCTGCCGCTGCTGCGCACGCCCGACCAGCGTGGACACTCGTGCCTGCACCTCGCCGCCACCGCCGGCCACGTGGAGACGCTGAGGCTCCTGCTGGGCCAGGGCGCCGACATCAATGCCACCGACAAGGTGCACGGTGCTGTGGTCGTCTACGTTGAACTATCGGACTTCTTTCGCACCATACGTAGTCAACCGTGCTTATTGGTACATATATATTGAAGGAAATAGGCGTGGTGTTGCTGCCCGTACGGCCGTGTCTTTGCCCATGCACTTCGCCACGGTGGCGAGATGTTATCTACCTCTCCTGGTATACAGCTCGTGGGTTTGATCCTGACCCTGACGCGACCAGTCTCCTAGCGATTGAGAGCTTAGTTCGTGGGAAGACGACTGCCACTTCTGTTTGGACACGTCGCCCCTTCTTGACGAGCAAACTCCTGCAGCAAATTGCGCTCACTTCAGTTGGCGGTCGACGTTCGAGGTGGACTGCGACCTTCAAAGGAATGGCGCCACCTCCGTATGGCAGCAAGAGCGGTTTAACCGAATGCTGTCGCAACATGTCACGCGCAATGCTCCTTCGCTGACTCCGCGTGATGAATGAATTAATCTCCGTCTCTCGCTCTCCCCCGCCGGTGTCGGCAGAGCGGCTGCACCCCGCTGCACGTGGCCGCCCGAGCCGGCCGCCTCCCCGCGGTGCGCGCGTTGCTGGAGAGCGGTGCGGCCGGCTCGGCCGAGTGTCGTGACGGCCACACGGCCCTCGAGCACGCGGCCGGCGGGGGCCACCGCCATGTGCTGGCGTTTCTGCTGCGCCACTCGACCCCCGCCACCCAGCGCCTCATCCACAACCGCAGGGTGAGCGCCGTGTCCGGTCGGTGTTCGCCGAGCTGCGTTGGCTTCCGGTTGACGAACGAATACGTTTTGAGGTCGCGCTCCTCCACAAATGAGCCACAATACCTCGCTGATCTCATATTCTTAGGTTTTTTCGGTGAAGTCACGTAGATTAAAAATTTAAATTAATAAAAGTAAAATTAAATAAAAATCACGACGTTTCGGAGGCAACACAAGCTTCCATCTTCAGGTGGAACCGTCACAGCACGATTGCGTTTTTTTAACTTGATACAGCTATTGTGCTGTGACGGTTCCACCTGAAGACGGAAGCTTGTGTTGCCTCCGAAACGTCGTGATTTTTATTTTATTTTTATTTTATTTTACTTTTATAAAAAAAATGTTTTACCTACGTGACTTTACCGAAAAAACCTAAGAATATGAATCCTTGCAGTCACGAAAGCTTCAAATCTAGAAATACTTGGTGATCTCGTCAAGGAGCATAAACCATCATCGAGTGAACTCCGGTCATCCTCGCAGCGGCGACTTTTAGTTGACCATCGAACGCTTTCATATGTGCTTCTGCGGCCGTGTGGAACTCTCCTCCATCCGATATTAGGAAGCCACTCTCGCTATGCACTTTTAAATCTCGATTGAAAACTAATTTCTTTATAACTTCTTTTTGTGTTTAAGTTTGTTGTCCTTCCCCCGCACCTCCGATTAGCACGGTCGGCTACGTACGGTGCAAAAGAAGTTCGACACACATCGTCGATAACACAATCAGTGACGGGAAATATCTGTCGACAAATAATTTTTATTTTAGTCGACGGTGACTGTGAATGGCCACGCCACTCCCCCGCGAGCCGTGCCGGCCTTAGCCGGTGCCCGCTAACAGCACTCGGCCTGAACAACCTTGTGGGCAATACGGAGGACGTTTGTCTTCATCCGTGTGGTGTGTGCGTGTGTGCGTGTTGCGCGAGGCTCCTGCAGTTCGTGTACGACCTGGTGGTGTGCGGGCAGCAGTGCGAGTTCCGCGTCATCGACGACTTCGTGCTGCTGGCGCCCGCGCCACTGGAGGCGGCGGTGAAGCTGACGCGGGCGCTCGGCGCGGCCGCCCTGCGCGAGAAGGAGCGCTCCGTCGACCTCGAGCTGGCAGCGCGCCACTGCCAGGTGGGCACCCCGGAGTGGGCACTGCCAGGTGATGCTAGCCAAGGGCATCGTAACGCAGTGGAACAGCCAATGTACTATCGCTCCAGCTGAAGTCAAACACTGGTGATCATCATTACCCTCGTAACCATTGATGATGGTAAGGATCGTGGTGACTGCAGGATATTGGACCTAACGTTCCTTATTCGCACTGGCCAGACTTTGTGGAAGAGGCGCGAGTAGCCACGCTGGCCGACGACACTAAGACTCGCGACTAAACGAAATCCACAGACGCCGCCTTAGTTGAAACGACAAAAATAGTTATCGGCTAGATCAAGAATAAGACTAAAATAAATAGATGAACGTCGGCTGCCACCCCGTGCCCGTGCGCTCCCCGCTGTCCGTCCAGGCACTGGCCACGGACCTGCTGTCGCTTGCCGTGGGTTCGCAGAGCGCCGGCGCCGCCGCGCTGCTGCAGGCCGTGGACGAGCGCGGCCTCTCGCTGCTCGACGTCCTCATCGAGTGCCACCAGCGGGAGGTGGCGGCGCACCCCGCCGTGCAGCACCACCTGAGCGACGTGTGGCGGGGAGGCCTCCGCTGGCCCTCCTGGTGCCTCGCGCTGCTCCTACTCGGATTCCTCGTCTGCCCACCCCTCTGGGTCGCTTTCTCGCTTCCTCTCGGCCACAGGTACATGGGGGGGGGGGGCAGGGGCAAAGGGCAACTTCTGGCAGAGACGCCACGGTGAGTGAGATGCAGAGGTCGCAACCGGGTACCCGATACCCGTACCCTATCCGATACCCGGCTACCCGTACCTGGCCGGGTACGGGTACGGGTACCCGTTTGCGACCCTGGTGCGGCCGGGTACGGGTACGGGTAAGGAATCAAAACCCGTTTGCGACCTCTGGTGAGATGTTAACTACCTCGCCTGGTATGCAGGATGTCGTAGGTTCGATCCCGCCTCTGACGCCTGGATATTTAGAGTTTGCGTGTCTCTCTCCCCGTGGTCGCGTGGGTCCTCCGGTTTTTCCCTCCACAATTTAGAATCAACGTGCACTTAGAGTATTTGGTTGTTAGAATTTCCACGTGATAAGCCACTTTGTTGAGCTATCATATGTGGCCAGGTCGCTTCTGAAATAGAGCTATATAGCTCAGTGGGCCTTACCTAGTAAAATAAAAATGTTTATATTTTATTAAACGTCCTGGCGGTTGTTAGTAGCGTTGTACATACTCCTAATAACACACTATATTTACATATAATCTTCCACTCTTCTGGTATTGTGGAATATTTGTATCCCCATGATCTGTCCCGGTCTAACTCAGGGGTGGTTTAATCCACGTGCAGCTTGCAGTTTCGTTGATTGATTGATTGATAGGGTAGAGCGGCGGCGCCGTGGATATCACAAACCTGGTGACTTGAGTTGGGCAAAAACAATCCTAAACATTCCAATGGTGATTATTATGACATGTGAGCATCTGGGAAAATTGACGGTTACGCCACACAACGCACTGGGTGAAGGCGGTTAATAAATACGTGAGACAGTTCGATATGCGACATACTCGCCTTAGAGCAACTGCACCAGACACTCACGATGCCTTCGCAGGTTTACTCGGATCCCGATCATCAAGTTCCTGTGCCACCTTGCGTCGCACCTGTTCCTGCTGTCGCTGTTCGTGCTCACGGTGGTGTGGCCTCCTGTGACGCCCATCGCCGAGGGCCACCTGCTGCCCTCGTGGAACGAGTGGCTCCTGTTCACCTGGCTGCTGGGCCTGCTGCTCGCCGAGTTGCGTCAGGGCCGGCTCGTCGGCCGAGGCAGCGGTGAGACGCACCAAACGGGGCGGTCGCACGGCCTGGCGGTAGCGCGTTCGCGATGCTTGGCTGTGGAGGTTCACGGTTTTTAATGCGGCGCCTGCCCCGGTTATTACTGCGGGGGTATCAACCGTAAATTGAAAACGAATTTCTTCGAAAATTCATTTCTCCGATTAGCACGGTTGGCTACGTACGGTGCGGAAGAAGTTCAACATACGTGCGTACGTAAAAATACGCTTTCTGTTTCATAGTGGACGTTAAAGACCCCTTGACGTCCTTTACAAGAGTAGGCCACTGTGTGCCGGCGTTATTGTCCAAAGTTTCCCAATTTAAAAAAAGTAGCCGCAATTGAATCAATTAAAATAGCAATCATTGCCCCCTACTGCGAGACTCGGTGAGGCGTTACCGAGTAAACAAGCGTAATCAAATTCAGAAACCATACGATTAGCACGGTTGGCTACGCCCGGCGCAAAGGAACTTCAACATCCATACGTACGTATGTACGTACGTACATATGTACGTACATACGTACGGCCGACGCTGACAAGCAGCGTTTGCTGCGTGCTCGTCGTTGCCAGGAGGGTCGCGGTTCGGCCTCGCCTGGATCCGGCTGCTGGTGCTCGGCTTGTCGGGCTTGGCTCTGCTGTGCCACCTGTCTGCGCTCGCCTTCCCGGCGGGCTCGCACGCTCTGCTCGAGTGCCTCTGCGCACGCAACGTCCTGCTGGCCAAGGCGCTGGCCTTCTGCTGCGTGCAGCTGCTCGACTTCCTCTCCTTCCACCACCTCTTCGGTCCGTGGGCCATCATCATCAGCGACCTCATGAAGGACCTCGCCAGGTATAGCTTCACGCAGAGAAGAAACAAACGCAAATATCCCACGTGCAACCGTTGACAGACTGCCGGGGCGGGTGCGGTTAGCGAGCACCTATGAAGGCCGGCACGGCACATCGGGGGGTGGGTGGCCAATACCGTGCCAACACCAATGTTACCTTGCCACAGTTTGGGGAGG
The DNA here is from genome assembly GCF_015708825.2 of Lethenteron reissneri. Classification (NCBI taxonomy): domain Eukaryota; kingdom Metazoa; phylum Chordata; class Hyperoartia; order Petromyzontiformes; family Petromyzontidae; genus Lethenteron; species Lethenteron reissneri. Next base: position 10,471,771 of record NC_083820.1, on the reverse strand, counting down.
CCTTCAGCATCGACGATTATAACGCTGCGATCCAATATCCTACTTGTCTAGCGCCCAAATGCTACTGCAGCTGGAGATGAAAATTTACAGTCGTAGCGAAAGAGGAAAGTGTTGCCGGGGTGACCGCGCGAGTGCCGCGTTCCGCTCCTGTGTTCCCACTCTTCCCCAGGTTCGGCATGGTGCTGGGGATCTTCCACGTGGCGTTCACGCTGCACCTCACGGCGCTGTGCCAGCCCGTGTACCCGCAGGACGACCCGGTGGGCAACTCGTCGATGGCGGCGGCGGCGGCGTGGGACCCGACCACGGCGGCGCAGACGACCCTGGACGTCACCGTGCTTCTCTTCTTTTCCCTCTTCGGCATGGGCGACCAAAACTCCCTGCCGGACGTGAGCCGCTCGCCGTCCATCGTGTCCACCCTCGTCAACGCCACGTTCGGGGTCTATCTCATCGTCACGCTCATCGTGCTCATCAACCTGCTCATCGCCATGATGAGCGACACGTACCAGCGCATCCAGGCGCAGTCCGACACGCAGTGGAAGTTCGGCCGCGCCGTCCTCGTGAGGGAGGCGACGCGTCGCACGTCGCCGCCGGCTCCCCTCAATGTCGTCACGCAGCTGCTGCGGCAGCTCCGGCGCTGCGCTTGCAGGAAGGGTACGGACCAGGCGGTCCAAACAAACAAGAGGCAAAGATACCCCGTGTTAGCCTGGCAAGGCTCTTGGTGTGGCAAGTGCTATTAGCGAGTAGCACTTATGAAGGCCGGCGCGGCACACGAGGGGGTGGGTGGCCGTCACCGCGCCTGGCCACTTTTTGTCTCCCGGGTCGCGATGTTTACATTTAGCGCCGGGTACTCATTTGAGGCTGAGTCGACCTAGGGGAGGCCTGTGACCGGTTCAGAGAATTGTCACTGGTGTTGGCTGTGAGCGGGAATGGAACTCGAGTCGCGGGGTTTGCAGCGCAGCGCGCTACCACTCCCCACTACTGCCAAATGGTCCACACACATAAATACGCACATGTTATGGAAAAACTGAAAAATATCGTCTGCTACCGTGCAAGAAAATACAGCAATCCTGTAGCGTGACCTTGTTTAAAGTGGGGCAGACAATAACTCAAGGGGGGGGGGGGGGCAAGACGCACTAATGTTAAACAAACGTTATACGAACGATAAACGCTGAACAGAATGAGTAACAATGCGATCTGCTTGTGCCTATTGTGCATTCTGCATGAGCTTTCACCCCCCGCGCATATGAGGAAAGGTCATGACCGCCATCACTGAATTGTACTATTTTTTGCATATTTTTGTATACTAATCTTCAGGGGCAGCACGTAAATCATTGTCTTGAATGCAGCACTCACCACACTAATAGAGTCCCGAAGGGGGCAGTGCTCAGTACTATTAAGTCCCCCGGGTACTATGGTTCTCCCCTGAAATGTTTATCCTTGCTCTTACGCAGGCACTGTCGACTTGCCGAGTGAATCCCTGGCAGACGGGGGGGAGGAGGTGGACCGACTGTCCAACTCACACTCGATCGACATCCCCGTGCACTCCACCGCCAGCTGGCTCCACTGCTTCGCCCGCCGCAGGCCCAAAGTGTCCCCTGCGGGTACCGTACCTGTGACACGCACCACGTTGACAGCGCGAACCCAGGCAGGTTGGCAAGTAGCACGTGACTCGGCACGGCGACTTCACGCAGTGCTGGTGCTGGCACATTGGGGGATCTGCAGCAGAAGTTATTTTCAATAGATAGAGCCTGGATAGGCCACATCACCTGGGTGATGATATGGCCTTATCGGTAGTGTGTTCACCACTTTTTGCAGAGGTCCATGGTTCGAATCCGGCAGGCCGCCTTGTTTATTACTGTGGTGTATTAACCATAACATACTACGATCAAGAACGGCGTGTGGAGACCCTCATCTAACGGGCTGTACGTATACACAATGACGTTTCATCCCAGAGTCGTGACCGGTGTAACGGTGTCTCCTTTTCTAACCACCTGGTCGTTCTGGCAGAGTCTCGGCGTGTCGGGGAACGCGTCCGTCCATGCCGAATCGAGGATGTGCTGGACTGGAGAGCGGTGGCGCAGCGGTACCGTGCCATGAAGGGCACGCTGGAAGAATCCCAGCACCGGAACTTTGAGGACTCGCTACTGCCTACAGCTGCACCACTGTTGTAGAAATAGCAGGGAATTTGAGTGTAAAAGTAGGATCTAGAAGGGGGCGTCGCCGAGGTCGGATCCAGGCCACGCCCAGGAGCATCAAGGGGCAGTCCCGAGAGGGTTCTTGGCTCTGTTGGAATGGAACCCGTCGGTGCGACGTCTCTTCGATCCTCGGTCTTCGATGTTACGCTCGGCATCGTGGGTCAGGCAGTGTGTTGCTGACTGACCCGGTTATGCAGTTACCCCGTTGTGGTCCAGTTCACCGTGTAGTTATCACCTCGGTGGAGATCCAGTGTACGTTTATGTAGTTAGCCCTGTTGGGGTGTCGTAATAAACGTGTTGTCTACAAGAACAAGTGTGTGTCTCCGTAGAACCCACTACACATGCGTTATTGTTATTTGAGCTTGTGCTCCACTGCCACCAACGCAATATTACACTTTACTCTCTAAAGGGGCCGTCCATAAATGACGTCACGCGATTTTGGACGATTTTTGACTCCCCCCCCCCCCCTTCGTCACACGGCGTCACAAAAAGTCAGACCCCCCCCTCAAATATGACGTCACAAAGCTCTGCCCCGCCCCCATAAATAAAACATGCTTCGAATCGCTTTAAACTATTGTCATTGTAGTGCGTATTTAATGTGGCGCTGCACTCTGATGTTGTAGGAGAAAACATTAAAAAGTATATTTAATTAAGTAGAACGTGTTGTCTACATTTATTTAAAGTTGCGCATTTTGATGTGACGTCACATTTCTCAAACCCCCTCCCCCCCTCGTCACACATCGTCACAAATGTCTGACCCCCAACCCCCCCCAGGTACGTGACGTCATTTATGGACGGCCCCAAACTTCACTCGAATCTAAACAAAAAACCTAGAAAACACGCGCGGCGAAAACCTCTGACATGGCAAGCGGTCGCCAAGCCACGACGGTTACAAAACAAAACCTCTGAACTGACAACCAACAGCCCAACCACAGAGGTTAAAAAAACCTCTGAGCTGACAAGCAGAAGCCCAACCACAAAGGTAAAAAAACCTCTGAACTGACAAGCAGAAGCCCAACCACAGAGGTTAAAAAAACCTCTGAACTGACAAGCAGAATCCCAACCACAGAGGTTAAAAAACCTCTGAACTGACAAGCAGAAGCCCAACCACGGAGGTAAAAAAACCCTCTGAACTGAAAAGCAGAAGCCCAACCACGTAGGTAAAAAAAACCTCTGAACTGACAAGCAGAAGCCCAACCACGTAGGTAAAAAAAAAACCTCTGAACTGAAAAGCAGAAGCCCAACCACGGAGGTAAAAAAACCTCTGAACTGACAACCAACAGCCCAACCACAGAGGTTAAAAAAACCTCTGAACTGACAACCAACAACCCAACCACAGAGGTTAAAAAACCTCTGAACTGACAACCAACAGCCCAACCACAGAGGTTAAAAAACCTCTGAACTGACAACCAACAGCCCAACCACAGAAGTTAAAAAAACCTCTGAACTGACAACCAACAGCCCAACCACGGAGGTTAAAAAACCTCTGAAAGGACAAGCAGAAGCCCAACCACAGAGGTTAAAAAACCTCTGAGCTGACAAATAGAAGCCCAACCACAGAGGTTAAAAAACCTCTGAGCTGACAAGTAGAAGCCCAACCACAGAGGTTAAAACCAAAAAAACTCCCTCTGATCTGGCAAAGCCGCCGGGCAGCCTGGCTCAATGGACGTCAGGCCGCTGCCGTGTGTGGCCGGCACAGCGCAGTGATGTGTGCGCCGTGTCCGGCAGCAGCAGCAGCATGCTGGCGCTGTCGCTGCTGGCGGGCTGCCTGTCCCTCTACATGCTGCAGTATTTTCTCAGAGTCGTCAAGGTATGCACCCCGCTCCCCCCAACCCTATCATCTTTACAGGAGGAACTCTCCACCCACCCACCCCCCCTCGGCCTACACGGCGTGCCGGAGGAGGCGCGCCCTTTCCCGCAGGCCGGCTAGGCGAGACGCCGGTGGCTCGGCAGCACGTGTAACTATGTCACAGTGTCATTGACCGTGTTTACGAACGCGTTATCGGCCAGGATCAATCGACTGCTGGATGAAGGCCTCGCCCAAGCCGCTGCCATCTCTTACGATCGTGTGGTGATGATGCTATTATATATTTGTGTACGTAACACCTGCACATGTGATGATTTCATCGCTGCAGATCCGCAGGCGATGATTTATGGGACGCGTTCCATCACTCAGCTGCCAGTGGGTCTCTCCTTGAACGTCGAACTTCAGTCAGTCGCCTCTTGACAGAACGATTCCTCCATGAACCTTCGTGTGTTTCTCTCATGCGCCTCAATCTTCGTTCTGTCACAAGCGAAACTGACAGGCTTGCTGTGCGTACGTTGTTTCACACCGGTGATGTTCGTGGGGGTTTGTGGACGATAACAAAATATTGATCACGTCGGTAACGGCGATGTTTTTGGTTCGGGTGTGTTGACCCACGGCTGTTATGATAACACTGTGTAACAACATTTTTTTTGCAGCTGGGTGGTAAGCGTAATTTTCTAATTGCTTATGCCTCAAAAGTACAGAAATTGGCTATTATTATTTCCCACAAACTTTGCTTTTGTGACCAGGACAGCGATATTTAGAGATTTACCTATTTTCGATGACAAAACGTGTGCATTTGTGTCATTCATTCACGTAGTCCTGGTCACAAAAGCAAAGTTTGTGGGGAATAATAGCCATTTTCTATACGTTTGAGGCATAAGCAATTAGGAAATAACACTTACTACCCAGGAACAAAAATCGTGTTACATTGGAGCATCGATGTTTTTTACTTTCGCAGTTATGCTTTTGATGTTTTTTTTTACGCCGAATACATTGTTCAGCATTTGGTTTTCCCCCTTATTCAAACGTCGTTGACAGGTCTCTGTGTGTGTGTGCGCGCCGTAGACGGTGGATGTTACGTTCTTGTTTGAGTACTTACCTGCAACCAAAAGCCTTGTTACTTTTATCAGAATCCGAATATGTATTTAAACTGCAGGAGGAATCCGATGAGTTATGCAACTCTTTTGTAACATGTCAAGTTTGGGCGGGTGAGCAATCTGTTTTGTTGCATAATGATAATAATATCCCGCCTTCCCCCCCAGCCTAATAGACACAACTTTAATAACATGATTTATATTTGTATTTAAAGCTTTCGTGTCTGCAAGGATTCATATTATTGGTTCTTTCGGTAAAGTCACGTAGAAGGGAGGTAATAAAATAATTTAAAAAATTAAAAATTTCTTGCTGTGGATTTCACACATGATGATGATTGCTTGTGTTGCAGTCGAAACGTCGTGAGAATTTGTATTGTTTTATATTTGTATTATTTTATTATTTCCCTTGTACGTGACTTTACCGAAAGAACCAAGAATATGATTTATATTATGTATAATTGCAGTACTGTATCTAGAAAATTGAATATCCCTGAATTACAGAAAAAAAGCCTTGCATTATGTCATTAACCTGCCTATGTTTGCAATCATTGTGTCCCGCAATCCACTCCATTGTATATCTTAATGCAAGATCATTAGTTTTTGTTGTTTCTTATGTTCTCATGAACGCGTACACACACGCACGGACACACCAGAAACCAATCCTAGTTGGCGGGCAGGGCTTTTGCCACTTCCTTGAGAGCCACTGCCCCATCGTCAACAAGCCATACTACCCGACCTTCTGGTGCTATGGAGGTCGCATCATGACACTGATGAGGCCACTACTCAAGCGACACATTCACATCTCCTACCGCAGGTAACTTGCACTCGAGGCCACACAACAAGGGGGTGGAAACACGGATGGCTACGTACGGTGGGAAATAAGTTCGGCATACGTACATACCAGAGCAGTGTTGCCAGCTCCTTGAAGTGGAAAGTCGCCAAACGAACCTCGAAGGTCTTCTTCTTGGTTCTTTCGGTAAAGTCACGTAGAAGGGAAGTAATAAAATAATAAAAATAAAACATTATAAAATTATTCTCACGACAGAGTCAGACTCTGTCGCCTCGACGGACCTGGTTTTCACCTGAGGACGGCTGCTTGCGTTGTGGCCGAAACGTCGTGAGAATAATTTTATTATGTTTTATTTTTATTATTTTATTACTTCCCTTCTACGTGACTTTACCGAAAGAACCAAGAAGATGAATCCCTGCAGTCACGAAAGCTTTAAATCAAAATTGAACCTCGAAGGGTCACTAGGTGTCACTAGATATCTCCAGATAGACCTCAAGTCATCAAAAATGTCACTTGACAAGTTACATATACAGTGCAATCTTAAACACGTTGTTTAAACACAGTCCCCGAGTTACGATGGTCCGACTTACGATATTTCGATCTTACGATGGCGATACGACAAAATTGTAAAATATTTTAAATTTCGCGCGGCAGGCAAACGCAGCAGCGTACGAGATACGATACTGTACGTTGGGACGCTGCCGGGATGTACTGTACGCATCTCCCGCCTTGTGTGATGCAGATAGGATTGTTTCCTGAAAAAACTTTCTACTAAATTGCAGTTCATATAGGTAGGCTAAGCATTTACTTTGTTTTTTTACTTTACATTTTACTGTGCAATACAGTATTGTAATTAATAAATACATACAGTATGTAGTTTATACAGTACGGTACTTTAAATTGCTCTGTTTTTCTAAATTATCACCATTTAAGACTCCTGGGTAGGCTAGGCCATCTTCGACTTACGATATTTTTGACTTTTGATGGGGTCGTCGTAACGCATCTCCGTCGTAAGTAGAGGACTACCTGTATCGTGATCTGATACTGGATCCTGAATACACATTTGGAATCGCACCTAAATGCGCGTAATGTAATCGTCCTAGAAAGATGTTAATCAGAAATATGTTGCTACATCTCGTGACAAAATTGCTGAGTTGGCAACACTGCACGAGAGTGCAGAGGAACTTCCAACAAAGTTGGAGGGTGCATTTCTGTTCAAAGCAAAACTTGACAAATCCGATCTCTTTTCAGATTAAAGTTACATATTGATGATAAAAATGTAAACCAATCATGTTGATCTAGTGAAAGTAAATATGTGGATATTGTGACCTTGCGAAAGTAAATATTATGTGTGGATGTTCCGGTTGAGACTGTCGGGTGAACATGGAACGGTTTTGGCATTTAACGCTACCAAATTAAATGTTTTATCTTCGACGGAGACTAATTCTGTGGCAAAGTATGACATTTTTATTGTCGGCAGGTTGCGTGCATTAGATTACAGCACATTGCCCCTGATTTTATGTGGAGAAAAGAGTAGCTGTGTGCTTCAGCATAAATTCATCAAAATGGAATTTGGAGCCAATAAAAAAAATAGCATTATGAATGAAACTAGATATTTGTAAAAAAATAAAATCTTCAAATTTACCAGCTTGGCCATAGTTGTGCCTTTCAAAACATTGTCATCTCAGCGTTCAGCCATGTGTAAGCCAAGTCATTCTGAGTGACTGGCTGCACATTTTAAATTCCTGCAGTTATGATTGGCACCCATTGCTGGGCAATTACCCACATATCACACGGGTGAATACTCTTGTTAAGTTGTGGGTGCCACAAAAACGAATTCCTTTGAACAACATTTATTTAACCCATATTCTTTTAACCCTTGGTTCACATTTGGTTTTGGACTAGACCACGTGGTATTTTTATGCCAACATTCTTGTCATTGACCTTCCACTGCTCCAACAAGGATGTCTCATTTGCAAAGATCTTATTTATTCTTGCCAATGTATTATCAAATTGTGACCAATCAAGCTCACCAGTGACTTAAGACTTTTTGTGACTGAATTTGGCGTCATTAAATCGTAAAAAGAATATATGGCACGTATAAATACTATCTTTGTGTGACAATCGTGTAGGGTGGTGCAGGGTTAATGACAAGGACTTTGGCATGATAGTACGTGGCCCAAAAACAAAGATTGATCATTGTATTGGCTACGAAAACCTACTCTTTAAGTTCTTTAACTCTTGATGACTTTAAACTCTCCAATGTATTCTTCAGGTTGTTTTGCATACTGTTTGAGGTGATGTCTTGACATTTCGCTCCACTAGCTGGGAGCTTGATCAGGAACCGAATTACTAAATTATTCAGTTCCCCAAGAAGTTCCAAGAATGTGGAGCGAAACGTCATTACACCATTCCGAACAACATGCGGCACAACCTTAAAACACATTGGAGAACTACCCTAGTACCGTGCAAAACATACGCAGTCAAACTTTGGATGACTTATGTTTTTGAAATCTCTCAGCAATGAGTTTTTAAGTTCCACCACGGCAGCCCATGTATATGTGATTGACTTTGTCTCTTTCGTTTTGCAGTGAGTTAATAAATACCCCAGATGGCGGAGAGTTATCGCTGCACTGGCTGGACAACAATAAAGCCACTGTCTACCCTGATCCCCTGATGCGTCCCACGGTAGTTTTTCTGCCGGGGTTGACAGGTGGCAGCGAAGAGAACTATATAGTATCGCTGGTGCGGAAAGCTGAGATTCGGGGTTACAGGTATGCTCATGGCCCACTACAGGGTGTCCCACAAAGTGCCTCCATTCTCAGCACACAGCTGGATTTGTGCCCAAGTTTTTGACAGATTTTTCCAAGTGGATGATGGCTGCATACTGTTAAAGCAGTTCTGGACAGCTGTTTTGAGTTCTCCTCAATCTTTGTCAATCTTAAGTGTGAAGTATTCTATTGGATAATTCTCCTGAAGGGAATTATTATCGCGTGTTGTCTGGTGTGGGCTTTGGGGCAGCCATTATCAGATTAGATCCTCTCTCTATCCATCAAGGATATAATGCACCATCACCCCATCATGCAAAGGTGTGTCTACCCTACAGAATGCCACCTGCTGTAAACCAATCTAATCACATTTAACAAACATTTATAAAATTCACAATTACGCTTACAATGACAAATATCATAAGTTTGAACATTTTTGTAAAATGTAACTTTAACATGTTTTTTTTTCGTAGGTGCATCATATTTCATAACAGAGGACTCGGAGGAACAAGGCTTTTGGTAATTTCGTTCTTATTCTGCCATTTGATTTATTGGTATTCAAAGAATGACCAAGTTAATATACTACAAAGTATATATTTAAAAAAATATGATGCTTTTTTTTATATAGACCCCAAGAACTTATTGTGGTGCAAATACAGAAGATTTGGAAACTGTGATACAACATTTTAAATCCCTCTACCCAGCGTCACCACTGATAGCTGCTGGAATATCACTCGGAGGGTAAACAGACTTTTTCACCATTGTTTAAATATCTTGAATTACTGCACCATATATCTAATTGATTGACTTCAGTACTTCATTTTGTATGTCCATCCTACTTCTGCTCCCTCCCCCACCCCCCACCTACGACTAGGCTTACCCCTATCACTACCCCCATCACTACCCCAACCCCCATCACTAACCCAACCCCTTCAACACCACTCTCACCTCTTCTCCTGTCACCGTAACTACACCACCAATTCTAATAACCCCAATTCTTATTTCAATCACTGTCATGTTATGTACAACTTTATAATTATTGTAAAGCGCCTTGGGATAAGGTGCTGTATAAATCTATATAATATAAGACAATATATACTTACAAATAATTTAGCTGTGTAAATGTTTGCGGTTGTGCTGTATTATCTCTCCCACGTGTGTTTGAGTTGTACCACACGTTGCTCAGCAAGATAATGACGATAATAACTACTACAACGTTTCCCTCTACGTGCTGGGAGCTTCAGTAACTTGGAGCGATATGTCAGACATCGTGCCGAACAGCGTACAGCGGCAACCAAAAGCACACACATCTTGAGAAAATAACACTTGTAGCCGTTTTATAATGTACAGCACTGCAATGTTTGTTTCTTTGTGACGTGAAAATCGTAACGCCTAAAGATTGTGTCTGTGCAGTAACATCGTACTCAACTACGCTGGGAAGTCGGGAGACAACAGTGAGCTCGTGGCGGCGTTCGCAGTTTCGCCATCCTGGAACGCCGAGCTGTCCATTTCCTACCGCTGGCTGGACTGGCTTATTTTTAACCACTACGTGATGAAACACTACCTGAGATACGTGCGCCGGTAAATTAACCGCTCAATTTTCATGTTGCACTACCAGTTGACTAAAATTATACATTCGCTCGCAGGGAACCCGTTGCTCTTCAACGGAAAATAAGGGGCGGCTGTCATTTTCACACACTTCTCACAATCATCCTGTACTCGGAGCACTCAAAGTGCTCTCTTGTCGAATAAAATGGCAGGATATTATGCACGGTGAGGGTTTTAAGAATTACGTTAATATCAGTGCAAAGTGAAATGAGCAATTTGTTGTTTCTGGGGTGGAGAAGAGCCTGGCTAGCAGCCAGCCAGGAAACTCGAGGCATAAATTATGTTAATAGTAGTTTAATATAAACAGAGCATTACCTCTTCTTAGTAGCAGTGAAGGAACATTGCTGTAAGAGTGTTCACAACACCGTGAATGTTGTCTTGCAGCCATAGAGAAGTCTTGGAGAAGAGGTTCGATGTGGACCACATTTTGAAGGTAAGCATTCATTTTAGATTTTAAGTTTTCGTGACCGCAAGGATCCATAACTCTTTGGTTCTTTGGGTAAAGTCACGTAGGTAAAAAAATATATAGAAAAAAATAAAAGTAAATTAAATCACAACGTTTCGATTGCAACACAAGCAATCATCATCAGGTGTGAAAATCACAGCTGGAAAATTACTTCAGTAAAATTACTTGAGTAAAAATCTCCTAGCTGTGATTCTCACACCTGATGATGATTGCTTATGTTGCAATGGAAACGTCGTGTTTAAAAAAGTTTGTATCCATTATTTATTTATTTATATTTTTGCTTATTTTTTTACCTACGTGACTTTACCGAAAGAACCAAAGAGTAAGGTAAGCATTGTCCTGCAGATACATTTGAATGTTCACGTCGGCTGTAATGAGACTGCTCCGTTGCAGTCAAGTTGTCAGTTGTTGGGTTGTAGCTCTGGGGTACCGTGCGTCGTAGCAGCGTGATGTCCAACATTTCATTTAATATGCCGGGGGAGCTCCTTCAAGAACCGATTACAATTCGGTCGAAGCTCACGACAAATGGAGCGAAACGTTGGGCGTCGTGCCAAACGACACATGGTACAATCTGACAACGTATCGGAGAGCTGTACGTGAATAACTGCGAAACGCTACGCCATGGTAAGCGGCCATCCATTGAGTACGTACGCATGGACATTGTCTGCTGACAATGTCCGTATGGGGGGGGTGAAGCCTCGATAATTATTCGTCTACATTGGCCTTCAAATAAGTTAGAGGTAGACTATCTGTTTGCTTAAACAGGTTAATATTATTCATCCTTTATCATTTCTGCGTGGATTAAATATCGGCCGATCTATAGGATTTTGTGGGGGGGGGGGGGGGGGGGGGTGCGTCAAATGTACGTACGCAGGTGGGGTGTAAAAAGTCCGCGTGCGTACAGGGACGGGGGGGGGGTCAAGTTTTGACAGATTTTTGTGTACCTACTAAATGGATGGCCCCTAATGTTGGGTTGTACCCGTTTGCATTAGGCCAAGTCTGTCTGGGATTTCGATGACCGGTTAACAGCGCCAATGTTTAATTACGAGACGACGCAGCAATACCACCACGACGCCAGCCCTTGCTACCGAATAATGGACATGCGAGTGCCAGTGGTGGTGCTCAGCTCGGAGGATGACCCCTTCAATCCCAAGTGCTGTAAGTAGTAGTGCTGCCACACACCAGTCTGTCTCTTGAGTTACTGATTAGTCATATTTTGGGCAGTGCCAAACCGCCCCCAGAGTGATCAGGGAAGGCTTGTCCACGTTAAAGACCCTGACGCACAAGGCAGCAGTAGGCAATGATGACTATACGGCACCGATATTCCTAGCAAGGATTAATCTAGAATATAGTCGTACGATTGTCCTGCTGCTGTCTAAAAGAATATGGCAAAAATTTTGGCTGTTGATGGTTTTAAACAAGGCTTCTGTGCAGTATACATGCGTTATGGTGATGTGTTTTGACAAACATTATATGATTGGAGGGATGAGCCCTTGGTCACGATTGGGCTTTTGGTTGTCCAGAAATAACCTTTTGCTTGTATAGTAACTAATGTCTGTGTTTTGTCACCTCAGTGACATTTAAACTGCATTTTTTCGTGTGTTAATAAGAGGGTATCGAACAATGTGAGCAGTTACCACAATGCGGTTTATATAATCAAGGTAGGCCGTGAAAGTTCCTGAAGACGCTCCTGGCAGTTGGACATTGTTGCCGGACAAAATGCAGTAACAACCCGAATGCACATTGGAGAGCGCTAAAGATTTGAACGATCATAATAGAGCTTTTGTTGGGTTAGATCGCGTAAATAAATAAATGTGTCGTTAAAACCCACCAACACCCGATACAGCCAACTAGTAAGGTTTGTCACGTAAACAGAACGTGCCAATTTGTCACTGGTACAGCACTAGTGTGTAGTGTAGAGTGTAGAGTAATGTAGTGTATAGTGTAGTGTACTAGTACAGCACACCGGTGTGTTGGAGAGCCAAGCCACAACATTTACAATCTGAGTACGACTTTTCGCCAGTGTATTAAAATAGCCATACCAATGGTAATCCCTATTGAAGTATGGTGCCTTGTATAAGCATGCATTTAAACAATGTATTATTTGATGATTTGCTTGGATGCAGCACTAAGTCGGTAGCTATCCGAACGGTTAAAATGATTTTTATTTATTTCAATTTCGATAGATTCTCTATTAGTCTTGGCCAGTAGTAGCTAGTTTTGCACAGAACTTCAACATTATCAAAATCAATTGAGTGTCCTTGTTGGCACGCTTAAACTGCTACCCATGTTGTTCTTAGCATTGCCACTAGAGGATGCCAAAGGATCTTCCAACCTGGCCTTGTTGGTGACCACACACGGGGGCCACATCGCCTTTCTGGAGCATCTCGTTCCTCGGGATGACAACTACATGGATCGTCTCTTCGACGAGTTTATCTCGGCGGTGTTTGAAAACTCGGACCAACTGAGAGCAGCAATTGATCGGCCTCAGCAGTGAGACATTTGTGCGTGTCGGGTGGCAGTTTTTACATCACGGCTAATATTGCCACGTTCTTTTGCCACGTTCCAAATATAGCTACTTCCCCCCCCCCACCCCCTCGAAAATTGGCAATGATATGATCTGACAGATCCCAACACTACAAATGTTTATTTGCTTGAACATTGCAATGTGCCTTTGGTAACTGAGGTTCATCTTAAAGGGAGAGGGAGTGAACGGCGAGATCGATCATTGGGAAATCTGTTCTTGTGACCAAATCGCGTCGGAGCCACAATCTGCTCAACAGATTGGAATGGGAGTGCGTGCACAAGTGACGTTTTTGGCGCTGTGCTAGAGAGCATTTAAATTCTCAGAACAACCGATTATGTTTACTGTAATTAGTCGAACGGACCGAATTTTGGAAAGAGTTTTGATGTGGTGTCGGCAACTGGATGCTCGTGGTCCATGTGGAATCGCTCCTAATTCTTAATCAACCCCTCACATCTTCTGAAATGCCAATTGGTGCCCCGCACTATTTTTGTGCCCTACAAAAACCTAATAATTCAAGATAATTTGTGTATTGAAAAGTTGATAGTATGTGTTTGAACCATAGCTTGCCAAATACTAACCATGCTCAGTATTGTTATGATGGTGCATGCAGTTGTAATCGGCATTAGGACAGAGCTTCATGGGAAAGTACTTAAATACTTCAGTGCATGAGTGGTACAGTTGATTAAAGTGTTAAGCACATGGTTTTTTATTGTGATCATGGGTTGAGGAGTTAACTTATTACATTTTAAAGGTGTGTTTCGCAGCATGGGTGTACTGTCTAAAACGTTCTCGTAATATATTGCCTACGTGTGCGTCAAACTATTTTTGAAAATGTGGTTGCTTAAACAACAGGGTTTGATATGCAGTGAACGCCTCTCTTGTTTACCCTGATTTAAAATCGGCTAAAAATAATGCGTGTGGAATTGAAAGATAGCCAATGCCATGTTAAAGATGTTGCATCTGACTTTTCTTCATGAACACACATCACAAAGCGGAACCCATGCTGAATGAATATATTCTCAAATGGGTTTTAAATGGAAAGTATTACCATATTGATTGTCAATGCCTTGGCTTAATTATTGTGTTGCATCAATATGCATCTCTGTAGTAAAAAAAAAGTGGTGCCATGCAATTTGCCTGGTGAGGTATTTGCTATCACAGTAGTATATTTACGTGTGGTGTAATTCTATATCGTGTGTGAATGTTGGTCATGTGCGACTACGAATTTTCTTGTGAAAAGTGGTATAATTCACTCCTTTCGTGTCCATTCCTTGGGTTGCTTTCCTATTTTACCGTCTTCTCGCCCGTGTCTTGTGTTACCGGTGCTTCGTGTTTTGATCACGGTATGAAAATACACAATCAAAAAAAAATATAACATCACGTTTTATTGTCTCCGCGTCGCGAGAGATCAAAATTTACAACCTCCACCTCTCCCCCCATTTTTTGACCTCCACAATCCTCGGTGTTGTGGGTTGTCGTGTTTTGTACACTCGTGATTTTACTCTTAGTTCTCGTAGAGCAGACCGGTGGAGAAGGTGTCTCCCCCCCCCCCCCCCCCGAGTCGTTTTTAACGTGGCACACCGTAAAGTGAGTGAGACGCTTATGGTGGCGCTGTTCTGTCAATGTTTTTTTTTATTTCGCCAAAGTTGCGCAATCGCAAATAAAATTGGCCACCAGGCCCCGAGTTGTGTTTCTTTGTGTGTCCACCGGTGTTGCACAAGTAGTGAGGCAGTGTGTAGCCCGACTTCAGGATAAACGATGGATTTCTTCTTGGTTCTTTCGGTAAAGTCACGTAGAATGGAAATAATAAAAATAAAACATAAAATAATTATCACGACGTTTCGGCCACAACGCTAGCTACAGGTCTGTCTTCTCGACAGACCTGTTCTTCACCTGAGGACGGTTGCTTGCGTTGTTGCCGAAACGTCGTGAGAATTATTTTATTTTTTATTATTTTATTATTTCCATTCTACGTGACTTTACCGAAAGAACCAAGAAGATGAATCCCTGCAGTCACGAAAGCTTTAAATCGAGATGGATTTCTTCTTGAATTTCTACGGAGTTCAAATGCCGCAGACTCTCAAAGCAAAGACCTTAATTCATGTATGGACGGTCCCGTATATTGCCATTTAGACTCGTCAGTTTTAAAAATGACAATGTATGCTGCGACTGCTCTATTTGCATATGAATATTATGCTACTTGGAGTAATAGCAATTATGAAATGAGATTTTGTTCATGATCTGTGATAGGAGTTTTAGATAAGCCACCTTGTTTTAAACTCGTGTTGCAGCTATGGGCATGCGCTTTGATCTGGTGAGTCTCAGCCCTTACTAGGTACAGAATAAAACGATAAACCACGCACTCGGTGTCAAATTTGAACGATAAAAGTGCAGCTCTGCAACCCTCTTCTGGAGGGTACTTGGCCTACTCTTCCACGCTGTGCCTGCACTTGACCTCACCCACCACGTGACCTGTAGCTAGACCAGCTGGTGTACCCAGCAGTGTAAATGGGTACACCAGAGGTGGGGAGGCATTTAAAAAACTTCCCCCGTTCCCGATGCCGCACCGGGAGCACAAACAAACTGGTGACCTCTGGATTGGTTCAAGTTCAGAGTGTGCAAACCATTCCACCGCAGCAGCATGCACCCACAGTGTACGCCGTACAAATGGACTCCAGTGTATTATTATTACCATCATCATCTACGAATAACTTTACTGGACCGACTTGGGAGTAGTAGTAGGTTTTTACCTTTAAACTGGTACAAAACTGACACCTTTATACAAGGTATCATGTTTGCAATAACCACAGCACAAGTAGTCAAATTGCAAACAAAAAAACAACTCTGATGCTGATAATGATATGCACTGTCCTTGAAGTTGATTGGTCCACACCCGAGACAGCTTTCCTTAGAGCCGAGTCTCCATTGGTGTTGGACCAGATGACACCAAAAGGCGCACAACTCTGTGGTGTGTGCGCCCACCCAAGGGCCCCGACAACTTTTACTGCCATGGGCAAGCCTCCAAATCGGAAGCCGAGTCGCCACCCAACAGGCGTACGTGGGGGGGGGGGGGGAGAAACTTCGGATCCTGTCTTATCTTGGCGACATTTAAGACTCGCTGTCTGCCGCACAAGTCTCGAGTCGAGGGCACCGGCAGGTAGCGAGCGCAGTGGGGTCATGCCGCTGATTTATGTTGCTGCGCGCTCGGCGAAAAACACGAGTGGGTTTTTTTTTTTTGCGCAGCGGTGTGACCCTTATCGCAGTCGTAAAAAAATATCTCGCTGTCCTTACAAAATTGTGCAAATCTGGCCCAAGAAAAACAAAGCCACCTTTGTGTCGCTTGTACAAATAGGTGTTTTAAAAGCGTGGCCTTTGAACCCCCCCGTTCAAGTGAAACGTGTCGAAGTGTAGCTTGTGACACGATGTGTAAAATATATAAACAAAAATGTTCTCCGCAGAGTAAACTCCCAATACTTGACAACCTTGGGTGCATCATGGGACCTCCTTTGCCAGTACCAAAATATACTAATAGGGTTTTTCCCCTTTTTTCTGGAAAAAAACACAATACTCTGATAATTTATGCATAAATTATCAGAGTATTGTTTTTTGTTTGCATTTGACTGCAAGTATTGTGGTTAATGTAAACATGATTCCTTGCAAAAGGTGTCAGTTTTGTTGCCAGAAAAAAGGGGACAAACCCTATTAGTAACCTTGGGTGCAGTCAGGGTTACTCCATGAGGAGGAGAGTCGGAGTCGGCCCGCAGCTTTTACCAAGACAACGGAGGGACAGAGGGAGGGTTGCCAACTTTTTCCACGTAAACAATTCCCCCCCCCCCCCCCCCAGTGCATTTGTCAGCCATCCTATGTCCATTAAAACTGTGGCAGTATACTGCGGGTGAAATGCAACAATACCACAATGCGTACATCCATCGGATTGACATCGCGAACCTCTGCGGCGAGCACGCTAGCACACGACGGCACCCCCTGAAACATCCATCCCAGCTCCTCCCGTAGCTGCGTTTGACAATCGAGTAAATCAGCGCGCTTTCATTGTCTTGCAGGTATGCGCAAGTGTTTTTGGGCAGATATCCATCCCCAAACAAGCCCCCCACTCCTCACTGCCTGCCCAAGAATGTGGACCTGGGTCTCAAACCCATTCACTCTGCACGGCTTCTCGTCACGGTGGCATTGGGGGGAGGTAGTAGAGGGGGATGGCCGGTCACTGACCTCTCTGCGTTTGCTTCAACAGGCAGTGGACACAGTGCCGGATGAAGCTAGTGCGGGGCTTGTAGCATGTGATGTTATAAAGGGGCACTAAATAAAAAAAAAAGTTTATATTAAAACACTAATTTTTTACTTGCATAGTACAGTCAATTGTATTTTTTTATTTGCTATACAGCCAGATACTACGACAAATCGCTAACCTTAAACACCCAGTCGTTCATAAAAGTCGAAGGCGGTATAGTACTATAGTTATAGAGCAAGTGCAGAATCACCGAACCGGAATTGATAGCTGGAAAGCATTTAGCGCGAGGCCCTTGAAAGTTCGGGGCCCGTAGCTACTACTTCATATGTAGCTACTTTTGCTGCTCGGATAATCCGCCACTGGTCACTGACCCCCTCTGCGTTTGCTTCAACAGCCAGTGGAGAGTTATCGCTAAGCTCGCAGGCGAGAGAGACGGGGGGGGGGGCAGCTCTCCAACTGCGCTCTTATTCGGGGGCCTGCCCGCATTTGACATTTACACAAAGCCGATTTAACAACAGAAAAAAACCCAACAGCTGTTGATGTGTCTTCGTATTTTGTTTTTGTTTGCGTCACGGTTGCTGAACACAGTCGGCCCAATGGTCCAAAATGCCAAGCGGCCAGCAACAAACAGCAACAATTGAAGGTGTCATCGATAAGGGTGAACACATTTCTTGAATCGAGTGAGGTTATGAGCTAGGAAACAAGAGGCGATGGGAGGGAATTCCGAAGTTGAGCAGCAGTGCGAGGAAAGAGGCAGAAACGGATGTGTGGGTGGGAGGGTGTGAGTGGGTGAGGGTGTGAGGGTGTGAGTGGGTGAGGGTGTGAGTGGGTGAGTGTGTGAGTGGGTGAGTGTGTGAGAGGGTGAGGATGTGAGTGGGTGAGGGTGTGAGTGGGTGAGCGTGTGAGTGGGTGAGTGTGTGAGTGGGTGAGTCTGTGAGTGGGTGAGTGTGTGAGAGGGTGAGGATGTGAGTGGGTGAGGGTGTGAGTGGGTGTGTGAGTGGGTGAGTGAGTGTGTGAGAGGGTGAGTGTGTGAGAGGGTGAGGATGTGAGTGGGTGAGGGTGTGAGTGGGTGAGGGTGTGAGTGTGAGGATGTGAGTGGATGAGGGTGTGAGTGGGTGGGTGAGTGTGTGAGTGGGTGAGTGTGTGAGTGGGTGAGTGTGTGAGAGGGTGAGGATGTGAGTGGGTGAGGGTGTGAGTGGGTGGGTGAGTGTGTGAGAGGGTGAGTGTGTGAGAGGGTGAGGATGTGAGTGGGTGAGGGTGTGAGTGGGTGAGTGTGTGAGTGGGTGAGTGTGTGAGAGGGTGAGGATGTGAGTGGGTGAGGGTGTGAGTGGGTGAGTGTGTGAGAGGATGAGGGTGTGAGTGGGTGAGGGTGTGAGAGTGGGTGAGGGTGTGAGTGTGAGGATATGAGTGGATGAGGGTGTGAGTGGGTGGGTGAGTGTGTGAGTGGGTGAGTGTGTGAGTGGGTGAGTGTGTGGGAGGGTGAGGATGTGAGTGGGTGAGGGTGTGAGTGGGTGTGTGAGTGGGTGAGTGTGTGAGAGGGTGAGTGTGTGAGGATGTGAGTGGGTGAGGGTGTGAGTGGGTGAGTGTGTGAGTGGGTGAGTGTGTGAGAGGGTGAGGATGTGAGTGGGTGAGGGTGTGAGTGGGTGAGCG
Organism: Lethenteron reissneri; assembly: GCF_015708825.2. NCBI lineage: Eukaryota > Metazoa > Chordata > Hyperoartia > Petromyzontiformes > Petromyzontidae > Lethenteron > Lethenteron reissneri. The sequence continues at coordinate 10,452,617 of NC_083820.1, read as the reverse complement.
TGTGAGTGGGTGAGTGTGTGAGTGGGTGAGGGTGTGAGTGAGTGGGTGAGTGTGTGAGTGGGTGGGTGTGTGAGTGGGTGAGGATGTGAGCAGGTGAGTGTGTGAGTTGGTGAGTGTGTGAGTGGGTGAGTGGGTGAGGGTGTGAGTGGGTGAGGGTGTGAGTGTGAGGATGTGAGTGGATGAGGGTGTGAGTGGGTGGGTGAGTGTGTGAGTGGGTGAGTGTGTGAGTGGGTGAGTGTGTGAGAGGGTGAGGATGTGAGTGGGTGAGGGTGTGAGTGGGTGGGTGAGTGTGTGAGAGGGTGAGTGTGTGAGAGGGTGAGGATGTGAGTGGGTGGGTGTGTGAGTGGGTGAGGATGTGAGCAGGTGAGTGTGTGAGTGTGTGAGTGGGTGAGTGGGTGAGTGTGTGAGTGGGTGAGTGTGTGAGTGGGTGGGTGAGGGTGTGAGTGGGTGAGTGTGTGAGTGGGTGGGTGTGTGAGGGTGTGAGTGGGTGGGTGTGTGAGTGGGTGAGAATGTGAACAGGTGAGTGTGTGAGTGGGTGAGAGTGTAGGCGAAAGTCTACGTGTTCTTCTGATAATTCTGTTTCCAGTTCGCCAATGTTTGGAATTACACCGAGAGACGAAAACAATAACACAGGGGTAGGATAATGAACGTATGTTAATGTATGTATGTCGAACTTCTTTCGCGCCGTACGTAGCCAGCCGTACCAATCGGGGTTTGGACAGGGCACGTCGTGGCGAGAAGGGACGATGGCTCATGGTCGAGAATCCTGACGGAGCAGCAGCCGAGGAATGGAACGCATTCGAGAGAGGGCCATCAATTCGAGGAGACGGAGCGATTAAATGGGTTCGTGTGCAGGTGCTAGCAAATGATTACATCGTAGGAAAGTCAGAGATGGTAATCGGCCTGGGCAGGCATTCATCCAGCGGTGGATTGATCATGTCGACGATGAGTAAAACAAACAACAAAAATCCTCGACTGGTTATTGGTGTTTCGTGCACGGGCCATGCCGCGCTGCTTGTTGAGTTTAAAAACAGACCACACCAGGCGGAGCGACTGCTCAAGTTGATATCTTATTGATGTTGGCCGAGTGATTGGCCCAGATGTGTCCCGTTATTATTCAAAGTTTATACGCGGCTCAGCGCACGCTGCCATGCCGCAGATAACGCCCCGCTCAAGCCGGACCACACTGGGCCCGCCACAAGATTAAAGGCAACATCATAAAGGAAGAGTCGACAGAATTTGGGCGCCTACCGCTAACCTCCTCCTCCTTCTCGTCGTCCTCCTCCCCCATCAACAAACGCTTCGTGATGTTTTGAAACCGAAGTTCATCGTCGGCTTCGCGACATGCGACCCGTGTGTGCGTTGTGTCGCGTGTGTTGTTCAGTGTCCGACGATGCTCACGACAACAGTCCAAAACGTGTCTGTCGTGACACTGAGCAGTCTGGCAGGATTTATATTGACCGCGAAGCCGGTATGTGGGGGGGGGGGGGGGATGCCCACACAAACCACAGTCGTGGTGGATGGAGCCTTGTAGCTGAGACGTTTACGCGAGTGGAGGAGCATTAATGGGGGGACCGTGCACGACGCTCTTGTCAAAACCACGAGCGGCCGCGCGGTTTGCCGTCGGTTTATAGGATTTTTGTTGTGGACAATCGCGATCAGTGTTCGCAGGTTGGGTTCATGCCAGCAGAAAATGCCAGAGGAGCAAAGAGGGTGCGCGACACTGCAGAGCACGGGGAACGAAACGCTTCAAGGGAGGGGATCGCGAAGAAGACTGGGAGTCTGCAAAAGCGAAATGTTGAACTTTCGTAAACTTTACGGACTCGTGCAGCGCTCCCGATAGCTGCTGTTTACTTTGGAATAAAACGACAGCATTGGATTTGAAATATATATCTCTATCTTTTTTGGGGGGGTTACGGTTACATTTTTCGATAGCTCCGTGACGTCGATCCAGAATGCACAATCTCATGTTCAACACGACGAAGCGGCTCTCTGGCTTCTACACAAGTAAGAACAAATATAGAGCAGAACTCAGTTCCGTCACTCCGTACATGATAATACAAAAAAAACCCACAATGTCTTGAGTTCATCAGCCCATCGGACGCTCTAGACCAAAGATCGTCTAGCATAATTTGAGTCAAAGCAAGTCAACTAAGTGGACTTTTATTTTTACTTAAAGCTTTCGTGATTGCAGGGATTCATATTCTTGGATCACGTGACTTTACCGAAAGATCCAGGACTATAAGTGTACTTGATGGGCCTCATCAGCAGGATCTCCAAACAAATACCGCTGGATTACCAGATGTTATTGGTTAGAGCACTCCATATAAACTAGGATGCCCCCTCCCCACAATTCAATGCCATAGCGCGATAATAATAATGATGATGATGTCGCTCGAATACTCGGTGTTGCCGAGCAGCATTATGGGTGAATGCAATAGAAAATCACGTGTCTCCAGACGTAAATAAAATGTTTATTCCATCAGGCCATTGGCCCTCCATGGGAATTAAGGGACACTAACGTGAAACACAAAGTGAAAAGTACAAGTTTGCTCATGTTTAGAAAAAAAAATTCATTAAGGCTGAAATAACATAACATGTCGTGGTGTAACAATACATCGATTAATATAAAGTGTTTAACTCGCGATTCGTGCGCCCAATCACATGCGTAAGAATCCTTTTTCGATATTTCGAAAAGTGTCACCCATCGACAAGGAATAGTTGTGAGGACAAACGCACGTTGGAAAGCGTCCCAAAATATATTTGTACGCATGATTTTTCTCATTAATAACAACAACAACAATAATCTCAACTTGTAATGGGCCGGATATATTTCACTCGTATTCTAAGTTGCTGTTTCGGCTACGCGCTCACCATCAGATATGCAGCAATCCTCGTGGCGCGGCAATTCACGCGCGTTCCCGTGTGTGTGTGTGCCTGTGTACGTAAACGTTGTGAACACTGTGGCATCACAAATGTATCACACCGAAGATGTCACACTTTGTATTGTTTTCATGCGAAATTCCTCCGAAGATCAGATCAGATAACATCACAGCTGAAATGTATTACTGGGCTGCGCTAACCCCACACACACGCACGCGCACACGCACGCACTCTGATCGTTGCCATTGTTTTCGGAGGGAGGAGATGAGTCCGATGTGTAGCACCTTGGCAGATACATGTGCTCATCTGTTCCACAAATCTAGGGAGGGAGGAGGCCAGCATATGGCGAGGGGCCCCCCTGCATTGGCATCGCCTTCGGCAGCACGCGCCTTTGATCGGGAGCCCGCGCCTTTGATCGGGAGCCAACGAGTACAACAACCTCTGCTGAAAGTAACTAACCATTTACAATCTCCATTCGGAAAAGCCACTTCGACGCTCGCTCTTCCCCGGTTCGTCGATGGATGCGAACGCAGGTCGGAGAAATCATCAGAGTCGGGAGGATTTTAGGGCAGCGAGCGTTGATCATTCTTTTGTGATGCAGTGCGTTTTTTTTTTTAAGTCGTTGTTTAGCGAGGCTCAAAAGGAGAACAGCTGTGGTTGTCCGCGAAACGTTTATCACGTAACCTCATTACCGTCAAATTAGGCACGTGTTCTACATCACGCGGATACTTTACGGCATCTGCGGTTTTCTGCAGAATTTATCAGATACATGTTAAAGTTATCGCCATGGTAACGCCAAATAAACCTTGGCCCGCAAGAAGAGTTAAATTAATCACTCTGGTTAACTAAAACACACACAGGTCAAGTCTGCTCTTGCCATTCTTGGCATTATCAGGGCCATTATCACAATTAAGCGAACAGAGTTACATTTCCAAATATAAATGTCTCTTGACGTCACAGCAGAAAGTAATCAATTAATATGGCCTTCTTATTGGGCCTTCATTACACGTTTTAAGAAGACCGTAGCACAGGGAACGCGTCCAAGAATCCATCCAACAATGAGACCGAAGCATCTCCGGTGCGGGTTACTTGGCGGATTAAGACGTCACGCGATCGTGAAGGGTCGTGGCAGCGTGGGGAAGATCTTCGTCCAGCAGTGGATTGACCATGGTTGACGATGATGATGATGATGACTGGAGTGCAACGGTATCCTTCTTGGTTAATACTGGTAGGAACCACCTGGTTCCACCAGCCCACAGGGGATTATTGTGTCCGCCCGTCCGTCCGTCGTGCATCCAAAAATGGGAGGGGTGGGGCTGGGTGGAGAGGGGAGGGTGGGGAGGGGCTGGTCACCCCGTGGTGCCCTTATAAAACTCAACGTTTAACCTATCCACGCCGGCTTGTGCACGCCCTCACAGTCGGCCATATTTGCGGAATACACCACGCCGCCGTTGACCCTGGCCATTGACCGAGCAACCCAATGTTCCTACCAGCTCCCTCCGCAGGAATGTGTTGTGTATGTGGGGGTGGCTCTATACATTTCGGAGAGAAACTTTAACCGGAGAAGGCACATTTTTTTTTTCACTTCTTAAATCACAATAATTCCCAAACCCAATTTTTCCCCCCCACAAAATATACAAAAACAAAAAAGGAATGCGCACGCGGTTCAGATGAAGAGAACTGCCTCTCTATTCCTGTTCAGCCATTCGAGACACACTGTGGACGAGGGGGCTTGGCACGTGGGGGGCCCGCGGTGCTAAAAGTTTACGCACGCTGTGGGATGGCATTGCTCCATGGTCATCAGTTCCCAAACCGCTTTAACCAAACCTATCTACTGCTATGCCGCGTGTGCGCAGTCAACTTTGCGCTGCTGACATAGCAGCTGTGTTTGCCTTATCCGGGCTTAGTGTACCAACTTGTTCCATCTATCGTGTAATCCTATTCTTATTTTCAGTCCCCGCAGGGAAAAAAACAACAACTCTTGACTCAGCAAAGGCTGCGATGATATTGCATTCCTCTGTGGAATTCAACTGTTGCCCGGTCTCTGGAGAGGTCAGATTATGAGTCTTTTGTGTGGTCTTGTTTTATCCACCGAGCTCGGTTTGCTTAAAAAAACACAAGCGCCTAGGCCAGTGTTCATGTTGGAGGGGGCTTACCTGTTGCCCTGGATGCGATCCACCTGGCCTGCACGGTTACCACTCCCTGCTGTGGGCACGTGCCAAAGCCGCAGGGTTGCAGATGCAATCACCACCATCACTGAGCCGGTATTTTGTTGCCAACGTGCAGCCTGACCGTGCGAGGTGCTGTGCGTTAGCGTGAGCATTATCCTGACGTGCAGACGCATTGGTTTCAACACGTTACAAAGGTAAAAGCGCAGCCCTGAAATATCTTTGATCGCGTTACTGCTGGCCAGAGGCCTCGGAAGAGGTGGAAGTACCCACACTTCACCCCAACCGCACGCCACTTGCCGATAGGATAATCGTGATGTTACGATGTGTAGTAGCTACATGTGTAGTAGCTACATGTGTAGTAGCTACATGTGTAGTAGCTACATGTGTAGTGGTTACATGTGTACTACGGGCCCCGCACTTTCAAGGGCCCGCGCTAAATGATTTCAAGCTATCAATTCCGGTTCAGTGATTCTGCACTTGCTCTATTACTATAGTACTATGCTGCCTTCAACTTTTACGAACGACTGGGTGTTTAAGGTTAGCGATTTGTCGTATTATCTGGCTGTATAGCAAATGAAAAAAATACAATGACTTTACTATGCAAGTAAATTTGTTCGTGTTTTTTATATTTATCTGTGTTTTTTATTTAGGGCTCCTTTATAACACATGCTACAGGCCCCGCACTAGCCTAATCCGATACTGGAACCATCACACCCCAAGCAACACCCTAAAAATACGGTTACATCTTTTAAAATTACGAAACGTTCCATCTCATTTTGCACACATAGAGGATGGTGTCAAACTGAAAATAGCATTGCAACGTGAGCTTTATATATAGAAAGAAGATAACATGAAAGGTTGTGTGATTACAAACTGTTAAGCTTGGACACTTAAAAATCCGTTTCAATGCAGTCGTGTGCATGAGGGCGTACGCGGCTTTCCAGATAAGTTTCGTCAGTCCTTCCTTCAACCTCCGATGAGTGGCGGCAGGGACTTGAGAATGGTACAGCTTTCGACCGATGTCATCATTTGCCGTAACAGTTTAACCATTACGGTAGCAGCTGCTCGTTGCGATCTTTACATCTTCAGTGCGAGAGATGACCTTGGGGGCTTGTTCTGCTCGTGCAACGTTCGGTTGCCTAGGATTAACCCGTCAACCTAATCGCGATAGCTTCCGTGACTTTTGTCCCCCCCCTCCTCCCCCCAAACTAAACTTAAATTTTTTTTTTATTTTAAAAGTCAATTTATCTACGAGTTGTTGGAGAACGCCTTTCAGTGGCCACAGCTGCCGCTGGGTCATAGTCGGTCTCAAGAGAGACCCACCGCGCTTTTGTGAACGCGAGGATATATATTTTTTGTGTTGTTGCTGCCGCTGCGTTCTTTCTCTTGGGCACGGCGAGTCTTTGTGAACACGGGTCAAGTAACTCTCATCTCTGTTGGGTTTTTTTGTAGGTCGCACTCGTAGGGAATTCCATTGACGTTTCGGCCCCTAAAAAAAAGGCGAGCACCGCAGGTCTGTGTTTGCTCGCGGTCTAATTCTCCCCAATTAGCCCACATTCCCCGGAATCTTTGTGCCATCGTACCGACTCCGAACAATGAGGTGCTAAGACGCGCGGCTTGCAAGAGAGTTGAGTCGCGGTGCCAAATGTTCGCGTTCACCAGGGCACGCCGCGCGTGGCGTACCAGAGGCTCCGTTCAGCACCCCCACCCCCCTCCACCCTCCTCCACCCTCCTCCACTCGAGCTGCAGTTTGCCGAGCGAAATCTGTGCGGCTCAACATCTTCAAATCTCCTTCGTTCCCACTCTATGAGAACCCCGCTTATATTACATAATAAAACAAAATGTTATAAAAATGTGTAAAGGTCTTTTTGGTTCTTTCGGTAAAGTCACGTAGAAGGGAAATAAAATAATAATAAAATAATTTTATGATGTTTTATTATTATTTTATTATTTCCCTTCTACGTGACTTTACCGAAAGAACCAAGAAGATGAATCCCTGCAGTCACGAAAGCTTTAAATCAAAATGTGTGGATTTCGATGTACGGAATTCACTCCGGGTTGTAAGACGCTCTGGAAAGCAAGACGCACACCGCAAACTTGTGCCCGGTGTCAATACATTTACACACATCTGGTCACGCACATGTATTGGTTAATAAGACGCACTCCCCCCCCCCCCACAACTTTTTTCTTAAAAATACATGAGAAAATAGTGCGCCTAACAATGTGGAGAATACGGTGGTGTAATTGATGTATATACACGCATGCTACTCGGGTTCTGGTCGAGGTGGAGCAGTGGTGCACGCACTGGTTTGCGCACTGCGCTGTGAGCCCGGCGATCTGAGTTCAATTCCTGTCCAAGGTTAACGTCAGTGGCGAGTGATATCTAAACCGCTCAAAGGGATTCTCTCTACACCACCATGCGCTGAGTGGTGACAGGCGTGGTCAAGTCTGGCCACGTAACCTCTGCGGCAGACACGGCGGCGGGGGGGGGGGGGAGAACGTGTCGCTGTGCGTTGTGTTGGATACACATTTATTTTGTGTGGATAAATAGGTTCGAGGACGAGTTTGTCCACCATCCATCCATCGTTGTCAGCTCCAGGTTCAAAGGTCGACGGTCAATGCATGCCGGCACTTCCACACGCTGTCGTGATGTTTCCCCACTATGTCTTCCTCATGTCCCTTCTGTCACCTTCCCCTGTCCGACTAAATCCAGCATCACGTTTTGACATCCCGTTATGCTTCACGCTTGTTTGTTCATCACTTTCCTTGTGCATCAGAGTCTCAAGTCAAAAAAGTCTAAAGTTAGTTCCTGCCCAAATGGACATCGAGGCGATGCTCTTCTCCCGTTTACAGCTCTGAGCCAGTAGTGGAAATTCCACATTCCTGGGGTGAGTCTACCCCACAGGACAACCACTGATGACGTCCCCACAAACCGCTGCTCGTGTTATTGCCCACGGGAGGGATGATGGACTATTTCTAAGATCTTCTCAAAATAATAAAATCTCAACGCTGTTATATATTCACACTAGATTTGAATATTTTCGTGACTGCAAAGATCCATATTCTTTGGTTCTTTCGGCAAAGTCACGTACGTTGAAAACAAATATATATTATTTCTATTTTTATTCTGTTATATAGTATAGTTACATGCCACCAGACTGATGTTAATTGAATTGAACCGATGTTAATGTTCATTTTTTTTCTTTCGCCCAAAACGTCGCCTATTATATACTGTTTTCCTGTTGAGGCCACACCGACATTGACGAATGCGTTGAGTTTTTTGGGTCACCGATACGAACGCGCACCGTCTCTAGGATTTGAACAGCTGCAGCATAATGACACCGAACCCTACGGCAGTGTACTTGAGACTCCAGCGAGGAAATCAACCGCACGCTGAGCTGACTGATTGTTTGCCTGTGTTTGGGCCGTGTTAGATACAGCTGTGGGGGGGGGGGGTTACGAGGCCAAGCTGAATGCAAATCTCTTGAGGGCCGTGGTGAGAAACATCGTCTTCTTGCCGATTTAGTAACAGCTGACAGAGTTGTTTTGTATACGGTACACGTATGTGTGTGTCTAAATATATACTATGTGTCAAAAACGGTTATTGTCCTGGGCAACGAAAAACAGCGATCCCGAGTTTGATTCCTGCTCATGGCCAACACCAATGACGATTCTCTGAGCCGGTCTTGCGTCTCCCCTGGGTGGCCGAGCGTGGTGCTGGCCCATCCGTGGTGGGTCTTCAGATGTGCTCGCGGACAGCACTTGCCCAAAAAGTAATTACAGTTACATGGGGGATCTTTGTTATACTGTGTGTAAGGGGACGTCTAAATATTTCTCGAACTTGTCTTTGGCTAATTGAATCCACATCCTTATGGGGTGATTGTCCGGTTGGATATGTACAGTGCGAAAGAAAGTTCAACGTACGTATGTGCTCATCAGAGGATAATATATTACTGGGACGTGCACTCAACATAGTCAGATTGTAATGCTTTTGAGTGTGCCATATATTGTAATATGATAAAGAAGATAAGTTATTGATTTGTCGATCCACTGCAGCTCCTTGTCCTTACACCGCTTTCATAAAATCTAGCGTGGGACGACTTAATTTGTATTTGAATGGGGAGTAGATTGGTACATTCGGAACAACGTGGCGTAGTGAGTCACACGGACTGCAGTTTGGGAAATCCTGCATTGGGGAATTATATGTGTGGCATTCAATGTAATATCATCAAGAGTGATATTATTGGATATGAATGCTTTGTTTGTAGGAGCATAACTCATGGAGTACAACCTTGGGGGACGTGCTATATATATATTTACAAATGGGTTTATTTTTTTTTAAACATCTGTTTCAACGTCACATTTCCAAGCTATGTTGACGCATTCTATTATAACTCGTAATGCATAAAAAAAAAACCGCACTCGACCATGAAAACTTCAAGCTTTCATATTTCAAACACGCATCTTTTAGCGAGGCGCGGCCAAAACAAATACACCGACTGACATTCGAGGGGCCTCGGGTGTTGCCGCGTTGCAGCGCGCGCGAGTCCGTGCAGGAAGGAACAGGTGCCGCGCATTGCGAAGTTTCTTCCCATCGGCTTCGTTCATTTTCCTAAATCAAGTGCAACGTCTCTCTTAGCTGTCGGCGGAGAGGGGCGGGGGGGGGAGGAGGGGTGGGGAACGACCATCGAGACAGAGTGAAGATGTGAGGGAGGGAGGGCGGGCATGGGGGGGGGGCTCCTTTGCTGGTGCGATCCAACTTCGATGTCATGGGCCTCTGCAGACATGTGCTCGAGCAGGCTGTGTAATGGAAGGCGGAGCGACGCTGATGAATTGTTAGCGACGTCAGGCAGCAGCAGAGCTGACGGGGCCAGTTCCCATGCTGCTTGGCCACTGCCGTGCACGTGCACATTCCTTCTGGGCGTCGTCCCCTCTCCTGGTTTTCACAGCAGCGCTGAAAGAAATCTGCCTGACTCCCTTCACCTGCACGCAGCTCTGCGGGGGGCAGTGGGGGAGAGGGGCAGGAGTCTGGTAGAGGAGGGGGTGGTTCACTCATTCATACTCAATAAGGCCTCTTGAGTTATCCTGCAACGCCGTCGTTCTGCTTTGGATAAGTTCCATCCTCCTCGCTCTATACCCGTCTTGTCTGACGTTACGTTTTCGTTGTTGTTATTTTGGTGACCCAGGTTCGCTCTTGCAACAACAAAAAACGCGACTCGTCTCGGATCTCTTAACTTGTCACCCCAGGTTGAACAATAAAATAACAACGATCTAAAACAACGATACAGTCAACAATCGGCGCTACATTTTGAGGAAGGCCTTTGCGGTAAACCTCGGCGACGGAAGTGTGCGCCGGAGGCCCCTTTGCGTTTCCGGCAAATGCTGACCGGTCTGCTGCCTGCCTCCCCCCGCCGAGAGGGGGCCGTGGGCTCATCCTATTTGAGGTCAGAAAATAAATAAATAAAACCCAGCCGGCTCCTTTAAAGCGAAGCGTTTACACGGCCGCTCTTGCTCGAGACGGGGATGGGCGGACGGACGGAGGAACGCAAAAGGGCCCCTCCACCCCCCACACCCCCCCCCCCCCCCACCGTTTTGGACGACGCGCGCGCGAGAGAAGCCGACTTGTTGAAGTCAATTACCGGCGGCAGGTGGAAGATCAACACGCGGGGTGTCCCGCAGCCGACGTCGAGCGTGAAAAACAGGAGACGATTGACTCGGACGGCGCGTCGCGAGGAATTAAGACCCCCGCCGTTGAGGCACGCGGCCTGAACGCCGTTCGTCCTCGCGCGCGCGCGGGGAGATGTTGCGCGCGGCGTTACGTGGACCAGGTGGCTCGCACGCGGCTCTCGATCGGGACGGACGCGGGTTCAAATCCAGGTCGGGAGAGTTTACTCAACCTGTCGTCTCTCCGGGGTCAATAGAATAACCGCTCCGTGTGGGGGGGGGGGGGGGGGCATCAACGGCGGTCGTGCCGTGGTGAGATTCACCCGCGCCAAGGGAATCTGCGATTTCCACCGCTGAACGAGGTCCGCGACGGGGAGATGGACAACTGCCTCGATGCTCATTTGAACGCGACATCATTTTGACTGGACGCTCGTGGACACAGATATACAGATGTGCTCAGATGTTGTAAAACAAAAACTCCTGAAATCACGTGGCGATCGTTGGCCGTATCGTTGAATGGGTCGTCGGTGTGAATCAGGCCCACGCTTGGACCATTTCTGTCACATTGCGGGTTTTTAAAGGATTGCCTTGAACAGGCAAGCCCTCGACAGTGGTCAGGTTCTTCACACCCTCCGTGAGCATCCAAAGATTGAAACAGGCAGGGGAGATGCAATAGAACACACACGCTATCTGATTGATGCTCTTGAAAGGCAAGAACTGTGAGCTGTTGTGATCAATGCCCCGTGAAATGTCGCATTCATCAGAGGGGGCGCGCTTGTCTATACCGTCACCGGTACCAGTAGCCGAGATGACTCTTCCGTCGTCGAGAGAATACCGGACATGTGTCCAACTGCAGGATGGTACAACACCCTCATACAATGGCGGAGGTAGTTGGTGTTCTACATGATTCACTCTTTCACACACTCCTCACGGTTAGACCCGTGGTTCACAGCCCTCTGCTTATCACGTAACACTATCAGTAAACAATGGCAGTAACTAAATTTCGTACATTTTTATTACGTTTACAATGCTCTTATCCGGCCAGGTGGTCCAGAGGCAGAGGGAAAGTGGCTCGCAATCGGAAGGTCGCGAATTCAAATCCTGGTTGGGCGTCGACGCAGCCCATCATCCTTTTGTCGGTAAAATTAGTACAACTTTGCGGAGAGGTCAACAGCTGTTGTGCTCTGGAGAGACTCACTCCCCACCAAGGGAATGTGGAATTTCCACCACTGGCTCAGAGCTGTAAGCAGGAGATGAGCACCACCCCCGATGCTCATTTGAACGGCAAATCACTAACACGTGACTCTGACGTTTTAATAACGTTTGCACGTGATGACACCACTGCGTACATATTTAGTTAACACTTAATGACCCAATGGCAATTCAATGATAATTTACAATTTAACATTTACAATTTACTAAAACTTGTTTTAAAAACCGGCTTGTCGGCTGGCTGGTTGCATGTGGTGGGGTAAAGTGTGGGTGTTTCATCTTCTTCCTCGACGCACGGGCAGCGTGGAAGATTGACCCCTTTTGTTTTTCTGCGAGTGATGAGGAAACGCATCACAGCAGGGCAATGCGTGCCGGCTTGAAACAGATCTAGTGAACTTAACAACAGGCAAAGGAGTGCTCACAGACAGGGCTTAGGGCTTTATACAACCAACGTGGTAGTCATACGACGTTGTTTTAATTTATTTTACCAGGCTACCTGGCCGTACGTGACATGCACGCAAGGCACGTCTTGTTCCTTTGTGGGTTGTCAAGTCAGCGAGGACGTCTCGCGTACCTCCAGCGGTGCGGCGGAGTGGGGGGGGAGTATACGCGTACCAGAGGTCGGAAACCGCTGGGTTAGTTAAGCCACATGCCGGAGGGTACGAGCTATCGTTTTTGGAAAAGAGAGGACACGGCCGCTCGTTCCTCGGTACACGGCCTGGCTCAAAAAGAGTTGATCCGCACACCATTCCTGCGGGCAGTGGGCCGTAATTGAGTTAGCTTCGTGCTGAGACATCTCTCCCCGATTCTCGCCTTCGGTTGCCAACTTCTCGGCGTGGTGCCGTTGCGAGCCGGGCCGCGGTGGTGTGGTGCCGAGGCCGAAGAATCCCGCCCAGGAGCCCTGCCCGCGGAGGGGCGGCACGTCGCCTCGTGTTTCACGGCAAGAGGATTTACATTTCAAAGAAAGCAAAATGGGGGGGGGGGGGGGGAAGGGGGGGCCCTCCTCCTCCTCCTCCCGCCTCCTCTCGGAGCACCGCGTGACACCCAGCGGCGTGGCATGGTGCCTTGAAAAAAGTTGCGTTTGTTATCGTGGCACTGCCACGGTGTTACATGCTGGAATACCGCAGCGGCCGTGGTTTATTTTTAAATCGAGTTTTAATGGCCTCGTGGCCGTAAGAGGAGGAGTAGTAGCGAGCAGATATTTTTGTAACCGACGATGTTTGCCCCCCACCCCCCTCCCACCACCAAACTGCCGCTTTGCTTTAATGTTTGGCCACGATACGAAGATGACCGACTCGCTTACACAGCTTGCAGCGTTCGAGTAGAACTCTCAGATGCGGACGCCCGTGGGCACACAAGTCACACGGAATGCCGCCGATCTCGGAAGCGAAGCGAGGTTGAGCTTTGATAGTTGCTTGGGGTGCACGGCCCCTCTGGACAAGAGGCGTTACAGGATGCCGCTGGGCTACACTTGTGGGCAGTGCAGCACGTATGTGTATGTAGAACTTCTTTCGCACCGTACGTAGCCAACCGTGCTAAGCGCAGTGTGGGGGGCACTGCTAACGGCTCCTCCCGTGGCTATGCTCCCCGCTTGAAACTCCGATTAGTACGGTTGGCTACGTACGGTGCGAAAGAAGTTCAACATACATCACACCGTGGATAGGCAAACGTTGCACTCTGGTGGCAGTGCCATACACCAATGGCTACTCCAGGCCAGCCAAGCCGTGGTACAGCCCCCCCCCCACCCCACTCAGTTCGTTGACATCTGAAGGACTCTCCAACCTTGCGACATCACACGTCATTCGCCGTGCCACTTTCCTTCATTCAACACACACATACACCAACCCGCACTCACCAGAGTGGTGAAGTATGGCCAACCCCCCCCCCCATCACACACACAACCTCCACGACGTAGAAAGCTTCTCATCCTGCGGTGGTTTGACAGAAGAGCTGTGCACACACGCAGCGCACTTGTATGTACGTGCGATGCCAATTGTCTGACAAGTTTGTGTTGCTAGTCCCCCGACATTGCTTGGTTTAGGTGTAGATGACTGTGACACTTTCTGTGACACCTTCCACAACAAGCTGGCCAGCACGGAAGGGGAAGGCCAAAATGCCCTTGCGAGAGGCTCGCGAGCAGGAGACCCCCATTTTCGCTAGCAGGGCTGCACTTTTACATTGTAGGGGCTGCACTTTTATCTTCACCTTCTGGCTATCAGTCCTTGAGCACTCCGTGCTGCAAGTGATGAGGCCCTTTCCGAGTGTAACAGCAAATATAAACATAATTCCCGATCCGTCTTCACACGTGAATAACAATTCGTAGAGTCCATTATTGTTATTATTATCAATAAGCATTTGTTTAAGCGAGCAAACTCTGGTCAGGTGTTAACCTTCTGGGCCTCATCAGCAGTTCGGCTTGTTACATTCCGCTGTATTATTTATTTACCAGGCGCCACGGTGGTGGAATGTTAACTACCTCGCTTGGTATGCAGGAGGTCGTGGGTTCGATTCCGACCCTGACGCCTGCTGCTGTATGTTTGTAGTTTTTGTATCTCTCTCCCCGTGGTGGCGTGGATTTTTCTCCGGCTCCAACGGTTATTCCCTCCAACATTTAGAATCAACTTAAAGCTTTCGTTACTGCAGGAATTCATATTCTTTGGTCTTTAGGTAAAGTCACGTAGATAGGTTCAAATAAAATAACAAAAAATAGAAAAAACTACGTTTCGATCGCAACACAAGCGATCAAAACGTCGTACGTTTTTGTTATTTTCTTTGAACCTATCTACGTGACTTTACCGAAAGACCCAAGAATACTTAGAATCAACATCACGCGTTTAGAGTATTTAGCTTTTATAACAGTCCACGCGATAAGCCACGTCGTTGAGCTTTCATTTGTGGCCAGGTTCGCTTTTGAAAAAAAGAGCTATTACAGCTCAGTGGGCCTTACCTGGTAAGACAAAACAAAAATTGTTTAGAAATCATCAGAGCCTATTGGCAAGAGCGCACCGTTCAAACTCCGTCGAATGCAAAGATAAAAAGCTAAACACCGCACGCGCGTTGGTGTGCAGGAGCACGGTGGGGGGGGGGGGGGTAGTAGGGGTGGGTGTCTGTGTTTTACTCCCGGGAATTGCGGCAGGAGCGCGTCCTCGACGCGGCCACGTCGAGTGGGTTACAAAGAGGGCCGGGGAAAGTGGCCCGCCACCCACCGCTGTGAGCACTTTAGTTAATCCGGCACAACAGCGTTCGCGGAGATTGATTGCTTTTGCTTCTGAAGCCCCCGTTATCGAGCACACTGAAAGAAAACACTTGTAGACCCCCCCTCCCCGTCTCCCCCCGCCATCAGCTTGTATAGGGAGTAACAGAATTCTGGGTTCCTTAACCTTTAAAGTGGCACGGGCCATGGGTCATACCCGCAGTAAGTAAGCCACTTGTTTAGCGGCTTCGCAAAGGGGCCATCTCAGCTTTGTTTGCTGTTTCTAAGAATGAAAAACAGCGCCGGTCGCTTGATGGGAACGTCGTCTTTTTCAAACCGTTTGGGGTATTTTTGTTTTGTTATGTCTCTGTGGGTTTCCCCCGCCCCCCCCCCCTATTTTCCCGTTGCTGCGATGTTTGTTACGGATAGATGTTTACGCGCGCGTCGAAAAGGGGGCTCAATTTCGATTTAGTTTTTTCTTTGACCCCGTGTTTCTATCAACGGACAGCGGCGAGCAAACGTCGCGGTGGTTGAGAGGATCCGAAACGGGGCGACTCGCGCGTGATCACACACACACACACAGAACGGATCCAGCTCCGCGGTTCCGGCCTGTTTATCGCGCCACGATAAACGTGGCGGGTCGGAGGAGCCCAACGCATTTATAATAATCGCATCCTCTTCCTGCGCCTTAACATTTAACCGACTTTGCATCTTCGCGGATGAATCCCGAGACCGCGCGTTGGCCAGTAAGTTGTGCTACGGTAACCATTATCTCTCGGGCACGTCAACCGAAATTGATCCCCTGCTAAAAAAAATCAATTGCTTCTGGTGACCCTCGCCCTGAGACCGCAGAATTATCCGTATTCGGCGCACATCTCTTGAGCGAAGAGAAAAAAAAAATGTTCCATTACGGTATTTAAGCGTGGGCTAAGCTGAGTTGGCTCGCGATGAACTTAATTTCAGCCAGCCTCCCCCAAGGCGTGGAGACTTAATACTCATGCATGTGGACATATCTTACCCCCCCCGAGAGCTGGGCGAAAGACACCGAGAGCCGGATAATAGCGGAGAGCTTTCATTCAAACGATGTCCCTCCAAAGTGATTCCATGTCTTCCCCTCGGCTGGGAAAGACGGTATGTGGGACCGCTCCAGAATGTGTGAACTTCTGACCGCAGATATTGCGGACGCCAGGATTTGTACGCGCTCTCGGTTATGCGATGCCTTTTCATCTGCTGTCACGCTGTGCCTGACGCTTTGTATCTTTAGTTGTTTTTTGTCGGGGCGGGAATCGCAGTTTCTCGATTGTCATGGTTTTTGTTGTTGTTGTTTTGTTATCCGCCCCACGTCAAATTTGTGCACGCGGCCTAGCGAGGGCTGGCGCAGCGGTCCCATGCCTGCCAGAAAATGTCGTGACGCTGTTTTATATTTGAAAAGTCATGGCAAAGAACCAAAAGGACGGACTACTCTCCTCTCCCCGACCGCGCCGGACAGCGTTGCGAGGACGCTCCGTTTTCGAGTGTTGTTGATGCGGTGGTACAAGCGCGCCATTTCGAGAGTGATTAATGGCGTGGAAGGTCAAGGCAGCTCTTTAAAATTCGTGATGGCATTTCGAAAGGGCAGTAGTGATTGCCGAGCAGTTGAACCTATTGAGGGTTTTCAAGAACCCCATGGTCAAAATGAGTGCCTCGAGAGGACGCCGGGTGACTCAGAGGTGCAAGAGCTGTGCAGGCGATGCTGAGATCTCCGATTTGAATGCGGGTTTCAGCCACCCACACGTGGTTTAACGGAGTTCTAAGTGCATTAAGTTGATGGTCTCAGCCTTCGTCACCAATGGCTAGATTACAATTAAAAACAAATCAATTTGGCTTTGCACTTGATTTCACTAAACTCCAGCCCGGAATATAAACAAAAACATAGCTTTGAAAGTGTGACCCCCTATTGTGTAAAGGATGAAAAGGCCACTTGAAGGATTTTTGGGGTAGAAAAATCTCTCCCCGCATCCATTCTCTGGCACCCACTGCTCTGCGAGATGTCGGCGTGGATCCATCATCTCATGCCATGACGCAGATAGCACAATTGGAATTACACTGGGCGAAACAACACCAAAAAGACTGATATACATAAAAACAAAATTTCGTACAGAACTATTTTAAAATCCTTTATATTAAGTTCGCTTGCTTGCTTGCGTGCTTGCGTGCTTGCGTGCTTGCTTGCTTGCTTACGACCGTGCAAATCTTTCGGTCGTTTTTTAACACACTTCCCGTGATCCAATAAATTTTCGTGAAAATTTTTTTCACAAATTTTACACTGTTTAGGGAATTTTTTAAAAAATATTTAATTACCAATTGCTTAATGCTGGCAGACAATCATCTGACCCATAGGTGGCAGCCATCTCAAGCCAGAGGACGAGAGGACTCTAGCTGCCACGCATATAAAGGATTTAGAGTGAAAAACTTTGTTTTTACGGGTTAATTTTTTTCCTTCTAAAAGACTTCACGGCAAGGAAGCACCATTGGTAATACACGTTCGAGCACAATCGGCCCGTTCTCGAGCAGTGGCTGAACGTCCGAGGCGCCTTCCCCCGTCGCGTCTGCTCGTCGCTGGCGATTCTTGGAGCGAGGTCTCAGCGCCGTGGGACCTCGGTATCGGCGGTGCGGGACCTCGGTATCGGCGGTGCGGGATGCCTGCGCGCCGACCGCCGAGATAGCGCGCTCCGCCGTGAACCCGTACCGCTTCCCAGGAGGGACCCCGATGACAGAAGCCGAAGGCCGAATAAACACCGCATGTATCTCGAGTTATATTTAAACGACAGCCACGTAGTCCAACCTTGGCACATGGTCCATTTCCTTCCCAAAGCCTCGTCGTCATCATCGTCCTCAGCCATGGTCAATCCACTGCTGGATTAAGGCCTCCGCAGCTGCCGCCATCTCTCGCGCACATGAGCTGATTTCATCACTCCGTCTCCTTGATGCACGTCCTGACAGTATCACCAATCAGAAGTCCTAGAGTTGACTTTGGCCAAATTGCTCCGAATGCTCCAGACCGTGTCATATCCAGTAGGTCGAGCAGGGCTTTGGCCTTGTTAGTGCTTGGAGACGTGACCACAGATGCTTTCCAGGTGTTGTAGGCGTGGGGTTGGGAAGGTTTGGCCAGGAGATGGCAGTGCTGAGTTCCACTCTTTTGTATTCCTGGTGGATTTTCTCCAGGTTCTGCAGTTTTTTCTCACATTAAAATGTCTACTTGTTCGTGGAAGTTATTAATCATCCCAATGTAAGGCCTTTATGAAAAAGTCTCGATATTGAGTGAGGGTTTTCTTGGTAAATAATTGTAATTATTCCGAAGATATATTATACATGTGAAATATAATGGTGTGACATTAATAGATGGAAGCATCTTGATATCGTTGCTATGAGGTTTATGACTTGTGCCTTAAAATGGGAGAATTTTTATTTTAAATGTAAGTTGCAGAGGCAGCTAAACTGGAATTTAATCATGCGGTTATTTTTTATTATTTTTATTATGTTGGATTTGATTACTCACAGAGGGCTGCATTTTTGAATCGAGGACTCTCTAGCGTAAGCTTCCGGAATGTTTTTTTGTGCCTCAATGGCTATCAAGAATGTTGGGGTTTTTTTTTGTGTAACGAGACAATGTCCGACTCAGCACACAGTACTGTATATCGGAGTTACATTTGAGAGGCCGAAAGAGGAACACATGG
Organism: Lethenteron reissneri; assembly: GCF_015708825.2. Classification (NCBI taxonomy): domain Eukaryota; kingdom Metazoa; phylum Chordata; class Hyperoartia; order Petromyzontiformes; family Petromyzontidae; genus Lethenteron; species Lethenteron reissneri. Next base: position 10,433,778 of record NC_083820.1, on the reverse strand, counting down.
ATGAGAGAACACACGCAAGTTAGAGACACGACCGTTGGGAAAAAAAAAGTGTGTGGGCTTAGCGGGACCGCGGCACGGCTGGAAGGGATGAAAGCCTGTGTGGTCAAGATTCACGTCAGACAGCCAAAGCGGGTAAAATACGCCAGATGAAATCAGTTGGTGTACAGCTGTTATGTGGTTTTGCTACGTCGCACGACAGATGCTAACATCGCTTTCGGAGACCTTCATCCAGCAGTGGATAGTTCATGGCTTCTTCGGTGGAAATGATAGAGTAAAATGCAATGAGGCCATAGGCCCTGCATTCAGGAAAAAGCGAATCACCTGCGTAAAATATCTCGACTCGTCAGCTGTCGCGCGTTATCATCCAGTTCCTGACGACTCGTGGCGAAACACAAATGCCGCCCGATGTGCGCCAAAAACGCATGTGGTCATCGTTACCGCGTCTACCAAAGCACCTGGCGAGGAGCGAAATACAAATGTAATGGCTTTTTATCGCGTCCATCACTCGGCGCACGCACGTACGCACGCACGCACAAGCGCGCACGCGCGCGCGTTGCTGGCCCACTTCAACTCCCTCTTTAAGCTTTAAGAGTCGCTGGAGAGCGAAGGACGTGTAATTAAATTCAGCTGACTGGGCAAGCGAACGGACGCACGGACGCGTGCCTTTCAAGTCCACGCGCCAGGCGCTGAGTGATGTCATTAGCGTCCGGCGATGTCATAGAGCTGGCGTCCGCTGCGGGAGACAATTTGGGTCGGCGTTGGCAATTACCTCGTCAATCGACGTGTTCCGTGCGCTCGGAACCTCCGGTCAGGTGTCGGGACTCGCGACACGACGATGGGAGAGCCGCTCGGTTGGTTTGGATCGATTTGTTGGCAAATGCCGTCGCCCCGCGCCCCATAAATGGCACGATTCGATCGTCCCGCTTCGCGCTGCGTAATAGTGCGGCACGCACGTCGCAGCACATGACTGCGCGTCGTGTAAAGAAGCGGGCCCGGTGCTTGGGCCTTTGCCTGGTGAAATAAAAATGGTTTGCGGTTGAATTGCTGGCTCATGGCACTGCTGCTATCCGCGGGGCCTCCACGAGAGGGCGCTTGAGAGAACCTCTCTTGACGGTGGTCATCTGTCAGCTCTTCCACGAAGGCCCGACGTCTTGGAGCAGGTGGGAGGACCCAAACTTGACCGCACGCGACCTATACCGATCGACTCACGAAACGTTTTTGAGCTTAGCAAAGAAAAGCAGCATTCCGGTGTGCCTAAATGTAGATTGAAATTTTTTAAAATCTAGATTGAAAACTAATTTATTTAGAACTGCTTTTTTGTTGTTTAGTTTGTTGTCCTTCCCCCCCCCCCCCCCGCACTTCCGATTAGCACGGTTGGCTACGTACGGTGCGAAAAAAGTTCAACATACGTACATGCATACACATCGCAGGCAGTAAATGTACCAACCAGAGCAACAACACAAAAGCAACAAATGATTGACGCGAACCTGACGCCAGAACTCTAATCCGTAGCTGGGCCGGTCATACTTCATCATACAAACCATACATCAAGATGAATGCGATTGCTTGTTGCATGTGACCTGCTAAGATACGGTGATCGCGGAGACCTGAACGTTGACAAAACGAATTTTCAACAAAAGCTTAAAAAGTGTTAAAATAAAGCTTGTAAAAGTGCACGCTTGGGAATGACACCGACACAGAGAGAGAGACATGAACACAGGGATTGGAGAGCGTACACAAGTTATATTCTTGGTTCTTTCGGTAAAGTCATGTAGAAGGGAAATAATAAAATAATAGAAATATAAAACAATAAAAATTATCACGACGTTTTGACTGCAACACAAGCAATCATCCTCAGGTGGATAAATAATATAAATATAAAACAATAAAATTCTCACGACGTTTCGACTGCAACACAAGCAATCATCATCAGATGGATGATTGCTTGTGTTGCAGTCGAAACGTCAAGCAATCATCCTCAGGTGGATGATTGCTTGTGTTGCAGTCGAAACGTCGTGAGAATTTTTATTGTTTTATAATTATATTATTTTATTATGTCCCTTCTGCGCGACTTTACCGAAAGAACCAAGAATATGAATCCCTGCAGTCACGAAAGCTTTAAATTAAAAAAAATCGTACACAAGCTATGAACATCATGGTGACTGCTGAAGTTAGCAGGTAGTGAGTGGGTTAGGGCCACGTCGCAGAAATGGACGACGGTCCGGTGGTCGAGACTAACGACGGAGTGGCAGCCAAAGGAGAGGACGCGCCCAAGAGGACCTCCACCGCAGGAGACGGAACAAGGAAATCCGTTCGTGTGCGGGTGCTCATTGGACGTTTAAAATCAAGGAACAGCGAGACAGCCACGGCTTGGGAGACGTCTTCATCCGGCAGTTGGATTGATCGTGGGCGATGATGACGGGACAGCAGAGAATCATTGACATAAGAGGCTTTCATTTATTCATTATATCTTTTTGCCGTGCCTGTGCCCCTTTGAAACAACAGCGCGCGCCCAGAGCGACCCGAATTTATTTGACGAGGGATTTAGTGGCCATGACGGGTAACCCCCCCCCCCCCACATTCGACAGACGGAGCCGTGCGTAAAAATTCCTCTCCCGACTTCCTGCCGCCTAGGCATTGTGTGCTTTATAAAGCAAGCGCAGTGCACGGCTTTACAAGGTAAAGGTGCGGCCCTGCAATTGCTTGCCGCCGTCTCCTACGGGCGCTGCTGGAGTGGAGACGTGGCCCACTCTGCGTGGTGAGAAACCGCGACTCGCGCCGTCGTTACGCCGGCGGCGACCGAACATCGACCAACGATCTCCCAGTCTCCCACAACAACAACAAATCAACTGCTGCTGGCAGAAGGACCTCCCGCTCAGTAGATCTCTAAGACAGCAACCTCCTCGAGGGTTTACACTATGAGATCTCTTTTACCAGTGGCAAAATATAGTAGTAGGGTTTTACCCTTTTAAACTGGTACAAAACTGACACCTTTATTCAAGGCATCATGTTTGCAATAACCACAACACAAGTAGCTTTTTGGACTACTTGTGTTGTGGTTATTGCAAACATGATGCCTTGAATAAAGGTGTCAGTTTTGTACCAGTTTAAAAGGGTAAAAACCTACTACTCCTCGAGGGTATTTGGTCTACATCATGGGACCTCCTTTGTCAGTGCCAAAATATGATAATAGGTTTTTCCCCTTTTTTCTGGCAACAAAACAGGTGTTAAGATGGTAAAACACCAAACTGAAACCTTTTACAAGGAATCATGTCTGCATTAACCACAATGCTTGTGGTCAGAATGCAAACAAAACAGTACTCTGATAGGACATGCATTGTCCTTGAAACTGATTGGTCCACACCAGAGACAGCTTTCTTTTGAGCCTCGTCTCAAACGGTGTTAGACCAGAGGACGCCAAAAGGCGTACAAAAGGGCTGTACGCCTTTTGGCGACCTCTGGTTAAGATGTGTTTTAACATCTTAACACCTGTTTTGTTGTCAGATAAAAGGGGAAAAATATATTATCATATTTTGGCACTGGCAAAGGAGGTCCCCTATTATCACGGTATTTGGTATTTTTCTTCACGCTGCTCAGACACCTGCGAAGAGGTTGTAGTGGCCACACTTCACCCCACTGCACGCAACCGGCCTATCGACCAACTGCGGGTGAACCCATTGACACTGCTGGGTGGACAGAGGTGGTGGTGGTAGTGGTAGTTGGGGGGGGGGGGGGTGGTAGGATTTAAGAGCACAGTGTATGCGCGCGTTTAATTTGCGGCCGGAAATATAAGCTGCCGTTAAACCGAAATGCAGGCTAATTAAAATGACGTGCAGCGGCGTTTGGTGATGGAGCCGTAGCGAGCGGGGAGGGCTTGGTCCTGAGCGAGCCTCGTACCGGTTGCCCCCCATGACGCTCGCTGCTTGACGAGTCGCAGTGCAAGAGGGGGGGGGGGGGGGGCTTCCCCTCCCCTCCGGGATGGAGCCCTGCTCGCACGCCACAGCATGATTCATTGCGCGACCCATTCACTTGGTTCAGCCAAAGTCTGGCAAATCGCTTCCTCGCATTGATTTGTTAAGTTGCGGCCTTTTGTACAGAAACACAGCACGATTCGACTTTCGCTGAAGCCTGGACAGCTTTCTACGGCCAGCGCTTCGTTTTAGCCGTAACGGTTTGGAACCCGCCGTTCCAGGTATCATCCATTTTTATATAAATTTGCCTTCTTCAGTCTGTCTTTCCGACAGACCTGTTCTTCACCTGAGGACGGCTGCTTGCGTTGTGGCCGAAACGTCACGAGAATTATTTAATTATGTTTTATTTTTATTATTTTATTATTTCCCTTCTACGTGACTTTACCGAAAGAACCAAGAAGATGAATCCCTGCAGTCGCGAAAGCTTTAAATCGAAATTTAAATTTGCCTTATTTAATCCCGTTGATTGTTATCAACCTGTCCGTATGACTCTATGAATAAAGGGTACAATAATCTAGGATGACCGCACCTCCGATTAGCACGGTTGGCTACGTACGGTGCGAAAAAAGTGCAACATACATCACATCGTGGATAGGCAAACTTTGCACTCTGGTGGTAGTGCCGTACGCCAATGGCTACTCCAGGCCAGCCAAGCCGTGGTACAGCCTCCCCCCCCCCCACCCCACTCAGTTCGTTGACATCTGAAGGCGTCTCCAACCTTGCAACATCACACGTCATTCACCGTGTGACTTTCATTCATCTCGCGTCCATCAAACCAACTTAGTGCAACGACGACTATTCATGGTGGTGGGGAGGCACAGGCCCCCAGCCCCCCAGCCCCCCAGTACACGGTCAGTCTTGGGTGCTTGAACCCTCAGCTGTGCACGGCTCCATCGAGCACACGACGCTGGAGCAGATGAGCGAGGGAGGCACCGTCCGCTCTTCACACAGCGGACACCTGTACGGACGTGGTTCACGCCACCAGTGGATCTTGGCATTATCATCTCCTTAGCGGCAGCTGATGCTGCTCGCAGTCGTGGTCTCTACGTAGGTGAGCCGAGGGGTCCCGTGGTGGTGGTGCTGGTAAAAATAACTATTCTGAAGAAGCAAGGGGTAATGTGACATCTCACTGTGCAGCTTGAAATGTTACATTATTATCACCAATTAAATATTTCCGAGGACAAAGCCATGTTGGAAAACATTGCAGAATTATGGATGTGCGTTATTGTTCTTCCTTGTTGCTATAAACGCCTACACAGAATTCCTCCACTTGTTTTACAATGTTGTCTACTGCTCGACGAAGTCCTCCCGCTACGCCATATCGGTCGTGGGGGTTGTTTGACAATACTTCACTTTGCTGGTAAACAGAGGTCGGTGAAGTGCCGCTGCCAAGCAACGGTTGTAGAATTCACGTGCCACTGATGTTAACTGTGGCCGCGAAATGAACTCGGATCATCATGAAGTCCTCACAAAGGGAAATAGAATTTGGTACGCGAGTGCAGCGGGGTCTTGCTGCTTCACAATTATCTCTTGCGTGCCGCTTCACTCTGGTGATGTTCTATGGCATGCTGTTAAGGTCTTTGATGTTAGTGTCCACAATATAAACATGTTGAGGATTCTTTGGCAAAGCAGACTTCTTTGGGGATGTAAATATACGTTGATTAATATCCAGCTCACGACCGCTAATTTTATGTAAATAAAAACATTGCATGTGTAATGTTTAAACAAGATAGAGCTGATACAAGATGTAAGTTAAAAGTCCTTAAGAATGTGGAAGGTTTTTTTTTCGAGATGATGTTGAATCTGGCAAAAAAATAGGTTTGTTCTGAAATTGAAACTGTCAAACATCAATCTCTTCTCTCCCTTGGGAGTTTTCATTCCCAAGAAAATCTGCAGCCTGGATGATACAGATTGTAAATGAATGCAGGTTTATCAAAAATATATAACGTATTCAATATCATTACACCAAACGATTACCTTGTGAACTTTTAGCAATTTAATACGGAAGCATCGTTTATGATTTATAAATTGTTAGAATGGTCTCCACAGGAGAGTATGCTTCAAATTAAGTTCCGTCTCCTAGGGAATTCATATTGGGGGCGAGTTTTATATTTAAAATATTTGGATTTCAGATTCTTATGTTTTTAAGGACACATTTGTAGATACATTTTCACATTTCAGATTATTATGTTTCAAGGACACATTTGTAGATACATTTTCACATTTGAGGCTACTTTATACGACACAATCGCCTGATGCGTCTTCGTGCTAACAGACATGACATTACCGGATGCCACGTGGCAGCCACCTCTTGCGGGAAAGCACGGACACACGGCACTTTGTGTGACGTCATATTTCCGGAAAAATCCCAAAAAACTAAATTCCGATTGTCAGAAATTTTCCGATATTTTGGATGAATCCAAAGGACTGGAACGTATGCCTAATTAAAATCTATCAGCTGTCTTAAGTTTGATGGAATTATTCAAGCTTACAGAGGCTGACTTCAGGACAGTATTCGTATTGTACGCGTGTCACATTGGTATTAGGCATTTAACATTGCGTGAGTTCAGCGACTTGAATCGATTCTTGGATTCACGATACACGCGTCGAATTGTGCGTGATAATTAATTACGTAGACACGTTATCATCACCAGCACCCATGGTCATAGCTGGATGAAGGCCTCTACAACATTGCATCGTCATGATATATGTAAATGCACATTTTATGGAAAAAAATTACGCAGTAAAACTTTCTCCCATTTCGTTTGCAACACAGACGAGATGGTGAAAATAGGAGACGAGAAATTATTGACTTTTGAACGAAATTGTGATTCGAAATTGTGGCAATCCATCGTAGCGCTGTCTGGTGAATTGTCCCTGTCCTAATACAGGGAGATGCCTCTACTTACGAACATTCGACTCACACGAACGTTCAGAGATACAACAAAACTCTCCGTGTGTCCAGTTGCCCGTTCGAACCAACAGTCGTAAGTTCAACCGCCGCACAATAGATGGTGGTGGTGACATCTACAACTGCAGAACGTGAAGAACCAGTGGCATCTACATCTATAGATTATGCAACTTTTAAAGCCATTCTCCTGTGTTAGTGTACATTCCATACAACATGTTTAGATTCGACAGGAGAAAAGTTAGGACTTATGAACAAATCGACTTACGAACAGACCTCTGGAACCTAACTCGTCCGTAAGTAGAGGAAGTCCCTGTAGCATATTCATTGTTTCAGGTCAGATATTTAATTAAAATAAAAAAGTTATTGCAGCTTAATTGCTCGTGTTTTATCGTACATTGCCCACTTGCACCACACCATGCATTCTTCAATGCTATTGAATCTGAGTTTCACATTTTACATCTTGGCCACTATACTGACATGGGTCGGAAATATGGAATCTGACAAAAAAAGAAACCCCCCCTTCAAAAGTGTGCATAGAAGCACCGAGAGATGGGCGCTTGGAATTACACTGAGATGAATGAGGAGCACGCGGATTAGAGCACATCTACAAATTATAGTAAAATGACAATTTAACACGTAGGCTTTCGCGACCAATATTATTCATAATCAACGTTTTTGGGTTTAGATCGCGTTATTTATAAATATGTCGTAACCCTCCACCACCCGACACGGCCAATCAGTAAAAAAAAAGTGTCACGTTGAGAAAAGACAAATAGTTCACTACTTTAGCCCACCGGTGTGTTGAAGCGTGAAACCACAACATTTACAATTTGAGTACGACGTTTCGCTGGTAATTGCATCCAGCATCATCGGGCAATTCGCCAGAATGGTGAGGCTCTGCTGTGTCTCCCGTTCTTATATAGAGCAGCAGGTGGGCTAAAGCAGTGAACTATTTGTCTTTTGTCAACGTGACACTTTTTTTTTTTTACTGATCGGCCGTGTCGGGTGGTGGAGGGTTACGACACATTTATAAATAACGCGATCTAAACCCAAAAACGTTGATTATGAATAACATGACAATGTTGACTTAAAAGATAGAAAGTGCGGTTGTGCAGGACACGTCGACAGAAAGGGACGGGAGGCTGCGGTTGACGCCGAGCGGTGGTGCGGCATCCAGAGGAGAGGCATCGTCAGAGAGGATGAGCACCACGCAAATGTTAGCTCCCTCGCCTGGTATGCAGGAGATCGCGGGTTCGATTGCGATGGATTTTTCTCCGGGTCCTCCGGTTTTTCACTCCACATTTAGAAACGTGATTTTAAAGAGTTTGGCTACTATAAATTTCCACGTGATTGATAAGCCACTTCTTTGAGCTATCATTTGTGGCCAGGTTGCTTCTGAAAAATAACTATACAGCTCAGTCGGATGCCTAAAATGTAAAAGGTGCAGCTCTGCGATTACTTGACGATGCCAATTCTAGCGGAAGGGCCTCCACGAGAATAAGTTCCAGAAAGCCCCCTCCTGAGGGTATTCGACCTACTCTTCGACGCTGGCTAGACATCCTGGAAGAGGCGGGAGTTCTCACGACGAACCCCATTCATCCTGCTGGCTGGACAGAGGCGAGTGAAATTCAAGTTAAAACACAACCTTTTGTTTTAACTGCCGCGCTAAGAGATGAAATCGAACCGGCCAACCATTACACACCACGGCATCGTCCATCAATTTGTCTCGGTGCATTCTGCTGATGATGTCTTTGTGTTGCGGAGCACATGCTTTGTAAGTGATGCCAGTGCATTTCTGAGGCGTCGACATCTGACCGGGACCGCTCAGCGGCGGAGGTTTTATTTGTGTTTGCGTAGCTGCAAGGCATGAATCGCGCTAAATCGTTCGTCGACCGCTTGATGCCGTTGCATAATTACGATTGGGCAGGATGTGGACGATGAGTATCGCGTTCAATGTTGCCTTTGTCATCCAAGGAAAATGTCTCGCTGGTGCTCCCCCCCACACACGGACACAGGAGACGTGGCAGGGTTTGGAATTGAGGACCACAGATAAAATACGGCGCTCGCCTGGAGTCCCGGCAGATTAGGGCTTTCGAAAAGTTGACTTTTTTGTGGATTTTTGTGGCTTTGACCGAATATTGCACTCCGTCCCTGGGAAGGGATTTAGATTATTCTCCTCCACGTTTCTGCCTATTATTTCCACGGGTATTTCTCGAAGCAAATGTGTGAATGACAATTTGTGAAAATAAAACGAGGTGCAATAATAAACGGTGAGATTATTTTAAACGCAATACTGTAAAAAAAAGCTCAATAAATAATGTATTACATCTGGGAGAATGTTGCCTCCTTGCGTAGTATGTGCGTATAATTTTGTCATTTTCATTCTAATGAAAATATCAAGCTGTTTTCAGTGGCGTTTGTAGCAAAGCCCAGATAAATTTATTTCGATACACGTCTTTAAAAAAATAAAGTTGATGTACTATCCTTTAAGTAACGTTCACGACGGTTCAATGGGGGCGCAACGGTTTGAATTAATTCTGGGGACGCGCAAGTGTATTGTATCACTCCTCCCCTAATGATTCTACCAAGTCAATCACCAGCACAAGGAACTGATGGAAGATCCGCCGCAGGGATGAGCTTGGCTTCAGCCTTCGTAGAAGACAATGGAGCTGCGTCCAATCAAGTTCGAGCAACGCACAACAGCCTCGGCCATTTCCCTCACAAATGAACGTTGACAGTCGTCCTGTTGTGGACGTGCTGCGAGGGAGCGGCCGTTGCTCTAAACGTCGCCTGCTACATACTTTTCCTTTGAATGCCACACACCAGAGGTCGCAACCGGGTACCCGATACCCGTACCCTACCCGATACCCGGCTACCCGTTCCCGGCCGGGTACGGGTACGGGTAGCCGTTTGCGGCCCTGGTGCGGCCGGGTACGGGTACGGGTAGGCCGTGAGTCACTGGTGAGTAACCGTTTGTCACTCATTTCGGGTAGGGTACGGGGTACCCATTTGCGACCCTGGTGCGGCCGGGTACGGGTAAGGAATCAAACCCCGTTTGCGACCTCTACCACACACACGGTGTTATTCACAAATGTGTTGAGTTTCTTTGCCTTCTGCGAACGCGGTGAAGTGCAATCCGTTGATACGCATGGACCGTATGTTGAACTTCTTTCGCACCGTACGTAGCCAACCGTGCCAATCGAAGCACTGCCCGTTAACAAATACACGAATGCACTCGCTTACATGGAGTAGGTACAAGCTCCCAATTGCATCTAAAGGAAGACCCGACTCAACGCACAGTTGTTGTGGTGCCATTCGCTTTTCAAATGCAAGACAAGAGAGTGAGGATTTTCTGTTTGCACATAGTCACTTTAAGATGTTTTCTTGTTCATGTTTTGTTTGTTTGTTGCGGTTGCACCCGATTCAAGAGCCGAATGGCTTACAGGGCAAAACCTAATAAATGAAACTTGAAACTTGAGTGAACCACGGCGGAGTTTCCACCAGGTGGTGCTGTGTTGGTGTTTTTTTGGTGCGTGTCCGCAGGCCCAGACATCTCGCTCATAAATACTGACTCCCGTTTAACTGGCTCACTTTGCACTTGCAAATCAAATTATATTGTGACCGATCCAGGATGCGATGTACAGAGCTGACACGACTATAAAAGTTACATCCTGGTAACAGAGATATCAGAAAAATATATCTGCCATAACAATAACTTTGGCTGTTTTAAAGCACTTGTTTTTCCGTTTACATGCTTAGTGGTGAATGCACCGAGCTATGGACCTGGCAACGCAAGTTTGATTCCCTTCCACGGCTAATAGAAGTGACTCGCCACCGATGTTAGCCACCGACGTTTAGCAGTGGCCAGGAATCAAACTCAACGCATTGCGAAAACTCCCGCTCATTGTGGTGAAATATGGTGAAATGACCCCCGTGAACGAAACGCGTGGGGAGGCCTTCATCCAGCAGTGGATTGACAAAGGGTTGTAGATATACTTGCTTGTCTGTTTGGTAAATATGCCATTTTTGTAAACATTCACGACAGTATTTGCGAGTACCTTATTCGAAGGGATGCTGAAATAAACTAATAACACGGTGTTGTCACGTCAGTTCCGTGATGTACATTGTAAAGAGTTGTGGTCAGATGTGCAAACACATTTTTAAAACTTGTTTTCCGCAGAACAAAGTTACGGGCTCTTCTAGCCGATTCATTTTTTCCCCTTCCTCTCACCCACCTTCCCTTCAAACAACATTCGACTTGCTTTGCAAACAGTCCAGAGGGGTCCAGGGCTATGCAGCTAAGTAACCTGATAATATATTGACTCTTGCTCGTTACATTTTTGGTCCTCTACAGAAGTGATCCCCGCCCCCGCCTGCTTATTCGTACATTTGGACAAAAATAATAAGTAGAACAATCTTGGCTTTGAGGTCTTGACACGGCCTCAGTGAGAATTTGTAACCGAAAAAAAGCAAAGTTGTTTAAAAGCCCTGTTTGGCATCAGGCGCCCCTGAGAGCTTGTGGTGGTGCTTTTAAAATATTCTGGCCACCTGGCACAGCTATGGATTTTATAACCGGTCGTCTAACTGCAGAGAGATATTTTTATATATACGCACACACACACACGTATAACTGAGCTGCCTTACCATACCTAGCTGAAGTCATCCACCAGACTGCACGTGTCTTTAGGGGAGCTGTGTTAAGAGGAAGCCAAGTAAAATCTAGAGTTCATACCCCTGTGTCGTAACAACTCCCTCCGCATAGTTCCAACTGCCGATTAGACGGGCACGGCCATAGGGCCCCCCCCCACCCAACTCCTCCTCCTCCTCCCACCTTCCTGAGCGTGGCCCTCGATTGGGCTGCCCGACGCGGCGGATTGACAGAGTTTGAAGTGCAAGGCGGGCCAATTTGGAAATCAGTGCGATCTGTGCCTTTCAGAGCTCCAGGCCGCATGTCTTGGATCTCATTCAACCAAAACTGGGCTGGGGGACCGGTATTTAATTCTGGCAGCGAGGGCTGAGTAACAAGTGAAAGAGAGAGAGGGAGCGAGAGGGAGCGAGAGAGAGTGGCCGGGTTGGGAGTCGCTTTCCAGATGCAGGGCTTGCGAGCTGCAGTGCGCAACACGGGGATCGGGCTGAGGGCGTTTTTTGCAGAGAAGGTAGAGTCTGCTGTTGTAAACGACCTCTGAATTGCAGGTGTCTGTTTTGCGACCAAAAAAAAAACCCTTTTTGTTGGGAGGATCTGCAAAATGTTTGAAATTTTTGGTTTTGATTTAAAACTGTTTTGCGGAGTTTGCGCACTGTAAATAAATATTGAGGACCGCTAGAAAATAAACTCCTGCGGTGACGTTTGAAGATATAAATGTTACTCATTTAGCAATTTACAAACATTAAAAACATGTAACTATAAATCAGTTCCTATAAATCTCTGTTTGTAAGATAATAAAAAAGTGCTTTTTAGAGTTAATGGGAATTTTTACAGAAAACCCACCGAGTTGAGGCTATCACAAACTGCAGTAAATTAACCAGAGCAATATCACAATCTTGGATCTGCCAGCTCTCTCGTATCAAAGACCCAGGGCTTTGGGCAGCAGCAGCAGTTCTCCGCGTCGCTCCGCGAGCTCTCGTTATTTTTGGATTCTCCGCCGAGCGTTCGCTGCCCCGACGCCGGGCGTCCGGACGGCCTCCTCCGCCGGGAGGGCACAACGAGGACACATGGCCGTGCCGGATGGGTGGCGGCTGTCCAGCTGCTGCCTGCTGCTGCTGTTGGGGATGAGCGCGTGCCGAGCGCGGGCCCAGGGTGGCGCGGGGGCCTCCTCGGCACGCGGCGGTGCCGGCGCCGGCGGCGGCCGCTCCGTCGGCTCGGCCTCCTCCCCGTCGGGAGGCGTGGACGCCTCGGGCCGGCGCTACCACCGGCTGCAGCACGGCGCCTGCACCTACACCTTCCTGCTGCCCGAGCTCGTGGGGGCGGCGGCGGCGGACGGCTCCGGCTGCAGGGCGGCCCCGGCGGCGGGGGGCGGCCCCCCCTTCCCGTCGCCGTCGCTCAGCGGCAACGCCCTGCAGCGCGACGCGCCCCCGCCCCCCGCCGCCGCCGAGCCCGACTGGGCGCTGCAGCGCCTGCAGCAGCTGGAGGTGGCGATGGAGAACAACACGCACTGGCTGCGCAAGGTAGGCGGCTCCTCCGGGGCTCGCGCGTGTCCCACTGCTGGCGCGCGCGCGCTCGACCTGCGGCTGAACTAGAGATTGGCACGGCCACCGCCAGCCTACCATCTGTTGTAGGTGCCCCCCCCTGCCCCCGAGTTAGCTGAATGGCATTATTCACAAATCAATTTCCTTCGAAAAATTATTTATTTTTTCAACTGCATTTTTGTTTGTTTTCTTTGACATAATAAATGACCAAGTGACCGTTGGGGATATTTAAAATATATTGGGGGTTTTCTTGCAGGGCCTGTCATTGAATGCTGTCGGAAAGTAATTAAGATTTTTTGCAAGTGTGTAATTTTTGTATTTCATCGAGTGGCAATGTGGCCTTGTGCTGCCCAGGATGCGTCAGAACGCATCCGAGCTCCTACATCTTGGAAAGTCAAACCCTGTTACACATTTCCTGGCTATGCCCCCTTATCCATCCCGTGCGATTTTTCATAATGAAATCAAAATTAAGCTTCTGCTTGGCCCAATTATACAGGAATGAATTTTTACTTCATGCTGTACTTCATATATTTCTGCCAACTCCAGTGGCCTGCACTTGTAGATTTGAGGGGAAATGAAACTGCGGCGAAATTGGACTTTAACGATTAAATTACGCGGTGGATTGACGGCTTACTTAGTGCTGGGCCGACAGCCGCGTGTCTCTCACGAGCCGTGTTCAGGCGCTGCACGCGGTGGCTAGGGGTGCGGTAAACCTCTCGGTTAACCTCCCGTAAACTCTGGGGTAAGCCACGTTCCTGCTGCGTCCTCTACTCCGTGATCTCCCGTCTCGCGGCGTGAGCCAGACTCGCAACCTTAGACTTGCGTTCGGGACCAGACGCATTGGCGTGCGCGCGTCCCACCTCCGCAAAAATGTAGAACATCCTTGAATGCGGCACCTTGCTCAGGAAACCAGGCACTGACCCCCTCCGCGTTACCAATTTGTATTTTGCTGAGCAGTCGTGTCCACTAAGGCTCGGGTTGAAGAGCAGCTGATTAGCACTTATGACGGGGAGGGGGTCTATATAAACTGTGCTGTTTCTGCGCCGACCTTTCAAAAGTGGCATGCATGTAAGCGGGAGGAGTAGCACTACCACACACTCTATTGCTCTAATCTAAAACAGCACATACGCCACCAGGGAAAAAAAAGAGACAGACAGCGTTTGTCCAATTAATAGGGCGTAACATTAAACTAGCGCACAGGCATTGCCGTCCGCGGTGTAACGGTCATCAGCGCGTTGGACTTGGCAACTCAGAGGTCACCGGTTCGAATTCGATCTCCCGGCGCTGCAGTGGTTAAACAACGGTTGCTTTAAATCGTAAACAAATCTTGCCCATCGCTGGGTACAAGCCCAGTGAAAGTTGACAGGCGGGGTCGTGTGTCGTGTGGGGAAAGAGTGGGGTGCTCCAACACCTTCCAAGACGTCTGGCTTAAAATAATCTCTTGGAGGGGCTGTCTCCAAGCTGCCCTCGAGTAGAGGTTCTTCTGGTAGCAGTGGTGTGGGTAGCTTTACCTTTTTTTTAAATGAAACTGCATGCACTAAGCATACATAGCCTGCACCTCATCACTCTAATAAAAGCTTCGTTTCACCGGAATAACTTTGCTTTTTAGTGCAATCGTTGAAGAATTTATTTATTTACTCATGGGCTGTGGATAATTTAGCAATAAGCAGCCACATATGCCGTGTTGAGCAAGGTGGGAGGGCTGGCAGGGGGCGGGGTAGACAAAATATATTATGCAATTGTTTGCAAGAAATATTTTGAAATTGTGAGTTGGCGCGCCTGCCTGCCTTGCCTGCCTGCGTGCGTGTGCGAGCGTGGGTGAGTGCATGCGTGAGCGCGTGTGCGAGTGTGCGTGTGTGCGAGCGAGTGCATCCGTGTGCGAGTGCGTGCGTGAGTCCGTGCGTGCGTGCGTGCGCGGTGCGTGAGTGAGCGAGCGATTCCTTCGCTCGTGGCGCTGTGCAAGACGCGGGGTCAAGCGCGGGGGGGTGGAGGGGGGTAGAGCGCCCGAGTGTTTACAGACGCGGCGTGGGGACCGCCGACTCCTTCGTGTTCACACGCCGTGGCTGAGCTCAGCTCCGTCTGGGGCCCAAGGGTTTTTAAACGCCACGCGGCATCGTGCGTTTCCCAACGCGCGATGCCGCGCGTGCGGACGGAAAAAAATGCTGCCGCAGCGCTGGGAAGGAAGCGGTCTTCGTCGCTCAGGCGGCGCTGACTCAATTCGCAACGATGCCGAAAGCTGCTGGAGCACGCAGCCGTTACGCTGCTGCGGATAATGCTGCTGCTGCTAACAAGTCGAAAATCGCCACCGTGGAAGCAACGGTCAGCACGCCGGACCTGGCGATCGCTCGCTCATATTCAATCTCCCGGTGGGGCAGTTGAAGAAATGGGGGAAAGTTTTTTCTACTTGAAATCCACCACCTCCCCCACTCCATCTCTGTCCACCGAGCAGTATAAAAAGGGGTCAAGACGTCTGTCCAGTGTGGAAGAGTAGGCCAAATACTATCTAGAGGGGGGGCACCTTTGAGCTCCCGCTAGCGAAGGCCCTTCCGACAGCAGTGGCGTGAGCCGGCAATTGCAGGGCTGCACCTTGACCTTGCCCCCCCCCACCCCATGCTCCCTCCCTTTTCAGTGACATTGCAGCCCTCAAATATTTTTCTCTCCGCTGGTGCAACAGCAGCAGCAGCAGCTTATGTATTCTGCACAAACGTAGAAATTGTGCAAATTAATCTTCGTCAGGGATAAAATAAAAAAGTTCTACCAAGAAGAGGGGTCTAAAATGGAGCTGGCGAAAGGCCTCCACTGGTCACTGGTTTTAATGACCCAATTGGGGGTCAATTAGTGCTTGAGAAAAGGCAGCTGACTTGCAAGAGGTAGACCTCAACTGGACACGTCACCTTTGGTGATGAATGATCCTTCGACCCCTGGAGATCGAGTCTATACTTTTCTGTTTCTCTCGCGCCCACGGGATTGAAGCCTGCTGGTGTTTTACGTTTGCCCCGGTTTCTCACTGCTTGCAAGACGAGCGTTCGTTGCAACAGTAGCAGCCGTAGCAGCAGCGCCGGCGACAGGGGCACACCGTGGCGAGAGAACGTGGCGGTGGTAGTGGTGGCGGTGGTGTGGTCAGAGTTGGCCGGCGTCTGTCGATTAGCCACAGACGTACAGTGCGTTGTGGCTAAAAATAGTCTGACCCACTGCTCATGCACGGTATCATCTGTGCTGCCTCGGAGCGTAGGGGGCACGAGCGCTAGAGGGAGAACAGTCACCTTCTTCCACTACCCTGCTGAAAGTTCAGGCCATCTCCCCTCCACCCTCTCCTCTAATTGTTACATTCAGTTCTACAAATTTAGTACAGAAATAGAGGACAATTAAGCGATGGGCATCGCAGCCTTTCTTCACAAACACGGCAGTGAGAGCCAGAGCAGAACGCACGACAGCCGCAAGCGGATTGCAACGTTACTCATTCTGCTTAGCGTTCAACATTTGTTTTGCGATCATTTGACACTGGCGAAGTTGTGCCCCAACTCCCCCTGCCCTCTCCCAAGTGGTCGAACTGTCCCTGTATAAGACGGTGCTTCTCACCACACCAAGAATGCGTACTTGCACTTTTCACAGCATGGTTCTTTAAAACGCGACATTTCCACGGAAGGGGAAGCGGCAGTTACCACGGAATGTAGGACGAATAGCTTTCACTCTGGGGCTCCTACACTTCCATTTCTTCCGTTGGCTCCCCATTGATGGGTGCCACGGTGGCGAGATGTTAACTACCTCGCCTGGTATGCATGAGGTCGTGGGCTTCGATCCTGATCCTAATGCCTGCTTATATGGACTTTGCGTGTCTCTCTCTCCATGGTCGCATGGGTTTTTCTCCGGCTCCTCTGGTTTTTCCCTCCACATTTAGAATCAACATGCGTTTATAGCATCTGCCTGCTATACATTTCCACACGATAAGCAACTTCGTTGATCTATCATTTGTGGCCAAGTTGCTTCTGAAAAAGAGCTGTATACCTCAGGGAGCCTTACCTGGCATGCCTTACGGATTGGCGTGCGTTGGTCCTGCGGAACTGGCCATCACTGCTCCCGTTCGCACGGACAAATATTCCCGGCACTGCATCAAAAAAAACAATTAGGGTGCTTGGCAGGGGATGATGCGGTTCCTTAAGCTGTGCTTGGGAAATGTTGCTACGAGTTAACGCTTTGCTGGCCTAAAAAAAAAAATCCGTGAATGAAATAAGAAATGAATCCTCCATTCACACAACACACACCTCCTCCTGCCCCTGAAGCACAATGAAAAAAAAAAACCTGCAATACGCAACGTGTTTTTGGCCGACCGCCGCAACAGAAAATCGTAACGCATGCGCTGTCGCTGCGCATTCTGTGGCTGGTGTCGTGTAATGTTCGCCACTTTTTTCAGTGCCCCAATAACAACCACATACCAAAGTTCTGCTGCATGTTGGGGTCGCATAGCCAGACATGGTGCGTTATTAAAGAGTTCTTGATAGCCTGGGACATTGCGCAGTGTGTCAATGCCACCAACGACATTACCCAATACCACCACCGACTACCACCACGATACCAACACGGCTACTGTACAACATTCTGGCAACCGCTCCTGCCATCGCTACCAACATAACCACGATCAAGACCACTGCTACTACTACCAACAAAGTTACTATAACCAGCACCACCACCATTACTACCAATACCCCCATCAACACCACTACAAGCAAAGCTACCACTAGCAGCGCCACCACTGCCAACATCACCACTCTCACAGCAATATCAACCACTCCTCTCAACACTGCCACTACTAACACTACCACCAACATTACAACCACCAGTACTACCCCCACTACCACCACCAGCAGCCGCAGCAATAACACAAACACCCTAACAAATCCTCACCATGACGACCATCGCCACCACCACCCTGCTTTGTGGCTAAATTCATTTTTGTACATTCTGCTGAGGCCTATTCCTTATATTGGGGGTTAGGGAACAGGCTTCATGGCTGCACATAACGTGTTCTTCACGGTTTGGGAAGTTATGTTCTTGACATAATTCAAGCACTGCCTTTAGCAGCGGCGGTAATTCGACAGAGATAAAAAAAAGTATACGTGTGCAGACCGGAAACAAATAACATTGTGTACGCAAACGGATACGTTCAACAGTAACACATGATCCACCCCCCAGAATGCTTTGCATGTCAAGATGACATGTCAAGATGACACGCCATATCTCCTTGGGGGTGTCCTGTTATGATTTGCTGTTAAATGCTTCGAAAGTTTTAGCAGTTTTGCTCAAAAGGTCTCCAAAGTGTTTTTCGCGTTGTCCTGCAGTGCTGCAGTAACAACCAAGGACACATTTGACCACTGCTTTGCTGCGGATAACATTCATTTGCACATATAACATCATCATTATCATCATCGTCGTCGTCGTATGTCACTACCAACTTAATGTGAAGTTGCTTCGTATGTTCACGGTCATTTATTTACAATGATTTTCCATCAAAAGTGTTTACACATTGCTTACGCATTTCTTTTTGCACCACGTGAAGCCCGTTTAGAGAATCGTGGAACCGTTTCTTTTCGCCGTATCAGAGAATTAAACTTGAACTTTGTTCTGGGCTGCGTAAACATAGCTGCGTATAAAACCGCCCACACATAGGCAGCACGATATTTTGATGCAAAACAAATGGCCGAGGCCAAGGGGGGGGGGAAGAGGAGGAGGGGATGGAGAGAGGGGGGTTAAGTATCAGGGGGTGAATGGAGCTGTGAGTCAGCAGTCTTTCCTGACAAAGTGCTGATATCAGCCAACCTTCCGCAGAGAGCGAGAGAGAAAGACATAGCCACTGGCAAACTATCTAACTGCAAAAATAAACTCCGGAAGCAATAGTTGATTAAATAGTTTACTGCTCCTTCGCCATTTTTGACTGAAGATGAAGCTAAACAAAATCCTACATCCTCATCGCATAACAACAAAGCTCATGTCCCCCCCCCCTCCCTGCCCAGCTCGCCGCCGCCCACTCACAACATTTATTTATGTTTTTAAACATGTTTTCTGGACAGTGTACATGTAACGATAAAAGGATGTAGCTTCGTGTGGAATCCGGTTGCTTGAACGTTTCTGGTTAAATTGCCGTGGGTTTACGACGGTAGGGTCAGACCAGGGTCACCCGACGAGCTCTGTATTTCACGCTAAGAAGAAATGACACTTCTTACATTTTTCTCTTTCTTCTCGTCGTCACACTGTGTGCCCCCCCCCCCCCCCCCCGTTGGCCGTAAACTTGGCAGGAAATTGGCTGACGCACACGGTAGCTCCTCGGAAGACCTGGGGACAGAGGCTTTTTGTGCTAAGCGCTCTTAACCGCCGCTCACTCGTAAATCCCCTGGCATGACAAGGAGCGGCAATTATATTAAAATGCATTCTGGTTTATTTAGGGTCAAAACCACGAAGAAAGTTTTATTGGCCCTGCTTAAAAAGCTTAAATGCGCAGCCCTGCAATTGCCCAGTGGCACCAATGCCGGCAGAACGGCTTCCACTATGAGCCTCTCCACAACACAATGCGTTGGGCCGAGTCTTGCACGCCAGCCAGACGTCTTGAGAAGAGGTGACAGTACCGACACTTTACCCCCACCATACGCGACGCGCCCACCGACTAACTTTGGTGGACCCATTAATTGACTGCTTCGTGACGTGATCTATTGAGGGCCATCGTCTTCGTATTCACGTGCATTGCGGCTCTTGAAATAGTTTTAGTTATCGAATTCGAATAAAAAAATGAGAAGAGAAGAAAGTTGATTGGATAAACTTTTGCACTGAATCATTGGTGTCTTTTTTTCAAGAGGGTCCTGCTTTCAGTTTTTACTTTAAAGAAGTTTTCAGCCAATGAATTAACATTTAAAAACTGTCACACGCGGAGATCGAACCATACCGGCCACCTCTGGGAGTCCAGTGTGCTAACCATTGCAACCAGAGCTTTACACAGCTCGTTAAATTAGCGTTGTGGTGTTAATGCTTCATTACGGGATGCCATCTTGGCTCATGCGTACATTTATTCGCGTATACTGGTGATTAGTGGGAAAATATAATTTTGACAAGTTTATCTTAACTCTGCCGCGGAGGCTGGATGTGTAATTTACCACCTGCTCACGCGTTGCCCAGTTCTGTATGTGGGAGAATCTATTTAGCATTTATTGACATTTAATTCTGTGTTGTGTTTGTGTGCTTAGTAAGGCACAAGGCAGGCTTCGTCATTCCTGACTGCAGTTACTGGGAAGTTCGTTTTTGGAAGAATTTTTTTTTTTAAACCCCTTCAAATTTGTATTGAGATGCAGTCACATTCCATCATCATCATCATCACCAGCCATGGTCAATCCACTGCTGGATGAAGGCCTCCCCAAGCAGTCACCACATGTCACGCTCCTGCGATGTATTAATCTGGCTAGCATCTGCACGTGAGCTAATTGCATCGCTCCATCTCCCTGGCAGGCTACCTCTTGGATGTGTTCCATTCCTTGGCTGCCACCCCTTCATTATTCTTGACCATCGGCCATCATCCCTTCTGGAAATGTACCCTCTCCAAGCCCAATTAAATCCATTTACAGCAACTTTTTTTATGCGAACTGAAACTTCAAAAAATATGTGATGACGCTTTGAGTGGCAGATTTGTGCCAGTAAGTGCGTGGCTTGCAAATGGAAGGTTTCAAAATTTCAAAAACCCAGTTGGGGGCTGGCTTAGGCCATCATCCCTCCATAAACAGTGGTTGTCCTATGGAAAGACTCTTCCTCGCGCCACGAGGATGAGGAAAAATCCACCGGGGTCTCACGGTTGTAAGCAGAAGGGTGCCCGCTCACGCCACTGCTAGGGGAAGGTGCCACAACGAGAGGGAGCTCAAGAGAGGCCCTGCAGAGAGTATTTACGGCCCTGTGCTGGCATGGCCATGATGTAATAGGGCGCTAAAGCACTTTAAAAAATTAGTTTCCCAAGAGGTTTGCTTTCAAATGCAGTCTAAACACCGATCGAGTGGCAAATAAATGGAAACCAAGGTCCTCGTTAAAGGGTGAACTGGGTCACAGCCACCCAAACTATTACTTTAACATTTTCAAGAGTTGTAATTATTGGCAGGAGCTTTCACGCAGCACCTTTTCATCTAAGTGGACCCTCATGGCCATGTCTAATGGTGATAATCAGCGAAGCCTCCGGGCTATTTGCGTTGTAATGATAACGCCGGGAGTTCTCGTGGAGACGAGAAACGGAGCCGGGTGTCCCCGAAGGAAAAGCCCAAGCGAAAGACAAACACATCCCGCCCTTCCCTTCTTCACCTCCCACTCCTTAAGCACACACACATACGGTGGCCGCGGTGGTGACGTGGTCCAGTGGTAGCACGTCTGTTGCTTGTGGCAGAGCTGGGCGGTTCGAATCCCGCGGTCCACCACGGTTAATTATGCGGGGCGGGGTAAAGATTTTAAAGAATTATACGCTATTGTGTGCCGGGCCAAATGTTTTAATATTGCGAAAATTTACTGGGAAACGCACAGCGATTGTCGCCCCTTATTGCAAAAGGCATAGAAATAGAGTACTGAGACTCAGCGATGCTTTCCTGGGTAAATCAGCGTAATAATAAATACTGTCAAACGCATATATGCTACGAACTCAACTACAATACTGTACTACGAACTCAACTACCATACAAGGGGAAGTAGCACATCTCTTGTTTTAGACATTGGGAGTGGGCCTGGAGCTTTCTGTCAGCTTGCTGGAGTCTCTGGGGAGGTCATGACCGCATACCCAACGCAGCCATTGCAGCTGCGCGAGTCACAGTCCTGGACCTCACGCATTTCCCCTCGGCATCACGAGGAGGAGGGGGGGGGGTGATGGCAACCCCAGCTGCAAGTGATGATGAAATTCTTGCTTGCAACTTTAATCAGCTAGACGAGACCAGGCTATTGTGGATTTGAATAGAGTGATTGGATAGATGTATGTCTGTGCAGTTGGAATATGGCAGGTGTAACTTAAGAGATGGCAAGCCGATGGTCAGCGGGCACAACCCAATGATAGGCTCTGGTGCCAAGGACACAGGCCCGCATTCTCTGTTCCATCACCATGTAGTCCAGCATGCATCACCACACACATAAAGAAACACACGCGCGCGCACGCGCATTCATGAACCCCACTTTGGAGGAACATTGTTGTGTCTGCCTGCACTAAATCAGATCCGGAATTGTACACAGTCCAGACGAAAGCTGGGGTCAGAGTTTTTAAGTCTTTGCATATTTGTCTTGTAAGCCCATTCATTAGACTGCGCTGCCCAGGCTAGGCATTCAAGGCAGCACATTAAAACACTGGCCCGTCTGGATATGTATGTGTGTATGTTGAACTTCTTTCACACTGTACGTAGCCAACCATGCTAATTGGAGATGCGGGGGAAGGACAAAAATGCATTTCATGAGAGCCCCATGAAGTGCTCATTATGCGCGGTTATGTCTATAGATATCACACAAGGGTTGCCAATCCACTAAACGTGCAAAACACCAAGACACATCATCGGAAGAAGAAAACTACACGTAAATGCGGGTACGCCAAATAAACGGCCATGTCATGTGTGGTGGAGTAAAGCGTGGGTACGTATTTAACCCCCCCCCCCCCTGCCTCTGTTCACTCAGCCGTACACCACAGTCGTTCTATTGGCAACTTGAGCGTGGTGGGGCAGAGTGTAGGTTCTCCAGTGTGGAGGAGCTGGTCAAAATACGCTCTAGAGGAGCTCTCCCTTCTGGTAGCAGTGGACTGAGCAAGTAATTAACCTTTACCTTTCATTGACCTCTTCGGATTGCCTTCTTCTAAGTCCTCCGAGGTCAAGGGCTCATTTCCTGGGGTGATCGGGCTATTGCCAGTGCAGCTCCCACATGCTATGAAATGACACTTTGCCTTTGCTAATAAGACAGTCGTTAGATATGCTTAAGTCCGTCTTGAAAGCTGAACTCTTTAAACTGGCTTCTACCCCCTAGATCTGGATGTTTACCCTGTAGGTTTTGTTCATTTCCTGCATTCCATACATGGTGGCGCAATGGGATCTATGTAGGAAATGCGCCCTACAAATAAACGTTATGTTTAAGCTTTTAAATAAACTATTTTCTCTATACAGTATATTGTAGTGTAGCTTCTCCCTATTATTTTAGCGAGGTATCTATGAATGGATCAGCCCATACTGTATCGCACCCTCGTCTCCCATTCCCTTCAATTGGCGCGGGGAGTTTATGTTACGCGATGTGGGGGGAGCGGGGAGAAGGGAGGCAATGTGGTAGGTCACGGGGATTAGTGTGAAAAGGCCAAATCGCCCAATAGACTCCCCCCAGCCCCCAAAGGGTACAGCACATCCGGCCAAGTGCCACCGGCTGTGGGCCAGTTGTAGCTGTTGTGGATTGTTTTCCAGGAGCCGTGAATGGCACGTGGCTCCGGCTTGGAACACGTTACATGGTGTACTTGCGTTTCTATCACTCCTTTGCTGAAGCAGCAAACATCGCGCACGCAGATCCGTTAAGGCAGCCATGAGAGCACCGCCTCGAGGCACAACTCTTGTTTTCAACCCTTAGCCAGTGGTGGAAATTCCACGTTCCTTTCGCGTGGGCGAGCCAAGACCTAGGACAATCACTGGCGATTTCAACACGACGTGGTACTTATTTTAACGTCAAAGTCCAGCGTCAGGGATTTCCCTTTCACATGAGCATTGGGGTAGTGCTCACCTCCTGTTTACAGCCCTGAGCCAGTGGTGGAAATTCCACATTCCTTGGTGGTGAGGGGGGCGGGCGGGTCTCTCCAGAGGACAACCACTGGTGACTTTCCCAGAAAGTGGTACTAATTATATTGACACTGGCAGGAAGATGGGCCGATTCAATCCCGAAACCAGAGATTGAACTCTCAACCTTCCGATCGCAAGCCGTTTTGCCCTGCCGCTGAGCCACCTGGCCAGATGCCGGGCCTGACCGTGCTTGCGTGTGAAGTGCAAATCTAAATTTTCACACGCGATTAATGATGTTAAACTGCAAAAACTGAGAGTGAATATTGAAACAACGTTGCCCATTATTTAATGTTTACGTTATACATAATTTCTCAAACATGCGATCGTCCAAATCGACCGCGAGAAAACCTGTAACCTGAAAAAAGTTCGCGAGCGGCGTCGCTCGCAATATAAACAGGGGTCCATTACTTGGCTGACCTCCAAAGGGCCGATCTCTGTTAGAGCCATAAATCTGCCCGAATTCAAGTGAAAAATCTCTGTGCCAAATGCCAACTCGGTAGCATTATAGGGGCTTCTGGAAACGATCCATACAAGATGTTCCCAGTCAAAATGTTATGTTTGAGGTACCATAAAACCAAATGTGGGCAAACACAGACTCAGTCGGGGAGGCCGAGGTGGTAGGGGGAAGGGAAGCGATAAGGTTTGTGCCGCTGCCTATCTGCACGAGGTGTCTGTGCCACTTTGTTCCTGCCCGTTTTACGAGACCCGTTATCTTGGAGTGGGGGCCTCCGAAACTAAATTCTAAGCAGCCAATGTCCGGTTTTTTTTACGAAGGGGGAGAAAAAAACTCCAGTGTTTATTTTACATTTTTGTTGAGTCATAAGATGCTGTTTTGAAGTAACAAAAAAAAGGACAGTTACAGTACGTTGAGTTGAAACATACTTTTGCGGAATTTTTTTCCTTCCGACTCCACAAAGCGTGTGCAAGCTCGTGTGGTGTTATTTAAGTGAATGTTGAGATTTCAATTGATGCTCCACACATCCAGACCACTTCACCGAACCCTTGTCCAGACACGTGTCTTGACCCCGTGACAGATAAGCCCCCCTCTCTCAAACATTCCAGCAGGCAATCTGAATGAATCTGTTACATAAATCTACATTTTCCTCCAAACTAACCCAACCCTCACCCCCTTTGCCTGCACTTTTATTGCTAAGAAAAATTATGTCTAAATACTGTATATACAGATTGTACTTGAAACAGAATATTACCAAAAAATAATGGCGTGGCCTCTTAAAATCCAGTTTTAAATCACATTTAGAAGCAATGAAATAACACTAGAATTAATCATATACTTTGATAGAACCCAAAATTAATTGTTACAACAAAATGACCGGCAGACTAAATAAGGCCTTTAATCTTATCGACCTAAATAAAGTTTAAGTGTTCTTGCAAGCCACTAACCGAATTGTGATCATATCACCATGTGAAGTTTAATATACGAACGCATATGACATGTTGGCCTAACGTTAATGTCTGCGCATGTGGGAAACTGCAAGACTTAACAGACAGAAGCGTCTGCAAGCACAGAAGTGGATGTGTAGTTTGTAACGATGAGAAGATTCCAGGCCCTATAGACCGTCATTTCCGAGGTCCGCAGAGGGCTTCGGAGCCTTCGGGCTTCAATGATAAACCACGAAGAACTATACTCTTAGTTCTTTCGGTAAAGTCACGTAGGTAAAGAATGAAATAAAAATTAATAAAAATAAAATTAATAAATAAAATTAATAAAAATTAAATAATAAATTATTAATTCTAGATTTGAAGCTTTCGTGACTGCTATGATTCATATTCTTAGGTTTTTTTTCGGTAAAGTCACGTAGGTAAAAACATTAAAAAGTAAAATAAAATAAAAATCACGACGTTTCGGAGGCAACACAAGCTTCCGTCTTCAGGTGGTACCGTCACAGCCACGACAGCTGTATCAAGTAAATGAGAGATTGCAGAAGCTACCACTCCGTTTATATAATGGTTGGAGAGGGGGGAGGGCAAGGTACAGCATACTTTTTATTAATATGGTAAGGTGAGGCTTGAGACTAAGAATAGACTGCATAACAAAGGCTGAGCCCACCGAGTTGTAGCAAAGGCTGAGCCTTTGTTATGGAGAGGTGCGGTTTGTGACTAAACCTGTGACAGGGAGACCACCACTAAACATGATTAAACTGTGATGGTTGTCTGTCAAATAAGATTGGCAAATAAGTGTAGTTAAATCTTTTTTGCATGGTTAATCACATCTTTCCAATGTCCACCACATTGATTTTTTTCAACCGTAATTGACACAAATTAAATAAAAACAACTTTTTCTCTCTCCCAACGATTCAAAGTAACGTTTTCTTACCTCCTCGTCCTCTTCCTTGCCGAAATAACTTGTCATTCAGACGCTGTCTACTCGACAGACCTGCTCTCCACCTGAGGACGGCTGCTTGCGTTGTGGCCGAAACGTCGTGAGAATTATTTTATTATGTTTTATTATTTCCATTCTACGTGATGACTTTACCGAAAGAACCAAGAAGATGACTTTTGAACATCTCGGGACGTTTTCACGACGAGAATCGTCGCCGCTCCAACTGATTCAGGAATCGCGTTGGAGGATCGTGAGGGGTTGTGGGTGGGGGCAGGCGGGGGGAGTCGTAAAGTAATTATTTTGGTGCCGTAAATTGAAGATTGGTCGTCGGGTTTGAATGTGGACGTCGTAAAACCGCGCGCGCGTGCGAATCTGTACTGTCGTAAACCGGAGCGTCACCGTAGAAAGTTTTAAGCCCAAAGGGGCCGTCCATAAATGACGTCACGCACCTAGGGGGGGGGGGGGTCAGACATTTGTGGACGATGTGCTGACGAAGGGGGGGGGGGGTTGAGAAATGTGACGTCACATCAAAATGCGCAACTTTAAATAAATGTAGAATTGTTATAACACACTTAATTGTTATAACAACACTCCTACAACATCAGAGTGCAGCGCCACATTAAATACGCACTACGATGACAATAGTTTAAAGCGATTTGAAGCATGTTTTATTTTCAAAATGGAAATATGGTTTTGGGGGGGGGTAGAGCTTTGTGACGTCATATTTGAGGGGGGTCTGACTTTTTGTGACGCCGTGTGACGAGGGGGGGGGGGTAAAAAATCGTTCAAAATTCGCGTGACGTCATTTATGGACGGCCCCCAAACTTTTTAGCGGCATTTAAAAATCTAAAACATTCGTACAATCGATACTTCGTTGCACTGTTAACGTTTCGAAAATTGTGGCCATTAAAAAAGAGGCTTTAAAAAAAAGATAAAATCCGGACAATGTAACCACGAAGTGACGGAGACTTCACGGCGCCTGTGCCAGGCTAGGTGCACTTTGAGGCCACGCGAAGTGTCGACGTCTCGCTGACAGGAAGAGGTCTCGGGACAGACCCAGCAGGTGCCATGGGTTGGTGAGAACTGAGATGACCGGCAGATGCACCCAGCTTTGCCACCCGACTGTGTGTTCCCTGTTCCTGTTCCCATGAACAGGGAAAACAGAGTGACAGACACACTCACACTTACCCTTTGGTGATTTCGGTAAAGTCACGTAGGTAGAAAAATAAAATAAAACCAACTAATAATATTTTCGATTTAAAGCTTTCGTGACTGCAGGGATTCATATTCTTGGTTTTTTTCGGTAAAGTCACGTAGAAGGGAAGACGGCTGCTTGCGTTGTAGCCGAAACGTCGCTGAGAATTATTTTATTATGTTTTATTTGTATTATTTTATTTACTTCCCTTCTACGTGTCTTTACCGAAACACCAAGAAGAAAAAAAAAGAATAATATTTTAATTTAAAGTTTTCGTGACTGCAGGGATTCATATTCTTGGTTCTTTCGGTAAAGTCACGTAGAAGGGAAATAATAAAATAATAAAAATATAAAACAATAATATACCACGACGTTTCGATCACGACACAAGCGGTCGTCCTCAGGCAGTGGAAGTGCTGAACCAGCGAGAGAGCTGTTACAACAAGAACACTCACACTTGCTCCATTCTAGTCTGAGATGGTGATGGCGATTCATGGACAAACCACGAAGGGCCTCACTGACCACGCGGGCATTGGCCCTCGACCATCGCACGGAGTGCGCCGCGTGCGATGGTCAGGTGCTGTAGTCCGACGTTTCGCGCTCCACGTGCTGGGAGTTTCTTCAGGAACTGACTCGAATCAGCTCAATAAGCTGTTCAGCATTGCTGGCTGCTGACGGTTTCGCCACTTGTTCCTGATGCTGATTGGAACAGCTCTCTCATTTAGGCCGGCAGATTTAGTTTTTTTACCTTTAGGGAGCGCTATTCCTTTCATATGCACACGTGGTGGAGTTTTCACCCGGCGCTCCGGTTTCCTCCGAGACAAACAGAACACTTTTTCACAGGAAGCTTTTATAGTTTTTTGTAGTGGAGAGTGCGTGGAAAGGAGGCGTGAGGAGGAGGGGAGTGAGACTTGAGGAGGCAGGAGAAAGTCCACGGATGCTTTTGAAGACGGTGAGGTCGATTGGATTAGGAACCTTGGGAGTGATGCATAGCCGTCAACCCAGACGGTTTACCCCGTATTCTTGTGCAGGGAGATTGAGTTTTCAGGTCCATACGGCGTAAAGCCGTTTCAATACTGGCACACAAAAATAATTGTCTATTTGTTTGTGTTTCTCCTATGTGATGGGACTTTGTAGGATGGACGTTGTGATTTATAAGGGACACGGGTTGACCGATAAGGTCTGAATTGGTCTGTAATAAGGTAGGGCACTGATAAGGGGTTGACAGGTATCGTGACGGGAGGGAGTATTGCGGTGATGTGGTGATGTTTATGGTGCGGGTGAGGAATCTGGCAGAGGTGTTTTGATTAATCGAGAGTTTGTAGAAGCGGGATTCGGGGGTGGGGGAGGCCTTTTGAGGGATGGGATGAAGGCACAAAACGACTATCTCGGCACAAAGCCGTGGTAGGGAAATGGTGAATGCGGGAAATTTAAGCTGATTTTGTTTTACCAGGCGAGAGCATGATGAGTCTCGTTCGCACGAGTGACGGAGTCGCAAAATGTACAAAAGCAAAACAAGCAAAGTAGAGCGTTTAAGCAAATAGAAACCAGAACCCAAACATCTCTGTCATATGACAAATGGAAAATATGTTGCACAGATGTAGATAATAATAATTAATATATAAGGCGCCTCTTAATGCATCTCAGAGGGCGTCAAGAATTTTAACGAGGGAAGCAAGTAAGAAGAAACTGGGGGAGAGAACGCCTGATGTGACGAGACGAGAACGAGTGAAAGAGATCAAGTGAAGGCTTTCTAAACAGGTGA
The DNA here is from genome assembly GCF_015708825.2 of Lethenteron reissneri. Lineage (NCBI taxonomy): Eukaryota > Metazoa > Chordata > Hyperoartia > Petromyzontiformes > Petromyzontidae > Lethenteron > Lethenteron reissneri. The sequence goes on along the minus strand of NC_083820.1, from coordinate 10,404,613 downwards.
TGGCTGAGGGTTCTTCGGGCGAGACTTTAATTGCACCTCCATCGCCTTGGGACGGATTCCTTCACCCTCCGATGGCAGAGAAATCCCTTCGCCCCCTGCAGAGTTGCGATTGTGATGAGCGGGGGGGGGGGGGTGTGAATGTCGTAGTAGCCACGACCTCGATTGATGAAGAGCGCGTCACGGCCGTGGTTGGTGCCGCATGCAGCTGGAGGACTCGGTGAGGGTGGAGGTGGCGCCATCGCAGCAGCAGCAGCGGCAGCAGGAGCAGCAGCAGCAACAGCAGCAGCAACAGCAGCAGCGGCAGCAGCAGCAGCAACAGCAGCAGCAACAGCAGCAGGAGCACGCGGCCGCCGCCATGCTGGAGATGGGCACCAGCCTGCTGAGTCAGACGGCCGAGCAGACGCGCAAACTCACCCACATGGAGACACAGGTGGGGGGGGGCTCACCCACATGGAGACACAGGTGGGGGGGGGGTCACCCACGTGGAGACACAGGTGGGGGGGGGCTCACCCACGTGGAGACACAGGTGGGGGGGGGGTCACCCACATGGAGACACAGGTGGGGGGGGCTCACCCGCATGGAGACACAGGTGTGGGGGGGGGGCTCACCCACGTGGAGACACAGGTGGGGGGGGGCTCACCCACGTGGAGACACAGGTGGGGGGGGGGGTCACCCACATGGAGACACAGGTGGGGGGGGCTCACCCACATGGAGACACAGGTGGGTGACTACGGGTGACCAGGAGTAACTGCGGGTGACTAAGGGTGACTACGGGTGACTAAGGGTGACCGCGCGTCGCGCCGTGGCAGGTGCTGAACCAGACGTCGCGGCTGGAGATCCAGCTGCTGGAGAACTCGCTGTCCACCCACAAGCTGGAGAAGCAGCTGCTGCTGCAGACCCAGGACATCGGGCGCCTCGCGCAGAAGAACAAGTGAGGAGGAGGAGGCCGCCGCGTCGCGTCGCACCGCGCGGCCGTCAGCTCGAGACGATTGTCGGCAGCTCCTCAGTGGCGCGGCCGCCGTGGGTACAGGGAGGGACTCCCCCCCCCCCCCCCCCCCACTTGTTTAGCCGTGGCCGAGAGACGCCTCCAATGCGCGTCGTGCGTGTGACCGTCCGCACCTGCCCCTCTCCCCCTCCGCTGCCCACTCCCCCCCCCGCCCCTACCCTCTTCCCCTGGCCCCCTCACCTGCTCACTCCCCCACCCCTGGCCCCCTCTACTGGCCCCCTCCCCCCCTCCTCTGCCCCCCCTCCCCTGCTCCCCCTCACCTGCCCACTCCCCTGCCCACTCTCCTCCCTCCGTCCCCTGCCCACCCCCCTCCTCCCCTGCCCCCCTCCGCTGCCCGCAGGGAGCTGGAGGTGCGGCTGTGGGAGCTGGGCGACAAGCACCACGCGGAGCTGCGCGCTCTGCGCGAGGAGAAGGCCGAGCTGGAGCGACTGGTGGGGAGGCAGAGCCAGGCGGTGGGCGCGCTCGAGCGCCAGCTCGGAGCCGCCACCGCCAACAACTCGAGGCTGCAGCGGCAGCAGCAGGAGCTGACGGAGAGCGTGCGCTCCCTGCTCGCCCTGCTGCCGCAGTACGCGCAGGGTGAGCGGCGCACGCGGCGGCGTCACCCGGGCGCGCCGTGCGCGCCCGGGTGACGCCGCTGAAATCCACGGCCACTGCAGCCGCTACGGCCACTGCCGCCTCGAGCCACCATCACCACAGTCACCACCATTACAGTCACCACCACTACAGCCACCGTCACCACAGTCACCACCACTACAGTCACCACCACTACAGCCACCGTCACCACAGTCACCACCACTACAGCCACCTTCACCACAGTCACCACCACAGCAGCCACCATCACCATTCACCACCACTACAGCCACCATCACTACAGCCACTGTCACTACAGCCACCATCACCACAGTCACCATCACCACAGTCACCACCACTACAGTCACCACCACTACAGCCACCATCACCACAGTCACCACCACTACAGCCACTGTCACTACAGCCACCGCCACTACACTCACCACCAGGCACTCCAGCCACCTCGATTGAAGCCACTGCGCCTAAAGCCACCGCTCACGGTTGGAATTTGTGGAGTGCCACCTGGGGTTGCCACCTGTCAGTGGTTTTTCCAGGACATCCTCTTGTTGAGGTAGCGACTGTAGTTGCTGTCCTGGGAAATATGTTGCTTCAAAACAATAATCCACCATTCAAGACAATTCCTGTATTGTAAGGTATTCTCATTCCCAGGATATGTCCGGGTTTGTTTCTGTACCCCAGAGGTGGCAACACTAGCGTCACCTCAGAGATGGAGCCATGGGGTTGTCCCGCATGCATCACGCGAGCGTGGGATACTGCAGGATGTTCACAGTATAATACATTTAGTGTCTTTTAGAACGACAATATGCATCTAATCAGCCACCTCAGAGGTGGTCATGTAAGCTCAGAGTTCAAAACACTGAGCTGGCACCATTGAGAACCTGCATTAAAATTTGGGTTTCAGCCACCCATGATTAATCCATGTTCTCAAGTGCAAGTGGATGGTTTCAGGCACAAAAAGCTATCATAATATTAAAATTGGCAATATTCCAGCTACGAGAATGAAAGATTGTCTTGACCATCTCGTGACGGTTCCATACACGAGTGTGTGTGGGGCAGTGCGCTCCATGCTGTGTACATCAGGGTCGCCAGCCTGAGCATCCGCAGCCGTGTGCCGTTCTTTAACGACTGCATGCGGTGCGGCTCTTGAAATTAGAAGAATTAGAAGAACAATTGTCTCTTCTTGTTATTTTCGTTGCTGACCCCTGACCACGGAAGTCCAGTTCAACCATGGGCAGGGGTGGGCAACCTGCGGCTCTTTTAAGGACTGGCTTCGTGACGTCATTTATTAAGGACCCATCGTTTCGTATTCAAATTGCATTGCGGCTCTTGAAATATTGAGGGGTTTTTGTTGTTGTTATTACCGAATGCGATACAAATAGCTCTTCTTGTTATTCTGGTTGGCGACCTCTAATGTGGAGGATTAAAAAACCCACGTGGAGACACAGGCGGGGTGGGGGGCTCACCCACGTGGAGACACAGGTGGGGGGGAGTTCACCCACATGGAGCCGCAATGCAACTTTCAGTCGAAACTATTATCTGACAACCACGATGCACTGCTCTGCAAGACTTCCACATGGATTTTTCATCTCTTGGCGACACGCCGCTAGCCCAACTGGAATAAATTGTGAGAAATAAAGACCAAGTGTGAGTAAATAACCAAAAGCAGCCTTTAAGAGCAGCCGAGTATCTCAGAACGCTGTACATCTTGGGGAAGGGCCATGGGATTACATGTACAATTTTGAAGGTATAAAACGTTATACCGCAAACAAGCGGAGGAACTTTATGGGGAAGCCATGGGATTAATATCTGCGTACAGTTTATTTACATGGTAGCAAGGGTGGAATAATTCATGCATACAGTACGCACGGGGATTTGCGGCACAGTTCTTTGGGGAATGAGTGGGAAAATTAGTCGGAGGCGGTAGAGAAACAGAAAGTTTCAATTCCAAAATAAATAGCGGGAGGGAATTTATTTAACCAGGTGAGGACCTGCCTAAATACGCATCAATCCTGTGGCGAGGGAGCCCCCCCCCCCTCCTTGTAAGGTGGACAATAAAAGTAAAGAGGCAAAGGTGCAGCCCTGCAAGTGCCTGTGTATGCCACTGCTGATGGAAGGGCCTCCACTCCACTAAAGGGAGCTCTAGAGAGAATCTTTCAATCGGAACTCTGGCCTACTCTTTCATGCTGGCCAGACACTTTGTAAGAGGTGTGTGTACCCGCGATTTACCGGACCATATGCGACCTGCCGATGGATTGCGGTGGACACATTTATACTTTTCGGTGGACAGTGGCGTGGGCGGAAGGACAGAGGCGCGAGCTGCGGGGGGGGGGGGGTGGAATTTAAGAAACCTGTAACATTTTTATTGGTTATTTCGATAAAGTCACGTAGAAGGGAAATAAAAAAATAAAACATTTTAAACAATAAAATTCTCACGACGTTTCGATTGCAACACAAGCAATCATCATCAATTGTGAAAACCACAGCAAGAAATTTTGAAAAAAGTGGCGGTTTTTTTTTCTTCAAATTTTCTTGCTGTGGGTTTCACACCTGATGATGAATGCTTGTGTTGCAATCGAAACGTCGTGAGAATTTTATTGTTTTATTTTTATTCTTTTATTATTTCCCTTCTACGTGACTTTACCGAAAGAACCAATAATATGAATCCCTGCAGTCACAAAAGCTTTAAATCGAAACCTGTAACATTGTTTCGACTGCCGTGCCATGATTCAAGCCGCCGATCTCTGGATTGCATGTTCAATGTGCTCGGGCATTAGACCACTCTGGGTAGACGGGTGGACAAGGCCTACCTTTGAGACCAGTTCTAACAATGTCTGTGAATGACGAAAAACTCAGATGTTAGATGGAAAAGTGCACGCAATTATGAACTTTCCTAAACACATACCCCACGCTTCGAGCTCAGATCCGTGGGATACTGCACCTTGGAATACTTTTGCATTCGCTCTTTAAGTTGGACAGCGCTGTTTATTTTCTCAAAATTGTTTGAGAAACCAAATATTATGAAATGCGTTTATCGGCCCGGCCAATAGATTGCTTGGCCCGCATCACCCTACCCGTTGCGCTACCTCTGATGTTGGCAAGCGCTGATTTAATTTGCGATCCAAACGAATTTAAATGTTCGGCTCACGGCTCCTCCGGGAAGGGCGTCAGGAATGGAGCTTAGGTTTCGGCTGCCACGCGTGTATGTTCTGCTCACGAGATGAGCGACGTTACTTACATTGAGGCAAATGGAAATTGACTTGGCCTCGGCCAGTCATCGTTTACGCCTCTCAGGTGAACGTTTGGCGCCGACCAGTTAATTCTGGATCTGGGCCAAAAAATACTTCGGAATTACAATTGTTTTTTCTCACGAGCATATTAAGAACAACCTTCATGCATCGTTATTGTCATCGTCGCCGCCACTATCGCCACCATCACTACCACAACCAGCACCACCACGATAATTATTGCTGCTACCATCACTAATCACCGCCATCATCATCATCTAATGTCTAACCATCAATCACTGTTCTGCGATGCCACAATCCATCCCACTCCTGCACACGAATGGATCTTATGACTCCATCTGCACGGTGATCGTCCTCCGCAATTCTGCTGTTATATAAAAAAAAATTCATAGAGTGACGGAATGCGTTTTCTGGTTGTACGGCTTATTGTTTGGCAACGTCTTGCTCCACGAGCTTGGAGCAACCTCTTCTTCTTGGTTCTTTCGGTAAAGTCACGTAGAAGGGAAGTAATAAAATAATAAAAATAAAACATAATAAAACAATTTTCACGACGTTTCGGCCACAACGCAAGCAGCCGTCCTCAGGTGAAACCCAGGTCCGTCGAGGCGACAGAGCTTGGAGCAACTTCAGGAACCGAGTTCAGTTCCAAGTTTGAACCACCCACTCACACCCCGAGGGAGCTCCCTGCACATGGAGTAAAACGTCTGACATCTCGCATCGGGAGAGCACGGAAGGGCGCATCCGCGAAAACCTACGCGGTAGAATAACGGGAGTTGTAACGGTTGCGATGAATGTTTCCGACACGTGAGCGTAGCGCGCAACTCGACGGAATCGGCGCCGCCTTTTGGTAAACGTTTCACGGCGTGGCGTTCACGTTGGCAGGTCACGTTGTGCCCGCCGCCGTCAGCAAGGAGGAGCGAGTTCCCTTCAAGAGCTGCGCCGACGTGCACGGCGCAGGCCTCACCAAGAGCGGCGTCTACACCGTGCAGCTCTCCAACTCCTCCGAGCCGACACAGGTCAGTATATTATCACTTGCGACAAGTAAACCAACGTTGCAGAATATCGGTTCATGTTATGCATATATATGTGTGTGTGTATAGCTAAGAGACACCCACAACATACCCACACCGAATATTTATATCCCCTTAATTTATTTGCGAGTGTGGAACAGAAGGCCAAATACATTCACCAGCGGGCAGGTTAATGAGGTATACAGAGCCATTGTGCAATGTTTATTCGTGTGCGGTTAGATTCAATCTGCCTGTGCGGAAGTTTAAACAATGGGGCAAGAAACTCCCCCCTTCCCCTCGCCCCTGTCCACCCAGCAGTATCAATGGGGGGGGGGGGGGGGTCTGGCAGAGGAGGCCACAACACCCTCTGGCAGGGCTTCTCTCTTGAGCTCCCTCCAGTGGAAACCCTTCTGCCAGCAGGGGTGTAGGCATACAATTGCAGCGCTGCTCCTTTGAAAATAATAATAGGGCCTTTCATTGTCTCACTTACAAGGTCCTCTTGCAAGAGGATTGATGCGTATTTAGGCAGGTCCTCACCTGATTAAATAAATCCCCTCCCACTGTTTGTTTTGGAAGTAAAAGTTCTCCACTGCCTCTTAAATACTGTGGAAACATATGGGTGGAGTTAAACTGATGCTGTTAACACATGATGCTGTCAGATCTTTCTTCATGTAAAAACTCGATATTTCCTGAAGAAGGCCAGAGGGCTGAAACTTCTAGATTTTTTTTCTTTAACTTGTGAGCAGAAAAGCGTATGTGTCAATAATCGTTTGTATGTTTTATTATTACGATGCCTGTTTAACCGGGAAAGCCTCACCGAGTCTCAAGACTTTTTTGCAGGAGGGTCCTGACAAGTATGCGTAGGATTGGGGAATGTTTTGCTGTGTAATCCCAATTGAGTAATTTGCAGGTAATTTTTTATTAATTGGGATGTTTAGCCAACATCAGTCACATTGTGTGTGTGTTTTTCGCTTTGAAAAGACACCGGAAACCCAGAGGAAGCACACGCACACAACAGGGGAACAACCCAGTCGCTTCTTGTTGTGAAGTGTTATCATTGCACCACCCTCCCGCTATGGACTGGATTGACCCATAGGCTAATGAGGCCCTCATATTTTGTAGGCCCTCCATTAGGCCCTCTATTCCACATAGAAGCTAACGGCTGAGCGACGTTAGCGCGACCATTTATCTTTGAATCACAATGACATCATTATTCGTGACTTTAAAAGGGGAAAAAATTGTTCGGAGAAATTAGTGTAGTGAGTGATGTATGTTTCCTGCATTGACCTTGAGTCGAATGAATGTGTTAATTTTACGCAGGTAAATAAATGTTTAATGACTTCGTAATTTTCGTTGCAAAATTGTAATACATACTTAGGCCCTTCCCTCCTATCAACCTTTGACCCCTCATAACCTTATTCTGGGCCTACCTGCTGCCCAGGTGCTTCTAGGCCATGTAAGGAATGATTGGCCTCTACGAACCTGGAAGTGTGAATCTCTGCGGCTCCCTTTGACTGTGCTGGCACGACGGTCCCTGTGGCTCAGGTGTGGTGCGACATGGAGACCAGTGGCGGCGGCTGGACCGTAATCCAGCACCGGAGTGATGGCAGCCTCGATTTTCACCGCACCTGGGCAGAGTACAAGCTGGTGAGAGCGCACATGCAAAACTTTGACCAAAGTTCCCACCATATGGCTTAGCATAGACGGTTAGAGGAAGTGCTGTTATGGAGCACAACGGAGTTGTGTAGCCAGCACTGCACCCAGCCACCTTTGTCTCCCCAGTGCTGATTGGGTCGACCTAGGGGAGGCCCAGGACTGGTTCTCATATCCCTCGCTGCTGACGTTAGCCACGAGCGGCAATCAAACTTGGGTCACCGGGTCCGTAACGGAGTGTGCTCACCACTACGCCACCGCTCCCCACATACGCACGCGTACGCACGCGCGCGGCACGCCATCGCTCACTTGGGAGCCGAGCACACGCACGCGCACATGGCAAATGTATTTAGAAAAAAGCAATACCGCGTGGACAATCCGTAACGCTGACAAAGAGTGACGTGGCAATGAAAAGCAATTACAGGCAAAGGCAGATTACGACATTGCGCAGTTAAGATTACGCGGGGGCGAGCGGCAATTAACTCCGCTGTGCTTTAGTTCCCGATGAGATTACTTTGGACGACAAAATAACCACCTCTCCCCCCCCCCCCCGAGCCGGCAAGGCTTCCACTGCCCACACAAAGCGCGAGAGCGGAACGATCGCGCCGTGCGCTTCGGAAAGCTTGTGCTGCGGTAGCCGCTCCAGTGCGTTCAGCACCACAGCTTGAACATCTGAAACGCGACTCCTCGCATCGTCCGTGAACCCCCTATTCCCGGAGAGCGTTTTGAAAAGAAAAAAATCTGTCTTTGAAAACACAAAAAAAACCGCTTGGGTTTGCCTGAGGTTATGCTTCGTGGGTTCACTTGAAACCTCTTGAAATGAGTCGCTTTCCTCTTTGGTTGCTGCGTCGTCAACCGGCTCGCCTCTCTTGAGTGGCACAAGATGTTTCTCGCTGAACCCGTGTACAAATCCGGCGAGCGGGGTTGATTGCATTACAGGAGGAAATGGGGAGGGGGGGGGGGCGGCGGCGGCGGGGGGGGGGGGCGAGCAGGGAACAAAGCAGCGGGAGCAGAAGTCGTAACGCTTTCGGATTGTTGCTGAAGTACGCGTCGAGCCGAATTCTTGCATGGGGTGCGCGGCACGGTGCCGCCAGATAGGCACACGCTACATCGACCCGCCGCCCCCCCCCGCCCCAGACCATCGTGCGCGGTGCCAAATATAATTGGCGTTCTCTAACGGCGGCTCTTTTCCCAAGAGCCTCGCCGCTCGCTACATGAAAGCATCATTTAACACGCAGGTTGCCGCAGCCAACAGAATTTTAAAAAGTGAAAAAAAAATCACAAAAAATATTTTGGGTAAGGCCATGTAATGATCTGACCAAAATTATGTCAATAAAATCCTCCACAACCTCACACAGCCAAACAAATTAAATCGTCACGCGGTGTGCAAGCGTTTATAGCGGCAGTTGTTATTGTTTCAGCTTGCTCGCCGGTGAGTTGAATAACGATTCTCACAATTGGTTTATTTTGGCTCTGATCGTGTAGGGGGGGTATAACATGCAATGTAAATCTTTTACTATAACCCTCCACCACCCGACAGAACAAGTTAAGTCAAGTTGTCACGTCGTGGGAAACAATGCCAATTGATTTGGTATTTCAGCAAAACTGAATAAATGTAGAAGAGGAAGCAAAATGTTGTCAATTTTGCACAACGTTTAGCTGCAAATTCCATCCAGCATCGTCAGCTATTAACAAAAGCTCAGCTCTTGAGTGTCTAATTGGCATAGATGCGAAAACACTAATGAATGAGAATAATATAGGTCGTGAAAGGCTATGCAATTTAACAATTCTCACAACCACACAGCAAGGATTATGAAAGCTGGAATTTGTGTTTGAATGTATGTGTATTATGTATGTGGGGAGCGGTGGTGTAGCGGTTAGCGCGCTGCACTACGAACCTGGTGACGATTATCTGAAGCGGTCCTGGGCCTCCCCTAGGTCGACTCAGCCTCAAATAAGTACCTGGTGCGATGTGTAAACATCGCCGCTAGAGAGACAAAGGCGGCCGGGCGTGGTGTTGGCCACCCACCCCCTCGTGTGCCATGCCGGCCTTTATAGGTGCTCGCTAACAGCACTTGTCCCTACAATCTGTTAAGGCTATACGGGGGATCTTTGTCTTTGTATTTTGTATGTTGTTGCCATGTGGTGGCACTACAAAGCCTGTGACCTGAGTTTGGTTCCGGGCCACGGCTAACATCAGTGGCAACGTGGTACCCATAACACTTTTCGAGCTTATGCTACACACACGGCCTTAAATTGCATTGGGCCGTTGAATTCACAGGAAATGTATTCAACGAGTCGCACCTTCAGATAAGTGACTGCTGAACTCTTGCTGGTTTCTAGCAGTCGTCTGTAATCAGGAGGAGGCAAGGGCCTTGAGTTGTTAGGCTCCCTGCCTCTGGAACGCCGCCCTAACTCATATCACGAATGGCTGCTGGCATGATCAAACCTCTTTACTCAAATGTATCAACGTTCGTTTTAGTTATCTTACTTTGACCTCCGTTGATTGGGCAACAGCTTTTTGTGTTTGTATTGTGATGCACTCTGGGATGTTTGGCATGAAGATATGTTCCATCCCTCGGTTGCCACTGTTATTATCCATAATCATCGGCCATCATCCCTTCAAATCGGCGCTCGTGTGTGTTGCAACGTGCGCGTGCCCCCCAGGGGTTCGGCGAGCCGGCGGGAGAGCACTGGCTGGGGAACGAGCACGTGCACCAGCTGAGCAGCCAGCAGGCGCACGTGCTGCGCGTGGAGCTGGGCGACTGGGAGGGCCACCGCGCCTTCTCCCTCTACGAGCGCTTCTCCGTCGCCTCCGAGAAGCAGCACTACCGGTGGGGGGGGGGGGGGGGGGGGGGGGGGGGCACCGTCACCGCCACCGCTGAGAACCCCAAAAAATACGACGTCGTGGGCAGGGCTGGGGACTCGGTAGCTCGCGGGGTTAGAGGTGGCCCCAGGGATTCGTTGCATCTACGCCCCATGGGAGATATGTATATACATCAACATACATACATGTCTGGCCCAGGACTTTATTATTTCTGGATACGGCCACATAAGACCTGCCGACTCTCTGATGTGTGTTATGCGTTGTTCAGATGTTTTGCCGACAAAGACGCGGCACAACCCGAAAGCACACTGTAGCGCTGTACAGCACAACCTTGGAAACCTACACGGTATTGTAAAGGCTTAACGTTTAGAAACGTTCTGCAGATGATATCATATTAGCCACACTAATCAGGTCCTCGAGGGGAATATTTCAGGCTTCTGCTTTTTCATTTAGCGATTCCAAAATGTTTGCGTACTCAGTCACTGCAAGGGTCCCTCCTGCCGTGACAGAAGTGGGCCAGGTGTGTGTGTGTGTGTGTAAGTGTGGCCCCATGCCAAACGTATTTGAGAGTCCTATTCGGTCCTCAGTGAGGAAAAGGCTCCCCCAGCCCTGCCATAAATCCAGTGTTCGCGGCTCCGGTGATGCGGCGTTCCTGTCGGTCCCATGTGATTTCCATCACGCTGGCGCAAGAGGAACTAAACCGACACGTGACTCGAGTTTAGCACCAGAGTTCAGGGTTTACACGCTCGGGGTGTTTGTCTCCCGCGTCAAGCTCGCCGCGCATCGCCACTGAATTCTCTGTGGTTCGGAGCCCAAATACTTGAACACAATAGGGCTTTTGTACAAGGCCTTGGGGGGATGGCTGCCGTGGTGAATTGGTTAGCCCACTGGACTTGCAATCCAGAGGTCGCCGGTTCGAATCGACCTCACAGAGCGGCGGTTCTGCGGTGCAATGTTCTTCAATCCCCACCGCTTCTGTCCAACCAGCAGCATTGATGGGTATGCCGCAGTCGATCGGCAGGTTGCGTGTAGTGGGGTAAAACGTGGGTACTCCCTCCTCTTCCAAGATGTGTGACCGGCGTGGAAGAGGAGGCCAAATGCGCTCTCGATTGACCTCTCCGGGAGGAGGTTCTTACGCAAGCAGTGACAGGGGCAAAGCAGTTGCAGGGCTGCACCTTTACCCTGACCCTTCACAATGCTTTGCCAGCTGCGTATTCGATTTTAAGGCTGACGTTAGCGTGCAAGTCATTAATACGGTGAATTATTACAGTGTCCATCAGCGAGCGTCTAAATTCTAAGCTATTTGCTCCGCTGACTTGGGGCTGTCATCGTCTTCCCACGGAAACGCGCGTGAGCGGTGATTTCAGCCAAAACACGAAGCGGGTCGTTGCCGCTGGGGCGGTCTTGCTTGCGTACGGTCGTTCGCAAGGACTCACGCCGCTTAGCGCGACGCAGTCACATTTATTCACGTCAGTCGCCTTCAATCACCACAATACGCTTCCCCGGAGGTCACAGGAATTTGTGTATCGCCCGAATTTAGTTTTTTTTCTAAGAAAATAAATTCAGGACAAACGGGGGGCGGGGGGTAGGGGGGGCAAGTGGCGGCACATTTCATCCCCGTCTGCCTCACACTTTACTTTTTTCTCTCGTGAAATAATTGTGGAAATTTACGGCCGTTTCCACAAACTGGGCCTGAAAACGTGAGTGTTTGTGCGAATCGCAGCCACCGCAAAACACCCGGCGGTAAGTAAAAGTAAAAAATTTAATACAAATCCACGATCACGCGGAGGATTTTTTCATTTTAATCCGGCGCGACTGTTCTAAAGAGAGCAAGTACTCCCGCTCCCATAGACTTAGTGTCTCATAAATGTCTTTAAAATCTCCCCAGTGCGCAGTTCTACCATCTCTTGGGCCCTGTCATGTTTTTGGCATGTGGTATAAAGAAAGGGGGGGGGGGGGCGGGTGGCTGAACATTGCAAACACATTTTTTGTCCACCCCCCCCCCCCCCCCCCACAAGACATTCTCGGGATCGGAGAAACCTCGGCCAATACAAACGCACCTCAATCGTGCTTTCTCGCGGTCCCTTTAAACGCGCCGCGTAGCTTGACACAGCGCCGTGCCCCAGTCTTGTTTCGCGATGATCCCACAGCGAACGAAAACTTTTGTCACGAATAATACGTCACGCGAAAGCCGAACATGATACAATTCAAGCCAACGTGCTAATTCAAGCGCTTCGCTTCGTGAGAGAATAGCGCGACGTGGCGCGGACGTTAGGGGAAGGCGAAAAAAATGACACGCTGCCTCGGTCGCGGCTGCCGGCGAAACGTTCTACTCAGGGCGGAATGCATTCGTGCCTTTTTACTTTTTAAACGTGACAAGGAGCGAGAGAGAGAGATTTCAATGTCAGCATCATGATGGGCCGCTTTGAGGCTAAGCAGCCGTATCCGTCGTGATATCCAAATGATTTTGCCTCAGACCCGTACACGTTTTTGCCAGGCTTGCAAAATGAAATTCCTGCCGCGGACACATAATTTATGATTCGCGTCATGGCAAAGCAAAACATGAGCTCTATGCACGCACATCTGCGAACGCGTGCCTGTGTGTTCATATGCCATCTGTAAAATGGAACGTCTTTCAAATTAGAACGAAGTTACGTCAATTGGCAAAAAAGTGATTCCTACGCGCAAAACTAATGATCGCGAGTTCAATAAATCACTGCCGTTGGTTGAGTTGCGAGTATGTATATTGAGTTGCGGGCATGTATATTGAGTTGCGGGTATGTATATCTCATTAAGTGCGTACAGGATTCTGTCCCAGTGTGATGGTTGCCTCGCTGCACTTAAGATCCACAGGTCGCTGGTTCGATTCCATATCCCGGCACGACAGTCAGCGTGGAAGAGGAGGCCAAATAATCACGGGAGAGGCGCCCCCCCCTCCTCCTTTGTCTGTCGCGAGCAAATCAAAATTGCAGTGCTTCACCTTAAACTTTTCAGCATGAATTAACAGTGGATATACCTCGGTAGGGCGCGGTGGTGGCGAGATGTTAACTACCTCGCCTAGTATACAGGAGGTCGTGGGTTCGATCTCAACCCTGACGCCCGCTGTATATTTGTAATTTGCATGTTCTGCCCATGGTCGTGTGGATTTTTCTCCGGGTCCTCCGCTTTTTCCTCCAAATTTAGAATCAACGTGCGTGTGGAGTAATGTGGCTGCTATCAATGTACACACGATGAGTAAAACTTCGTCGAGCTATGATTTGTGGCCAGGTCACTTCTGAAAAAGAGCTATGTAGCTCAGTCGGCCTTACCTGGTAAATATTGTTTACAGTTTTATAGACGGGTGGGCGGAGCTGGAGGGGAAGAGCGACCGATGTTTATTCATGAACAACGTCTCGACTGCCACATCAGCATGAGCGGTGTGTGCCGGGGGCACCTCGACACTCGGGCGACGTCCGCTCCGGTTTCGCCGTCGCTCCGAACGACGGGCGCCACCAATCAAAGTTGAATGACTAATTCGCTCTCGCTCCGTACTTCTGCAGGATCTTCCACAAGGGCTACATTGGCACGGCCGGGCGGCTAAGCAGCATCGGGCAGTCGGGCATCGGCTTTAGCACGAAGGACGTGGACAACGACAACTGCGTCTGCAAGTGTTCTCAGTTCGCCACCGGCGGTGGGTGCCCATGCCCACCAAACTCAATCCATCCCTCACCGACTCCCCCAACGCCCCGGTGCCCCAACATCGCCAGCTTCGGCAATGCCCCCCCCCCCCCCATGCCATCCCAGAGCCAGTTCCCCGAGCTCTCGGGATGCCCGCTGCTGCCACGCTCCCCCTGAGACACCCGGCAGACGTTTTTTTTTTTGCCAAACGTCCGTCGTGTCTCAAACGTCCATTATCGTGGGATTTTTTATTCTTCTAGAAAGCGTCATCACCTCTCACATCTCCAAATACTTTCTTCCCCTCCGTGGTCTCCACAACCCCTAGTACAGTCTGCTTTCCACCGAGACCATTCTGCTGAATGTGGTCTCCTGCGCGTTGGTGTGTCTCGCAAAAGCAGCCTGTTACGTCATAGACCAAATATGGCAGAGCCACGTAAATAATGTGTTCGTTAAAAATGTTGTCTTATCAGTGATAAGTGTCAGCGCCTTAGCAGTCCACTGCTGGATGAATGCCTCCCCATCCTGTGTCAGTCATGAGGGCAGTCTTGACCACACTTCATCGCGCTGTTCAAAGCGGGTTGGTGAAGGAGGAGTGCAGGACCGGATCGCATGAGCCGTGGCCAGAAATCCAACTGTTGGGTTGGTGGTGCGCTGACTAGACTATTGGGAGAGAGCTTTTAGCAAGCGGCTGTCAAATGTGGCGCTGGACACGAGGGGGATGGTGATTTGTGTCCGGCACCACAACCAGTGGCATCTGCCCGCCCAGCGGCGGTGTGTTAACGCACCTTACCGAGTGCTCGTTGCGGGAGATGTATTAGCATATTGTGAAACAATTCACATACGTCACGCGATCTCACCACCGTTCCCACAGTATGCTTGAATCACGATTCACAAAATAGACGTTTCATTCCGCTCGCATGCGGTGACAAATTGCTTTCCCCCCGTTCTCTTGCCCTTGCAGGCTGGTGGTTCGATGCCTGCGGACCCTCGAACCTCAACGGGATGTACTACATGTCGGGGATGCACACGGGCAAATTCAACGGCGTCAAGTGGCACTACTGGAAGGGCTCCAGCTACTCCCTGCGCACCACCACCATGAAGATCCGCCCTGCCGACTTCCAGCCGTCCTAAACCCGGCACGAGGCAGCCTTCCTTCCCATACAGAGAGTCACCAGTGGCGCAAAAGTCGCCGTGACTCAATATCCGGCCTCCTCCTCCTCATCCTCTTCTTCGTGCTTTTGTCGGTCAGCAGTTAATGGCAGCAACGTCTCATTGTGACGAAGAGTAAAAAGGAGGTTTTTGTTCCGTTACGGGCGCTTTTACGAACGCGAGCACGCTGTCGTCGCCATTTTCCTTCGTAGAGAAAACCCGCGTCAGGAACCTTCGCCGGCTCAGTCGGCTCGAGATTTCCCTCCGAGTTTCAAATCGACCACGAGAAACGGGCGGCTCTCGTAAGCCGCGGAGTTGTCGCACGACGCCGCTCTCCTTGGCGCTCCCCACCGCCGACAGGAAGCAGGGGATGGTGCCGGGCTTGCACGACATTTGGCTGGAGGGGTGTTTGGCAGCTATCCCCAGGGTGCATCCACCGGCGGGAGAAGCTTCTCGGCTTCGCGAAGGACCGCGCGCTCCACGTCATCCCCATTGGGGGGGGGGGGGGCTCTCACGACCTTATTTCCTTCGCAGTGAAGGGCGAGGGGGGGGCAGGGGGGGTGGTTGTGGGTTCGATACCGACCCTGAATGACGCCTGTGTATTTGGAGTTTGCATGTTTTCGCCGTGGTCGTGTGGATTTTTCTCCAGGTCCTTCGGTTTTTTCCCTCCACATTTAGCATCAACATGTGTTTAGAGTATTTCTATAAATTTCCACATGACAAGCCGCTTAGTTGAGCTATCATTTGTGGGCCAAGTCGCGTCGGAACAAAAGAGCTGGTTAGCTCAGTGGGCCCTTACCTATTAAATGAAAAAAAAAGTTTTAGCCGTTTAAAGTTTTAGGATCTGGTGGCAGGAATGTACGCTGCAAACCCCTGAGCCGGTGACCGCCGCGTTGTTTGGAATCACAGCGGGTTGGGTTAATTCAGAACCAGCGGGTTGGGTTAATTCAGAACCAGCCGGTTGGGTTAATTCAGAATCAGCGGTTTGGGTTAATTCAGAACCAGCGGGTTGATTTAATTCAGAACCAGCCGGTTGGGTTAATTCAGAATCAGCGGGATTGGGTTAATTCAGACCCTTGCACTGTTGTGGATCCACACGGTGGAGCGGGTCCTTTTTTTTCTGGTACGCGCTCTGCTTCGGTGTGTGTGTCACGCTCACTTCGTTCGGAGAATTCCGAGTGAGTTCCCTGTTTGCGGCTGAACGGCGTGATATAATTGGCTGCACATGACCAGGGGCTGTGTCAGAGGAAGGGAAAAAAAACAGCCTCGGTTCATTTCGCTTCCACGTTCTGGTGTTAAAACATTTTAATTTGGTGACATCCCCCGGGGAGGTTATTATTTTGCGGAGTGGCTCAAAGCAAGCAGAGCAAGCAGAGCAAATAGGAATTTCGTTTGAAAAAAAACCCCGAGTTTTCAGAGGTCTTAAATGAGCATGGAGTTATTAAAATCGGAGATACTGTACAATGTAATCACATTAAGTTGAAGTGACGCTTGTGTTGTCTGTCAGTGTTATGCACATAATACTTTTATAACATACAGTAAGGCTCTGGTATATTAAAGGGTATATACTATGTTTATATTGTGGTAAGCTTAAATATATGTTGGGGTAGAGTGGTAACTCAGCTGTTTGCGTGCCGTGCTGTAAACCCTGGGACATGATTTAGTTTCCTGGCCACGCCGATCGTGGCCGGCGTGTGATATTTCAACTAGTTCTGGGAACCCACCTGACCAGCATGGTGAAGTATGGTCACACGACCCCCACGATACGACAGGTGCGGGGAGGACCTTCATCCAGCAGTGGATAAGAACTGTACATTACATTACAAACATATATGTCGCCTTCCCCAAGACTGTGAAAGAAGCAGCTAGATGTTTTGTTTGTTATTATTTTTACCCCAAAGGGAATCTTTACGTGCCCATGACCCCAACAGTAGCTCGTGTTTGCCAGTTCATGGTAGTGCTGGTTGTGTTTACGTGATGCCACCAGCATAATCCAACCGGAGGGGTGGAGTTAGCCGAAGGAATTGCTATGGATTGTAGATTTCGTTGTAGCCAGTTCTTAATGTCAGACGCAACGGGCCCGGAACGCTGTTTTGGGTAATTATTGTTGAGACGCAACCACCATCTCGCCTTAGTTATGTCCCCAACTTACCGCAGTGGTGTGTGCGGTAGTGTCTGTGCGGTAGTGTGTGCGGTAGTGTGTGTGCGGTGGTGGTGTGGTGTGTGCGGTGGTGTGTGTGCGGTGGTGTGTGTGCGGTGGTGTGTGTGCGGTGGTGGTGTGTGCAGTGGTGTGCAACAAACTTGCGTAAATAGTGTTTATGGTAGCCCAGATGTCCTATGAATATAGGGTGCAATGATATGGGATGATTATGGAGTAGCATAGCTTGTATTCGAGTGGCAGTGCCTCATGATTAGCCTACTCCAAGCCAGCCCACGCAGTGTTCCAGACAGAATATCAAATTATAAATTGAGTGCTGGTTGTAGCTGAAGGAACGGTAATCTAGTGATCGAGTTACCACCTGTTCCGGTTTTCCCAGGATTGTCATTTCGTTGAGGTAGCTGCTGTTCTGGGAATCTGTAAGTCTCGGTTATTGTCAGTTGCGTAATCATAATAACAATAATGCACCGCGCATGCCGATGCATACACATGCATTTCCTCCACTCTCGCAGCATCGTGAGACATTTTCCATCTTTTTACCGTGATGTGCCCTATAGTTTTTTTTTGTATCTCAGAGGCGGTGGCCGCGTTTGGAGAATCCGGCACACATGCCTGTTTCAGTAACAGCGATCGAAATTGGATCTGGAGGAGGTACTAAAGACCGAGTTTAATTCCTTAGCTATTATTTTCACGTGTATTTTATTTTACAATTCGTACATTAACGTGTGCCGATGTGCTTTCCGCAATGTTTACAACACTGTTGCTTCTATTAGCAATAGTGGCACTCAATTTAAAAGGGCTTTTCGCTTATTTTATTGCATATTTTTATACTGTACGTGTAATTTAATTCACTTACCACGTTTTCATTGTACAAGCTCTATTATAATAGATGTATACGCACACTAGTATTGTGTGCAACGAGGACAATTCCGAGAGGAACCTTATCGGGAAGATGCGTTCGCTTTGTGTGTAAAGACACAATCATAGATTGCTTTGTTATTTTGTTACTTTTCCTAAAATTTCGACGTTGCATAAAGATTCCAACGCGGTTCGAGGTTCAAACACGTATGAATTGTATAGGCTGGGCACTGTCAATGTTGAATACAGTAGAACCCCGCTCTTATCCACTATCCTATTAACCACAAATCCTATTATCCACGGGAGCTGTAGGGGTCCGCGAACACTCGTATTATCCGCGCGACCATCTTTCATATTTACAATTATACGCAAACTTTTTTTTTCCATGAACGAGTGGAGTACATTTTTACGGATTATAGGATCTGTTACGTTTGCCTCCACCACATCGCCACAAAGACCATGAGAGTCTCCGCTCTACAAAAGGGTATTTAAAAAAAAATTACGCTTTAAGAGCTCGTTGCGGGCTGGGTCTTTCAAAACCCGGCACTGCTGTCACTTAACCCAACACGTGAATACATTTGATGGCTGTGGCTCCACAGCGTACGAATTACATTCGCAGCAACTCTGTACACACTTTACTCGGACTGTGGCGACTTCACCAGGTGTGGATGTGTATCGCAAGTGCTCAGTGAAGCAGGCTGAATATAAACTATTCTCATGTACAACATTAAAGCACGCATTCTCGCCGTAGGCTTAAACAGTGGGGAGCGGTTGACCAGCGGCTAGTCAGCACCTTCATCCAGCAGTGGATCGACAAAACGACTGTCAGAATTTTCGAGCGTGGTTTTCCAGTTCGCCAGGCACTGCTGCGTGGGTAAGCGGAGGGAGGTTAGTCGACACTTTTGAAGATGCCCGCAGCACTGCGCGGCAATAGCTTGAGAGAATAAATTCTCGAAGCGCAGCCCCTGTCCAGAATACCACACTTGGCTTACCAGTGGCTGTGAAACCTTATACGGGTTAGACGGGTGGCACACGTATGGTCGTCAGCATTAATGGGTTAAATGGTAACACGTTAAATCCACGGCTCATGGTTCAACCAATAATCCGGCACTTTTATCTCGCGAAGGAGATTGCTGGCTTGCGCCGAGACAATCCAAAGGTTTGTGCAAGAAACGCGAGATGCACAATTTGTGGCGTGCGGAGGATCAAAGGCCGCTTCGCGAACGCAATCACTGACACGTGCTTTCTCTGGACAGGCTAAAGCGCCTTCTTGGGTGGTTGAGGTCATCACAAGACCCCCTTATCGGAACGTCCTCCAGGCCAGATGTCCTCACGCGTCACGGCAGCGCCTCGGCCATGCCCGCCTGTCTTACCCGTTAAACGCACCTCCGATTAGCACGGTTGGCTATGTAGGGTGCGGAAGAAGTTCAACGTGCGTACATCCAAACGTGGACACTGGGAAGCTTTGATTTGCAGCTTGATGTTGGATTGGTAAGAATGTCAAGCTGAGCTGTGGAGGAGTAGGAGTGGTGGGATTGAATGACTTGCGGTGGCAGTTCATGGGCCAAATCAGAATTTGGTACCATGGGAGGTCACTAATATTTATGGATTCCAGTTTCTGTGTAAAAGCGGATCATGTCATGAATCACAACATACTTAACAAATGAGGTCATTGGATTATTCACTTTAGTAGCGATTAACATGTTGGTAGCAGGCCAGGTGTCTCAGTAGTAGAGCGAACGGCTTGCAATCGGGAAGTTGCTGGTTCAAATCCTGCTCGGGGTTTGACTCAGCCCATCATCCCTCTGGGGTCGATAAAATAGTCACCACTTAGTGTTTAAGTCATCAGTGATTGTTCTTTGAGTAGACTCGCCTTCGCCATAGGACCCTGGAATTTGTACCACTGGCTCAGTGCTATTCACAGGTGATGGGCACTCTCTCAATGCTCATTTGTGCAAGATATCACTTAGACTTTGAAAGATGTTGCTACAACTCAAGGTTTGTCATTTCAGGTGGTTTCAGTGACCAAAAGAAATGTGGTCAGGGCCCATGGAATATTAGTGTTTCCCCTGCATGGCTCTACCCGATGGAGGTTTCACCACCTCCGAGACCGCTAATCCCATCACGAGTCATTTGTGATAATAACCACGGTCCATTTGTATTCACACAACCGCAACCCGCTTAGACAGATAATCACCATTAAACCAGCTGAGAGCCCACAACGATACACATCTTTCTCGAAAAGGAGAACCTGGGAATAGTCGAGGTCAACCCATTTCATGTTTGCGGTAATTGTCACTTAACAAGTCCAAGGAGTGCGCTTGCTCATGTCAATTTGAACCAAAATTCCTCCGGTTTTGTTATTTTAGTTGTCGGTCGCACGGGTTTCGCAAGGCCCCCCTTTTTGCGCGCTTCATCCCTAGAGTGGCGCGAACGAGAGGAGTGGAGCGGCCTCAAATAGCCGGCAGAGTTGGTCGCCGGAAATAAGTGGTGGCCTATATCATCGATGCGTTTACACTTTCATTTATTGCGGCGCTTGCGAGTTAAACGGGCGCGTCGTCCTCGCGTTGCCAGATGCTCGTCCGACAATATGGAATTTGCAAGGCAACCGTTGTCACATTCGGGGTTTAATTTCTCGTGGAATATATTCTGGCACAATTGCCCCACCCGCACCCGCAAACCCCCAGGGTGGGGGGGGGAAACTATATTTTCTAGAGCTCAGCCCCAGGAATCTCCGGCAGAAATGAAGCCCTGGGTTACATCATTATCCCGCATGGTTTATTTAACGTTGTAATTTTGTAAAGACTTGGTCATTGCAAATCACTCTACATTGTAAAGCTAACTAAGATAAAGCAAATGCGGAAAACTTCCTTTTTAAAACATGTGTATGGTTAATATTTTTGCTTACAAAAATGTAAAACGATTGTTGTTTTTTATATATGGCAAACTTATGCATTGATAATAAATAGTTCAATTGTACTTATTTGTCCGTGTAATTAGAAAACCATGTTTATGACCATATTCGTGTATTATTTATGCCACTAAGCCTCCCATGCAGTACATCGAAGATGCGCTCGAACAAAGGGGTACTTGAGATGATTGCTCAGCACGAAGTGATGGCAGACCAAATGCAATGTTCAAAAACAAGTATAGAGAATATGCACAGCACGCGAGAATAAACTAAATTGGAAAGCTATATTATACTTGCAACTACTCGATTTTTTTTCTCCTCTACGTATGCTATCTGAAATCAAATTCTCAAACTTCGTTTTAAAACAGGCAACTTTTGTTGTTGTTGTTGTTTTACCTGTGGCACACCATCACGGGAAGGCCGCAGAGTGAAGGATGTTACGAATGGGGAAGAGATAACGGAAGGCGAAATGTAAGAGGGAAGAGACAGAATGGGACATCAGTGGAAAATGGGTGGATAAACGGGAGGACAGGGTCAGGAAGAGATGAAGATGAGGGCAGAAGAGGCTGCATCAGGGCCTCGACGCTGTTGCACGCAGCGGTGTCTGTTTTCACATGGGGTAGGGGAGAGGGGTGCAGAATGGGGGTGACCACACACAAGTCACGTGATTTAAGGGACGCTTGAGCTGATTGAGAGATAAAGATGTATTGATGAATTGTGGATGTATTAATACTATTTCTGGATAACCAGTGCCACAACTTAACACCCAATTACCCGTTTGGCAATAATTCATTTCAAACGCTGTTGATGTAACGAGCACGGCTCTATCGCTTGGGCGTAATTTATGGCTCGTGACGTTTTGTCAGCGATCAAATGCGGCGCTTGTTGTACAGGCTCACGGTTCGAATCCGGTGGCCGCCCCGATTAATACTGCGGGCGTTGTTAACCGTAATAATACAATCTTCTTCACAGCTGACGTTAAATATCTCCGGACGTCATTCACAAGAATAGGAATAGTATGTGCAGGCGTCAGGGTCCAGATTTGCCGAGTTCGAAAATCGCGGTACGGTTCTCAACTGGGACCATACACGGCAACCATCGCCCCCTGCTGGCAGGCTAAGGCCTCAGGTCATGTGCCACATGGCGTCTGTCCTGGTCTCTTGGGCTCCCTCCTGGTTAAACAAAGCATCGGTCGGTTGGGATGCGTGAGGATACATTTTGGGTGCCACTGATTGTTCCAAAAATGCTTCGCTCTCAGAGCCCTTGCTGAACGTGCCCTCGAGTATTAATCACGCGAGGCGACCGTATAGGTATTGGATAGAGTGAAGTAAACATTCTCCAAATATTTATCTAAATCCAGTTAGGAATGTATAGCCGTGGCACTTAAAAGTTTTTGGAATGTTTCAACTCTTGAGCTGTGGGCAAACAAAGCATTAGCGCATCTCTGCTTAACACCGTTGAATTTAACGTAACCAACATTTCTTTAAAATAAATTACTTAAATCAAAAGAGTGAAGTGTATGTTAAACCTCTCCAAAAAGTCTCTGCATATCCAAAAGATGACTGCACTGTGGTTTTTAGGTAGATTCTAACATCTTGACATCTCAACTTTTCACAGTTATGCCACAATGTGATACCTCCTGCATAAAACGGGTTCCCATACCGATGTAAAATTACGTCGTTAGCCCATGGACCAATATGTCCTAGCTGGTCGGTGCCGCCCAGAGCGGCAAATGCAACCGGTGTCCACCACTGGCAGTGCTCACCACGTGCAGCATGCCCCACGAGCAGAAAGCTTGGAGTATATTACAGCGTCTGGTGTAGACACTCCTGCTACTTATGTGCACATTCCATCGATGTTTATTGTACCCTTCTTGACCAAAAAAAAAACTGTCTCATAAAATGCTACCACCGTGACCTTGCTATCATACACATTGTTGATTTGGATATAAACTACTTTTATAAAATATTTGTTAACGTTTGTCACCATGGGTGGTACCAAATATGCACATTTTGGATCAATGGCTTCAGGACGATTGGAGGTCTGGGAAAAGCAAAAGGCATCGTCTCCCTCTCTCGCAAGCTGCAGTTAAATTGTCACTCATAGTAATTAGACGGCTCATTTAGCAATCACGGAGCAGTCAGCTGGATGCTCGGTGGATAATCAGGTGTAGTATATAAGTGGGTAATCAGGCGTAGTGTAAAGGTGGATAACCAGGTGTAGTGTATAGGTAATCAGGAGCTTCCTCGTACAGGCAGGCGTCTGTGCATCAGTCTCAAGGCTTCACAACATGCCGTGCGTTGCTGTGTTGCAGCCTCAGCGTGGGTCACTAAACGGTGGTTTGACCGCCTGGGCCACTGGGGGAAGAAGGGGGTGGGGGCGGTGGTGTTATCAGAAGAATTTGTCAGCACGGAACCCAGCGCGAGTTGGCTCTGCCAGCGGACACGGGTTGTCTCTGTTTAGTGTCTGCTCGGAGAACGTCGAAGGCAGGCCGAGTGCAGAAGAGATTCGTGCCGTGTTCATCACTCCCGCTGCGCAGCGAGTGTTGTGCTTCTTGACTCTTACCTCCCCAGTTATGTTACTGATTGTGCTATCGGTGTCGTGTAACGAGATGACGAATTGCCGTTGCTCCGTGACTCCCGCACAGCAAATACAACACCCACTCCCGTCCGTGTTTCGAGAAGGGCCCGTGGAAGGTGATATCGCAGAACTAATTATGAGACTCCTCTTCAAGTGATGCTCTTGTCCGCACTTAAAAGGGGGCACATTTCCTCGCGTGCCCTGCTACATTCTCAGAAGTCGACTTCTACCAAATTAAGTGTGGTGGTGGGGGGGAACTAATTAGAATTAATTTATTTTTGTGGAGTCATTGGTGAGTGGGCATAACACTATCAACTCATTACACTTGAAAACCAGGTTAATCACAGGAGCCTGCCAGGTATCGATCAGCAGTGCCAGACTCAGTTCTATCAGTATCAAATCATACTCGTGTTATTTGAGAAAAAAAAAAGTTTTGCCTGGATTCCTGCCTGCCTGGCTGGCTGGCTGGCCTGGAGCCAAGTGCGTATGCGTGGGGGAAACGTCACCGCGCATTTCTGCGTGATGACGTCAACCCGCATCCCACAGAGTTGAGCAGGATTCGTGCGTGCTCACGTCACGTCTCCCCCACTCCCCCACCCCGTGTTTCCTTCGGAAATGCGTGCAATACTCCATCATATAATAATATAGCATTACTATGAATTATATAAAGTTTTGCTGGCTGGAGACGAGAGGAGGGACGGACGGGCGGCCAGTCACGTCCAAAAAGGACATGTCCCAAGGAGGACCCTCCGTGGAATGGGCAGTGAGACTCAATTGTGGCTTTCGGAATGCACATTCGGCACCATTACATCTTGACAAGCGCAGGAGGAGACCGTGGTTACGAATTTCAATTGCGCGCCTTCAAGATCGTTCCACTTTTGTGTGCGGCTTTGGAGGAGAGAAACTCCACATGTGCAATTTCAGCCTTCAAGTCGGCTGCGCTGGAGGCTCGGCGGTAGAGTAATGACAATAAGAGTGATTAAATAATTAGGAGTACATATTACTGCGTTGAACTTTTACACGGCCCAGTGTCGAAATGAACGCTGGTGACAAAGTGAGTTGGGGGGTTAATTATTAAATAAATCAGGGGTTGTTTAAAAAAAAAACGTTACCCCGCGTGAAGCAGAAACATATGGGCTGGACGATTGTTGCTACTCCCATAACAGCTTTGATTGCATTGTGATCCTGAGGCCACTGCTTCTCACAACGATCTGCTTTGTGTGTCTTACAGCGCCATCAGCCGCTGCAGATGCCAGCCTCCGGGGTTGGGTGAGATTGGGGGCGGGCGGGCGGGTAACATTGCAGGTGTGTGGTGGCCAATTTGCGAAGGTACATTGATTTGCTTTGTGTATCTTCAAAAGTTAGCTTGTGGAGAAGACGGCACCGGACTGAAATAGAATTTCCCGAGCGATGTTCTGGACCTGAGCCCCAATCGAATTGTCAGCGGCTGTCTTTTATCAGTTCATGAAGCCAAGGCCTCGGTTGAGACCAAGAACCTTTTAGGTGGGAGCCAGTGTCAGGGCCAGTCAAGGCCGGAGTATCTCGGCTGAGGCCAGTCACTAAGGCTGGCGGTGTCTCTAAGCCAGTGTTCATACTTGATTTGAAGCTTTCGTGACTGCAGGAATTACTCTTTGGTTCTTGCGGTAAAGTCACGTAGAAAGAAAAGAAATGAAATAATAGAGTACGCCGTTTCGATTGCAACACACGCAACCGTCATCAGGTGGAACTAAATTTTACAGAGAGACAAAACACAGACTTCACGAGCTTTCAGAGACGGCGGGTGGGGATGGGCACATCCACCGCTAAGACATCATCAGTGTGTGCGGTCCGGCACACACTGCCAACCATTGGGGGTTGACAGCAGCACGACGATGGTAATGTCACTTATCGTCGGGGAGCCGCACCGAAGGCGACCAGGACCCGCCAGTGACCCGCTGGGCCTCGTAATGAAGTGACACTGCTCCAAGTCAAATGCTGGGACGAGAGAGCTGAGTCGGTGTGCTCGAGCCGGCATCTCGCTCCACGATTGGCCTCGAGGGGCCATGATTTGTTCTCGGTCTCATTGATGTACAGGGACATAAAGCCCACCTCTCATGTCCCCATTGGTTGTTCCACCAGTTGTTATGCAAACCATTACATGCAGGTGATGTGCTTCAGTAATTAAAAATTGTTCATCATATTCAGCCGCGATCAACCCACTGCTGGATGAAGGCATCCCCTCCACCGAGTCAATCGTGGGTTTTTGTTTACTTTACGTAAGCTTGGCGGTCTGTGTGTTCCCAGTAACGTGGGACCGGTTCAGGCACCACTCGTCACTGACATGAACGGTGGCTGAGAATCAAACAAAGAAAAGTATCCGAGTTCGTGGTGCAGCGTGCTAACCACTGTGCCACCCCTCCTTCCCACCACCTGTGTACACAATACAGCAACTCGAATGGACTTCGGGGGTTGGGTGGTTGGTGGTGGGGGGGAATGGGTATTTTGTACCATCGGACACTCCACCCCACAACTCCCAATTGGTGATGGGGCAGTTGTGGAGAGAGTGGAGAGTTTCCCATACCTGGGCAGTGTGCTCATGACCGGCTCCGGTTTGACAGCAGAGGTCTCACTCCGAATCAGTCGAGCGGCAATATATTTTAATCGGTTGTTTAACGCTGTGTGGAAGCTACCTGGTCTGTCGCTCCGCACGAAGTTTCAGGTCTTTTCGGACACGGTCATTCCCTCCCTTTTCTACGCTTGCGAAACGTAGACCCCCCTAATGGAGCATCTTCGCCGGATGGAAACATTTAGGCTGGCCTGCCTACGATCCATCCTGGGTTTAATCAGGCTGGATTGTGTGAGGAGCTCACAAATCCTTGAAAGATCTGGAAAAAGTCCCATCGGTGCTCCTCCGGCAGACAAGGCTGCGTTGGCTGGGTCATGTAGCCCGCATGCCCAGCCACCGCATTCCTAAACAGCTTTTGTTCGGCCGGATAGAGGGGGCTAAACGTGTGCGGCGCGGGCTAGAGAAGAGATGGAGTGATCTGGTACAGGATGATGTGGAGCTGAGTGGACTTGCCGATGACTGGTACCAGCGGTGTCAAGATCGGCCTCTGTGGAGGAGGCTCGTGAAGGACGCTACTGGCCAGTTGGAGGCAGTCGCCCTCCAGCAACAACGGAGGGCAGAGGAGCAACGCTCACAAAATCGAGCGGCTAAAGCACAGCATGTTGTCACAGTAGGGGGCACAGGTGGTGCATCAGCCACTCATCCCAGCCAGTCGACCCGTGGCACCTGCTGGGTCTGCCCCGTGACCTCCTGCCAGCGGGCGTTCGACACTTCACGTGGCCTCAACGTACACACAGCCTGGCACAAGCGTCGTGGTGACGTTACCGCCACTTAGTGGCGAATGGCGCTTGTTGTTGTTGTGTGACAAAGGACGGAGACGCATCAAGCCACTCTCGCTCATGAGCGCAGCACGCGGCACAGAAGCGTAAACCATCATCAGGCCAACTCCGGTCATCCTCGCAGCAGAGGATTCTGGGTGGCCGCTGAACAAAGGCGGTGGTCATCCCATGGCGGTGCTTTTCAGATGCGCGCTTCTGCGGCCGTCTGGAACGTTCTTCGGAAGCCACTGGGAGCTATGCACTTTGAAATCACCTAGATTGAAAACTCATTTCTTTAGAACTGCTTTTTGTGTTTCGTTTGTTGTTCCCCCCACCCCGCCCGTATATGCGATTAGCACAGTCGGCTATGTGCGGTGCGAAAGAAGTTCAACAAACATACATAGATACATACACACATGTCATCACAGTAGCCGCTCTGCTTCCCATGTTGGGTGCACCTGCGATCATTCGGAAACGTCCCGGCTTGGGTCACAAAGGACCGATGTCACGATTGTTACGACAGCGAACATTGTGTGTTGTTATTGTTGCTGTTGTAGAGAGAGAGAGTCAAGCCGAATTTCACTTCACCCGCCACAACGCACCTGCACCAACATCGCTTAATTAAAAGGACAGGACTTTGTGTACGACTCTCATGATTTGTAGTCGCTGTCACGGTGGCACAGACAGCCCCCCCCTACCTTCCAGGGCATCCTGTGTGGTCCGTCTCTCTGCCCAGGCTCAGGTATAATCTCTTCTCTTTTTTTACGTCCCCCACACGCGCACACCTCCGGCGCGAGTGAATTAATCAGTTCACGAATGATGTCATGCGATGCACCGTGCATAGTGCCACACGGGGGTGGGGAGGGGAGTGTAGTTTGTAACGATTTTGGTTTCGGGGCTTGAGAGCTACAAGTCTGGACTATAACAAATGTCACCGAAAATGGGTTTCGGCTGCGTGTTTTGTTGGACGCGATTTGATGGACGTCGCAAGAACTCGTCCGAGCGTTCATTGAACGGACACCTGGAGGGTTTCCGTGTCGGACGTCGTTGTCAATTGAGATGAACCTGCAGCACGATGGTCTAAACTCAATTTACGTTTATACAAGATTCTGGATTAGCCGTGCCTCTCGTGAAGAAAATGAGAAGGGATAGTTCGGAGTAGCCTCCATCCAACTACGAATTGCAATGTGCTGCAATCACAGCACGGTGAAGCATACTTATATAGGCAAATAGTTTTGATCGACATTAATACCGATCATCGGTATACATTTGCATAACCCTCGTGGTAATAGAATAATTGCAAACATCAAAATTTATTGTGACTTAATTGGCAATGTAAATAATAAATTCACTCACTAACTTTTTGTGAATCCCCTACTGGATGAAGGCCGCCTCATGCTGTCCAGACCGTCGGGGTTGTCTGGCCATACTGCACCACACTGGTTCGTGCGGGTTGGTGAAGGTTTGTTGCTCAAGGAGCGGTTCAGATGTCACTCGTCGCTTACGTTCGGCGTGGGCAGCAATGAAACGAGAGTGGCGTCATGGGGTTCACAGCGCGGTTGACTGGCCACTCGCTCCAACGCAAAACTCCAAATTTGACCACGTGTGGTGGATTAAATAATTTGTGAGAGGGCATTAAGTTGAAGGCACTTTGCAAAAACTGTCGGAAAATATTATTGAAAGCAGGCACTAATTGCTGGCACAGTATTTACACGAGTTGATCATTCAGTGTAACTCCTAATCACCATCAAATTCCACCACAAATTTTAAGATCATATCACGACTTACATCTTTCTTCCTGAGTTACCACCCACTTGTGAATTGGCAATCGTCAACCACATTTTTTTTTCTCTCCGGAACAACTCCTCTAATTCAATCTTCGTTTTTTTTTTGTTCGAAGCAATCATTGATTATCAGCAAGCATCGCTTTTGTTTTCTCGCCCCCCCCCCCAAAAAAAAACCCCGGATAAAAATGCGAAAATTTGGAGATATTTGTGTGCGCGCGGGCAAACACACAAAAAAGGAAACTTTCCGCTGGGGCCCTCGGTGCGCAAGGGGCCTTGTCTGGTTAGTATCGCGACCCGGTGCCCTGCGGGGTGCCACGAGTCCTTACAGCGCACACGCGTCACGACGGCGTGGTGCTCGCTTCGCCGAGACGATAGGCCACCGCCTGAGCCGGAGCCGGATCCGCAAGGGGCTCGTGTTTCAGCGGCGCCGGTGTCGTAACAAGGGACACAACATCTGACCACCGGTCTGAACGAAAATTACATTTTGAGCAGCAGCGTCAACGCGACCGCCCGTCTGAATTGCGGCCCTTCGAACGGATAGAGACATGCGTTATTAACCTGACCGAACACGTGCGTGAAGGCGTGGGGGGGGGGATGGGGGGGGGGAGAATGCACCCGTGGTGGGGGTGCAACGGTGGGAATTTTTACCGAAAGAACCAAATAGGTGGGAATTTCTTTGGGGAAAACTGCTCTGGAGATGTCGTGACACGTTTCTTTGTGCAAGCCACACGAAACCGATTGTCCGCGGAGTTTTTTGGGGTTTTTGTCGAGGGTTTGTTGAGTGGGAGGGTGCCTTTTAATTGATGGTTACCGGTACGAGTTTTTCCCACTGTCGGCTCTGGTGGCATATTTCTGCACGAATTTTGCTCGCTGAAGCTTCGTTTCAGCAGGTTCATTATGATACCCCGCCCCCCTGTACCCGAGCAGCCGTGTTATGCGTGCGCGTGCGTGCGCGTGTGTCTGTGTGTGTGTCTGTGTGTGTGTCTGTGTGTGTGTGTCTGTGTGTGTGTCTGTGTGTGTGTCTGTGTGTGTGTCTGTGCGTGTGTGGGGAGCGGTAGTGCAGCAGTTAGCGCCCTGCGCTACGAACCCGGTGACCCGAGTTAGATTCCAGCTCACGGCCAACACCGGTGACGATTATCTGAACCGATCCTGGGCCTCCCCTAGGTCGACTCAGCCTTAAATGAGTACCTGGTGCGATGTGTAAACATCGTCACTCGAGAAATAAAGTCGGTCCGGCGTGGTGCTGGCCACCCACCCCCTCATGTGCCGTGCCGTCCTTTATAGGTGCTACCCGCTAACAGCACTTGCCCCACCAGTCTGTTGAGGATATACGGGGGATCTTTGTCTTTGTGTACAAGCGGTAGCTTAGTGGTTGATGAGCGCACTGTGCTCACTAACTCGGCGGAAGGCGTTCGTTCAGTTCCTGTTCATCGGTGGCGTTATTTGAACCAGTCCTGGGCCTCCCCTAAGTCGACACAGCCTTAAACGAGTACCCGATGCGGTGTATAAAATATGAGTACTGGGGAGACAAAGGCGGCCAGGCATGGTACGTTGCCACTCCATGTCTTCGTGCGCCGTGGTTGCCATCAAATGTGATTGTGAACAGCACTTGCCCCAACGGCCTGCACGCTTATATATGGGGGTCCATTGTCGATGTAGAAGGACTTTAGTAAGCCAGTACGTGTCCTGCGAGCCAGTGCTTGTCCTGCTGTCGCGATGCATATCCAAAACTCCAGTGTCATCACATTTTCAACCCTTTGGTCAATAAAAATTTGGATTGAAACGTCCCCACACGGCGTTGGTCACGGGAGTTGTTTGACCATACTTCACCACGATGGTTTTGTTGCGGGGTAGTTACAGGGGAGACCCAGCACTGACATCGCTCGCCACTGAATGTCGACCATGGTCCGGAATCAAACTCAAGGTGGCCGGCTTCGCGACACAGTCCGTAGATCCACTGCGCCACTGTTCCATGCTCGCTGTTCAGCAGACACCGACTCTGTGAGACGCCTACGCGAGGTTGGGGTGATAAAGGTTCCCCGTAACTCCTTACCGTTGATGTAACGCAGCTTCTGCAAGGCGCCCGGACACTTAAACGTTGCTTTTACAAAAAAAAAATCGCTGATAAATGAGTCTCCACCTCCTGGTATTGCATAATAACAATATTTATTTTCTGTTCAATCACCATGGTACTTGTTTGAATAAATCTACGCGCAAAATTGACGACAGTGAAATGTCTGGGCCGTGGGTCGAGCTTGCTCCAAACTGTGTTTGCAACGTTGCAAATTATTCAATCAAGCCGACAAGGGAGCAGCCGCGGTAATAAGCATCGTGGGTGTTAGGAAAGCCCCATTGTGTTTGCATTTTGCTTAGAGACGCGCACCACATGCCCGATAAAATTCGTGGCATTTTTGAGTTCGGTCGTTTCCCTCCTTCAGCGAGGTGACGTAAATTCTGATTATACTGACGGGACCTTTAAATGCAGAGTAACAGCATGGGCTAGTATTGTCTTTGAGCCATGGGCGAAAAAAAATAATACTTGTTTGGGACCACCCAGCATGGCAAGCGCTAACAATGATTTTGTTGCAGAATGTCGTCTCTAGGTCATACAAATATGCGTGTCAGCAATGGAACCGCGGTGGTCAGATCGCGAGAAGAATGTTGTGAAAAATTACGGAGATTATTGTGGTTGTGGGAAAGATTACACAATCTGAAAAACAAAATAGGAACGATGTACCCCAATGTATCTTGCCCATGGATGAATTTGCCACCCCCGGTAAAGAACCCGCCAATCCCCTTGGCTTATGTGCTGGTTAGACTCAGCGCAGTAGCCAGCAGTTGAGATTAAGTCCAACTCCTCTTATCCGTGACGAAGTGGGGATCAAACTTAGCAGATTCTATCTTTTGGGCGAACCCTGATAGAAACCGGGAACCCGTTGCCACAGCGCGAGTTTGCAAAGTGTGGCTGCATTGTGTTAACAAATCTACGCCCAAAATGACGCATCGTGACACGTTTGAGTGGCCGAGTCCGGCTTGTGCCAAGCCGCGTCTGCAACGAGGCAGATTACGCATTCCGAGTCGAGCATTGGCAGGGAGTTCGGGACAAAAAGGTCTTTAATTGAATCTGACCACGCGCGGCGCCTTGTTAAAGGGTGAGACACTGCTCGAATTCGGCTTCCAAGTAGATTGAGTGTCAAAGCCGTTAATTAAAGCAACGTGAGGGTCAACCGGCAGCGTGGAGCTTGACGTTTGAGCGAGAGACCGCGTGCGTCGTGCGTTCACCTCCCCGTGTCATTGTTTTTGGGGTGGCTTCTGAAAAAAAACATCTCGATTAAAATCTCCCCCCCTCCCCTCACACCCCCCCCCCCTTCCCCAATGAATGCAATAACTGAAAAAGATGCCTCGCAATCGCCTGGTTCAAAAAATCCAGAAGAGCCTGCGGGAATTAAGCGTTAACTCGGAAAAGAAAATTAAGCTGACGTTGACAAGACTTGGAAAACGATCGTAATGTGTTCCATTGCCTTCCTGGAAATCGAGGCATGGCCTTGTAGCGCCGAACTGGACCACGTCTCCTCTTCTCCGAAATCCACACCCTTATTCGTCTTGTCCCTTCGTCGTCTTGATCATTAATAATAATAATAATTAGCACACTATGCTATTCGTGCCATTATTGAAACACAAGGCTGCTAACGAACTAGGGGTGAAGCGTTCCAACCCCTAGCTCATATTCTCAGTGTATGTCTGTTGATCTTCTTTCACATCAGCGTACGTAGCCTAACCGCGCTAATCGGAGGTGCGGGGGAAAGGACAACAAACTAAACACAAAAAGCACTTCTGAAAGAATTTGTTTTCAATCAAGA
This sequence comes from Lethenteron reissneri, assembly GCF_015708825.2. Taxonomy (NCBI): domain Eukaryota; kingdom Metazoa; phylum Chordata; class Hyperoartia; order Petromyzontiformes; family Petromyzontidae; genus Lethenteron; species Lethenteron reissneri. The sequence continues at coordinate 10,371,958 of NC_083820.1, read as the reverse complement.
TTTAAAAGTGCATGGCACCAGTGGCTTTCTAATGCCAGAAGGGCGCACGCGATGCATTGACCGTATTTATGCGATGGCCAGCCAAAAGTCGCTGAGAAGATGACTGGAGTTCACGTGATGGTTTTATGCTCCTTGACGAGATCAGTGAGGTAGTGTGGAGCATTTGTGTCTCTATGGAGAGAGGACGGTGTGACTTTCTGGTTTGCAACATTAACTAGGATGGCCAGCTGGCTCCAACCGTGAACCTTTGCAACTAGCGGCAAATGCGCCTCCGCTCCGCCGTGCCACTGTCCTGTTGGGGGATGACCACAGCTGATACCTTCCTACACAAGCGCTTCCACTGAGCTCTTTGCTTCGCAATTTTCCTTCATAATTGGGAGTTCCCAGGCTTCTCTAGCTTTCGATGCTGTATGACGATTGTGGAACCATCTTGTTCTCGGTCAACGTCTCTTTCCCACAACCTCAGATTCGCACAGTTTGCCACGTGCGGTGCGAAATAGTTCAACATACAGACATACATACGTGTTGCTTGTTCACGTCACTGCTGGCATGGCGAGTCTCCACTAAAGAAAGCACGAGAGAGCCCCCCCCCTCTTAGAATACATATTTGGTCTACTCATCCTCGCTACGCCGGACGTCTTGGAAGTACCGACGCTTTACCTCCACCGCATTGGGGGCCCGCCGGTCGACTCATCGGTGGTGGACGCATTTGTGGACAGAGGCGCGTGGTGGTAGTGGTGGTGGTGGTAGTGGTGGTGGTGGTAGTGGTGGTGGTGGTAGTGGTGGTGGTGGTAGTAGTGGTGGTGGTGGTGGTAGTGGTGGTGGTGGTAGTGGTGGTGGTGGTGGTAGTAGTGGTGGTGGTGGTGGTAGTGGTGGTGGTAGTGGTGGTGACGGTGCGGTTTGGGATTTGAGAAACTCGCACCGTCCTGGCAACTTCGGACCCCGGGGGAGAGCGAACCGAACCTTGCGACCTCCGGATTGCAAGTCCGACGCTCCGGCCGTTGTGCTACAACAGCGTCTCGTTAGATATAAAACAAAAACATTCGCAGTTTGCGTTGACTTAACCAAAAAAATAGAATTTTGAGAGAGCATTATGAAGGTAATGACGTTGTACACAGTCTTGGAACTCGGGTCGGCCTTTGGCAGTGAGAGTTAACTTTAGATTTTATTTGCAAAGGAAGAGGTCTCGCTTGCAATGTTAAATGTGGCCGAAAGGGTTATCGCCAGCATCTCTTAATGACGCTCGTTAAGATGCCTTGTGGGTAATTAAAAGCAGCTTATCAAAACGCAAACCCTCATTTCTCAGGAACTTCTGAACAACCTCCCTCCCTCCACCCCCCCTACTTCGACCAGGCCTATCCAGAGGTGCAGCTGCTTGTGGAAAATATACGAACCCTCTTGGTGATTGGTAAAAAAAAAAATCTTCTCAAACATGATGTTGATTTTAGATGTGAAACCTTGATTTCATGGAAACCAGGGATACCCAGTCACGTATGTGTAGTTTAGGGGCCCAGCGCTTGACGACCGCATCGTCTCGCTCGCAGATCGCCGCTGTTTTTGAGCCACGCATCCCAATGGCTGTTGCGGCGAACACGTGTGTGTGTGTGCGTGTGTGTGCGAGCGGTAGCGCGCTGCGCTATAAACCCGGCGACACGGGTTCGATTCCCGCTCATGGCCAACATCAGTGACGATTATCTGAACCGGTCCCGGGCCTCCCCTAGGTCGACTCAGCCTCAAATGAGTACCTGGTGCGATGTGTAAATATTGCCACTAGGGAGACAAAGGCGGTCGGGCGTGGTGCTGGCCACCCACTCCCTCGTGTACCGTTCCGGCCTTCATAGGTGCTCGCTAACAGCACTTGCCCCTACAGTCTGTTAAGGCTATATGGGGGATCTTTATCTTTGTGCGAGGAGCGGCGGCGCAACGGTTAGCGCGCCACGAACCCTGGCGATCCGAGTTCGATGTCGTGGCCACTGCTATAGCATCAGCGGTGGACTGATGTCAGTGGCTGCAGTTGCGCCGAATAATGAACTCGTGTATAAATGGTGTCAGTGATAAGTGGCTGTCTTCAACAAGAGGCAATAATGTCCAGATAGTTGCTGCGACGTGGTTTTTTGTTGTTGTAATAACGCCTTCTGACGAATTATTTTACCCACCACACGTGATCAACTGTGGGGAGCGGTGGCGCGGTGGTTAGTGGACTGCGCTACAAAGCACCCAACCACATGAATGAGACTGTCAGCCACGGCCGAACATCAGCGGCGAATAATATCTGTGCTGGTTTTGCACCACCCACGCCTCCCCCCCCCCCCACCACGACCCCCTTCGCTTCCCACAAGGTCGACTCGGGAAGACAAAGGCGGCCCGTCGTGGTACTGACCACTCCACCCTCTCGGTGGACACGGGAACACTTGAGATGAGTTCACATCTTATGAGGACCCGCGCCATGAACTCACTCGCTTCCCAACCCTTTGCTTCGCCGGCAATGCTCTCCACATCTTTAATAGAGGGCACCGGGAGATGTTTATCCGAAGAAGAAGAATAAGGAAACAACATCAAATAGGCAGCCGGGTATTCAGATAGTGACTTGTGTGGCTCTGAGAAGAAATCTGATCGCCGAGTTTGCAGATTCCTCCGCTGAACCGTGCGGTGTTGATTGCGGTGAGCTCACGGAGGTATGAACCCAGTGCTGTGAACCCTGAATTCGAATCCCAGCCACGGCTAACATTGCCAGCATGTGACGTAGACGGTATTGCTGATGACGGTAATGTATATCGTTGTGAATTTCGATGCATCGTATTGAATGTTAAGAAAATTAAGTTTTGCTTGGGCACGGCGTGTCACGAGAAGGGATGATGGCCCGTGGTTGAGGCTAACGATGGAGTGGCAGGCACAAGGGGGTCATGCTCCCAGGAGGAAGTCCACCGCCGAGGTGGAATTGCGAGATCAACTCACGCGCAGAAGTGATTCGGATTGTTGCATCATGCGACTGAGGGACTTAGAGGTGGTGACAGCGTTCGTCCAGCAGCTGATAGATCATGGTTGACAATGATTCATATCTACAGTATTTGGTTTTAGCATTAAAGATAACACGCAAGGACCAAGTTATGTAAGCAATATCAGCCGTGTATGAATCAACACTCTGGAATACCGCAATCTGCACGTGGTATCCACAGTAATTTTTGATGGATTATTATTTTAGCTCAACCGCACTATTTTGTGTGGAATGACAGCTCGCGGGCCCCCCTCCCTCCCACGGGGGCCCCCCGTTCCCGCAAGGCCCCCCCCTCTCCCTCTTTCCACCTGCAAGGGCACCCCCTTCTCACCCGTGGGGTGGTGGTGGTGAGGGGGGGGGGGCACCCACCTCCTGTATCGTATTGCACCGCTGCGTGACGATCTCGGGCAAGAGTATTTCTGTAAGCTCAGCAAGCTACAAACATGGGCATAAGCGACGCACGTCCCCTCCTCCCGCGCCCCGAAAAACCTGGGGCTGGGATTCATCAAGTCCCCCTTGGCCTCACGGAACCCTGCGCGGCCTGCGCTGCCTCACCGGCCCGATCGTCTTAACACGAATTGCCCGGACGAGCCGATACAAACAAAGGATTGCTGCACGGGCATAATGACTTTAAACCCCCCGCCCCAAACCTCCTACGCATTTCACAAGTAGTACTAATCGCATATCTGCATTTGCCATGAATATGCGAAATTCCTCTTGATATGCAAAGTATTTTGTCAAGGCGCTCTTCCCCCCTCCATCCCAGCTTAAATAGTCGCTCCAAGCCTGGGGTGTGTCATTCAGACTCTGTCTTCTCGACAGACCTGTTCTCCGCCTGAGGACGGCTGCTTGCGTTGTGGCCGAAACGTCGTGAGAATCATTTTTATTATGTTTTATTTTTATTATTTTATTATTTCAATTCTACGTGACTTTACCGAAAGAACCAAGAACAAAGGATCGGTGCCCTGGCGCAACGGTCGGTCCACTGGCCTTGCACAAAAATCCGGAGGTGTCCGGTTCGATCTTAAATTCCACATCCCCCTCTCCTCTACTCTTTGGTTCTTTCGGTGAAGTCACGTATAAAGAGAAAGTAATAAATTAAATACTAGCAGAGGTGGGACAAAGTCATTGTTATGCAAGTCCAAGTCGAGTCTGAAGTCATCAAATTCATGACTCGAGTCTGACTCGAGTCCAAGTCACATGACTCGAGTCCACACCTCTGAATACTAGCATACGACGTTTCGATTGCAACACAAGCAATCATCATCAGGTGTAAATGAAATAGAAACACAAATCTAGTATACTTAGAAATGTAATGTAATACAACAGAGAGTCGGATAACATAACAGTCAACACCCTACCTGGTTGATTACGTTCTTCCTGAAAATGCTACATTTGAGAGAGAGAGATAAAACACAGAACCAGAGACATATAGACAGACATATAAGTAGAGACAGATATCACAGAGATACATAGACAGAGAGAGAGACGTACATAGGCACACAGAGTGTCCACCCAGCAGTATAAGTGGGTGCATCACGGGAGTAAATTTAATCGGCAAGTCGCGCGTAGTGGAGTAAGTGTGAGGGTTTTTCTACCTCCTCCAGTATGCCAGTGTGGGAGATCGGGTGGAACGAGCCTCTGGAGAGGCTGTCTCAACCTTGTGGTGTTTATATTGGTTAAGGGGCCGCTGTGACAGCCGTCACTTCATTATATTATTCTTTGATGGCCCTTCAGCTGGGGAGGGGAGGTAGGTGGCTGCTGTGCCATTGAGAGTTCCCGTCAAGTTCAGAGTCCCTCCCTACAGCAGTGGTGTAAGCAAGCAATTGAAGGGCTGCACCTTTACCTTTTTTGCAAATGCTGCGCCGAAACAGAACCGTCTGGGGCTTGGCGAGGGCACTGAATAAATGGGCGCCACGGTGGCGAGATGTTAACAACCTCGCCTGGTACACAGGAGGTCGTGGGTTTGATCCCGACCCTGACACCTGCTGTATATTTGGAGTTTGCGTGTCTCTCTCTCTCATCATCATCACGGTGGCTAGTAGATGCTATCTCTCTCGCCTGGTACACAGGAGGTCGTGGGTTCGATCCCGATCCTGACGCCTGCTGTATATTTGGAGTTTGCGTGTTCTCCTTGTGGATTTTTCTCCGGGTCCTCCGGTCCCCCCCCCCCCCCTGCACATTTAGAATCGACGTGCGTTTCGAGTATTTGCCTGCTCTTCATTTCCACGTGATACGCCGCTTCGTTGAGCTATCATTTGTGATAACCAGGTCGCTTCCGAAAAAGAGCTACATAGCTCACACTGGTAAAAAAAAATGTAATTTTTTTTTTTAATGTAAAAAAAAGTAAAAATTAAAAAATATGTGCCGCCCCATAAACGTCCGCTCACGAATCGGCCATCACCAACTGGCACGCGGTTGTGCTTCTCGAGGTACGTTATCTGTTGGAGTAATTGTCCACGGTGGATTGCCATGGAGGCTTTATGGGCGCAGATAGCTTGGCGATGACTGATGCGTGATTCAGGGGCCCTCCTCGGCCGTCGAGATGGAACACAGACGCGCCCTGGAGACAGGTACATTCTTGGCTTGCCCGGCCACAGATAAAAGATACGGAAGAGTGCGTATGCACCGTCGAATTTGGAATTGAAATGCATTTGTTAATTTGGAGAAGAAGTAAATAAATCTCTGCAAACGCCCGGGTTCTCATTCGTTCTCTAAAAACCAAGCAGCTGTGAGCCTGGTTAGTGGTGGGATGGAGCCTGCCTGGGAACACCAGGTTCTGTTGCGATTGAGCTAGGAGATCGGCAGGATATGCCAGTACAGCAGTGAATTTAATCCCATTAGTGCAGCGTTTTGGATGTTATCTACTCATATATGTGGGTTTTTTTTCCGAGGAACTCCAGTTGCCATGAATAATTCCCAAGACTCATTTACGGTATTTGCCAAGCATCCAAATACAGCAGCCAAATGACAAAATAGTCTTGAGACTCGGTGAGGCATTTCTGGACAAAAAAAAAACCACCAGTGTGGTTTAAGTATGATGGTTCTAGATTTGAAGCTTTCGTGACTGCAAGGATTCATATTCTTAGATTTTTTTCGGTCAAGTCACGTAGGTAAAAAAAATTAAATTAATCAATGTAAAATAAAAATACCGAAAAAACCTAAGAATATTAAGTATGATAGGTCAGACCAACACCCATGACCAACACACTGGGTTGACAAAAGGCTGTACGTTATTGTTATTAATAACACAGATTTGTATCCGTGTAACTCCAATCCGTGCGACGAAGACCCCTGCTTATTGTTAACAACAGTAGATCCTGACATAGCAAGGATGCTCAGATGGGTCGCTGTCTGGCTTTGAGCCGATTCCCATTCTGCCTGCCAAGTGCCTTTTTGCGTTCCGACGCGTGCCCTTGGAGGTAGGGCAACGCATGTCCTGCTCAGCGTCCGATAGGGCCCATCCCGCGACACGTAGCACTAGAAGCGGCGGCTTTTAGGCTCCCCTACGAACAAAGGCGGTCACCGCATAGCGGCGCTTTCAGATGCGCGCTTCTGCGGCCGTCTGGAACGCTCTTCCTTACGATATTCGGAAGCCACTGGAGCCATGCACTTTGAAATAGAACTGCTTTTTTGTGGTTAGTTTGTTGTCCTTGCCCCGCACCTCCGATCAGCACGGTTGGCTACGTACGGTGCGAAAGAAGGTTAACATACATACGTACATGCTCGCCGCCTTTGAGGACAACGATGAAAGAAAAACGCGGAGGCATGAAAGCCGCCCGATTTGACGCCGCGCGGCTACAAAGAGCCTCACGTGATGGGAGAGTGGCGCGATTGTTGCGACTGATTTGACAGTGGCCGATTCATCAAGTGACCGCTGCATACAAGGCGCAGGCTTTGTAGGGCAGCGCTGTTTAAAAATGTCTAACGTTAAGTACGTGAATGCACTGTGGCTCTGATCTGTGTGGACGCCTAAAGTACAAAGTTTCGGCACGATCATCGTGCCGGGGTTGAGATTTTGCGGCTGGCTCCGAGGAATGCGTCACGTGAATTATTGTTCTTGTGAATGCAATCGCGATGTCTTTCTGGTTTTCGGATCAATTGCGGAAATAAATTGGAAGATGAGGCCTAGATATTAAATTTGAGAGGTTTTTTTAAATCTCAGATTGGTCCGAACATGCGGTGTCAGAAGAAAATACATCACTTTTATGATGTTCCCCATGTGTTTTTCTCAACCTAGAGCGCCGTCACGTGACGTCATTTCGACGATACATGATGCCTCTTATGGCTTAAATTATTAAAATATAAAAAAAATGTTTATGGTAAAACTATTGTTTTACTGATGGGGTTTTGTATAGCAAAGCATAAAATGTAATGCTTCAAATTATCTCCAGAAATGTATTATATTTCATACTTAAACGAGGAAAAGTTATTAAGTGTAATAAATGTACATCTTAAAATTTGGATGGATTCAAAATTTACACTGAAATTGAGCCCTACAATGTCCGGCATCTCAACAAAAATCAAATCTGAAACTCATCCCTAGAACATGGCTAAGTACCAAACATCTGGGCATGGCAGAACTTGCTCGGGTTTGAAGTTGTGGTTCTTCATGACTGTCGCTCTCACAGTCACTTCCTCATTGTCACGTTTCATCAGAAACTGGGCCAAAAAAAATATTGCACAAAAAATTTGAACGCACTTCGGCTGGCTGATGTCGCGTTCTGTCGAGTGATAATTGAACGTTGCCCACGCTCGATAACGTTGTCAGGTTCTTTGCAATAATTGAAGGTTGCGGAAATAATTAACTTACGTTTTTGGGGTGCAGTCGTGGCAAACTTGGCCCGCGCACTGCGCTCTTAAACCCGGTGGCTTGAGTAAGATGACCGGCTATATGGCCAACCTCACTGGCGAGCGACTCAACCGATGCTGCCTCCTTCACCAGCCTGGTGAAGTATGGTCAAACAATCCCCGTGTGATTGACGAAGGACTGACAACTAAACTGCACTGTATGTACATTCGGAGCTCTCACAGCATGGTTTTGAGGTTCTTCATGTACATTAAGCACAACCACGTGTCCCCTAAGTTGCATGCAAATAACGTTAACGTTGAAACATAAACCATTGCAAATTGTTTTTATTAATTAGACATTATTGGAGTCTGCCCTTTTGTTGTTTTAACCTTTTAATCAGACTTCACGAACGTCTGCTTTTCATTTGCATTATAAGGTAGATTCAACACACATGGAACGACACGTAATACTAATTATAGAAACTTGAAGGCAACTCACCTACCCTACTCAATAACCCTCGCTTGTTTTTATCCAAGAGTACGGCAATCACTAGGATTACAATAAGAAATGGGAGAGAATACAACACAATGTGGACTTATATAGCCTCTAAACGCAACCCGATCTCAAAATGCAGTGCAGAAACACAGGGCAAAGTTACGTTGCACAGAGAGCAGAAATAGTCTGGAGGTCTCTATTTGAGTCTCTGTGTGACTATACAATACAATGTGGATTTAAATCAAGTCTAAATGTGACCGCGTACCAGGACGCTGGGCAGAAACAGTAGACGTATTTATGTTATAGAGAGAGAGAGAGGCGGCCAGTCATCGGCAGGAGAAAAAACCGGTCTTAAACATGGGACTTGAACGGAGCCAGGGAGTTGACAGCGCAGAAGTAAAACGAGTGCTTAGGATTTTCAGACTTTTGCTTCGCTTTTCAACGGTACGGTTTTTGTTGAAAAGGCAAATCAATCGGCACATTTGTTCATGGCGTGAAAACATGCTTTGATTGGCTCTGTCGGGTGGTGGAGGGTTAAAATCATAATAAAAAACATCCATTATGTCCACACGATCTCACCCAAATGATACTAATTGTGAATTCAGTAGAATTTAACCAGCTGTTGGCGTAAAATTAGTGGACTTGTTTGCTAAATGTTTATACGGAAATTAAATGCATCCATGGTGCAACAAGGCCTCTTATAATTTTGCCGTTAAAAAATTGAGACAAATTTGATTTGATGGAATTGCAGACCAATTAGCCTCTCCCATTGTTCAAAAAGATCATGGGAATTGAATAATGGACGATGTAGATGCCATCCAAGCACACGAAAGAGCTGATTTATAAAAGGTTGTTCTTCCATCCTAGATTTGAAGCTTTCGTGACTGCAAGGATTCATATTCTTAGGTTTTTTTCGGTAAAGTCACGTGGGTAAAACATCAAAATTAATAAAAATAAATAAAATAAAACTAAAATCACGACGTTTCGGAGGCAACACAAGTCTCCGTCATCAGTTCTTCCATTGAACCACATCAATCAGATTGCATGAAAGATAATCAAATATAAATTTATTCTAGATTTGAAGTTTTCGTGATTGCAAGGATTCATACTCTTTGTTTTTTTTGGTAAAGTCACGTACGGTAAAAAAAGTTAAATAAATTAAATCACGACGTTTCGGAGGCAACACAAGCTTCCGTCTTCAGGTGGAATCGTCACTTCATACAGTAATTTTGCTGTGACGGTTCCACCTGAAGACGGAAGCTTGTATTGCCTCTGAAACGTCGTGATTTAATTTTTTTAAAATTTTTACCTACGTGACTTTACCGAAAAAAACAAAAAGTATAAATTGCCATTATGCCTGGCTATTGTAGAACATGAAAATGATTTTGATTTAGTGGAAACTGATGCCGTAGTCGTCCAATCTCTCACAAACCTAGGCCTTAACCATAGGATAAAAAACATGCTAGCACTGTTGGCTAAAGACGGTGTGAAATAAGTTCAACAGACATACAGATGGTTCTGATTCATTCTATATCCATCGCTTCAAAAACGTCCTTAATTGAGATGTTGTTGTTTATGATATGGCAACTTCACTTGCAATTCAATTTCACGTATATTGTTGTTTATGTATTAGTGCTATCATCACACTATATCTTACTGTCATCATACTCTATATTACTGTTTACGCTTTCTGCAACTTCATTTTGTAATTTTACTATGATTGGTGTAAACATTTTCTTCCAGAGTTGACTTGAACTGCAGCGATGCATATTTTATAACCTTGCTTTATCATCGATTTATGTTTGTGCAATATTTGGTTCCCTTTGCTCCGATTTCTATTTGTTTCATTGCTTTACTTTGATTTCTTTGTTTGGATTTTTGTCATTTTGCTAACTCCAGGTCACCCTCGCTGATGCGACTCATCCTGGACTCTTGAGTTCCAACCTGGGCCAAACTAAATAAACGTGAACTTGAAACTTCGATTCATACCCCACTCAATAACCCCCTGCGCAATGTGTGTTCATTTGTTTTAATTCGTGAATTAATCATTCTACATCATAATAAATTGCAGCCCTTTGTCAATCCACCACTGGGTGAAGGCCTCCTCGTCCAATATCAGTCGGGTGTGTTGTTTGACCATACTTCACCACAATGGTCAGTGCGGCTTGGAGAAAGTTGTGGGGAGGGGAGGGGTGTGGAATATGATTTACGACGATGTTTGTAACCTCCCCCCCAAGTAACCATTGATGAGAGGGATTTCTGCTCTATGAGCATGGGAGAGGCGGACACGGAGACACGGAGACACGGAGACACGGAGACACGGAGACACGGAGACACGGAGACACGGAGACACGGAGACACGGAGACACGGAGACACGGAGACACGGAGACACGGAGACACGGAGACACGGAGACATGCTTCCGCCAGTTATTCACGACGGCGTTAGCAGCTGTTTCCCCCGAGTGCTGAACGCAGTCGAGTGGACACGGTGGGAAGGGGGCGAACTTCGAGGCTGAGGGATCGAGCAGCTTGCGAGGTTGGCAGGCTGCTTAAAAGACACAGTGGCTTAATGAATGGTTAGACAATTTGTCAAGGTGCCCGTGGGACCGGTGGATACAGGTCAAATAAATTGTTGAGCTGATCCCACACACACACACACAAAACCTCCTAGGTCTCCGCTACCGTGCGTTCCGCCACATCAATTCTGGGGTGTTAGTGGACACTCCTGGGTTCTCTTCATCGGAGGAACGACGCTGATAAGAAACACACTTTTATTCATAGAATGTCCCTAGCTCGAGGTTTGGTTTAATCCAGCGGTACAAATGCAGTGAGCGAGAATCCAAGAATATAGATATTTTTTTTTACCTAAAAGGAATCCTGCGTTTTGTTTTCATTAGAATGTTGACAGCTGTTAAACACCATCACCGGCTGCACAATTGAACCAAATTGAAAACTGCACAATATCGTCATTTATATTTATATATTTCACAAAAATGTAGAACATTGACCAGAACTTTTTTGCTTTTAAAATGAAATACCATCGAGTGCCTCTCTCACCTAATGTGCACAGGAACAAAAAGAGCTATATCGTGTAAAATTCCCAGCTGTGGAAATCTGATAGTGGGATCTATTTTAATTTTCTCGTTGTTTTCAGATTTTTCACCAGAGCTGTCACCAGTGCTCGCAAAGAGGCCAACGCTTGTGCAATATTGTATATTTATATATTTTCTAAAGAGGGTCGGAGAGCACTGGGCCCAAAATCCCAAAAATTCCAGGCAGGCAGGAAACAAACACCCTTCTTGAAGGTGCGAAAGCTCAGTTAACACATTTCTTATATTGAACGAGCTTATGAGAACTTGGGGAAGAAATAAAACGTTTGGAGGGAATTACAACGTGGAGCGGTGTGAAGAGAGAGAGAAAGCAGAAAGGGAGGTTGTGTGACCTGCAGCGTGGCAGTTGAATCCAGTGTGGATGAGATGAAGCAGTGAGTCTGGAAGAATCGAGTGCTGAAACATCGGTGGAGGGATCCACGAGTGAAGTTCAGAGTCGTTTATGAAGATTTGCTTATTCAGGCCCTACTTTCTGGAGCCACTGAATATTTTGCCAACCTAAAGTGCAACTTACAAGAATAATAAAAAACCAAACTTCGTAGATATTTCTACTCATAATGTTGTCATTTGGTAATACTTTTGTTAGGTATGACGAAAAAAAGACTGCGAGACAATTTAAATAAATTCCTATTTCCAAAGAAATTACAAATGAGGCATAATGACAGCTTGTCGGTCATTCCCAATCCCCTGTGTACACGAAACCCAGACGCGGTGCGTGTTCAGTTTAACCAAAGTCCTTTAAAGCTGAAAAGTAGTTAATTAAATGCTATTGGATGATGTTGATGGCACTCATTTGCCACTGGCAGGAGTTTTAAAACTCATTACTTATATCGTGAACACCTGGTGCTGGACCTAACGATCTGCCTCCTACTGACCCTAACAAATCGCACTCCGAACACTTGCCGCGAGCAATTTCCTTTCTCGACGTGAAGCCCATCGATTTTTTTTTTCATTTTACGCCCAAAGATTTTTGGGGTGCTTGAAGTTTGAAAGTTTTTCCTTTTTCGCAAAACATCGTCGCAGCTGCGGAGCGAACCACGGCAGGGAAAGGGGACTTCCTGTAGGGTGCCCTGACCCTTTGACCTTTCTTGCCCTTACAGTCCAACCACATCTGCTAAAGAGACTTTTTTTTGGTGGAGTGGGAGGGAGGGGGGGGCACGCTCGCCTCGTTGTTCGATACTCGCCAGTGCCTCGGGCACCGCCCGGCATTCCCGTCTCATTAATCTCGCAGCTCGATGTGACGGCTGTCTTTCAGCGGTCCTGTTTGTCCGGCGTGCCCACGTGCGTTTCGCGGCCCGGTGAGGGAAGTGACGCTACTTTCGCACACGCCGAACTGCCAAGAATGATTCATCTGATTTTGACGATGGCTCGGGGGAGGTTTTGACAAAAGGTTATTTTCAACGTAGTTTGAGTTCCCTTGGCCGATACAAATAATAATGATAATGTCTGTATCTCACTATGTGCCATGGCTTTTCTAAAAGACGTTGGCGAACATGGCCTTCATTCCATTGAGCTGTCCATGGTATTACTCAATAACGTTTTGTAGTTGATACTCCTTGTTGCATCCAGTTGCTTAAGTTTGCTTGAGCAATTTAATTTGCTGTCTTTCTGGGCTTCTGGTACCTTTAATTTTCGCAGTAAAACACATTTATTTTCAGCCTCTCGTGTTTTCATTACATGTCCAAGAAATCTGACTTGCCATTGATAACGATAATGTAATGACTGCGTACAAAGACAAAGGTGCAGCCCTGCAATTGCTTTCTCAAGGCCTCTGCTGGCTTAGGGGCCTCCACTGCAGCGGCTTTTCGCGAGGCCCTTCCAGAGGGCATCTGGCCTATTCGTACACTGGCCAGACATCTTGGAAGAAATGTAAGAACCCACACTTCACCCCACCAAGTGACCTGTCGATCGACTAACTGTGGTTAGGCGGGGGAGGGTTTAAGAATCTAAAAAGGTATAGTTTAACGTTGACTTACCGCTGGGATGTTTCATAACACACACGCTCTGCTTATATAACTGGACAAATGAAAAGTTTAAAGTTACAAATGTAACACATTTGGCAAGGCACTATTAAGTGAAATGTTATGATGGGTTTTTTTTTCCGGAATGCATAATTCTCATCGAGCAATGTTTAACAGATATTAACAGACGTAAACATGGCATTGGCTCTCTGCAGGAGTGATATATGATCATGACAAATTGACTGCCTCTTCTGGATTCTAATAGATCAAATTCACAGCTTCAGTCAGAGGGGTTTGGGAGAATTTATCAGGGCACGCTGCTCTCCATATTAAACTCTTCTAACCGCACCAATTTCAAGACACGAAATAAACCAATAAACACGAAGTATGTTAGACGAGCAACACAAGACGATCGGCCATAATGGAACATCTGCAACGTATCCGCTTGGACAAGTATTATTCGCAGCTACGATGCCAGAACATGGGGCTTTGTGTGCCCAATGTGTACACCACTGTTTGAAAGTTACCAGTGTCCTCTGTTCTTGCAAGAACCTGGGCTTTTGTCCATACGTAAATTGATCAGAGTAAATATACTCCGCGAATAAAAAAAAGTTGAGATCAAGTAACAAAAAGATATTTCTACGGCTGAGACTTGAACAAAAAATGTAGACTTTGAACCATACAAATTCTGGTCTTAAAAACTATTTATTAAATTTAGGTGTTTTTATTAAAGAAAAAAAGACTTGAAAAAAATCAGTTTTTTTTAAAGAAAACGACAGTTTTTTTAATTAAAAACACAATCTTAAAAATGTTAATGAAAAAAAGACTGGAAAAAATTCTGGTCTTAATTTCTTTTTAAAAACCTACTGGGAAATTTCAAGATCAGCAAAAAAGATGTCACGGTGACCAAATCCGTTTGTGTCACCACACGCCTCAGTTGAGCACGTAGTAGGAGTATTTCACGACCAATATTATCCACAAACAATGTGTTTTTGGGTCAGATCACGTAAATTATAAACGCGTTGTTAAAACCCGCCGCCACCCGACACAGAACGTGCCAACAATGTCTCCTGCCAGATCCCGCAGCTGCTTCACTGTGGACACAAGCAGCGATGTCCACGGTCTGCCCCTGATGGTCCTCCTCCTCCACCTGGCCTTAGGCAGGGGGCCTCGGCAACCGGCTCTGCCGCCACCCTCCAAGCGGCCTCCTACCCATCTTCTTGGTTCTTTCGGCAAAGTCATGTAGAATGGAAATAATAAAATAATAAAAATAAAACATAATAAAATAATTCTCTCTGTCTTCTCGACAGACCTGTTCTCCACCTGAGGACCGCTGCTTGCATTGTGGCCGAAACGTCATGAGAATTATTTTATGATGTTTTATTTGTATTATTGTATTATTTCCATTCTACGTGACTTTACCGAAAGAACCAAGAAGATGAATCCCTGCAATCACGAAAGCTTTAAATCAAAATGTTTTTGTTTAGTAATAGGTTTTTACCCTTTCAACTGGTACAAGAACTGACACCTTTATACAAGGCATCATGTTTGCAATAACCACAACACAAGCAGTCAAAATGCAAACAAAAAGAAACAACTCTGATGATGATAATGATATGCACTGTCCTTGAAGTTGAATGGTCCACACCCGAGACAGCTTTTCTTAGATCCTAGTCTCCATTGGTGTTGGACCAGATGACGCCAAAAGGCCAGTTGAAAGGGTAAAAACCTATTTCTATATTTTGCCACTGGTAAAGGAGGTCTCATAATGTTTTTGTTTGTTTAGTTGCTTGGGAACAAATGTAAAAAATTATCAGCCAAGAGTTCAACGACATTTGGTGCATAATCGTACGACCAATTATAAACTCTGCAAAAGTTACACACTTCCGAGATAAATATTGCATGACAGCAGACAATTGAATTCCATCTCCAACACACACACACACATGAATAAATCACATTTCAATGTGACAGCTTTATAATGTAGCTACAAGCTTTACAGCAGTTGTATAATTCATTGCCAGCAGTTTTAAACACTTTTTTCCCCTCCCCAAGAAACGTTTTTTAATGTTTTTTCTCTCTCACAAAAACATTATATTAAGTGCCAAGCTGGAAACCAAATTGTGACAACACACGAGCTTGGCCACAGCAGTGGTGGAGAGGGGGGTGGGGGGCACGGCACGAGCCCATGGAGACCCCGAGCTGTGACGGCAACGCCGCTGAGACGACACAGATGTCAGGATTTGCAGGCCCCTACGCCTGTCACTGGCCCTCGATTAATTCAAAAACGTTTTTGTTGCTAGTTCGTTTTTTTTTTTTTAAAGGCAAACTATTTCCTTGACGACTTCAATTATGATGAACGGGTGCTTTTGCCGGTGGGTTTTTTTTAAAATTATTTTTCCACCCCCGCTTCTCCCCAATCCTGATCTGTTTTCTCCATCATTACACGACAATTCGTCAGCAACTCGACTGTTGTTAAATGCGGTGGGTTTAGGGGGCTTTATCTTCTTGGGCTTTCGCTCTGTTCGACTCCTGCTCGCAAATCACCGAGGGTACAGGTTGAATCCCTGGCGGAGACAGCTGCGGGTTTTATAACGGGGAGCTGCGCGTGCTGCCACTCGTAAATTCGCGGCGCCCACAAACATTTATTTTCACAAGCCAGACAGACCACGCTGCTCAAAACATAAAAAGTTGCCCGGCTGCGTTCAGTGTAACGTTCAAATGATGCGACGCGGCTCGGACGCATAATCAAAGTGGCATTGCTCTTAATCGACGAGTGCTCGGGCTTTTGTCATGTCTAGCATCGTAAGGATTAATCTTATTTATTTATTTTCATTTCGGACAAGTGTTTTGTGTTACGCATAACGCAATCTTCGGCGACGCCGTTGTCACACGATGCGACAGACATGGGGCGGGAAATTCGGATAAGGACATTTGCTAGCCATCTGCGGAGCACATCAACACTTGTTCCATCAGATCTTCCGATGGAAGAGTAAAATACATTCACTCGGCATCACCGCTTGCTGTTTCGTGGCTAAACAAGCCTAGATTTAGACCAGTGCCAGATTATCCGAGTAGCAAAAGTAGCTACATATACTACGGGCCCCGCACTTTCAAGGGCCCCGCGTTAAATTATTTCAAGCTATCAATTCCGGTTCAATGATTCTGCACTTGCTCTATTACTATAGTACTATACCGCCTTCAACTTTTACGAACGACTGGGTGTTTAAGGTTAACGATTTGTTGTATTATCTGGCTGTATAGCAAATGAAGAGTTTAAAATGTATGTGTTTTAAGATTTACGTTTTTATTTATTTAGGGCCCCTTTATAACAACGTATGCTACAGGCCCCGCACGAGCTTAATCCGGCACTGTTGTAGACGTGTCGACTGTGTAATCGTTGCTTGTTTGAGCACAGCCAAAACGCGAGAAGAAGACTATCGTTGGTAATTTCTACAGCATTCACGGTAGCTTTAACGAAATATCACTCATTGAGAGGAGAAGAAGGTGGGGGGGGGGGGGGGGGAAACCCCCACATGAGAACGTAACTTTTGTTTAAAAATAAATGCATGCTGTCTGGCTGCGACGCAGGAAAATAATGACGTCGATCTACAATGGGTCAATATCGCTTAATTAGGCTGAACGCATCATAATTCGCCTGCGCCGTGATGGGAGAATGAGGCTACGCGCCTGACACTGTGGGAAATAAAACATAAATGTGAGGTCAGAGGATGCCTGCCAGGGGCTAATTAATGACTTTAGCACGTGACCAACGAGGGAAACAAAGAAAAACACCGCTCGGAATCCCCGAGTGCCGGTGCGTCCCGAGCGACCGTACGAAAACAAGGGTCGGGATTAGCGCGCTCGCTGGCAGCGAGCGCGTCTCACAGATGTGTGCGTCTCACAGAAAGTTCGCGTCTCACAGAAAGTTCGCGTTCCCGCGAGTGAGAGGCGGGAACGCCACGGCTCGTTCCAGGGGCCGTTGTCCGCGGAATCGGTTTCGTAGGATAAACCCCCCCCCCCCCCCCAACAAAAACACAAGATGAGGAATAACCAAACCCGCTCCTAGTGCGGGACAATACTCTTTGATGCGGGAGGGGGAGTATGAGCTCGTTAATATGACGACGACGACGACAACGATGCCTCCGCCGCCGCCTCGGCGAGGTCTCTCGACGTCTCTAAATGTTTGGCGTACGCCACGTGGCGCCGTACGCGCAAGATGCCTCGTGCGGCGAGGCACGCGGCCCCTGTAGGAGCTGCTAGCGGCGCTCAAAGGGGGTGGTGTGGACAGCGCCACCCCCTCGACCACCTGCGTCGGATGTAACTTACCTGAGGGAGGGCCCAAGAATGGTTTATGTACCACCCGTCACTTTAGTTATCCATCACTGGGAATTGAACCCAGGAGGTGTGATTTATAATCCAGTGCGCTCACCGCTTCAACCTACCATGCACACAGATAACCATCGTCTGGATAGTCTTTCGCACCGTTGGGGACAGTGTTGTTCGCGATCATTTATTAGGGCGACACGGCGGATTAGATGGTGCACTGGGCAACACCACACCCGGCTGCCATAGTCTCCCCCAATGTCGATGTTTACACATCGCAGCGGTTACTCATTTAGGGCTGAGTTAAATTGAGGAGGCCCAAGACGAGGTCTGATACTTGATGTCACTGATGGTAGCGCTGTAACGGGAATCGAACTCCAGTTGATAGGGAGTGGAAACCACCGTGCCACTGCTCCGCACACACAAATGTTCACACACACACACATCTGGCTACCTCCAGGAGATACTCACAGCCTGGGTGGCAGTTTGTGCCTGGGAGGGCTTAATGTGAACAAACCAACAATCTGTGCCAGCACCGTAGGTGGGCGATGGACATAATGTCGTCAAATTTGGAGGTCTTAAAAGAAAATCGTAAAGGTGCAGCCCTGCAATATCGTTCTCAAGCCACTGCTGGCAGAAGGGTCTGCACTAAAGGAAACTCTAGAGGGTTCCTCGACAGAGTATTTTGGCCGACTGTTTTATGATATGATGTGTATAGTAATTCCTGCTTGACTTTGAATTTTGGCAAAATTTTAAATTCAGTTTTCACGTCAATTTCTCTCATTGTTGATTTAATGACATTGAAACATCCGTCGTCAATACATAAAATGTATATAAAAGCTTAAATTTCATAAAAATTTTCTACAGTTTTCATTTAAGGGTTATGTATTTCAGGATTATATTACATATACCGGATTCTAATAATAAGTCAATTTTATTCCCCTTCTTAAATTTACGTTGCACATTTATTTTGCCAATTTGTACCCAATTGCCTAAGGCCTAAAACCCAGCATGAGTAACCCAGCACATGGGCTCTACATTAGCAAGCTGCACATCATGTTTATTGCAATCAGATGTGCAAATGGACTCGGGTCCCCCAAATCTCCATTTGCACACCGGTCATCTGCTTCTGCCTCTGCCCTCGTGCAATGGTGATCACTTCAGAAGTTCACCGACCGGTTCGATCTCCCAGCACGCCAATGAAATCAATGGGTACATATTTTAACTAACCCCTTCCCTCCACCACCAACCCTCTGTGGGTCCACTGTGGGTACTGCCACCTCTGCCGAGGCGTCTGGCCAGCAGGGCAGAGGAGGGAGAATATCCTCTGGAGGAACTCTCTTAAGCTCCCTCGAAGTTAGTGGGCTTGAACAGGAGGACAAATTTCGATTTAAAGCTTTCGTGACTGCAGGGATTCATCTTCTTGATTCTTTCGGTAAAGTCACGTAGAAGGGAAGTAATAAAATTATAAAAATAAAACATAATAAAATCATTATTTTATTATGTTTTATTTTTTATTATTATAATTATTTTATTATGTTTTATTTTTATTATTGTATTACTTCCCTTCTACGTGACTTTACCGAAAGAACCAAGAACAGGAGGACACAGTTTCTCGAAGGGACGATGACTCGTGGTTGTAACGAATGGCAGCGTGGTAGTCAAGGGAGGGAACGTGCCCGAGAGAACATGCACCAAAGGGGTAGGACCGATGAAATCAGCTGTCTAGAGCTCCCTCTGGTGGAGGCCCTTCTGCCAGCAGTGGCGAGTGCAAGCGAATGCGGGGACTGCACCTTTAGCTTCACCACCATCCGCTTCTTCAGCAACCGCCCAGGAAGATGCTTTTTAAATCCTTTATATTAAGTTCACTTGCTTGCTTGCTTGCGCGCTTACGACCGTGCAAATATTTCGGTCGTTTTTAACCCACTTCCCGTGATCCAATCGAGCTGACATTTTGCACACAGACTCGTTGTGCGTGACAATTTATTTTCGTGAATTTTTTTCCCCAAAATTTTCCACTTTTTAGGAAAAAAAATGTCATATTTAATTTAAAATACCAATGTGATAAAAATGAAACTCTTACTCAAGAAAAACATATGAATAATAAAATAAAACCGATGACACGCATATAAAGGATTTATAGTGAAAAACTTTGTTTTTACGGGTTAATTTTTTTATCGTCCTCATGAGTCAAGCGTGCTCGCACAATTACATGTGAAAGCGTTGGGAAGTGTGGAAGAAAGGAATCGCAATGTTTCAATTCACATTGTTTGCATTCACAAAAATTGGCACAGTCGCCTGACCCGGGTATATAATTCAGTCTGCTGACAACATGTTTTCTGACTTGTTTGGGAGGGCTATTGAGACCAGAGCGGGCCATTGGAATAGAATAATAGAGGCCGAATATTTTATTAAATGTTGCAGTCACTGGCAATAGGTCATTACTTCTCACCATCGCTCCCTTCCTTCTGCCTCGACCTCAACGCTATTGCAGTCAACACCTGGCAGGGCTATCACAAAGGTGCTATGTTTCACAGACCTGACATAGTCTGCTTGTATGGGGGCGATGTTCCTACGTGGTTTTACTCAATGAAGTAAAGTGTGCGGTAATTTGAACACGTGCCAAATTTCTTGACGGTGACGCCGCCCACACGTGCCTACTATTTTTAAATGTACAATGTTGCGTCATCTTTCACGTGCATTTTGAAACAGCTGGTGGATTGTGTCTTTGGTTTAGTACACTCGCAGTGTTAACGAGGCTGGCCGCCGGGCTCGAACCGCGATCCTTTGCAACAAGCGACGGACGCTCTATCGCTGGGCCATGTCGCCGACTTGACGAACCAATCACGCGAAAGCCAACCGTGTCCCGTTAAGTAGTAAAGTTACGTCGGCGCTTCTTAATGTGCGTTTCCGTGTCAAATTATACACTTCTCTGCCCTCCACCCACCCCCCACGTGATCGTGTGTGAAACACGTTAGAACATATTCTTAGGTGTTTTCGGTAAAGTCACGTAGGTAAAACATTAAAATTAATAAAAGTAAAATAAAATAACGTTAGAACATGGGTAGGATCTTGCCCAATTCGAGTGGAAATGGGCTGAACACATTCGTGAGAACCACGGATGAGAGATGGGAGACACATTTAACTATGGAGTGGAGACCGTGGGAA
The DNA here is from genome assembly GCF_015708825.2 of Lethenteron reissneri. NCBI lineage: Eukaryota > Metazoa > Chordata > Hyperoartia > Petromyzontiformes > Petromyzontidae > Lethenteron > Lethenteron reissneri. The sequence continues at coordinate 10,351,110 of NC_083820.1, read as the reverse complement.
GGGGAGAGAAGCGGACAGAGACGGGCGGAAGAGTGAGACGACATCGCGGAGTTTGGAGGCCTCGAATGGACAGGGGCGGCTTGGGGGGTAGGAATGAATGGAAGAAAGTGGGGTGGACTGTTGCCCAGCAAGCCGACAACAAAAAACCAAGAAGGGTTCCAGAATTCGTTGGTCAAAAGGCTCAGGAAATGGCTTGCGACTGGGAAAAGTGCATTGTGCAACGTGGGCGTGGGTCTCCGCTCTCAAGAGCCGAGTGGACACGCGGCTTGTGGTGCGGAGCAGGCGCCGGCGTTCAGCATTGGGGCCCCTCAGGAAAGCACTTAATAAAGCAAGTGATGCAGTCCTAATGACTTGTAATAATGTCATTTGTTTAACCTTGACAGCCGGAGTCTCAGGACTCGTTTTCAGGAGAGCCCTGCATTGGCATATTCGGCCAAACCCTTGACGATGTGTGTGTGTGGAGAGCGGTAGTGCAGCGGTTAGCGCGCTGCGCTACGAACCCTCCGATACGAGTTCGATTCCCGCTCACGGCCAACACCAGTGACGATTATCGGCACCGGTTCTGGGCCTCTCCTAGGTCGACTCAGCCTCAAATGAGCACCTAGTGCGGTGTGTAAACATCGCCACTAGGGAGATAAAGGCAGTCGGGCGTGACGTTGTATATTTTTGTTCAATATGCGATACATACTCTTTGGTTCTTTCGGTAAAGTCATGTAGGTAGAAAAATAAAATAAAATAAGCAATACTGTATATCACGACGTTTCTATCGCAACACAAGCGGTCGTCCTTAGGTGGAAAATAATATTCCAGCAGTGGAACTGCTGAACCAGCGAGAGAGCTATTACAACAAGAGGTTATATATGTGGCGAAGGGCAAACAGGTGGGGTCTGAGCTGGAAAGGAATTCTATCCCTGGACACAAGCACGTCAGTTGTGTTAATGGGAGAGATTAGGGAGAGAGATATTAGCACAAAATGAGCTTCCATCACCGCACAAGAGCACCGTCCCCGCATATGCGCACAACAGCAGTGTTAATTGGAGATTAGCACTATGCTGATGGGAGAGATTAGGGGGATTAGCAAGTTAATGCCATGTCTATGTGTAACACAAGCTTGCGGCGCTGCCAACTGCGTTGTGAGAGGCAAGCGCGTCAACGCAAGAGAGCCACCGCAATGGTGGTCGTGCCAGTGAGACACACAGCTAATCACACAGCCAGAACTATCGATACATCGAGGCTAAGGGAGCAGAGGTGACCATGTTAGTGAGACCCCAGCCCCTTAATGCAGAAGCACCTAACAGGGTAATGCAACTCAGGGAGTCGGAGATAACAGCCAAACGGCAGGGAAGAATGGAAGCACCACAGCAAGTTACGACTTTGCTTGGCTATTAACGTCCTTCCAATGATTGCTCAGCTTATACCCATCTTCTCGGTTGAAATTGTCTCTGTGTTTATATATCTGGATGGCTTCATGGACGAATCTTTGATGGTAGCCCGAAGGTTTGCAGAGCACCTTGGTCTCGGAAAAAACAATATCGTGCGAGCCCACTGCGTTATAACAATGATCAGCCACGGCAGAGGTATTGGTTCTGCCGTGTTTCAAATCTGCCTTGTGTTCGCGCTACACGGTCCGAGACATGTCGTTTCGTTTCCCCAATGTAACTGCTGCCGCAGACACAACTCAGTTTGTAGACACCAGGGTATTGCATGTCAGGAATGACATCCTTCACAGATGGGATCAAATCACGGATTTTGTGTACCGTATTGAATCAGACCTGGATCTCGTGTTTGTTTAAGATTTTGAAAATCTTTTTGGTAACACCTGCTATGTATGCCGAGGTGATGGTTTTGATTGGGTCCTCAGATGGTTGTCTCCCCATGGTTGCGGATACAGCTTTGCGGATTGTGCGGTCTGAGTATCCATTCATCTTGAGGGCTTGGTGTACGTGCTCCAGTTCACTGGCTCAGGTGGCGCTGGTCGGAGATGCAGTGGGCCCTATGGTGTAGTGTTTTGATGAGCGAGTTCTTCTGGGCCGGATGATGGTGGGAGTCCAGGCTTTAGATAGGAATCCGTGTGGTTGGCTTTCCTGTAGATGGAATGTCCCAACGAGCCATCAGGCCTCTTCTCGATCAAAACATCCAGGAATGGTAGCTTGTCATCATTCATTTCCACTTCCATGGTGAATTTGATGGATGGGTGTATGGAATTGCTTAGCTTCTGAGATCTGATCAGATTTGGGGCTTTCCGTGTGATTTCTTTGTGTCCGACTTCAAATAGGCCTATTTAACTGACTTCAAGTATGCATATTTAATAACAAACACATCGTGGAACAAATTGGCAAATAAACATATGTTCCACTTTTATTTTGTTTGGTGAAATTAATAATAATTCCCCCAAAAGGCAGTGTTTTTTTTACACGTCGCTCTTGATGTGCCAGAATAAACCACAATAACGAAACGATTTTATTTTCGATAGAGCGCCCTCGCCTCCGCTGGGGCGCCCCCAAGTGCTTCACATCTCATCTCAAGCGTTGCGTTTGAAAGGGGCACTCCCAGTGGCAGCTGTCCCTGTGCGGCACAACATGGGGGGTGGGGGAGGGAAATCATCACTATGAATAATCAATCGAGCAGTTTGTGGATAATATTATAAAAGATAGCAACATTTGGACCCTGATCCTGATGCTGGAATGCAATGGCCTTCTTCTTGACCTACACCCGCAGTATTCATCAGGGCGGCCGCTGGATTCAAACCCTGAACCTCGGCCTCAAGATTGGCCGCATCACCAAGGATGTTGAGACAACATTACTGCTCGCCTTTTTGGAGTTCTCTGCTCTGGTGTAGACCCATCGTATTTATCAGAGCGTGTTTTGTTTGCATGTTCACCACAAGTTCTGTGTGTGGTTAACGAAGACATGATTCCTTGCAGAAGGTTTCTATTTGGTGTTTGAACATCTTAACACCTCCTATTTTACTGTCAGAAAGGGTAAGACCTATTCTCAACATTTATATATTCGCCTGATTATAGGATACTCCGGAAAGTAAGACGCGGTCCCAACTTTTGCTTTAAAACACATGCGCCCGGGTGTGGTCAAAAAGTGCGTGCCATATAATTTGGAGAGAACAGCGGTGATACATTTCGTGCCGTTCCCGGAGCAGCGCAGGCCGGTCACGGAGCCCGAAGCTGTCCGCCGTTGGTGATTCACGTCGACCGAGAAATTTTGAATGCAAAATGCCTCTTCTTGGTTCTTTCGGTAAAGTCACGTAACTTTACCGAAAGAACCAAGAAGATGAATCCCTGCAGTCACGAAAGCTTTAAATCGAAATGCAAAATGCCTCTTTGTGTTGCCTCTCTCGCAGGATCGGTGCACTCGGAAATCAAACAAATACAGCAATCCACCGGCGACCCGTGATTGGCATGATACATAACAAAACATCAAATCGAGTGTTTCTGTTGCGACAAAACGCGAAACACATTGCTTTGTGTTGTGATCTCTTACCGTTAAGTCTGAAAGTGTAGATTTTGGAAACGAGCTTAAAAAAGCAAAAGTGACGGTTGATATGTTGCCTTTACATCAACTGGCAAAAGACTCTCAAGCCAATGTGACAAAATGTCCGTCAGGGATTTTCAGATTTTCACCATTCGGTTCGGAATGATTTTTTTTCCGTCTATTGTGGTGCACAACGCTTACACGTCGATCGTGCATGGGGGGGGGGGGGGAGGGAGGGGGTGTTAGTGTCCTGTGCTAAAAACTCCAGCGGCCCGAGATAGATTCCTGGTCCCGGCTAACATCACACGACAAGCCGTGGGGTTTCAGCTGGTCTTGTGCCCCCCCCCCCCTTCACCCAACCCACGCTGACGAGGGTGGTGAAGTGTGGATCCTCTGAATATGAATTCTTTGAAAAAGAGTTTGCCGTGTGTGCCGGCGGTCACGGACCAAATTTTGCCAACGTTTGCAAAATTGCTCACAAATTACTTCATAGGGGGACAAAACACGTTGCAACGTCGCTCCACTGGCAGACTATACTTGTCTGTGACACGTCGCCTTTGTGATGGCCTTGCAATATAATTATTGCCCATATTGCATGTTGAACCTTTTTCGTACCGTACGTAGCCAACCGTGCTGGGGACGGACAACAAACTAAACACAAAAATCAGTTCTAAAGAAATTAATTTTCAATTGAGATTATTTCAAAGTGCACAGCCCCAGCGGCTTCCTAACATCGGATGGAAGAGCGTTCCAGACGGCCGCAGAAGCGCATCCAAAAGGACGCACAATGTGGTGAGCGTCTTCGTTCGACGGCTCGTCAAAAGCTGCCGCGAGGATGACCGGAGTTCACTTGATGGCTTAACATACCAAATGTACTAAATTTTTGTTGTTATTATTATTATGAAACAATGACCATGGTCGACACAGCATAGAGAGTCTCTAAGCCAGCAGTGGATGGAAAAGAGGCTCTTTCACGATCGTTATTCTATTTCAACGTGGGAAGTTGTTCTTTAGCAAGAGTGCAGGAATTAAATTTTCATACAATTTCTTTGCTCTGTCGTACGTGCAGCAGGTCTTATAAATCTGTAAACAATTAGAGAGGGCTTGCGGAAGAATGGATGAATATTTTTCTTGGTAAAATGCAAGTGAGGGAAAAATCTTCACTTCCCAGCTCTAAAGTCACTTGACACGGCACGAAAGCTATAAAAATAATGCTGACATGGACGAAGGGGGGCGTGCGAGTTTGCAGTGTTTTTCACATCTCGCAGCAACTGATAATCCAAAATACACAGACACTTACCGCATCGTATAATGTGGGATCTTGTTAAAGAAGAATCGTGTTGCCTCCACCCAGAACATCCGCAGATGCGTATCTGCATCCCATTCTCGTAAAACTCGATATTCGCGATCATTTTCCATGTATTGTGCACACGTGGGACGAGGGCACTTGCTGAACTGATACTCTGGTTTTGGTATTAATAAGCATAGAGCATGGGTACTGCATGTATCCGTGTCGTAAAAATAAAGAATAGAAATCACCAAATTAAGATGGATAACACTGGTCAACAAAAAAAAAACATTTTTCTTTTCTGGCCTGGACATTTGCAGCTGTTTTAGACTAATTTCAGGGTGCTGATTCCAAATCTGATCTCAGATTTGCTCTATCACATCTCATTTTATCCTATTGGCATACCCCATTTTCATTGATTTCACTCGAAATTAACTCTGTCACTTATGATTGCAAGTTGTTGCGAGTCAGTGACTGCTTTAGTGTTAAAATATGGTGCTGTATTTTAGGATAGTGTGTTTATAATATAATTTTATGTAGATATCCACATTTATTTAATATTTTTCATCTGCAGCTTTTATTGAAAATGCAATATTTGATATCTCAAAAACCTGATGTGATAGACAAAAACTGATGCCAGATTCGGAATCAGCACCCCAAATATTACCTCAAAACCGTTGGAATACCTTATGCCAGAAAAAGTGTGTTGACCAGTGTAATCATTCCGCTGTGCCAAGCGGGACGGTTACGCTGGGACTGGAACTCGCTGGAGCGCTTTTGAGACGCGGCTTTGCCACGACGAAAAGCAGCGGCTTCAACCGGAGCTTGACGCCACTCTTACTGGACTGTGAATGACAACGACGGGCTGGAAAGATGTTTTTTGTTTTACATTTTCTCAACCCCCCACCCCCGGTTCTATTTGGATGAGATTCAGGACCGAGTCCATCGCAGCCAAGACGCAGCTGCAGCGAGGGCCCCCGCCTAGGTCAAAGCCCTCGAACTCCGGGGCGGCTGAGTTATTAGCACGCGCTCTCGCTTTTCAGGTGCACGGCTCCGCTATTGGAAGCAGATGAGCGACTTTCACTTCTTGAAAACAAACCCCCCCCCCCCTAATTGCTCAACTGTCTCAAGTGCGCGAGCCGTCCAAGATGCGGCGGAGGAGAAGCTCGCTCCTCTGCGTGCGTGGAGACGGCCGTGCTTTCCGTTAACGGTGTCGGCTCTGATGGGATTGGGCGGCTGCGATGCACAGCGAAATGCATCGGTGATTTTCCTGCACAGCCACTTTGATGCCTCGGAAAAGGGAGCTAATTTGGTGTTCGAACATGTTAACACCTGCTTCATTGCTAAAAAGGGAAATGTTAAACTTTTCTTATTTTTCATCACTTTGCTACCAATAAAAAAATGGCTATAACCACTATTGTGCATGAGCTCTGTTTTGTATGCATGTACTAGCTGTACTACCCGGCTTCGCCCGGGACTTGTATCCACCACGGCCGGCCGCCTTTGTCTCCCCAGTGGCGATGTTAATACGCCACACCAGTTACTCGTTTGAGGCTGAGTCGACCTATGGGAGGTTCAAATAATCTTGACCGGTGGTGGCCATGAGCGGGAATCGAACTCGGTTCGCCGGGTTGGTAGCGCAGCGTAGCGTTAACCACTACACCCACCGCTCCTCACACACACAGACGCACAGACACACACACAGACACACGCAGACACACACAGACAGATACAGACAGACACACAGACACACAGACAGCACGCTAACCACTACACTACCGCTCCCCACACACCACACACGCACACACACAGACACACACACAGACACACACACACAGACAGACACACACACACAGACACACAGACAGCACGCTAACCACTACACTACCGCTCCCCACACACCACACACACACACAGACACAACACAGACACACACACACAGACACACACACACAGACACACACACAGGCAGCACGCTAAGCACTACACTACCGTTCCCCCTACACACCACACACGCACACACACAGACACACACACAGACACACACACAGACACACACACACAGACACAAACACACAGACACACACACACAGACACACACACACAGACACACACACACAGACACACACACACAGACACACACACACAGACACACACACACAGATACACAGACACACACACACAGGCAGAACGCTAAGCACTACACTACCGTTCCCCCTACACACCACACACGCACACACACAGACACACACACAGACACACACACACAGACACAGGCAGCACGCTAAGCACTACACTACCGTTCCCCCTACACAACACACGCGCACACACACAGACACACACACAGACACACACACACAGACACACAGACAGACACACACACACAGACACACACACAGACACACACACAGACACACACACAGACACACACACACAGACAGCACGCTAACCACTACACTACCGCTCCCCACACACCACACACACACACACAGACACACACACAGACACACACACACAGACACATACACACAGACACACACACAGGCAGCACGCTAAGCACTACACTACCGTTCCCCCTACACAACACACGCGCACACACACAGACACACACACAGACACACACACACAGACACACAGACAGCACGCTAACCACTACACTACCGTTCCCCCTACACAACACACGCGCACACACACAGACACACACACACAGACACACAGACAGACACACACACACAGACACACACACACAGACACACACACACAGACACACACACACAGACACACACACAGGCAGCACGCTAAGCACTACACTACCGTTCCCCCTACACACCACACACGCACACACACAGACACACACACAGACACACACACACAGACACACACACAGACACACACACACAGACACACAGACACACACACACAGATACACAGACACACACACACAGGCAGCACGCTAAGCACTACACTACCGTTCCCCCTACACAACACACGCGCACACACACAGACACACACACAGACACACACACAGACACACACACAGACACACACACAGACAGACACACACAGACAGACACACACACAGACACACACACACAGACACAGACAGCACGCTAACCACTACACTACCGCTCCCCACACACCACACACGCACACACACAGACACACACACACAGACACACACACACAGACACACACACACAGACACACACACACAGACACACACACACAGACACAGGCAGCACGCTAAGCACTACACTACCGTTCCCCCTACACAACACAGGCACACACACAGACACACACAGACACACACACACAGACACACACACAGAGACACACAGACACACAGACAGCACGCTAACCACTACACTACCGCTCCCCACATACCACACACGCACACACACAGACACACACACAGACACACAGACACAGACACACACAGACACAGACAGCACGCTAACCACTACACTACCGTTCCCCCTACACAACACACGCGCGCGCGTCCATAGGTACACATACACGCGCTTGCTGCAGACACACACGACTGTGAGGGTGCTAACGGCAGTAAACGACTGAAATAATAAAGCGGAAATGCTGCGCGAGGAACGCCTTAGACCTGCAACACATTTGTGTAATGCGAGCGTAAACACACAAACACATACAAAGACATACACACACATACATACACACACATACAAACACATACACACACATACATACACAGAGACATACACATACACACAAACACACACATACACACAAACACATACACAATACACACACACATACACAATACACACACACATACATGCATACACACAGACAGACACATAACACACATACATACACACACATACATACACAGAAACACATACACACATACATACAAACACACATACATACACACAAACACATACACACACGTACATACACACATACAGACACGCAGACATACACATAAACACATAAAAAAACCGACATACATACACACACACATACAAACACACAAACACATACACACACATACATAGAGACACACAGACATACACATAAACACATACACACATAGACATGACCCGGCTTCGCCCGGGACTTGGATCCACCACGCCCGGCCGCCTTTGTCTCCCCAGTGCCGATGTGAAAACGGCACAGACACACACACACACACAGACGTGAAACTTTTATGAATTTACCTTAGATTCACGTGGTGGGTGTCGAGGCCTAGCACCGTGCAGAGCCTCCTGCCTCGCCTGATTTTCCCACCCGGCTGACGCTGGGTACGGGTGCCGGTCCCCCCCCCCCCCCCACCTAGCGCTCGAACAATACTGAGTAATGGCTATTATTTAATTAAATACGGAGCTTATGAAAGTGGCGAAGGCGTGGCTAGCCGTTGGCAGGGGCAACCGCCGTCCAATGAAACTGCAGCCCTTGGCGAAGGCGTCGCTAGCCGTTGCCAGGTCCAATGAAAGCGGCGAAGGCGTGGCTAGCCGTTGCCAGGGGCAACCGCCGTCCAATGAAAGTGCGTATGGGCCGAAATACACACACACACAGACAGACAGACATGAACGATTTTATATATATAGATGTGTGTGTGATGAACATCTAAACTTTGATTCTGATTCAACCGTGCTGATCGGAGGTGTGGGAGAGAAACAACAAAATCCATAGAAAAAAAGCCCAGTTATAAAGAAATTAGTTTTCAATCTAAATTTAAAAGAGCGTAGCTACAGTGGCTTCCTCATATCGGAAGGGAGAGCGTTCCAGACGGCCGCTGAAGCAGCGCATCTGAAACGCGTGTGATACACAAGGAGCCCGTACCATTGGCACAATCTCGAGCCGTACAATTCTTTTGGGATAAACAACATCAGCTGCCCACCGTAGCATTGTCACTCCCACAGCCAGATTGTCCACCCGCTGCCGAATTAGAGGCTCCTCAACACCGGTGCAAGCAGCGAGCGCTATTTGACCATATTTCACTGCGTAAGTATAAATGTGTCGCAACCTTCCACCACCCGACACGGCCAATCAGTAAAAAAAAGTGTCACGTTGACAAAAGACAAAATAGTTCACTACTTAGCCCACCGGTGTGTTGAAGAGTGAATCCACAACATTTAGAATTTGAGTATGCCGTTTCGCTGGTAATTACATCCAGCATCTTCGGGCGATTTTCCAGAATAGAGAAGCCACCCACGTGCTTCCGGTTTTAAATAGTGCAGGAAGACGTCATCATTGAACCCCCATCAGGTTTAGAGATCGGAGGCAGATTAGTAATCAGTTAATTAGTATGTGATTCCTCTATAAGGAATTGTAAAATGTACTGTGTATTACTTAATAATACGCTTCCAGGCTGCGCTAAGTCTGTAACTATCAGAGCGGTTACAATTATTGGTATTTCTCTCAATTTCGATGGATTCTCTAATTAGTCTTGGCCAGTAATAATTCGTTTTGCATGACACTTCAACGTTATCAACATCAATTGAGTGTCCTTGTTGGCAAGCATGCTCTGCCACTGCCGACAGTTGTGTTTGAGATAATTTAATGTTCCTTTGGTGTTCTTTTAGTCTTACGCTAATGTTACGTCCCGTCTGTCTCCAATATAGCATTTACCGCATTAGCACTTTATCCGATATACACCTTCTGTTGAAAACTTAGGTAATGCATCTTTAGTACAAGACACTTACGCGATCTAACCCAAAAAAACCTTTATGATGAATAATACTGGTTGCGAAAGCCTACGTGTTATACTTCACTGCACTGGTTCAGTGCGGGTTGGTGACGGGTGGATGAGTGCTGAACAACGGATGTTGATGCCCTGCTCTATACTGCCCACAATTCCAATAAAACTACCGGTTACATGCTTGTCTTGTGCAATGTGCAATGAGCCAGCGACATGTTAGCATTTTACTTTTAGTATAAAAAAATTTTTTCACGAACATTTTTTATTTATTGAAGGGGTTTGTACTCAACAGCTGTTATAAGGGAACTAAATGGCAATTGAAAAACTTTTCATCAAAAAACATTTTTAAATGTTAATCCTCACCAGGTCCCATTGTGCTAAGTGCAGTCTCTAACTCATATTATTCACTTTGGCCTCCATTTACGTGCTGTGAAATGTCACCTATAATTTTTTTTGAGGCCACGGCGTTATTGATAAATGTCATTTGTTTTAAAATATATAATGCATGGTGATCACCCATCCAAGCATTGTCCAAGCTCAACTCTACTTGTCTTCTGAAATCTGATGAGATCACACACATTCTGGCTTATTTGTTCAAAAGCTATTCTCAGATACGCACACACAATCGTACGCGTGTATGCTGGGGTGCCACTCAAAAGTCACGTTTGGATATGTTCGAGGTCACGCTACCTAGGTTTCATTCATTTTCCTGCTAGGAGGCTGAAGCCACGGCGAAGTTTAAAGGCAATCCGTCGATATTTACCGGTTGCTCCATAGAGTTGAATAATGCATCACAGTCAGTCCACACAGAGAGACACGGTGTAGAGAATTAGAGGAAATGGCGAGATGTTAACTACCTTGCCTAGGATACAGGAGGTCGTGGGTTCGATCTCGATCCTGACGCCTGTATATCACTGGAGTTTGCGTGTTCTCCCCGTGGTCGCATGGATCAACATGCACTTCGAGTGTTTGGCTGCTATAAATGTCCACGTGATAAGCCACTTCATTGAGCTATCATTTGTGTGCCAGGTCGCTTTCCGAAAAAGAGCTATATAGCTCAGTGGGCCTTACCTGGTATAAAAATAGTAGTAGTTTTTAGATAGATTAGAACGACATTCTCTTCAAATTTCCACACGTGCAGTGAGTGACACCCTTGCTGTAATACATAGATAACCATACAATAATGAATTGCATTCATTAAATGACATTTTACACATTCCTGCGGAGGGAGCTGGTAGGAACGTTGGGTTGCTCGGTCAATGACTCAATGTCCAGGGTTAACGGCGGCGTGGTGTATTCCGCAAATATGCCCGACTGTGAGTAGGTTAAACGTTGAGTTTTAAAAGGGCACCAAGGAGTGACCAGCCCCTCCCCACCCAGCCCCACCCCTCCCTCACACCCCCCACCCAGCCCCACCCTCTCCACCCAGTCCCTCCCCACCCTCCCCACCCAGCCCCTCCCCACCTTACCCACCGAGCCCCTCCCCACCCTCCCCACCCAGCCCCTCCCACCCTCCCCTCCCTACCCAGCCCCACCCTCCCCACCCAGCCCCTCCCCACCCTCCCCTTCCCACCCAACCCCTCCCTGCACGACGGACGGACACAATAATCCCCTGTGGGCTGGTGGAACCAGTGGGTTACTACCAGTATTAACCATATATGGAGCCATTGAGATGCATTGGATTCGGTCATTGCTGATTTTTTTTATTGACTTACCTTTTGTCCCGACTCCCGTCTTGTCAGTTTAACACGTAGGCATTTCATTGTCAGAATTAGATTAACAATTTTGCCAGTTCTATGAGCAAATGCCTCAGTTACATCATCATCCTCACCAGTCGTACATGCACGTGGCGAGGACTATTCTGTCACGTGTAGACGGTAAGGCTACATAATTAAAATGCCGTTATTTCAACAACTGAGATATTCCAGGCCTTGCTTGCCCCTAATATGGCGTGCGTGCTCGTTTCTTTCGCAGCATTTTCTGGACCATCACACGAACGTCCGCATTAATTATTATTATGACAGCTTATTTTTCTTTCATTTCCCAGAGTTCGGGTGTGGAGAAATGCCCCCGCTTTTAAGAAACGAAAACTAGCAGCGACTGTGGTGCACGATAAAAATCTAAAGCAAATATGTTCAATATTTTGCGTAGCACAGAGAGCAGTTCAGGCGCTTCGGGCATTTAACTCGTGGGACAATCGAGGTGCGGTGTAGAGCGGTGGTGCAACGGTTAGGGCCTCGTCCGATGGATCCGGTGACCAGAGTTTGACTCCCGGTCACTAGCAATGGTACGTAATATTCACAGAACCGATCTTGCCCCTCTCAACCTCATCAAACGCCAATCTTCACTGACCAGCGTGGTGAAGTTACGGTGCATGACGTGTGGATTGTCAATCGGGTGAACATTATTTTATGTTCTTATTGAGGCGTTCACCCGACCGCCGTTGCAATGCCTCTGTATACATTCCTCAGACCCTCTTGTATTTAATGAAAGGCATTAGAATAGGGATGTGATGTTTGCTTCTATATATTTTTTTCATTACCAGGAAAACAATCTAACAGAAATGTTTAAAATTTTCTTTCCGTGAGCCCCGAACTTCTGCATCAGCACAAGTCCTCCACTGATGCCTTTCTGAAATTCCCCTCCACTCTCCGTTCCATCAGTGTCCCTCTCTTTCTTGGTCACCCCCCCCCCCCCCCGCCGCTGTTTCGCTCCGCTAAAGCGTTGCCGTCGCTCAAAAAACACAAACCCGAGGCTATAAGACGAGGAAATAAAAAAATATTCCCGCTCTCGATAATTAATTATTAGTGTAAAGTTTTCCCATAAAACAAATTTCCGCGCAGCGATGCCCCCGAGTCATCATGGTGTCTGCAAATTTCACAACCCGCCACAGAAAGCGGAGCTCCGCTCGTTCTTCTTCTTGTTCTTATGCTTGCGGAGGGCCAGCTGACTTAGTCAATCTTCTTCCATGTGGCACGCAAGAAGAACGTACCTTTTCCCTGGTTCTCCTTAAATAAAATAAAAAACAACCGCATTGTACAGCGTGTGCAAGAGCACACGCGAATTGTCAACAAACTGTTAAATGTCGTCACTTTGACACGCAACGGAATACTTTAGTGCGGTGGTGAATGGGGGGGAGGGGTACTAACCCCACTTATTTACTTGCGTGCGTGCGTGAATACAAGTGACAGATGATTGAATTGGCTTGCACCGCCTCTGCAGCAGGGCGAGCGCAACTGCATTGGCACGTGGGAAACGTCCGCTCTGAGAGCGATGGCCCAGAACGCATTACACAGAATCGTGAAGGTCAATACGAATTTGCAGCCGGTGCAAGCAGTGGAGCGCGCACTGCTGTAACCACCCCCACTGCGTTTCCCTTCCCGTGATTTTCGTCAAGCCGGCGCGTACCTCCACCCGGTCACGTCTCCTCCGCCGCGATCGGTGAGGCGCGCGAAAAAGGGCCGCTCGTCCGCTTTCGGTGAGTTTCCGAAGCAGTTTCAAGTCGTGGCAAATTAACCACGACGTAAGCAAGCCGTGGTGTCGTGAGATTTGCAGTCATTGCCCTCCCCCCCACCGCTCCACCGCCGTAAATATTATTTCAATGATGTTTTTGGTAAACGCAGGCCAAGCTTTGGCCGCGGAGGATTTTCTGATTTTTTTCCCAGAATTGTTCGTTACAATTAGCGCGTTGGAATGTCTTTGTGAGCGATTGCCCTTGATTCGATGGTAGCTCGAAGCGACGATATTGGGCCACTTAAAATAAACTGCTCCACGAAGCGCCGTGCTTTTCAATAGAAATGTGTCTCGCGTGGTTTTCGTTAATATTTCCCCCCGCTCAATGTCGGGCACGGATTTCAATTGCTGCAATTTCCTGCCACGGGTACGGAAACGTATCCTCGTGATGGAATATCCCGTGTGCCCTCAGTGACATTCTGGTGTGCGTTACACCAAACAATGCAACATCGTTCACAAATTTATCAAAATGATATTTCGCAACAAGAATCCCCGAGGCCAAGTCGGCTGCCCGAAACATATCACTCGCCCCGAAGCATTTCTATTTTTACATCGCTTATTTTGCATTCCGACGTCCGTTCCGGACAAAACAGTGTCGATCGCAGTTTGGAAATTACGTAAGCTCCGTGCAAAGGAGCCGCAAACAACCGTCCATCGATGCCATCATTATCTGCACGGCCGTAAGAGGGCCCACATGCAAGTGGATTGCGTCAAGGCCGCGGTCGCCTGTTTTCTTTTCCATTCCACCAGGCTCTTCCTCTTGATCTGTTGCCTCATCTGGCAGGGAAGTGGGCATCCCCGCACCAGGATGCAGTGACAGAATTGGGCATCTGGCAAGGACAACAACTCTCAGGCACGTGTCTGCTAGACCGCTAATGGCCATCGTGGTATTGGTCACTCGGCGTGAATATCTCGCACGGAGTGGCCTGTCCTCTGATTGAATATACTTAAGCGAGCTTCCGACCATGGCGTGCCATACCTCTTCTGTTTGCCTTCCCGTGAGAAGATTATTTTAAATAGTTTCAAAGGTCACCCCTTTTAAATGAACGATAATATCACGATGTCTTTCCGTCAAACATCGCAAGCTTTTGTCTTCTGTTGTTCGTTTCAAGGTCACTGCATTTCGATCGGATCTAACACAACATCTGAACATCCCACCCCCGCCTCCCATCACCCGTGACTATTTAATCTAACCCCTTTTTTTAGTAATCAACTGGCCAAGTGCTTTATGTAACTGTTAATTGTTGTATGTTGCATCACTGCCAACGCAGCATCGCCAAATAGTTTTCTCAACTGTTGGTCGACTCCATATCCACGTCTTCAATTTAAACATTAACGGCGACGCCGCGGTACACACTTCAAACAAATAACACGATTCGAAGCGAACGTTCATTCGCAATGATTGACGTTCCTGCCAAAAAAAGAAAATAACCATTAAATCACTGACAAGTTAAAACGTAGGGAGAAAAAAATCATATTGTTTTTTGAACTTCTACATTTTTCAATGGAGAACTTTTTTTTTCTTTTCCACCCATGGCCAACCCGCAGAAATGCACTTGACAACAGCTTCAGTGAAACGGGTCGTCTCGCTGGGATTCAAACGACTGCAGAGGTTCAACGTCGCTCACATCATCGCCTCCTCACGCTTTGTTTATTGGCTGACAGCAGTCTCTCTCTCGCTCTCTTGAACAGTGCTGAGCAAAATCTATAGAGCAAGTGCTAGGCCTGAACATTTTTAAAATAATAAATATCTGCTCTTAAGTGTGGTTCCAGCTTGCTACACTAAACACTCCCGAAGGGGATGCGGGAATAAAAAATACCGAATTGCTGATTTCAACCACAGGACCACCAGGCCGCACTGCAGAAACGGATACTTGCGCGGTCATTTGGCGATCCCAAAAGCTGCATTACTCTGATTCCCCGCAGCATCCAGTAATTTTAGCACCATCATCATAATAATCATTATCATCATCATCATCCTCATCATCATCAGCCACGGTCAATTCGCTGCTGGGCGAAGGCCGCCCCATGCACCGTCACCTCTCGCTCTCCTGCCACACGACAACCCGCCTACCATTTTCACACGAGCTGATTTCATTACTCCATCTCCTCGTTAGGCAACCTTCTACAAGACGTCCCATGCTGTCACGCCGTCGTAATGATTGACCGTCAGCCGAATGGCTCCTCGCTAATGACACATGCCTCCTCAGCAGCCTGTACGACTACAGGCAACTGGTCGAAATGAAAATGTAGAAGTCCTGGTATGAGCACAATTCATCCTCGAGCCCATGAGAACTTATGTTGCCCTTCCGCAGAAACACCATCGTACAGGAACAGGAGCAGTTCCGAACGGTGCCCTCTAATATTTGCTGTTCTGAGAGGCGTGAGGTATGGTAAGCTGTAGACGTTTGCCAGCACATATTGGCCACTGGCTCTCGGGAGGCCTAGGTATGAACAAAGCCACAAACTTATTTTTTTACGCCCTCGAGAAAACCACACTCGCCCACAGTGCGACTCTGCCGAACGAGCGAACCGCTCTGTTGGACAAGCGACAAGAAACTCCGAATCCCGGCCCTAAACCAGATCTGACATCAGGAGCTCTTGCGCTGCTCTGAGAGAGCAGAACACATGGACGCTTAACTGGTGGACAGATGGCACGTCCAGATGTTATGTGAGTGCTGGCAAATCACTTTATGCTTGCGTGTGCCAAGTGGCCGAGTGTATTGATAGCCCTTCCAATTGCCTCTTAATTCCATCACCTAATGCCCCGTGTGTTTCACTCCGGTAATGCGTTCCATATGGAGATACTCCTTTCTATAAATGTGCAAACCTTAATTTCTAATGCTTAATTATCCCTGGGTTCTGTGTTATTGTTTTATTATTCATGCCGAACCTTGTCGGAGCAAAACTGAAAACAAACATTGGCTGTTATGAGTTCAGCGCTGCGTGAAGACCACACTTTTCAAATAAAACCTTTAGAGACCCGACGGGGCTCTAAAGTCTGCGTACGATGTTTGTAATTAAGTTAAAATCGTTTCTAATAAAATGAAATAAAATTCAGATGTATAACGGGGTCTGCAAGCAACTCCATCTAGAGATGCTCTACAAAAACCGCGAGCGTATTTTATTTTATAGAGAGAACGAGGCAGTCCATCAGAGGGCAGAGGGGACAAAAATAACTGAAGTTCTTGAGCCGAGACGTGAACTGAAGAAATTCGACATCAAGACTTGCTGAGGGAAGGCAATTCCAGACTCGAATGGCAGTAAAGGAGAGTGAGCGATCCCTACTGAGCGAATATTCACTGGGGGGGCATGGGTAGAAAGCCTTTGTGGCTGGAGCTGAGAGTGTGTGGAGGGGAGTAGAGTGAGATGAGAGGGGAGAGGTAGGAGAGTGTGTGGAAGGGAGTAGAGTTACATCAGAGGGGAGAGAGAGAGGTAGGAGAGTGCGTGGAGGGGAGTAGAGTGAGATGAGAGGGGAGAGGTATGAGAGTGTGTGTAAGGGAGTAGAGTTACATCAGAGGGGAGAGAGAGAGGTAGGAGAGTGCGTGGATGGGAGTCGAGTGGAATAGGGGAGAAGTAGGAAAGTGCGTGGAGGGAAATAGCGTGTGACAGTAGGGAAGAGCTAGGCAGGGTTGGTGAGTCTGTGAAGGATCTTGAAGTCAAGTGTGAACTTGAAGTCGACTTGGGACTGGATCGGACTGGGAGCGAGTGGAGCGGTCGTGATGTGGGGGTGATGCGGTCTCCTTTATGGGTGCGGGGCGAGGAGACTGGCAGCAGACTTTTGGGAGCATTGTTTTTCTGCTGAGACCGCGTCGAGAATAATCCACAATGTTGGAGGCTTGTGCAACGGTCTGATGTGTGAGTGCGAAGGTCGCATCATTTCCCACTAGCAATGTCACGCAATCGACGAAGTCGTCCCTAGAGCAGACGGCACCTGTTCGATCTCAATCTGCTTCCTGTTCGATCTGAATCCGCTTCCTGTTCGATCTTAATCCACTTCCTGTTCGATCTCAATCTGATTTTTGTTCGATCTCAATCAGATTTTTGTTCGATCTCAATCTGATTTTTGTTCGATCTCAATCAGATTTTTGTTCGATCTCAATCTGATTTTTGTTCGATCTCAATCTGCTTCCTTCGCAAACTTGGCCAGCACCCACGGAGGGGGGGTGCTCTGCGAAAAACCGGCGACATTGAGACCCATTCTGAGTGAACCCATAATACATTTCACGTAGTTATTTAACTTGAGTGTCGCCACCATTAGGTGTGTGTGTGTGTGCGAGAATAACATCTGTTGTTAGAAAGTATAAATTCCAGACATTTAAAATCCACAATTGGATTAAGACATCCCCAACGCTAAATCAGCCACGGCGGACAGTTGGAGTGCAGTTTGACCATACTTCACCACCCCAGTCAGTGTGGGTTGGTGAAGGAGAGGTTACAGGACTGGTTTTTATATCACTTGGTACTGATGTTAGCCGTGGCCAGGAATCGAACTGGGGTCATCGGGTCCATAGCACGGCGCACTCATCCAGCACCACGTCCGGCTAAACCATTTGTTGATTAACGGCAAATCAATGAGCAGGGACTGCAGTTTGTAGGATGGCGTGCGCAGAGGCTCGCTGCTGATTGTTGTTGAAAGGGAATGTCCTTCCTCCCACGACTCCTTCCCCTTCCCTCCTACACCTTTGCGTGGCCGCATTCTTCCTGCAAACAAGCAACCAACGCGGCGGATGATGCTGCAAACACTTAAACAAAACATCGACCGTGAATGTCAAACGGTCGTACTCGGGGGAGGGGTGGTGTGGGTTGAGGGGGCTAGCGCGAGTGGTGGTGGCGATGGTGGAATAAATAGAACGTAGGGAGAATAAAACAGGATGTTTTTCCTCTTTTTTTCACGGACCGGTCTCAAAACTATTTTGCATTCCTGATAGCGGATAAGGACGGTGCCTGCACGCACAGTGACAGCAGCTGGCTGGGCTGTCCACAACAATCCCTCCTATCTCACCGCATCGCGCCTCCGCTGTTGTTGTTGCTGCTGCTGCTGGTGTTGTTGTTGCTGCTGTTGTCGTCCTCGACGACTTGGCCGAGTCGCTTCTTCTCCGGCTCTCTCGCACTCGCGTCTGTGGACATTTTCCGCGTGTCAGTTCGGCACGATGTCCGACGTTTCGCTCCGAGGGCTGGATGTGTTCCTGGCGGCTTCTTTTTTTGGGGAACGTAATTATTCCTTGCACTCTGCGAGGAAGGCGACCTGACGATGCAGGCAGTGACGAGAAGGAAACTTGCACTGTTTGGACACGCGCGTGTAGGGTGGACAACAACAGGCAAAATAAAATAAAGTGTGTTGTTCGGCAAAAAATGGAAGGAACAGGAAAGAGAGGAAGACCTGACAGAGGATGGCTTGACGATGGCATCACAAGAGATTGGTGCCAGAAAGATGTGGCACTACTTGAGAATATTGCCACAAGACAGTGGAAAGTGGAAACTAATGACGAAATGCGAAGTGGATACCTAAGGGCGCTCTGCCCATGGATCGTGGTGATGATGATGATGATGAAAGGGAGTTCCCAGCCGGTGGAGCGAAACGTCGGACACTGCCGAACAACGGCCGATACAAACCGAATAAACGCAGCCCAGAGGCGTACGGTGCAACCGGTGAAAACGTGTGCAGCGGTGTGATAGTGGCAGCAGTGGTTGTATGCCCGAGTTCGATCCCCCGGTGGCGCCTTGCTTGCAGCAGGAGCGTTGTGCGATATCCCAAACGGTCATGGGCCTGCTCTCTCCCCCCCTTCACACGAAAACCGGCACCGCCGAGCTCGGTGAAGTATGGTCGAAACAACGCTCATGGTGGGGAAGGCCTTCACCCAGCAGCGGATTAACAGGGGGCCTGTGAGAGTTGCATCTCGACTGATGAATCAGTGCCGTTTTGCACGTTCGGTGGTGGGTGGGGTGGGGGATTGACAATTTGTTGCATCGGCCTTAACAAATGTGCGTGCTTCCTGGCCTCCACGTCTTAGCGATAACCAAGTCACAGCGAGCCGCTCTCTCGCCAACAACACCGACTTGGGGTATCATCCCTTTTTTTCTACCCCTCGAGCCTTCGAGATTTCTCGAAAAAAAGTCACGTTCGTTTAAGCGTTGAGATATCTCACTATATAGGTACTAATAATAGGGTGTTACCCCTTTTTTCTGCCAAGAAAACTGAAACCTTTTTACAAGGAATAATGTTTGCATTAACCACTATATTTGTGGTCAAAATGCAAAAAAAAACCACTCTGATAAATATGCATTGTCATTGAAACTGATTGGTCCATACCAGAGACGGCTTTCTTTTGAGCCTCGTCTCAACTGGTGCTAGACCAGAGGACGCCAAAAGGCGTACAGCTCAAAGACAATGCACTATCAAAGTAATGAGACCACAAGTATCGTGGTTAATGCACACATGATTCCTTGTAAAAAGGTTTCAGTTTTCTTGCCAGAAAAAGGGGAAAACCCCTAGTATTATATTTTGGTACAGACAAAGGAGGTCTAATGATATGTAGGTACTGTTTATCGGGAAACAATTCAAACACGTTCGGTAAAACTTGGAATTGTCAGCTGAAGAAGTCATCGCTCAACCCTGTTTGTTTTCCCACCTTGTGCGTGTTAGCTTATAGGAATATATATTTTATTTTAAGTGTACTTATTTACACGTATTGCATAATATGTGCCTGTGCATTGTTTCAAAAGCTACACTTACATCTGGGTCACAAATAACTCTATTAATTGTTCAATTTTTTTGTCCGTTTTGCACACGACGACGAGTTTCACGGTCCAGAAATGTGGAGTCGGCAGACCGGCTAAACGGAACAAGTCGAAAGTAAAGAGGCACCATTTATCCTGAAGTTATTTCGTTGTGTTGGTGGGGGGAGTAGTGGGGGTAGGGGAAGGGAAATGTGTCTGTGCGTCCTCTGTAAATACGTTTGCTATACCGATGACAGATCAATCACTGGAGCCTGGGTCGGGGCTTGCAAGGGTTTTGGCCGTGTCCAGCGCAAAAGCTTCGCCAGGGACTCCCCACCCACCCATCAACCCCGAGACCACGAGGTTCTTGTTCGATGTCTGCGCGACTGCGAATATTACTGGCGCTTTGCGAAAAAAGTAATCAAGGCGACCCACCGATAGAGAGCCCACGGCGAAACCCACGCGCGTGCCGCCGGCAAAAGTTTTTCGCGACGCAAATTCATCGCGGCAATAAAATAAATGTGCGTTTTTTTAATTTCTCCTCCTCTAGAATTCTTGAAAGAATTCCAAATGGGAGTAATACCGCTTGGAATATATTTCAACAACAGCTCGAGGGAAGTGTTTAAACGTTGTTTGTTTTTTTGTTGTTGTTGAACATTTGCTTCTCCATAACTTTCAAACTTCCCCGCGCCGTCGAGGTGGGAGCGGACCGACGTGACGGCGAACTCTGCCGACGCGATCCCTCGGCATCAATCTTCTGTCGCGCGTGCCAAGACAGGGCCGACGCAATGGTCACCGGCACCTCGGGTGATTGGCAAAAGGAAATAAATAGATTGGCAAAAAGAAATAAAAGGGCGCAAGCGATCCCTGGAACCAACACACTCCCGATGCAGGTGTTTTTTGTTCTCGCGAGCAGCCTGTGAATGTTGACACCTTTTTTTTTCTCCACAATGCACGCCTTTGGCCAAACCTGTACCCCGGTCGTAAGGCTTGCCAAGGGGGCTGTGCTTCGTTACCTAAGGGTGTCAGGCCTCGCAGACCCTCACCATCCATTAGACCGCCAGGTGTTGCGATGTACATTTTCTATCATCTGGTTGATGTAAAATCATACTTGGGGGGTTAGTCCATTATTTATTCATATTTCAGCAATGCTCCAGCTTCAATTTTGCCACGCAAAAAAAAATACCACATCTGGTTGCGGTATTCCTGTCCCCCTCGTTGATTTATTTCGTGGCGAAATGAATAGATGGCGAGGAAGAACCTGCCACGACCAGCCAGAGTTGTGTCCCTCTCTCACTTACCCCCTGCGCTCGCTCTGTCGCGCAACACTCACATGCCTCGCATCGTTTCAAGCGACGCTCAAATGTTGAATCGGGTAAAAGGTGCAGCCCTTGCAATTGCTTGCTCATTGCCACTGCTGGGGGAAGGGCCTCTCGAGAGAGAGGCGTACAGCCCCTCGAGAGAGAGAGAGCTCTGGAGGCTATTTTGGCCTACTCTTCCACGATAGCCAGGGAATACCCACACTTTAGAAACATGCGGTAGAGTTTCGATTTCAAGCTTTCGTCACTGCAGGTTTTCATCTTCTTGGTTCTTTCGGTAAAGTCACGTAGAAGGGAAATAATAAAATAATAAAAATAAAACAATAAAATACAATTCTCACGACGTTTCGGCCACAACGCAAGCAGCCGTCCTCAGGTGAAGAACAGGTCTGTCGGAAAGACAGTGGCCCAAACGTCAGTGAGAATTATTTTATTATGTTTCATTTTTATTTTATTATTTCCCTTCTACGTGACTTTACCGAAAGAACCAAGAAGATGCGGTAGAGTTGTTTTGTTCCCACCTCCACATTTATAAATATGGGTTTCGAGTGTTTTGGTTGCGATAAATGTCCACACGATAAGCCACTTCGTTGAGCTATTAATTTGTGATAACCAGGTCGCTTCTGAAAAATAGCTGCATAGCACAGTGGGGCCTTGCCTGGTCAAATAAATGTAGTTTAGTTAATCCCACCACACGTGACCTGCCGATCGACCTACTGTGGTGTAGCCCTTGATGCCGCTGGGATACACAGCGGTCGGGGGGGGGGGGCGGATTTAAGACGTGCAACTGCCGCGCCAGGAGATCGAACCGGCGCGTCCTGGACTTGCAAGCCCGGTGCGCTAACGAGTGCCATCGACGGCGGCATCTCGCAACGTTCGACGGCGTGGAAAGCAAATTCACCATTGAGCATTTGCGCCAACGGGGTGTCAAGCAACAACAGAACGCAGTGGGGGCTCATTCAGTTTGTAAAATAAAACTGGAGTTGAGGGGGGGGATTTTAGTAAAAAGAATATGTATCTATTTAAAAATATATGTTTGTATTTAAAATATATTTATTTTTAAACAAATTGAATTTAAAAACAATAGTATCTATTTTAAAATATATTTATGTATTTGAAAATATATTAAAAAAATTATGTATATATTTGAAAAAATATTTATTAATTAAGAAATATTTACTTATGTATTGCGACGGGCGGGGCTTGAGAGCTGCGCGACCCAAGGGAACTCCAACAGTCGTCAACAGCCGGCCCAACGAAAGCGTGAGGCCGACAGAGCGATCGAAGGTGGTGGGGGGGGGGGGGGGTAGCAGGGGGCGGTGGATCCATCACGACCCTCGCCACCGCATTCCGTCACGAGCCGAGGGACCCCCCCACTCCCGCCCCCCTCCGCTCATCGTCACTTCAAAAAAAAAATACAGGTGGCACGGGCCTGGATCGGTGCGGGGTGGTTTTTACAACGCGTCGCGCGGCGTCTCGATCTCTCTCTCTTCCCTGCGCGCTTTGTGCGACCCGAGCTGGTGTGGCTCGATCAAAACGGAAATTAATTGGCATCGCGACAGACACTTTATATCGGCAGGATAACAAGCTAACAAAAAAGTGACGGCTCTTTTCTTTTTCAGTTCTACGAAAGTCCTCCCGGCTGCCACATTCCTCGCGCGATTCTCCACGGTGATATCGCACGCGTTGCTCTCGTCGTTTAGCTCATCTTCGTCGTTATGAAGAGTGACAGAACACCGTAACTGCGTAATGTACTGGCGAATAGGTCATTGCAACGTGTACGGTATTGCTTTCTCTCGTGCGGTCCTGCAATTTGTGTACGTTCAAGGTTATGCGAACGGGCGTTGTGTCGTGCTCAGGGTTTTTTTAAAATCCTTTATATTAAGTTCGCTTGCTTGCTTGCGTGCTTGCTTGCTTGCGTGCTTGCTTGCTTACGACCGTGCAAATCTTTCGGTCGTTTTTTAACCCACTTCCCGTGATCCAATCGAGCTGACATTTTCCACACAGACTCGTTGTGCGAGACAATTAATGTTCGTGAAAAAAAAATTCCCAAAATTTTACACTTTT
Organism: Lethenteron reissneri; assembly: GCF_015708825.2. Lineage (NCBI taxonomy): Eukaryota > Metazoa > Chordata > Hyperoartia > Petromyzontiformes > Petromyzontidae > Lethenteron > Lethenteron reissneri. The sequence goes on along the minus strand of NC_083820.1, from coordinate 10,327,043 downwards.
TAAGCAAAATTTTTTTATTTTACATTTATTCAAATAGAACTCATTCATGGCTTTGGCTGCACGTCACAGTGTAAGAGCCCAGAGCGTAACCCCTCCACAGGCCGTGGCGGAGTAGCGCAGTTGGTAGCGCCCTCGTTTCCCATGCCAAAGGTCGCGGGATCGATCCCCGCGTCCTCCACAGGCGAATATATTTTTAAATCATTTATATTATGTTCGCTTGCTTGCTTAGGACCGTGCAAATCTTTCGCTCGTTTTTTAACCCACTTCCCGTGATCCAACCGAGCTGACATTTTCCACACAGACTCGTTGTGTGTGACAATTAATTTTCGTGAAAAAAAAATTCCAAAATTTTACACTGTTTAGGGAAAACAAATTAAATATTTAATTACCAATTGCTTAATGGTGGCAGACAATCATCTGACCCATAGGTGGCAGCGATCTCAAGCCAGAGGACGAGAGGACTCTAGCCGCCACGCATATAAAGGATTTATAGTGAAAAACTTTGTTTTTACGGGTTTACTTGTTAATTTCTCGAGTGCTTTCCGGCAAGCACGTCAACCCGCAGCCCAGCGAGTTTGGGATTTTCGGTGACCCACCAACCCTCGTATTAGACATGGGTGGGAATTGAACCGAGGTTAAACATGGGCCGGCTTTCGTTAAACACCAGCACCAGCAGCAGCAGGCAACGCTGTATACTCGAGGTAGAACGTGAGCAATTCCGTTCACTTCCTGAATTGCTTTACGGGCACGTACATGTATGTATTTTGAACTTCTTTCGCACCGTACGTAGCCAACTGTGCTAATCGGAGGTGCAACGTTTATGTACTCTGCGACCGCTGAACTCAACTTGATTCCCTGCCACAGCTGACATCAGTGGGATGTGATATCTGAACCGATCCTGGGCATCCCTCCTTCACTGAAGGAGGGATGCCTGAGGAAGCCTTCGTCCAGGTGTGAATCAACAAAGGTCTGTCATTGTTTATTGTTCTTAACACTTAAATGTATTTTTGCACCAGCACGATTTCGGACTTGCTGCCGTTACATGTCGTAATGTTTGGCTTTTGAGGTCACGATATAATTTGTGATGTAAATTAATCCCGAAGGGACGTTCATTAAGGCTTGTGTTCCTCGTTTTATGAGGTAGGGCTCCCAGAGGCACCCACGGTCATTTTGCGCCGCTACCACAACAGGGCTCCTCGGGATGATGAAAGCAATGGTCTCAAGACGAGACCAGGAGGGCATTACCACCCAGGGCCAAGCAAACACAGGTGGCGTGAAGTCACACAAGTTGGGCCCCAATCGGCCACGGGAATCCGATCCCTGAATGTTGTCACGAAGCTGCCCGTTGTGCATTTAGGCTTTTGGGGGCGGGTGGAAATGTTTTCTTTCCCCGACAAACATCGGCCCGATGACCACTCCTGTGAAACGTTGATTAAAAAAAAATAAGCATGGGAGTGACGAGGTGAAAAAGAAATTGCGCTTGGAAAGGGCTCCTATTATTCCAATTAACGTAATTAAATCATTACTTCAGCTACAGAAAAGTCAGGGACCAGTGGGCCGTTCAAAATTGTTTCCTGAAAGATGGCGGAAAACCTCCCACCCCCCCAAAATTCCAAATTTCAAAATGATCACGTGGCCAACAGAAAGTCGAGCTTCTGAAGCATTTGCCAGATATTATCGTAATTTTTTTTATTAAGGTCATCGAGTCTTTCACAATAACACGAAGCCACTTTTCTCCCGTTTTTTGTGTTGTTTTTCAAAATCTGATAAGAAAGCGCAGAACTTAAAAGATTTTGGCTCCGCATTATAAAAATTGTCAAAATACGTTTCTCTTGAAGAGAGCAAGGCCACGCTGCTAATTGGACACGGTGACGTATTGGCATTTCCGTCTCGCTTGGAAGCGAGTGAGCTTCGTTAGTTTTTTTCTAAATTGTTAAAGCTGAAATAAGGCAGAGCGCAACTCTGACAGCAACCGCTAGCGAGGCCGTTCCCCGTAAGTGGTTGTGCCCGATGCCGTTATTCATCTGACAGTATAAATAAGGGCCGAGAAAATTGGCTCGCAATATATTCTACGGGACATTTTTTTTTTTGCCAGTATCAAAATGATGGAAAAGAAACGAGGAGAGGATTTGCCCTTTCTGGCAATAAAACAGGAGGTTTTGAGATGTTCAAACACCAAATGCATCAAGTATACATTCACCAAATGCTTGTGGAAAGAAATGCTAACAAACATGCTTTGATAATATATGCATCCGTCATACTTGCATTGCATTTTTAATGTTGGCCTTTTGGCGTCCTCTGGTCAAAATGGTGAGACGAGGCCGTTAACAGAACGCCGTCTCTGTTGTAGGCCAATCAGTTCCGAAGACAATGCAGACATCAATTCTAGATTTGTAGCTTTCGTGACTGCAAGGATTCATACTCTGAGGTTTTTTCGGTAAAGTCACGTAGGTAAAAAAAATATATATATAAATAAAATAATAATAAATCAATTAAATCACGAAGTTTCGGAGGCAACAGCTAAATTTATACAGTAACAGCTGTGACGGTCCCACCTGAAGACGGAGACTTGTGTTGACTCCGAAATGTCGTGATTTAATTGATGTATTATTATTTTATTTCTATTATCATGTTTTACCTACGTGACTTTACCGAAAAAAACTAAGAGTATGAATGCAGATATCATCAGAGCGCGTTGGTTTGCGTGCGTGTTGTATGATGGCGAGTGGTCGACAAAAAGGATGGGAGTGCGAGCCAGGAGAGGGAACGCGCTCAGCAGGACGTCCGCCGTGGAAATGGAGCGACGAAACCAGTTGGTGTGCGATGCTCCGTGGATCGTTACACTGCGGGGCAGCGATTGACGGCGACGGTTTGGGGAAGACTTCACTCAGCGCAGTGGATCGATCAGGGCTGCTAATTGATTGACGGCTCAACTCTAGATCACAGGCACGGTGGACACGTTTACACTTTTTCAACGTTCTCAAAACATAATCCCACACAAGTGACGCGTCGCGTTTGCCTTGCACGCGTCTAATATTTCTCTGTTTTCGCGTTTTTTCTATTCTTTGCGCATGACGATGGCAGCAGTTTGGTTTGGGAGCTGAAATTGACACCATCGAGGTCTGCTCGCCACAACGAGATGGCTTCAGGAGAGAGACTTCGCGTCGTTTTGTTGTTCCTCCTCCTTTGAAAGAGCGCACACTACGGTGGCTTACACCATCAACTTGCCATCTGCATGCTGTATGTATATTGTATGCATGGTGTACGTATGTATGTTGAACTTCTTTCGCACCGTACGTAGCCGACCGTGCTAACCGGAGGTGCGGGCGGAAGGACAGCAAACTAAACACAAATAAAAGTTCTAAAGAAATGAGTTTTAAATATCGATTTAAAAGTCCATCGCTCCAGTGGATTCCTAATATCGGACGGAAGATCGTTCTCGGTGGCAGTAGAGGCGCATCTGAAAGCGCGCGATGCAGTGAGAGTCTTTGTTTGGTGGCTAGCAGCCACAAGCCACTGCATCTGCTGCTGCTGCTAGGATGACCGCAGTTGGCGTGGTGGTATTTTGTGCTCCTTGACACACATCCTCGGCGTGTGTCTCCGACAAGGCGACGGTGTGAATGGTAGTGTTTGATCTTCTTGGTTCTTTTGTGTGTGTGTGTGTCATCTCAGTCAGTCGACCCGTGGCACCTGGGTCTGCCCCGTGACCTCCTGCCAGCGGGTGTTCGACACTTCACGTGGCCTCAAGGTGCACATGGCCTGGCACAAGCGTCGTGGTGACGTCACCGCCACTTAGTGGCGAATGGCGGTTGTTGTTGTTTTTTAAGTATAACAGTCACTGGGCACTTTGTAGAACACAACGTGTTTTCCAGTTCATATTTATTGTGTATCAGAATACGCACATTCTTCCTTTAAAATATAAAACGGTATAAAAGAAAATGTTAATATATAACTATTATATACAAAGGGCTCATATATATGTCAAGATGATGTTAAAATGTAGTCACCACACGCTGAGAAGTGTTTTTACATGATAGCAATATAACTGTATTACGCACATATATATATATAACGTCTGTAATCTTTTCGAGACTTACTTAAAAAAACAAAGTGCTTCTGCACTTGTAGTGAGAGCGGCTTTAGAAAATCAGCCGTCCAGAAATAAAAGCAGGCATTGTCATAATGAAGCATCTGGGCTGAAATTTGTTTGGAGAAGAAAACTCACATCCCCTGTGAAATGTAATGAATTATCACCATTAGGGGTTCTGATCCCATTCAAGAATTGTTTCTTCCGTGTCGCCGTTTTCACCATCTTATTTCTACGAGACATTTATGTTTTCCACCTTATGTTGACATTTGTGCCCGTGCCATTAGCCCTATCGGCACCTTTAGCATTTCACCTACATGTGCTTAAATTCGTTAAAACCATCGATGGGTGCATCGTGGGAATTGTCAATTGATAAACGGATGCATCGTTACACCCCTAATATCTGTGATCAAACATTAATCATTTATATAAATTAAAAAAACTCAACACATTCGGCAATATAACACTGCCTTTAAAATAAAAATATGTATTATTAAGAGAAGGTCCATTGCCCAAAACGTCGCCTCGTATACGTTTTTATTCTTTTAAGGCTACAGTGTTATTTACGAATGTGTTGAGTGATTTTTTGTTATTTGTGCTTGTGTATAACTGCCTATGCAGCAGCAGCATCACCAAGTAACTCGCTAAATAATTTATCTGTCAGTTAAAAATCGCTTGCCTTTCAGAAAACTGTCAAGAATGTCACGTGACTGAAACAAAGTTGCATTGATAAATGTTAACAAATAACGTGCATGTATTGATGTGTTAATGAATAACTCGTTTGTTTGTACGTTGAACTTCTAATTATTGTTGTTAATATTATTGCCCTGGTATTTTCATGACAACGAATTGGATGCGTAGCTGTGGAAACGCACGTGGATCGTCAGCATAAAAAAAAAAGAAATGCGTCGATGAAACAACGCGAAAATAAATCGGATGGAAGTGGCCGTACAACCGCTTTGAGTCCATTTTAAATACTACCGCCAGATCGAATATCGTGCCATGTGGCCCAGGCGCACGCGTTTAAGGCGCTCTTACCGCGTGCACGTAACCACGGCGGGAAAACACAAAAAAAACACACACAACCCCAGAGCAGGTTTTACTGCCAAGCTCGTGTGCGCAATAAAAACCCAGCATCTGAACATCTGCAGCTTTTAATAAACGCAGGAAGTCTCGGTGGCGGGCGGATGTAAAGACGGAGCAGGGGGGGTGGGGGGGTGTTTGTCGTACGCTAAATAATTGTTGCAAAAACAAAACGGTGATCGTCACAAGTTGCAGTCGTCCAAACCCTCACCCACCCCCCCGCCGCCCTGCCAACCCCGTACAAGCTGCTTGTGATCAGTCACCGCGGCCGTACGCCATCAATAACTGAGCGGTTATTTGGATGATTAAGCCATCTTACCGGGGGCAGATTCGAGGGGAGGTAACAAACGGGGATATTTGTCTCTGGCCCCAAGACTCCAGGGGTATCCATGATAAAAAATATATATATTTGAAGAAAAGTTGGACTGTTCATTAATATCATAGCTCTAATATTAATACTATAAACAATGCAGTTATACTTTTACTGGAGTGCGGTGACGCTTGGGCATTGTGTGTTTGTGTCAATATCAGGGTTGCCATCTCTGAACCACAAAAAAACCAGGACATGTCATGGGATTAAGAATGTCTTTCACAGCACTGGAAGCGGGGGCAAAACTACATTGTAATGCACCGTGTTAAGCGTAGGGCATAGTTGCACAGCTGACTTACAGATGCCCCAGGACCGCAATCTCACTCAAACAGAGGACGATCCTGGGAAAAAGACCAGGACAGGTGGCAACCTTAGCATCTTGAGTGTAAGAGATGGGGTGCGTGGGAGGGGGCGTGAGCACGGGGGGTTTGAGGAGCAGCGGTTAATTTCTGTTCCTATGCCCCGCTCATGAAGATAACTTAAATCATCTGACCCTATTCTCTCTAACCATACGTCTACCACCAGAGCAAGCGTCGCCACCGTTAACCAGCAGCGGTAGCTGCAGCGAGTCGCGAGACGCGCGACAATTCGACGTTTGTCGCGTCAGGAGTCGAAGTCGGCGGGACGGATCTTCATGGTGGTGGTGCGCAGGGAGTAGCTGGAGCCCTTCCAGTAGTGCCACTTGACGCCGTTGAATTTGCCCGTGTGCTGCCCCCCCGAGTAGTGGCGGCCGTTGAGATTGGACGCCCCACACGCGTCGAACCACCAGCCTGAAAGCAATTTTACAGACGGAACGATTATTCTTATTTTTTTGGGTTAAATGTTTCACGCGTGCGAGTTTCCGCGGCTTCAAAACCCAGCCGAGGGCGGGCGTGCGACCGCTCTCCAATTGTGTGCCAGGACAGAAAACAAGAGAAGAGGTGGGGAAAGAACACAGAAACAACTCTCTCTCTCTCTGTTAAGCTCATGTGGCATTGCGTTGTGTGCCAGCACAGCGTGCGGTTTGTTGTGCTTCGGGGGATTGTTGTGGCAAGCATGCTGGGGAGAAAAGCCAGGGAGGGTTACGTCGACTTAGTCGTGCTCAGCTGCGGCGGCGCGTGAATAACCTGGCCAGCCGTAGACAAAGGGGGGCTCTGTGCCCGCACTCCGGAATCGAGCGGAGCACGCGAATCCAATCGCAGCGTTTAGCCGGCGCGTGAATGGAGAGCTGCGATGGGTAGTCCAGTAAATACAGAGGGAGAGACGGGTTTTCTTTCTCCTCCCCACGCCCCACCCCCCCAACTATTTTCACTTTAATTCGATGGATAAAGGTAAAGGAGCAGCCCCTGCAATTGCTTGTTAATGCCCCACTTCCGGCGGAAGTAACTCCACCAGAGGGAGCTCTAGAGCCCCTCTAGAGAGGGCAATGCAGTTAAAGACGGGAAGGCATCATGGAAGAGGTCGAAGTACCCACACTTTACCCCACCACGCGCGGCCTTTCGGTCAACCAACTTGGTGCACACATTGATACGCAGCTGGGTCGACAGACGCGGGAGGAGGGTTTAAGAACCCTGCAAAGCGGCAACCTCTGGGTTCCAAGTGCCACGCGTGAAACAGTTACACCAGCGCAGCAACCATCGTCGTATAATTGAGTGAGTTGATCGATGACTTTGACAAACGGACAGCCCAGACCCACACGTGAATCACAACAGCCCGGCAAACTGCGGAACGTCAAGGGCCAACGTTGGCCCGACGTTTGCTGGGGGAGAGTGGCTCCTCTTCTCACCTCCGGTCGCCATCTGTGAGCAGCGGCAGCCGCAGTTGTCGTTGTCGGCATCCTTGGTGCTGAAGCTGACGCCACTCTGGCTCAGACTGCTGAAGCGTCCGGCTGTGCCACCAAAGCCCTTCAGCAACAGCCTACGATGCGCACGCGTGCACGTGTATGTGAGATTTATACAGGCGGTTCTCGACTTAGGAACACCCGCACTTGCGAACGCCCGCAGTTACGAATAACCCTACTTATGAACACCCGCACTTACGAACACCCGCACTTACGAACACCCCCACTTACGAACACCCGCACTTACGAACTCTCGCACTTATGAACGCCCGCAGTTACGAATTCCCCCACTTAAGAATACCTCCACTTATGAACACCCGCACTTTACGAACACCGCTACTTACGAACACCCACACTTACGAACCAGCTTCCATTAATTTTGTGTATTGACTTAAAACGCGAACTCACAGTTGCAAACTGAACCACGGAAATATTTTGCTCAGCGAAGTGATTATCTGCGAGATGTAATGAGTCAGTCTCGTCTGCGTGTGTGCACATTGTGTGTGTGAAAGTGAGTGTGGGGAGCGGTAGCGTCGCGGTTAGCGCACTGCGCTATGAACCCGGCGACCCGAGTTGGATTCCCGCTCACGACCAACACCAGTGACAATTATCTGAACGAGGTCGACTCAGCCTCAAATGAGTAGCTTGTGCGGTATGTAAACATCGCCACAAAGGCAGCTAGGCATGGTACTGGTCACACATCTCCTCTTGTGCAATGCCGGCCTTCATAGGTGCTACTCGGTAACAGCACTTGTCTCGACAGCACTGTTAAGGAGATATATATTCTTGTTTGCTCACATATTAGTACAGTACTGTGGTCACCCTATATCTGTTTAATGTTCGCGTTTCTGTGACTTAGTTTTGTAATGCGTGCCACATACAATCTGGAGGTAATCTGCCTGGGCCGATTTGCGCTGCGGGGAATTTAATACTTTACTTTGATTTTGCATTGATTTATGCTTGTGCACTATTTGGAATTCCTCAAGCGAATGGGGTTGTGGTATTTTTTTTTTTGGTACGATGTCTGCTTACTTCACCGCTGGACTTATTTTGTTTGTTTTGCTTTTGTTAATTTTGAGTGACCCGGTTACTTTCTGCAAATGCGGCTGCTCTGGTCCCATGAGTTTCCGCCCAGTTAGACAGGACAAAGTTCGAACGTGCACAGCCAACTTTCAGGACAACAAACCCTTAATATTCGCGGGGCTTCTCCAATTGCGGTTTTACTTATGATATTGATGCAGTTTATATTTTAGTTTTTTACGTGGTGGTTTGGGTGCTGCAGCTCCTTACTATTAAAATTTCCCTCCCTTTATTACTGCTAATCCTACATAATACACGAGCATAATATGACTTTGAGACCCCCCCCACCTACACATTCCACAAGTAGTGACTAATCCCATATCTGCATTTGCAATAAATATGCTAAATTCCTCTGTTGATATGTAAATTCCTTTGTCAAGGCGCTCTCCTCCTCTAACCCAGCTTACATATACGCTGCCAAGCTTGGTGGTGTTCATTCGGACGCTGTCTTTCCGACAGCCCTGTTCTTCACCTGAGGACGGCTGCTTGCGTTGTGGCCGAAACGTCGTGAGAATTGTATTTTATGTTTTATTTTTATTATTTTATTATTTCCCTTCTACGTGACTTTGCCGAAAGAACCAAGAAGATGAATCCCTGCAGTCACGAAAACTTAAAATCGAAAAATTTAGAGTTGCCACTTCCCAACAAGAAATCGCGAGGCATGGAAGATTTTCTTCACAAATTATTTTTTGCGTCACTTTGTTGTCCTTCCCCCGCGGCTCAGATGACCACGGTTGGCTACGTACGGTGCGAAAGAAGTTCAACGTACGTGCGGATGGAGAGAGCGAAAAAGTTGCTCTCCTGCTCACTTTGTCTTTGTTTGCTGCACCGTTTGCATCGCTAGTTCTTTCCTTTACAATATTTTGAAATTAGGTACCGTATAATATTCATTTATATGTTTCTATTCATTATTGTTAAAGGTGACTTAAATAACACAACGATGCTGTACAATATATATGTAGGCATTAGTATATACGGACAGATGATGTGTTTATATTTAAATCTAATACATGTTTATGCCCCTCCATAACCCTATTTTTTTGCGGATTTAATGTTCACGAAGTTCTCCAGGAACGTATAACCGCGAATATTAAGGGTCTGCAATTTAGCAAACTCATTGCAAGCCTGTACTACTCGTTACACTCTAAGTATGCACATAGTCACTTTAAGATGTTATCTTGTTCATGTTTTTTTGTTTGTTGCGGTTGCACCCGATTCAAGAGACGAATGGCTCACAGGGATATACCTAATAAATGAACTTTGAACTTTGATGTACTATGCTGAACATCTTTCGCACCGTACGTAGCCAACTGTGCTGATCGCAGTCGATTGGCACTGGGCTCCCTCTGTGTTAAGACAAATGCTGGTTTTGTGCTGCCACTTTCTGCATGTCCCATTTGTCACTCCACCGCTAGACGAAGGCTCTCTTCCAGGTCATGGCGGGGATTACACTGTGGAACACAATTTCTGTTCCTGAGTGTTTTTTCGTAATTGCTTATGCATAAAAAGTATAGAAAATGGCAATTGTTCCCCACAAACTTTGCTTTTGACCCGGACAGTGATAAAATGTACCTATTTTCAATAGAAAACGGGCGAATTTGTGTATTTTCGTTCACATAAAGTCAGAAAAAAATAACATGAATCAAAATTAACATGTATTTATACTAAAGTAATATAAAAAATTACTACAAAAGATTTAGAAGTGAGTAGTTTTTCGAGATTTACGATTATGCTATAAATCACTTTCACGAATCAGCCACCAAATGTAGTGTCCCATCATGTTCTTGTCATACTGTCCTTGGTAGCGGCATTCAAAGTCCAATATATCCTGGTGGAAGCGCTCGCCTTGCTCCTCCGAGTACGCTCTCATGTTCTCCTTGAATTGATCAAGATGAGCATCAACGATGTTGACTTCGGGGGATCTTTGTATATACATATCTCCCATGGGGCATAAATGCAACGATTCCCTAGGGCCACCTCTAACCCCGTGAGCTGCCGAATCCCCAGCCCTGCGGTAGTGTAGCGGTTAGCGCGCTGCACTATGAACCTAGCGACCCGGGTTCGATTCCCGCTCACGGCCAACACCAGTGACGATTATCTGAACCGGTCCTGGGCCTCCCCTACGTCGACTCAGCCTGAAATGAGTACTTGGTGTGGTGTGTAAACATCGCCACTGGGGAGACAAAGGCGGTCGGGCGTGGTGCTGGCCACCCACCCCCTCGTGTACCGTTCCGGCCTTCATAGGTGCTCGCTAACAGCACTTGCCCCTACAGTCTGTTGAGGCTATACGGGGGATCTTTGTATATACATATCTCCCATGGGGCGTAAATGCAACGAATCCCTGGGGCCACCTCTAACCCCGCGAGCTGCCTAGTCCCCAGCCCTGCCCACGACGTCGTATTTTTTGGGGTTCTCAGCGGTGGCGGTGGCGGTGACGGTGCCCCCCCCCCCCCCACCGGTAGTGCTGCTTCTCGGAGGCGACGGAGAAGCGCTCGTAGAGGGAGAAGGCGCGGTGGCCCTCCCAGTCGCCCAGCTCCACGCGCAGCACGTGCGCCTGCTGGCTGCTCAGCTGGTGCACGTGCTCGTTCCCCAGCCAGTGCTCTCCCGCCGGCTCGCCGAACCCCTGCGGGGCACGCGCACGTTGCAACACGCACGGATAAAGGGGCGAAGGTCGTCCACCCACCCTCCCCCCACCACCTCGTGTAGACTGTTAACAGGCTTTTCGATTTAAAGCTTTCGTGACTGCAGGGATTCATATTCTTGGTTCTTGCGGTAAAGTCACTTGGAAGGGAAATAATAATAAAAAATATAACTATTTTATTATTTCCCTTCTACGTGACTTTACCGAAAGAACTAAGAATATCTTAACAGGCTGTCGGGGCGAGTGCCGTTAGCGAGCGCCGATTTGACGACACTGTGTTGCCAGCTCCACTGCCCTGCAGCCTTTGTCTCCCCAGTGCCGATGCGTACATTACCACACCAGGTATTCATGTAATGCGCAGACCACCTAGGAGAGGCCCAGGACCTGTTCAGGTAATTGCCACTGATGTTAGCCGTGGTGGGGAAACAAACTCACTTCGCCGGATTCTCATCGCCAGTGCGCTAACCACTGCGTCACCGCTCCCCACAAAACACATTCGCGCCCATGAGTGCACATACATACACACATGTACACGCGCACGCAGGCTGATCATCGGACCCACCACATTTTAACTGAGCGCTTTGAGGAGCTTTTATAAACATTATAACCGGCCCACAAATCTTGATGGCATTTTCCAAATGCTCTCAGCGAAAGCCAAGGGCACCTGGTTGCCGTCCCCACTTAGCCAGTCAATCGCACTCACGTGTTTACGTTTCCTTTGAAATAATTTTTGTCACCTGTTCTATCGCAGCCACGTGAAACAACTTGATGGAACTTCGATTTTTGTGTAAATGCTAAAGAGATCCAGTTGTGAAAATGTTTTGGCAGCTTTGTTCAATAAAACTTCAACCCAAACCACCCTCCTCCCCAACCTCTTCTCAACATTATGCAAGATTTGGCTGCATAACCGTCTGTTAGGTCGAGTGAGAGGGCATGTGGTGCAACAGCTACGAACCCGGCGACCCGGGTTCGATTTTCCCCACTCACGGCCAACACCAGCGACGATTATATTATCTGAACCGGTCCTGGGCCTCCCCTAGGTGGACTCAGCCTTGGATGTTTACTTGGTGCGGTGTGTAAACTTCACCACGTGGCGTGGTGCTGGCCACCCACCCCCTCTTGTGCCATGCCGGCGTTCATAGGTGCTCGCTAACAACACTTGCCCCAACATTCTGTTAAGGCTATACGGGGGATCTTTTTGTGCGGGCAGAAGCTGTCGGTTTACGATGACAGTGCGGGGCATGCGATAACCAGATCCATGCTGCCAACACCAGAGTTACACTAAATAATCGTGGCAAAGAAAAAAACTTCACGCATTCACCAGTAACACGGTGTGTGTGTGACAGAGCAGGGGCACAACATACACACTCCGCACGGAAAAATGCACCCGAGTTCGGAATCGAACCCAGACGTTTCTTGCTGTGGGGTCACAAGCGTTACCACTGCACCACCCAGCCGCCCACAGATGAGTGGTATACGAATATTATTATTATTATTATTGTTTTAACTCAACACATTTGTTAATAACACTGCCTGAAAAAGAAAACACAAAAACGTATACAACATATTTATGATAGATTGTGTTGTTGACGAACGTGTTGAGTTTGTTGTTGTTGTTATTTGTGCACCACTGCCAACGCAGCAGCAGCAGCAATAATTGGCAACACAAACAAAAACAAAGGATCTAGTTGCGTAGCTGTGACCTAAGCCAGGACAGGGTAAGAGAAGACGGAGACGAGAGCATGACAGGCGGAGAGTGCGCAATCGGTGAAGGGGACTCAAGCCGCCAAGCGAGGCACGACGACTCGAGCAGCACCACCCACGCCGTGCCCAATGCAACGCGTTCGAAAGGAATTGTTCAACGCCGCGCCGCGTGCGTCTAACTAATTCGGGCTGACTCGTGGCATCGCTTCTAAGAGCCGAGGGGGAATTGACGATGACAAAGCCTTGCCAAAAAAAACCTCTTATTATCGTTTGAAGCTCACAGCGGAAGGGGCGTGTTTTCTCGATTTAGAGAACTCTACGTTTAATTCTCCGTGCTTGGCTGTCCGTGGAACGTCAATACTCGCGCCTCGAGAGCTCGGGGGTTTGAGCGTGACATAGTCAATTATATTTAGGCAAAGTACCAGGTACGCGTAATTATTTAACGGCGAGCGTCAGTGCGTGTGCGCAGGTGAACGGTGTTGCTGCAAGCGCACTGAGCTGAGTGATTGTAAGCGTCCTCGAAAAGGAAATGAGTATTGGCTCATACAGCGCTATTTAAAAAAAAAATTATCTCACCCCCTGGAGTTTCATTATTTTATGTAATTTCGGGCGTTATGAATGTGGCGACGGTTTTTTTTTACCCTGGCGTTTTTTTTTACGGATGTGTTTAATCATATTTTTGTCAGATGTATGAAAACATTCCATGATATCATCAGCGACAGCCATGATCAATCCACTGCTAGATTAAAGCCTCCCCAAGCCGCCTCCGTCTCTTAACAATCCAATGCATTAATCCACCTAGCACATTCACATCATGCGAATGTATTTCATCGTTCCACAGTCCCCGGTGAACACACTCTTCGACGCGTTCCATTCCTTGGCTTGCCGCTCCATTGTTATTCTTGCCCTTTTGGTCACCAACCCTTCACGCCATTCCTCCGACCTTCTACGCAACGATAGCCGGGTGGGTTTAAGAATCATGGCTGAGTGACGGCCAACAAATTATTTCACCATTGGAACCTCCTTTGTTATTAGCAATATATGATAATTGGTTTTTTTACCTTTTACCTGGCAACAAAACTGACACTTTTTTTTATTATTATTAACAAATTATTTGACGACGAAAATTCTGGATAAATTTCCAATGGTAATTTCTTCATGCCCAGTTGCCCTCTCAGCACGAAAATTACACCGAGAATCCAGTAAGGGGAAGCTCAAGAGAGAAGGGCACGTGTGCTCACATCATCGATGCCCACGCTCGCAAGAGCCCACGTGCCGCACGTCGAAATAATTGTGTCACTATGGCGAGTTGTTAACTCTCTCGCCTGGTATGCAAGGAGGGCATGGGTTCGATCTCGACCCTGACGCCTGCTGTATATTTGAAGTTTGCGTGTCTCTCTCCCCGTGGTCGCGTGGATTTTTCTCCGGGTCCTCCGGTTTTCCCTTCCACATTTATCAACGCGTGTTTAGAGTATTTGGCTGCTATGCATTTCCACGTAATGAGCCACTTTGTTGAACTATCATTTATGGCCACGTCGCTTCTGCAAAAGAGCTATACAATTCAGTGGGCTTTACCTGGTAAAATAAAAATGGTTTAGTTGAGTTTATAGTAGTTTCGTTTGGTGTCCGTGCGTACAATATTCTCCAATACGCACGGCTCATTTCAGCCAGGCCTTTCTGGATCGGTGACTTGCAAAAAATATTCGCGCACCCGGCATGCCGCATCCATCATACCTCTTCGTTATGGCTCTAGCTACGAGTCGGGAACCACCTCCTCCAGTCTACCAGGCACCCGAGAAATATCAAAGTGACAAATTAAGCTCCGCAGGTTTTTGTGCGTGGCCGTGCTCCATCTGCGCCGGCACGGTCCTTTCGGCCTTGCGCTGCGCGCCACTCGGCCTCGACGTCGCGCAGACACGTGTTGGGACCTTCGTCTGGAATGAGGCCAAGTCTACTGCCACAATTAGCCAGGGCGCTGGTGGCTACGCTGCTGCACGTGGCCGCTGTCTGTAATCAGGCGCCGTGCAAGCAGCGGCGAGGTTTGGTGGATCGCCGCACAAATGTTGTGAAACTCCCCTTCTTCCCGTGAGCGTCGAGGAGGAGCAGTAACCCTGGCTCGCCAGAAGCCAGTACAGCAAGTGGGCTAATCGCCATCTGTTTGCATCTGTATGGGGTTAGAGTGTTGTCCCCCCCCCACCTCACGCGTGTGGGTTTACTCCCGGTCGCTCCGGTTTTCTGACACGTGTGTGAACCCTCCATATATCGGCTGAAAACATCATAAAATCTAAACCCAATGTAGCGGGGACCCTCCACAATTGAAATTCCGTTCTGTGAAAAAAAATAAAGCCCCCGCATCTCCGATTGCCACGGCTGGCTACGTGCGGCGCGAGAGAAGGTCAACGCATGGTGCGTGCATACGAGTGGAGCGAAACGGCGACCACCGTGGCGAATGACCCGCGCGGTCCGGTTAGCGTAACGCGTCGCGGAGCCGTTGACTTACGGCTTGCACGTGGTGCGTGCGGTGCGTGCGGTGCGGTGCGTGCGGTGCGCGCGGTTAGTGCGGTGTGCGCGGTGCGTGGGGTGCGTGCACGCTCGGTGTGTTCATCTCCCTGGCGGCCGGCGCGCTCTCACCAGCTTGTACTCCGCCCAGGTGCGGTGGAAATCCAGGCCGCCGTCGTCCCGCCGCTGGATCACGGTCCAGCCGCCCCCGTTCGTCTCCATGTCGCACCACACCTGAGCAACGGATGCAACCAATTTACAATTGCCGCAGCTGATAATTCGTTGCACGCACAGTGTACTCGTTCACTGGTAGGGAGGGAGAGAGATGTATTGAGATGCGTGGGATACCACGGGGAAGTGGGGAGACAGCCAGAACCGGGGCCAATAATTGCCCAAGCTCTGTTATCCTACATTGGGATGTTTGGCCAACTCCAGTTACACCAGTACAGTCACATGCATACAACGATCCCCTACATAGTCATACAGATTGATGCGGCAAGTGCTGTGTTGAGCACCTGTTAAAGAAGACAACACACGAGGCGCAGTGTGATCAGAGCCACGCTCTTCACACGTCAAGACAAAGAGAGGGTTTGTGTAGTAATTCGACTGTCGGGGCCACGGGGTAAAGCGAGCAAACATCAGTGCGGCATTAGAGGGTGGTGTTGCGAGCACCACACCCAGCAACCTCGGTCCCCCCAGCATCAACATTCACAAAACTGCATCGGGTACACATTTGAGGCTGGGTCAACCTTGGGGAGACACAAGATAGGCACTTATACTGGTAGGAACCTCCTGGTTACACCAGCCCACAGGGGATTATTGTGTCCGTCCGTCGTGCAGGGAGGGGCTGGGTGGGGAGAGGAGGGTGGGGAGGGGCTGGGTGGGGAGGGTGGGGCTGGGTAAGGTGGGGCTGGGTGGGGAGGGGCTGGGTGGGGAGGGTGGGGCTGGGTGGGGAGGGGAGGGTGGGGAGGGGCTGGGTGGGGAGGGTGGGGCTGGGTGGGGAGGGGAGGGTGGGTAGAGGCTGGGTGGAGAGGGAGGGGAGGGGCTGGGGGATGGGAGGGGAGGGGCTGGGTGGGGAGGGGCTGGTCACCCCGTGGTGCCCTTATAAAACTCAACGTTTAACCTACTCACGCCGGCTTGTGCCCGCTCTCACAGTCGGCCATATTTGTGGAATACACCACGCCGCCGCTGACGCTGGCCATTGACCGAGCAACCCAACGTGTTCCTACCAGCTCCCTCCGCAGGAATGTGTTTTGTCTTTCGCACGGCTGATGTGGATGCAGAGCAGCAACCACAATTTCACGTCCAGGTGGTCAAGCCAGCAGATAACCGCGTCAGGAGTAGCCGAGAAGTCGTCGAGTATCGTAGCTGTGTGATGTCTTCTTCATATTTGCGGATAGGCTCCGAGCCGCAATGATGTTCGTTCTGGTTGTGAATAGAACTACCTCTGCTCACGTGTGGCGATGCCGTCTTGTGCCAGCCTGAGTGTGTGCTCAGTTGCTTGGCTATTAATAGACTGCATGTCGGCTCGCCTGCCTGCTTGCCGATTAGCACGGTTAGCTATGTACGGTGCGAAAGAAGTTCAACACACGTGCCTACTGTCCATGGATCGTTTCCATGCTTGGGACAGATGTGTTTTATTACAACGGTGTTTTTTTTCATTCGAGAATAATTTGTTTACTCGGCGTTTACGTATATATTTATATATGTGTTTTTAAGATAGCGTGAATATATAGCCTAACTTTTATTAGCTCATTTGCGCGCATTTAGACGCGCGCATGTGCGTGTGTGTGTGTGCGTCTCTGTATGCGTGTGTGTGAGCGTGTGCGTGTGTGCGTGCGTGTGTGCGTGTGTGTGTGTGTGCGTGTGTGCGCGTGTGTGTGCGTGCGTGTGTGTGTGTACGCGCCGCGTATTTATTTACAGCGCACACGCGTGTGCCAAAACGATGATTAATTGAATTTTTATTTTTAAGCGTATTTATACAACGTAATTTAATTTAGCTGTGTACAGCTTATTTCTGATAGTAATAGTAATAACACCGCACGGTCAATGTTGCTGTAGATTCGCCCGTGGCTGACGCCGAGTCTGGGGGCCTGGGAGGCACATTCATTTGCGCGTGTTTGTATTAATTATCGCTGGTGTGCATTGGTCTGTAAGCGTAAGGGGCTGGTTTGGATAAAAAAAAAATGTGGGTTCTGTGATTTTGCAAAACGTTAAAAACATTCCTCGATCCTGATTCCCCATCGGGGGAAACTTGATTTGTGCTTTTGAGAATTGAACGGAGAAAAAATCGTATTAATAATGAGCCACCTGGTCCGTTAGCATTGTTAGCTTTCTAAGAATTGAATGATTATGCCAAAGACTTAACTACTCGGGGCATCCTAGCGAGGAGATGATATGACCTGTACAAGTTCTGTACAATTGCGAGCTCACGGCAACGCCAGTTGGCTCAGCGGCAGAGCCATCGGCTCTCAGTTGGAAGGATGCGAGTTCAAATGCTGCTTTGGGGCGGGTGTGTTGGGGGCGGGGGTTCTCACTCAGCCCATCATCCTTCCTGCGGTGATAAAATAGGTACCGCTCTGCGTGCAAGTAACCGGTTGGCTGTGCGAGGCGTAGGCTCGTCATCCCGATAGGAGAGTGGAACTTCCAACGGTGGCTCAGGGCTGCGAACAAGAGGCGAGGCTACTGCGCCGTTGCTCGCTGGAGCAGGAGATCTCCGCGGCTCGGTGCAAGAAACCGACAGACACCCGCGCGCGTTTCGACCGCCCCCTCTGCCAATGGGAGGCCTCTTTTCAATGCCATCACTGCCGCCGCCGCCGCCGCTGCAGCTGCGATGGGCCACGCGAGGCGATCACAGTGGACACTCTAATCAGCTTCGGCCGGTTTCTCCATACGCCTGGATCCGCGCCCGAAGTCACTCCAAGACAAACAACGTTTGCTCAAATCGGTCATCTCTGCCATCTCCACCCTTGTCAACTCTAATTTAGTTTTCCTTCTGCGGAGCCAACTTAATGTGACCGAGTATCGCGAGCAGCTTGGCATCGGGAGAAGCGATGGAGGCCCGCTGAGCTGCGCGTCGTAAGTTATTACCCGAAGCAGCGACTATCTCGGCCAAAATGGTTCATCACTGGGGCAACAATCCTGCCACCTGGGTTTGGCATATATGACGATATTCTGTCTTTGAGAAAAATGTCACTTGTGGATATATATAGAAATTGGATGAAGGCCTCGCCCCACCGTATCGGTCGCGGGGGTTGTTTGACCATACTTCACCACGCTGGTGAAGAAAGAGGTGGGGTGGGAGGCCCAGGACCAGTTCAGATTAAAGGTCGCCAATTTTACCCGGTAATCAATCTCGAGTCGTGGGGTTCTTAGCCTCGCGCACTAACCACCGCGCCACTGCTCCACAGCTATACACAAATCATATTAAAATAACAAAACAGACTGCAACATTTCATTTTTATGAACTGAATTGTATCCTCCGCCCTCCGGGCAATGTTGCAGCGTTGTACTGGGCATCTGTTAAAAAAAGCTTAATAGCTCTTCGGATTTCTCCTCCCCTCCACATTAAGCAGCGAGCACCCTCCCTGTCGAGTTTCCGCTACTCCGTCAAGACCTCCACCTCTTCTTCTCCCTGGCCCATCCTTACCTCCATCCCTGGTACCCACCATAATTCCCGTACCCACTAAGCCTCCCTCCCCATACCCCCTCCCTATTCACCGTATCACCTTTAGCTACCCTCATTGTACCACTCATAACCCTTGTAAAGCGCCTCGGTTTTAAAAGGCTATGAAAATATTGAAGATAAGATTCTGATTCTGTTCATCTCCACGCTGAACGTCTTCTCTCTGCGCCGAGGTCTCTGTCCTGACTCTGCACCCCAAGGACACACGGAGCATTCCGTGCTAGGCAATCCGAAGAGGGTGGGGGGTGTGGCCATGCCTTGACGGGCTGGCTCGAGTTGAACGCCCGCACGGCGTAGACTCCGCTCTTGGTGACTCCGGCTTGACGAGCGTGGGCGCAATCTCGGAACGGGGGCTTCTTCCCATCCTCCGCCTCTTCCTCGTCCTCCTCCAGCTCCTCATCGTCCCCGCCCGTCGACCCTCCGTGGCTGCTCTCTGTGGCTGCGGGGCAAAGAGGGCGGTGGCACGGGTGAACGATGTGGCACGGGTGAACGATGTGGCACGGGTGTACGGCAGCTCTGTGGCGTGACCTTGTTTAGAGGGAAGAGGAGGAGGAGGAGGGTCACGTGGCCCGACTCCAGCGGGGAGCAGGGCACAGACAAAGCGCAAACGGCCAACGCCAGCGACCGGCTGTCGTCGAAACAAAAAAACGAAACAGTTTTTATTTTTGCCAGGTAAGGCGCGCTGAGCTATTTAGAATTAACGTGTGTTTAGAGTATTTGGCTACATTTCCACGCGGTAAGCCACTTCGTTGAGATATAATTTGTGGGCAGGTTGCTGCTGAAAAAGAGCTATATACCTCAGTGGGCCTTACTTGGAAAAATAAAAACATATTTTAGTTTTAGTTCAGTTAAAATATTTATATATGCTCACCACGATAAATATAACAGTGACTCTGGATTGGCCTCCACTAAGACAGAGCCCTGGAGAGCTCCTCTGGAGGGGAATTTGACCAACTGCTACACGCTGGCCAAAAGTCTTGGAAGGAGTTTGGAGCACCCATACTTTACCCCCCCACCGCATGCAACGTAGCGATCGGCTGGTGAACTTTAATTCATACTGTGCGTTTGATAGAGTGGTGCTTGATTTTGGCTCGCGGTTTTGACGCTGCTCACAACACACAATGGTCCTCGGGGTGGTTTTAAACAACCGTATCACGCTTTCCGGATCTCCCAGCAAAAAAATGAAAAGATCTATGAACAGCGAGGAGTCCGCTTAGGGCCAATTAACACGTTAACATTTTGTTTTTATTGAAGTTTTTTTCAGTAGGAAAGTGTTCTTGGCAAATGAAGCAACAACAAAATATATATATACTTTGGCAACAGGCGTCTGGTCTTGTGGCCTGGCACGAGAAGCAGAATACAGCCCTAGTGAGCAGCAATTGGTTCACTGAGCACAAAGTTAGTGCTGCTATTGTGAAGGCATGGGCACCTGTGTGGTGTGTGTGTGTTTGATGCCACGCTATTGGGTTCCAAATGGGGGACCAGATTCCAACTGTGGCTCTCCCGACGTGTCGTCGGGTGGCACCGCCGCGTTGTCCGACGTTTTGCTGCGCAACATGGGGAGCTCCTTCAGGGACTGAACTCGCAACCGCCCGACTGCGAGGCACTCGCTCTGCCACTGAACAACCCGGCGGGCCAAGATTGAATGTTACATTCGAATCTTTATTTGCTAAGTACGAATTAAACATTTAGCAAGGTACATTAGCGTTACATTTACATGTATTGGGATTTTTTTTATGATATAATTTCTTAATCGTTTTCGCAGAATATACGCAATGGTGTTTTTTTCATTTGCTGTGGATAGTGTGAACAAGTAGGCTAAAGATACCCTCCGTAGTGGGTATCTGTACAACTCCCTGTACCAGAGACCCTTCAGACAGCTGTGGCGTGAGCAAGCCATAGCAGGGCTGCACCTTTACCTAAGGTGGGTATACCCAGTTGCCTCGACTGCCTGGCGAGCGTTCCTTTTCTTTCTGCCGTATGTATGTACGTTGAACTTCTTTCGCACCGTACATAGCCAACCGTGCTAATTGGAGAGGCGGGAGAAGGACAACAAACTAAACACAAAACGCAGTTCTAACGAAGTGCCATTTTCAATCTACATTTAAAAGTGCACGGCTCCAGTGGCTTCTTAATATCGGGAAGGAAGAGCGTTCCAGACCGCCGCGGAAGCGCATCCGAAAGCGCGCGACGCGGTGGCCGCCGTCTTTGTTCGATGGCTGAGCGGCGAGGACGAGCGGAGTTCGCGTGGCCCATGGATTCGCGCTCCGCGTGGGTCCCAAGCTGCCTAACGCGGCCACTCTCTCTGCCGCTGCGGACGAGAAGTCGCGGTGACGCTGAAAGCCCTCGGCACGCAACAACTCGGCCGTTCGTTTTGTTTAGTTTTTAAATCCTTTATTTTAAGTTCACTTGCTTGCTTGCTTGCGTGCTTACGACCGTGCAAATCTTTCGGTCGTTTTTTAACCCACTTCCCGTGATCCAATCGAGCTGACATTTTGCACACAGACTCGTTGTGCGTGACAATTTATTTTCGTGAAAATTTTTCCCCAAAATTTTCCACTTTTTAGGATTTTTTTTTCATTTTTAATTTAAAATACCAATGTGATAAAAATGAAACTCTTACTCAAGAAAAACAGAAATGAATAATAAAATAAAACCGATGCCACGCATATAAAGGATTTATAGTGAAAAACTTTGTTTTAACGGGTTAATTTTTTTCCCACCCAACTCGGGCGTGACACCGGCTACTTGTGTCCAAGCCCGTGCCTCTCAACTGAACGAGCCGCTTGATTCGCTTGCGCGAATATAATGAGATCGAAAGATTGCCAGTTGTGGTTCACCTGCTTTTGTATCTGTGTGTTTAATCTTCCACCGCAAAATGTAAATACATTGGAGGCCAATTGCTCTTTTCCCATTAGGTGTACAATTACCGCGTTTATGAGCACTTTGCTGTAATATAAATATCACAGTGGGGTTTTTGTGTGTTCTCTCACAATTCTCTCAGCGCCAAATGCTCTCCCGATTCATTGTGTTGTCATCAACATTAGTCATGATCTATCCACTGCTAGGTAAAGGCCTCCACGTGCCGTGTTGCAACAACCCATCTGGCTCCTGTGCACGAGCCGATATTTCGATGCTCCATCTCCACTGTGGACGTCCTACCATGGCTGCCATTCTGTCGCCGGTATCGTCCACCAACCATCATCTTTCAGAGTTTTTTTGGGCTGCTACAAAAAAAATCCACATCGTGATAAGCCACTTCGTTGGGCTATCATTTGTGGCCAGGTCGCTTCTAAAAAAGAGCCTTGTAGCTCAGTGGGCCTGACCTGGCAAAATAAAATAAATAAAAACCATCGTCGCCCACTCTTCTTCACAGTCAACACGATGCCTCCGGCGTGCGTGTCACGAGTGAGTTGTCCTTCCCCTTGCACCTCCGATCATCACGGTTGGCTACGTACGGTGCGAAAGCAGTTCAACATACATCACGTACGGTGTCCCACGTGATGATCTTGAATCTTTCGCCACTCACTGGGATCCTGATCGAGCAGCATCTACCAACTTTAGCCGGAACGCTGCGTTGTACCAAACACCCATCCCACCCCCCCTCCACCTCCTCGCTCGAGCCGCTCGCCACTCAAAAAGAAACCGAGTTCCCACTTCACAGCGTGGCGTCGAGATGACGGAGAGCGCACAGGCGGTGCAACTGCACCAGGCCCCGTTGGGGCTGAAGGGGCCCCGGGCGCCGAAGGGAAACGTCACAGAGGCCCCCTCCTTGAGCGCAGGGCCCACGCCAATCGCACACGACGCCGCATGAGAAGGGCCGCTGGGTTTGCGCGATAACAACTCGGAGTAATCTCTCCGCGCTGGAAGATGTAACGCCGAAAAGAATGCGCGCGATATAACTCGTGTTGGTTACAAGTCGGCTGCCAAAACACATATATATACGGGAGGGGAAAGCGACGTGGCTGCTTTGGGTTATAGCCCCTCGCCGGAGTGGGTGGGAGAAACGTTGCTTGGGTTGTACTGGACAAGATGACATTCGATCTGTGGTGGTGAGTCGGGAGTGTTTTTATCAAACTGGAAGAGTGGCTCAACGTGGATTCGTTGCAAGCTTACACTTGCATTACATTCGTGTTTGTGCGAGGTGTAAAGTTCTTTGGGCGCAAGCGTTGCTCTTAAGCCCGGGCATACGAGTGAGGGCCGGTGGAAACAATTTCATTTTGCCGACAGGATATTAAAAGAACACACACGCGCACTCGGACTCCTCGCCTCCTAAGATATGGAGCCCTCAATTAAAGTATTGCGTTGCGGGGATATAATTATAAAATTAAGACGCTGCTTTAAATTAAGCCAAACATTATTGCGGGTGAGACCTTGTCAGGATCATCACACGTCTCGCACGGACTGCGTATAATTTTGTGTGAACTCAAAAGTTTAGACTGCGAACAAAAGTTACGGGGGCTTGTGCAAGAGGCGTCGCCGGTTGGAACGAGTCTCATGGTGGAGCCACTGGAGCGTCAGCCAAAGAAGAAGAACCCACGCCCAAGAGAACGAGCCATCGGCCTGCCACCCAGCAAGCTTCACACGTCAGATTCGGCATTGGCAGCGACCTCAACAAGAGGACGACCCCACAGATGACGCCAACGGTAAGCAGTGGCTGTGGTGATGGCGGTTGTAGTGGAGGTGGTGACGGTGGTTGTAGTGTAGGTGGTGATTGTGATTGTCGTGGCTGTGATGATGAAGGTAGCTGTAAGTGGCTGTGGATGTAATGGCGGTGGTCATGGTGATTGTGGTGATGGTGGCTGTGGTGACAGTCGCTGCAGTGACTGTAGTGACTGTAGTGGCGGTGGCTGTAGTGGTGGGGACTGTGGTGGTGGTGGTGAGTGTAGTGGCGGTGGCTGTGGTGATGGTGACTGTGGTGGTGGTGAGTGTAGTGGCGGTGGCTGTAGTGGTGGTGACTGTGGTGGTGGTGGCTGTAGTGGTGGTGACTGTGGTGGTGGTGGCTGTAGTGGTGGTGACTGTGGTGATGGTGGCTGTAGTGGTGGTGACTGTGGTGACTGTGGTGGTGATGGTGGCAGTAGTGGTGGTGACTGTAGTGGCAGTGGCTGTAGTGGTGGTGACTGTGGTGATGGTGGCTGTAGTGGTGGTGAATGGTGATGGTGGCTGCTGTGGTGGTGACTGTGGTGACGGTGGCTGTAGTGGTGGTGACTGTGGTGATGGTGGCTGTAGTGACGGTGGCTGTAGTGGTGGTGACTGTAGTGACGGTGGCTGTAGTGGTGGTGACTGTGGTGACTGTGGTGGTGATGGTGGCTGTAGTGGTGGTGACTGTGGTGATGGTGGCTGTAGTGGTGGTGACTGTGGTGACTGTGGTGGTGATGGTGGCTGTAGTGGTGGTGACTGTGGTGACTGTGGTGGTGATGGTGGCAGTAGTGGTGGTGACTGTAGTGACGGTGGCTGTAGTGGTGGTGACTGTGGTGATGGTGGCTCGAGGCGGCAGTGGCCGTAGCGGCTGCAGTGGCCGTGGATTTCAGCGGTGGCACGGTGCCCGGGTGCCGCCGCCGCGTGCGCCGCTCACCCTGTGCGTACTGCGGCAGCAGGGCGAGCAGGGAGCGCACGCTCTCCGTCAGCTCCTGCTGCTGCCGCTGCAGCCTCGAGTTGTTGGCGGTGGCGGCTCCGAGCTGGCGCTCGAGCGCGCCCACCGCCTGGCTCTGCCTCCCCACCAGTCGCTCCAGCTCGGCCTTCTCCTCGCGCAGAGCGCGCAGCTCCGCGTGGTGCTTGTCGCCCAGCTCCCACAGCCGCACCTCCAGCTCCCTGCGGGCAGCGGAGGGGGGGAGTGGGCAGGAGAGGGGGGCAGCGGACGGAGGGAGGGGGCAGGTGAGGGGGGGCAGGGGAGGGGGGGCAGCGGAGGGGGAGGAGGGCAGGGGAGTGGGCAGAGGAGGGGGGCAGGGGAGGAGGAGAGGGGGGTAGGGAAGGGGGGCAGGGGAGGGAAGGGGGGCAGGGGAGGGGAGGGGGGCAGGGGAGGAGGGGGGTGGGCAGGGGACGGAGGGAGGAGAGTGGGCAGGGGAGTGGGCAGGTGAGGGGGAGCAGGGGAGGGGGGGCAGAGGAGGGGGGGAGGGGGCCAGTAGAGGGGGCCAGGGGTGGGGGAGTGAGCAGGTGAGGGGGCCAGGGGAAGAGGGTAGGGGCGGGGGGGGGGAGTGGGCAGCGGAGGGGGAGAGGGGCAGGTGCGGACGGTCACACGCACGACGCCCATTGGAGGCGTCTCTCGGCCACGGCTAAACAAGTGGGGGGGGGGGGGGGGAGTCCCTCCCTGTACCCACGGCGGCCGCGCCACTGAGGAGCTGCCGACAATCGTCTCGAGCTGACGGCCGCGCGGTGCGACGCGACGCGGCGGCCTCCTCCTCCTCACTTGTTCTTCTGCGCGAGGCGCCCGATGTCCTGGGTCTGCAGCAGCAGCTGCTTCTCCAGCTTGTGGGTGGACAGCGAGTTCTCCAGCAGCTGGATCTCCAGCCGCGACGTCTGGTTCAGCACCTGCCACGGCGCGACGCGCGGTCACCCTTAGTCACCCTTAGTCAACCTTAGTCACACACCTGTGTTTCCATGTGAGTGAGCCCAACCCCCCCCCCCCCCCCCCCTGTGTCTCCATGTGGGTGACCCCCCCCACCTGTGTTTCCATGTGAGTGACCCCCCCCCCCCCACCTGTGTCTCCATGTGGGTGACCCCCCCCCCCCACCTGTGTTTCCATGTGAGTGACCCCCCCCCCCCACCTGTGTCTCCATGTGGGTGAGTTTGCGCGTCTGCTCGGCCGTCTGGCTCAGCAGGCTGGTGCCCATTTCCAGCATGGCGGCGGCCACGTGCTCCTGCTGCCGCTGCTGCTGCTGCTGCGACGGCGCCACCTCCACCCTCACCGATTCCTCCAGCTGCGTGCGGCACCAACCACGGCCGTACCGATCGAGGTCGTGGCCACGACGCCACAGGGCAAGGCGAGTAACTCAACACACGTGTTTTTTAAAGGTCCACTGAGCTGCACAGCTCTTTTTCAGAAGTGACCTGGCCACACACGATGGCTCAACGAAGCGGCTGATCGTCACGCGGACATTTATAGCAGCAGCCGAATACTCTGCAACGCGTGACGTTGATTCAAAATGTGGAGGGAAAAACCGGAGGACCCGGAGAAAAATCCACGTGACCACGGGGAGAAAGAACATACAAATATACAGCAGGCGTCAGGGTTGGGATTGAACCCACGACCTCCTGCATACCAGGAGAGGTAGTTGATATCTCCTAGCCACCGTGATGATGATGAGAGAGAGAGAGAGAGACACGCAAACTTCAAATATACAGCAGGCGTCAGGGTCGGGATCGAACCCACGACCTCCAGTATACCAGGCGAGTTTGTTAACATCTCCTAACCACCGTGATGATGATGCGAGAGAGAGACACTCAATTTCCAAATATACAGCAGCCGCAGCAGGCGTCAGGGTCGGGATCGAACCTACGACCTCCTGTATACCAGGCGAGGTAGTTAACATCTCCTAGCCAATGTAACGTTATCGAGTGGGGGTATGGGGTGAGGGGTTTGCGGTCGTGCCGAGTTTTCTGGTTGTACGGCCAGGCCCGGATTCACCCACGGTCCGATGAGGAGCGAAGGGAAGTTGGTTTGACGTTTTGATATCCGTTAGACATTCGCAACGAAAGCACTTAGCCAGCCCTTTCCAACTGGAATAAGATGGAAAGGGTTTTGTGAAAATGCGTGGCACCACTGGTTTTGCTGTGAATCCCATAAAAACATCAGATAGCGCACTATAACCTTTTCTTTTGTTATCCCATAAAAACATCCTATAACAAACTATAACGCTTACCACACATTTTGGAGTGAAACGCAAGGGCATTGTGAGAAGACGGTGAGAACCACCAGCCCAGAAGACAGTCACATCAGAGAGAGAGAGAGAGCTGCTTACGCCTGACGTGACAGCGAACGATACGTCGTGCACGGCGTTTGTGTCGCGCCGATTCCCGCACGTGGATTGACAGCGATAGCGCGTTCAGGAAAAAAAGTAATCGAGAAAAAAATGTAAAACAGCAACAACAACAACAAAAGAATACCAAAAGAAGCGAGAGAGTGAGCGAGAGAGTGAGCGAGAGAGCGAGCGAGAGGTGGGGGGTTACATAAAGCAAAGTTTAAAAATGTGAATTTAATTAAAACAAAATTACGAAATGATGAACGAAGCAAAGTGCCGAATACACCGAGCATCTTCTTGTTTCCACTGATCGTAAAAAAAATAAACCAGTCGAGAAGTGTTGTAACTGCCGGCTGTGGTACTCTTGACAAACATGCAAGACTACATCACCTGCCTGGAAAACGTCCAACAATCACAATGAGGCTATTTTTTTTTTACTTCTTAGGTGGCAAGTTGACACTCGCACGCACGCACGATCATGCATGCTCTCTGTTGTGTCCTGTGCGATATCGGCAAAGGTGCAGCCCTGCAATTGCCTGTTCACGCCAATGCTGGTGAAAGGGTCTCCACTGGAGGGAGCTCTCTCTCTCGAGAGAGAGAGAGAGAGCCTCGTGCAGAGGTTATTTTGGCCTCCTCTTCCACGCCGGCCGGACGTCTTTGACGAGTTGCGAGTACCCACACTTTACCCCACCTGCCGATCAACTGACGGTGGAGTTCCCACTTACACTGCCTGGGTGGACAGAGGCCCTGGGTGTGTGGCGGGCGCGCGGGCGAGTTAAGAAACTTGCCCCATTGTTTCGATTTAAAGCTTTCGTGACTGCAGGGATTCATCTTCTTGGTTCTTGGTTCGTTCGGTAAAGTCACGTAGAAGGGAAGTAATAAAATAATAAAAATAAAACATAATAAATAATATAATAATATTATATAATAATAAAATAAGAAAAATATTACATAATAAAATAATATAATATTTTATTATGCTTTATTTTTATTATTTTATTACTTCCCTTCTACGTGACTTTACCGAAAGAACCAAGAAGATTGCCCCATTGTTTTAACTGCCACGCCGGAAGATCAGCTCGGCAACTCGTGGCTCGCAAGTCGCGTGCGCTGACCGTGGCACCGTCGCAGCACGCAGACATCCGTCTGGAATCTCCAGGGGGCATTCGACCACGGCGAAACCGATTCACTTCGCCCACCCAACTTATTCCTGTCCCAAAAAATTGTTAGACGTTTCCATTTTTTTAAATAGAATATATTTGAATAAATATTTTCGACAGAGCCGTTCCACCCCCCTCCCCCCCGCCCCCACTTCTTAGGGCATGAGAACAAAGCGATACCTTGTGATATATATATAAAGTAACCGGGTCTCGGGCGAGAGGCCCTGTTATTCCAGCAAAACGCTTCGTCCATCGCCCCAGTCGCCTTCCCCATAATTAACGGAACTACATCAAGGGGACGCGGCGCAGCACGGGGGCAGTCGGGGATTTGGCTCGCTCTAGGGGATTTTTTTTCGTCTTCTCTTTTGCACCAGATTCATACAAACTCCCTCCCCCCCCCATGGGCGCAGAGACTGTGCACAGCTTACTAAGCGCAGGCTGAGATGGAAGCTGCTAACCCGCTCCCACCCAACCCACCCGCCTATTCACTATAGTCAATCGGTCAATATCCTTTATTTAACCAGGAGATGGAATAAACCCGTTGAGACTCGTGGAACAACAGCGTTGCCTCCCCTGGCCAGGGCGACAATCTATGCATGTGATGTATGTTGCACTTCTTGCGCGCCGCACGTAGCCAACCAACCGGTGCTATTCGGAGTTGCTCGTGGGTAGATGTCGAGACGATTGATGTGCACAATGTTGTCATTGTTTGTTTTATCAATCTGGACAAAACATTTTATGATAATTTAACACGAATTCACGTCAGGTTAAGTACCACAGAGAGGAGCGATTTCCAACCTTCCGTTCATCGTGTATCAACTACGAGTCATACGAACTGCCCCAGTGCCCAAAGCAGCATGGACATCTGTTAAAAAGAGCTTTATATATAATCGGATTCCTCCAGTATAAATATACATTCTGATTCTGAGCATGCCCGGTATTATATTTTAGCGATCCAGATTTTTTTTTCAATTACTGACCGATTGGATTTCGGCAAAACGTTTGAAAAATTCCCAAACTCTATTTACATTTCCACGTAGTTCCTAATGTGAATCCGCTGCCAAAGACGCGTAAGCCTGGCAACAAAACATAACCCCACCGTAAATTCAGACACGGCACAACGTTACATATCCGACTCGCTGGGGATACGTGCAAAAGTTCAGACACGACACGTGACCACCTCCAGACGACGACTCTGACACTCCGTACACTGCGTGGGTGTCGGCGGCGCATCATGAAATGGCCACGTGGGATAAGTGGCGGTGGGACACGTGACGTCGCTTGCCGCTGCGTTTAATCCACGCGCTGTTTTCGTGCCACGGGCATGTGAAGGGTGCCGTTGCTCGGTGCTCGAATGAATAACTTCAGAGCTCGCATACACCGACATAGTCACGCTACAGGGCAGATAGCCCCACCACCCACCCGCGCTGCCTATTTGTATTCGTAACTTGACTCTGCAATCCGCTCTCGCCTCTTTTTTTCTCTTCATGAGCGCCCTCCTCGCCATCTCTTCCCCCCTTCTCTGCTCATCCCCATGGCAGCATCAAATCGCAGGGGGTGCCAGCACCGTCACACAAAGATCTGAGTCATTGTTGGTGCCTCGTCAAACAAAAAAAACCTTGAGCTGTATACCGGGCACGGATTCGATTAAAGACGGCGGGGAAGCCAGGCACCGAGGATACAACCGCTCCGTTTTAACTGATCTGTCGGATCAAAGTGTTGCGTTGCTGTGGTACTTGAAATGTGTATCTAGTTTTCTCAACACGGTGGCGAGATGTTACCTACCTCGCCTCGTATGCAGGAGTTCGTGGGTTCGATCCCGACGCTGACACTCGTAAATTTGGAGTTTGCATGTTCTCACCGTGATCGCGTGAAATCCCCTCCACATTTAAAATCAACATGCGTTTAGAATATTTGGTTGATAGAAATGTCCACATGCTAAGTCACTTCGTTGAACTATTATGTGTGGCCAAGTCGCTTCTGGAAAAGAGCTATTTGGCTCAGTGGGCCTTACCTGGTAGAATAAAAATAGTAAAAAAAAAAAATACAAATTTCTCACTCAAGGCGACGCGCTCAAAATTAAAATGCCATTAGTGGCTACGGAGCTGTAGGGCATCTGGCTTGTTATGCGTGGGCTTGTCACAACGAAAACCCATTTTTCGCGTTTATATTTCGTTCTTAATGCAGTACTCGTCTATACTGCATGTGGCTGCGCTATGTTCAGGAGATAAATGCCAATGTCGAGGTCTGCTAGCCACAACGAGAGGGCTTTAGGAGAGATTTTGTGTAAATCTTCGAATCTTCCTCCTCCTCCGTCGAAGGTGGGTGATGGTTGTGTTCTCATAGGCCGGCCTGTCACGTGTTTCGTGTCACGTTGAACACAACTAATACCGCCATCAAGACGAAATGTACGTCGCTAATGCATGGCAAAGAACCAAAAACCTGACAAACCCCCTCTAAAATACGGTGTTTTCACGAACTCATGTGCTGTAAGTGCAGCATTACGGGTCATGGAATACATTAATTCCTCTGCGTTTTGCACCTCCGCGTTGATTATAATTAAATATATTTAAGGCCATCAACCAATTGCCAATTGCTCCATCTAACAAACCCTCGGCGGGTTTCAATCTCCTGTGGTCTCACCAGCAGACGGCGGCTTGCTGAACAAAGGGAAGGCGTTCGAGACCCGATCGGTAAGGAGGGCTCCCTCTAATTGACGCAGGCCCATCCGAGTGCTGTCCAGGCTCAAAACCTGCTTAGCTCTCAAGAAACTGAGTAGATCGTGGCACATTCCAGGTGATTTTGGTCAACGCAGCATCGATAATCAGTGCGAAGTGGTGGTGTTGACGTGCATTTAAAAAAATGCATTCTTATTAACCGACTGTGTAATCATTCGGGGGCATAGCTGCTAGAAAGTTACTTATTGACGTGGACGCTTAGAGTATTCATATATTGAATTCCTCTAGTCTATATGCTATTACCAACGTGTCTGAAGTTTGTTACATTGCTGTACGTTCTCGACTGTGACATGTGGCTCGCAAACTTGGCAAAAGGCACATTTTTAAATATAAAAAATAAACAATAGCTGGAAATTGCACAAATATGCGTGGAGGGGTTCACTCCGTCGAATCGCACTGAGAGACAGAAAGCAGAGCAAAGTGGATTTGAGAATGTGCGCAAGTTCGTTGCATCGCGTAAGCCGCCGAAGCGGGTTTGGGCAGGACACGTCGCCTCGAAAAGATGCTGAACTTGCGTTGAACTTCTTTCGCATCGTACGCAGCCAACCGTGCTAATCGGAGGTGCGGGGAAGAACAACAAACTAGAGACAGAAGAGTTTGACGATGACCGTGAGCGCAAAGGATGCTGACGCGGTCTAACGGTTAGTGGCGCGCTGGACTTGTAATCCAGGCCACGTGCATAATCCAGCGAGGGATGGTGGATGACCGCGCGGATGGTATGAGACTACTTTCCCGTGGGCGTCGAGGTGCCATGCCCTCGCCCGCCAGGAGAAGGCGGTACAGCGAGTGGACTAATCGCCATCAGTTTCCATCCGTACGGGGATAGAGTGTTGCCCCCTCGCACGCGTGGGTTTTCTGTGGCTGCTCCGGTTTCATCCCGTTTATATAACAATCACTCGTTGTTAATTGTCTGAAAGCATCTTGAAACACCCCCCCCCCCCCCCCCACCCAATGTAGCAGCAAGACCCTCCTGAAAAAGAGTCCTATGACTAAAGTGCAGCTCTTCAAAAGTAATTTAAAAATTATTTTAAGTAAATTGCAGAGGGCTGCACATTTACCTTCTCATTCCTCCACGAGGAGACCCCGGTCCAAACGCTGCGGCTGCATTTCACAAGTTCGATGCTCCCGCAGGGAGCGCACGTGGAGCAGCAGTCGACAGTGGAGGGGCGATTGCCTCCGTCAGGTCGGTTCGGAGTGCCTCTACGAGCCTTCAACTCTAGAGGGGACGTTTCAGCCAGCCTGAAGTGCTTCGCGTTTAAAGCTTTCGTGACTGCAGGGATTCGTCTTCTTGGTTCTTTCGGTAAAGTCACGTAGAAGGGAAATAATAAAATAATCAAAATAAAACATAATAAAATCATTCTCACGACGTTTCGGCCACAACGCAAGCAGCCGTCCTCAGGTGAAAGAACCAAGAAGATGCTTCGCGTTCTCATGAAAGGAATCGCTCCTTGCATTCTCTCGGCGTCAACTCTTCAGAGGCCGCACTGGCTGACCCCGTGGGGCAGGCGGTTGGCAAGGGGTGGAGGGAGCGGCCAAGCAACGCACGTGCCGGTGTTGCTTCAGCTGACGACTCCGTCGGCACTGTTGCGTCAGTGGTCGTCGCGTTAATGCCGAAGAACTCTTTCTTTGGAGCAAAGTGTCGAGAATCGGCGCAAAACGAAACTGCAGATAAGTGAATTAGCAGGCACGCAGCTGCTGCTGCTGCCGCCGCTTGCGAATTCTTATTCGGTGCCAAATCACAGCTGCTGTGGATGAAGAATTACCTGATCGATGGATAAATAATTACCCGATCGATATGGGATTTCTTTAGACGAGAACAATGTTTTACTCATCCATTGAGGGGGAGGAGGGGGAGGGGGACCCTAAGCAGACACATTATTTTGGGAGCCCGGCCTTTCACAATTTTGAAATCCTGAGAGAGACGACAAAATAAATATCGGCACGGGATATGGATCTAGTGTTAGAAGATAAATATCGACAAACACAGAGATGCGGTGAGATGATGGATGAGAGATGCAGACGAGATAGAGATGAGAGATTTACAAGGTCGCACTCATTACTTACGAATTCGCACTAATTACGCGGAAAGTGCTTGCCAAATTAACCCAAACACCTCGCTGATCTCATCAATAAGCTCGAAGCCATCACGCGACACTGCGGTCATCCTGGCAGCAGTAGCGGCGGCTTTTGGCTGCTGGCCATCGAACAAAGACGGCCACCGCATCGCGCGGCGCTCTCAGATGCGCTCCAGCGGCCGTCTGGAACGTTCCTCCTTCCGATATCAGGAAGCCACCGGGAGCTGTGCTCCATCGGGGCACCAAAGCGTTTTGCTCGATCTGCTTGAGCCTGGCGCTGCAACCAACAGGAATTGATTGTCGTCTTGTTTTGACAGCGACAGTAAAACGTTGATCTGAACGTCGGGAAAGCCGTCGGGAGATTGACACGGCAGCTTCCTGTCGCTGCCGTGTCAATCTCCCTCGCCCTCTCGTGGCCGCGCGCTTGCTGGCCACTTGCGAGCGCTGCGGCTACAAAGCCCCGTGGCTCGCGGCTCGCGTCGACGGGGACTCCGCTCGTCGGATCGGTCCGCGGTGTTCGCGGTTGAACCCGACCGCTACGTGCTCAAAGTCACGGCTCTGACACAAAAAAAAAGCACAAACCTCATGACGCGCGCCCCCTCCTCCTCCTCCACCTCCTCCTCCTACCCCCCTCGTGATCATCGAGGCGCTCATTCTTACACCGAGGGTTTTTTTTCTTTACAAAGCCGCGCGGGTGGGTGGGGGTGGGGGGAACGCCGCTCCGTGCATTAAAAACCAAAAACATCTTAACCCGACGACGGTCTGAGCCCCACTCTGGGGCCTGTCGACTGCTCCGCCACGATCTGCATCATCTGGCTCATTCTTGCGAGAGTCGGGGGGGGGGGGGGGGGGTTGTTTTACCGTGCCCAGAGGTTTTAAACGACACGGTTACATGCCTCTTTGGCAACGGTACAATAGGCCGGCTTTTATTTTTCCGATGTACGCTTCTTCCTCTTCTTGTTCTTCGTCTTCGTTCGCTTTCCACATCTAACACTCGATATGTTTGAGTGGTGTCTCAGAAAGTCCCCCCCCCAACCGCACCACCCCATGGCCCCGCGCCCTGTGTTTCGCGAAGACAATTCGCGCTGCCAGCGAGCGCGTGCAGTCAACGCCTTTTGTGGCCCCGTCAACTCGCCCCGATTCCCTTGCCGAACGCCGTTGTCAGCACGCCGTGGGATGACAGCGCTATCCAATTCGAGGATATTGGTTGAAGTTATCGTGTTCTGCTCCGCAGCAATGAACCGTGATGAGTAAATAAACTCACTTTTAGACCCCCTTTGAACACGCAATGTTATTCATAATAAAAGTTATTTTGGGTTAGAGCGCGTAAATATACCCACGACATTTTAAATTGTAAAATGTTGTTTGGTTTACTCTCCAACACACCGGTGTGCTGAAGTAGTAACTGCTTGGCCCGTTTTGTTTAGGTGACAGACCGTACCAATTGGCCGTGTCGGGTGGTGGTGGGTTAACGACACATTTATATTTACGCGATCTAACCCAAAATAACTTTTCTTATGCATCACTTTGGACCACGAATGAGTGTGGCCTCCGATGTGATTTCGGGCTGCACCTTGTGTTGTCCAGCAATCACCTTCTGACGTTCATCGCTTCACGTCCTGGGAGCTGCTTTCAGTTCCCCATGAATCTTTCAGCAGATTAAACTTCGTTTTTTTAAACCACCACGATTCCTAAGCACACAGTGCCAAAGGCCCAAAGAAGCCAAGCGGCCAGCAACAATCAGCACCGTTGAAGTTGTGACAGATAAGAGCTAATACGTGTTCTTGATTTGAGCGAGGTTGTGAGAACTTGGGGAAAGAGACGATGGGAGGGGAATTCCAAAGCGGAGCCGTGCGAGGGAGGAAGCAGAAAGAGAAGCGATGTGACCTGCAGTGTGGTGAGTGGGTGAGTGAATGAGTGAGTGAGTAGGTAGGTGAGTGGGTGAGTGAGCAAGTGGGTGAGTGAGTGGGTGAATGAGTGTGCTGTTGTGACCTGCAGTGTGGTGAGTGGGTGAGTGAGTGAGTGAGTAGGTAGGTGAGTGGGTGAGTGAGCAAGTGGGTGAGTGAGTGGGTGAATGAGTGTGCTGTTGTGACCTGCAGTGTGGTGAGTGGGTGAGTGGATGAGTGAGTGAGTAAGTAGGTGAGTGGGTGAGTGAGCAAGTGGGTGAGTGAGTGGGTGAGTGAGTGAGTGTGCTGTTGTGACCTGCAGTGTGGTGAGTGGATGAGTGAGTGAGTGAGTAGGTAGGTGAGTGGGTGAGTGAGCAAGCGGGTGAGTGAGTGGGTAAATGAGTGTGCTGTTGTGACCTGCAGTGTGGTGAGTGGGTGAGTGGATGAGTGAGTGAGTAGGTAGGTGCGTGGGTGAGTGAGCAAGTGGGTGAGTGAGTGGGTGAGTGAGTGTGCTGTTGTGACCTGCAGTGTGGTGAGTGGATGAGTGAGTGAGTGAGTAGGTAGGTGAGTGGGTGAGTGAGCAAGTGGGTGAGTGAGTGGGTGAGTGAGTGTGCTGTTGTGACCTGCAGTGTGGTGAGTGGGTGAGTGGGTGAGTTATTGAGTGAGTAGGTAGGTGAGTGGGTGAGTGAGCAAGTGGGTGAGTGAGTGGGTGAATGAGTGTGCTGTTGTGACCTGCAGTGTGGTGAGTGGGTGAGTGGATGAGTGAGTGAGTAGATAGGTGAGTGGGTGAGTGAGCAAGTGGGTGAGTGAGTGGGTGAGTGAGTGTGCTGTTGTGACCTGCAGTGTGGTGAGTGGGTGAGTGGATGAGTGAGTGAGTGAGTAGGTAGGTGAGTGGGTGAGCGAGTGGGTGAGTGAGTGTGCTGTTGTGACCTGCAGTGTGGTGAGTGGGTGAGTGGATGAGTGAGTGACTAGGTAGGTGAGTGGGTGAGTGAGCAAGTGGGTGAGTGAGTGGGTGAGTGAGTGTGCTGTTGTGACCTGCAGTGTGGTGAGTGGGTGAGTGGATGAGTGAGTGAGTAGGTAGGTGAGTGGGTGAGCGAGTGGGTGAGTGAGTGTGCTGTTGTGACCTGCAGTGTGGTGGTGGTGGTGGTGTTTAAACACAGCGTGGATGAGACAAAGTAGCCAATCCGACTGCCCGAGTCCTCAACGCGCGTGGAGGAATCAAGCAGTGCACAAGCACGTGCGGCAAAACGTCGGACATCGTGCTGAACAAGACGCGGCACAGGCCAGACAAGGCATTGGAGAGCCAGCAAAGCACAACCGCGAAAAACTTGCGCAAACTAAGCGCCTGGTCATTGAAATGGCCTGGACTCTTTAGCGATGGGAAGAGGGCAATTGTGCCAGTCTCTCAGTGCTTCTGTTATCCTTGGTGGGACAGGCTCTGTGACGAGTGGGGGGCATTGTGCCAGCCACTCAGTGCGCCCGTTATCCTCAGGTCCTGTGGGGGTCCGTAGCTGCCAAAGTCGACTCACGGCCGTGAGATCGCGCGCCGTGACTCGCCCGCTGATGGGAATGCATCAAAGCGAACAGAGGCTGATGCAGGCCACCCCCTCCCCCGCCCCCCGCCAGACAGAACAAGATCCTGAATAAGATACTGAGTAAGATACTGAATAATATATAGTGCGAGAAGTGAGAGAGTCTGCGACCAAAACTACGGAACCCAGCAAAGTGTGAGCTGGCACAACGCGGAGACCTTCACAGCTCATCGGATTCCCCCAAGATAAATACGTGATTTCTGATTCAAAGCGCCGAGCAGTCGGAGTGACGTTCATTTACAACGTAGGCTTTCGCGAGCAATATAATTACAATACCCCCACCCCTCCTTGCCTCGAATCACTGCACCAGATTTAATTGAATTAAATGATGACGTCACCCTGAGGCTGCTCTATTTAAGAACGGAAGCAACAGGAGAGCTTCACCATTCTTGCCCGATGAAGCTGATTGTAATTATCAGCGAAACGTCGTACTCAAATTTAAATAATGCTGTTGATCCTCTCTTCAGCACACCGGTGGCCTAAAGAAGTGAATTATTCTGTCCTTTGAAAAACGTGACACATTTTTTACTGTTTGGCCGTGTCGGGTGGTGGAGGGTTACGACACATTTATAAATAACGCGATCTGACCCAAAAACCTATATTATGAATGACGTTCATTTCACGAAACCTCCGAGTTTCACAGCAGCGGAGCATTTTGTGTTGTTGTTGCAATTTCTATTCTCGCATATTACGCGAGTTTCATTCCCGCCCCTCCTTCAGCCTAGAAAGGTCGCGTGCGTTGTTGCGTCTCGTCGGCATGCAACGAGCGATTTCATCGAATTAGCACGCGCGCGATGATGTCACACTGCCTCCTGGGTCTGAGGTCACCCCTGGAACGTTGAGCGAGGGACCTCTGCACGTGACTTCCCCCGCCTCGCCTCACATCCCTTGACTCAACCGGTGGCCCTCGTCGTCACTAATACGGCCAGTGGGGGCTGGGGAAGGTAGCGAATCGGGCGGTGTTCTTCATTGTTAAGGCTCCGTGGGCTACTTGACGGCCCCTGGTGGTCGTCAGTGGGGGGGGGGGGGGGGGGGGGGGCTGACGTGCGCCCCTCCCCCCCCCCGACAAGACACAAATGCCCCCCATCGTCGTCATCTTGCTGCTGTCAAAGTCCCAATGGTTTCAAATTGTGTGGAGGCCCCTTCCGAAAGTTCGTGAAGGCCCCCACCGGTGCAGGAGGATGCTCTTCGTGAGGTGTAACCCTTTGTTTTGCTGACTATCATCGGTCATGATCAATCCACTGCTGGATGAAAGTCCTCCCCAAGCGGTCGTCATCATCTATCACGATCCTGCGATGTTTTTTTAATAATCGACCCAGCACCCTCGCTCGAGCTGGTTTCATTGCTCCATCTCCACGGTGGACGGCCCCTGTCGGACGCGTTCCGTCTCTTGGCTGCTATTCTCTCATTACGCTCGACCATCGACCCAGGATCCCACCCAGCCCAGCAAGCGCTGTTGCTGTTACAGCGTACACGTTTTACCCTCGTGTTCTTATCTTATTTTATATTCACAGAGCGACTTAATTTGGGCTGTTTTACGGAGCTTCACGGCGGTCACGAACACCGACTGATTTAGATGACAGGGGGCAGAGCGAGGGCCCTGAAACGAGTGACCGTAACAGAGGGACACGTGGGGGGGGGGGGGGGGTCACGGAAGGGCAGCAGGGGAGGGACGGGAAGGGGTGGAGGGGCGAGGCGAGGGGAGGGGTAAGGAAGGGTACTGGGAGAACAGGTGGAACTTTAAGAGGAGAACGAGATGAGGTGAAGGAGAGAGACTGCGTTTATGTAGAGGGGAAGTTGATTCCAGTGGAGGGGTGCAAGGAAGGAGACGGATCGATAACGAGATTGGGCACAGGGAGAAGGAGAGACAGAGAGAGAGAGAAGGACAGGATTGGGAACGAAGAGCATGAGAGGGGACAGATAAGGAGACGAGAGAGGTGGAGGCAGGGCCATGGAGATATTTAAAGACTAGCGTCAGCTATTTTAAAAGACAACGGTTTTGAACGGGAAGCCATTGAAGTTGAAATGCACTTCAGGGCTCAACGGGATCTTAACTGAAATAAATCAAGAAAATGTGGAAAAAAAATGAGTGAATGTAGCATGTGCACAAGTCTTGTTTCACAAGCGGTGAATATGGGTGGACAATGAGGACACTTCTCAGATGCGACAGGAGAGGAAAGCGGTGTGAGGTTGGCATCGCTCTGCAGGTCGTTGTCGGGTGGGTGACACCGGTGATGGAATGGTACGAAAAAAACGGGGAGACTTTAGACGAGAGGGCAACCAGCGCAGAGATGGAGCAGTGAAGATTTGTCCCTGTGCTGGAGTGAAGATGGACGTTGACATCACAGGACCATGGGGCATTGAGGCATCGAGGAGACCTTCATCCAGCATCAGATAGACCATGGCCCATCGTGATGGACGTGAATGACAGAGGGAGTGGCGTGCTAACGAATATCCTCCTCATCCGCACGATACCACTGGGATAAAAGCCACATCGTGACGCATTATTGCGTAACTGGAGCCCCCCCCCCCCCATGAAGTGAAAGGTGAAGAGGCAAAGGTGCATCTCTTCCACTGCTGGATCACGCCACTGGGCGGTTAAGTGAGTAAGTGGTTGAGTGAATGAGTGAATGGTTGGTTGAGTGTGTGGTTGAGTGAATGAGTGGGTGGTTGGTTGAGTTGGTGGGTGGTTGGGCGAGTGGGTGGTTGAGTGAATGAGTGAGTGGTTGGTTGAGTTGGTGGGTGGTTGGGCGAGTGTGTGGTTGAGTGAATGAGTGAGTGGTTGGTTGAGTTGGTGGGTAGTTGGGCGAGTGTGTGGTTGAGTGAGTGAGTGTGTGGTTGTTTGAGTGGTTTGGTGGGGGGTTGGTTCAGTGAGTGAGTGGGTGGTTGATTGACTGGGTGGGTGAGTGGGTGGTTACGTGGGTGAGTAGTTGATTGAGTGGGTGGTTGATTGACTGGGTGGGTGGTTGGTTGAGTGAATGAGTGGTTGGTTGAGTGAGTGGGTGGTTGACTGACTGGGTGTGTGAATGAGTGAGAAGTCTCCTATGGAGAAGCACCGAGTAACAGGTTTGTGTGTGAGGATCTGACCGTTCAAGGATGGGACTGCTCAGCCATCACTACCATCATCATCGAATGAAATGGATAGCGACGATGACGTTAAAAGCCCCACTTTCTAAACTTCGCGTCCATGTTTATTTTTGCGCTTTACATTTTTTTGCGATCGTTTGGAACAGAATTCTGTCACTTCTTTGCTTTGAGCTTCAGAAGGCAACTTTGAGCTTCAGAAGGCAACTTTGAGCTTCAGAAGGCAAGGGCCCACGCAAGCACTTGCTCGCTTTGACCGCTGTCGCTGATTAATGTGCGCGTGTTATTCTGCGAGCGTATGGCACGCTGAGGAGCGGTGGCGCAGCGGTTAGCGCAACGCCGCACCACGAAACCGCTGGCTTCGAGTTCGATTCTCGCTCACGGGCCAACACCAGCGAGGATTATTTGCAACGGTCAAGCGCCTCCCCTAAGGTCGATTCAGCCTCAAATGAGTACCTGGTGCGATGTGTAAACATCGCCACTTGGGAGACAAAGGTGACCGGGCGTGGTGCTGGCCACCCACCCCCTCGTGTGCCGCATCAGCCCGCATAGGTGCTACTCACTAACAGCACTTTCCCCAAATGTCTGTAAAGGCTATACGGGGGGTCTTTGTATTTGTATGGTGCTATAACACTTCCGCTCGACCATATGCGCTTTCTCACAAAAAAACAAGGCAGCTTTCATCAACTGACAACCCTATCGAGCTTACACACGCATGCACATATATACACACACACACAAGTGAACACACACAAACACACGTGCACTGCACATACCAACTCAACATGCAACGTTGGACCGATGTTGGTTACGTGGTTGGAAATGTTAGAGCAAAGTTGGCCCAATTCTGGCCCAACATTCCACACAAACTGGGTAATACGCATGTGCACACACACGTGCCCTTGTGTATGTATACGTCCACACGTAGACAAGTCGTGGCGTTGTTGTTGCATATACACATTTACACATATACAACAACAGCCACAGCCATTCGCCACGAAGTGACGTCACCACAGCGCTAGTGCCAGGCTAGGTGCACTTTGTGGCCACGTCAATTGTCGAAGGCTCGCTGGTGGCAGGAGGTCAGGGGTCAGATCCAGGTGTTAGGGTTAACTGAGATGACTGACATATCCACCACCTGTGCTCCCCACTGTGTCACACACACACACAAGGCATCTTTTGCAACTGCAAACCCCATCAAGCGCGTACACACACATGCACATGTGTATGTGTGTATACGCACACACATACACACACGTGAAACTCATACCCACACATACACACACGTATAACTCATACCCACACATACACACACACGTGAAACTCATACCCACACATACACACATGTGCAACTTATACCCACACATACACACACACACACACGTGTAACTCATACCCACACATACACACACGTGAAACTCATACCCACACATACACACACGTGAAACTCATACCCACACATACACACATGTGCAACTTATACCCACACATACACACACACACACACACGTGTAACTCATACCCACACATACACACACGTGAAACTCATACCCACACACACACACACGTGTAACTCATACCCACACATACACACACGTGAAACTCATACCCACACACACACACACGTGAAACTCATACCCACACATACACACACGTGAAACTCATACCCACACATACACACACGTGAAACTCATACCCACACATACACACACGTGAAACTCATACCCACACATACACAAATGACAGAGATTCCCCTGGACAGTATAGCCTACGCAAGCTGTTGGGGCAATAGCTTGTAAGCAAGTACACAAAGACAAAGATGTCCCGGATAGGCTACACAGACTCTTGGGGCAAGTGCTGTAAATGAGCGCCTATGATGGTTGGCACGGCACACGAGGGGGTGGGCGGTCAGCACCACGCCCGGCCGCCTTTGTCTTGCCCGTGGCGACATTTTACACACCGGACCAGGTACGCATTTAAGGCTGAGCCGACCTAGAGGAGGCCCAGAACCGGTTCAGATATAATTAATCATCACTATTGTTGGCCATGAGTGGGACTCTAACACACACGTGCGCACACGCACGCGCGTGTGGTATTATTATTATTATACAAACATAGTCAAGACTGCTTACTAAGCAAGCACATGGGGCACTTGCAAAGCTCAGAGAGCCACGGGGAAGAGACGGGAGTGCGTTCCCCGCCCCCTCCTTTCTGCGTGTTCATAACCCCGTTGCCTTCTAAAGTCCGTAGAGCGCGCGTTAGTGAATAACCTCTACGCCGGGGACAGCCTCGCTGACAAATCCCGTGGCGGTCAAGCGGTGCGTGCTGTCTGTCGCCGCCACTCGCGGGCTACGGCGGAATGAATCTGGCCAGATGGCCTCATATTCTCGCACTTTGGGTGGGGGGGGGGGGGCTCGAGTGTGGCCCCCCTCACACCCCCCCCCCACCCCCCACACTCGGGGGTCATCTCGGTTTTGCGTCAGCCGTTGAGTCTGCGCAGACAGCGGCTCGCTAAAACAAGCCCTAATTTCTGAGTTGTTTCTGCAAGAGGCGCTGTAAAAGCGGTATCGAACGAGGGCCGTGGAAATCACGTTGAGGCGGGGTCGATCACGGTGACGTGGTGGTCAGTGTTCGCTCGCCCCGTGCGTGGAGTTATGGAACGGGGATCGATAGAAATGAAGAGCGATTTCCATTCCACGCTCAACCCCAGTAGTACCTGAGCAAATTGGCACTTACAAGGCGGAGAGGAAAGTGGAAAAAAATGACGAAATGTGCGGTGGACACCTACAGTAAGGGGTCTATCTGCCCCATGGATTGTGATGATGATGATGATGACGATGATGCTTAACCTCATGCTGGATCGCATGCTTCAAAATCCGCGACGGCTCATTGGCTACAAAATGTCTCGTGCACGCGGCAATCCCTCCATCTATCACGGACTCGATCTGTGGGGGTCCACAGCTCCGCCTTGTAAGTGAAAATCTCCCGAAAGATTAGTCGGTCAATCTGACCGGCTCGATGGACTTCCTCCTGCTGCGATGACCGGTACCCAA
Source organism: Lethenteron reissneri (assembly GCF_015708825.2). Lineage (NCBI taxonomy): Eukaryota > Metazoa > Chordata > Hyperoartia > Petromyzontiformes > Petromyzontidae > Lethenteron > Lethenteron reissneri. Next base: position 10,284,529 of record NC_083820.1, on the reverse strand, counting down.
CAGACTTCGTCAGCCTTGCCGCTTGCGTTTAATTTAGTGCGTTATTCATGATAAAGGTTTTTTTTGGGTTAGATCGCGTAAGTATAAATGTGTCGTAAACTTCCAGCACCCAACACACCCGGTAAGGTTTGTCACGTAAACAACGCGCTAGTTAATCTACTACTTCAGCCCAGCGGTGTGTTGGAGAGTAAAGCCACAACATTTACTATTTGAGTAGTACGACGAGTTATGTAAGACAAGCGTTAATGATGAACGGATGCTGCCACGGTGCGTAACGATTAGCTCACGACACTTGCAAATCCCCTAGGTCGACTCAGCCTCAAATGGAGCGATGTGTAAACATCGCCAATAGGGAGACAAAGGCGGCCGGGCGTGAGGCTAGCTTACCCACCCGCTTCATAGGTGCTCGCCATCAGCACTTGCCCCAGGAGTCTGTTAAGGTTGCACGGTGACTATTGTGTATTGGTCTCTATGTAAGGGTAGCGGATGGAAGAAACACATCATCGACGTGATGCCGACCCCCGCGCTCGGACCGGTCTTCTTGGCTCAATAGACGAACGCCTTGACGTCTGGATTTGCTCATCGTTCAAAAAACTACCGGAGACGTCTCTTGTGTCGGCATTTCAGAGTAACTCTGTCGCCATCGTCAGATGTGGCCGTAGGTGTCCCTTCGGTTGGCCGAGTCGCATTTGGATGTAATTTCCTGCGCTAAAAAGAGAAAAGACCCCACTTATTTTTAGAATTCGCGTTTTTATACACTCTCGTCTCGTTCCACGTGTTTGTGATTTTTGCGGCTCACGCTGCGGTATTTATATAAAGTGCTTCCAAAAAAGCGCCGCGACTGAGAAGATTTTTTTCTATTTTTTTTACGCACTAAATGTTGGGTTGAAATAAAACATTTTGTGCGTTTGCGGAGAAAATAAAGTTTTTTTTTACGAACATAACTATCGTGACATTTCACGGAAGCCAAGAGACAAAATCAAGGAGCTACAAAGTGGTCGTTTGTTTGTAATGAAACAGGAGAAATAACTCAAACCATCTCCAAGCGAAATCGTCCTTTTTTATTTCAATACCTCTTTCATGTCCGTTCGGTTTGTGCGGCATGTCGCCAGGCATGACGTTCCGATGGTGCCGTTCCCTCGCGCGGGGAGGTTACTCAGCAACTGTTCCCCTTTGCCGAGCATGCTCTCGGCACGAGGAACGAAACGTCGGACCACATCGTGCGGACGCAAACCCGAAAACGCATCGGAGAGCCGTACGGCACGACCGTTTTGTTTGAGTAAGTTGAGTAACTTTACATTTTACGAGGTGGGATCGTTACATTGGAGCAATGTGCTGTGATTTATGCTTTCGACTTCATTCTACAAAAAAGAGACGAAAAGATCGTGTAACATTTCGTGTCGATCGTGAGTGCGATAACGGAGACGCCACTTAATGTAAATTAAACATTTACATTGTCCTTCGGGGAAATGTAATTCATAGGATGCAGTGGCACCTCTAGCCCACACTTTGATCGATAGCCATCTCTGCTGGACTGCCGAGGTCTCTCCAGGACCTCCGATTATCACGGTTGGCTACGTACGGTGGCGAACGGAGTTCAACACACACACACTGACATCTAGATTGACACTGACAGCTGTTCATCATGTCCCGTGGCTGAAGGAGGTTGCCACGTAGCGGCACTTAATTTGAATAAAAATTATGGCATCGGAAAAATCCGTTTAGTGGATGGCTGCGTGCGCCTTCCACATTCCACGGTCAACGGGGGGTTTTGCTTTTAGAAAAGTGACCACGATTAATAAATTACGCCGGACCTCGAGCGATACGCTTCCGTAAACCCCATTACAGTGCCGCACGCCTGACTTGGTGACGCGTATGTCACGACTCGAGTAAACTGTGAACGAGTATCGACTTTCGCGCTTCCATTGGGTCACGATATCCTCGCCGTGACTTGCGATGCGTTCCTCCGAAAATGACAGTAAGCGAAGTAGTGTTAGAAAAATAAAATATATGTATCGGTTGCCCTGAAAATGTATTCCCACCGGTGGTGCATTTGTTCCGCTCTACTTATTTGTGCCGCTTGAGGAGAGGGGATAAATGCGAGGGCCACGTGCTACACTGGTGGAGACAGAGTTGAGACCGAGCACAGAGAGTGAGTGGCAAGCGAATTGCTGCACTTAAAATTGAGCAACAGCTTTACCATGAAGTTTGGAGAGTGGGTCTTAAACTTAACGTTTTTGTTGCGTCGAAAATGCACGGCTATAGACTTACACGCACACGAAGACATTATTTGAGACTAAATCTTAAGGGGGTTACAGATATTTAAAGGGTCAAGGGAATATTCCTGAATGTTGGTTCCTAGAGGGTACTGAATATTCATTGAAGAACAAATATTGTATGGTTTATCCGCTGCTAGATGAAGCCCTATCCACGTGATCGCCATCTGTCATCAGTCTCAGAATGCAACAATCAATCCATCTCGTGGATGCAGGATGGCACAGGTTTGTGAAACTCCCAGCAATGATGCGCTGCAGAGTGACATCGGCATGACAGTCACAGACGATGGATTCTGAAATCCTTCCGTGATAGGGTATGTGAGTGTTGTCCCTCCACATGCCGTGGGGCTATCTTCAGACACCCCAGTGGCTTCCTGCTTGCCAAACGCAGCCCAAGGGACAGGGGCCTCCTGAAAACAATGTATCTTAAGACTCGGGTGAGATTTTCTCAGTCGTATTATGAAGTGCATCTTTTACTTGTAATTCTCCTAAACAGCACCTGCACAGAATACAATTCAATACGGTATATCAGTGATTAGTGAATATCGTTGAAAGGAAGGACATTTTTGCACCTCCCCGGACGTTTAACTGTCTGCAACAATACTGCAATGCTGTTCCCGAAACGTCACCTATCAATATATATATTTCGCTTGCAAGACCACGCGGTGTTATTGATGAATGTGTTCAGTGTTTTGTTTTGTTAAGCATGCCTTGTGCACCACTGCCAACGCAGCAGCAGCAGCAACATAATTCGTTTTAACTTCCTGGGCTGCTTTTTCCGAGTGCCAAGTATAATTGATCTCTCAAAGGCAACACACACACACACGGAAAATATACAACTTTTAAATGCACGCAAATGCACAGCATCCGAGTAGTTCGGCTCGTGATGTATTACTATCTGTTAAGTGTGGCCGCTTGTTTGAGTGGTTAATTGTGGTGGTGGTGGTCGAGACGGAGTGACAACCAATGGAGGGAATAGACACGTGACTGAGCACGTGCGCCAAGGAGATGGAGCTGTGAAATGAGATCGCGCGCAGCAGCTCGTCGGATTATCGCGTCGCGACACCACGAGAGATGGCGACAGCTTCGGGTTGGGTGGGGGAGACCTTCATCTAGCAGCGGATAGATTACGGCTCACATTGATTGTGATGATGATGATGATCAAGATGAGTGGGTGGTGCAGTTCTATAACATAGCCTCGGCGCCTTGAAACCATTTGGTCAGCCTCACTGAAGAGCACACATTCCTTAAAATCATCGCATAATATGTTTATGCATTCAAAAATATGCAGGGTTGCCATGAAAAGCAAATCAGAAGTTCAAAGAAAATTGCTTGGCAGATGTTTACGGCACGTGGACTCTTCCAACCCCCTCCGTCTGTGCGTTAAGAGGCAACAGGCGCGCAGCTGCTTGCCTCGATCCCGATGAAGTGTTAATTTGGAAGAGGCAGGGGGACGGTGTCGCTGTGAACCCGCTCGTGACCGATATCCCTTTGGTCGGCGGAGCTCCGCCAATTACGTTGCGAACAGTTAAAGCAACGTCGACCTTTTCTGCGGGGGGGTGGAGGAGGGGGTTTCCACCCTTCTCTTTTTGAAGAACCACCATTTCTGTGAAATTATGCACGCGCAAAAAAAAAAAGCCGCTGCCAAAAACAAAAAATGCAGCCTAAACTAAACAAGAGGGGAAGTGAAACATCGCAGGCGTTATCCACGTCGCACTTAATTTTATCGGCGACTTAATGAAAGTTCGCGAAATGCTCGAATTGTCGCTTTCAGCCATTTGGCGGTTTTGGCCGATCACCTTGATGATGGTGATCACTCCAACAACAACGGAGGGCGGAGGAGCGACGCTCACAACAACGAGCGGAGCGCCGGATGGCTAAAGCACAGCAAGTTGGTACAGTAGGGGGCACAGGTGGTGCATCAGCTAGTCATCTCGGTCATCTAGGTCAGTCGACCCGTGGCACCTGCTGGGTCTGCCCCGTGACCTCCTGCCAGCGGGCGTTCGACACTTCACGTGGCCTCAAGGTGCACATGGCCTGGCACAAGCGTGGTGGTGACGTCACCGCTACTTAGTGGCGAATGGCGGTGGTTGTTGTTGGTGGTGGTGCAGAAAGCTGCGTCGCGCGAGACGGATCGCCGTCGGACAGGAAAGAAAATAAGGAAGAAAGCAAGGGGGGTGGTGGGGGGTGATGGTGGGGGTGGTGGGGGGTGATGGTGGGGGTGGTGGGGGGTGATGGTGGTGGTGGGGAGGGGGTGGTGGGGGGAAACCTCCCACGGACAGGGAGCCGGGCGACTTGGAGAGAGAGTGGCATTTCAGCGCCGCAAGCCGCACGTCCGTGGCGGTGGTGGGCCCTCGTCCCGCGGGCTCACCAATTACACACATCGTTAGCTGCTGCAGCTGTTAGGTGCCTGGGGTAGGTGGCGGGGGAGGGTTGGCTGCTCCCGTGCCAGGGGCGCGTGCCGCGTGCATGTGCAGCCAGAGGTTAATGCGGGATGAGGCCGGCACGGGCCAGCCTCAGCCAGCGGTTGTGGATTTGATTTCCACCTACGTGTGTGTGCGCGCGTGTGTCTAATTGACGCCGGCTGACATTATTGCTTGAGTCGACTTTAAACGGCGACGGCGTTCCACGGGGGCCTTGTGCTCATCACGAGGACCGATTTTTGCCGAGTCCAAGAGACTCCACAAATTAAGTGACTGGGTTCACCCCTGTTCCCTACAGAGGGCTGCAAGGCTCTCACGCTCTGCATCGCTGCTCCTGGAAAGACCTCGGCTGGCCAGCAGAGATGACCAGTGGTCGCAGTATGGGCTAGAGACGCGCTGCTCCCAGTTGAATTAAAATTTCCCCGAAGGTCAATGTGTAATCATGTCTATGAAATAAATTAACGAAACGCATATGGAGAAATGCCACTGCGTAGTCGTGTGTGCGTGCGTAGCTCTGCTACCTGCCCGAGGTTTCACTCTACACGGCCCGAATCTCCCAGCACGTGGGGCGAAACGTCGGACTAATCGGGCAGAACAGCACGCGACTCAATCCGAAAACTCACCGGAGAGCGTTATGACGAGTGATCGTGATCATTGCCCATTCATCTAACTCCGCAGGTGGGGGGGGGAGTGTGGGTGAGCGTCTACAACAGATGGGGAGGCTCTAGGTTCAGCGCGGGCTGCAGCCCAGCGACAGGTCGAGCGCGCGCGCGTGCGCCAGCAGTTGGGGGGGGGGGGGGGGTGGCGCGCGCGAGCCCCGTAGGAGGCGCCTACCTTGCGCAGCCAGTGCGTGTTGTTCTCCATCGCCACCTCCAGCTGCTGCAGGCGCTGCAGCGCCCAGTCGGGCTCGGCGGCGGCGGGGGGCGGGGGCGCGTCGCGCTGCAGGGCGTTGCCGCTGAGCGACGGCGACGGGAAGGGGGGGCCGCCCCCCGCCGCCGGGGCCGCCCTGCAGCCGGAGCCGTCCGCCGCCGCCGCCCCCACGAGCTCGGGCAGCAGGAAGGTGTAGGTGCAGGCGCCGTGCTGCAGCCGGTGGTAGCGCCGGCCCGAGGCGTCCACGCCTCCCGACGGGGGAGAGGCCGAGCCGACGGAGCGGCCCCCGCCGCCGGCGCGTGCCGAGGAGGCCCCCGCGCCGACCTGGGCCCGCGCTCGGCACGCGCTCATCCCCAGCAGCAGCAGCAGCAGCAGGCAGCAGCTGGACAGCCGCGTACCGTCCCGCACGGCCATGTGTCCTCGACGCGTCGTCCCGGCGGACGAGGAGGAGGCCCTCTGGATGAGCAGCGTTGGGCAGCGAACGCTCCGCTGTCTGCGTCGGTGTCTCTCTTTTCGTTCGTCCTACAAATCTGGCTGCTTCAGGTCCGCTCAGCTAATGGCAACACTTCGGGAAGAGGTGCTTGCTTCTTAGATTGTTGGCTTTTGTTCGCCAGTGGCACTGCACAAATATCAAACGAAAAAAATTAACCGTGAAGAGCTCGTTTCGTACTAGTTGTTCAAAAGGTTAAATTCCGCCTAAATGCAAACGATGTAAGATGAAAATTTAGAACAGCAGGAGTATTTTTCTGACCGTGGTCCTTCATAAAGCGTTGACAAGTCTGCATTGTATTTCCCTATCGCCAGCATCCAACAAGGTAATTAGGGTTGACCGTTTGTTGCGTATAAGTCGTTGTTCGGGCACAGCTCTATCTTAATTAAACTTTGGCACAAAAAAAAACGAAAATTGGGTACGCATTTCCCTTCCTAAGTCCCGGTGGAACAGAATGTCCACTGAAATGTCCTAACCGCAACGCTAAAACGCAGATGTGTTATCACACATTACGCAATTGCAGACAGGCGAGTGCTGACTGCAACCTCGAACGATCTGAGTGGCACTGGAAAGAGCAGAAAAATAAATCGAAGCCCAGACGCAGACTTTGTTTTCTTGAGGCCCTCTCTGGCACCACGGAGAATAACGGAACGTCTTCCTCGCACCAAGGTGCAACCACACTGCGCAGAATTGTCAACCCCCTGGAATGCTTGCCTCGTCTCGGTACGCAGCAGTCGATAACAAAAAAAAAACGGGAACGCGTTCACAGAATACCGGCTTGATTAAGCAAACATCTACTGTTTCGTCTACATTCAGCCACAGATTAGCTGCGAAAACGTAATGCCATTTACTTCTCTCTCCCGGCCTCTGCCCACCCCCCCACGTAAAAGAAGAAAAAAAATTCTACACGCGATTAAAAAAAACCGTACTCTCAAACAGAAGCGAGCCAATCGCAGCCGACAGAGTGTTCCCCGCTACAAGTCCCGGCAGAAAACAGCGAGCCAGGAAAATTGGTCCCAAATCAGGGGAGCCGTTGTGGCATGCGGAGGAGCTTGCCAGCCTTGTGCCCACACGGAGAGGCAGCCCTCCCCTCTCTGCGCTGCCCAGCACTCCTGAAATACCCTGGCCCGGCACGGAAACTCTCCGAACGCTGTCACCGCCGCGGTGGGGAGAGGTTGGGCGCAGGCACCAGGAGGAGGAGGGGGGTGGAGCCGCCCACACTCGCATTGACCGTAGCGCTGGACAACGCGGGGTCTGGGACCCAACCACAGAACGCCCCCACCGACCCTGCCTCGCTGAACCTCGCGTTGGCTCGCAGCCAGGGCCGGATTACGTCTGATGGGGGGGCGATGCGGTGGCGAGATGTTAATTACCTCGCCTGGTATACAGGAGGTTCGATCCCAACCCTGACGCCTGCTCTATATTTGGAGTTTGCATGTCTCTCTCCTCTAACTGGGGTGGATTTTTTCCCCCTACACATTTGGAATCAACATCACGCGTTTGGGGTATTAGGCTGCTGCTATACATTTCCACGTGATAAGACACTTCGTTGAGCTATCATTTGTGGGCAGGTCGCTCCTGAAAAAGAGCTACATAGCTCAGTGGGCCTTTACCTTGGTAGCATAAAAAAAATGTGTTGATAGTTTGTGGGGGGGGGGGGGAGGGAGTCCCCTCCGTGTCTGTTACATACATTCCCTTGACTCTTCTACCACCACCCATACCCGATATTGCCACACACTTTGTTATTAATCCTTGGTGATTTCAGTTTCGAATTTTACGTGCGATGCACGAATTGTAAAGCCAACGGAAAGTATAAATTTTTGTCTGTGAATCATATATATAGTGGCACGTAACTGGTGCTAACATGCACAGCGATTGCACAGCTTGAACAAATGACCTGTGGATATTCGTCATCGTGCTGCGGTCTTGCGTTTCAACCACTAAAAGGCACTTTACATATTTCTATATATATTTGGGGGGGCCATGGGATGCAGCCCCCTAAACCCCCACCCCTCCCCCCAAGTTGATCTGGCACTGCTAGCGGCAGCGGTGCCGCTAACCCAGAATCAGACTCAGAATATTCATATATTGACATTTATTCATAGTGGAGGAATCCGGTGAGCCATCAAGCTGTTTCTCACACACACGTGCCCGGCGGTGTTCGCAAATGTGTCGGGGGCGAACTCGCACATTGGGCTGACCGGAGGAAGTCGAGGGGGGGGGGGGGCAAATTGATGAGGTGGACGAATGTGTCGCTGTATCTTCGCGGAGCTTTGTGATGAGGTCCGTATTTAATTAACTCTTTCGTTTTGATAACTGCTCAGAAATGCTGACACGGCAACTGGAAACGCGACCCGTGCAAGCTATGCACCCTTGGCTCACGAGGGGTTTGTGCAGCTTTTGTTAATTACTCTTTGATGTTGCACTTCGTAGTTTCTTTTTTTTTGCGTTGCTCCACCATTTCAGGGTGGCCGTGTCCCGCTTCCTTCGCGTGCTGCGGCCGTCGCGACGATCATACAACGCGTGTCGAGGAGGTGCAGTGGTGAGCCCACCGCACGTGAAACGTGGAGTTCGTCGGTTCGACTTCCCGGTGCGGCAGTTGAAACAACGCTGCAGGTTTCTTCCATCTCACCCCACCCCCCTCCCTGCTACTGCCTCTGTCCACCCAGCAGTATAGACGAGCAGAGCGCAGTCAGTCGATCGGCAGCTCGCGTGTGAGCAGTCATATATTTTACAAGACGTTTGACCAGCGTGGAAGAGTAGGCGGTCCGTGGGGGGGGGGGGGGAGGTGGGAATACGCTCGCCAGCTCTCTGTGGTGGAGGCCTTTTTGCCAGCAGCGGTGTGGGCGAGCGATTTGCGGGGTAGCGCCTTGTGCCGCCCGCGTGTCGAGAAGGCGAGCGAGGGTGACACGTGAAGGCGGGACGTGGGGTCTGTGCAGACTCTGTGATTGAGGTCGTAGAGAGACGCACGCTGGGAGTGACACTGTGAGACAGCAGCGAGAGGAGGTCACGTGGACGGCGAGTCGCAGGTGGCACGCAAGCCTTGCGCGAGTTAATACACGGGGAGACCGATGGGGAGGGGGGAATGGAATTCACGTTTCAGATTTTGACACTGAATTAATCACACGGCTCTTTGGTGTCTTCCTTTGTCCAGCAGCGATTATAATTCATCACAGTCTGATGAGTCCAGCAATGGGTTACCGACTACCGGTCTTGAGCAAGTTCAAAAGTAGAAAACGCCAATTTTAGATTTGAAGCTTTCGTGACTGCAAGGATTCACACTCTTAGGTTTTTTTGGGTAAAGTAACGTAGGTAAAAAATAAATAATAAAAATAATTCATAAAAATAATATAAATAAAATAATAAATCACGACGTTTCGGAGGCAACACAAGCTTCCGTCTTCAGGTGGAATCGTATCAATACAGCAATTGTGCTGTGATTTATTAGAAAACGCCAACCAATTATGGGGCTTTTAATAGCTCTCCCATGTGTTTTAGGGTTGTGCCTCCTGGTGCTCAGCAGGATATCCGACTTTTTTGCTCCACGTACTGGGAGCTGCTTCCGGCGCGAAACGTCGGAAATTGTGCCGAACGACACGCGGAATGACCTGAAAGCAACCCGCGAACCACTGGCGAAAGAAATAAAATAAAACAAAACTCCTACGCAGTACAGAGGAATTCAAATGAACGGCTTAAGATTTGAGGGAGGATTTGCAATATTGAAAAAAACGCGTGCCAATTCGTAGAAAATTCGTTTTATTTTATTGCGTCCCTACAGAGCTGGGAATTTGGTAAACATCCTTGGGTTGCTGAGGAGAGAGAGAAGCTCGTTTTCATTTATTTTGTTATTTATTTGAAAGCAACTCCCAAGCCTCCTCCTGCGGTTTTGACGACAGAGATTGGCACTGTGGCCTGGCAGCTCTCAACTGTGTCCTGACAGCTCTCACTCCACACAGATTTCACTCCACACAGCCCTCACTCCACACAGCGCTCACTGCACACAAGCCCTCACTTGGCCTGACAACTCTCACTCCACACAGCGGCCCTGCTGCCTGGCTCCCTCTAGTGGGACTAAACATAACCCCCCCCCCCACTCCTCTCGCTACCTCGGGCTACAAACTCAACGGCAACTTCGGTGCTTATTCACCGTGGCCATCGGTGTCAAGATGCTCGCTAGGTTATTGCCTCCATTGTGCGGTTGGCCGCCGAATCGAAACAACAACAACAAGAAGAAGAAGAAGAGGCGTTGTCTTCGAATGATGTAATAATAATTTTAAAAAAATCTCAAATATTTCAAGAGAGCCACAATGCACTGCGTGTGGTGAACACGAGACGGCGGTGGGTCCCGAATAAATCACGGTCACGTGGCCTCGGATCCGCAGGTTGCCCCCCCACCTCCCCCCGTATTTAGTGTGATCCATTTACAGACACCCCACTCACATAATTCACAGGAATTACATTATGAAGTATAGGCGATACCGGAAGTTTAAATATGATAATAGTAGCAGTAATGAGGTGGAGCAGTGGTGCAGCGGTTAGCGCACTAACACAATGAACCCGGCTACCTGAGTTCGATTCCCGAACATGGTTAACACCAGTGGGAAGAGATTTATAAATCCGCAAACTATGGGCCCTCACTCCACCAAACTCCTATGATGAGTGGCACGGTATGGGGAGGTGTTTATCCAGCGGTGGATTGACAGAGTCGCCGTGAGTTTTGTTTTACTTTATCGGATTCTCCACATTATAAGACACTCCGGAAAGTAAGACGCACCCCAGATGTTGTGTTAATAAAGTTATACAAATTTGGCCCCACACACGCACCGGACGATAAAACACACACACACCGCAAATCATTGCTTTAACGCACCAAGGGAGGGGAAAAAAATGTGTGCATTCTATTCCGGAGAATATGGTAATAATATTAATGATAGTTATAATCTCCCATCGCGCCTGTCCCAGAGTGAACTCAGCTCTTGCTATCCAATTCGTATCACAGGTCTACAGAGTTAGAATTCATACATCATCCCAGAGGTCATTGTAGTGGTCTCAGATGTTTGAAGGGGTCTGGCACTTCAGGTCACCCCGCCTCGTAAATAAACGCCTGATGTGGCTTTATTTTTGCTTTGGGGGGGGGGGGGCGGGGGGTTTCACGTCCTACTCACTCTCTACTCATTTTCTGTTGGAATACGCCGCCTGGGGCTGGAGGGGAACGTGATTTATAAACGCAGCAGAGTTGGAGCGGTTTGCATAGAGCGCGTTGTTGACCCAAGCTCAATATAGTCGTGTAATTGTGGGAAATAAATGTGCTGGGAATTGAAATATTAAAAAAAACAGTGGACGGAGCCTCCTTTGGCTTGTTTAAACATTACATTGGGGTTTTATTTTTGTTCATTTTCATCCGCTTGCTATTCCACAAAGAGCACTTGAACTACTTTTATGAGGTGGCTATTTTACGTTCGCTCTTTAACATAGGAATAGCAATGTGGCACGAACTCTCTCTCTCTTTCTCTGCTCAAGCCCCCTCGTGGCGAGCAGACCTTAAGATTGGCATCTAACTCCCGAGCGGATCACTGCCACGCAAGAAAAGAATATCAGCTTCAAATATTAATTCTCCATTCATCAGGTGGTGTTTGTCAACCCATGACTGGATGTTGAACTTTTTTTCGCACCGCTCGTTTGCGGAGGTCCGTGGTTCGAATCCGGCGGCCGTCGCGGTTATTACTGCTGACTGACCACAATGATGCCACGCGCCGTTTGGAATTAAAAGATCCCGTGACGTCATTCGCAAGAGCGGGGCGATCGTGCGAATTTTGGAAATTCGAAAATTGCTCTCAAATTACTCAATTGGGAGTATGCGTACACAAATCATTGCCCCCCCCCCCCGCTACTCCAATAACTTGGCAGGATCCTCCTGACAAAAAGTCATTAGACTCAGTGGGACTGTCCTGGGTAATCAAGAGGAATAAATAAACAAACCTATAAACGTTCTCCCCAGGTCACTGGTGCACATGAAGCTACCCCGGTTTATTTAAGTTTTTACCTGGTTAACAAAAAAACTAACTAAAAAATGATGGTAGTGGCTTGTACTTACACACCGTTGCTAATCCTATTCATAGAATGTTTATTTTTTTTATTTCATCATCAGTACCATTGTTTAGTTTGTGCCCTTGCCTCGCGCCTCTGATTATCACGGTTGGCTACATACGTTGCGAAAGAAGTCCAACATACATACATACATACCTGGAAACACTTAATCTGATCTCTCACAGTCAACGTTCCTTCCTCTGCACTGTGCACGAATTCTCTGGCGCTTCCTCTCCTTTTGCTGCCACTCCGTGGTGAGTCTCGACCACTTTTAGAGACACCGTCAAAATTATTTTCTGGAAAAAACTGCGTTTGTTCTCGAGCCCACGTATCCCACTTTCTGTGACTCGCCATCATTCCAATGTTTGCGCCTCTCCGCGGTTCTCCGCACGCTCTCTATCATTTCTTTCGTATTTCTTGCCGTTGAGTGTCCGTGCTTCTGATCCGCGTGTCATAACACATTCAATGCCTACTTCTCCATGCCCATTACTCCGTGACTGGTCACAGTCAAGGTCAACTTTACACAAAGGCGTTCCAACCTGCTCTCGCCCGCCTCAAAATTGCGCCGTTTTAATTTCGGCCCGTCAAATACACCGCTGTCCCTGCAGGTACACACACTGCGCTGCCATTTCCCAGTGGCGTTCCTCCCACGGATGCCCCCACTTGCTTAGCGAGCCTCTTGCCCCGTGACCTTGTCTCTCAGATGAAGGGCAGTACGTTCCAGATGTCAACGTTGAAGACTTAAACTCCGCCTGCCCCTTACGGCGTGATAAACAGGGAGAACTCCCAGGCCACGTGCGTCCATAGTTACCGTTGTTTTTATTATTTTCCGACGAAGACGCAGCACCGTTTTGCCCTGTATGTGCGTGGGTGAACATGGCTAAGAAAAGATCTACAGTCGGGGCACTGTGTGAGCTGGTTAGCGCGCTGCACTATGAACCCGGCGACCCGAGTTCGATTCCGCTCACGGACAATACCAGCGATGATTATCTGAACCGGCCCTGATGCCTCCCCTCGGTCGACTCAGCCTCAAATGAGTACCTGGCGCGGTGTGCAAACATCGCCGCTTGGAAGACAAAGGCAGCCGGGCGTGGTGCTGGCCACCCAACCCCCCCTCGCTTGCTGTGCCGGCCTTCATAGGTGCTGCTACTCGCTAACGACACTTGCCTCAACAGTCTGTCGAGGCTATACGGGGGGTCTTTGTTGTTTTCATGGACGTGGTCAAGAAAAGATGTGGGCGGCAGCGTGCTACTGCACTGTGGGAGCCGTTGATCGTGGCACCTCCCACAAGGATGTCAGCCGCGCATGGACAAATCTGCTCACAGCTAATGGCTCAAGTGATAACAGCGACATTTTTTTGGCTCGGGCGCTCTTAAATTTTAAGTGTAAAATGTTTTTAATATAAAAAAAAATATGAAGCTGACTCGCTGCAAGAGTGAGGCGTGCTTATAATAATAATCGAATATGGCAGAGCACTTCGACAATGTTTGCTATGTTACTAAGAGAAAAAGTGACAACTTTATCTGACAACAACAACAAATTATTTTTTTTCGGTTAGTTCTCTTGGTTTTAAAAGTGACACAGATGCAATCGCGCCCCGTGAAATATCGCGAAATGGATGATGAATGACCCCATAAAAAAAAATGTTTCAAATAAAAGTGGCGATGAAAAAAGCCATTGTCCAAACATTCAATACCGCGAAACAATGTGTAAGCGGCGAGCTCCGTGGTGTAAAAGCTCGAAGTGCAAAGAGGCCCTCTCATTCTGAAAAGTCTCATGAAATGTTGTTTATTTTCGTTTAATACCGCCGATACCGACTTGGCAGATATAAACAAACATTGCCACCATTTACAAACAATTTTGCGGGGGAGGGGGGGAGGGGTGGAAATGCGTTTAACCCTTACAAATAATTATCTTCACAAAAATGTGTAAACTGTTACCTCGGTGGGCCTGAGTGGACTATTTTCATTTTTTTCGATGACAAAATGCCCGCTTCGTGAATGTAATCGCCGCGGCGGTTGGGCACGGCGGTGACATTCGAGGGTGTAGGAGCACCGCTTGACGGCGAACGGCACCGCTTGAGATCAGCTACGAAGTGCAAAACGTTTCCCAAAGCAGGAGTTCATTTAAAAGTGAAGTCGATCTGCCACAAGTTGCGCCACAACTCAATTCTCGACGACAACAACAACAACAAATATACGTTCCACGTGACCTCCGCTACCACCAAGCGGTCGAACGAGAGTTTCGCAATCGGAAAGGTTGCGAGGTTCAAATCCTGGTTGGTGGGTGGGGTTAACTCAGCCTATCATCCCTCCATGATCGATAAAATACGAAAGTCAACAGTAGTTTGTCCTAACGGAGATACACTCGCATCTCACCATATGAACGTGGAATTTCCACCACTCGCTGGGGCCTGTAAACGGGCGAGGAGCAACGGCTTAATGCTCATTTAAGAAAGGAAATCACTTTGACTTCTTTGAGGGAATTAAAAAAAACTCTCGCTTGAGACCACATTGCACGCAGGAATTCTGTGAATATGTGTTCACAGGTTTACAACCGCCACGAATTTCCATGGAACTCGGCCATGAGATATGCGTTATTTTTTTTGTTCTATTCGGAGTTGCGATTCCAAAAATCACTTTCCCTCACTCACCCCCCCCGCAAAAGGAAACAGCCTGAGACTCTGGTGACTGGTGCAAGAGATATCTGGTGACAACGCGCTCCTAACAAGTGTTCACAACAAGGCCCACACAGATGCTGGAGGATGCTGTTGCCCTGCTGCGATGGTTGACACACCGAACCTGCAATCCGGAGGCCGCCGGTTCCATTCAATCTCCCGGCGTGGAAGTTGAAACAACAGCGGTGCAAGTTTCTTGCCAATACCAACACACAACCGCCACCCATCACGAAGTGACTGTGACGTCACCGCGGCTCCTGTGCCAGGCCAGGTGCACTTTGAGGGCACGTGACGTGTCGAAGGCTCGCTGCTGGCAAGAGGTCACAGTACAGATTCCCAAGTGCATTGGGGTTGACCGACTGAGATGACTGGCAGATGCAACACCTGTGCCCCCCTACTCTGCACACTCGCTGCGTTTTAGCCGCTCGGCGCTCCACTCGTTGTTGTGAGCGTTGCTCATCAGCCCTCCGTTGTTGTTGGAGGGCGACTGCCCCCAACTGCCCATTCTCGTTTCTTACCCTGACCGTCTCTGTCCACCCAGCGGTGTCAGTCGGTTTGTCACCACAGTTCGTTGACCGGAAGGTCGCACATGGTGGCATAAAGTTTGGGTACCCCCACCTCTTCGAAGATGTCTGGCCCGCGTGTGAAGAGTGGGCCCAAATTCTCTTACACATTTTAGATTTTCATACATTTCCGATGGCTTGGGGAGGTCTTTATCCAACAGTCGATAGATCGAGATTAATCGCGACGACGAGCAGCCAATTGGGACCAGAAGTCTGTAAGTTTAATACGAAAATAAAGTTGTTGTTTTTTTTTAACACAAGCAGAACACGCGCGCCTCGGTGGACATCCGGGCAGCAGACCCACCGTAGCGAGCACTGGCGACGATGTAACGTACATCGATGTAACGTCCATCAATGTAACGTTAATCGATGTAACGTTCATCGATGTAACGTTAATATATATATAAGGTTAATCAATGTAACGTTAATCGATGTAACGTTCATCAATGTAACGTTAATATATATAAGGTTAATCGATGTAACGTTAATCGATGTAACGTCCATCAATGCAACGTCCATCAATGTAACGTCCATCAATGTAACGCCCATAAATGTAACGTTCATCAATGTTACGTTCATCAATGCAAAGTTCATCAATGTAACTTTCATCAATTTATCGTTCATAGATGTAACGTTCATCGATGTAACGCTCATCGATGTAACGTTTATCAATGTAACGTTCATCGATGTAACGTCATATCAATGTAACGCTCATCGGCGCCCCGCTCAGGTTACGTAAATGAGAGTCTCATTGGAAGGGGGGAATTGCGCATTCCAGTCGAGGCTGCTGGTGGCTTTTGCGCATCAGCCGCGGGCGGCGTGGGTGGGGGGGGGGCACAGGGGTGCACAGGGGGCACAGGGGGGAGCAGGGGGGAGCAGGGGGGAGCAGGGGGGAGCAGGGGGGAGCAGGGGGAGCAAGCTGGAGGTGGGCGAGGCCCCCCGAGAGTGTGTGGGAAGACGCGCATTCTCCAGCAGAGGAAATGAAATTGGCGTTCTCTCTCTCTCTCTCCGCACATTAGTATTCCCACTTTCTCTCTCTCTCGTGCTCAGCTTTCTGCAATAACAGCGATGTTGGTTAAGATCTGTTTTTTTGTCAGGAATACATTTCTTGAGTAACACAGAAACTATTTAATACTGAGATTATTACAATAAATAATAAAAATTTGAAATGTATTTCGTCGGAAGTGCCAAACAATAACTTTTATGAGATCCATACAAATTCTTGTTTACAATTTGCAAACAAATAACTCATCTTAGCTCTCGTTTGACCCTGACCCAGGGCTTAAATTATTCATTAAATCCCATAAATAACTTGTGTAGCGAATCGTTAGCAGGGCCCGGGACAACCCCGGCGACCTTCAAATGCAACTACAACACTCGCGATTGTTGGTAGCGGGTGAACACTCAGCGTAAACTCTTAAGGCATGTTTATACGTTTAATCTCATTAATAATACTTTTATTAATGTTTTCGTCCACCAGCGATAAATGCGGGATTTAGCACCTTAATCTTCTAACTTACATACTTACATTACGGGATTAATAAACACAACTTCGAGTTCGCTAATAACCATTACAGTTACCCTTGTAATGCGGCATTTTCTCAGAGGTTCTGGCTACGCACGTGGTCTGCAACCGGGAAGACTGTGGAGGCAGCAGCGAGGGTCGTTGGATCACCGCATGAATGTTGTGAGACTCCCTTTCTTGTGGGCGTCGAGGCGGCACTATAACCGTGGGCTTTGACAGGAGAAGGCGCTGCAAGCGAAATGTGGACTCCACCTGTTCCATCTGTACGGGATACAGCATTGCCCCCTCGCACGTGTGAGTTTTCTCCCACGTGTAAGCACCTTCATACGGAGAGAAACGCAGAGCTCGGGCAATTGTTGGCGCTGCCTTCACGCACGTCTGTAGTTCCTCTTCGCGCGCCTCGGGGTCGGCCGGCCTCTCTATACACGAGCGAGTGAAGACCGTTCAAGTTGACATGATTATTATTATTAAATGATCAGTTTGGTTGAGCACATGTCGCCTGTGCCACACGTGGCCAGGGGGTGACGATTGTGAAACCAGCGGTTCTGTGGCAAATCAGAGGCAGTATCGGAGAGTGGTGTGGGTTGACCGTGCCTTCATCATCGCCAGCAAGAGCCAGTGTTTCCCAACTCAGCGATCTTGTCGCGAGATGTATTCACCTGTCGGGTTTCCTTTCGTAACACGCGTGTTGTCAAATCCGGTGACTTTCTGCGACGAGAGATTCTAACGATCCGTTGTCGGCATCGCTGTGTGGCGGCTTGCATCCAGCAGTGATTGCCAAAAGGACTGTGCGTTTTTGTTTTCTATCGTGCAAATTAAATTCCCTAATGAAAAATATGAATTTTTGTTGAAATTTATTTTTTTAATGCTGTTTACAGCAACCATAGCTGGTAACTGTGGTGACGGCGTGGAGTGGTGGTCGAGTGGTTAGCATGCTGCACTGCAAAGGCCAGGGACCTGAGTTCGATTCCCGACCACTGTCAACATCAGAGGCGAATTAAATCAGAACCGGTCCTGCCCTCCGCGAGCCACTGCATCAACCCGCACCGCATTGTATGGGTGTTGAACTTCTTTCGCACCGTACGTAGCCAACCGTGTTAATCGGAGGTGCGGCCAGACCAGCGTGCGTTGTGAAGCTTGGAAAATAATAAAGCAAACTCATGGCCGACATGGCGTGGACAGGGAGACTTTCTTTATCCATTGGTGGATTGAGAATATTTGGCATCTTTATTTATTTCATTGCGGTCACGTATAAACAGCGCACACGTGTGCGCGTGTGTGTGTGTGTGGAGTCGTACGGGTGCTGGCTTTTCGCTGACCTGCCAATGGCCTGAAGCGGTCCGAATACGAGGGACTCTCCCTGTCAGCTACACTCCGGTGCCATCGCCGTGCGAGCGGCAGACTTTAATTAAAAATCCCATAGAGCCAATTGAATTCATAAGATTTTTACATAAATCGAGGCTTTGTGCAGAATGTTGTTGCAGCTGTGGTGTCTTAACATTGCTTTTATTGTATTTGATCAAATGTGACATTACTCCGTTGTTCAGAAATATATGTTACACGCTTCGGCGCGCGTAGCTTTGGCATTCCAGACTAAAAGTGACACACGATGGACAATCCTGCTTCGCAAACTCCCCGCGCCGCGCCCTCCCCCCCCCTCAACTTACCCCGGTGGAATATTAATGCAACGCAATTCATGAATAAGCCCGTCGTCTCGTTGGACAGGTCGCGGTTAAGTTTGGACATCGGAACTCACCACGGCCGTCACAGTGCCGAGAGATCAGCGGTGAACGTCATCACAAGAACGACCTCTGGAGGGACAGGGCGGGGGTGGGGGGGGTGGGGGGGTGCCGTTGTCAACCCACGTAGCGAACACCGCCCAAATGAATCTGGCGTAGGCCAATCAGTTTCAAGACAATGCTTCTTCGCGTTGTTATAGCGGCGTGATTGTTTGCATATTCACCACAAGCACCTGCGTGGTTCATGCGAACTTGATTCCTTTGCAAGGGGTTTCATCTGTTCGGCGTTTGAGCATCTTAACACGACTCCCGCCGTTGTATTGCCAGGAAGGGTAAGGAGCCTCTTCTTGTATGTGCGAAAGAGGTTGGCGAGCGGAACCATCTTCGAGTTGAACTCCGCGGGACGGTGGCACGCGGCAGCGCTCAGCAGCAGCGAGTCGAGTGGCTGTCTGAGCAGCTTAGCAGCAACCTCTGGAACTTGACGTTGGTTATTATTGTTGTTGTTGTGGCGTGCCCAAACGCATCGGCACAAGGCATGTATTTAAAACATATTTATATTAAATTGAACACGTCGGCTTTCGCGACCAATTTTATCAATAATAGAGGTTTTTGGGTTCGAACTCTAGTTTGGAAAAAATAGAAATATAAAATGGATGCAGAATAGACGCCCAGAGCCCCAAAGTGTAGAACGGCCAGCAACAAACAGCACCATGAAGTTGTAACAGGTGTGATTGGCGAATCCGTGTATTGAATTAAGTAAGGCTACAAGAACTTGGGAAAAGAGACCATAGATGGGGACTCTGAAGTTGAGCAGTGAGAGGGAAGAAGCAGAAAGAGAGGAGTGATGACCCGCAGTGTGGCGAGTGGATGGGTGAGTAGGTGAGTGAGAGGGTGAGTGAGTGGGTAAGTGGGTGAGTGAGTGGGTGAGTGGATTAGTGGGTGAGTGAGTGGATGGGTGAGTAGGTGAGTGAGTGGGTGAGTGAGTGGGCTAGTGAGTGGGTGGGTGAGTGGGTGAGTGAGTGGGTGAGCGAGTGGAAGGGTGAGTAGGTGAATGAGTGGGTGAGTGGGTGAGTGAGTGGATGGGTGTGTAGGTGAGTGGGTGAGTGAGTGGATGGGTGAGTAGGTGAGTGGGTGAGTAAGTTGATGGGTAAGTAGGTGAGTGAGTGGATGGGTGAGTGGGCTAATGAGTAGGTGAGTGAGTGGGTGAGTGGATGAGTGAGTGGGTGAGTGAGTGTTGTTGTGACCTGCAGTGCGGTGGTTGGACTCGGTCGAGTCTGCTCGACCGATGAGTGACGTTTACGCGAAAATGTTACCATGGGGATAGCGATAGAGGAGTGATCAGGGGGTGTCTGGAGTGAGTCAGCGAGTGCTGGATCATCAATCAACATCACTTGCTACACGTTGAATTCTATCAACGTTCACCAACAAAGCGTGGGGGGTGGGGGGGCTTTGTGCAGCCAAGGATTGACAAAGGGCTGCAATGCATTACGCAAAAAAAGTATCATCCTGCGCCTGTGAATAGTTAAGAAATTCCTAGCATCCCGTTGCATGTACTGCTCACACGACACACGCACCACGTTTTCACGGAATAAAATAACGGTATAATTTATTGCGTGCGAAGAGACAAATCCATAATCCGTCAGCAGATTAAATGTCCTCTACTTGAGCGGAAACGGAGGGTTGCCTTTCCCCCCAGATGTGCTGGTGAACAGCGTGTTGGTGGTGACGACCCTGCTGGTAACGTGATGGAGTTGGTCGTTTTAGAAAGTCGCGAGATGTCTCCAAGCATGGAGACCCCCCCCCCCCCTTTACCGAGACGACCACTCACTCTGGTGGTGTAATAATTGGTTTTTTACCCTTCTATCTGGCGTCATGTTTGCATAGACCGCAATACCTGCAGTCATAAATACAAACAAAAGACATAACTCAAAAGGCATAACAGTTTTGTTGCCAGATAGAAGGGTAAAAAAACAATTATCATATTTTTACTGGCAAATGAGGTTCCCATAGTGTAGATGCTTGCCCCGAGCTCTCATACTCTGATGGTGCATTGTCTTTGAGTTGTGCGCCTTTTGGCGTCATCTGGTCCAACCCATGTGAGACTAGGCTCTAAGGAAATCTGTCTCGGGTGTGGACCAATCAACTTCAAGGACAGTGCACATTATCAGAGTTATGTCGTTTGTTTGTAATATGACTGCAGGTATTGCGGTCTATGCAAACATGACTCCTTGTAAAAAGGTGTCAGTTTTGTTGCCAGATAGAAGGGTAAAAAACCAATTATCATATTTTTACTGGCAAATGAGGTTCCCATAGCCTGGTGGTGTAGTTACGACATTATCAGCTCAGGGGGTGCGGCAATCGGTCTCGGGCAACACCGACAATCACGGCCATTCGCATTCAGTGAGACCGCTGCGTTGCTCCCAGGGCCACCCACGAGCTCACGTCGCTTAAATTTGGCGTCTGCCATTGACGATTATTCTTTTAAAATCGTGTCCTCCGCTGCTTCGAGGACCTTTAGGGCTCAAAGGAGGTTGCGGGGTTTTTATTGTTTTGTTTGCTTTTCCTTCGTAGGAAATAGCGGCAAGGTCTGGGATGCCCCTCTCGTGTTTTAGATGCAGTCTGATGCCGCTCTAACGCATGGCCAGAGAGGCAATTACAGGGGCTGACGTAACAAGGTAACCTCTGTTTGAAGGGGAAGGCCCCTGTCGTTTAGTAAACGTTTAGGAAGGCATCAAGAGAAGGCACTCGACGAACGTCATTCGCCCGAGGATTAGTTTTATAAATGTGGTCACAATTGCAGTACACCTTCAAATGAGCCCAAATATGAAGAAAGGGCCCTTTGTACTCCCTCCAGAGACACAGCTTGGAGTAGCTTTCGATGTTGCCGTTGCACTCGAGGCTTTCAACAGTGACGTTCTCTCCCAACATCGCAGCGGTTGAGAGTTGTGAACGTGAAAGAAGATTGTGGTGGAGGGGGTTGGGGGTTGGTGGTGGGTGGTGTTGAGTGCTCACCCGTGTTTCGCCGTTCCAGTCGGCGCCGCCAAATGCCACGGATCGCCCCGTGGTCTTCGCTCTACGCGGTTCGGCACGGGCGCGTGAAAGCTCGCGCACGTTGCTTTATTGTTGTGTTATTTTCTTTCAGGAATCGTTTTTTTGTTTGTTTTTCTTTGAGAGGCCGCTCCACGGCAGGTGCACGGGGAGAAAGGCGCGCGAGAGAATCCCACGGAAGATCGGAGTCACCGCAACGGCGCGGGGACTCTGCCCTGCGGCTTCGTGATTGCTACCACAGATTAAGCCGCAAGGCCATCCGCACTTATTTTTTATATCCCCTTAAATTTTTCGCTCTTTAAAAAGGGAAAGAAAGAAAAACATTTCCACTGTTGTTTTGTTGTTGTTGTTGTTGTCGTGTGGTTGCCTTCAACATGTTCTTCTTCGCCGCTCTGACGAGGAGGAGGAGGAGATTTCCCTACGGTGACAACGAGATTCGCATCCCCCGCGATAATGAAGATGAGATGTCGTTGTTGTTGTTGCACTCAGCAAACGTGGCTCTCTCTCATCCCATTCAACCGGTAGATTAATATTGCCCACATGTAGGCAATTTTGAATTACAATTTCTAAACAGTCCATCAAATATAGGCTGTATTATTATTCATAGTTACGTTGTAAATATAAACTGTGTCAAGCATGATATGAATTTTTTTTACTTTAATGCTGCTTTTTGTCAAACGCGATTAAACATTGAATTTGTGAATGTTGCACACACAATTAGAGCAGGATTTAACCACCTCGATGGGCCACGCCTGGTGTAAAACACCTCCTCGACTTACGGACGGGTTGCGTTCCTGAGACCCATTCATAAACCGTTCGTATCTCGGGCATCACCGAGATGTGAACTAACTCGCCAGGTATACAGGAGGTCGTGGCTCATAGGTTCAATCCCGACCCTTGCGCCTGTATATTGGAGTTGGCATGTCTCTCTCACCGTGGTCGCGTGCATTTTTTTCTGGGTCCTTCGGTTTTTTCCTCTACATTTAGAAACACGCGTTTAGAGTATGTGGCCCCTCTGAATTTCCACGCGATGATGAGCCACTTCATTGAGAAATCAATTGCGGACAAGTCGCTTCTGAAAAAGAGCTATATAGCTCAGTGGGCCTTACCTCCTAAAATAAAATAGTAGTTAAAATATACTGGTAGGAACCTCCTGGTTCCATCAGCCCACAGGGGATTATTGTGTCCGTCCGTCCGTCGTGCATCCAAAAATGGGAGGGGTGGGGCTGGGTGGAGAGGGGAGGGTGGGGAGGGGCTGGGTGGGTAGGGAGGGGCTGGGTGGGGAGGGGAGGGTGGGGAGGGGCTGGGTGGGGAGTGTGGGGCTGGGTGGGGAGGGTGGGGAGGGGCTGGATGGGGAGGGTGGGGCTGTGTGGGGGGTGGGAGGGGTGGGCCTGGTTGGGGAGATGCTGGTCACCCCGTGGTGCCCTTATAAAACTCAACGTTTCACCTACTCACGCCGGTTTGTGCCCGCCTTCACAGTCGGGCATATTTGCGGAATACACCACGCCGCCGTTGACCCTGGCCATTGACCGAGCAACCCAACGTTCCTACCAGCTCCCTCCGCAGGACAATGTGTTATGTAGAATCCCCTTTGTGGACCACAGTTTCCAGTCTTTCTGGAGAACGCAAGTGGCTCCAGCCATCGCATGGGAGCCTCCATAAAGAACAGAATAACAAGGCTGCAACACCCATATGTGCTTTGGGGTTGTTTCTACATTTTATTCGGGATTAATGTCCGACGTTTCGCTCACACGTGCTGGGAGCTTCTTTCAGAGACCAAAGAAGATTCTAACCGTCGGACATAAACGAAAACGAAACCATTTTTTAAACTAGGGGAAGGTTCACTGAGCGAAATAACCCTTTTTCAGAAGCGACCTGGCCACAGTGATAGTGAACGGCACGTGGTACGACCCAGATACACGGCGGAGAGCCGTACATCACAGCCACTCCGACCTGCACAGTCATAACAAGGCCCTCTGTTAAGGCACTGCGACAGAATTCTAAAAATGCCATCACAATTGAGGTCTGTGTTCGCGTGCTTTATTTGCACAAGTTGTTATTTTACATTTTTTTAATTTAAAATCTCTCGTGGAAATCTAGCAGTTATTCAAGTTCCTTGGCACTGGACTTCAAACATTGACAGCAGGAAAACGTTGATGTGCGTGCATGTGTGTGTGTGTGTTTGTTGGGTTTTTTTGTTTTGTTTTCCTCCATTCTTAGGAAACTTTGCACACGTTGCAAAAGTCCATTACGCATATGCCGAGTGCCTGTTTATCGGCACACGGGCTTTGCAAATGTTGTGTGAAGGGTTTACCGGGGCCGTAGCAATTAGGAATACATGATTAATGCCGTTCTGAAAAACTCCCTTTGTCGTTATTAAAGAGGATCAGCAGCAGGGGTGGTAGTGGTGGGGGTGGGGGGGTATTAGGGGCCCCTGGGGGTGGTGGTGGTGGGGGAGATGAGTGGTGGTTGTGGTGGTGGTATTAGGGGCTCCGCTCATTTCAAAGCGGTGCACGTGACTCGCACCGCTTTGTGAATTAGATTACGACTGACCGGCGGCGGACGAACGCTTCGCTTGAATATTCCTGCAAATTTTTTTATTTTACAAAGCAGCGATGAAAACCTCTCGCTAATTAACGGTGAACTCGTTGACTGCCTCCGCCACGCACCGCCCCTCCGTGTATCAGAAGCCTCCCATGAAAAGGATAAATGCGCAGCCCTGCAAATCGCTCTCCCACGCCGCTGCTGGAGGAAAGGCCTCCCCACTCGAGGCAGCTCTAAGGCAGAGCGCTCCTCTGGAGGCGTCCCGGTGGCGAGATGTTAACTACCTCGCTTGGTATACAGGAGGTCGTGGGTTCCATCCCGACCCTGACGCCTGCTGTATATTTGGTTTGCGTGTCTGTCTCTCTCATCATCATCACGGTGGTTAGGAGATGTTAACTACCTCGCCTGGTATACAGGAGGTCGTGGATTCCATCCCGACCCTGACGCCTGCTGTATATTTGGAGTTTGCGTGTTTATCTCCCCGTGGTCGCGTGGATTTTCTCCGGGTCCTCCGGGTTTTCCCTCTACATTTAGAATCGACATCACGCGTTCACAGTATTTGTCTGCTATACATTTTCCACGTGATAAGCCACTTCGTTGGGCTGTAATTTGTGGCCAGGTCGTTTCTGGAAAAAAAAAACCTTATACAGCTCAGTGGGCCTTACCTGGTAAAATAACAGAAATAGTTTCGTTTAAATATCCTCGGAAGATGTGGGGGGTCCCCACAATCATCCCTCCAGCGTGCGACTGGCCGATCGACTAACCGTGCTGTGCCCATCCACACTGCTGGGTTGACAGAGGCAGGCGGGGAAGATTTAGAAATGTGCCCCCCATCGTTTCAACTGCCACGCCTGGTGATCGAATCTCACCGGTGACACTCTGGATTGCAAGTCCAGCGCGCTGCCAACCGTTGTACCGTGTCGGTATTGCTCTGTCTCCGTGTAAATACAGGGTGTTTGAAAAGATCGACCCGATTTGAAATCGCTCTAACTCTGCAACCACGAACCGCCCATGAATGAAACTCTTACCACTTGAAAGTGCGGGGTATAGTGTTTACAATGAGTACCACGAGATGCCTCTCCCAGCGCACAAACAGCCCCTAGCCTCAGTTATTCGCAAGATGATGACCCCGCAACACACAAGGCGTTTCGCTTTCTGCAGTTCAGCAAGACTGAATACGTAATTGCGGTGCAGCGTGCGTTTCAACGGCGTTTTGGCATCGATCCGCCAATGTCCAAGAGCGTTCGTCGTTGGTACCGACAATTCGAGGAAACAGGCTGTTTATGTAAGGGGAAGAGCACGGGGCGACCATGCAGCTCAGGGGAAATCGTGAGAAGAGAGGCGTTTGGGACGAATTCAACTATCGTCTCGATGTTGTCCGTACAGCAGGTGGAGGGCACATAGAGCATTTATTAAATGGTTAGTAGAACTTGATAACTCATTTAACCGTTTGTAACTTTTTGTGTAATTGTAACATGTTGCCATCGTCAAATATACTGCTTTGAAATTGGGTCCATCTTTTTTTAAAACACTCTGCATAATGTCATAATGTATTTACGCTCTGCAGGATGTTTATCACGCCGCAGACAAACATGCATAATCGCCGTAGACGCAGCACACTTTTGAAACAGTTAAAAAGCAGCATCGTTATTGGTTCGCATTGGAGTTGCTCGCCTGGGATATGACACATTTTGATATGCCAAAGGAGACGCACGACGTTTTGGACGCGCACCAACATGCTCTTGTTCCTGTCGATCGCAATATGCTCTCCGCTGTTTTGAAGGAACATTGTCCTTTGGGCGCGCTGTAACGTTACACCGTATCCATGCACCTGCAGTTTTAAATTACTGTGTAAGAGAGAAACACATGATTGCGTCTCATTAGTGGGCTTTCCTTACATTCTAATGTCAGCCTTCGTCCTCTTTTACACCGTTTGACAAAATGACACAGAGAGAGAGAGAGAAAGAGCGAGCAAGTGATGAATGGCTTCAGCATCACTGCCAATACAATGGAATTTTCCGAAAATGAAAGGTTTCCAATTTGTGGAGTATTGTTGCAAAATAAATGTGTGTGGAGTTTGGAAAAATGTACGAGAAATGTGTTTTTTATATTTTTACTTCTTGTGGTTTTCCCTCCCCACCCCCGAACAGCTATTTGCTCTTTTCACGCTCGCTCTGTCCAAACCGCACACGCCTCGTCAGATGTCCCTCGCTGGCAAGTTGTTATTTTATTATAATCCACAAAAAGAAAAAGAAAAAAAAAGAGGCAATTCAACGCATTCGGTTGCAACTTGACTTGAAATAAACAGGTAACCCCCAGGATGTGTTCTTGTAATTGTGCACGCGTGTGGCAGGTGCTCGGTAGATTATGACTCAATTGATCGCGGGATAGTGGAGAGACGGTGATGGCTTGGGTGGGCATTCTCTCAGCAGTGGATTGATCATTGCTGATGCTGATGATTCGACGGAGCAACGAAACTTATTCAAACGATTTAGCAGAATAGTAGAAGCCACGAGACAGAAACAAACTGGCAATGGTCATGCTCAGTGAATTGTGGAACAAGAACGATGCCATGAGTCATGTCAGGAACCGTCTCTGCACAAGCTCTCTGTGTCATTTCTTCAGTGGATCTATGATCATCCACCGCATCTGGTTGCCACGGTTGCGAGATGTTAACTGCCTCGTCTGGTCTACAGGAGGTAGTGGGTTCGATCGCCGACCCTGACGCCTGCATATTTGGAGTTTGTGTGTTCTGCCCGTGGTCGCGTAGATTTTTTGCTCCGGGTCCTACGATTTTTCGCTCCACATTTAGAAACGTGATTGAGAGTACATGGCTGCTGTAAATGTACGCATGATTGGGCAATCATTTGTGGCCAGGTCGCTTCTGAAAAAGGCATGTATAACTCAGTGGGCGTTACCTGGTCAACTAAATAGTTGATCGTTGAGTCACTGCAATCGTTGATTGACCGTGACCGATCATGCTGCGTCCTAACTTTGGCGGCGCGTCATTGCCGTGTGTCGATTGAAAGGGTTGGGTATGCAGATACGGCAGAATGTGCGGGAACTTCATGTTCTCATTTGCTTGAAGTTGCCTTCGTCTGCTTTCCACTATCTCATGGAAGGACTGGGTCTGTGCAAAGCTCCGTTGCAGGTTCGACAACGACAAAATGCTTTCTCGGTCGTTCAAGAGTGGCCGCAGTTTGAAAGCGCGAATTGTCCACGTGCCAGACAGCGTTGGGATGGCATTCTGCGAGCATTACGTCTGTGCTGTGGGTTGGAGACGGTGGCAGATCCAAAGCGGATGGGGGGGGGGGGGCAAATGGGGGCTATAGGCCCTCCCTCGAGAGCTTTAAAATTGGTATTTTATTGATGTTTATCAGAGAAATATATTGAATGCTTATTTTTATTAATGTAGGGCTGTGTTTGCAAAAAAAAGCGATACATTTCCGGACCGCCCTTAGCCCTTGGGAAGTTTGTAGATTGTTTTATTTACTTATTATGCTTGTTTACTGAGGAAAGCCTCACCGAATCTCGTGACTTTTTTTCACGAGGGTCCTGCCAAGCTTTCACAGGAGGGGTCGAAGGTCGATTTGTATATTCCGATTCAGTCATTTGTTGGTAAAAAAAATTAAACTTTGGCAAATTTGGACCACGATACTGTCACACAATGGCCGATTGTTTTGCAAACGACGTCAAATGGAACTTTCAGCGTCCACTGCGAAACAGGCGGCAGTATTAATCAGGGCGGCCGCCAAGGGTTTTAATCTCATCTTATCTTAACGCAATGTACATATAGCGCCCTAACCCAAGGCGCTTTGAAAAGGATTAACAACGGTAATAGAAGTTTTTTTTCTGGGTTGGATCGCGTAAATGTAAATGTGTCGTTAAACCCGCCACCACCCGACGCAGCCAATTAGTAGTGAGGTTTGTCACGTAAACAGAACGTGACAACTAGTTACTAGTACAGCACTAACCGGTGTGTTGGAGAGTAAACTTACAACATTTACAATTCGATTCCCGTGACGTTCCACAAGTAATTACAACCGGCATCACCAGGCGACAGCCACAGTTGTGGAGCAATCCTCATGTTGCATTCTTAAAACAAAAACCTCTATTACGGATAATATTGCACACGTGTTAAACTAATTAACAACGGTACACATGAATGCGGTGGTGTGGATGAGGTGAATGAAATAGTTGAGAGGATATTCTTGGTTCTTTCGGTAAAGTCATGTAGAAGGGAAATAATAAAATAATATTAATATTTTAAAAAAAATTCTCACGACGTTTCGACTGCAACACAAGCAATCATCATCGGGTGTGAAATCAACAGCAAAAAAATTAATTTTGTGAAATCCACAGCAAGAAAATTAATTTTCTTGCTGTGGATTGCATACCTGATGATGATTGCTTGTGTTGCAGTCGAAACGTCGAGATAATTTTTATTGTTTTATATTTATATTATTTTATTATTTCCCTTCTACGTGACTTTATCGAAAGAACCAAGAATATTAATCCCTGCAGTCACGAAAGCTTTAAATCAAAATTTAGTTGAGAGGAAGCAACGGGGGGGGGGGGGGGGGGAATCTGTGACGATGAGTGAATTCGGTGAGAGCGAGATCGATGACTCGTACGGCCAATAATCCGGCAAACCGACCGCGACGGAGCGGCGAACGCGCTCCCGCTGGGCCCCGTATTCACCGCGCCGAGATCCACGTGGGTTTGAAGCGACTGGCGAGGTGGAGCGAGGGATGAGGCGGCAGCACGCTGCACGGTGACAGCGTTCGTGCCCCACGGCAGGAGGTGACCGAATTGCAGCCTCTGTCTCAGGCGCCCTTTCTGCGTGGAGGTTTGTACACTCTCTCCCTGCTCTGCACGGGGCTTCCTCCTCCACATTCTACAGTTTTCCTCCCCTAGCTATAAAACAAACAATAACAACAACAAACCGTCCATACAATGTAACTGGCATTGAGCAAACAGCTCGATGCTAACACGTTTTTTTTTTACCTGTAAATCACTCAATTGAGATTGCACACAGCAGCGAATGCTTGGCAAGATCCTCCTGAAAAAGGGTAGTGTGGCCCAAGTGAGGCTTTTTTTTACTCCTGGGTAAACAGGCGAACTTAACTTTTTTTAACATATATATTAACGACGATGACGATGTAGAAGAAAAGGTTGCCCTGCCTAACGAGAGCCAAGTGTGTTCTGACGGCGCACGGCAACGCTGGATGACGGTCGAACGTTCTGCAGGGACGCTCCGAATCGTCGGCCCAGGGGGATCGCAGCTCTCGTTCAGGGCGAAGGGGTTTGCCACCACTTGATGTTGTTTCAGCGCCTAATGACTTCCAGGGATACCGTTGCATATTTTAGCTGTGAGTTTGCGTGCCCGCGTCGCTTCGTATTACACCTCCCGCCGCACTCGCGTTGCGCGAGGCGTCGTTTGGGTTTCGAACGCTTCGTGTTCGAGTTTTTTGCTCGTCAAAGGCTGTTGAGGGTGCAATTCGAAGGCGAAAGTGGGCAGCGTTTGTGCAGCATTTCCCACTCACGGCCAACACCAGTGACGATTATCTGAACCGGTCCTGGGCCTCTGCTCGGTCGACCGAGCCTCAAATAAGTACCTGGGGCGATGTGTAAAACATCGCCACTGGGGATACAAAACGGGCCGGTCGTGGTGCTGGCCACCCACCGCCTTGTGTGCCGTGCCGACCTTCATAGGTGCGACTCGCTAACAGCACCTGCCCCCAACTGTTTGTTTAGGCTGTATGGGTGGTCACAATGGCCAGCCATGTGAAATTGCAACACTGGGCTCTGTAATGCAGGACGTGTACGACCTGCGACGTCGTGCAGTGTGTTTATCGTCAGAGTGTGCCATGCGTCAGAAACTTGAATGAAGAAAATGAGTCGTGCAAAGTGCGCAAAGAGGCATGAAGAAGCTAAATGCTTGGAATTTACACCGAGGAACAGACAGAAAAAACACGTGGAATAGAGAAAAACACTCAAGTCTAAGCCATCTTTTTAAAAACTAGATTGAATAGAATGTTTTTTAACTGCGTTTCGCGTTTAGTTTGTTGTCCTTCCCCCGCACCTCCGATGAACACGGTTGTCTTCGTACGGTGCAAAAGAAGCTTAACATACAATGCACGCACATATTCATAACAGAAATGTGTCGACACATTTATACTTACGCGATTTAACCCAACAACCTTTATTAACAATAACATTGGTCGCGAAAGCCTGCGTGTTAAACAGCACACACACATCCATGCATGATGGTGCGTGTTAAGTAAAGTAAGTAGGCCTTGGGCAAGGGATGACGGTGGATGGTCGACACTCACCAACGCAGCCAAGAGATGGAGCACCCCCCCCCCGGGGAGTGCGTCTATCGCAGGAGACGGATCGATAAGTTGAGCTCGCGCGTGGCAGCCGGATGCATCTCCGCATGGAGAGCCCACACAAGGAAGGCATTCGCCCCGCGATGCCACCATCCGATGGGGGAACGACCGCGGCTCGAGGTGATATTGAGGGCGCGACTTTGACACGTTGGCTTCCTGCAACCAATGTTATTCATTATAACGTTTTTTTTGGGTTAGATCGCTTAAGTATAAATGTGTAGCAACCCTCCACCACCCGACACAGGCAGCTAGGTTCGTCACGTGAACGACGCGCCGATGAGCTACTACTTCAGCCCACCGGCGTGTCGGAGAGTACATCCACAACGTTTACAATATGAGCAGTACGACGTTTCGCTGCCAATCGCATTCCAGCATCACCGGGCGATCTGCCCGGAATAGTCAAGCCATCCACCCTGCCTCCTCCGGTCTTTCATAGCGCAATCAGGGCGACGTCATCGCCGATGAGCGGCTTCGATCCGCGGCACGCGCACGCCGCTCGAGAGGCGTCAATAATGCGTCAAAGGTGCCAACACTGGTATCACCATGGGCATTTTCTTCACTTTCCTATTATGTACATCCACAGTGACTTGCGCACAAACACGTCGTTGACCTCGACCACGAGTACCCCGTCCCTCTGTTAGCACCCCCCCCCCCTCCCGATACGTTCCATTCATTGGCTACCACATTCTGATAAGCCCCTCCCCCCCTCCCCCCTTAACTGGTACTTAAGAGCTTACATCTTGAATCCCTCCCTCACTTGATGCAGCTAATCTGGCTGTGACGGTCCCACCTGATGACGGAGACTTGTGTTGCCTCCGAAACGTCGTGATTTTCATCGTTTTATTTTATTATTTTTTATTTCATTTTTTACCTGCGTGACTTTACCGAAAGAACTAAGAGTATGTGCCCCCCCCCTGGGGTCGCGTTGGTAGCCCGAGTCGCTGGCGTTGCGCTCGATTTGGCGCCGTGCCACGTGCGCTCCAGAGCGTCACCGACGGCGGCTTTGCCGAAGCCATCGCAGCTCCTTTCTTGAAGCGCTCCACGCCTCCCACCCACCGTTAATATTGCACGTCGTTGACCTTTGGGTTTGGCCACGTAATGATCTGGTCAAATTTGTGGTAATAGACCCTCCGCCACGGTTTCGAGATGTTAGCTACTTCGCCTGGTATGCGGAGGAGGTCGTGGGTTCGATTCTGACCCTGACGCCTGTTGTATATTTGGAGTTTGTACATTCTCCCCGTGGTCGTGTGGATTTTTCTTTTCGGGTCCTCCGGGTTTTCTCGACACATTTAGAATCAACGTGCGTTTAGGGGATTTGGCTGCTGTACATTTCCACGTGATAAGCCACTTCGTCGAGTTATCATTTGTGGCCAGGTAGCTTGTGAAAAATAACTAAAATAGCTCAATGGGCCATACTTGGTAAAACAAAATAGTTTAGTTTATAGTTGAGATGATAGCTTTTATTGTGAAGAAGCACACTCAGTTCCTTGAGACATTATACTATCCTTGATGGGCTGCGAGCAGGCATGACGGTTAAAGCATAACTACAGGGGTACATATTAAAAACACATACACGTGTTTTGAACATCGGTTTACAATGAAAATACTTCTAAATGGATTAAGAACACTGTTGCCACGTTTTGGCAAACATCTGTTGGCCACATATTGTACGCTGGGAAACAAGTGCCTGCCTAAAAGCTTGCTTTGGCACAACAGCGAAGACACAAGAAACCCCCAGCAATCCAATCAAAACTCCAAAATGAATAAACTTCCCGAAACGTTTTAAATCCACGGAAAGCCCCCCCGCCCCCCCTTTAAAACCACGTCCGTGCGTGAAAATATGCGGCCCTCGCAAACACTTGGCAGAGCAAAAAGAAAGCAGTGCGCGTTCGTGCTAATGGGACACGCTCGCTACATTGCGACAGCGGCATAAAGGTCGCGTTCCTTCCTCGGCGACACGGCCTGCCCCCCGGCCTTCCTAAGCCTCGTGGCGACACCACACACTGGCAATGTAGTGCGTCGAACTTCTATCGCACCGCACGTAGCCAACCGTGCTAATTGGAGGTGCGGGGGGAAGGTCATGCTAAACACAAGAAGCAGTTCTCAAGAAATGAGCTTTCAATCGAGATTTAAAAGTGCATAGCTCCAGTGGCTTCCTAATATCGGAAAGGAAAGAGCGTTCCAGACGGCCTCAGGAGCGCATCTGAAATCGCGCGATGTGGTGGCCGTCCAAGTCGTTCTCTCTTTCTCTTCGAGAGCAAGCGAATATTGAGCGGTGCGTTACACCTAGACGTTGTTATTCGTGATTCAATACCGTCTTGCGATGCAGCAATCACATCCTGATCATTTCTGCTGCTGCTGCTGTTGATGATTTTTTCAAAAATGTCACCTGTGTGTACACACGTTCAACAACAAACAACAACAACAACAAATAGGAACGTACATTTATAAAGCGCCCATCGTATAACGAGCGTCTCAGAGCGCAGCATTATGCAGGATGACACTGGAAGGAACGGGAGGCACCGAGCAAGGGAAGAAGGGAAAATAAGCAATTATAGTATTTTATTTTATTATTTTATTTCATTTTTATTTTACTTTCATTAATTTAAAAAATTTTTACCTACGTGACTTTACCGAAAAAACCCAAGAATAATTAGGGGGAGCTGGAGGTTGACGGAAACTTTTCAAGGAGATGCTTTAAAGCAGCGTTCTTCACTCATTTTCAGAGTGGGGGGGGGGGGGGGGACTTTCGCCGATGAGGCATCAGCAGTGTGAGGCCCGCCACACATTTGAAACCTTTGGGGTTTGACAGCAGCACGATGATGATGATGATGATGGGGTGGTGTGTTCACGCGTGGGGTAGTGTCCGGGGCATCGCACGTCAGGGGCTGCACTCAAGGCCACCAGGGACCGCCAGTGGCCCGTTGGAGGAATGGGGAGGGGGGGCAGAGCGGTGCGGTGTCCCAAAGCACGCGGAGAGAGAGAGAGAGGAGAATAGCGAGCCCAGGGTGAGGTCGTCTCTACTTCGCCGCCCTTTCAAGGTGACGAGAGGTACCTAATCGTCTCATCGCCTCGAACGCGGCCCCCGTGTCGCGAACGCCGAACATCTGTTTTCATATTTCGCGCATCGCCCCGCGCTCAGTAGACACAACACAGTAGCGGACACGTACGCATGGCCTCTCGTTGGACGTTATTAACTCGTTGGCGAATGTTATTGTTGATCGCCGGGGCAGATAATTTTAAAACTATACGGACACCATGTGTGTGAAATAACAGACTCTGGGGAGAATTTTTTTTATTGAAAAGTCCCTTATCGGTTTACACTATAATGTAAAGACTTCTTATCTGGAACAGTTTAATGCTTTTTGCAGGGTGTAATAATGCTGTTAGAATAAAACAATAACACATACTTCGACTTTGAGCTGGAGATGGAACAGGTGATAGCTGTGAAATCCCGCAAGTAGTCTGCGATGCGCAGGAGAATAAACGTCTTAAGATATTTGTGTTGGCCAGGCGAGAGACTTCAAGTAATTTCCACGGCAGAGCATAAAAATCCACTGGTGGACTTGACAGGTTCTGGCTAATGAATATTTTTCCTTCCGTGTCTGGAATAGTTATCATGAACAAATCAATTTCTGGTGGAGTGGTATTTGAGCAAAAAAAAAATGTTGGACAAGACTCACGTTTTATTTATTTGATGTACGATCAGTCCGCAGTGCCCCGCTCACATTTATAATTTCAACAACTGCAGCCCTCTGGGAAGCAGGAATTGGAGGGAGCTTGGATTTTGACGGAGCCACCTTTTGACCTCAACACGACTCCTCTCTCGCGGTGCATGGGATGTAAGCGGACAACGTAGTGCAAGTCACGTGGCCACCACCACGGCCTTGAGTGTGGGATAAGTCCTCCCATTGTTCAATTAAAACGATAGCTTTTTGTGATATATTAGTTGTCAGTGGATATACAGCCGCAGACACCACAAGCTGATTTGTGTAGTTAATGGTCAATCCAGGTTCATGACAAATCGCCCATTCATATCAAGTGAACGATGTCCTTAAACACATTTGAGGAATGTCGTGAAAACGTTGATCGCCCACACACATATCCTGTTATATATATTTTTAGAATGCCCATGCTGTGTTCATGAAGGCACTTTAGTGTCCACCGTAAGTATATATCTTCATGATGTTATATCCCCACAGATGGCCACACCAGTTTCTCCATTGTATCTGACACTTCTCATTTCGATATATCCCAGACCACCAAAGGCATGGGTCTCACACCTCATTATTCTGAATATAAGTGTTTATAAATAAAGGACATTATCTTGTTTAAAAAAAATGTTAGACAAAACCGCACTTAGATTTGAAGCGGCTGCTGCAAAAACTCACCTTTTACGAAGGACATCATGATTATCGTTGTAGTTTTTATTTGGAGTGGATCGGTGGCGCGGCGGTTAGCCCACTGGGCTTTGAAGCACACGACATGAGTGTGATCCCTGCCCACGGCTACAATCAGTGGCCGAGCGATCACCTCCACACCTTCATCAACCCGTACTGACCAGCACGGTGAAGAATGTTCAAACAACCCCCCGTGCACCAACGCGCAGTGGAGAGGCCTTCATCCAGCAGTGGCTTGACAACGATCAGCGCGGTTCACTACGTACGGTGCAGAAGAAGCTCAATATGCGTCCATTCATGTGTCGTATGATCGCACGTCTGACTTTCTCCCTCGATACAAAGGGACATTTTAAATGTGCCTCCACCCGCGATGGTATTTGACACCTGGACACAAAATGGACCACCGCTAGCCATGCTCAATGCAATTGCTCTCTCCTACGCGGTGAACGCCTGCTCAGCTCTCAATTGATCAAGTACAATGCGAGATGCCAAAGCACATTTTATGGCCACCGCGCCGTGTCCCAGCTGCTGAATGGATAGCGCATCAACACCCTTTATGTACAGTTTAACCACGGCCAGAGATAAGGGATCGGGCTACGCATGGCTGAGCAGACCAAATGAAAACCGGAATGTGGATGTGCGGCATTGGATGTTAGACCTGCAGTGTAATGTATGGCCTTCGCCTGTCACGTGGCCATTCACCGGCGAGGCGTTTCGCACCCAGTAGCTGTCGCGGAAATCCTTGCGTGGTTCCTTCCCCTTTTGCGCGATGTCATTGATTTAAATACCTACCGAGAAAACAGATACGGGTAGAGGTGCAGCCCCTGCAATTGCTTGCTCATCCCGCTGATGGCAGAAGCGCCTCCTCCCAGAGGGAGGCTCTTGGCCAGACATCTTAGAAGAGGCAGAAAGTACCCACACTTTTCTCCACCATATGCAAACCTGCCGACCAACCCATTGCGATGTAAGTAATGTATGTAGTTCTGGATGGACAGGCGAGGGAGGATTCAGGAAATGTTGCTGCAAATCATTTCACCGCGGCAGTATCTGCTTACCCACACACCTCCCCTCATTGCTAATGAGGTTAACAGACAATAGTGTCAAGCATAATTCACAATTTCGTGGAGCGGTGATGTAGCGATTAGCACACTGCTCTATGAACCCGGGTGACCTGAGTTCGATGCCCGATCCAAGCTAACTTCTGTGGTGGTTTTGCCCCCCCCACCCCATAACCCCCCATCAACTTCTGATCCAATTCGCACTGACCAGCACGGTGAAGGATGGTCTAGCAATCCCCATGAATGACACGGCAGAGGGAAGCCTTCATCAACTATTGGAAGCTCCAGAGATGCATTCCAAAGCGAGCGCTGGCCTTCTGAAGAATGGGGGAGGGACCGCAAATGTGTCACATTGTAGAATGAAATCTCACCTCATATGCAATCAGGTATGTCGCCCGATATGATTCGCTCAACCCCCCACCACTCACAAATGTGCCACCTCTCAAATAGTTTCGCTGGCTGCGCCACTGCTTGGAGGCCACTCCCGTCGTCTTTCTAAACGATCCCAGGATGCGGGGCCCCGTGTGCGCGTGCGTGCGCGTGCGTGACGGAGTGTGCGCGTGCGTGAGAGAGTGTGCGCGTGCGTGAGAGAGTGTGCGGGTGCGTGAGCGAGTGTGCGGGTGCGTGAGCGAGTGTGCGCGTGCGTGAGAGAGTGTGCGCGTGCGTGAGCGAGTGTGCCGGTGCGTGAGCGAGTGTGCGCGTGCGTGAGAGAGTGTGCGCGTGCGTGAGAGAGTGTGCGCGTGCGTGAGCGAGTGTGCGCGTGCGTGAGAGAGTGTGCGCGTGCGTGAGAGAGTGTGCGCGTGCGTGAGAGAGTGTGCGCGTGCGTGAGCGAGTGTGCGCGTGCGTGAGCGAGTGTGCGTGCGCGAGTGTGCGCGTGCGTGAGCGAGTGTGTGCGTGCGTGAGCGAGTGTGCGAGTGCGTGAGCGAGTGTGCGCGTGCGTGAGAGAGTGTGCGCGTGCATGAGAGAGTGTGTGCGCGTGCGTGAAAGAGCGTGCGCGTGCGTGAGAGAGTGTGCGCGTGCGTGCACGTGCGTGCGAGAGTGCGCGCGCGTGGAGCGGTAGTGGCGTGGTTAGCGCTACGCTGCGCCGCGAACTCGGCGACCCGAGTTCGATTCCCGCTCACGGCCAATACCAGTGACGATTATCTGAAAAGGTCCTGGGCCTGCCCTAGCTCGACTCAGCCTATAATGAGTACCTGGTGCGGTGAGTTAAAACATCGCCATTGGGGATAAAAAATGCGGCCGGGCGTGGTGTTGGCCACCCGGCTTTCATAGGTGCTCGCTAACAGCACTTGCCTCCAAAAGTATGTTAAGGCTATACGGAAGATCTTTGTCTTTGTGTGTGTGAGAGTGTGCGCCCGTGTGTGGACTATCTGTCTATCGCGCTGGGTGTCGTGAGAAATGTCGTGCTCAAGTCCAAGTTACCTCGCCCGGCAAAATACCGGTTTTGCTTTTTGTTTTACCGTGTGGAGGGGGAAAATCCTGCTCAGACATTGTGTTCATTATTCCTATTTGTGTGTTTGCGAGCAGAAGGAGCACGCTTTTGAAAGGGTACAGACGAACCTGTCGGTACAGGTCAAATTTTGCGGAAAAATAGAAAGATCATTTTTTTTGCGGGGAGGGATGATGGATGGTTGTTTGAGTGACCTTTCGACCCCTTAATCCTGAATGAACTGCCCGGCTATGGTTGACCTACCCTTTACATAATTCATTCCAAAGAATAATAATAATACACATACAAAACGTAGATGTCCAATGATAAAGATGTTTCTTGCTGGTGCGGTGCGCAAAACCCGGACTCTCTTAGTGAATAGAAGGGGCTCGCTTTGATTGAAGGAGCAGTACCATGAATAAATAGCAATCATCCCAAACCGGAGATACACAATTTACACTGCGGAGTATTTTCACAAGTGGAGGTCCTTGGGATTACAAGCTTTTGTCTGTCTGTCCGTCTTGGCCCTCGATTGTGTATCTCTGCCCAGCTCGTTCCCCCTTGACTTTCTCCTTCTAAATGTTAGTCTCGAACGAAAATAAACGAAAACATCTTTGCGCAATGAGTCGACATTATTAATAATACTGTAAAAAAAACTCAAGTTGTATCATTGAAAGCATCTGTTAAGCAATCGATCCAGACTTTGCAAACATTGTAATTAAAAATAAAATCTACTTAACGCATTGAAACTGATAAACGCTAAAAGCTATTTTTAAATCCTTTATATTAAGTTCGCTTGCTTGCGTGCTTGCTTGCTTACGACCGTGCAAACCTTTCGGTCGTTTTTTAACCCACTTCCCGTGATCCAATCGAGCTGACATTTTGCACATAGACTCGTTGTGCGAGACAATTAATGTTCGTGAAAAAAAATTTCCAAAATTTTTCACTGTTTAGGGAAAACAAATTAAATATTTAATTACCAATTGTTTAATACTGCAGACAATCATCTGACCCATAGGTGGCAGCCATCTCAAGCCAGAGGACGAGAGGACTCTAGCCGCCACGCATATAAAGGATTTATAGTGCAAAACTTTGTTTTTACGGGTTAATTTTTTTCCCCCTACAATCCGCTTGGTGTTGATTAATCCGCTCCGAAGTTGATGCACTTCTCCGTTTACAATTCTCCGCGGACACATCCAGTTTCAAGTTGTCATTCGTGTCTGTAATCAAGTTTAACTGTATGCAGAGGCGCACATCTCGCGGTAGGGGGGGGGTGGTGGTGGGGGGGTGCGCCAGTGAAACTTCTCCCACTGCCAAATGCCACACACAGCCCCATCGTGCGATCCAATCCCCGAGAGAGCTGAAACCGCACAGCAGGTGGTAGTGGTGAAGGAAAGTAAACTGCGGTGATTATGGACACGCGAGCATGCACAACGGGGACGATCCAAACCACGATGTTGGCGCGACGTGTTTGGTTGTGCTGCGTTTTGCAGTGGCGCACGAGGACAGATCACCAAGAGATGCAGCACATTCGCCAATGACGCTGCCCGAAACAATAAAACAAAATACAATATATGTAAACAAAGCAACGATGTCCAACGTTTTTCCCCACATCCATCTGCTGTGCGGAAGGACCATTTCCCGAAATGCTGCCGATTATCTTTTTGTTCCCATCCAGGGCCACGGTGTTACTGACGAACAATGCATGTCGAGTCCTTGTTATTCATCTTACAGGGCACGAGAGAAGAACAGTAGAGGTGACGATGGCTCAAGATCAATGAGCATGACAAATGCGATAACACAGACTTACCGAGAGCCATCGAACAAAGGCGGTCACCGCCTCGCGCGCTTTCAGACGCGCTTCTGCGGCCGTCTGGAACGCTCTTCCTTCCGGTATTAGGAAGCCACTGGAGCGATGCACTTTGAAATCATCATCTAGATTGAAAACTCATTTTTCAGAACGACTTTTTTGCGTTTCATTCGTTGGCCTTCCCCCGCACATGCGATGGGCACGGTTGGCTACGTACGGCGCGAACGAAGTTCAACACACGTACACAATTCTGGTACAACACACGGGCTAAAGTGTCAAGAATTAAACAGCAAGTCGCCGATGTCACCAGTTGCTGCGCTGCCCCATGGGAGTGCTAATCAGAAACAATATCTGGACCCCCCCTCCCTTCCATTTACAAACTTATTGTGAGATGACCGAATAGATACCGGACAAGGGATAGGGATGTCGTGAAATGAGATAGATGTACACTATGAGACCTCCTTTACCAGTGGCAAAATATAATAGTAGTTTTTTACCCTTTCAACTGGTACAAAAACTGACACCTTTATACAAGGGATCATGTTTTCATTATCAGAGTTGTTTCTTTTTGTTTGCATTTTGACTGCTTGTGTTGTGGTTATTGCAAACATGATCCCTTGTATAAAGGTGTCAGTTTTTGTACCAGTTGAAAGGATAAAACCTACTACAGAGATAGATGTAGTCAAGAGACAGATGCACACAAGATCGAGATTAGAGCTGCACTAGTTTTAAAAATATACAAATATACAGTTAATGAGCCGGTATTGTTTATGAGGATCTGACTTCAAAGTTATATTTGGTTCATCGCTATTTGTTTTGTCACCGATCCGTGGTCCCTCGAACTGATTGTTGGCCATGCACTTTGGCTTGTTTCGCTTGTACCTAGCTCCACCGCCAAGTGGCAAGCCCACAAAACCACGATCGCCGGATCGCTGACGATGAGCGAATGCGTTCCCGAGCCCAGCCTACGTTATTGCGAGCGTGTTACATTACAAATGCGATGCGGTCGCACGCATGTCCCTTGTAAAAAAAAAAAAACTATATTTAAAATTCACGAAGCACCGTTAAAACTCGAAGAGACGTTTGTGGTCGTTGTGGTTTTCCCGCAGCAAGCTCCTCCGCTCGGGCGATGTACGGGAACGGGAGTTAGCATGGCTGGCACAACGGCACTGGACCGTACAGACATCACTGTATTTCCCAAGTCAAAAGTTGACTGCAGCCTGCCTGGTCACTTGGGACATCTGCTTTCAGTTTGTGGGCTCCAAGGCTCGGACGTTTATTTATTTATTTACATTCCGCCTTGGCCATTTCCACTCGGTGACCCGCATTCTCTAGCCTCATTCACAACTTGAAATAATCTAAAATTAATTGCCAGCGCTCCTATGTGTGTGTGTGCGCTCAGGTTGTGAGTGGGGAGCGTTAGTGTAACGGTTAGCACGCTGCGCTACGAACTCAGCGACCCGAGTTGGATTCCCGTTCACGGTCAATACCAGTGATAATTATTATCTGAACCGGTCACGGGCCTCCCCTAGGTTGACTCGGCCATAAACAAGTACCTGGTGCGGTGTGTAAACATTGCCACTAGGGAAACAAAGGCGGCCGGGCGTGGTGCTGGCCACCCAACCCCTCGTGTGCCGTGCCAGCCTTCATAGGTGCTCGCTAACAGCACTTGCTCCTACAGTCTGTTAGAGGCTATACGGGAGATTTTTGTCAGATGGTAACCACGTGTGAAGTCCGACGTTTCGCTCCATGTTCTGGGGGCTTTCTCAGGAAGTGAATCGTGCGTGGTGCAACATTAAAACACGACCCAACCACTGAAAGATACGCAGCAGCAGTAATAAAAAAAAATACTCGTAATAATGACGCCATTTATTTATCCCTAAAAGCCCCACTCAAAACTCTTTTTCGGCTGAGTCATTGAGATGAGATATTTGAATGATGCCATTAATGTGCCTTTGGCTTGTACGTTGAGTTTACTATTTTACTCAGAAATGTTTACTCTTTCGTGATATTAATCTCGTTCTGATCTGACCACTTTGTTTGGCCACTTTTGTTTAATAAGGTCCATGTTTTTATTCATGTATTTACAAACTCCATATTTAAAGTGAATAAATTTGGTTGTATACATTGTCCTGGGATGCATTCAATTTCCTCCAAAAAAGGTAAGAGAAGTTTGTAATGATGACAGAGAAATTTGTAATATTTATCATTCATGCAAAGACATTACAGCCGTTTGTCAATCCACTGCTGGAGGAAGGCCTTCTCAAGCTGCGTCGGTCTTGGGAGATGTTTGACCATACTTCACCATGCTGGTCAGTGCAGATTAGTAAAGGGCAGGCCCAGGACCAGTAACAGTCGCCAGCGATGTTAGTTGTGGCTGGGAATCGAACTCAGCTCACCAAAGTACAGAGCACAGCACACTCGCAACTGCAGTGCTGCTTCAAGTAATGTTTCATAACTAATAATGAGTTCATCTTCTTGGTTATTTCGGTCAAGTCACGTAGAATGGAAATAATAAAATAATAAAAATAAAACATAATAAAATAATTCTCACGACGTTTCGGCCACAACGCAAGCAGCCGTCCTCAGGTGAAGAACAGGTCTGTCGATAAGACAGACTCTGACCACTTGCAGACTCTGTCTTATCGACAGACCTGTTCTTCACCTGAGGACGGCTGCTTGCGTTGTGGCCGAAACGTCGTGAGAATTATTTTATTATGTTTTATTATTATTATTTCATTATTTCCATTCTACGTGACTTTACCGAAAGAGCCAAGAAGATGAATCCCTGCAGTCACTAAAGCTTTAAATCGAAATATAATAATGAGTTTTCTCTGTTTTACTGTTGATCAAATACCCGCAGCCTATTTGAACCGTGTTGCGTGCACTGCGATTTCCTTAGCAATTGAATAAGTGGGAAGTGAACCAGATATAGAAGCTCTTAAATTAATTAATGTTTGCATTTGTAGCTGTTTTGTACCCTGATCTTATCCGATTTGTTAGTTTTGTGGCAGTTCCAAGAATTGCATTTAAAATGTAATTAGAATATCACGTAAACAACTCCTTGCTTTGATCCAAAATCAAAATCCATTAAAAGGAGACTGATTGGAAGAATGTAACGAGAATATCATTAGTGGGATGTTTGTATTTACTTGGAAACAATGTGCAAACAAAGCAACAAAACAGAATTTCGATTTAAAGCTTTCGTGACTGCAGGGATTCATCTTCTTGGTTCTTTCGGTAAAGTCACGTAGAAGGGAAGTAATAAAATAATAATATAAAATATATTTTATATTATTATTTTATTATGTTTTATTTGTATTGTTGTATTACTTCCCTTCTACGTGACTTTACCGAAAGAACCAAGAAATCAAAACAGAACACAATTTTTTATGAGCAGGTTGGTTTATGTATTAGTCTCGATTGGTTTACCCTAAAGTTCATTGAAGTTTTTTTTTTAACCAAGTGACCCACTATGGCCTTGCAGTCTTATTGCTGTCAACGATCCATCGTCACTGTTTGCCCATCGTCCAAGTTTAACCTTCAATGAGCCCTTAAGGCGGTCTCATCCATTGGTTGCAGAATTGAACAGCAGAGTGACATTCGGACTGGAACGCAAGTACCCAGGCAAACCTCGGTGGGACGGGTCAGTCCAGTGGCTACCACCCCCCTCCCCCCGTAGGGAGGCCTTAATAATCTCGTTTAAAGAGCGTGACCCTCTTGAGGTTACCAGATGATGTCCTTTCGAAACAGATGTCAGTCTTGAGTTTTGCTTTACCGCACAATATAACTGCTTTCCCTCCGCACGCGTGAATGGGATCGTGCTCCGATTTTTTTATTGCGTCTTTTAAAAAAAAATGTTTGACCGTGGAGCTGGGTGCATTGTTGCATAACAGGAATGTGAGAGGAGGTGGTGGCGGCAGTGGCTTGGGGAGGCTTCATTCAGCAGTGGATTAACCATGGCTAACGATGATGGTTAAAGAGTGAAAACACATCCTTAGTTTTTTTAATGGCCCTGAAATGAGTTGTGATGTTTGCTGATTCGTTTCTGAGTCTATGCATTTTGTTATATAATGTGGATACCACAACGCCATTACTCGGGTAATAACACGGCACACTTTTCAAAGATGTTTCCTGGTTTTTTTTTTAATGAGTGACATTTTTATATAGTTGTGCACAACTATACAGGAAAAGTCAACGTGGGTTTTCCAAAATTTCAAAGGCCCAAGGCTTTCCCTCCTTCACCAAAACTGGC
Organism: Lethenteron reissneri; assembly: GCF_015708825.2. Classification (NCBI taxonomy): domain Eukaryota; kingdom Metazoa; phylum Chordata; class Hyperoartia; order Petromyzontiformes; family Petromyzontidae; genus Lethenteron; species Lethenteron reissneri. Next base: position 10,240,943 of record NC_083820.1, on the reverse strand, counting down.
ACTGTCCAGCGTAGTGAAGTATGGTCAAACAATCACCCCCTCATGACGGAAACGGCATGGAGATGCCTTCATCTAGCAGCGGATTGTGCAAGGCCATGGAAAACAAAACAAAACATCATACACAGATAAATCAGTAAGAATTTTTTTTTAAACACAGTAAGTGATATCCCCTGTAATGAGAAAACGTTGTGGTTCGGTGCATTCCTTGTGGTCATTCTTAACGAGTTCCACATTTAAACGGAACATCTGTGGAACAATTATCTGAGCCGACACAATCATTGGCATGTGGGAAGATAAACTAAATGCTGCGTACTTTGTGTAATCGGGGCGCTTGGTAGCCTTCCAAAATGCGAAATTGCTTTATTATTTAAATGGCTAAATTACAGGGCCCCACGCTCGTGCCTCGTGCGAGAGGTCACGGAGCCGAGGGCTGGAGCACACACGACCAGGTGTGGTGCGCGAGAGCCACTCTGCGCCCTCAACGCGAAATCGCTTGAGAAGAGAAAAGGGTAATCGAACCACAATTATCCTCGGCCGCAATTTGCTTCTGGGTAAAAGGGTGAATTCCAGCTACTTTTAAAGTGCGCGACGCTCTGAACTAACGGTCTCCGGGCGATTACGGCGCCAATTATTGAGGTTTATAAAGTGTATCTTTTGAAATGTGCGTTTGTGTGTGTTTTTTTCCCATTCAACATAAACATTGGCTTGCTGGTTGTGCATACTTTTTTTTTACGTCGAAAATTATTTTGGAACTGAATTCAAATGCATTTTAATAATAACGACAAATGATGATTATAAGAAAAACTAAAAACGCCATAATTTTGTTGCGTTACGGTAATAACCAGATGTTTTCCGTTCGTTTTGGTGCAATTTAAGTGATTGTGAAGGTTAGCGGAATACATTTCTCAAGATGAAAGAATAATTCTTTCGGCACAAAATGCCCCGTGACTTCCTATAAGGACCCGGCTCTGGAGCAGGAATACGACATCTTTCTGGCCCCTCACTCAACTATGTAGGTTTAAAATTACGTAGCAAAAAAAATTAAGAAAGCGTGACAGTGGTGCGCAGTGGTGCACAAGCACAAACAACACAAAAACAACACATTCATAAATAACACTGTGGCCCTAAAATAAAAAATATATATAATATGAGGTGACCTTTCAGGCAAAAGCCCTTTTTAAAGATCTGCCTGAAACGTCACCTATTATATGTATTGTTTTCCTTTCAGGGCCACAGTTTTATTGACACATGTGTAGATTTTACGTATCCTTGTTCTGGATCTACTTACGCTACCGTGTACAGCTTGCAAGATCTGACCAACCGATTTACATAACGCCCCGTCACTCTAGAGTCGATGCTTCCCTACGCCAGCAACTAGACCAGCAAATGGTTTGATGACCCAGTGGTGGATCCAAGGGGAGATGATGATGGGAGTGACCCCCCTACACCCCCTCCTTGAGCCCTGAAAATTGTTATTTTATTGATATATACCAGAGAATATACACCGCTTCTTTAACATTAAAGTGGGGCCATATTAAAAAAATATTGACATTCTCTCCAACCCCCTCAATCCCCTCGCAACCTCTGGGAAGTGTCTAGATCTGCCTCTGGACAAGACCACATGTTCTACGTGTGTAGGGTGTTTAGTTCATCGACAAAGATTACGGGCATATGTACTGCACTGCTAAGCTCTATTGAAAAACGCTTGATCATTGCTAACAGAATTTCAGATATTCACTAAGCCACTCCTCCTGTCCACTGGCTCACCAACCTCGACATGCACATTGAAAGGTTGCCTCTTTTGCAATCTTGAGGATCTATATGTGAGTCTGTGGGGGATCTATTTGAGTCTATGAGTATCTACGCGAGTCTATGGTTCTCTGTGGTTCTATTTGAGTCGCTGGGTTTCTATGTGACTATATGGGCCTCTATGAAGGTCTATGAACCTGCAAGTGAGTTTATTTCTCAAACCACTGAACCACATCCGGTAGTGACACCACTGCGGGCTTCAATCATTCCGGATACTCACCGCGACGATCGTCATGTAGCGGTCCGCGGGTTCACCCGCGAACTTCCACGTGAACACAGAAACGTTGCTGACCGCCTCCCAACCAGACAAAAAAAAAACAAGCAGTAGTGCGCAGGGTGTCTCTGGAGGCGCGCATGACTGTTGACCCAGGCACGTGCAAGCAATTAGACCACTCTGATGGCAAGCAAGGGGTCACGTTGGCCATCGTTGTGTAAATGATGCACACTCGACTTCAGGGAGGATTTGCGCTTAGGATTTTCAAAGTCACGGACCCTCGGAATGTGTTTCGCGTGCTCGTTAAAATTCTTGCAGCTCAGCCGACGAACCGACGAACCGACGCGACGCGCCGTTGATTTTTGCGGGACGTGCGGTCCAACTTCTCGACGTTGCGAAGTGGCGGAGCTGTGTATTTATCCGGCAGATCCGCCGCCAATTAAAAACGCGAGCCGGGTTCAAAAAAAGAAAAGAAAAGGTAAATGCGGAGAAAGATTGAGGGGGGGGGGCGACGACTTTTTTTTGTCCTTTCTTGACGCCAACATCGCAGTCACGGTTTCAAAATGCAGAAAATATTCAGCGGTGACCCGGCAAGCGATGCGCGGCAGTGAAGCTCTGGTCATCCATTGTCATCGGGAAACGCAAACATTATCTTTTTGCATTTCCACCCGTGTTGATATTGGACGCGGGAGACAAACTGTGTACCTTAACGCCAGGGAGAATCTCTGAGCAGAGTGCAAAGCATATGGAATTGCTTAAATGTAACTGACCGTATTATGATACCAATTTTAATCACATGCTAATGCTTTCCAAAAGAAGCTCGCTTGCATGGTCGTTGCACAATAAGACTTCACTAAATGCAAAGCATGTGCCCCGAATGCCATAGCCATCAATCAGCTTCGTTTAAAAAAAAAACCCCACGCTTTGCTTGCAAATTATATCACTGAGTTCATCCTCGGGTTTTTTTTCGCGACATCGCAGTGTAAATATTTTCGTAGGGGATGACAGCGACTGCTGAGTCAAGATGTGTTCGGCCTTTAAATTTGGCAAGGAAACCAACGTCTTCTGAAACTACTACACAGCGGGATATCGGGCAAAGCTGTCCAGAAAAAAACGGTCACTTATAATAATTACGCACGCCGCTTGTATACACGAATGCATTGCTGTTTGTTATTCTCGGTAGCGTGGTTTATACACGATAAATAATAAAAGGCGATAAAGTAAAGTGTATCCATAAATAGGCCTCGTTTCTCTCTCTCTCCGTTCCGCTTGCTTCGCTGCATCTGGGCAGTGCCTCTGCGTATAAAGTGTTCCCATGACCCCTGACCCCAGGGTTCCCATGACAGTGATTTGAGCCATCGCTGGCCACTTGACGTACCATAAAGGTGCAGCCCCGCAATTTACTGCCCAACGCCACTGTTGGTGGAACGGCTTCCGCGAGAGGGGGCTCTTTAGAGGGGCTCTATAGGCTCTAGAGAGCCCCTGTAAAGGTGTTTTTACTTGGCCTACTCCTCCCCGCTAGCCAGACGTCTTGGAAGAGGTGAAAGTACCCACGCTTTACCCTACCGCATGAAAACATGACGTTCAAATGTGGTGTACACTTTTATACTGCTCAGTGGAGTGAGGCAGGGAAGGGGAGGGGAGATTTAAGACATGTGCAAGGTTGTTTTAGCTACTGCGCCGGGTGGCGACATGTTAACTACCTTGCCTGCTACACAGGAAGGTCGTGGGTTCGATGCCCACCATTACACCAGTATATTAGGAGTTCGCATGTTTTGCCCGTGGTCGCGTTGATTTTTCTCTGGGTCCTCCGATTTTGCCCCTCTACATTGAGAATGAACATGCGTTAAGATAATTTGTCCGCTATAGATTTCCACTCGACGAGCCACTTCGTTGAGCTATGATTTGTGGCCAGGTCGCTTCTGAAAAAGAGTTATGTAGCTCGGTGGGCTTTACCTGGTAAAATAAAATAAAAATGTAAGTTAAGATCAAATCAACATCCACACAGGGCATTGACCATTGCTTCTGCCTCATTGAAATTCATTGATCACCATGCCAGTGCACAAGCCCTACTCTTACTGATGGACCCAGTCTCATTCGTAACAATTGCGAATGTCTTCTTGGTTCTTTCGGTAAAGTCACGTAGAAGGGAAGTAATAAAATAATAAAAATAAAACATAATAAAACAATTCTCACGACGTTTCGGCCACAACGCAAGCAGCCGTTGTGGCCGAAACGTCGTGAGAATTGTTTTATTATGTTTTATTTTTATTATTTTATTACTTCCCTTCTACGTGACTTCACCGAAAGAACCAAGAAGATGAATCCCTGCAGTCACGAAAGCTTTAAATCGAAATTGCGAATGTGTATTAGCTGCTTGTTAATCGGAAAACGAAATGATTGCCTTGAGTGTGACGCAGCAATCTAAACAAGGAGGGAAAACAAAGATATAGGAAGCAATTCATTTTCATCTGCTTTAGATTTCAGCTGTTTTCGAATCGCTTGCGTGTATTTTGTGTGTTGTGTTGTTGCATGATCATATGCATCTCAGTCGCGTCATTTTTCCAGCGTGATGTCCGTTGCTTCAGCACGCAATGTCATGAGATGCATTTTCCACAACTTGATTGAAAGATCCACCAGAATTACACTGCCCCCCCATGGGTGGGTAAACTGCCAACCCAATCTACTGACCGATACCACGTTCTTTTCTAAAAGCTAAGTGAACAGCATAGTCTCGGGTTCTCCAAACTGTTTCGTCTTGTCCACACTGCGTTCAACCACCACATTCCAGGTCACTTCAACACACTCACTCACGTACTAACTCACTCAACTCACTCACCCACTCACGAACACACCACACTGCAGGGCACAACACCTCTCTGTCAATTTTCCCCCCTCCACACTGCTCCACTTTCCCCTCCAACCGTCTCTTTTCCCAAGCCCTTACAACCTTGCTCAATTCAAGAAACGTATTTACTGACATATTCAACAGTGCCGTTTTTTGCTGCCTGCTCGGCATTTTGGGCAGTTCAACAATGACCATTTTTTGCACTTCCTTACGCTGACCACCACACAGAACGCCGTCTTGCAGCCGCCCTATAACAACCTGGCGTGCATTGCAGCCTCCCATCCGAGAGCAAACCAGGCTGGAACCAGCTTAGCTTGCGAATTCTGACAAGACCGGGTGCATGCCGGGTAATCTTGTCATTGCCTGTCTGTCACGAATATCAGATTCTATAGGAAGTTGGAGTTTGCTCGGAATATACTTCACTTGAAAGGAACAGAGCGCAATGTCCAATAAGAGCTGGATGAAACCTTTTTCACAAATGGTGAAACCTGGGCTAGTGGTAGTCCAGGAGCGCAGTGGACCAGAAGGGCAGCGTTCCAGGCCAATTTATAAACCCGTAAAGCGTGGGCTTAGGGTTAGATGTAGCCTTTACCGATAACATTCTGCGGGTTTACTTGCACAGTTGACAAGTTCAAGCTTCAGATACGTGGAATTAATTCATTTAATTGCCTCCCGCTTACCACCACGTAGCAGATGTACGTGGACCGAAATAGGTCGGCAGCGTGACAAAGCTAACAAACTTCTCAGATGGCACATTTACAACACAAACCCATCGGGCTGTAAACAGTTTATTTTAGAGATAGGCCGGCACCGAACGTTACCCAGTGATGCTGATAAAATAATTACACCCAAGAATGTTAAGCCCGAGAGAGAGTTGTGTCCTTTTTGCATCGTCGAAAAGTTATGGTCAATTAAGTGGTGACACATCGGGAGCCTGGGTAAAATAACAGCATGGCAGTCTGTACCGCCGCTACTTGAAACATTAAAATGTACGACTGCAATTTTTTTGCGTAGGATGTTTGCGGTTGTGCTGTGGTTCTCGGTGTTGTGCCGCTCGCTGCTCGGCCACGGTGTCCCAACGTTTTCTCTCGGCGTTTTGGAAATTGAGGAAGCTCCCGGGCCATCGAAGCGAAACGTCGGACGTCATTGCGGAACAAAGCGCGCGGTACAAACCCCGAAAACACATCAAATAGAAATCGCTTCACTGCATCTAAGTCTCGCGTGCCCGCAGAGGGCCTCCGTCAAATCAACTTCGCCCGAAGGCTTTCGCGCGACCCATTCGGCGCGGTTAGCACTCGGCTGAGTATTTTGGCCGTGTTTGCTCCCCCTTTGTGCGTCGTGCCGCCGGTCGAGAGGCGCCACGCAGCAGCACTTTCAAGGCACATTCCACTGAGGATTTTGAATTGCGTGGTCTCGCCATCCGGACCGCCCACCCCCCCTCCTCTTGCTCCATGAGTGGAATGTTTGCGGATAAAAGGGGCATTTTTGTGGCATTATATTTTGCACGACGGCAGTCGGTGCAGGCATGAGTCTCGTTCGCGTGTTTTTGCCCATGTTGTCTTAGTAAACAGAGATGTCCCGATTCACCTAACTGCCCAGGACATTCCTGTCGTGAATTTTACTTGTGCAGCCTTCGCCAAGAGAGACTGATTAATTGCGCCAATAGATAACTTTATTATTGAGGCCAAAAGACAAATGGCTCTTTTTCAAATATTGACCTCGATTAGCTTATTTGAATGGAGCCTTGGCAATATATTCTTCGGACTGATGGATGTGGAAGGTGTCAGCTGTTTTGTTTTAAAACGAGTCACCGACTCGTGAGCGTCTTCTAGCATTAACCCGACATGCACGACAACTTGTTTTACATATATATGTCACGTAGAAATGTGATTCGAGCAAAATGACAGTTGCAGATAATTCAAAAAATAACAACTAAATGGATCCGTGGTGTTAAACTAATACAGCATATACGTTGTGGTCCACTGATTGATACCCCACTTAATTCTAATGACCCCTCTTCTCAACATGCGATTGTTTGAATATCGTGAAATTAATAGCTCCATATCTTGCAAACAGAGAGAGTTAAAATATTTCATAAGCATATTTGAGATCAGATTAGTGGGAGCCAAGTCGATGCTTTGAAATAAAATATTGTTTCACCCTATAATTTCTCCCCATAATTTTCGCGAGGTACCTACAAATGGACCACCCTGTATGACGTTAAAATAATATACATTAGATAACATTGAGGCTTGATCGTATGGACACGTGTTAAACAGTCCACTTATGTACATCTAATGTGACATAGATATCTAATCAGATAAATCGTTTGTGAAATCCATGTTCGTCTGGTCACATGCAGTGTTTGTTGTTGTAACGTTCTTACCCGCCCTTCACTGGACATCTGTAAAAAAATAGCTTTATAGCTTATCGGATTCCTCCAGTATAAATACATATTCTGATGTGAACTCTGGTGAAATTGCCAAGGTATTGCATTGTGAGTACATTTAAACTTCAGCAATGCTGCCGCTTCGCTCTCGATGGCAGAATGATTCACTGGCTCGTGAATTATTCCGAGTGTATCTTCTTTACAACTATTGGTCGACAATGCCCTCTGCTGGATTGACGACGGTGTTCGCTTATCACTGGAATCGACACCGCTGATGCGATGCCTGAATGGCAAAGCTCTTGAATGAGTTCCAGAGCAGTAATGTCTCCGAGGCCCTTTTTTTAGATAACAATGCTAATTCATAAATGCGGCGAGGTATTTAATCAGATTTCGTGGGGTGAAAAGTGCAAACCGCAGTTTCAATTTTCACACGTTTTACTCGTTTCCAAACATATGGTTACTGTCTTGTCTAAGTGTGTTAATGGCAACTCATACGTGTGCATCGTATGCTGAGTAAGCTGGAGTGATGATGCGATGGGTGGTTTTTTTGTTGTTGCTATTTTTCTTCCAGGAATTGTGTTCGTCGTATCCCAAGTGAAATGTTTTCCAGAAAACATTGTCTGCTTCCAATGAAGCGCTTGCCTCGGAGCAAGAAGACAAATGACATGGCTCGTGAATAGTACTCGTATGCTCACTACAAAACGGTAAGACACTTGTTCTTGGTTCTTTCGGTGAAGTCACGTAGAATGGAAATAATAAAATAATAAAAATAAAACATAATAAAATAATTCTCACGACGTTTCGGCCACAACGCAAGCAGCCGTCCTCAGGTGAAGAACAGGTCTGTTGATAAGACAGAGTCTGTCTTATCGACCTCAGGTGAAGAACAGGTCTGTCGATATGTTCTTCACCTGAGGACGGCTGCTTGCGTTGTGGCCGAAACGTCGTGAGAATTATTTTATTATGTTTTATTTTTATTATTTTATTATTTTCATTCTACGTGACTTTACCGAAAGAACCAAGAAGATGAATCCCTGCAGTCACGAAAGCTTTAAATCGAAAGGTAAGACACTTGTTCGCTGGCCATCATTTGGAACTCCATTTCGTAACTTCCCGTGACTTTATTTAATTTGGCCCGTGGCTTCCATTTCGTACTTACCTGCAACTTTATTTCAGACGGCCCACAAATTCATTTCCTCCATCACGACGGCCATGCGAGGCATTCCACTTTGAAACGGCCGTACACGATATGCATCCGGCACTGCGAGCATCTTCAAAGTGCTAATCAGGTAACAACAGGGCACATGTTCCACTTGGCAATGATGTTCATAATGTTAGCTCGCAATCGATGCACAACCTCCACGTGGAATCAAAGTTGCGTTTCAGCTCGTGTGGTTGTCGGCCAAAGGTATTTAAAATTCCTAGTTGTCTTGTTTACCTTTCGTTGGGAAAGGTGTCGTCTTCAACACAAATCCTGTGCTTGGACCCTGCTTGTCAGCTGGTCCTACAGAGTTCACAGCTACATGAGCAGACAGCATGGCATGCAGGCGAAGGCCATTATCTTTGTGTTGATTTGAGAACCGTTTTTTTTTTTCAAATCTCCCCTGCAGTCTCTCATTGGGGATTTATGGTCAACACCAAAGTAATTGGGCTGGAATTCTGCTGAGCATATGACTGCTGTGATGACTGTTATATTCTAATCTTGGTAGTGGATCGAGTATTTATGCTCTGCTGGGATAAAAACAAAACAAACGTTTATACCAGACGGACATTTTTATTAGCAGGGGGAGAACTTGGATAAGTAAATTTCCAAAGGACACATGGGATTAAAACGGTAAAAACGAAAATTTTACAATTACGGAACAACAAACATGTATTTTATTTCATCAGTTACAGTTTCTGAGAACAGGCCCAGAATCCCAGCACTCCAAGCAGTCAGCAACAAGCCGCTCTATTGAAGGTACAAGAGACAAGAGTTAACATTTGTAATGTTTATAATTTTGCTTGTTTACCCAGGAAAGCCTCGCCATGTCTCCAGATACATTTTCAGAAGTGTCCTACTAAGTGTTGCAGTTAGAGGCGATGTCAAACCGCCGTGTGTGTCATCCAAATCGACGAACACGTGCAGGATATTTTCCAGAAGTAATTGACCAATACCAGTTACGTTTTGATTTGAAGCTTTCGTGACTGCAGGAATCCATGCTTTTTGGTTCTTTCGGTAAAGTCACGTAGGTAGAAAAAATAAGAGTTCACGACGTTTCGATCGCAATGCAAGCAAATCGTCTACCTGATGACAATTGCTTGCGTTGCGATCGAAACGTCGTGAATTATTATTTTTTCTACCTACGTGACTTTACCGAAAGAACCAAAGAGTACTCGTTACGTTGTGTGGCTTTTTGGAAAATCTTGAATTGAGCAATGTTTTAAGAACTTGGGCAAGAGGGACGATGGGAGGGTAATCCAAAACCCAGGCATGTGAAGAACGAACCAACATTAGTTTTGGCCATGAACCTTACAATTGCCACATCAAATTACGCGATATGAAATAGTAATACATTTATAACAGCAATATTGGCACGATCTTAACCTCTGCATCATCTCGCCACCCCCAAATAATATACACATGCATGTTATTTTGAACATGGGGTGATAATTGATTTATTTTTTTGCGACATTTTTCATTTTTGAGTCAGTGGTGTAGACTCCACATTCCTATGATGGGGGAAAGTACACCCAAAGGACATCCACTCTTCATGTCCCACCGTGTGTTCTGCCACACACACACACACCACTCAATGTGTACACACAAACGTGAGGGGCCGTCCATAAATGACGTCACGCGATTTTGGACGATTTTTGACCCCCCCTCCTCGTCACACGGCGTCGCAAAAAGTCAGACCCCCCCTCAAATATGACGTCACAAAGCTCTGCCCCCCCCCCCCCAAAAATAAAACATGCTTCAAATCGCTTTAAACTATTGTCATTGTAGTGCGTATTTAATGTGGCGCTGCACTCTGATGTTGTAGGAGAACACATTTATTCAAAAGTCTATTTAATTAAACAGAACGTGTTGTCTATATTTATTTAAAGTTGCGCATTTTAATGTGACGTCAGATTTCTCACCCCCCCCCCCCCCATCGTCACAAATGTCTGACCCCCCCCCTAGGTGCGTGACGTCATTTATGGACGGCCCCTGAGATCGATTTCTCGGTGTTCGATCTTCTCAATGTCTGTGTTTGCGTAAAGTCGGCTTGATCAGTCTAAATTTCGATGTAAAGCTTTCGTGACTGCAGGGATTCATCTTCTTGGTTATTTCGATAAAGTCACGTAGAAGGGAAATAATAAAATTATAAAAATAAAACTCAATCAAATACAATTCTTAGTGAGAATTATTCTCACTGAGAATTTTATTTTATGTTAAATTTTTTATAATTTTATTATTTCCCTTCTACGTGACTTTACCGAAAGAACCAAGAAGATTGATCAGTTTAAATATAACCCGCCCGAGTTGACTTACGCTCAAGGGAATGTATTTTTTATATCGATTTATCCTTATACAATATTTCTCCACTTCTCACGTGATGACGCAGTTGTTTTTATAAATATTTAAATTCGCTTCATCGCTGTACCGTGATTTTTTTTAGCGTTTTTATTTTGTAATTTTGGAATGTTGGTGACCCACAGGGCTCATCTTACAGACGAGACTCATCGTGGTCTCTCAAGTTTCTCACCTGGCTAAAATAATATATAAAAAATAAACTTGCAAGCTTGGCTCCTGTGTACCTTGAGGCGTGCATCAACAATGCTAAGAATTCCAACCCCAAAAGAGGAGGGGGGCGGAGGGGTGGGGGGCTGTGAGGACGGTGGGGGTGGGGGTGCCCCCTCAGACCACGCTGATTGGTCAACTGTCCCTGTGGGCGTGGCCTATTGTGTGTGTTTGGGGGCTTTCGTTGAACCCCGCCCCTCGCGCCCTTCCACTGGCTCAATGCGCATGCGCAACGTGCCGCGTGAACACGGCCCGCGAGGCGGCCCCGGCACATGAACGCGCTGCAGGGCAGCGAGTCGATGCGCGGCCAAGCCGCTCACTTGCCACTCCACTGGGGCAGTCCTCAAGATACTGGCTGTGTGGTGGGGACTTCAAAGGGAAAGATTATGTACTACAAGGCGACGTTTCGGGCAATGAGCCGCCTTCAGAGCGCAAATTTGCAGGCTGTTTAACAGTTGGAGACTGCATTTATTAACAGCGTTGGGGCTTGATGAGAATCACATTTGAATGCTTTGTTTCCTGAAGAACAGGTCTTGTTGCAATTGTCATGCAAATCGATAACTCGTGAATAGTTAAACACAGTGGTGGGTGACCTGAGAGAGAGAGAGAACACGACCACCGACTTAATTTCATGCACGCCCGCGAACTCTATCCGTCTGCCGCGTTAATCGGGAACAATGTTGACCTGGCATCAGCGGTGTTTTTAGTGTTGTGCCACTGCTAACATATTAGCCGCACTAACCATGGTGCTAGAGGGGGATTTTTGACACTCCTACGGTCGGAGCGAGTCATTCCATGAAGGTTTAGTCAGTTTGACACGTTGGCTTTCGTGACCAATGTCATCCACAAATCTGGCTGTCGCCTGATGAAGCTGGTTGTAATTACTGGCGAAACGTCGTACTCTGATTGTAAATGTGGTGGCTTGGCTCTCCAACACACAACCGGTGTGCTGTACTAGTACACTACACTATACACTACATTGCTATACACTACACTATACACTACTATACACTACACTATACACTACTATACACTACACTATACACTACTATACACTACACTATAAACGAATATACACTACTATACCACTACACTACTATACACTACACTACCATACACTACTATACACTACACTATACACTACCATACACTACACTACTAAACACTACTATACACTACATTACTCTACACTACACACTAGTGCGTACTAGTACACTACACTATACACTACATTACTCTACACTACACACTAGTGCTGTACTAGTACTCTATACTATACACTACATTACTATACACTACACACTAGTGCTGTACTAGTGACGAATTGGCCACGTTGTTTACGTGACAACCCTTACTAGTTGGCCGTGTTGGGTGGTGGCGGGTTTAACGACACATTTATATATTTTACGCGATCTAACCCAAAAAGACATTACCATTGTCAATGCTTTGTACAGCGCCTTGGTTAGGACGCCATATAAATTGCGTTAAGATAAGATGAGATTATAACCCGGGCGGCCGCCCTGATTAATACTGCGGGCGTAATAACGTAGTGGACGCTGAAAGTTCCACTTATCTTCCTATAATCCGCGTCTCTTCCTATTCTACATTTTAGTTTCCACACAAGCGGAGTGAATAAAACCCGCGGTGGACAATATCCACGATCTTAGTCCGCTAAGTTCATCGCGGATCGGTGGTGGTGGTGGTGGTGGTGAGGTGGGTAGGTGTGGGGTGGGGTTCTAATGCATATACTGCATTGTATAACGTACTGGTCCCCAGCACAAGAACGTGGAATTGTTGATCACGACTTTGCCACGTTGCAACATCTAGCCGCTGCCGCCGCTACATCCAATGCTCATTTCGGGGCCCGGTGTTGGGGGAGGTTGCGTTGACGCGGCGAGGAGGGAGGAGGAGGCAGCAGCAGCAGCAGCTCCACCTCATCATCATCATCAGCAGCAGTTCAGCAGCAGCTCCACCTCATCATCAGCTCCACATCATCAGCAGCTCAGCAGCAGCTCCATCTCATCAGCAGCAGCTCCATCTCATCAGCAGCAGCTACACCACCACATCATCAGCTACACCTCTTCATCAAGCTCATCAGCAGCTCCACCTCATTATCACAATCCGCTCAGCAGCAGCAGCACCTCGTCGTCATCACCACCTCATCATCAGCAGCTCATTAGCAGCTGCAGCATTTCCAACCTCCTCGAGTTGTACTAACTGCTCAACTCGTGCATCAACTTTATAATCATCGCCAGGAGTAGTTCCACTTGATTAACATCATCATCAACCTCATCGTCAGCAGCTCAATGTCATCATCAGCTTAACTTCATCGTCAGCTTCATCAGCAGTAGCAGCGACAACTCGTCATCTGAAGTAGCTGATGATCATCATCTGAAGTAGCTCATTATCACTATCAGAAGTACCTATCTCATCATCAGCAGCAGCTTCACCCTCCTCTACATCATCATCATCACCAGCATCATCATCAGCAGTAGCAGCAACAACTCGACATCTGGAGTAGCTGATGTTCATCATCTGAAGTAGCTCATTATCACTATCAGAAGTACCTATCTCATCATCAGCAGCAGCTTCACCCTCCTCTACATCATCATCATCACCAGCATCATCATCATCAGCAGTAGCAGCAACAACTCGTCATCTGAAGTAGCTGATGATCATTATCTGAAGTAGCCCATTGTCACCACCAGAAGTACCTATCTCATCATCAGCAGCAACTTCACCCTCCTCTACATCATCATCACCATCATCAGCAGCTTCACCCTCCTCTACATCATCATCATCACCATCATCAGCAGCTCCGTCTCCTCTGTAAAGTTATCGTCGCTCTCACCAGGCAGCCAGACGACTCGACAGCCATGGGCCTCAGGAAGAAGAGCAAGAGCCCACCGCTCTTCAGCCAGGACTTCGTGATACAGAACCACGCGGACATCATGATCTTCGTGGTCATCGCCTTCCTCTTCGGGGTCATGTTCGAGGTACGAGGGGTTCGAAGGGGGCTGTGGGGCCAGCAGAGGAGGGCCCCTGAGGGCCCTGAGGGCCTGGGGCCCCCGGGGACTTAACAACGACCCCCAACTTCGCTTTAACCCGGAGTCGAACTTTGGCTGAAATTCACTCCACTAAATGTGAGTTGGGATCCTGGTCAAATGAACTGGGTCGTTGGACTTCATCTACAGAGTTTGTTGTACGCGACTTTCACTTTGTTTCGGGAACGACCGTAACTTTTCTTTTTTATAAGTTTCAAATCACGTCTAAGCACAACTGTCTGGGGGTTGGGTGCACAGACATTCACGGAGGATGTGTCATCACGTCTGGCTCGGGAGTCGTGTTAGGTCGAAGTCGACTTTGAGTTGATTGTGTAATGATGTAAGTTGTGTTGGATTCGGATTGCGTCCCGGTTTGGATTGAATGTGGGGACCGGGTCTGGATGTTGCTGCGGCGAGGTCGTGGTCTGCCTTGGGTTGATTGGGTCTGGCCTGGGATCCCAGTTCAGGGCAGGGCACTTGGGTAGAATCGGGTCCAATCTGCAGAGACAAGACCCCGGGAAGAGATGTTATAATAGGGTAACGAGGCTAAAGTAACGACGATGCTTGTGTAACGAAGCTAGAGTAACGGCGGCATGGTAACGAGGGCATGGTAAGGAAGAGCATGGTAACGGGTTCAAGGTAACGATGTTAATGTAACGATGGCAGGGTAAGGAGAGGAGGGGGGTGTGCAGGGTTTGGAGACCACGGCCCGCACGGTGTCTCCGTTAACCCGCCCTGGCCCACGCTGCCACGTCACTGGAAAAGCGAAGCGGAGGGAGAGGACAAATTAACCCGTAAAAAACAAAGTTTTTCACTATAAATCCTTTATATGCGTGGCGGCTAGAGTCCTCTCGTCATCTGGCTTGAGATGGCTGCCACCTATGGGTCAGATGATTGTCTGCCAGCATTAAGCAATTTTAAATTAAATATTTAAAAAAAATTCCCTAAACAGTGTAAAATTTTGGAATGTTTTTTCTCACGAAAATGAATTGTCACGCACAACGAGTCTGTGTGGAAAAGGTCAGCTCGATTGGATCACGGGAAGTGGGGTAAAAAAACGAGCGAAAGATTTGCACGGTCGTAAGCAAGCAAGGAAGCACGCAAGCACGCAAGCAAGCAAGCGAACTTAATATAAAGGATTTAAAAAACCTCCGAATTGGAAATTAATACCAGGCTAGTGGCTTTCCACGGTGTTTAACGAGAACGCAATCGATTCACCATCACAGCATTGCTCCCTTGGTATTCGTTGTATCTCGGTTGTCTGTTATTTGGTGTGTTAAATGATTTAGGGCAGGGGTCGGCAACCAAAATAACAAGAAGAGCCATTTCTTTCCAATTCGGTACAAAATTCAGTATTTCAAGAGCCGCAATGCATCTGAGTACATACGTACTCATCGTCAAGAAGCAGCCCGTAAAGAGCCGCATGCGGCTCCGGAGCCGTAGGTTGCCGACCCCTGATTTAGGGCATCGCCTATGGGCCGGGTTTCATTTGGGTAGAAGTGAGTTGATTCCTGGCAATTATTCTTCACCCAGACCGGTGACTACTTGTTTACTATTTTGGTTTTTACGATCCTTTTCGATTGGTCGTGTGCAAGGTGCACTATTGTAATCGGTCATCACCAGCATTGTCCTGAAATAAGTGAAATCTGAAATCTATACCTTGTTCAGAGAGTGCAGTCGAAGGAGGCGCTATCATTTCAACAGCACCGACGCATACGCAGGGTTTGCTAAACAATTGTGATATTCTTTGTGCTTTAATTTTTTTAAAATCATAAACATTGTAGTGTCAGGTTACAATTGTTGTCAAATATGTGCATTTCAAGCTCATTGGTAATGTTCAACATATTTGTTTAATACAAAGTGAAGCCAAATCCAATGAATTGGGTGGCGTAAATGGTGAAAGTGCGGCCCTGCAATCGCTTGGTAACGTCACTGTTTGACGAAAGGGCCTCCACTAGAGGGAGCTCTGGAGAGAACCCTTCTTAAATGCTGTTTTTGGCCTGCTCTTCCATGCTCTCCAAACGTCTTGAAAGAGTTTAGTGGAGAGTAAGGGGAGTGCCAGTTGAACTGAACTACCAGTGTATGTCTAGATCTTCCATCTCCCTCCCCATTTGGCATAAATAATTACGTCGTTATAAGTCTTCCCACATTCTATGCTTCATCATTCAACAGCAGTCACGACCAATCTACTGCTGGATGAAAGCTTCCCCAAGCCGCCACCATCTACCACGATGCAGCACTCTAACTAGCACCTCAACGTGTTTGTTGCCATATCATTATTGGCATCACCACCGTTCCTTTCCAAAACGACAACTCTTGTCAGACGGAGTTGGAGCAATGGGGAATTATCTGGCCTATCTGCTTACCCAATGCCACCACTCTCCCTCTAGGGTTGTTGGCTGGAAACGCAGAGTACTGCCTGCTTTATTGATATTAACTTCCTTGCAATTTAGCCGCGCACAGAGGACTTGGGTAACTTTTGTTTAGAATTTTTTTTTTAAACAGTCACATTAAAGTTAACTAATGTCATAATAATTGACCAAGTGTTTGCCATTGACTCGTTCAGTGGTTGTGTAGCTGTCGAGTCGGGACATAGATTACAGAACCGAAAGTTTACAATTGCGTTGTACGTGACCCTTACACTTAGATAAGTGTACCACTCTTTCAGGACTTTTTGTAACTTGAAATGCGTCAGAGCCTGACGTAGCTTGTTTATCTTCAATGAGCATTTTGCACACCCCGTGACACTTTTCACCTTGGGTAACCATACATATGCACTGTAGTGTGATTCCAAATAGCATGTTTCTTGGTTTTTTTGTACAGCCTCATGAGATGCAGAAGCTAGTTAAATACAAACTTCGCAGGTTCATAAGAGGTGGCGGGCTTGGGGAAGCCTTCATTCAGCAGTGGATTGACCACGGCTGCTGAGGATGATAACTACATAGTACACATACTTTTTTTTGTTTAGGATACTCAAATCAGAATCAAAAAGGGTTTTATTCGCCATGAAATTTCGCACAGACAAGGAATTTACTTTGGCAGGAAGGTGCATAGATTCAACATATAGGAATCTGAAATCTTAAATAAGTGGTGTACAAGTCTAACTATACTAAAGGTACAAAGTCTAACTAATACTAAGGGGCTAAAGTATGCAACATTTTTTGAATAACATAACATATAAAATGTACTGCCAATACAACGTGTTCTCGTTTTCGAGTTGCACTCCAATATATTGTCCTCGCAACTATGTATCCGCGGCACACCACGGAAAGGGGAGTATAGTCAATGATAGAATGCATGGAGAAAGAACATTGAATGGGAAAGGGAAGAGATAAGAGAAACAACGGGAAATGTAGAGGGAAAAGATGGAAATTGAGTGGGGGAAATCAGCGGGTAGCACAAAGGTCAGCACAGTCAAGGATGGGGGAGGAAGAGGCTTGCATAAGAGCCTTTACACTGCTGCACGGAGCAGCATCTGTATTCAAATAGGACGGGGAGTTAGTCATATTCTTTGGTTCGCTAAAGTCACGTAGGTAAAAACTTACCACAGTGAATTTGGCTGTAACGTTTCCAACTGAAGACGGAAGCTTGTGTTGCCTCCGAAACGTCGTGATTTAATTTAGTTGTTTTTTTCATTTATTTATTTTTTACCTACGTGACTTTACCGAAAAAACCAAAGAGTATGAATCCTTGCAGTCACGAAAACTTCAAATCTAGGATGGGGAGAGGTCAGGAATTCAAAGTGGGCCTGGACACACAGAGGTCACGTGATGTACCGGAGGCTTGAGCTGATTTAGATAAGGTGGAAAGATATGTGTCCACCAGTCCACACAGTAAATGAATGACAGAACACACGTAAGTGACAAGGTAACTCTTCATGGAATCTGCTTTGGCCTTGGAAACATTGATTATGCTGCGTTGTAGAAAGACTGCCGAAATGTTTGTGTCCAATTCAAATATGTTTTAAGGTAATTTAACAAGAAATTCAGACTACTTATTGTCAGTGCAGGTCACTGATTTATGTATATTCCCTCAATCTGGATATGGCTAAACGTTTAAAAATTTGATTGGAATATGGAAATTATTTACGTACATGGAAACTTTACAACTTTGTTTTATAGACATCATTAAATGTGGCGATTCTTATCATTATATCGAAATAAATCCGCATGAGGATTGTTGAATTTAAAGAATGTAATTATATCAATCCTTGCCTAAATAGCAATAATTTGAGTAGTGACATCTCACCGTTCCTGATTAATGGCAAAGTAAGGTCATCTTAATGCAAGACCTAACAGCATGTGTCTCCATTTTGCAGAACTTAAAAGAGTATTTAGGCCAGTAGATCTGATGTTGGTCGCTTGGAGTGAGTGAATCTGTAATGTTTGTTTGTTTGTCAATTTCAGGCAACTGCTAACACTGCTTTCATGTTCATGTCCATCCAACACAACATCACAACCCAAGATGAAGGTTGGTCACATGTTCTTCTTAATTGTACCCGAGTTAGCGCCATGGTAGTTCCTGGTGTTTTTCGGAGTTAATCAATACCTCGTGCAATAATCTTGTGAATGTGTATCGATTTACAAGCATTTCGTACATGTCTAGTAGTGTGGTACTACATCATGGGACCTCCTTTGCCAGTAACACAATATGATAATAGGTTTTCCCCTTTTTTTCTGGCAACAAAACAGGTGTTAAGATGTTAAAACACCAAACTGAAACCTTTTACAATGAATCATGTCTGCATTAACCACAATACTTGTGGTCAGAATGCAAAAAAAAACATACTCTGATAATATATGCATTGTCTTTGAAAATGATTGGTCCACACCAGAGACAGTTTTCTTTTGAGCCTCGTTTTAAACAGTGCTAGACCAGCGGACGCCTTTTGGAATTTTGACCCACAAGTATTGTTGTTAATGCAGACATGATTCCTTGTAAAAGGTTTCAGTTTGGTGTTTTAACAACTTAACACATATTTTGTTGGCAGAAAAAAGGGGGAAAACCTATTATCAGTGTGGTACTAATTAACTACGTAACTGGTTTTTTTTAATCACTAAAGTCAACAACTTAAAGGCGAAATAAAGGTAAGATTCCAAGCTGACTTTATGTAATGTCTAAATCGTATACGTGCCTCATTCAGTGAATTTGAAAATAATGGCATGTGCTTAGAATTCAGTTTTCTGACAATTGCGATTGTTTAATCTACCAATACAGGCTCCAAAATGTCTCAATTTTCTTGTTTTTTTTTGCAGATGGAAGTGGAGAGCCAAGCAGTGTTTACCAGTATGGAAAGAAAGACTTTGCCACAATTTTCTTTTACATTATTGTGGGTATTGTTATCCACGGTACAGTTCAAGAGTATATTCTGGATGTAAGTTACCACAAACATGTCGCAAACCTACATTCTTGTTCGTGATTATAATTTGCTTATTAAAAGGAAAAAAAAAACATCACCAGCCATGATGAACCCACTGCTGGATGATGCCTCTCCAAACCGTTGCCATCCCTTACGCTGATTGATGATCCCATCACTCCGTCTTCATGTTGGACCGCCCTTCTTTGGCTGCCACTTAGTTGTTATTCATGCTCATCGGTCATAATGCTTTCTAGAATGAAAATGACAAAGTTGTAATTCATAAGTATGAACAAACAATAAATGAGCAAAATAAAATCCAATATACAGTTATGACGGATAATTCAGAACAAAAGTGACATGCAACAAGTTTAATTGGTTTCCCCCCCCGCACCTCCGATTAGTGTGGTTGGCTACATATATTGTGAAAGAAGTTTAAGATACATACGTACATAAACAATTGAAAATGTGTCAGAAAGACACAACAGAAAAGCACATCGAAGTTCGTACATTGTGGGAAGACGGAGGCTTGTGTTGCCTCCGAAACGTCGTGATTTTTATTTTATTTAACTTTTATTAATTGTAATTTTTTACCTACGTTACTTTACCGAAAAAACCCAAGAATATGTTGGAAGGTGGTCCGAGATATGAATGAGGACATTAAGAGGTGACCGAGAGTAGGTTGGGAAGGCTTTTGGGAAAGTGAACTTAATGAAGAAAAACAGTATGCCAATGTGCTTAAATAAAGTTTGCAACTATTTTATGTCACCTGCTATGACATGGATCAGAAACATGGACACTGACAAAGAAACTGGAACAAAAATTTAAAAAGTGCACAAAGAAGGCTGGAGAGAGGTACATGCTGAGAGGCACGAAGAGGAACACATGGCGTAGAGAAAATGAGAAATTAAAAAACATCTTGTCTGCTGAGAATATTAAGCGGGCTTGGTCAGGACACGTCACTCGAAAGGATGATGGTCGGTGGTCAGAAACCAACAAGGAGGGAATATCCTTTAGAGGGCGTCTTACCGTGAAGATGGAGTGATGGAACGAGTTTGTGTGTTGAAGCTCTATGGAGCGTTGCATCAGAAAACCATGAAAGATGGTGATGACGTGGGGAGACCTCGAGTGGATACGTCATAGCTGATGATCATGATAACAAATGAAAATTTTAATTGTAAAAGAACACGTTACTTTTGAATGATGAGTGCCGTTGTTATAACGACTGATGTGTGTATGTATGTGTTGGTAGAAGCTGCACCGTCGCCTGCACTTGTCCAAGATGAAGCACAGCAAGTACAACGAGTCGGGGCAGCTCTCCTTCTTCTCCTTGATATTTTCCTTCTGGGGGCTTTACATCATCATTGTGGTAAAATGCAATATTCAGTATTTTGAGTCTCTATTTCCAACTGAGCTAGCAATACGGTATAATGAATGGCACACCTTCGGTCAGTAAAATCTTACAAGTTGGTGAGACGGGCGAGAAGGAAACCATCTTGCCACGTAGGTTTCCGCAGTTGCTTGTAATGCACGCGAAGTCTTCCAGGTTAGGCGACACTTTGAGCATTTCTTCTCTCAAGCTCTGCAGGGGTTTGCAGGCATTCAAGTTATGCGTCTCACCTGTTCTCCACTCTTATATGTTGCCTGGATTGTCCAGATGACAGTAAAACCTCGTTATTTCAGTATTTGATAATTCGTACATTGGCACGGCTGTGCTTTCGGCATATATACAGTATTATTAATTTGCCGTGAGGCGAATTGCCGTACGGAATGGTCCAATTTCGGCATACACGTGGAGCGACGCCGTACGCCGCGACGAAAACAACGATTCAGTCTGGTGGCGGCGTGCGTGGCGAGCTTTGGTGCAGACCCGTTGCTTTGGACCTTACCTTGCTTATGCACTCTGTGCAAGCCAACCCTCTCAGAAATGTCGTCTACACCTACCTCAAGAAGTAATAGAAAGGGACTGGACTGTAAATCCCTTCGTCTGCGAGACAAATCTAAAGTTTTGGTTAGAATTGATGCAGGTGTGTCAATGCGTATAGTTTGGAAAACAAATGTGGAAAAATAAAATATTTCGGCACGAGGCACTGGGGAGTGCCATTGTACATTTTTCGGAATACTGGACAATTTGGCAAGGCCAGAGCTCCATATGTGTCCAATTTATAAGGGTTTACTGTATCATGTTAGACCTCAGAACTGCTGTGATTGGATACTGACTGACTGGATGCTCTCATCTGATCAGAATCGAGGGGAGGGGGGCAGAGTGACCAGCCAATGCCAGAAGTTGCCCCGCAGTAATGCATGGTGAAAGCTTCAGAAAATAAATGCTCAACACTTAGCCCATACTGGAAGTGTGTAATAAAAATACTGCACACACTGTAAACATTCAAAGTAACTTGGTTGACTTGCATGCATGTTTGTGGTTACATGGGCACAAGCCAGGTTCATCTGCAACCCAGATAATCCACCCACAGATAAATGAGACTCAACTGTAACTGTTTTGAATGCATTATATTTCTGCATATTTGCTTTTCAGGAAGAATATGCTACACAGCTGTCAAGACTTTGGGAAGGATTTCCACACACTACGATGTCGTGAGTTTGTCTGCAAACTATGGGAATGGAAGACATTTGATATTTTATCGTATAAACGTTTGTGTGATTGTGCATTGTTCATTTGTCTTACATCAAAATTACATGTAAAGTACAGCATTGATTCTTTGAGTGTATTTTTTTCATTTGTTTTTGTCTTTGTAGTTGCTATGTGAAGTTTTACTACATTTTTCAGCTGGCTTACTGGGTTCATGCATTGCCTGAGCTCTACTTTCAAAAAATAAAAAAAGTAAGTTTTTTGTAAGGAAGCCATTTTTTTTTTCATTTTGTTGATTTCTCCATGATGTAGGAGGCATCCTCCATTACATTCTAATGTCATTACGTAATTGTATATTCATTCCATATGCTGCGTATTATAACAGTTTATGTTTTGCAGGAAGAAATTTCAAAACAACTTCAACACATCAGCCTTTACATAATGCATATTGCTGCAGCATATCTACTTAAGTAAGTTGGAACAACACATAGCTTTAAATAAGTTGTGCCATTTTGAAATAAAATGTAATACAATTCATAATGTTAACAATTTCTGGTGACAAAATGGCCTTGAAGTCTTCATTCCTTTTAACGGAGGAATGGACGACATCAACTCTGCTTCTGGACAAACAATTGATCGGATAACAAATCCATGCTCTAATTAATCCGGGTTCCCAGTATTGAGTTGATTGTCTCAACCTAGTCACCAGAGATAAGACAAAATTAATCGCATTAAATTTCTGCACCTATTTTGTTGTAAATATCAGTTCTAAGAATTAAAAAATATTGGTTTGATTGTCACGTGATGAACATTGCTCTCAGTTGCATAGCGGATGGGAAAGTACTTTTCCTTAGACAGATCTGAACACATCTTGGGCATGTAAGATGTGAATTGATTGTTGATCTCATGACATTATGCTGATAGCTGAATTGCATACAAATTGGGGGGAAATAATGAGAAAAAACACCACGTTAAAATTATTGAGTCGATTGGTTTAAAATTATTCTGAGGAAAAGTATAATTCATGCAAGATATGTTCATGTGTGCTGTCTTGCACTCTGGATTCTCTTCTCAGTCTCACACGGCTTGGGATGTTGCTCATGGTCTTGCATTATATGGTGGAATTTGTTTTTCACATCTCCCGGATTTTTTACTTCATCGATGAAAACTACCAGAAAGGGTGAGTCGTGGTGGTGTTTTTGTATGTATGTATGTTGAACATCTTTCGCTCCATACATAGCCAATCGTGCTATTCAGAGGTGCAAATGTGCTTGATTGCACCTTTGCATTTGTCACAGTGCCAGAGATCATTTGTTATCTTGAGTAAAAACAATGTTTAATTGTGTTGAGCACAACTCTTTGCGGGTTGCTGCAGGCTTAGAAATCGTTGGCATAGTTGGCGTTGCATTTTTCTGGTAAACATCGTTGCTTGAGCGACACCTTTGGTTTTGCAGGTTCCGGGTGTGGGCAGTGCTATTTGGGCTGTCGCGTCTCATCACACTGACACTGTCCGTCCTCACTATTGGCTTTGGCCTGGCACGCTCCGAAAACCAGACGTTGGATGTGGCTGCTGGAAACTTCAACACTCTCCTGATAAGGCAAGAGATGCTTTAATGTGACTTGATTTACATTCATTATTTTTGCATTATCTAACGAACAAAAAACTTCCTGCAACTCGAATCGAATGTATCATTTCTGCCACTAAAGGGGGACCCTTACATTACTGGAAATGTGAATATAGATTCCTGGTAATTTGGATGAGCGAAATCATTAAACGTGTAACCTGTTGTTTTCCAGGATTTGTTTGTTGGCACTGATCTGCCTCACACAAGCCTGGATGATGTGGACATTTATTAAATTTCAGCTGAGGCAGTGGAGAGAATACAAGATGTCAATTTCAAACAAGAAGAAACAAGCTACACTTAAACTCAAGAAAGACTCAGGTTAGTTTCCTAGAAATGTGGCTATTAGTGATAGTAATTCACACCCAATTGCTATGTAGCCAAATTCGACTGTTGACCTCTATCAAAAGACAAAATAGATGAGCAGAAAATTTGTGTCTTTCATATATATCTACTTCTCCACGTAAAAAATAAATTATCATTTATGCAATCAATGCTGCTGGGGTGATTCAGTACAAGTGTAATGACGATTTGACACACTTTATTGAAGACACGTTCATTTGACATCAGGTAGAGATCCCCACTGCAACAGCCCCAAGTCTCCCGCGCATCTCCCCCTTATACACCAACACGAGGCCACGCCCCCCTTCTAGATCATTCTCGCTGACTCTGGATGCTCCCTCTACCAGCAGACTCCACCGTCCTCTTCCATCACCTGACCACGCTCCCTTCTCGAACATTCCCGTAGCCACCAGTCCCTTCGCACTTTTATTTTTATTACCAAAAGAACCGAGAATAAGTCTACATTATAGACTGCCAGTACACTGGCTAAGGTTAAGAACCAGGCTACAGTCCACATTATAGACTGCCAGTACACTCACCTAGCTTAATAGCCATTGCCACAGTATACATTATAGACTGCTAGTACACTCACCAAACTTAATAACCAGGCTACAGTTTATATTATAGACTGCCAGTACACTCACTCCGATTAAGAACCAGGCTACTGTTACATTCGTTTTTTTTGTTTTTAATTATTTTATTTTATTTTTATTATTTTTCTTCACTTCATTTTTTATTATTATTTTCCTATCTACATGACTTTACCGACAGAACCAAATAATATGATACCCCTGTCATTACCTCCCGTGGCCACTAGTGCACTCGTATTGTCGGCTGTCCTCCCTGTCATTACCTCCCGTGGCCACTAGTCCCCTCAGCGCATGCAGGCTCTGAACCATGTCTCGCCAGCAGAGCCAGGTCTGTTCGATTCATCACTGGTGAACTGTCAGATGTCATCAGCCAGAACCCTCTTTAAGTTACACACAAATATTATACAATACACCACGAAAAATAATTGTAAGCGTCGTGGTGGAGAATGTAAGTATCATAAAGATTTCTGGAACATGTTTATGTAAATAAATGTACAGTACAATCCATAAACTTGATTTGAAGCTTTCGTGGCTGCAGGAATTACTCTTTGGTTCTTTCGGTAACGTAACGTAGAAAGAAATTAAATTAAATAATAAAGTACGACGTTTCGATTGCAACACAAGCAACGGTCATCAGGTAGAACTAAATTTGAGAGAGAGACAAAACACAGACATGGAGACACACAGAGAGACACACAGAGAGACACACAAGCAGAGAGAGACAACACAGACACACAGAGACCCAATGCCTCTGTGTTGAGACCTTAAATAGAGAGAGAGGGAGAGGTGGGTCTGCAGGGGCAGCTGTTGGAGCAGAGAAATTAGCATGTCAATGAATCCACCCCGAAGCGACCGAGGGAAAGAAGATGGAATGGCCCGATGAGAGCCTGGTAAATTTTAGAGAGAGAAATAGTTTGAGAAAACAAAATTTAGCAAATCTTTTGGAAATGTAATGAAATGCAACACAGAGAGTCAGGTAACACACAGTTAACGCATAGCCTGGTAAATTACGATCTCCAAAGATTGCTAAAATTAGAAGTTAAGTGTGAAATTTGACAAACGGAGACACACAGAGAGATGTGTGGAAATCCATCTATGAGAGCCTGGTAAATTTTATAGAGAGAGAAATAGGCCGTTTTAGAAAACAAACTTTTGAACCACCTCTATGGGGAGGATATAAGTTGTTTTCTCTCTCTCTGTGTCTCTGTTTGTCAAATTTCACATTTAACTTCAAATTTAGCAATTTTTGGAGATCGTACTCAACCAGGCTATGCGTTTAACTGTGTTAGCCGACTCTCTGTGTTGCATTGCCTTACATTTCCAAGAAATATTCCAAGTTTGTTTTCTCAAACGGCTTATTTCTCTCTCTAAAATTTACCAGGCTCTCTGATGCCATCTGTAAAGGATCTCCCATTAACATGCTCATCTCTCACATTAACATAGGCACTTCCATGAACATGCTAATCTCTTACATTAACATAGCCACCTTCGCGCCCTCGTCATGGAGGCCGCTCTCCAATCTCACATTAACATGCTAATTTCTCACATTAACATGCTAATTTCTCACATTAACATGCTAATTTCTCACATTAACATCACTAGCCCCACCCACTTCGTTTATGACCCTAGGACTAAACCCTCTATAACAGTCTGCATTCAGCAGTTTTCCTCCTGATGACGATCGCGTGTGTTGTGATCGAAACGTCGTAGTTTTTTGTTATTTTCCTTGAACCATCTACGTGACTTTACCGAAAGACCCAAATAATATTAATTCCTGCAGTCACGAAAGTTTTAAGTCAAGATTTGACCATACTTCACCACGCTGGTCAATAGGGGTTTGCGAAGGTGGTGTGTGGGAGTGCAGAACAAGAGATGATTTTGTTGCACTGCCCTCTACTGCCCTCTACTGCACACAACATCGATTGTATTTTGAAAACTAAAAAACATCCGTAACTAATGCTGCCTTAAAAGAAAATTATTTTATAGTCATACTCGTGCTATGAAACGAAACGTCACCTATTTTGCCCCTTTAAGGCAAATTTGCACCTCCGATTAGTACGGTGTGAACGAAGTTCAACATACGTACACATTGACGATTGCGAGTCGTTATGTTAATCTTGCTTCTGCACCACTGCCAAAGCAACAGCATCACAACTGCTTTCTGTGTTTAGTTCGTTGTCCTTTCCCTGCACTTACAATTATCACGGTTGCTACGTACGGTGTGAATGAAGTTCAACATACACACATGTAAGTTTGTTGTATTTTGAGGAGTGATGGTCACCCATTCAAGCACTATCCAGGCTCAGCTCCACGTCGCCTCTGACATCGAGCACATTCTGGTTGACTTGAAGATTGACATTCGTGTAAATACTTAGACATATTGAACACCATTTTTTTTGTAACATTTGAAATGCTCTCTTACAGCGTACGAAAACGGCATTGTGAAAATCACCACAGGACCATCAGCCAACGGCAAGAAAAGAAAGAGTTCGTAAACTGTGACCAAGACCCCCTTATGTACAGAGGATGCCTTTATTTTTTTCAACACGGATGTGCCCTTAACTTGCTTTCAATTTAGTGCCAGTAGTTGATTCGGTTTCGCAGTGTTACTTGTAAAGCGTTGAACATGCGTATTATCTTTCCCACAAAACAATACTCTTTCCTCAATCCCATTCAAAACTAAGGTTTGTCAATGATCAAACACAAATACAGTATTTACATTGCACCTTTTTTTTACAAAATGTTTATGCGTACCAAAGGAAGCGAACTGTTAAAACCAAAAAGTTGGTTTGACCGCACATTTTTTTTTTATATTTTGTGGCATAAAATGGCATCACTTCTTTCTTTCGTACGTACGTACAGCTGACGTAGATGCCGGGCAATAACTTCAATTTCACATTTAGGTGGTCAAGCCAGATAACTGCGTCAGGACGAGCGGAGTGTATCGCTGCAATGTCTATGGTATCACTGAATTCATAGCAGTTACTGGCACTAAATATGCGACTTTGAAAGCAGTGAACTCATGAGTGTTTCTGTGCAGTACCTAATCGAACCTCTAAAAGCATCAAGATGGCATCCAGAGTTCTCCGTGTTCATTTTCGATCCTGCACTACCCCACTAATTGTTTGATTGGACAATCTCCACTTTGCTGTGAAACACTTCTAAGTGAGCGGAATAAAGTTAACGAGTTGCGTGCATATGCAAGTATTAGAAGACAATAAGTAGACCCCCCCCCCCCTCACATTAACTGCACAACGTCAGTCAGATCATTGTTTTGTTTGTGCATGGGCACTTCCAAATATTGGGTAATGCAATGCCTTTTTTTCCTTTTGGAACATTAGTAGCATTGGTAATGGGAGCACAGTGGAAAATGCAGTATTAATGTTAAAGCATAAAAACGTAATAGTTATATACACATGGAATGCATTAACTTGCATATTTTTGTAATGCTTGTCATTTGAATTCACTCTTTTCCCAGTTTGTACATGGCGTAATACCAAAAACTATTTAAAAATGTGTTGCACGAACCTTCATATACAACTGATATTGTGTAATAGCTTCTTAAACACCTACATACCATGTTGGGCTTTTTGATGGATGCAAAATGTGTTAAAGTGAAAAGAAAGTTCAGCTTGATGACCTTATTCAGCCATATTGGTTGGTCATGGCATATCTCAAGGCCGTAGAGCCATTTTTGAACAAAGGGAATTCTTAAGACTGCTGCCTTAAGTGTAGTTTTTGTTAATATTTGGGACCGTACTCTGAATCGAGGTCTGTGTTTCTTTGCCTGATGCTGAATAGCATACATTAATATGTAGACAATGGTTTGCATATTGCATTAAATTCCCAGTGGTTAATTTACTACCATGAGCCCATTATTTGAATTCTTCTTTAAATGTAAATTCTAATGACAATTTAAAAAGCAACCAATCGAAAAGCATTAAGCCACGTACAATTACAGAAACTTCGGCAATACCCCCATTTTCAAATGTGGCAGACCGTTTTCGTGTTCGTAAAATTGTTGTGATCTGTTATCTTTGTGGTATGCGTTAGAAGCATGTAAAAGCATTTTGTGGCTTTGTATTTAGTTTTCCTGTGGTTGTATGTCTTTGTATCGGTGGTTGCCGTTACCTGGACCCTGACTTGTCAGTGGTTTTTTTTGCACCAGAAAATGCTTCGTTAACCTGCGCATAAGTGGTCGCACAGTTTCTGACTGTGATTAGTGATGCTTACACAACATGTACTTTGTATTTGCGAATTTGTACATACAATTGGTTTCATGTGAATATGTGGCAACAATCAAATCGTTTTAGAGTCGATTTAACACTCATTCAGCTAGCAGGCAGATATGTTATAACATTTCGAGTCATATTTCAGACAAGGTGGTTATGTTCTTTCAAATTTGACGTCAGTCTTGCCACTCAGCTACAGTATTTCAGGGGAATACTGTGACGCATCAATCCCACCGGCAAAACTTAAGAAGCGTCAAACCGTAAGTACATGTTTATATGGAATATAGGGTGACAATATATGCTTTATGTTTCGATATTTTTCTAGTTAAAGTTTGTAGCATATTGCAAAGGTAAGCAATATGGTAACAAGAACACCAAAACGTCTATTAGAAATAGGAGTGCCTTGTAAGTCACTTTTTGCAATCCATAATTTTTTGGGAGTTTTTGTATTCGGGAGGTCATTAACGTCATGGATAATTATAACCTACTAGCGGTAAGTACCCGGCGTTGCCCGGACGAAAGAGACAGACACACACATCGACCTACACACAGACATTGACCTACACACAGACATTGACCTACACACACAGACATTGACCCACACACAAAGACATCGACTTATACATGGCCTTGCACACACAGACATCGACTTTAGATACACAAATCGACGTGCACACATACAGCGACTCACACATACGTAAACTCTCACATCGACCAAAGCACACTATGGACTTGCACACACACATCGACTAAGACACACACACATCGACTAAGACACACACACATGGACTTACACACATGGAGCCATGCACACACATCGACTCGCACACACATCGACTCGCACACACATCGACTCGCACAGAAATGGACTTTAGATTCACACATGGAGTTACACACACATGGAGTTACGCATATCGACACACACACATCGACTTGCACACACACATATGGACTTACACATCGACTTGCACACACACATAGACTATCACACACATGAAGACTCGCATTCTGCTGTGATGCGTCATTCTTACTGTCGGACAAGCTATTCTTATGAAAGGCTTATCGTTCTTTTCCAAACTCTACATGATTTGTGCACATTCACATTTCTGTGTGCATTTGACTTGTTGAATCGGGGCCTTGTTTTAATGGCATTTTATTCAGCCTTAAAACACATTTTGAAGTAAACTAATCCATTATTGCGCTTAACTTTCCAGAACTGTTTACCGCTTGCTTACATTTTTAGAATAAAATATTCTTTCAGATGTTTACTTTAAAAAGTATATATTTTTATGGTAAACAGTTATACTACACCTAACATTTCTATATTTTGCTTTTTTATACCGTTTATAAAACAATTTCCAAAGGTTATGTACAGAACCATTGACAATATAAGGCAACTCAAATGTAATGGAGATTATTGTTTGACAGAATGATGAAAATGTTTTCAATGTTATTTTTACATAGTTGCAATAAATGTGATGAAATCAGAGCTTAGTTAAACATGCTACCAAAACGCATTACTGTATTCCTGATCTACATTTTAGCAGTACTTTGCCAGCAACCACCAGAAGTGTGCTAAACAGGTTTTCCCAGTTGTAAGAATTTACCGCTAAAAAAAAATCAACCAACGATAGAAAAAGATCACCCAGTGGAAAAACCAGTTTACCATCGGCGACTGTGACTGCCGGTAAATGCTGCCAGGAGCAGTGACCACCATTCTCTACCCAGATCCGGATGCATGTGTTCTCTGTAGGGTCACCTGGTTATCCCACTCCCAGGGGTTGGCAATCTGCAGCTCTGGAACCACCCGCGGCTCTAATGACTGATTCGTGTCGTTATTCGCATGCATTTACTGCTCGTGGAAAATATAGAAGTTGTATTTGTTTTTTACAGAATGCCAAAGAAAATGGCTTTTGTTGTTTTGGTTGCCTACCCCTGGGCTATCCTGTGCACAGACAAAAATGGCGTCAAGTTGACCAAGGCGCCTGGCCCAGGTGGCTTTTAGAGGCTTATGATTAGTAAAATGTCGCTAATGCTATCTGCACACAAACTATTTGTTTGGCCTAGAGAATATGCAAATGAATACACGAGATGTTTGGGGAAACTTTTGGGATTGAATGTAAAGTTTTTTTTATAACGTTTAAGAATGAATGATTCCTTTAGAATGACAAATTTTGAGTATCATAAATCTAAGGTGCCTTAAAGAGTTGCTTTCAAAATGTAAAGATTCCAACATTGATTCTACCTCATTAAACCAGGGGCTGTTTTGTCAAAATGTAAGTACAGTACTGTGATTTTGTAGCCATCCCTGTTTATGCTATCGTTCCTCGTGGCCTTCGCTTGAATGCCATTTTAGAAAGTCTTTATTTTCCACACCGAGAGATGCCAGCTTGCTTACATTTTTTCTGAAGAAAATTAGTTCCTATTAAACAGTCATTTTGACAAATCTACAGGAAAGTTAACTTCCATCCATGCATCCAAATCCAACTCGAGTACAGTATTTTTGGGAGGTGTGAACTTTGTGTTGTCATGTCAAATTATTATTTGCTTATACTTGCTTATATTTGCTTGCTGTAAACTTTTCCACATTGTATCTCTCGTCGAAGCTTTTTAAGAATTTCCAGATACAGTAATTTAATACCATTTTCACTATTGACAAGATTGGAAATAAACGTTTTCAATTGTATATTGCAATGTTTTTTTTCTCCATTGGCAAGTGGTACATTGAAACGGTGTTCCAGGGCAAGCAATAAACTTACTTTCCAAATGAAAGTAACATTTTAGGCATATACTCACATGGAATACTGCAATACATGGCCAACATCTCACTTTTTGCATTTCCATTGACTGCCAACTTTTGCATTTCATTAGATCATAGGCCCAGACCAGTCATCAATATCATACATCTCTGCCATGTTCTTAGTTTCATATAAAAATCCGTATAAAGTGACGCTTTCTCTGGAATTGTACTGGCCACGTGAATTTAAGTTGTGCAAAATAAACATTTTA
Source organism: Lethenteron reissneri (assembly GCF_015708825.2). Classification (NCBI taxonomy): domain Eukaryota; kingdom Metazoa; phylum Chordata; class Hyperoartia; order Petromyzontiformes; family Petromyzontidae; genus Lethenteron; species Lethenteron reissneri. The sequence goes on along the minus strand of NC_083820.1, from coordinate 10,209,129 downwards.
AGTCAGACGTAATGCCGCCACTCGTTTAAAAAAAGTCATCGACTACGGTAATTCACTTAATGGTTATGAAAAAAAATACAAGTGTATTGAGTATTGCCATCTCGACTGGTAATTTCTTTAAAGGCTCTACTGACGTGATGACTATCACGGTCACGGGGACGACTGACACAGCGACTGCATAGGCCAGGCATGTCCAAATGTTATCTGACTTAATGAAAGGCAGAATTGCGTTTGTAGAGTTGTTCGTCTGCCTGAGTGGCTTATATTTGGTTACATTGTCATTTGAAGAATAAAGGTAATTGTGACAATGAAAATTGTTTTATAACAGTGTGTATTTCCACGTAACTTTTATGGTTAAAACAATGTCAGAAGGAACTATTGGCCCCCGGGCATCTTCACTTTAGTCAAATGTGGCCCTCTTTGCAAAAAGTTTGGACACCCCTGGCGTAGGCGTTCATTGTTGTGCTGTACCGGAGGTCTCCGCAGTTTTAGGGTTGCACTGTGATTCATATATATGTGTTTTTGTTTGCATTTGACTGCAAGTATTGTGGTTAATGCAGACATGAATCCTTGTAAAAAGGTTTCAGTTTTTTGCCAGAAAAAAAGGGGGAAAACCCTATTATTATATTTTGTTACTGGCAAAGGAGGTCTAATGATGAAGGGAGATTATTCAGGAAACTAGCACGTGGCAACCCCCCCCCCCCCCAAAGGGTCGGCCATCACGCGGAAAAGTATTTGAAGATCTCTTAATATTGTATCGATGATTCTCGGAATGGCCATTGTGAATTGCTCGGAGCCTGCCGCCTGCTGGGCAGTGTCCGCACTGATCTCAGGATGTCTCCCTTACAACTTCCGCTTGATGTTTACAAACGCAGAGGACGAGTTTGGGGAGTGGGTGGACGCGTAAAAGACTGAACTTGTTCCTTTCAAAACAACCCACGCGGCAGCAAAAAAAAAACAAAGTCGTTCTTCTTGCAACACCACAACCAACCTCCGAGCTGTGGTTGATGTGAGAAAACTAGGAGACATTTACCACCGCAGGAGACGGCCACGTGTCATCATTAATTCAGGTCGGGTGCTCGTCCATGAACCAGAACATGTCCACGGTTGCATGGCGGAGACCCGGCAGCTCTAGTGGAGGGGGTTGGTAGTAGTAGTTGGTGGTGGTGGTTGTTGTTGTTGTTGGCCCCCGTCCCATAGGGGGAGGAGGGCTCGCACAGTGCCCATTATTGGCTACTGCAGCTTGCTGCCTTTGGGCGGAGCGAAGTGGAGGAGGAGGAGCGAAGTGGAGGGGGAGGAGCGAAGTGGAGGAGGAGGAGCGAGGTGGAGGAGCGAGGTGGGGGAGCGAGGTGGAGGGGGAGGAGCGAGGTGGAGGAGAAGGAGCCAAGTGGAAGAGGAGGAGGAGCCAAGTGGAAGAGGAGGAGGAGCCAAGTGGAAGGGGAGGAGGGGCCAAGTGGAAGAGAAGGAGGAGCCAAGTGGAAGAGAAGGAGGAGCCAAGTGGAAGGGGAGGAGGGGCCAAGTGGAAGAGGAGGAGGAGCGAAGTGGAAGGGGAGGAGGAGCCAAGTGGAAGGGGAGGAGGAGGAGCCAAGTGGAAGGGGAGGAGGAGCCAAGTGGAAGAGGAGGAGGAGCCAAGTGGAGGGGGAGGAGGAGCCAAGTGGAAGGGGAGGAGGAGCCAAGTGGAGGAGGAGCCAAGTGGAAGAGGAGGAGGAGGAGCCAAGTGGAAGAGGAGGAGGAGCCAAGTGGAAGGGGAGGAGAAGCCAAGTGGAAGGGGAGGAGGAGGAGCCAAGTGGAAGAGGAGGAGGAGGCAAGTGGAAGAGGAGGAGGAGCCAAGTGGAAGGGGAGGAGGAGCCAAGTGGAAGAGGAGGAGGAGGCAAGTGGAAGAGGAGGAGGAGCCAGGTGGAAGAGGAGGAGGAGCCAAGTGGAAGGGGAGGAGGAGGCAAGTGGAAGAGGAGGAGGAGGAGGAGCCAAGTGGAAGAGGAGGATGAGCCAAGTGGAAGAGGAGGAGGAGCCAAGTGGAAGAGGAGGAGGCAAGTGGAAGAGGAGGAGGAGCCAAGTGGAAGAGGAGGAGCCAAGTGGAAGAGGAGGAGGAGCCAAGTGGAAGAGGAGGAGAAGCCAAGTGGAAGAGGAGGAGGAGCCAAGTGGAAGAAGAGGAGGAGCCAAGTGGAAGAGGAGGAGGAGCCAAGTGGAGGAGGAGGAGCCAAGTGGAAGAGGAGGAGGAGCCAAGTGGAAGAAGAGGAGGAGGAGCCAAGTGGAAGAGGAGGAGGAGCCAAGTGGAAGAAGAGGAGGAGGAGCCAAGTGGAAGAGGAGGAGGAGCCAAGTGGAAGAAGAGGAGGAGGAGCCAAGTGGAAGAGGAGGAGGAGCCAAGTGGAAGAAGAGGAGGAGGAGCCAAGTGGAAGAGGAGGAGGAGCCAAGTGGAGGGGGAGGAGGCGGAGTCTGCTCTAAGCTCCGCCTTAACCCCCCACTCGTGACCGCGTTGCCAGCTCCACCCCCCCACCACCACCCCCCCACCACCCCCACCACCCCCCCACCACCACCCTGCTCCCTCCATCGTGCGTGCACGAGCACACACGCACGCGTGCCTGCGACCAACCACCATCACCACCACCACCACCATCATCATCAACCACGACCACCACAGAGTTCGTGGTGGAAATCGCGGACTGCTTTAGTGCGGCCAGCCTCAGCCAAGCCAGGTTAGTAACAGGAAGGTGTTTTTAGGGGGGGGTGGTGGTATTGGTGGCCCCCCTATTAAAGGGGGTCCCCTAGCCATCCTGGGACACACACACACACGTGGGGGATGGGACACTACTGATTGACGCCTTCCCCTGCTGTTCCTCCCACTACGATTGCTCCTCCTGCTGGCTTCTTGCTGCGTTCTTGTCGTCGTCGTCGTCTTCTTCATGATGGTCTCCTGTCCCGTGCGAGGCGGTGATGGAGGAGGAGGCTGCTGCTGCTGCTGTTGTTGTTGTTGTTTCGTCTCATCTCGGTCGACGATGAAAAGCTTTTAAAGAGACGGGCACTGCACGGTGTGTATGGTTGTGTTGATTTGCTTGGTGTTTATTGTGAAGTTGGTGTCTGCGATCACCATGATCATCTCGATGATAGTGGCAAACATGGGTCACTTTGGGGAAGATGCACGTGTGGGCCACGGTGGTGGTTGAAGTTGTATGATACACATGTAGTGTTCAATACATATTTAAACGAACGTGTAAACAAACAATACGATAACTTTACAACCATAAAAAGGCGGTAAGCAACTAACAAACAGTAAAAGCGCAGGCTCGCATGAACACAGGACACACAAGTACACAACACGTAACAACAAACAACATTACACAAATATAAGCACAAAAACGACAATCGTACGCGCAGAGATACACAAACAACACATTAGAGATCGTCAATATTTCCACACTGTACCCTACACTTGCCACACTTGGTGAACACAACAAGTAACACACTTTCGTCAAGCATACGAGCATATAGCACCTTTACAAAACATTTAATGTACACGATGTTATTTAACACGAACACACGAAACTGAGCCCTGGCAACGCTCAATAAGCGCAAATCGGCTTCGTTGTTGTAACGATGTGGCCGGACAACTTTAAACAATCGTAAAAAAATAGCAGCAATAACAAAACAATCCCCTACAACAAGCATCACGTAAATATATACTGGATACAATATATGTGTCAACACATGTTGGAACAAACATTCAAATAACAACAACAACAACCACCGCCATTACGTGGCGCTGACGCGTCGTCCCACGGGAGCCCCCGTGCCAGGCTAGGTGCACTTCTATATGATTTGAGTCGCTCTCTCTCACACACACACTACGAAATGCACAGGGACACATTAAACCCACACGTAACAACGTTGATAATAAGTAAACAAATAAAAAGACGAGGACTGTACGCTTCGTCAAAACTACACGGGAGGGGTGGAGGAGGGGACATGGTGCTAGCTGCCCCGTTTGATTGACAATGGTGGTGGTTCATGTTGATGATGATGATGTTATTTAAAAAGGTGCTTTGCCTCCCCTTCTCCCACCATGGCCATTTCTCCATTCGCCGCCTTCCCAGCCCTTGGGCCAAGGCTCACAGAGAGAGAGAGAGGAGTGAGAGAGTGCTTCTTCACTCCCCTCCTCTGGCAGTTTTCCTGACATTTTAAATAAGTTCGCCATTGTGTAACCAAGAAGAAGAATAAGAAGAAGAAGCCCCTCCTCTCTCTCTCTCAGGGTACAACGCCGTCAAAGGCCAGCAACTACATCAGGGGCGTGAAACGATTGTTGAAGTAATCGAGCATGCGCCGTGTAGAGTAACTAACAATTCGTTTGTGCGCTTTAAATCCACGAAATCCGAGAGAAACGACACAAGTCGCGTCTCTCATTGAAGCCCTCTCGTGGCCATATCCGACCTCGATATTGGCCCTCGAGTTCGAGGGGGTCGCGGGCGGCTCTTTTGAGAGGGGACTGATGCTTCGTGACCCGCTGATTTTGTCGAAGGGATCCACAATAAGTATAACCCGTAAAAACAAAGTTTTTCACTATAAATCCTTTATATGCGTGGCGGCTAGAGTCCTCTCGTCCTCTGGCTTGAGATGGCTGCCACCTATGGGTCAGATGATTGTCTGCCAGTATTAAGCAATTGGTAATTAAATATTTAATTGTTTTCCCTAAACAGTGTAAAGTTTTGGAAAAAAAATTTCACGAACATTAATTGTCTCGCACAACGAGTCTGTGTGAAAAATGTCAGCTCGATTGGATCACGGGAAGTGGGTTAAAAAACGACCTAAAGATTTGCACGGTCGTAAGCAAGCAAGCACGCAAGCGAACTTAATATAAAGGATTTAAAAACCACCGTGGTCGTAAGTGGACCCACACACGGTGCATTGTGGCTTTTGAAATATTTGAGAGGGGTGTGGGGGTTGATTTCAATATATGTATACAGAATTGGGAAGAAAATGTCTCTGCTTGTTGTTTTGGTTGTCACCGATCCCCACCTGATCTAGCGCCTGCACATGTTTGCCATCTTTCTGGATAATTGAACATTCATCGATTGCGGTACAGATGATTGATTTCAGGATTCGATTAATAGGATTTTACGGACATAGGCGGTGCGGGGGGGGGACAGGTCTCGTACTTTACTCCATCCAGTTCAAGGCTGTAAAACGAGTTGGAATATATCCACATACGTAATCGATTACGCGACCGATTATTGCCTCGAATTTCCTCGACTTAATCGGATAACACCGAATGGGTTGACAAGGGAAAAGTCCGTTCCTGTGCGTGCCGCTGGACGGGAGGTAAAGGGGTGGGGTTTGGTGACGTCATCAGCAACTTCCGGGTCAAGCTGGACGTGGCTTGTGTGGTGGGGGAGGGTTCCCACCTTCGGGAGGTGCGGGGGGGCCAGAGCTAATTGTCAAAAACAGTTGTCGATTTTACAATATTTATTTTTACTTAAGCTTTCAGTGACTGTAGGAATACATATTCTTTGGGTCTTTCGGTAAAGTCACGTAGATAGGTTCAAAGAAAATAACAAAAAACTACGACGTTAAGATCACAACACAAGCGATCGTCATCAGGAGGCAGACTGTTTGAAAGGTTTAAAATGGGTGTAGGCCAAGGCGTCCTAAACGAAGTGGGCGGAGCTAGTAATGTTAATGTGAGAAATTGGCATGTTAATGTAAGATCGGGTAGCTGCCTCCATGACGAGGGCGCGGAGGTGGCTATGTTAATGTGAGATATTAGCATGTTAATGGCAGATCGCAGAGCAGCAACATCGAGCTTGGCAAGCGAGGTGGCTGTGTTAGTGTGGGAAATGTAACTTGTTAATGTAAAATCAGAGAGCCGAAAATAACAACTAACATAGGAAGGTGGTAGGATGGGAACATCACAGCCAGTTATGACTTAAACTGGTTGAGAACGTCTTTCCAATGATTGCTCAGTTTATACCCATCTTCTCGTTTGAAGTTGTCTGTATATGTGGATAGCTTCATGAATGAATGTTTGTTGATAGCCAGTTGGTTTCAAAAGTACCATCGTCTTAGAGAAATACATTGTGTGTGAGCCCACTGCATTGAAACAATGATCAGCCACGGCCCAGGTATTGGTCCTATCATGTTTTAGATCTGCCTTATGTTCACGAACACGGTCCGAGACATGTCACTTAATTTCTGGCCCTGGTGAGACACTGCCTCACCGACACTTACTTCACCTGGAATGGGACTTTCTACAAACAAGTTGAAGGTACCCCATTGGGCTCTCCCTCATCTCCAGTTGTAGCTAATGTTTTTATGGAGAAAAAAAGAACCATCTGAGGCCCCAATCAAAACCATCACCTTGCCATACATAGCAGGGGTCACCAAAACGATCAAAAAAATCATGAGCAAACACAAGATCCAGGTTCGATTTAGCACAGTACATCAAATTTGTGATCTGATCCCATCTGTGACGGATCTCCCATTAACTTATCTAATCGCTCACATTAACATAGTCACTTCCGTGCCTTCGTCGTGGAGGCCGCTCACCGATCTTATGCTAATTTATCACATTAACATAACTAGCCCCGCCCACTTCGTTTATGACCCTTGGGCGACAACCATTTTAAACCTTTAAAACAGTCTGCCTCAGCAGCTTTCCTCTTTTTTCCTCCTGATGATGATCGCTTGTGTTGTGATCGAAACGTCGTAGTCTTTAGTTATTTTCTTTGAACCTATGTTACTTTACCGAAAGACCCAAAGAATATTTACAATATTTTGTTGATTTCATTGACCAATCGTCACAGATCTGTAAAAAAAAAATCTGCCACCACCTCCTTGTGCTTAAATGCTATCAACATCAACAAAAAATTATCGCTGAGAGGAAAGAAAAAACTTTCAGTTGACTGGCCCTCTGCAGGCAAATTCGAGGTTGAGAGGTTTAAAGACTCAGAAAATTCTATATTTTGATGTGCCTTTCATTCTAAAAGACTGAAGCAACAGCTTTATATCACATGTGGTTTTTAGCAACTACTGTACATTGCTGCACTAGTTCATCACCACCATCATTTTATCAATGTAGGTGAACATTTTTTCACAGTCCTATATTTACTTGCAATCATTTTCATCTTATGCCTAATCTGCATGTCATCTTTTTTTTATTAGGGCACCATCTTGTCTAAATACAGGACGCTAAAACAACGTTCAGCCATTTGCTGATCCACTGCTGGACGAAGGCCTCACCGTGCCGTGACGCGCGTGGAAGTTGTCTGACCATACTTCGCCACGCTTTGTCACCGCAGGTTCGTGAGCGGTTCCGATTATCGCTCGCAGACACTGATAGTAGCCGTGGCTGGGATTCAAACTCAAAACAGCCGTATTACAAAGTGCTGTGCGAAACACTGCACCTCCCACTTCACCCCATTAAGTACAGTACAGAACTCCTCGTATGCATGGTGACATTGCCAATCCTATTATCCGCGATTTTACTATTATCCGCGAGGTGTATCTCGGATGCGTTTTTTTCGAGCGGCAACGGAGGTCATTTAAGCACCACGTGGTTTCACACGAATACTAACATGTGGTGCTTCAGAGACAGGTGTTTGTCTGCATGTATCTGTCTCCATGTACGCAACTGAGACGGAGGATAACACACAGACATGGAGACACAACAACAACAGCCGCCGTTCGTCACCAAGTGGCGGTGACGTCATTGCAGCAACACAGAGACACAACATGGGAGGCAGACACGTGTCTACGTGTGAGAAACAGTTCAGGAGATAGAGACGCACACAGAGATAGATGTACACTGACAGAAAGACGCACACAGACACGGAGAGGCACAAAATGCATGCCCAGGTGTAGGTGCTACAGTGCACAAGTCTTTAAAGTCGTGTACTGTATAGGTGTTGGTGGCTAGCGACGTGTCCTGCCCAAGACCACTTACAGAAAAGGGTAAGTGCTTCCCTGTCCGTCTCCGTGTCTATCTGTATTCATATATTTCCTTGTCTCTGCCTCTGTTTCTCTGTCGCTGCGTTTGTGTCCAATGTTTCTCTCATGTCCTCTAGCTCCATGTCTGTCTCTGTGTCTCTGAGTGTATATTGATGTCTGTGAGCGTCTGTGTTGTCTCGCGATCATAACAAGTGCTGGCATTGCACCTAGTTTGATGTTGGTTATAAAAAAAAGTGGATAACGGTGGGCATTATGAGTAATTTGTAGCTCATCTTCTCCAATCCACAGAAAATATTGCTATAATTAGAAAGACCCCTTCGCTATTCATAATGGGAAAGAACGCAGATAATAGGACGAAATGGGGCCCTACAGTTGCCGTGAATAATACGAGTTGTGGTTAATAGGGCCGTGGATAAGAGGAGTTCCCTTTTAATGTTGTATAATGAGTTCCAGGAACCTTGTGCTTATTGGTTTGGTCTCTTCAAGAGTTTGTTGATGGTGGAACGCATCTGATGATCTAATTCAGTTGTTCTTAACTTTTACTGCAGCCTGCAACCCCTTGGTTCTGGAACAAAGTAGTTGTACTTGCGTGCCCGTGCTTAATTTGTGTTTTCAATGATTTACCTTCTAAAAGAATCCTGCATGGTCTCGCAACCCCAGAAAGGGCATCTCGCGCACCCCAGGTTAAGAACCACTGATCTAATTAGATGCCCAAAAACCAAGGGTGGCACAGTTGGGTATTTTACAATCGGGTTTAATTGTCTTTTATATTAAACCCGATCATCTTGAGATTGGGAGAAATCCGGTTTAGTTGGTTCTAAAAAAAAAAACGATGCCTGCCGCTGAAAAAATCGGGTTTTTTCCACCAATGCCAATAACACAAAACCAAATCGCCACTGCATGAGGTTCCATCTGTATTGCAGACTTGCATCATAACCGCTTATGAATGTTATGATTCTGGTCCTGCGTTTGAGTTGCAAATGCAGCGTCACACTTGTAAAGGAACTACCGTTTTCCCGCATGAACGGAAGAAACGTTCCAAAAATACATTTGAAAAACCAAAATAGCTGTCGTGTTGTAGGTCCATGGCTGTGTGCGTGCACCGGACTTTCCAAATGAGTTTAAAGTTTCATTAATGAGAAAAGTAGAATTTTAAGGGACTTATATGTGGCAATCTTGCATTCTTGCGAAAAAATGTCTCTTATGCGTCCGCGGTGGTGTGGGTGACGAATATCGTAGGCACCATTATCCGAAGAGTTCTTAACGAATGTATTCTCCCTTCATCCGAGGTTAAAAAAAAATTGGGATCATCGCTGATGATAGGAAGTAAATATGGACCACGAATATAACATGCATTTTAGAGGATAATAGTAGCAGGTTATTCGGGTTAACAGATAAGAGGGGTTCTGAGAACTATTTTTGGAGACTTGCATCTACAACGGCGACACATTTGTTGCTTCAACGAGTGGTGAAGCACGGAGAGAGACGTTCACGGGAGGGTGGGGAGTCCCCACAAAGCGTTTGTAATGCTACAAATGAACGTTGGTGGACAATTAATAGGCGCAAGCAAGCGTGGCAGAGCCTCCTCCCCCCCCCCCCGTTTGTTTTAAGTGGTGTGGCGAGTGAGCAGCGGGCACTGGGGAGAGATGCGGAGGGGTGGGAGGGGAGACAAAATGCCAAGTATGTTGTGGGGTGGCAGAGGGAACAGCCTGTGCTGTGGATTTGGTGGCTGGCCAGCAAAGGGATGGGGGTGGTGGTTGGGTAAGGCAGTCGAGGAGGAGGAGGAGCAGAGGGTGGGTGCTGTTTGCCGGCCTGAGCCAGGCCAACTCATAATGATGGCTCATCAACAGCTAATTACTTTGTTGGAGTGTTGGGGGAGGGGGGGGGTTGTGTGGTGCGTGGCAGGGAACACATGTCACATGTAACAACACATGCAGTAATTGTAGTGTGCTCCCGTTTTTGTCCTTCCTACACCTTTTATAAAAAGCCACAGTTTCGCGTTATTTGAATGCATATTTACTGCAAACCTTAATGAGGATTAGCATGACGGGGAAGGGAAACAAAACAGCACCATGACTTTTTGAAAGTAATTGGCATTTTTAATGAAGTTGGCAGGCAAGTGAGCTTAAAAAAAAAACACGCTCACACTTTTATTCCAGCGCGATTTTTTTTGCTTTTATTGTCATTGGTGTTAATTTATGAGCAGGCTACATGTAACTTTTGACGGCTGCCGCCACGGTGTAATGGTTAAGCACACTGGACTTGCAATCCAGAGGTTGCTGATTTGATTTCGACCTCCCCATATGCGGTAGTTGAAGCGAGGGTGCGAGGTTTTTTTTGCTTTCAAAAAATCGCCCACCACCTCTGTCCATCCAAAAAGCAGTCCAGTGTAATTGAGAGCACACACACACACCAACCACCACCACAGTTTATTCGATCAGACAGCAGGTCACGTGTGACGTGAATAATCTCGCCTTTTCCAAGACATCTGATCAGTACGGAAGAGTAGGCTATCATACTCTTTTGAGGGGGGGTGGCGGGTGAGTCTAGTTGTGTGCATCTTTTACCGTCACCTTACACTGAACAGTTTTCACCAACACAGTGTTTGCTTCGTGTATATCCATTGTGTGATATAAGCACGAACTGTAGCATGGAAGCGCCCACGTCCTTAAGGGGGACGAAGACTCGACAAACAGAATACTTGCAACCATGATGACACAAGTACTGTACTCTACAAGCAGATGCCCTGGAACGGACCATACGAGGCATCTCACCAAAAACATTTTTTTTTCCAATGACCGTGGTGGAATGTTTGAATGACGATGGCACAATTGTGCTGGCAGAAAGCATTATTTATAAATTGAGGATCTCGATTTTCTGACTTAGAATGACACTAATTAGTTTGTTTCTGACCGCCCCCACTCCTGCCCCCCCCCCCCCAACCAACATACTCTGTCATAACTTGCACAGGCTCCGTTTATACAGCTTCCAATCTGAGGAAGAACATGTGGAAAAGGAGAGTCATCCGTTACTCTCCGTTACTCCACCAATCGGTGGGCCGCCATCTCCAGGCCGTGTACACCAATGGCTGCGTTAAAATCGCAGTATATCGATGTAAGCATATGACAAGTGCTGTGTATTACCGTACCCTCCAATTTCAGTGGCTGCATCATATCCAGTAGGTGTGTGTGTGTTCCAGATTTGCATAACTTTATTGACACCTTGCACAAGGTGGGGGTGAATTTTTTTTCTGGAGAATCTTATAATCCGGAGGATACGGTAGTTTTCTTTCAAAGTATGTCCACCTTAGATCTGATTCTACAAATATTTTCAAAACAAAAATGTGTAATACAGTGTTTAAAAATACACACATATTTGGGTTTACTGTACTGTTCAAGTTCATTTATTAGGTATAGCCCTGTGAGCCATTCGGCTCTTGAATCGGGTGCAACCGCAACAAACAAAAAACAAAAACATGAACAAGAAAACATCTTAAAGTGACTATGTGCAAACAGAAAATTCAAGAAAAGATAGCAAAATATTGCAGAAAAAGCACCGTACACCAACACTGTGTGCAAAAATCCCAGTGACATGCAAGTCAAACAGCAACAACCACAATACAACTTAGATTAAGGCCATCAGTCTAACTCTGTACTACAACAAACAAACATGGCCAAACCGAAAAACTTTTCGAAAATCACCAAAATAAAGCCATGAAAGCAATGAAACAGTGATCATAGAAACTGTGTCCTCTCTCATTCGTCTGCCTTGGTCAGTCCACTGCTGGATAAAGGCCTCCCTGAACCGCTGCCAACTCTCGCAATACCTGCAGTGTAATAGTACCAATAAATACACCTAGCACTGCACTATACTCTTGCTGTTTAATTTACTTTCGGAGAGATGAAAAGGGGATGCCAACAATTTGCATGAGCGTTAGAATGTACTTAGTTAAGATTAATCTTGAGCTGACCTCATTACTGTCTCGGCTGCTCGATGATCGACACCAGAGCGAGGGGGGCATACGCGCAAATCGTCCTGCTCTGGCTGCTGCTATCTCCACGGCGGCGTTTAATTGCATTCACACGGGACACGAGGCCCTTGACTGCGGCTCGTCTGACCTAGTTACCTGAGGGGCGTAACTTGCTAATTGGAACCTAAATAGCGTCTGAATGTGTGTGCGGTAGCATCACCACTTGAATGGCAGCCAAACATATGGTCCTCTGTGTGACGTGACAAGGTGGCCTTTGCTTTGATAGGATATGGCCGGAGCTTGTAACAGAGACGAACGCTGTCAGATGTTCGCAGCAGTAACTGGAGCTGATGGCAATGGACATATTTCACATCTAAAATGTATGAAGAAATTGTTAAATGGATTACACCTTGGTTCAATGTTTTCAGCAGTGAGCGCTAAGCAGTTGTTGTCACACATGGTTACATATATGGCTGTGTGTGTCTAGTTTCTGAAGTTATTTAATAAGGTTTGGAAGGCAAATGATTAAACTTTTGAAAATAAAACGACAACTTTTTGGGTGGATCTTCTCTCCATTTTGGCAGTCTCTGTGAATATTAAATAAGTTATGGGGCTGCACTCCATTGCAGCTTGTGAGTTTGGCTATCTGTAGTGTCCTTTTTCAGGTGTCCTTATTGCAGCATAATAATTGTATATTCCCTGCCAGATCTCAAAGTGGGCAGTTAAAGGATTGCAACGTCGGGAGTGCCACCTCGATCCTAGGTTGTCAAGGTCACCTTTCGTATTCAATAGTTGCAGTTTTGTCTAAAAGCTTTTAACATTTCATTTATAATTTCTCGACTTTTAAAATAAGACTTTTAAAATAAGACATTATTGCTGTCATGTGAGTTTCAGTTGGTAAAAAAACACGTTTCAAGGTTATCCAAAGGCAGCGTCATACTGATGACATTTTTGTTCATTTCTAAACCCAATTCCTGGTGCATTGGCTAGTGCTGCAGTGTGCTATGAACACAGAGACCTGAGTTTGGTTCCCACCCATAGCTAACTTCAGTGGTGAGTTATAAATGCTCAATTTTTGGGTCACCCCATTCCCAAATCCACACTGGCCAGCATAGTGAAGTATGGTCAAACAACCCCCATGTCCTGGGGCATCTCCCTCCTCACTGTGCCGGGAAAGGTCCTGGCAAGGATTATTCAATATTGCCTTGCCAGGCACGCTGAGGAGGGGCTTGCAGGGCCCCAATATGGTTTTAGAGCAGAGTGGTCCGTCACATTTGGCATATTCTGTCCATATGCTAGACGCATAGGTGTAGGGAATTCCGAAATAACCTACATCTGCTTTATTGACCCGGTCAAGGCCTACGATACCATCAAAGACGGTCACTGCATCGCGCACTTTCAGATGTGCTTCTGCGGCTGTCTGGAATGCTCTTCCTTCCGATATTAGGAAGCCACTGGAGCTATGCACTTTTAAATCTAGATTGAAAACTCATTTCTTTAGAACCACTTTTTGTGTTTAGTGTCTTGTCCTTCCCCCGCACCTCCGATTAGCACAGTTGGCTACGTACGGTGCGAAAGAAGTTCAACATAAATACGTGTCCAATATGGCATGGGGGCGGGAGACTTTCATCCAATGGTAGGTTGACAATGTGCTGTAAATTATGATAATGGGTGAAATGACTGTGGCATTCGGTAATATTACAGAATGTGCTCAACCGCTCAACGGAGCGGTGGAGTACTTTGCCCGGCATACATATGATTGGTGTACAAACCTTCTGAAGGGGAATCTTGGCAGTGTTAGAAAGATCCTGTAAATAAGCAAAGCAGGGCAGTCTTGAGTTCAGGGGGGCGGGGGGTGTATGTGACAATTGAATAGAGTAAATTGTAAAACTTTGAAACGTCCCGGTTTGGCTGCGTTCTTCCTGGTTTCAGAACGGCTGTCCCAGTGTCCTCCAAGCGTTTGTGAAAGTAGGAACGTTGTCCCCGTTTGAAATGTATTTAAAACATTTTTATGCATCTGCTGTGCCAGTGTGGAGTAGATGCTGAACGTGGTGCTGCTGCAGCGTTGCAGAGTGTAAATTCTGCGCGAGGTAGAGTGGGTGTGTGTGGAGAAGCAAGCGCTTGTAACAAAGTCAGCGTTTTTTGTGTTGAACACTGCTTTGTGTGTGCGGTGATAAACATTTATAGTGGTTTCCAAAAATAAGCACAAGTTTTTTTCATAAGGTAAAGGTTCAGCCCTGCAATTGCTTGCTTATGCAACTATTGGCAAAGGGTCAACCCCGAGAGGGAGCTCTGGATAGCCCTTTTAGAGGGTATTTGGCTTCTTTTCTACTGGCCAGACGTGGTGTTGGAAGGGGGTGAGAATACCCACACTTTACCCCACCGCATGCGACTTTGCAGAGAGAGAGAGGCCAGAGTAATTTAAGAAAGTCCGCATTTTTACAAAAATCAACTGCCGCAACGGGAGATCGAGTGGAACAGGCAAACTGTTTACCATTCCACCGCTGGCATCATCCGCTAAGTTATTTATTCCAGAACGTATGGCAAGGGGTTGGGGGTGGGGGGTCTTCAACTTTATCCCCCATTAGTGTTCTTTACATGTGTGAGGTGTCGTCTTCCTGCTTCCGATGTTGTTTGTGCAGTGTAGTTTTGACGGTCAGGATCCTGAAGGGTTGACATGCCCGTCCGCTTGGATGTCCCTCTCGACATCGCTACCAAAACACCACTGTATTATTCACCACGCTGCGTTGAAATCCAATCCATGTCTCCGTTACGTGGACTTTACGGAGCCGCAGAACAGTGTTGTTGATTGTTGGTTTATTTAAACAAGGGTACTCTTTCATTAACTTTGCATTGTTCAACCTTTTGCACTTGATATGTGTAAACAGACTCCCATGTTTTTGAAGACTGTTTTCCGTAATTAATTGTGGTGGCTAAGCTGTAGTCACAGCAGTTTCTCTCGCACGTTATCCATTGCTTACATACTGTACGTATTATTTGGTAAAACAATGCGATTTCTTGAAGCACTCTGAAATGGTAATTGCATATTTAGATTGCGCATAGCCTTATTAAGTACTGTAATTTGTAACAAACATTGCAGGATGGTGCCATGGGGCTTTGCTCTAAGTACCCTGCATACGTATATGTACAGCACTTTTTGTCAACCCACTGCTGGATGAGGACCTCATGCTTTGGGGGGGTCGTAGGGGTTATTTGACCATACTTCAGCGCATGCTCGTCAGTGGCGAAGGCAGGGCGCATCGAAAGTATGGTGTGTGACAATTGATTTTGCTGTTCTGCCCTCTGTTGTCCGCTACGTTACATAGCCCTGCAAGCTCCAGCAACCCATTGTGCATGGTGGTCCACCCGTTCCAAGTACAATCCAAACTCCTTGGGCTTTCGAGATTTGATGAGATTGGGTGCGTTCCGGGTGATAGTCTCAGCAACTACGCATACCAAAATATAAATGTAGATACTGTACTGTCGTGCAAGACTGTAGTCTGTTTACAAAGAAAAAATGTTGATGTGTGTAGTTTTGCGCAATAGTGAAAACGACTGTTTGCTACGCGAAGTCGGTGATTATCCCATCGGCGTACGTGAAAGCAACTGCAGAACTGATACATTCTGTGCTTTAGTGCAATTATTTTTGATGAATCGCTGCAGGGATTGTGATAAGTGCGCGTTAATAGATAGAATCGGGAAGGTACTTGTGCTTTCACGTTGCAATAATAGTGCTTTATGTTTTTGGCACGAACGCCATTGTGTTATGAAACTTGTAAGCGGCGAATTGTTTATTTTCATAGTGACGTGTCATATTTTTCAGAACAGGATATTAAAATTACGCGCAAACACAAACTTAATGCCGTTCTTAATTTTTTAGTATCCTGCTGTAACGTTTTTCCCTTGGTGTGCTGTATCATATTTTCTAGAACAGGATATTAGACTTGTGCTGAAAATACAGATGTAACATTGTACATTATTTTTCATCATTCTGCTGTTCTACAACTGAATGATCTCCAGATCGAGATGGAGCATTCACATAATCTCATATTGGAATGGTCAAACCGTTTTGATTTCCAGTCTAAAATAATGTTCTACCATATCTTATGGACAGTGAAATCTCCGTTTAACACGTAGGCTTTCGCGACCAATATCCATAATAAGGGTTTTTGAGTTAGAGCGCGTAAATAATATAACACATTGTCACTTTATACATTTTGTGTAACATCCCACGTAAATCTAAAAAATCACCATTGACACAAAGTGTTAACTGATCATTTGTTTACATCAATTATTCATTTGGATTATTTTCTGATAAAAATCGCAGTGATATTTTGCTAATTATCTGGGAGTCTCAACCAGAACCCCGAAGAGAAGCTGGCCAGCCCTTTCCTCTGCTAGCCCCGCCTACTTTTACATGACCACGCCCATCTGGTCACAAAGGCTCCGCCCACATCGAGTGCCCTTGAATATTTTTTCGTTCATTGTGGTGTAAATGCTTACCCCGAGCTCTCATACTCTGATGGTGCATTGTCTTTGAGTTGTGCGCCTTTTGGCGTCATCTGGTCCAACACCATGTGAGACTAGGCTCTAAGGTAAGCTGTCTCGGGTGTGGACCAATCAACTTCAAGGACAGTGCACTTTATCAGAGTTATGTTCTTTTGTTTGTATTATGACTGCTGGTATTGCAGTCTATGCAAACATGACTCCTTGTAAAAAGGTGTCAGTTTTGTTGCCAGATAGAAGGGTAAAAAACCAATTATCATATTTTTACTGGCAAATGAGGTTTCCATAGTGTAGATGCTGGCCCCGAGCTCTCATACTCTGATGGTGCATTGTCTTTGAGTTGTGTGCCTTTTGGCGTTATCTGGTCCAACCCATGTGAGACTAGGCTCTAAGGAAAGCTGTCTCGGGTGTGGACCAATCAACTTCAAGGACAGTGCATATCATTATCATAGTTATGTTTTTTGTTTGCATTATGACTGCAGGTATTGTGTTCTATGCAAACATGACTCCTTGTAAAAAAGGTGTCAGTTTTGTTGCCAGATAGAAGGGTAAAAAACCAATTATCATATTTTTACTGGCAAATGAGGTTTCCATAGTGTAGATGCTGGCCCCGAGCTCTCATACTCTGATGGTGCATTGTCTTTGAGTTGTGTGCCTTTTGGCGTTATCTGGTCCAACCCATGTGAGACTAGGCTCTAAGGAAAGCTGTCTCGGGTGTGGACCAATCAACTTCAAGGACAGTGCATATCATTATCATAGTTATGTTTTTTGTTTGCATTCTGACTGCAGGTATTGTGTTCTATGCAAACATGACTCCTTGTAAAAAAAGGTGTCAGTTTAGTTGCCAGATAGAAGGGTAAAAAAACTATTGTCAGATTTTTTTCTTGTTCAGACTTCGGCCCCGCTCACTAATCTAGCAACCTTGCCCACCCTTATTGTCAGCCGAGCATGAGGCCGGAAGAGTTTTCAAACCAGGACAAACTCCTGATTTTCACAAAAGGCATTGGGACACTGAGAGGGCGGGGGGGGAACAGCTTTCCTGAAAGCACCTTGACGACTTTGGCGAAAATCGGACATTTCCTGGCTTTGCAAATCGGCTGACGTTCCGTTACACTTCTGCAACATTGATGCCTCCGAATAGTTCATCTATGAGCAGCGAGCCACACTTCTGGAGGCTTGGGGGGGTTTTGTTGATACCCAGAATGAAGCAACCTGTTTTGGTGTGGCAGGCTCTGGAGGCGTGCCAGATTGCCAGCGCAGCGCTGAGTGTTTTTAATCGGGTAGAGTGTCGTGCGTGACCATGTAAACAGACTTTTAAGTGTATTGCTGCCGTACACTCATGTGAGACTTCTCAAAATTGTAGATAATATCTTCAGACAAGTGATAGTTTAGTGTTATGTGGTGTAGGTGTGCACAGGTGTGTATTACCTGTTTTATTGAATGTACCGGTTATATGTATTATTGTATTTCATTATATATTTTTTTGTTCCGTAACATTGACAATGACAACTGAACCTTATGTCCGATCCCATAAGCCCCCGGCTCTCGCATAAACTGCGTTGCGATGTCATTGTATGTTTGTTGAAGGCGAACGATACGGCAATCTATTCCTCTCGACAAGCTCTACATGATGCACTAATCAAAGTTTCAAAGTTTTGTTTCTTCTGCGCATTTGTCCTCGCCGCTGCGCTTGGACACGACACGACAACAGAACGATCCGCGCCAGGTGGGTCGCGGCGGTTGTGTGCGCGGTGGGACGGAGTCGCCGAAAATAAATATTTTTTTTAACTTACGTTTATTCGGGACCCCCGGGGTCCCCCACCATAAGGTTCAACTACCGTTTAATAAAAATATATCAAAAATTACTCAAAATGGCAAATTCAACAGTCGGTGAAAGGCGCAGCCCTGCAATTCCTTTCTCATGCCGCTGCTGGTGGAAGGCCCACCACGAGAAGGAGCGCCAGAGAGCCCCTTTGGAGGGTATTTGGCCTACCCTTCCTCTTTCATGCTGGCCTCATTTCTTTTAAGAGATTGGATTCTACCCACACTTTACCTCGCAATACACGACCTACTAATGGACTAACAGCGGTGAACGCTTTTTTACTGTTAGGTGGACAGGAAGAGGAGGCGGCGGCAGGGGATTTAATAAACTTCCTCATTGTCTCAACTGTCGCGCCAGGAGAATGCATCGGCGACCTCTGGATTGTGATGTTCACGACGGCAGTCACGGTCCACTTCTAAAGTGTCCTGTGTTAAATCTCCTCGTAATACATAATACCTGCATTCGAACTGTGCCCGTAACGTGTAACGAAGCGTCACGGGGCGCGTTGCTTTTATGTTTTTAGATGTTTGCTTGAGTAAAACATTATCTGTTGTACTTATGCAGCTCAGTGTTGCACTTACTGTAGTGCGATCAAAAAAAAGTTGTCCACAAATATCTCTTTCACAAAGTTACCGCTAAAACAAGCTGTGCCTTTCCGCTCTCCACCGCACCAAGAGGAAAACAGCGGCATTCCATATTTGTGCAAGCATTGTCATAAAGCTTGCACAAAATGAAAGAGGGGGGTTTCTTCGTCCATTTTCTTTCGATGAAATGGCGACTTGGTGCCATTTAAAAAATATTGTTGCGCCACTGCCTTATCTAAGTTGTTTTGTTATATCTGTAACCGTTTAATGGAATATGGCAGTTCACGTGATATGGGGGGCCCAATATCTTGCATCCTATTATTTTGCGGAGTTATCCACCGCAGATAATAGGAGTTTCTGTAGACCCTACAGCTGCATTGGATAATAGGAGCCCAATGGGTCAAGGGGGCTGCACATTAGATGAGTTCTGTTTGTATGTTATGTAATTGTTCTGAACTATTCTGTACCACAGTAATGCTGTATGCAGTTGGCTTGCAACGATACAATGATTTGTCAAAGTCGCGGAGACGAAATGTTAACTACCTTGCCTGGTATACAGAAGGACATGGGTTTGATCATAACTCTTGACGCCTGTATATTTGGCATTTGCACGTTCTTCCCGTGTTTGCATGGATGTTTTTTCGGTTCCTCCGGTTTTTCCTTCCACATTTATAATCAACATGCATTTCGAGTATTTGCCTTCAGTAAATGTCCACATGTTAAGCCCACTTAATTGGGCGATCATTTGTAGTCAGGTCACTTCTGACAAAAAACTGTATAGCTCAAGTGGGCCTTACCTGGTAATAATAAAATTAGTTTCTAGTTTTAATTCGAAGTCGATTCCTTTGTTCACGATACATGCATTGAATTGCTAGCCCACTGCTGAAAGAAGGCTTCTTGTCCCGGTATCAGTCTTGAGGGTTGTTTCACTTGACTACCATGCCGGTCAGTGTTATGTTGGTAAAGAAGTGAGGGGGGGATCTCCGATCCAGTTCAGGTATCACTCGCCACTGATGTTAGCCATGCCCACGAAGCAAACTCGGGTCGCTTTGCTCATCTCATACCGCAGTGTGCTAACCACTGCACCTCCACTCCATCTGATTTGGATATACAAGACCGTGTACAGTACAGCGTCGGAAATCCACTTTATCCTATTACCCGCCCGCACGCAGCCGCAGTATTTTTGCGCGCGGTGTAATTGCCATTTTCTGTGGACGGTTCACACATCTGACCTTTGCACATACTGGCCTGTACCTCGGCAGCTCGCGGTGATTCGGACATGCCATGTTGTGCTGTATGCAAATGTACATGCGTGATGAATTGTTCTACACAACGCACTGTTGTTTTGTTTAAAAGGGTGCTATAAACGAACCGGCGTATTTCCCGAAACGGAACAGGTTTTCTTTAACACGCCTCCCCGCAGCGTCCCTTCGCAGGCCGTGGATGTGGGAATGCACGGGCACCTCACTGTACACATGCCGTGACTTGCTCTTCCATGCCACTTGACGTGGCACCCCCGCCGTCTTGAGGGTTTGCCACTGTGGAACGGTTACTCTAGAGTTTGCTGGGTCTACACCATTGACTTGAACCTGTAGAACCGTCGTCGCTATCATCATAATCGCAATCATCATCCCCCATGATCAATCCGCTGCTGGATGAAGGCCTTCCAAAGCCATCGCCAGCCCTCTCACGACCTTGCGATGTGATCATTATAATCTACCGAGCGCTTGCACACTCGCCGATTTCATCACTGCCATCACCTCGGTGGCTGTAGGCTGACGATTTTGGAACCCCTTGTACCGCATGCAAATTGTCAAAGAAACGATTGAGTCGAAACATTGATTTTTTTCTTCTTTAGAATTACTTGAGAAAGTGGTACGATTAGCTTTGAAAATCAGTCTCCATTCAAACGATTTAGAAATGTAGCAGCCTACCGCTTTAGATTGGTGTGGTTGGCGAGTATGCGAGTTTGGCATGAGAAGACACTTCTCTGTACGCTTCCTTCCTCGCACTGCTGCATTTTGGAATTTTCCCTCTGTTCAAAAAAACTTATGAGAGTAACTCGAAACCAACTGCACTCTCAACAGTGCTGCTTGCCGCTGGCCGCTTGGCACTTTGGGCCTTTGGACCTGTGCGATGCAAGCGTGGTGAACAAAATTCTATCAGGATATCGCAGCGGGTCAAAAACAGCAAAGTGTGCCTCTAATTTCTTGTACACGCGACGACCGGAATGAGGTCCTTATCTGACGAGAAAACAATTGCCGTGCCCTGAATGTGAACGGGACGGTTCGCATGGTGCCGCGTGCGCTGCGTTGTGCAATCGCGTGCACAGCTTCGCCAGTCGGCGGCGGAACACGCGAGAGGTTGACTTGGAGCTCTCCAAATGGTCGTGCGCGCACATCCTTTCCTCGACGATGCAAACAACACCAGCAAATATCACGACCTGTTAATTTGTAACCCCGCGGTGCAGACCCTGGTGTCCGATGTTTGCCAAGAAGAGCCACGCAGCCGAGATTTAGTTCATAGGGATACAACGGTGTGTGGAAGGTGTCTATTATAAGCAATGAAGAATGGCTTGTGGTGGTGGTGGTTGTTAACCTCTCGTCACTGCGCAGATTTAAAAGAATGCGTCATTCCTTGACCCTTCACTACTGTAAAATACATATATGTATCATTCGTTGTGTTGCAAGGGGGCTGGCGTTTTCATAGATTACGGTTTTGTTAATACCGAGGGGAAATGCTTCATCCGAGGCTCGGTTACATGTTTGTGGCTGGGGGAATAAAAAAAAATTGTACGAGCGTGGCAGCATTTGCTTGGAATATCGGTGACTCCCATTGGCTCTATCTAATGACACTGTATAAACGGATGGAGCATTGCTTTGCCATCCATCAGCCTGTCGCACAGTGGCCCCTTGCGGGGTGTTTGTATGATTGAATTAGAATTTTAAAATCCGAATTAACATTTTGGTACTGTACAGGCGCATACGATCAAAATGGCTCAATAGTGCACGCAGCGCGCACTCTGGCACACGATGTGCGCGCGACTGTGCACTGCACTTGCACATAAATTCACGTTTACGAGGTGTGGTGCAGCGTGTATACGGTGCTGCACGGTGTGTCCACTGTAGTATACGCGTGTGCTGCATCTGTGCAGTGTGTACTTAGTGCATAGACTGAAACGATTAAACTCCATTACCATGCTGTGCACAGTAGCGCATAATGCTTGTACGTATTCAGTGCATGTGTCTTTTGCATTTATATAAAATACACTTGCCACACCGTTTAACACAAGACCGGCACGACGTCAAAATATTTAACACACGTGTGCATATTAAATGTGTAATGTGTTGTTAGTCTGCTGAGTGTTTTTTTTTCTTTCTGGGGTCGGAGTTAATGAAGAGATCATCGTATCTATCTTGGGGGTGCTGCAAGGGGGTTGGAGGGCTAGCGATGGTGTGATGGGTACTACTCGCGAATTAGTTCTCCAACAATTTGCCTAATTGTCAGCCATTTCAGATTGGCAGGCTAAGCTGCGACAAATGGCGAGTGTGTTCTTCTGCTCCCTGCTTTCCAGGCTTTGCAAGTGCCCTGGGTGTCGCTGCTGTCACAGAAGCTTAGAGAATACTCTCTGAGAGCGCTACCTCATCCGGCCAAGAATATATTTATATATTTTTTTCCCTTCGACGCGATTCACCAAATGCACGTGAAGACTGCATCTGGCCCACGGCTCAAATGAACTGCTCACCGCTTTGCAGCCAGAGAAGGTATGGTTATTTTCATCGTTTTATTCTGGCGTTTTTGAAAAGTGTACGAACGATGGTATTGTTCATGGAGGCACGCGCGTTTTTTTTTTTGCCGATTGCGTGACTTGTGTTTGTTGCAACATTTCTAAAAAACTTGGCTGTGTGGTGATATGACCTTCAGACAAGCCGCTGTGAAGAATGGCTGTCCTTGTGTGTTTTTCTCTGCCAATGCAGAATGTGAAATTAATTTGTGTTTTACTGTTACTTTTTAAAGATGAGCTCTACTTTGCTCACTGTACGGTGAGAGTTTCGTGTAACTGTACACATGTCCGGGGGTGTATGTGTGCACTCAGTAGTTGTATTCTGTGATAGTTTCTGTTCAAACTTCCTAATTACCCCCCCCCCCCCCCGTTTGCAGTGGGAAGGGGAATTGAATGAGCCAAGAAGAATGTTTTTATTCACCAGCGTTTAAGGATTATTAATAACAATAATGTGCAATGGAAAAACTAATTACAACTTAAGCCCAATTATGTTTGCTCCCATATGTATATAACCATGCGTAATGCATATAAAAACAGTTCTGGCCTGCTAAGATGGTGGAGCTATCGGGTGTGCAGGCAGTGCAGCTGCACCATGGTTCATGGGTTAGTCCAGGCACCAGGTTATGCAGAGGGAGGGAGGGGGCGGCGGAGGTGTACAGGGGGGGGATCCCTTTTTCATGCCTTGCACCAGGACCCATACCAGCCACGCTATGCCACTGACTTACTATTTACGTGGAGCCCTTTGTAAACGTACACGGGTGTCCATACATAGAAGAACCATCGGTGGATGGAAGGATATAATGCGTAAACTCCATCACCCTTAGTTGGAAGACGTTAAAAGTAAAAAAATACTTTCGGTAAAGTCACGTAGTATGGACTCCTGCAGTCACGAAAGCTTCAAATCAAGAGTGAAAATACTATATATATTATCAATGGCCTTATTGGTGTCCCCAGATAACCGAAGCTTGATGTTTTGTCCTGGGGTTATTTCGTGCAGGTCGAGGTTTCCCAAACTCCAGTCCACGCTACCCACCGCCACGGTGCATCGTTCCGCGTTTACCAATTGACTTCCATTGAGCTACTCT
Source organism: Lethenteron reissneri (assembly GCF_015708825.2). NCBI lineage: Eukaryota > Metazoa > Chordata > Hyperoartia > Petromyzontiformes > Petromyzontidae > Lethenteron > Lethenteron reissneri. Next base: position 10,185,443 of record NC_083820.1, on the reverse strand, counting down.
TTAAATCGTTGCATGCACCCGATGATAGTTAAACTCGTCCCACGTGACACGCTGAGCAATTAACGCTGTCTGCATCACTTGGAACATGCGTACACACATACAGATCTGAATCGGCACCCTTTTCTAATGTGAATCGGCTCTACAGGATTGAGATTTGTGTGTGTATACATGTTCCACACTGATAAAGAACCGGTGATCTACTCGATTGGGATTACACTCCGCTGTCCAGATATGGAACTGCCTCCTCCCTGAACACATTGTCGGCGGAATCACTGATTCTGGTCTTCGGGCCTTCAAATGCTGAGTACGTGGATATCTCCTAACTCCACCACACGTGCATTTTAGGGACCGAGTCTTTGAGCTGCAGTGAACCAATGATTATGTCTATTAGATTTACTAATGTCTGATGTGGCTGTTGTTCACAATTGCACCCAATAAAAATGATATCTTGAGACTACAAGTAACTGCACTATATGCGATGCTGTCAACATGAACAGTAACAAAGTAGATTGAACAAAAACTAAAAAGTGCACAATTAATTGTGTAAAGATGCACACTTTGAATTACATCTGTGCTAAAGTATAATAACAAATTCAACACATTCATCAATAACACTGCGGCCTTATAAAGAAAAAGTAGATAATTGATGACTTTTGTGCAATGTTCCTTCTACACATCATATGGCGAGGCCTGATAGGTCGAGTGTAGGGAATCACTGGACCTCTCAGGCCTCTCTATGTAAATTAAACTACATTTTAAGGCTCACTTTAGCTATGTAGCTCTGTTTTTCAGAAGTGACCTGTGCCATAAATGATAGCTCAACGAAGTGGCGGCTTATCAAGTGGAAATTTATAGCAGCCAAATAATCTAAACGCAAGTTTCTAAATGTGTAGGGAAAACCCGAAGGACCTCGAGAAAAATCCACGCAATCACGGGGAGAACATGCAAACTCCAAATATACAGGCGTCCGGGTTGGGGTCGAACCCACAGCCTGTATACCAGGCGAAGGTATTGACATCATGCCACTGTGGGTACCCCATTTGCTGTGTGAAGAAGGGCCATTGCCCAGAACCAGGCCTGTTACTTTTTATTTTAAATGCCACATGTACAGGACTGTAAACTAATGTTTTTAGAAGTACTCCAACCTGCTCTCATCTGCCTCTTTAAGCTTAATATTAGTGCATTTAATAATGTAAAGCAACATGCCAATGTGCCTATAAAAGAATGCAATTAATGGGTACATGCTACCTGCAGTGTTAATGATGAATGTGTCGAGTGTATTTGTTGTTTGTGCATGTGCACCACTGCAAATCCAGAAGCAGCATCGCCAAATAATTTTGGTTAATAAAATAAGTTGGCCTGGGCAGGACCATGGTAGCCGATGGTCGAGTCTCATGGCAAAGTGTCAGCCAACAGATCCCATCCAGTGGGGAGATGGAGCAGTGAAATCGGCCCTGTGTGCAGGTACTTGTTGGCTTGCCAAATTGTAAGACCGTGAGAGATGGTGATTGCTTGAGTTTAACCCGAAATGTATGGATGATGATGCTGAAACTACCGCAGCGAATGCAGTTGCCCGGTCACTTACAAACGTAGACGACAGTATATGAAAAAATAGCTACAGTGCATATAAACACGTCTCGTAAAAACAGTTGTTGCGCCAATGTTTTGATTATGTAAATTAAAACGTCCCGCGTAAAGAGAAATAATACTCTGCACTGTATAAGCAGTCGCATGCTTAATGAATGTTTTATTAATGCTAATTTAAGGTCGGCTGCCGCACTTCACATGTTTGGAGTCCCGAGGGTGATAAACTGTTATAGTTCTCGGTTAAAATGGAGACATGCTCCTGCCATTCCGTAAATGTCAGCAATTCAACGGAGATACACCGATCGACGTCCGTATTAATAAAACACCATAATAGATGCTCGCACTGCAATGCAGCCTTGTTTTGCATCTCAACCCCCCTCCCCCTTCTGTCACAGCAGCATGAAATGACACAGATTGCGCATGCCTCTTTGGGGATTTGGAACTGATTACTGTTCTTTCATTTTTAAGGCTGCAACAAAATGCTCGCCCTCTTTAGCACGTATCCACGAAGCCGGTCTGACAGCCCCTGTCTGCCTACATCTCGCACCGTGGTTAACGGACGATCTGCGATTCCGCCAGGCTCGTTTAAATTCTTACCTCCCTTCTTAAGGGGGGGGGGGGGGGATGGTTAAGGGATGGATTTATTTTAAAGAGGATCCAATGGACTCATGTCTTCAATTGCGTGGGTGTGTACGGGAGACCGTTCCAAACGCAATTTGTTACCGATAAAACAGACCACCTCTTGCCTCCCTGCCACTTTACCGGAGTAGCGCGATGTGCATTTTTTTTTACCCATCTCTGTTCAATTACAGTCTGACGCACATCTTTGTTGTTGTTGTTGGTAGAGCCCAACGAGGTGACGTTGGCCGAAGCTCCTGTTGTGTCGCTACGCTTGCTGGCTTGGGGGGGGGGGCATTGGGAAGATTGCAGCCCAGGCACTGGGGGGGGGGGGGGGGGGGTACAGTATCAGACGGTGTCCCACGGGACCCAGCAAACTGTGGAATAGAGAACCTCTTAATTTAGCCGCATGCTCGCCAAACGCTGCACCAGGCCATTCTCATCAAGACGACCGTGGCTTGTGCAGGGCTGACATGTGGGCAACTTATTTTGTTGTGCCGCTGTTTGGGGCGAAGGTTTATTTTTTCCTTCCCTTGTTTTGAGTCAAGCAAGGCATCGACGTTGCGTTTTTAAAGCCTGGCCCGTGCTGCCTGGTTATTATGATTGTTTTAAAAGTCCCCAGGTCTTGCTGTACAGTGTGTGTGGCTTAATCCCACCACGTGTGATGCAAGCGCTGCACACCAATTAACTGTCGTTTAAATCTTTTTTTTCTCTCCTGCCGTTGTGTAATGGTTAGCACGCTCGACTTGCAATCCAGAGGTCACTGGCGTGATTTGGTCTCCCGGTGCGGCAGTTGAAATCATGGGCAGGTTTCCACCAAATCCACCTCCGTCTCTGCCCACCTATCGATAGGTCTCATGCGATGGGCTTGCTTGGAGGCACTTTGGCCAGCATTGGAGTGAGCAATAAATTGCAGGGCCCTGACCTCTTTTAAGTCTATTTATCTTTAAAAAAACAAAAACAAGATTGTGTACTTGTATGTTGTCAACAACCGCTGCAATGAGCATTGATAAGGGGACTATTTAGTGTTCCTAATTTTTCTTGAGGAGTGATTTCTGTGACTTGCACGGTCCATTCTCGGCTATGTTTACTTGTAACATTTCTGATGAATGGTATTGAAGGTTCACTCGTGAGCCGTTGCCATGTTTGTTACTGGAACGAAAGATCGGTGGTCCCGTGGGTTTTGTGTACAGTTCTAATTCGAATTGACGGTGATGTTTTCAAATAGTTTTGTCTTGCCCGATGAGATAATTGAATATATTACGGCAGATTAGCGTGATACACACACAGTGAGTCGTGGCAACGGTTGCTCAATACAAATACGATTCTCAAAGCATTGCTCTGGGGAGTTGCAGGAAGGAAGAAAACCGGGGGTTGAAAGTTCAGTGGAGAGGTCAACGAGAGGCCAGATCAGACACTGATTGATTGCGCTTGGCTCCTATTGGCTCGCCCGACTGGAGGTGGTGAGCCCATTGGTTCGCTCCCATATTTGTGGGAGTGGCGTCGAGCGGAGAGGGCTTTGTGGGGAGCGGTGTGTTCGTCGGCAGCAGTGGCGTACAAACATACGACGAGAGGCGGAGGAGGTTAATGTTTGAGCCTTTGCCATGACGCGTGGGCCTTCCTGACGTCACGCTGTTACTTCGTTTTTTTTATTCGGCTTGTGGGCTGGCGAAGCGTACATCAAACTTCGGCCGGAGTTGTTTTCAAGCGACCCTTCTCGCCCCCTCCCTTCTTTCTCGTTGGCTCTCTGGAGAGCGAGCGAGCGAACGAGCCCGTTGTGCGTCCTGCCGAATGGCGCTATCCCGCGGTCTCACCTGTCATATCCTGGGAGCTGCGCAGAAGACCGTCTTGATTAATGAGACCGTATGATTAGGCAACAGCAGGAGGACGCGTCCTTGAAATTTGCAAACCAACCACAGGGTTCTTTTTTTTTTGTTTGGGGGGGAAAAAAGGAAAATTGAATTTTGTGGAATAAGCAATTATGTTAATGAAGCTGCAGGGTCTAGGAGAGTTCAGTGCACAGTGACAGCATGAGGGATTTCATGGAACTTTCTTTTTAGCGCTGGCCCTCCACGGGCAGATGTTTAACCCAGATTGGCATGAAGTGGTCTGATGCGATTCCTGAGTCAAGATCCCTGCTGCTGTCTATGGTAAGGAGATCGGACGCGTCTCTCTGCTCTTTCTACCTTTGTATTCTCGCGACATGTCAACCCTGTCCGAGGTTCTTTTGTAAATGCGCCGCGGTGATTCGTTATAATTTCACGTCGCCATCCCCATTTCCACATCTGCTAGCCCGATTTTTGTTGTCCGTTTGTTGCAACAAATGTGACGCAATGCAATTGACGTGTCCTTGTGTTGACAATTTACATAAACATGAGCACCAAATGTACAGATGACGATACATTATGATTTGTCCTGGTGTGCGACATCTAATGTCATATGGCTAGTTAGCAAGGGAATAAAAAAAACATTTCGTACTTTGTAAACTGAGCTTTATCCGGTGCTTGAAGGAATTTTCTTACACTGTATTACTTATTTCAGGATTAGGATAATTGCAAACTGTAAGTTGTCCAACACAGTTTTAAAGACAATAGCCTATTTGTCATTCGTCTTCTTCCTACTTTGCTGTTAAATATTACCGAGCTTGCTGTGTAGTTAAACAAATATTTCACGTGTATTTAAAGGCAGTACTCTTTGCCAGTGTTGCTGCCTTGGTTTAATGGTTAGCACAGGGGATTTAAATTCCAGAGGTCACCAGTTCTCTATCTCCTTGCTGCCTGACAGTTGAAACAGTGCTCGAGTTTATTACATTTCTTCAATCCTCCTCCCCCTACCCCTGTCCATAAATAAGCATGCTGCAGCTAGGCGATTGTCAGGTTGCGTGTGGTGAGGCAAAGTGTGGGTGCTCCCAGCTCTACCAACATGTTGAGCGTCGTCCAAAGAATACCTCCCAGAGAAGGATTGTTGAGCGCTCCTTCTCGTGGAGGCCCCTTCCGAATGAGCAAGCAATTGCAAAGCTGAACCTTTAGCCGTTACTCCATTATCGGTCATTTGCTGGCCAGGCAAGGGGCCGTGTTCATTTGCGCTGCAGTAGTAGGGGGACTCTTTTTGGCTCTGCTTAACTGATCCTGAAGTTCCAGTCGAGTAAATTAAAGCAGATAGTGATCATAATTCACTCGTACAATTGAATATCCTGTTTGTGTTGCACTTAATGCATTTGAGGCACCGAATTACCGATCTAGCTTTCAGGCGGTGAAAGCCGCAGCTACTAATAGTTCATGTCTGGGCCGCGGCCAGAACAACACTGTAGAGCCCGCCAGTGCACTGTGCCGGGGAGATATCGCTGGGCCCTGGCTGGCTTTGTTTTTGCTTCCTAAAAATTGCTCTGCGCATGGCGGCGCACTGCTAACTCCCCGCCGCGTTCTTCAACGTGTGCATGCGAGCCCGTTTTGCACTGTATGGGAGGGAGCAGGGGGACATTGTGTGCCGTCCCAAACACTCGCTTGCCCGGCGTATATAGAGCTTGGCTTCGGAAGCGTTGTTACGGTGTGACAGAATGCCCCCACGCACTTTTACGGTAGAATGTGGCCTTTGGGTGAGCCATTGCAAGGTCGCTAGAACCGCGTTCTTGTTGTGAAAGTGCACACAAATTCACGGTGCGGTGTATCCTGATGATGCCACGTTCCAGAGTTGGCCAAAAAGCTGAACGCAAAGGTGCAGCCCAGACAACGTCTTACTCCCACCACTTGCTGTGGAAAGAGCATCTACGACAGAGAGATCCAGAGAATCCCTCCCGCAGGGTATCACGGCCTCCTTGTTCATCTTGCAAGAGTTGGGAGTACCTACACCATAAGCGATCTGCCCATAGACTGATTGTGGTGGATCCATTTATACTTATTGGTGGACAGAGGCATGTGCATTTATGCAAATTAAACGTAACATTTACTTTGTGAGGTGTTGTATATCTTGATGTCACTGTTGCCCGAGTTGGATGTAGGATTAATTGGCATTGCCAGTACTGGACAAGTTTAGCTTGTCATATCTGTTCAATGTTTCGCAGTATATATTGTATCAAAAGTTAGTTTACACATACAAGCCAACTTCATGAACTCGATTCACACGTTGTTGTTGAATCTTCCTCTTCGTCCGATTTTTGGCAGAAGTGTGCCACTGTCTTCACCACCAACAACGGGGCAAATAGCCAAGGGCGGTCCATTTTGGTCTTTTCGTAAAAACTAAAATTGTAAATCTGGCCCTATATGTAACATGCTGCTCTATTGCGTTACACGTTTATGCTTTCGGGAGGATTAATTGTCTTCATGCAAGTGTGAAAATTCACCGGGATTTATGGCATGCCTTTTGCCAATCTCGTCACCTAATGCGAACGGTCATGTGTATGGAGCTACCAGTTGTAACTAATACATGACGGAATGTTTTGTTAAAGAGTGCGTGTTGTACAGTGTAGTGTAAACAAATGGCTCCAACACCCTCGTTAACAACACTGGCCCTTCGAAGGTCGCGAGAACAGGCACTGCCTGTATTTTCTTCTTTTAAAAGGCGGTGGTGTTCTTTCTGTTGAATTGTGTTTGTGCACCACTGCCAATACATCAGTCAATCAATGCAACATCTCCCAATTAATTTGTTCAGTGTAGTGGTTAGCATATTCCACTACGAACCCAGCCAATAGCCTGGCCATAGATGACATCAGTGGCAATTATCTGAATCGGTTCTGGGCCTGCGCTGTGTTGACTCGGGCCATGTAAAAGTGTCCTTGGTGCGTTGTGTAAACAACATCACGGGGGGAGAAAAATTGTGCAGCCTCAATTATCATGAACATTAAACAACGTATTTAATATGTTCATAATTGAGGGCGTATATTTAATACGTTTGTGAAATATATTGCCGAAAACCAAACATTTCCAACTAGTTAAATGCAGCAGCGAATGCTATGCGAGATTCAGCTGCACATGTTTATCCTGTAGCCACCAGACCCGAGCAATCAGTCGCACACACTATCAAACCCGAATTGAACAGGCATATACAATGTCTGTGTGTTTTATATTTCTTCAATTCAATCGGGCAGAGTCAGTAGGATATTGACAACATTGAACTGCAACATGCTTATGGTTTTATAAGTGAACATGTTTAATTAATACCTGTTGATGTGATAATTTCATATGTTGTCGATAATTGACGATTAATAAATATGTTAATTAACATTGCCGATAATTGAGGCTGTCCTAACTAAGCTTATTAAATATATCGTCAAAAATCAAACGTTACAAATCAAACATGGCAACAAATATCACTCCAAAAGTGATGGCTTATTTTTTGCAAAGCTAAGCATATGACATCTTTTCTGTTCGCTTGTCAGCAGCCGGTACAGCTGGATTAGTGGATCTCTCTCTCTCTCTCTGGGTGACGTGATGCCCCGTCAGGAGCGCACGAATGAGCCGACCCGAAATGGGCTCGACAGCCAAAGAGGCGAAGGATTTGATGAATAAAGCACCCACCACTGTCGTCGACCTTTTACAAGGGTACCGCCATCGCACTGATGCTCAATTGCGGCGCTTAGCATCGCCGCGTCATAGGTCGTTACATCGGATAAAAAACAAGATACGTCGGAGGGATTTTTCTCAAGCTGGGCTCTTTGAATATTTGAGTGATCAATTACTCGACCGATAATTATTTTGATAACGCACGACAGTGGTCGGGGGGAAGAAAAAAGCCTCGCCTGTGTTCCGACGTTTCTAAGTAAGCGCATTCACGTGAGATTAAGAATACATTGCCGAGTGAAAAGGTCTGATTTGTGAACATACATCAAAAATGGCAGTTACACCACGCACATGCTGCACTGGGTTGTCGACGGTTAATTGGCCAGGGCTTGATATGTGATGGTCGGATGTGAAGTACGATTACCGACGACCTTAATTAATGCACGCGCATTCATCTGTTTGCATTGTGCTGGTTATGCGTACGATTGTCATAGTGTGCAATACGAGTTATGTGTACTTTAAATGAGCGCTAATCTGTGAAAGCACACACTTTGTTCTTGGTAATGTAGCTTACGATGTTAACCCCCGTCACCAGCTGTGCAGTAATCATCGCTAATGCGAATGTCTGCCAACACTACCAGCCTATACCAGTGGTAATTTGTGTCAGTTCGGATAGTCGCAACAGCTTCCGCGGAGGATAATGCGTATCAAGAGACTGTTGCCAGCCTATGAACTCATAGATGCTCTGTGCTTGTGTAACAGAGGATTGACCAAAGGGCTGCACGGTTTGCCCATTTGAATTGGCAGCTTGTTTTGTACATTCTCTTATGGATGAGGGCCTCGCCATGCCATGGGGGGGGGGGGTTATTTTATGATGCTTAACCACGTTAGTCGGGAGAGCACAGATGTGGCAACGTAGAGGTATAGTACAACAATGGATTTTGTTGCACTGCCCTCTACACTGCCCACCACTTGGGCCCTTAAGGACTGTGATGACAAGCTGTTTGTGTTCGCAGAGATAAAGGGATGGCTTCGCCAGCCAGCCTGGGTTGCAGGCAGGGTTTATAACACTGCATTGTGCAGATACCTCATTTATAACTTGTGTCAGTAGTTAGTGCATGGGCTCCTGCCAAGGTGTAACTGGTTAGTGCGCTGGATTTGCGATACGAGCTCCTGTGTACCAGGCGAGGTAGTTAACATCTCCTAGCCACCGTGGCGCCCCTCCAGCAGCTGAACTAGGTAAACCACGGTTAGTTTATCGGCAGGTCACGCGCACTGGGGTAGCGTGTGTGTACCCTCAACCATTCCAAGATGTCTGGCGAGCGTGGAAGAGGAGGCCGCTTGTTATGTAAAGGGGGGGGGGGGTGTAGATTTCCCTCTAGTGGGGAGGGGAGGGGGAGGGCCTTTCGCTAGCAATGGTGTGTGAGCATGCGATCACAGGTCTGCACCTTTTAAATTCTTGTCACTTGTGCTGCAATGGACATCGCACAGTAACGTTTCATAAACAGCATTTAAAGCTGAAGAAACGTGGAACTTGAAAAAAAACAAGCAGCTCTTGTACGTGTGCTTACCCGGGCTTGTACACGTACAATACACTTAAGCGTAGAGCCAAGTTAATGATACAAACGAGCTTTGTGGTCCGCAGCACTTCACTGACACTACTGTAGTGACGTTTAATGAACTACAGGAGTGGCTGCACACTGTGATCTTGCCGGTTCTTCTCACCGTGATTTTTAAACGCTTTGTCATTTGTCCTGAAGGAAGCTTCCGTCTTGAGTTGCACAGCCCAGATTACGAATCTGCAAGGTGTGAGGGTGCATCCCCAGATTTTTTTTCTTCATTCTTAAACGAGCATCTTCCTGCAGGGCCACGCAACATGCGCAGGGAAGGCTTTTGGGGTGGGTACTCGGTGCCGGACCCTGTCCTCTACCCACACATCCCCACTCTATTGCCTGCACCGGGAGACGGGTGAATTTTCTTGCCCGTGCCACTGCAGGCAGAAGGGCCTCCACTAAGATGGAGCTCTAAAGACCCCCTTCCACGCTGGCCAGAGACACCTTGGAAGATGTTGGAGTACCCATGCTTTTTCCTTCCAAATACTACCTGCCGATCGACTAACTGTAGTGAACCCCCCTGTATGGTGCTATGACTTTTAGATGATGCTTTTATGTATGAAACGTCCACTCAGTTTGCACGTGTGGAATTCGTAAACGTATACGAGCATTTGAACCTTATGGCGGGACCCCGGGGTCCCGAATAAACAGAAGTCAAAATCTTTATTTACTTTTGGCGACTTCGTCCCACCGCGCAAACAAACGCCGCGACCCACCTGGCGCGGATCATTCTGTTGTCGTGTTGTCCAAGCGCAGCGAGGACGAATGCGCAGAAGAAACAAAACGTTGAAACTTTGATTAGCGCATCGTGTAGAGCTCGTCGAGAGGAATAGATTGCTGTATCGTTCGCCTTCAACAGACATACAATGACGTCGCAACGCAGTTTATGCGAGAGCTGGGGGCTTATGGGACCCCGGGGTCCCGCCATAAGGTTAATTTATGAAGACTATTTTAAGGCTTCACATATCCATCAAATGCAGTACAACGACCCATATCCGCGTGTCGCATTTCCGCCTTGAGAAATTAACTGCCCACGCCCTGTGCAGTATTTGTGCTTAGTGTAACTCTATTTTTTGTATCTGTTCACAAACACAACCTATTCGCATATCCGCATATTTCTCTGTGTCCATGCCCCACCACACACTGGTCGCTTGGTTAACAATTCTCTTCGAGTTACAGAATGCCCGCCTATACCTCAGTCCCCAGTTCGTAAGACATGCAGCATACGGTACTTGATATCTAGTATCCGTAGCTTTCTGTTCAGCGTAAGAATGGGCAAACATTTTTTTAGCCGATTTACATACAAATGCACATGTGAAAACATTCACCTTTTCAACCGTGGCCAAATCCACCTTTGGATGAAGGCCTCCTCAAGCTGCCGTCACCCCTTCGATCCCGTGATGTAACGATCCACGCAGCGCCTGCACGTCAACTTATTTGATCGCTCCGTCTCCCCGATTAAGGCCCTCTCGGAGGCGATCCATCCCCTTGGCTGCCACTCCGTTATTATTCTTGACCATCGTCCATCGTCCCTGCGAGAAAGGTGTCCTCCCCACTCACATTTCTTCACCGTTTCAACGTAATTCACGAACCCTGCGTCCGTTCACAATTCCGTGCGTTCCTCTGTCGCTCAATGTAAGTCTCGAGCATGCATCGCTCTCCGTGCTTCTCTGCGCACTTTTCACATCGCATGTTTGTGTTTTTATATTGAACTTCTGTGGCACCGTATGGAGCCAACTATGCTAATCGGAGGTGTTAAATGTGACTTTCGGATACGTACCCACTTATTTGTTTTTGCAACATAAGTATCCTGTGTTGTGCCCGACGAGGAATAACAAGTTATTTACGAAGTGATCTATTTCACAAGTTGAATGTTTTGAGGTTTGTTTTTTACATTTGGAAAAGGACATTTGTCGGTGATGGCTGAAAAAAACTAAAACAACATGGCACGTTGAGGTTTTTGTTACGTTACAGCATATAACCATCTGCACGTGTGTATCACCGAAAAAGATAAAGTCAAACGTCCTTGTGCTTTCATCGCGGGTTTTGATAGTGGTGGGGGTAAAGTGTGGTTACCCTCCCCTTTCCAAGACGTCCGGCCAATATGAAAGGGTGCCACGGTGGCGAGATGTTAACTACCTCGCCTGGTATACGGGAGGTCGTAGGTCTGATCCCGACTGACGCCCGTATATTTGGAGGCTGCATGTCTCTCTCCCCGTGGTGGCGTGGATTTTTCTCCGGGTCCTCCGGTTTTTCCCTTTGCATTAAGAATCAACACTATATTTGGCTGCTAAAAATTTCCACGTAATAAGCCACTTCATTGAGCTATCTTTTGTAGCCAGGTCGCTTATGAAAAATAAATATTTTCTAGCTCAGTAGGCCTTAGCTGGTAAAAAAAAACATAGTTTAGTTTTTAGTTCATAGTAGGCCAAAAAAGCTCTAGAGGCCCTCTCTTAGAGCTCCCTCTCGGCCCTTCTGCCAGCAACGGCGTGATCTACATATAATTGCAGGGCTGCACCTTTACCTTGTTTTACTGATAGGACTGGCAAGGGTTGCTTAGACACTGTCATAGGGAAGCGAGGGATGATCCCCCCCCCTTCCCCCACCAGTACAGTACAAAAACCGAACCATCTAGTTCCGCGAGTAGTCGGAGTGACGACGTCGTCCAACACGTTAAATAGTAGCTCCTCCTCACTTGGCTCCATCGGAAGGGATTAGTAATGGCTAATCTGCTCAAGCTATCTGAATGTCTTTTTTCCTTCTCTTGGATGCTATGTTAATCCAGCCACCCACCCACCCCCCTCTCTCCACTTGCAAGGCGCCAGGGTTTGCTGTATTCAACATGGTTTTTGTGTGTGGGGGGGGGGGCGTGTGGTGGGGGGAGCGGTTGACCCCTTTTATTTGTGCCGTACAGAGATCCCCGTCCACTTGACTCGCTCCTTTGCGTCGACAACAGGCTGCTTAGGAAACGAACGACGACTGCAGGCCCGGCCATCCGACGGGCGGCCAGGCTGGGCCTTCCTCCCGCCACGCAAATGGACGGGGGGGCGGGGGGGCCTACAGTGCGAGCATTCATCATGCGGCGGCGTGGCGCTACCCTAAATAGTTATTGGTGTGGAGGGGGTCTCCCTCCCCAGTCCCCCTGCTCGGGTCACCGCGCATTATACTCCCGGCGCGGCAACCCCCTCCCCATGTGTGCAACTCTACACAGAAATTGGTTGTGGTTTTCGACAACGTATATCAACACGCGTCTTTTATTTTTTTCTCGTGACATTGAAGTACGACCAGCGAAGAATATGAACGCTAATAATTAGTCAAACCACGGCTCGCTCAGACTCAGAATCTTTAACCTGGAGAAATCCAATGAGCTACGAAGCTTTTTTTCCCCCCACAGATGCCCAGTAGGGGCAGGTCAGAAAGTTACAACAAATAATACAGCCAAAGACGCTCTGAGTGCAAAGTATAGGATAGGTGAAGGCCTACCCACACCGTGTAGGTCGTGGGGGTTGTTTGACCATACTTCACGCTGGTTGCTAGAGTTGCCACTCGTGCTGATTTTTCCATGATCGTCCTTTATTCGTAGACTGCTGTCCTAAAGAAAAGTGTTCTTTGGGACATTAACATTTCTGGGGGTTTGGCAGTTGCGTCGTATAATACACCACACATAGCAAAAATGCATTGACACGTAGTTCTCTCTCCTCTTCTGGTATCGTGAGATTATTTTTTGTCCCATGTGTCCACATTTCTTTTGAACTTCACAGATGGCAATCCTTGTGGCCGGTGAGAGAGTTGACGATCCAGTACCCGAGAGTTGTGGTTGCGAATATGAACTCGGCTCTTCCTGATTGAAAATACGGTGCGATAACCCCTGCGCCACTGTCGCTCCCCAATTTCATGTCGGCAAAGATACCTTGTGTGCATAGAACAATATATAGTTGGGCACTGTTTATTCACCCAACAAATGACAAAGATGTAGTTTGAAATCTTATTTGGTTCAGCAATACAGGTAAAGGTTCAGCCCTGCAATTGCTGGATCATACCACTGCTGGAAGAAGGACCTCCACTTCAGGAGGCACCAGAGGGCCCCTCTGGAAGGTGTTTTGGCCTACTTCCTCACGCTGGACAGAAGTCTTGTAGGAGGTGGCAGTACCCACAACTTTATCCTACCGCACGTGACCCTGCGGTTACCCTGGTTATACTCCTGGGCGGACAGACGCGGTGGGGTGGGGAATATTTAACACACTTGGACATTGTTGAAACTGCCGTGCCAGGAGATCGAATGGAACTGGCAACTGCTGAATTGCAAATCCAGTGCGCTCACCATCACACCAGAGCAGCATTACCTGCACTAACTATTAAAACCAGTTATAAATTGTGTATCTGCACAATGTTGCAGCGTTCTGTCACCACAACAGCTCCAGGCTGGCTTGGCGTAGCACCCCTTCATCTCTCTGCCACATTTGCACCATGCGCGCAAACAGGTTGGTTATAATCTTTTGCGGGGTTACGTGGTGGGGCCAGTGTGGCAAAATCCATTGTCGTCCTGGACTTCTCTCTCTGATCCTCGAAATCTTCTGCCACAAGCATGAACAGCCCCCCGTCCCCCTCCAGGCTGTGAAAAACACGTTTCTCGTTGACGTGGTGTACTACAGTGAGTACCTGTTCAGCTGACACATCGTGGTTGCCAGGAAGCCACAATTTTTTCCCCCTCTCCTCCACCGCCACCACCTCCCCACCTTTTTGTTTGTTTGTTGCCAACGCCATTGCATAATACGTGAAGTAGCCCAGGACACAGTGAAAAGGTGTTTGATGCGATTATTGTGTTGTGTGTGTGTGTGGTGGGGGCGTTGGGGGGGGGGTGAGAGGCATTGAAAGCGCGACTTGTGTGAGACTAAATCCTGCGCCAGCCATGCGAGTCGTAATCAAGTCCTAATGTTGAAGTGAGAGCAGTGAGTCGGAACGGTATGACAATGCAACGTTGACTATTGGTGTCGGTCTCCCCTTTGTTTTGAATCGACCTGGCGTTTTTGTACATTGCCCTATCCTCTTTCTCTAGCGTAACTCCGGTAGGACGGCGGCACATCATGAATTTGGCCAGTGTTTATGGTGCGCAGTGACAAATTAACGTATGGCGGATTCTTTTTCTTCCCCCAAATGGATTTTAAAGTGGCGAATTCAAAGTATTTTAAACGTAAATAAATACCTGTAGATTTGATGGGGCTATAAATATGTATTACTCTTGCCACGGTAATACCTTGATGCCGTCCAAAGCAGATGGCTCCATTTTTTGGCCATCTGTTGTTACCATTCCGGATTAAGAAAAGAAAGCACGAAGGGTTGGTTGGCTGCCGTTTAAATTGCGGCCGATATAAAGGGGGAAAATAGCGAACTGGTAGGATTTTTTGGGGAACGTGGCGGGTGGGGTACGGGAAAGCTGGCGAATTATTCTAAAATCCCTTTGTCATTTGCTCCCCATTTGCCATTGGGCTGCCTGGCACACACATTGTGGCAGCTACTACTGTACAATGCTGGCCTCCGCGCTCGCCTGTCCGCTCGGCGGACGTGACGGCGATCTGTTTATCCCACTCTCTCTCGTGTGTCTCTCTCCTGGTCATGTGTTGAATTTATTCTCCCCGTCCACATGCTGCGGAATGTGCCTTTGGATTCGGGCGGCAGCGGTGGCGGAGGGGCGTGCACTTATTTATTTGTGCGCAAGTCACCCCCCCCCCTCTCTGCCTTCGTGGTGTTTATCCAATTTTTTTGGGAGTTTTCAAGGAGTTTTTTTAGTATGAATTCCGCGAGCCCTTAAACCCGTATGGGCCACAGTTTTTTTTTGCTTCATGGCGGCGGTTAGCGGGACAGTACGTGTCGCGTGTCACCCACCAACTGCACGTCGGCGGAGGGAGATCGTGACTGCCGTGTTTTTAAAACGTGCAATTTATTAAGCTAAAAGCTCATTGGTTAGTTTTGCCTGTCCGAATGAGTATAGTTTTGCTTTATCCTGGACGAATCGGTGTGAGTGTTTCATGATATCGTAATCGCACTCGGGCTTTGTCAAGGCAAAATAAGAAAAGTTACTTGAGTATTAAAACTCAAACTGGATCCAGAGAGATGTTTGGCTTGCCTGAAACTGACAACACTCCAGAGCTAACAGTTTGTGATCAACTCTCTTGTTAAATATTGGATTGCGGTTTAAGGATAATAGAAAATTATTTACAAACTTGTGTGTACTCCTTTGTCAAAGTCCCACCAACATTTACCCCATTTGGCCTTTTAAATTACACATTCATTTCAAGCATAAATTCAATTTACAAACTGTGACCACATTGCAAAATGCCATTGCAAATAGCTTCTAGGTAAACAGCATAATTGTAAAGTTTATCGGCTACATTTTAATAACAATGGCAGTCAATTATTAATCTGCATTATTTCCATCTCACTGCCATTTTATTGTGTGTGTTGTGTGCTTTTGGTGGTGGAATTGTGGCATAGTGGTTGGCTCACAATGCTCTTCCAAATTCCAGTTACTCGAGTTCATTTTCCTGGCCACGACCAACATCAGTGTCGATTGATATCTGGAACTGTTGCTGGGCCTTCCCCAAAGTCGACTCAGCCTTAAAATTATAACCTGATGTGGAGTTAAAAATAAGCACTGGGGAAACAAAGGTGGTCGTGTGTGGTGCTGGCGATATCACCCCCATGCTAACTTTAATAGGTGCTCACCAACAGTACTTTAGCCAGTCTATTCAAAACTGAACAGGAGATCGGTGTGTTTTTGGATATTCCAGGCATTTAATCAAGTTTTGCCCTCTGATGTGATTTCGGATTGTAACCGCGGGTGTTCGGCTCGATGTCCGACGTTTCGCTCCACGTGCTGGGAGCTTCAGGAAGTGAAGAGCGAAAGGAAATGGGGACGCTCCCAACAAGTGGCGCAAAACGTCGGAGGACATCGTGCCAAAAATCACGTAGCGGTTCCAACCAGAAAACACGTCCGCGATCCACACGGCACAACCACGAAAAACCTCCACAGAATCCTCCGCAGTCGTATTTAATGAAGTTAGAATGTGCGCGCCGTGCGAGAGCCACCGTATTTGATGTTCGACCTTGTGGCCGGCCGTGTGTTTGCTCCTCTGTTGGTCGAGTGCCTCTGTTTGCTTTTCTTCTTCTCTGGATGTGCTGCTGCTTGATGGACTCTTCCCCTGACAAGATCACATGGAGCGTGATGATGAATCAATTGGCTTTAAAAGTATACTCTAGTGGGCCCCAAAGCTTCTTTATTTTCATCTATATATTTTTTTTAAAGTGCCATTTGTTTCCCCGTCGGCTATTTCTCTTGTGTGGTGGATGTAGGAGGCTGGTATTTGCATGGAAAATAGGCAGCGCACACCGCAGTGTAAACGTTTAGTTGTGCTTGTCAAATATTGACTGGGCCGTGAAAACAAACAAGGGTTAAAAGATTTTTCAAATTGTTGCATGCTACTGTGGGGTGTGTAGACAGTGACATGGAGGTAATTTAGCCTTCAGCCATCAATTCCAATGGTCCAAACTCGTTCTGTAGATATAGCAAGTTGTTCCACTTCATCATCTGCTTTTTTAATGTCTTTTTTTTTTCTTAAAAAATGCGTTGCCCAATCTTGGGAACGATACGTACATATTTCATCGTCGTCTTCATCTACCATCAACCCCATCGTTGGAAGAAGGCCCTCCCCAAGCCGTCGCCATCTCTCACGATTCCACAATGTCATAATTCACCAAGCACGTAAACACACACACGATCGGATTCCGTCGCTCCATCTCTTCAGTTCGACGTGCTCTCTATATATAGCGCGCGTTATGTATAACCTTTGCGAGCAGACGAGCGATTGCCGAGACGGTCACGTTTTCCAGGGAGACACAGGAGAATACAGCATGCATGCCGGCTTGTATGATGATGCTGTATTAAGCTGCGCCGATACGTTCATACAGACGCACGCACGCATAATACTGTGCTTCTTTGTGCATGTCCCTATGGACCCCACTGCTAAAAATAATGTTTTACTCCCCTGTGATGAAGCTATACTCGTGCCCTGAGTGGCCCAGCCCGAGTGGGAAATAAATAAAAAGGGAAAAAAGCATGAGGATACATGTTTTTTATTTTAACTATCGCAACGCCGTGGCTGTCGGGAGTTGTGAGCGTATGGCGCTGTGAATTCCTACGGGCTTTCTCTCTCGTCAGCCGGGAATCTGTGCCGATGTCACAACCCCTTGAGCTCTTAGCATCATCAGCAAACAAGGGAGACAAGCTTGTAATCTGCCCTCTCTGTTTATCTGCAAAAGGTTATTTTAATATCTCTCCAGTGATTAGCTCTGTTCGATCAAAACAAGTTAGTTTCAAGGTCCGAACCATTTATTCTTCCTCGGCTGCAGCAATACTTGCAAATGCATTGAACTTTTGTTTTAGCGACGAGACAGCGGCTAATATATTTTCTATATTTGAAAGACTATAAAAATAATGTTAAAGCAGTACTACTATTTGAAGAAAATTGACAGCGGTACGCTTCTGTGCGTAGGCAATGCTTGGCCTGTGATGTGTGTTTCGGGTTTCCATGCGTGCTGTTCTGCGGGTAGTATGTAAGCGCTTGCGTCGTTATTTTAGACTAAGGCACTTCATGGACGGAAGTAGCCAGACTCCCGACGCCAGGTGGGGCCACATGCTGCAAATGACCCCCTTTTCTGCCAATAAATTACAACCTCCGCAGCACTCGTGCAGTGTGCGAGCACACCGAGCCAAATACCCTGCCTCTGTGTTTTCCCCTGGCCGACAGCTCTTCCCTCCCTCCCTCCCTCGGTTTTCAATTTGCTCGGCCCTCTGTTTGTTGCAAATGCAGCCACTCGCCTCTAAATAACCGAGGGACGTCAGCGCTGGCGGCGGATATATCCGCAGTCTGCGTTGTGGTATTCTTTCGCAGAGTGGCTCACCTTTATTTGTTTGCAAAATTGCACGAGCTTGTCAAACGTTAAAGGTGCAGTCCTGCAATTGCTTGCTCATGCCGCTGCTGGAGGAAGGGCTCCCGTGGAAGGGCCTCCACTTGAGGGAGTTCTTAGAGTGACCTCTCTAGATGGGCTGTTGGGCGACTTGTTCACGTTGGCCAGACATCTTGGAAGAGGTGGAAATAACTGACCCATCGTTTACCCTACTACACGCAACCTACCAATAACCATTGTTGTATTAATTTATACTGCTGGAGGGTTTTTTTTATTTAAAGCTTTCGTGACTGCAGGGATTCATATTCTTGGTTCTTTCGGTAAAGTCACGTAGAAGGGAAATAATAAAATAATATAAATATAAAACTATAAAAATTCTAGGACATTAGGAAAAACCGCCACTTTTTTCAAAATTTATTGCTGTGGATTTCACACCTGATGATGATTGCTTGTGTTGTAGTCGAAACGTCGTGAGAATTTTTATTGTTTTATATTTTTATTATTTTATTATTTCCCTTCTACGTGACTTTACCGAAAGAACCAAGAATATGCTGGAGGGATTTAAGAAATGTCCCATTGTTCCAGCTGCCGTTCCTGAGGATCGAATGGAGCCGGCGACTTCTGGATTGCAAGTGCAGTGCGCTAACCATTGCATCACGGCGGCTATTGTTTGGCAATTAAGATTCGTGGTCACTCGTCAAAGCTCAGAATGTCGTTCCAGCGATGTCAACGAAGAAAAAGGTTGACCGCTGGATTGGCAAGATATTAACGAAGGCTGACGTTGCGTGATTAATTGCTTCATGGCAACACCTAAAACGAGACGAGCATTGTTATAATTGTATTCATTGCAGACGCTATGATTAAATTGGCATTTAAAAGCCCCTTGATGAATGAGGCTCAATCGGGGAAAGCTTATTAAGCAAGAACATTACTGTGATGGACTCCTCTGAGTTTGGTGCTGCATTAACTTGTTTTCCCGAGATTGGTTATTTACCATTAATATTAACGGCGATGGATAGTGGTACGCAGCTTGCCGATTGCCTAATGCATCACAATAGGAGGCCTCTTAATTGTGCGCGTAGGGAACAGCTGCACAACGCGCCGTTGCCATTTGGTGTTGAGCAAACATTAAGCCAATCTTGGGACGCAGATATTAGCACCAGTGTTGATGTTGCAGCAGCAGCAGCAAGGCGCAGCTGCCTCCCGCACCAGCGTGTTCATTGTCTCATTCGTGCAGAGGAAACATTCGGCTCAAGCCGTATCGTTGATGCGAAATTGGGAGTTGACATGTTTTGTGGTACCTTGAGTACGAATAATATGGGTATAACGATGCATTGATTCGACGCGAACAATTCGATACATTCGTCAATAACTGCCTTTTTTATAGTGTAAACCAAATACATAATAGGTGACATTTCGGGCAACGGTCCTTCATAGCAACATAATTAGAGAGATAAATTTCGATTTAAAGCTTTCGTGACTGCAGGGATTCATCTTCTTGGTTCTTTCGGTAAAGTCACGTAGAATGGAAATTAT
This sequence comes from Lethenteron reissneri, assembly GCF_015708825.2. NCBI lineage: Eukaryota > Metazoa > Chordata > Hyperoartia > Petromyzontiformes > Petromyzontidae > Lethenteron > Lethenteron reissneri. The sequence continues at coordinate 10,165,630 of NC_083820.1, read as the reverse complement.
AAAAAATAAAAATAATAAAATAATTCTCACGACGTTTAGGCCACAACGCAAGCAGCCGGCGTTGTGGCCGAAACGTCGTGAGAATTATTTTATTATGTTTTATTTGTATTATTGTATTATTTCCCTTCTACGTGACTTTACCGAAAGAAGATAGAGAGATAAAGTTAAGGGGTGGAGACTAGACTTCATGCCGTGGGGCCTGATGAGAATTAAATGTAAGAAATGTCCGACCAGGTTTTAAATTGGCATATGATTAGTTACTTAATCGGAGCTGCCAAGTAACAGACAAACCCCTTCAATAATTAATCAAGGTATTACTTAATCTAATTTATATCAAAAAGTCGAATTATAAAATGTTGCTGGCACTTTGGATTGTGGGAAGATTTGATCTTGTGATAACGAGGCAAGATCCACCCAGCAATTTAAATAAAAGGAATTCAGCTGCCCTGCATTCCTGAGACAGATAAGTTTTAGGAATGAACTGTGAGGTGGTTGGTACGCATATGAAATACAAATGAAGGAATTTAAACTTAAAAGGTGTGTAAGCTTTGTCTGGTTTTGATTAGCCAATCAATTTTGATTCTTAAGCGCACTTATATTCATTCATCAGATCGCGTGTGTAGGATTAATTCTTGAGTTCATGATGCATGCACAGAATTATGCGTAAAATAATCATCTGTCTTTTTCCCCCCGAATCGGATGTTCCTATATGCAATCGCTTCACCAGACCCCACCAGCTGCTAGAGGTGCAACTTTTACCACTAAATGAGATAAGAATCAATTCTAAAATCGAGACAATTGAATTACGACCAGAATCATCTTACCGCTAGTTTTTGTTGCGCTTCGTGAATTGGCACTCGTTTATTGAGTTCTGGCTTACCAAAAAAATCTCTTTTGCCAAACCAAACCCAACTTTCCTGTGCATGCAATCTCTTTGCCAAAGTAACCAACCTAATTCCCCTGTAACTGAAGTGGGTCACCAACTACGGTTCCACTTCCACCGTGTCCCAAGACAGCCTGCTGGGATGGCTTTGCTTGGTGTTTTAGGAGAAAAGGGAAATAAGTGGGTAATAATTAATTAAATATTTTTTGTACTCCATGAGAGAAGCGGCGGGTGTTATCGCTCGATAAAGGAGCTGCCCTCGATGTGTGGTTTCCGCCATCCCAAAAGCATGCGATGGGACCCGGCGATTTGCTACCTTGCATCGTAAGATACTTCCTGAACACGCCTGCATGCGAGTGGCCCCTCGCATCACCATTTGCTAATTTGCGAAGGCCGCTGCATCGATTGTGAGTGGCTGCCGAGTGTGGATACGTTATGCTGTGCAACTTGCATCTGATAAGGTACGTTTGAGGTCCTGAAATGATTATAGCCTAATTATTGTTTCCGTTTGTGTCTTGCAAACTGCGCCAACGATGTCAAAATGTATGCACCGATTGCGTTCTCATTGGACGTGCTGACTGGCGGAGCCGTAATTGATTTTACTGAGCAGGGGTTGACGATGGGTGGCTATTTGGTAGAGCGAGCGGCTCACAACTCGGAAGGTTGCCAGTTCAAATCCTGGTTTTGGAGGGTTGACTCAGCCCATCATCCCTCCGGGGTCGAAAAAACAAGTGCCACTTTTTGGGGAAACCCTAACTACCCCCCCACACCCGTGATAATGTGGATTTTTTACCGTTCGCTCAGGGCTGGTGGTAAACTATAGACGAGCACTGCCTCGATGCTCATTTGAGCAGGAAATAACTTTTACTTGACTATATATGTCTGCCTAATGGTTTCAACCTTTCACTATTACCGCCATTGCTGCTACTGCGCCCTGACATTCAACATTGAGATGCCTTAGAGTGGTTCTGAGGAGGAAGGACATTGTGTCCACGGGTGCTTTATGGGATTCTGTGCGGCTTCAACACGCTGTTGTTCGTTCGGTTCTCCTCTCCACTGGTTCTGAGAAGGCCAGGCAGTTTCCAAGGGTCTCTGCAGGTCGGATCCACAGGGCAACTTGCCTGGGGGGCCGTGTAGACGGCTCGCGCTCTTAATTTTCCGCGTATGGCCAGTGTGTGTAGGAAAGGAAATGATGCGTGGAAAGTTTCTTGTGCTCGTTGGTAAAAGACAAAAAAAATTGTGGGAGAGAAAAAAAATCATACATCCTGTTGTCAACGTGTTCTGCGTTTTGTTTTTACATTTTGCATGAATTTTATTAGTTTAGAGAATTTACCTATTTTGGAGGTGTCTTTTGTTGTTGGTGGTTAAGGTGAGTGTGTTCTGGCGCTTAATCGCAGTAGTTGTAATCCATGGTGACTGAGGGCTTTGTGTGTTGATGAAATGCCATTGGTTTAAATGTCGAATGTCAGAAGAATGTTGACACACTTGGCGTTTGTAGTACAGTGTTACAAAAAAATGCCTGCCAAATAATTAACAGGGCCACACTGCTCATCAGACTCGTAAAATTCAACACTGGTTTAATAGTTTTGTCTGTTTAAACAGGTTGCTGCTGAAAAATAAAATATTAGTTCAGAAGGCTGATGGAGCAAAATTGTAAAAATGTCTTGCATGTTGTGAAACGGATCCTGATATGTTTGGATGTTGAGAAAACTTCCCTGGGGGGGGGGGGGGGGGTGGAGGTTGTTTTGAGAGAAAAAAATTAATTTAAGAAGTTAGATATTTGTGAACTCATATCAAGTTCACAGATCATTTGGGTTGTATTGAAAATGTAAATATCAAGTGTGATTATCTCTAACGCAAATCAGCCTGAGCCTCGTATACATCACGTGACTTGTGTGGCCACACCCGCTCTGAATCCCTCCCCCTCACGCCGCAGCCCTCCGTGAAAACAGACGCCTGCTCCGTGCAGCAGCGTCGAGGCCTTTATATTTCGCCTCTGCCTCATCCTAATCTCTCCCTGAACCCTTTGCTCCCATTTCCCGATTCCTCTTCCCACTCTTTCTCTTCTCTCCCCCCTCTCCAATTCCTTTACCATGTTCCCATGTATTACATCCTCGACTCTGTCTCCCTCTCCCGTGGAGTGCCACGAGTTAAACGGTTTATGCTCATCCGCTTGCAAGATGTTTTGACTACCCGCTCATTTAATATACTAAGCTTTGCATTTGCACATGACTAATTACGAGCTGCGCGATGATGCATCAGTCGACGAGTGAATATTTATAAATCGCTCCTGTCAGGAAGAATTCAGTGTTTTTCAATTTTTAAATCGGTACATTCGTTTGGCTCCTACATTCGCCACAATGTAAAAACAGATAATTTGTGTTTGAGAAGAATGCTGACAATTCATCAAATCTCAAGCTCATGTGGGTGTATCGGTACAACCATGGTAATTCCACTGCTGTATGTAAACACCTGGGATGCTGCCATGGAGCATTGGGTTGGCACACTGGACTTGCCAATCTGGTGTTTGCCAGTTTCTTTCAATCTCCCTGAATGGAAGTTCAAGCAATGTGTGAGTTTCTTAAAATAGCCCTGTAATACACCCCCTTACCTTTTTCTACTGAAACACTTTATCAAACAAATTGTTTGGTGATCCTCTGTTGACAGTGGTGCACAAGGACAACTTAAAAAAAACTCAAAACAGGCATCAATAGCATTGCCTTAAAAGTAAAAAAAAATAGGGCGATGTTTCAGGCAATGACTCTTCAGAGCACATTTCCTGTTCAGACACTTATTGACGAATGTGAGTTTGTTGTTAAATGCGTACTTCTGCTTTCTACACGTGTCATAACAAACACCACACTGAACCTACAGCAACGTTGAGACCTTTAAAACAAAGCATACTCATTTAAAAAATTACAATTGCCACTGCCATTGCTCAAGGGAGCTATCCTCTTTTGCTGCTTAATTAAAGCCTCTGAGTACACAGGCGATTGTGCAATCTGTTTGCCCTACTTGTCACGCGCCAGAGCATTGTCTGCCGAGCAACACCTTAGACGGCCTTGTTCGATGGCACTCGACCTGGGCTTCGGAGATCTCCTTTACGCCTTTTCCACTGGCATATCTGAGCCGTGCCATCGAGAGGAGGAGGCCCTCTTCGTAACCAGTGGTTTTTCCATTTGGCTATTCGCTGAGCTGTGCCAGAAGCAATCTCAAACTGTAGTTTCACGAGACATCTGAATCTGCTCGTGGAGCCAAACAGGAGTCAGGAGCGGGCCCAATCGTTTTCATCAAGAGACCCGTCCGTCATGTGTGACGTCGGCGGCGGCAGGGCTCAGGTCACTGCAGTGGACAAACGGCGCTGTCCCTCTTGAGCCGCTCCGGGGGCTGGCTCGGCACGGCCCTGGCGTGGCTTGGTTGTGTGGTGGAAAAAGAGGTGTTCGCGGATGACTCGATCTGAAGGTGGTGTGACCTGTTGTGGCGTGTGTTCAGGTGGTGAGCACCGCGGAGACATGAGTGGCCACGGGGACGGCTCGTCGGAGCCTCCCACTGGGGATTCGCGCAAACGCAAAGGCTCCTCGTCCTCGCCGCAAGAGCACATGTAAGGGCCACTCATGATCATCATCATGCCGTTGTCGACGCACTGTTGTGTACGAAGGCCTTTGCCGTCGCCATGCCCCCACTGCCGAGTGCTACTTCCGTCCGTCTCGTTGCAGCACAGGAGGTGATCTCATCGCTCCCATCTCCATTGTGGTCGTCCTCTCGGGCAGAGTAGGCCAGACGTCTGAATGCAGGATTCTTCTTTAAAATGATATTGCAACTTGTTGAAGCTTTCTTGTGTGTAAATAAAATCAATTGTTGTGTTTTAACGTGTATATTACTTAGCACCTTGGGTTGGCCAGTGTCGTTTGACATTGACATTTTTGATTCCTTACACTATAAGAGGAGAGGTCTCTTTTTCTTGACACATTGAACACTGTGGCTGTTACGAAATGGCCTGCATATCTCATCATGAGCCAGCAAAATTATTCCCATTGTATAGGATGTATGTTTAATGTTCAACTCACCACAAAAAGACAAAGATCACCCATGTAGACTGTTAACAGACTGTTGGGGCGAGTGCTGTTAGCTTGCACTTATGAAGGCCGGCACGGCACTCGAGAGGGTGGGTGGCCAATACCACTCGGCCACCTTTGTCTTCGCCAGTGCTAATCTTTACACGTCACACCAGGTACTCATTTGAGGCTGGGTCGACCTAGGAGAAGCACATGATTGATTCTGATTATCGTCACTGATCTTGGCCGTGAGCAGGAATCAAACTTAGGTCGCGGGGTTCTTAGCGCAGCGCGCTGATCGCTGCATTAACCGCTCCCAACTTCACGAGCAAGCTGTGGCATGGGATATTTTTTGCATAAAAACTTGTGATTGTATAAAATAATTTCTGATGGAAAGAGATCGTGGCACAGCTGTCCTTTCCCTTTTGTATATGCAGCTGTGACAGTCGTTCGATATTGTACGCAGAAAGAGTAAATGTCAAAGGTGATGTTCATTTTTGAAAGCAGAACTATCTCACATGATACGTGTGTGTTTTAAGTTTTCCAAGGAAAATCGTTGGGGTCATGTTGAGTATCTCTAGATGGGAGTGAGTTGTTGTTTATTTTGGTGAGTTGCTGTTTGTTTTAACATTCACTCACAATAGGTGTTTACCCAGTGCTTGATAAGGGCACTTCATGGAAATCCAAAGAAGTATATACAAGACACTTATGCGTGTGCAGTGGCTGATGGCATTTATTTTTGATTCGTAAAAAAAAAACTGTCTTTGGTTAATATAAGTGATCTTGGCTTCGGCTTAGAATAATGCATATCCTTAGCAATTGACTCGTTGTAATGCTCTCAAACTAAGGGTTGCCTAAAACAGCGCACCCTTGGTGTCCCAGCCCTGCCAAAATTGACTATGGAGCGCATAGCTAGAGAAGGCCAAAGTAATAGAAGCAAACAAAATCAGAGCGTTCCGAGGCCACTATTGGATGTGGGTAACTGGGGAAAGGAAGAAATGCAAGAAAATCGGGGCAGGCCATGTCCCAGTATTGGGAGGTTCCTGGACGGTGGCTGATCAGCAGTACGGGCGGTACGTTGCGCGCGTGTGTGTGTGTGTGTGGCTCCGCTGTGTGGGTGGCAACAGGCTGGGATGGCCCGCGGAAAAGCGTCGACGCGAGCAGACGAGCCGCTACATCGAGGAGCTCGCCGAGCTCATCTCGGCCAACATGGGTGACATCGACGGGCTGGGAGTGAAGCCGGACTCGTGCGCCGTCCTGCGCGAGACCGTCAGCCAGATCCGGCAAATCAAGCAACGCGAGCAAGGTATGTCGTGGCGACCGCTCGGCAAAGCGGAGGAGGAGTTGGTACGTAGTGGGGTGGCCCGTGATCAAATACAATCCTCGATGAGCAGTACACATGCTATTTTGCGTCGCTGTTACAGCATAATGCGATGGCGAAAGCACTACATTTCACAGTCTCATCTGCGGTAACTTCTCAGTGGGTGATGTTTGTACGCGGTTTTAAAAAATTTGCCCATTTCTGAGTCGTTTACCAAATTTTGGCTGGTGTTTTAAGCGTGATGCGGCAAACATGTCCTACTCTTTTTCGAATAACGGCACGTGGATTTTTAAAGTCCACTGTAATGAAGCAGAAGGTGCAAACTTTTTGGTTAAGTATTAATCAGGGTGGCGGCCGGACCCAACAAGTGACGCAGCAAGTGACAAAGATGCTACTGCACGGCCATGTAACCGCTAGGCCATCGCAATATGGTGATACTACGATACATACATTCAAGGTCGTATGTATTTCGAACTTCTTTTGCACAGTACGTAGCCATCCGCGCTAAATCGAAGGTGTGGGGAGGTCCATAAAGAGTGGGGGTCATTCCACAAATCTTGGACCGGGGCACGAAGCAGAGTTGATGCTGTACGGAATAGAGCACATCGACAGCCGCCATGTAGTGTGAAATATTTGCGTGAAAATTGATGTCTCATATAGTAAATGTATTTCACAGTAATCTTATTGGTACACTTCATGTGGACATCCCAGCGACAGCATGGGGCTGATGGCAAGCTCCTCCGAATTTGTCTCGAGTAAAATGGGTTGCTTAAGGCTTAACGATTTCTCGCATGATACAAATAACGGTTGTGGCTTCGCTACATCCTGCCATGAAGTGCGTGAACCCCCTAGAACCCCATGATGGAGCTGGCTGGTCATGTCACGTGCACCATAAACAATCTCATCCCGGCAGCTGAACTCTGCTTTCTTCATGAGACCGTTTTTGTGACTTGCATGGTGCGAGCGCTGTGTCTCTCTCTCGGGCATGCCACTGCACGCGTGGTGCCGCCACCTTAACTCACCTTCAAGGAAAGTACGAGCACTTGTGACCAGAGTAAATGAGATGTCAGATGAGAGTTTCATGGTAAACACTTAAAAAACAAAAGTAGGTGATGCTTCCTTGGTGTAACGGTTAGCACGCTGCCTTTGGTTCACCCGGCGGTATAAATGGGTACGCCGCAGTTAGTGGATCGGCATGTCCGTGTGTGGTGAGTAATGTGTGGGTCGGTACTCTCTTCCAAGTCATCTGGCCAGCATGGAAGAGGAGGAAAAGTCCCTTCGCGATGGCCTTTCTAGAGCTCCCTCTAGTGGAGACCCTTCCTCCAGCAGTGGTGTGAGAAAGCAATTGTGATTAGCTATATGACCTATATATAAAAAATATGGGAGGTGTTTTCGTAAAAGATGTGATCTTGCCAGTGGAAAAAAACCGAAAAAATTGTTTATGAAAATATGACGTCTTTTGGCTCCATCTTTGTGTAGGGGAAACACTGTTGACCTCTTCACAGGACCATATATAACTTAACATCGCAGTGGGAAGCAAATAAACAATTTAACTTAAAGCCAAAAACAATAAAAAAAAAAGAATCGTAAAAAAAAATATCCCCCATCAAGAACAAAGCAGTGTGCTAAAGGTTGTATTTTAGGCTGAAGAAGCCATCGTGAATTATTAAAAGCTGATTATGTAACGGTGTTGCCGTGACATTTTCTGACGTCAAAGGGACGGCGGCGCTATGCAGTACTTGCGGGCGGGCACTGGTCGATGTTTTGGCATCGAGCGTTCCTTCTCGTTATTTTGTTTGATTCGTGCCGCCACGTTGGTTTGCTTCTGCAATGAACCGTCCTCGAATGTGTTTTGCCACCGAAGGTGCAAGAGGGACAACAGACTCTCGCTTTCAGAGATTGGCACTTGCGAGCGCCTCTGCAAATATTCCGTTCAGCAGATGAAAAAAAAAATGGGCCTATTGCGTTAAACGAATCGTAAATAATATTAATAATAATTGAACCGCTTGAAAACCAGATGCTGGTGGACATAGCGATTGAAGCTCGGAATCGTCATGTTGTTTATGAAAGGCAACGGTCTAATTTGATGCCACCACCAGTTCCTTGGCCAAATTGCCGTTTTCCGGTGGCTGGTTACGGTGGCTGCCTTTCCCAGTTGGTAATTAATCTGTGGCTTTCTGTGCCGTGCACTGTGCTCATCCATGTTGAATCTGCCATTGCTGGAGGCACAATCTTACATAATCTGGCGTTTGTTCCCGAAATTATTTTTAATGGGTCGAGCAATGGCACAGCGATTAGTGCTGCGCTATGAACTGGGCGACCTGAGTTCGATTGCGCAAGCCATGTGATTTGTGAGCTGGCTTGCTGGGGGTTGGGCCTCTCCAACCCCCTACCCCCCCACCCCCACCCCGACTCCCCCACCTTCGCCATCTCACACTGCCCAGGGTGGTGAAATATTGTCAAACTCCCACGTGACTGACACGGAATGTGGAGGCCTTTATCTAGTGGTTGATTGACAAAGGGCTGTAAACGGTTGTCATTATTTTTGTAGTTATTTCATAGCTTGTTTTAGCCTCCAGAGGTGCTCTCCATAGCTCCCTCTAGTTGAGGCTATTGTGCCAGCAGTGACATGAGCAAGTAATTGCAGGGCTGCACCTTTATTTGCTGTACGTTATTGACTTCCAGTCGGGTTATGTGAGAAGTATGAGTTTTGTTTTACTGTCACATCCGAGAGCATTGTCGCATTGCCTGGGTGTACGTTGATTATACAAATTTTGTGGTAAATTTGCACGTTTTTGCGAAGTTGCACATTTTAAATAACGCACAATGCACAAGTATGCCGTGTCTCAGGATCTGAAATAGCGAACTTCACAAGTAATGCAGAACTATGTTACTGTTGTGTACGTGAAGGTATTTGGTTTACTAATTGTGTTAGAAATTTAACAAACATTTAGTTATTTAAACAAATTCCATGTTTTTTTTTAGCATAGTGCCAGGATGAAACTAAATTCTGTTTATACAGTGGTGAAATTACAGGATAGCTTCTGCATTGCTTGAAATATTTTCTAAATTACATAAATCCACTGCATTTATTGTGTGTATTAGGATCTTAAATAGCAAATGTCACAAATAACCGAATACCGCGGGAAAGTTGCGTAAAACGTAGCCACTCACATTTTGATGTGTTCGCATTTATGTTTTCAGAGAAAAATGCTGCCTTCCACGGTGACGTCCAGCAGTCTGACGTGTCCTCCAGTGGCCAGAGCGTCATTGAAAAGGAGGCCCTGGGCCCTCTGCTCCTTAAGGTGAGCGGCCACCACTTCAGCTTCAATTTATAGGGAAGGGGAGGAGGGGTGTAATAGATGTATTAATATGGGGGTTGGGCAAACTTCCCAGTACAGTCTGTTCTGCTATTGCTTGTGTGCTGTTCATAACGCATATTGGATATAACGCGGTTAATGTATTTGGGAACACATTTTTATCATGACGCGGATGGGAATCGCATATAACGCGATTGAGTTCATGGCTGCTTGTGTTGTGGCCGAAACGTCGTGAGAATTTTATTGTTTAATTTATTTTATTTTATTATTTCCCTTTTACGTGACTTTACCGAAAGATCCAAGAATATGAATAGGAATATGCAGTTGTACGGCTGCTACCCACCTGCATCAGTTTTTGTTCAACCTGCATACGCATCTCACGTGCTATCACGGATTGTGCTTTACCCTACATGATATAGTATGTATTGTAAATCGATTTTTACATAGTGCGCAACGACTGCATTATAGGAGAACAAACTTCATAGGATCACAGAGTTTGGGGCAATTGTTAGCGGACCGGTTTTGGCTGCCTTCAACCTTGTATGTGGTTTCCCCGCGCTTCCAATGCGAAATCTGTGCGTGTGACATATTCTGCAGCGTTCTGAGATGCGTTTGCATGAAATATGTTACGTGTAAAATTAAAAAAGTTTTCATCATTATTATTGTGACCAAGCAGTTGCTCTTGCACGTGCAGCAACGCAGCACGAGAGTGGATATATGCACAGTACCTTGAGATCTCGTGACAACGTACGTGTAGACACCCTTGTATTTTCCAACTTCATAATGAAAAATTACAATAAACAATGATGTTGCCTTCTTTCAATAAGCCAAAGCCTAACATTCCAGAGGGTATCTTAATCTGAATGACGTTAAAGCTAGGTTTCACAGTGCGTGTTTAATCCGTGGCGAACTGCCGTTGTGTAATGTTTAGCCGCACACTGGACCCGCAATCCATAGGTCGCTGGTTCGCTCTCCTGTCACGGAAGTTGAAACAAGAATGCAGTTTTCTTGAATCCCCGTCCCTCTGTCCACCCAGCAGTAAAGATAGGGTACACCACAGTTAGCCAATTAGCAGATTTTGGGGTACAACGTGGATCCTCCCACATCTTCCAAGACATATGGCTGACATGGAAGAGTAGGCCAAATGCCTTCTAGAGCTCTCTCTAGAGGGACAATAATGAGGAGCCCTCTCTAAGAGCGTTCTCTGTAGCTGCTTCTGGGGAGGAGGAGGCCCTTTGGCCGGCAGCGGTATTAGCAAGAAATGACAGGGCTGCACCTTGACCTCGGACGTGTGACCGCTGTCCCGCTACCGGCAGGCACTGGACGCCTTCTTTTTCGTGGTGGACCCGGAGGGGCTGATCGCCTTCGTGTCGGAGAACGTTCAGAACTACCTGGGTTTCACCCAGGAGGAGCTGATGAACAAGGTGGTCTTCAACGTCCTCCACGTGGGCGACCATGCGGAGTTCGTGCGCTCCCTGCCTAAGTCTCAAGGTGAGCGTTCGGAGGAAAAACTGACATAGTAGCGAGTGATATCTGAACTGGTTCCTGGGGGGGGGCGGGGGGGGGTTCCTTCTCCTCCTCCCCCCAGCCGTCACCAATCCACATTGGCCAGCATGGTGAAGTATGGTCAAACAACCCGAAGAGATGTTTGCATTGTACAGATTGTACAAAGTGTCATGGTAAAGCGTAAAAACTCAAGAAAGTTTGGTAAGCACTCTTCTAGCGAGTCTCCCAAGAGCTCGCTGTAGGGTGGAGGCCCTACTGCCAGCAGTGGCATGAGTGGGCAATCGCAGGCTTGCAACTTTCTCCTTCCGAGCTCGGTAACACGATTCCTCCGCTTGTGTCTTTGAACCGTTGTTGTTCAGCGAACGGAGTGCCCTGGCCGTGCGACTCGGTCTCGCGCCGCAGCAGCCGCACGTTCAACTGCCGCATGATGGTGCGGCCATGCGCCAGCGTCGCTGGTCTCGCCGGCTCCGAGAGCCACTACGAGATGATGCAGTGCTTCGCCGTGTCCCAACCGCACGCCATGCAGGAGGAGGGAGAGGGTGAGTGGCAGCGGTCAACATCGCCCGACTCCCAGCAGCGTTGCAAGGACACGCATTATAATCCAGACGCGCTTCAAGTCATGTGGAATAATTGCTGCTTTAATGGAGTGCCATCGTCTTAACCCCTTTGTAGGATCCATGCGCTTGCATTTGTGCGCGTCGGCTCGCTCGACGTTTGCGGGCGCGGGTGTTTTGTTAGCCGTCCGTTATTCTTTTGTAGTTGTAGTGCCACCCCGGTTGCTTATTCGTGTAAATATTGCATTGGGATTTACCATTACGGAATGCTGCACGGTCAGCCGAGAAAGTTGCATCTGTCCTCGTTGTATTCGTACTGTCCAAATTAATCAAGCAAAACATTGTGATACTTGCGATGGCAGTGGTGCGCAAGCACACTCGGGCACGTACCTCGATAATACGACCCTAAAAAAAAAGTATTCAATAATAGGTGATGTTTCAGGCAATGGCCCTCCTTTGTAGCAGACAGATGTTTTTTGTCTCAAATAAAGATCCGTGTTGTTTTCACTGTCTTCTATATAGAGTGTATCCAACTGAAGATACTTCAGTTCGCACGTTTAGTTATTTAGACAATAGCCTCTGCCGATGTACATTCTTGTCGTCCTTACGTCCTTGCGCTTGAGGCATTCCGCCTACCTGGAGAGCGATGGCGGTAAACACGAGTTAACGCTGAAGGGAAGCCCGCTTACGGTTCGCCATACCTTGTTGTCACATGTTAGATACACGTGGATTTCCATCGTTTCCTGCCCATCGCCCTGCATTTCATCAGCTCTCGCTTAACACAGCCTTCCCTCCGCGTTGACACGCCACCTTTGACCTCGACGCTCAACTTAATGTGTACCTTATTTTCCGGATTATAAGGCGCGCTCCCCCCGCTGCCCTGCCCCCTGTGTTTTTTTAAATAAATAGTTGGGTGAGGGTGGGATGCGTCTTACAATGCATTAGGTCTGCGCGTGCGTTCGATCTGTATATACAACTTTATTGACACCGGGCACACGGTTGTGGTTGGTGTCTCACTCTTCCAGAGCATCCTAATATTCCGGAGAATATGGTAACACGTTTTTTTGCAAATGATGAGAAACTCACCAGACAGAAAAATGCGTTGAGACTGCAAAAAAGGGTATTAATATGTGCAAAAGGAGGTATTGTAGAATATTTAATCTTGACTGTTGGTGGTATTAAACGAGGCTGTGTGCACATTATACATGCGGTATGGTGATGACACGCAAGGCATGGTGGGAGTACCAAACAAATGCTCTCGATTGCACTTTTTTTTTACTCTGTAATTCACTTTTTGCCTGTCCTGTACAACGTCGCATCTCCAACTCGCTGAGGACCAAGGCATCGGATCTGCAAAATGATCGGATATGTGCACATCGACAGCGCACAAATACCACTATATATGGACGATCAATTGGTAACGGTGCATATGCGATGGTCGGATACGGATTTTTCGGTATCATGGGATGCTGCTTTCCGAGCTAGGCGGTTGGGGAAGTCGGGGGCGAACAGCGCGCCCGAGGTTGATATGACGCGCGATGTCCTCCTCCTCCTGACGCACGCGACCCCCATCCCACCCCTCGGCCACCTTGTGCCTGCAGAGCTGCAGTCGTGCCTGATCTGCGTGGCGCGTCGAGCACCGGCTCCAGAGCGTCCCTTCGAGCAGTTCTACACCAGGCAGGACATGAGCGGTGAGGAGTGGTGCTGCCCCCCCCCCCACCTCACACCCCCCACCTCGCACCCCCCTTGCCTTGCAACAAAATATTCGGGTTGTGGTGATACGTTGATGTTGTTCTTCCACGCACCTCCGATTAGTACGGTCAGCTACGTACCATGCGAAACAAGTTCAGCATGCATAGGTAGATACTTTGCTACGACGTATCGTATGATATAAGATCCACTGTAGTCTTATTGGCCGTTTTGTAAACTATCGTGATGTGTCTATTGTTGCACATTTAATAATAATAAATATATATTTGATGGTGGAATATGTACGTATTAACAAACACAATAGGTAAAGTTATAAACAATCAGCTATTACCTATTAAATTGCTGCTTTACATTCTGCAGAATCATTGAATGCTCAACAGTTGTTGACTGTAATTTTTTGAACGCTTTAATTTAATTGAGTATTGTGTCATTGACAGCATATGGGTTAAAATGATGATCGATTGTAATGCTGCAATGATTAGAATTATCTTGTTGGGTGAACTTCAGTAGAATAACTTTTAGGTAATTTACCTGCACTGGGAGTACAGCAAAAAAGAAAAGCAGTAGAATAAAAATGCAAAGCTAAACGGCAGAGTTATGGGAAAACTGATATCGCAATAATCTTCACATCATGAAAAATGAATTCACTAAGCACTTTTGACTGCTGGGGAGGGTGGTGGGAGGGAAATGCGAGTTGATGCACGTTGACGGATTAAACAGCTCTCGGCACTCGGTGTGCCAATTGTTAATTCATGATGTTTCCAAATGGCCGCTTGCGCGCGACATCTGTATTGAGGTGCACTGGCTGGGGCCCAATCCGCAACAAGAATTTAAATTAACATAACGACGAATTGCGCCCACAATCGCAAGACGATGAGGGACTACAATTAGGGTAGATGTCAGGGGCTGGCTGGCTGGCTGGAGAGGCCGGGGGGGTGGCAGTGTTGAGCAGGGAAACACGGGCGAGCGGAGAGCGAGCAGCACTGTGGGGCCCCAGAACCAGGACCAAGGAGTGCCGGACGGGGCAGCACTGACAAGTCCCAGGGCAGCCTCGGGAGGCGAGGTCCCATTCACCCAAGTTACCAGGGCAGTCTTAGGGGGGGGGCTCTGCGTCCGAGGCCCGATCACCGGCAAGTCCCAGGGGATTCTCCTGAGATGAGTGCTGTTTGTGAGGAAGGCATGTCTACAGACATGTCTTTAATGTTTTTTTTCTCCTGCTCATGAGGATTAATTGCTTATAAACAACATTTAGATTATTTATGAATCCCCGAGATGAGATGTCACAATCCAGATTTTAATTAATTTTTGAACATTTTTATTACCCCAGAGGCTAGTTAAATTGGTGCCTTGATGTAAACTCTTCTTCACAAGTCTACCCAAAGCATCTGCGGTCTCTTTCCGCAAGTCGTCGCATCCTGAAGTGGGATTTTTTTTTTACCAAAATGCTTTCATCCATCAATTTGATATGTTTTATATTTAATTTCCACTTTTCAACGACAACAATGGACAGGAATGTGCAGGTAGATGAACAGATTCCACATTATTCCCAGGCCATGATCAAAGAAAATAGAGGAAAGGCTAATGGGACGGGGGGGGGGGGGGAAGATTTGCCATCGATGTGTTTTAATATTTCTAATTATATACATTACTTACTTTACATCTGTAGTTGTAACGCTAACTGATGAAATAGTTACATTTCTCCAAGGTAGAATAACTCGGTTTATAAATGTGTATATGTATAATTAAATGGATAAACATCAATATATCTTAATAAATAACAGAAGTAACCACATTCAAAGCAAATACATGCATTAATAAATCCTAAATGAATAAGTAGATAAACAAGCGACCAACGGAAGCCAGGATCAATCAGCAGGGAGAGGGATGGGGAGGGAGGTAATGTAGGAGGGTAGGCAAAGGGAGGCAGGGAGGAACATATAGTGTGTTCGGTTCGAACGGAAAATAGG
The DNA here is from genome assembly GCF_015708825.2 of Lethenteron reissneri. NCBI lineage: Eukaryota > Metazoa > Chordata > Hyperoartia > Petromyzontiformes > Petromyzontidae > Lethenteron > Lethenteron reissneri. Next base: position 10,150,314 of record NC_083820.1, on the reverse strand, counting down.
ATAGAGGGAGAAATTTAATTTATGAGGGAGAAAGGGGATGTTGAATATGGGAATAGATTAGAGGGAGGAAGGGAGGGGAATGTGGGAGGGAGGGAGGTGAATCAAGGGTTAGAATTCTAATTTCAATATATTAAACAACAAACAATACAAAAACACGATTGGGAGTGCAAAGTATAGGGAAAGGTAAGATTTGCAGTGGGGGAGGGTGGTATAAAGATAGCTATGGGGAGAGAACGGTAGAAAGCAGGGAGGGGGAGGAATCAGACATAGTTTGGGAGGGAATGTCGGAAGCAGGGAAGGCCGGAGGGAAATGCGGGCAGGGGGAGCGAGGCAGCTCGCGGTGTGTTTTTGCACGCTGAGTGGCCGTGCCTCTGTGTCCCGCAGGCAAGATAGTGGCCATCGACATGACGAGCCTGCGCGCCTCGATGCGTCCGCGCAGCGAGGACCTGGTGAGGAGGTGCATCCAGGCGTTCCACCAGCCGCAGGAGAACGGAATGTCGCACGCGGCCAGCCACCACCGGGAAGGTGAGCTCCTCGCTCTGCACTCTTCCCGCTTTGTTTTTAATTCGCGCTCATGAGATTTTTTATTTTTCCCCCAACGTATTTTATTTGTTCTCACGCATGATCATTACATTGCTACGCTTGTTGTGATGGCTCGGGAGTCCTCCTGGTAGTGCCCCGGCAGAGTACGCCAAGCGATGATTAGAACCTACCCAGTCATTCTTAGTCTTGGCACCGCCCTCCCCCCGCTCCTTCAGCGAACCAGCTGACGCCGACTTTCTCGTGGCTCTATAGCTACTTGGCCAGAGACTTGGGGCTGTCGGTTATAGATGGGAGACTTTGGGGTATTGCTGGAGCATACCTCGCCGCGCTGGTCAGTGTGTGTTTGGTGAAGGGGGAGCATGTTTTGTCTGGCTCGAGTACCCGACTGTGGGTTGTGGCTATGTTGTAGCGCTGCTGTGCGTACGCGCGCGTGTGGTTCACCGTGTGCTTGTTGATGTCGATTGTCGCCGCAGTCACACTCAAGGGCTGCGCCCAGAGTCCCACGTACAGGTTCCGCATGCAGGACAGCTCGGTGGTCGCCGTGCAAACCAAGAGCCGGGTCTACCAGGTGCAGGGCTCCAGCGCCGCGCAGATCAGTTCCATGTACACCGTCTTCAGGTGACCGCCGCAATTGACGCGTCACCCTTGTCTGTCTCGCGTGATGTCGAACCGGTTTGATAGCACGCACGTACTGTCCGGCTTGGTTGTATGTATGTATGTTGAACTAATTATTTGGCACCATACGTAGCCAATCGCGCCAAAAGAGGTTTAAAGCTATATGATTTAAAAGTGCATAGCTTAAGAGCGGAAGTGCAGCGCTGTGAACCCGGTGACCCGAGTTCGATTCCTTCGCTGCGACTAACATCAGTGGCAATTGATATCTGAACAGGTCCGGCCCCTCATCCCCCTACGTTCACTCACCCGCAACGAGCAGCATGTTTGAGGCATGGTCAAATAACCCCCATGATTGGTACAGACTGTGATTCATGTGGGGGTTGGAGTCACCACCGCACCTGCAAAACTGTCTCGCTCTATTCCAACTCTCCGCAATGCGGGTGATTGAATACGCTCTCGACGTGACTGCGCGGACCATTTCTGCTCCGTGAAATGTTTAAGGCCTTCGGCAGTGGATTATCGATCATGGAAGATGACGATGATACTGATGACGACAATTCGGTCCCTTATTAACTCAACTCTTGCGATTTATTTCCAGGGGCCCGTACCTGTCAAAGCCCCCAGGTATGGGTATGCCGAGACCCATGGGGGTTGGAGCGCCTCCACAGAACCTTGGCCCCACGGCATCGGCGACCGGCATGGCTGCCTTCAGTGGCCTTGGCGGCCCGCACCAGCACGCGGGCGAAATGCAGGGCCACCCGGGCTGTTTGGACAACAACAGCAACAACAAGGGCGGAGTCCCCGATCACCAGCATCATCAGCAGCAACAGCAGCCGATGCCCGGCTGGCGAATGTGTGCCGGCAATCCCTCTGGGCCACCCGGGCCGTTCTCCACCCCGTTGGGCCAGTGCCCGGGCAACAGCTTTGGTGCGAACCTGAGCAGCCCGGCGAGAACGAGCCCCGGGGCCGTGGCGGCCTCGTGCCAGCCAGACTTTTCGCGGTCGCCGCGCTCGCAGCTGCACCAGGGCAGCCCCAAGGTGGTGCCTTTCTCTCCCACGCGCGGGGGCAACTCGACGCCGTCGCCCTGCGGGACCAGCGGCAGCTACAACAACACCAGCAGCGGATACAGCTCGCAGAGCTCCCCCATGGACCCCACGCCTTCGTTCGGCGTGCAAGTGCCGGGCGCGCCGCTCTCGGCGGCCGGCCAGAACAATAACCCGACGCCCGGCCCGAACGCGTCGCCCGGCCAGAGGACGATGTCGCCCGGCCTGGGCGCGGCGGCGTCGCAGCAAGCCGGCAGCCAGAGGTTCACGTTGCCTCCGAACGCCCAGAGGGCTCTCGTGGGCCTGCAGGGTTACCAGATCAAGCAGGAGAGGATTGACGAGGCAGACGCCAAGGAGGCGCAGGTGTCGCAGGGCGGCAGGGAGTGCATCCCCGACGCGCGGCTGATGGGCGGCCGCGATGGCGAGCAGCAAGGGGAGGACGACGCAGACAAAAACCAAACGCAGACCAAGCTCATGCAGCTGCTGACCATCGGTGCGGAGCAAAACGGTCACTGCATCGGCCAGGGCCACTTGTCGTTGGAGTCTGTTCGGAGCGGCGACGGCCGCGTTTTGTCCGGGGCGGGCTCTGGTTCCGCGACGTCGCCTTCGTCGGCGTCCGCGATGAACTCGGCCCACGCGGCCTCGCTCACGGAGCGACACAAAATCCTGCACAAGCTGCTGCAGGATGGCGGCTCCCCGCCGGACCTCAGCAAGCTGACGGGTCGCCCCTGCTCCGCCTCGTCCCTGCTCACCGGCGCCAGGGAGGCAGCGGGCGGCCTGAAGCAGGACGGCTCGCTGAGTCCCCAGAGGAAGCAGGAGAGAGACCACGCCCTGCTGCGCTCGCTCCTCGACAAGGAGGAGAAGGAGATGCCCGGCAAGTTTTCGAGCCCGTTGCAGCAGCAGCAGCAGGATGAATTAGGAGACGTTAAAACCAAGCAGGAGAAAGGGGAAGATTCCGGAGACTCGTGCTGCGACCTGAAAGGGGAAAATCCCAAGCAATCTGTGAAGCTGGAGCCACAGAACACCGTGAGTACATTTAACTCAATTCAAAACCGCGGTGCATTTTGACGACTGAAATGTATTTATTTTGTTGGGAACATTTGAGCCGCGCACGGTGGTTCATGCTTATCATCATCCATTGCTGTGGAGGCAAAGTCTGGTGGATCCCGCAGATTGTGAAATTCCCAAATAAGGGGACCCTGATTTGTCAGTACGACAAATGGATTTTTATCCATCCATCTCTGCAACGCTTTTGAGTGTTACAGCTCATATGGGTGGATTTTCTCTGATTAATCGAGTTTTCTCCCACTTGCCAAACACTCACTAATTTAATTGGCCAAAAATCCCAATGTAAAGGTATTGTAAGAATAATTACAACTATCATCAGTTACATTGCAGGATCACAAATATGGTGGCACCTTAGGCAAGCCTAGCCTTTGTCCAACAGTCGATTAACCATGGCTGATGACGATGTTGTGACGATGGATGTTAAATCTTTCCTTTTACCAACAGATGAAGCTGGACCACTTTGAGGGCCTGGACAGTGCGCTGCAGGGCATGGCCTATGCTCTGGAAGGTGGTAAAGGTGGCAAAGGAGATTCCCGGGGTCCTGCCAAGGCGCTGCTGCAAGACCTGCTGCAGCAGAATGGCAACGAGACGAGGGACTCAAGCAGTGCCCCTCTCTCTGGTGACTTATTTCTCTCCTCCCTCACCTCCCTCGCCTCCCTCGCCTTCCTCGCCTTCCTCGCCTTCCTCACCCTCCTCATCATCTTCATACTCCTCATCCTAATGGCATTTTTCGTACATTTGAGCTCTGCCTTCCCGGTCCAGTTGTGGGCCCAATTCACGTCCATTTCACAGTCCCTGGTTCTCAACTTCATAACGAACTTTGGTGATACATCCTCTACTCTTGCATTATGCCACCGGATTCAGGAGTTAGGTCATCATTTTGTTCCCGGTATCATGGTCCAAATTTGAAATAAATACCCGCAAATTCCTCGACTGGAATTGCTAGAGCAGTCATTGCCCCCACCTCCAGCAAAAGCTGAGCAGGACCCTCCTGAAAACGTGTCATGAGACTCAGTGGGGCTTCGTGGTAAGAGCAAGCATTGCAATACAATAATAAGATGGTGATGGAAATGGCAACTGGCTACAGAGATTATTGTTTTTCATTATGCACACCATTTACTAAGCCACTTTGTTCAAGTTACATTTAAACAATTGTATATTTTTACCTCCTTACGCCAAAATGTACCTTTTGGTGGAAAATGGCGAACGCACAATTCAATTCGTCTTCAGTGATCGTAGTGTGGAGAGACTGGTTTCCGCCACAGTAATGTGGACTGTCCTCCCCCAATTCCACACAACAAACACAAATTATCATGGGGACCCCGTTGCTTGTTTTGAACGCTTTGACCTGACCTGACCTTTTTGTTCTTTGTCTCATCATTGAAACATACACGTGATTTTTAGCACGCCGCAATCTTTACCCGTTGGATAACACCGTACAATGCGATGCGCAGAAGTGACTCTCTCCTCGTGCCCGCCGTCGTTTGCCCCACCCCCTCCGGCGGCCGCAGGTCCCCCCTCCGTCCCGTCGTCTGTGGGCCCACAGGGGCAGGCCACGCCGCTGCGGCCCCAGTTCGCCCGCAGCGTGTCGACGGGCGGCCTCGGCTGCGGCCCGATGCAGCCCGTGGCTCCGCCACCCTCGCACCCGGCCGCGCGGAACGGGGGCCTCTACCCGTCCGGCACGCCCATGAGACACCCCAGCATGGGAGGTGAGACTTAGGCTGCGGCCGAGGTCACGATGCGTACGGGTCAGCGGTTGTTCATCGCTGGCTTGTGACTCTCTGACCCGCCCCATGCTGGACACCTGTGTTAAAGAGCTTCCTAGCTCATGGGGTTCCTCTAGTCTAAATAAAGATGCCGATTCTGAAACCTGTTAAGATGCTGATTCTGAAACCTGCAGGCATGAGGGAGGTTGACATGGGATAATCAGGAATGGATTCTCCTTTCCTTTAAGCATGTGTCCCCGGTGGTCTTGAACAGCTATAACAGATGGAGGGAGTTGTTCGATGGCACTATAAGGATCTGGGTTCATGGGATTTCCACTTGTTTAGTGTAGATTACGTTCTGCTGCGTTAAAGTTTGGAGTGTTTTGACTTTTATAGATGCCCTTGGAATGCGATGCCTAGCAGTGACACTTCTGTTGATAGTGCTGTTTACGGGGTTAATTTTGTGGTGTGGAACTCAACGATGTCTGGCGTAGGACCAGAACGCACACTCACATGCCTGGGTTGTGCCTCCACAATTTTTTCCATTTTTTTTAAATAGGTGAATTATACGAACCTGTTTACGGGGTTGCAGGCATGATGGCCGGGCCCGGGGGCGTCATGAGGAGGATGAGCGTGCCGGGCGGCGACGCCTGGGGTCCCCAAACACCGCTGGGGCCCTACCCGTCCCACAGCGGCGCCAGCAGTGTGCCCACCATGGCCTCTCGCCCGGCGCCCGGCTACAGCCCCATGCAGGGGGGTGTCGTGGGGAGCGGCGCCCCAACACTTCCCATGAGGCCCAGCAGTCAGTCGGGTCACATGATTGACGTTGGTGAGTCTTGTGATGCCTCCCTTGTGCTTGCTGTTCTTTAGAGATCATCATCATCATCATTGCTTAATATTATTCCGTACCTGCCATGCAGTACATGTCGATGCACCCTCTGGCAGTGGGGACCCCCCCCATCGGCAGCTGTGCTCTGTGTGGCGCAAGGTGAACACGGCACAGGCCAGCCCAAGTGGGCATGAATCTGCCAGTATGGAGCGATATTGCTGTGTTTCTTCCCAATTAAGTGATTTGGGATCAATTTGTGCAATTTTGAAAATGGGACCATGACGTCAACACACGTGGCCACCTTCTACTCCTACTCTCTCTTGAATATAATGTGATGGAATCCTGAACGTCCACTGTGAATCAGACAGCACGTATTTCACATTTAATGCGCCCGCAGTATTAACCAGGGCATCCGATGGGCTCTAAACTCTGCAACAAGTGGAAAATCTACCACCGCTCTGCCAAGAAGTCGCTGCTGAAACTGCGGTACAAGATTTTCAACCGCGGGTAGACGTTGAACTCTGCTGCTTTTCTTTGGCATGCGATCAGGTGCTACAGACCTCGGTCTGGAGATGGACGACCTACCGTACCGACCGCAGCAGCAGCAGCAACCGGAGCAGTGGGTGGAGGGCATGATGGGAATGGAACAGAGCATTATGGGAGATCACGGAAGGTACCGAAACAAGTAACATCTTCTCTTGCAATAAAGCATTCTTCATTTTGTTTTATGTGCAGCATACATGGCCTCCTTTTTTTTATTTCTTAACGGGATCTTTAATATCCACTGTGGAGCCGACGGGTGCATGGATTTAAATTAACAACACCCACAGTATATTAACCAGGGCGGTCGCCGGCGTGTAACCGCCAAACTCTGCGACGAGCGGCGGCGAATGCGCCACTGCTCGGCCACGTCAGCGCTTCTCAAACTAACGACTCCACGGCCGGCCGTGTGCGCGTGTGCTCGCGTGCGACCAGCAGGCCCGGAATGGGTCCTGGCCCGGACAGCATGGTCTTCGCGGGGTCCAGAGCCCGTGAGTCCCAAGGTGACGACCTCGTCCTCATGGCCCAGCTGCACTCGCTGCTCAGCAGCACCGACGAGCAAGAGCTCGCGGAGATCGACCGGGCGCTCGGCATCGACAAGATCATGCAGGCGAGTTTCCTCCAGCCGTTGCGGCGAAGCGCGCACTGCACAAGTGACGGGTCGCCCCCGTGTATTTTACGGGAGCTGCCCCGGTGTAATGGTTTGTTGGTTAGTACACTGGACTACACAGAGGTTTGTCAGCTCAATTCCATCTTCTGGCGTGGAAATTACAAAAATGACCAACTTTTTTCAATCACCCACCGCCTGCCTCTGACCACTTAGCAGCAGTTTAAATGGATTGTAGGTACCCCCACCTCTTCCAATGTTTGTTCAACGTGAAAGAGGAGACCATATACCCTCTAGAGGCCCTGTCGAGTGGATGCCCTTCTGTCAATAATGACGTGATATGAGCAATGCAATTATAGCACTGCACCTTTGACGTCTCTATTTTCTCCTGTGGATCCAGTCACCAGCGTTAGGCCAGATCATACTGGAACTTTTACTGAAATGCTTGGGGCCCCATACCTTGCAATTGGCAAAGAATAACAATTTGTTTAAAACCAATGCTTGCTTTAATTTGTGTGTAGGAATCATTTATTGATTATGCAAATGTTTATAAACTATTTACAAAACCTGCTGTTAGGATATTTGAGTGAAAGAGACATTACAAACAAGGCAAAACGAATCAATTTCTTAATTAATTTGTGACCCTGAATCATGACCTCACAGGTATGGGAAGGGCAAATCGTTTCAATCCTCCCCGCGCATACTTATGATCGGTTCATTCATCTTAAGAGATTTGCCAAATGTCTGCAAAAGCCTTTTCTGCGCAACGTAAATGATTGCAGCGTGTTTGCCGGCAGCGTACTGCAGCATCCTGACACTCGCCCGTTCATTTGCCTTCCTGCAGTGCGGGCCGATGGAGCTGCAACCGCCCATGTATTCGGCAAACCCAGACATGTCCTGGAATGTCCATGGAGCACAAGCAGCAACAGCAACAGCAGCAGACGCAACAACAGCAACAGCAGCAGACAGCGGCCGCTCTCGCTGGCTACGCCCGGCAGTCGCCCTACACGGCGGACCCGAGCCACGGCGGGGTCTACTCCGGCATGCACCCCTACATGGAGCACCAGTTTTCGCAGGGCGGCTATCCCGGCGGCGGTGGCGGCAGTGCGGCGCTGTGCGGGGGCGGCATGCGCACACTGAGCCCCGCGAGACCCATGCACCCTCTGCAGGCGCGGCAGGCGGCCGCGATGAGGGCCGTGCGGCCAATGGCGTCCGCCCAGTTCAACTCGGCCCAGCTGCGCTTTCAGCTCCAGCAGCGACTGCAGAGCCAGCAGCAGGTGCTCGTGCGTGGGATTTGCGCGGGCCTTTCACGCGAGACTTGTGAAGTAATGCTATTTGTAGTCGTAAATGAAACTGTTTTTATATTACCAGGTGAGGCCCACTGAGCTGTATAGTACTTTTTCAGAAGCGGCTCTTGTCATTAATGATAGCTCAACGGTCACGTGGAAATGTATAGCAGTGTAGCAAGAACATCCAAACTCCAAATATACAGGCGTCGGTCGGGATCAAACCCACGACCTCCTGTATATCAGGCAAGCCATCGTAGCGCCCAGCGTAAAAAAAGAAGCCCCTCCAAAGGTTATTTTGCCCTACTTTTATCCACCTGTTAGATGCCTTGGAGGGGGTGGGATGACCCACACTTAACCCCCACTACATGCGACCTGCCAAGTGACGAACAGCGGTGTACCCGCCGTTTATACTGCTGGGTGGACAGAAGTGGGGTGGGATTTAATGCATCTTTCTCCATTGCCTTACAAGTTGTGTGCTAATATCTGGAACCATTCTGACACAAGGTGGTGGTACACCTATAGCTCTGATTTTTTTGTCTCGTCACATGATGCCGAGAGTACAATTGGAATATGATTCAATATGTTATTACATTTTTTTTTTTTTAACGGCACCAATTAATCCAGTAAGAAATTAATACCTCCGCACCGTGGACTCTGCATCGGAAATTATTTTGTTAACGCGTTGTCTCTCTCTTGTCATCAGATGGCTCAGAACAGAGGAGCGATGATGGGAGGGCAGTTCTACCCGGGCCCCTCGGGCAGCCCTGCCCTGCGTGCCAGCCTGCCCCAGCACGCATCCGCGGCAAGTCGGGTGTGTGTGTGTCGTCGCAGTGTTAATTTCGTTTGTGAAATTAGTGACGAGAATTTCTGGCAATCGCAGTATTCTCCAGGCTATAGGTCGCACCACCGTCCATTCAGTATCGTCAGCCAACTTCCAGATGATACATCTCCCCAATTTAAAGCCGCGTGTTTTCCAGAATCAGCTTCTGGAAGGCAGCTTTTTGTAGCAGTACACGACCACCCAGAGGACAGAAGGAACACAATTGGCCGTTCAGAATCATCTTCCAGAAAGAGAGATCTCCCAAATTTAGAGCGGCACGTTCTTCATCATCTTCGGGAAGACTGCTTTTCATAGTACTGTATTCACTTCATCAGAAAACTTTTGCCCAAAATAACTACAAATTGTGGAGTGTGGGTATGTTTTTCTCTCCAGAGCATCTTATAATCCAGAGAATATGGTAAATATTTTTTATTAACGTTTCAGTCAATAAGGGCAATGATTGGAAGAAAATCATCAGGCGTGACGATGAACACGACTCCCCCCAGCAGAGACCAAGGAATGACTGTGACAAGACAAAATTATTAACGAGCCTGTGTGAAGACACAGCCTGAGAATTAGAGCATCGTTCGCTTCGGTTGTCATCGCCTTTAAGGAGTTCACAACCGAGATACAGCACCTTATTTACACTGAGGTGACAATCACGAGGTCGTGTACCATGATTAGCGGTACGGAGAGCTACCAGTGAAAACACTCGCCGAGTAAAATTTACGAACGCGCAGTTTCAAATGGTGAAAGTACGTGTTATATTGTTATTGGATATTTAGACTGAATGATAATGCTCTGTGCAGCTATAGCAGCAGTCGTCATGCTGCGGTGAGATGTTATTTAATATATATTTCTCCTGTCTACTACAGGTCACCCTGAATTCACAAATGCTGGCGCAGCGCCACAGGGAGATGCTGAACCAGCAACTGCGGCAGCGTCAAATGATGCAGCAGCAGCAGCAGCGAGTGGCCGCGACAGGAATGATGAGACCACAGCATCAGGCCGCTTTCGCTCCCTCCCCGGGAACGCTGGGCCGTGGCGTGCCGGCGCCGCCACGCCACCCAGGCCTGGCGCCGTCTGCGGGGCAGGTGGCCATGGGCCAGGCGGCCTACCAGCACCAGGGCCACACGTACTCCCATCCTTACGGCAGCCCGCCCTCGCCGGGTGCGAGCAACCCGCTCTCCGCGCAGGGTGAGGCGACGTCACAGTTACGCTTGTGGTGTGTTGTGTTCGTGAGATGGCTGGATGGGCAGCACCGCAGTGGCGAAGCGTTAACTACCTTGCTTGGTTCTAAAACCTACTACTATATATTGCCACTGGTAAAGGAGGTCTCATAGTGTAAATGCTTGCCCCGAGTTCTCTGTACTGTGATAGTGCACTGTTTTTGAGTTGTACGCCTTTTGGCGTCATCTGGTCAAACACCAATGGAGACTAGGCTCTAAGAAAAGCTGTCTCGGGTGTGGACCAATCAACTTCAAGGACAGTGCATATCATTATCAGAGTTATTTCTTTTTGTTTGCATTTTGACTGCTTGTGTTGTGGTTATTGCAAACATGATCCCTTGTATAAAGGTGTCAGTTTTGTACCAGTTGAAAGGGTAAAAACCTACTACTATACCTTGCTTGGTATCTTAGAGGTTGTGGCTTCGATCCCGACCCTGACGCCTGTATATTTGTTTACATGTCTCTCTCCATGGTCGCGTTAATTTCTCTCCGGGTCCTCCGGTATTTCCCTCCATATTTAGAAACATGCGTTTAAAGTATTTTCGCTGCTATAAATTTCCACATGATAAGCCACTTTGTTGAGCTATCATTTGTGGCCAGGTCACTTCTGAAAAGGAGCTATATAGTTCAGTGGGCCTTTCAAGTTAAAATGTTAAGTTTAGAGTATATATGTATGTATGTTGAACTTCTTTCGCATAGTACATAGCCAACCGTGCTAATTGGAGGTGCGGGGGAAAGACAACAAACTGAACACAAAAAGCAGTTTGCAATCTTAGCTCCAGTGGCTTCCTAATATCAGGATGAAGCGCATTCCACACAGCCGCAACAGCGCATCTGAAAGCGCGCAATGCAGTGAGCGCTGCGGTGCGACCGTGTAGGTTTTTGTGATTGTGCTGTACAGCTATGGGATGTACTCTTGTGCAATGTTCCGTGTTGTACGGCATGGTCATAAATTACCATGCACCACACTTGCTTGTCTCCAAACACTGTGGCCAGTGCCATGCATGGCTCTGTATTTGACATTGTAGCTTCGCTTCAAAATAACAACAATGGTTAAATTAACAAATGTGTTTACGGAGCCAATGTTATGATTCCATAATTGACTTTTGGATTAGGTCACGTGGCCAAATTTGTGCCGTTAATAACCGCAAGTCATTCTAACTGGATTTTTATTTTCACTTTCTGTATCTTGTCCTTTTGATACTTATAATTGCTACCTTTTATATATAATTGTGACATTTTGCAGTGAGCATTGTTCTTCAGCTTATCGGCAATCCAAAACAATAATAATTGGCCCCGTTAAACGCTTGTACACGTAGAAAATGTAATTTGTTTGACTGCGTCGGGTGGTTATGGGTCTTCACATTACAAATTTAATGGCATCGTTAATCTAAAAGCTCAATCTGTAACAGCAATGCCGCGTGTTTGACATGATGTCCCGACATTTCACTCCCAAGTACTGAGAACTTCTTTAGCTACTGAATTGTGGAGCTCACCGTTATTGTCTGATCCTTATCAGAGTGCTGAGCAAATCGTCATCAAGAGCCAACAATACTATATTCGTATAATCACAGGAGAAAATTAGTTTCTTATTCTACTTCCTGAAGTTGCCCGCATGCTGAAAAATGCGCGACACAACCCGAAAACACGTCGGAGGGCCAGACCGGTGCTGTTGTTATTCTGGAGGGCAGCTACATTGCCTAATGTTTAGCTTGCTTTCATTGTGATTGAACAAGTGCAATGAGAATGGTAATTAATGTTCATGTCAAAGAATCCCCATGACGTTCAGTGGCGTAGAACATTGCGTGCGTGTGGCGTGGTCAAACTTGGGAGAATCGTGCATCATTACTGAACATTTATGCTTGGATTAAGTGCCTTCCCCGGCTCTGGGTGTCCCTCTGAGGCAGAACTCTGTCAAGTCTGCACTTGTTTTATATGCCAAGGAGCCGTTGTTTTTTTCTGATGGTTTTAAAAACAAGTGAGTTTTCTTTTTTCTCTTGAAGTAATTTTCATGCTAATTTCTGCCGCTGTGGTTAACTACCTCAAGCAACTTACATGAACAATGATTTAATGTATCATTCCACGATTGAGGTATTTAATTTCCATGGAAATTAATGTTTACAAAATCCCCCTGCCAATTTATTTCGACAGCTGGGTTCCACTTCTTGTGGTCATGTCCACGGTTTATGATCCAGGAGCCTAGGCCTAGTGGCGGCGCCATTCACCTCTCGCTGAGGAGGTGCACCGCTTGAATCCAGCGGCCACCTTGATTATTCATGCACGTGCAATAACCATGACACGATGTGCCCATCTGATTAACAGGGGAAGTTAAATATTACCCCCCATCGCTGACATAATTTGCAATAGTAGGCCATTTTGTGCCAGCGTCAAATTTGTTCAATACAATAAATGTACCTGCAAATTAACAAATTGGGAATTGTTACACACAGCAGTGATTTGTGCCCCATGCTGGCAAACTAATTTCCCAGATCACTCTTGCAAATTGGACGTGTGTGAAAAAGAGCTTTATAGGTCATCGGACTCTGGTGTAAATAAATATTCTGATTCTGCAATAAGACCTATCCTGGTCTCTTGAGTTCTCACCTGGTTAAACGAAATCCACATGAAAGTAAAAAAAATCATATTGTGAAGAGCAGTGTTAATCTCCTTCAAATGTAACATCTGGAACCGTCTTATCTTTCACGTGAAAATGTATTATACATCTTTAAGGTCTACGAAAGGGCATTATATTCGATTTCTGAAAGAGTTTTTTTTAACTGAAATGGGACATTATTTTTTTTATATACAATTGGTACCATTCTCATTGATATAAACCTCACATTGTCAGGGATGTTTCTATCCTCGTCAAGTTCAAAAAGATATCGCAGGCCAGTGCGATGCAAGTTGCACTTCGACATTGCCAAAGGCGAGGAATGCCAAGCTAATTACAGGCAATAACAAGAACGTTAACATCAAAAGTCTGTTTCAGGAGAGAGGAGAATTTAAACAATTATTCTATTCTATTTCGGATTTACATAGTGCTGCTTTGGCAGCGGTGCCCAAGTGCCGTTAACAAATAAGACATCCAACACGTTCGTCAATATCACTGCCTTAAAATAAAAATATATATATTTAATAGGTTACGTTTCAGGCATTGACCATCCTTCACTGCACTTGGATGGCCGTTGCCAGATGTAATAAGTGTGATTGAAAAATATGTTGAGTTTTTTTTTAGGAGGATTTAGGTGAATTTTAAGCAAAAGATGAAAATATTCTTTGGGTCTTTCGGTAAAGTCACGTAGATAGGTTCAAAAACATTACAAAAAACTACGACGTTTCGATCGCAACACAAGTGGGTCGTCATCAGGTGGAGATCAAAAGAGGGGTTAGCCTCTGAAGGCAAACTGTTTTCAAGGTTTAAAATGGAGGTCGCCCAAGTGTCAGAACGCGGTGGGCGGGGCATGAGCCATGGGGGATCGTGATTGGATGAGCTTATGTTAATGTGAGGGATTCAAAACGGTGGGCCTCGGCATATTGGGCAAAGAAGGTTATGTTAATGTGAGGGATTCAAAAACTAGTGAGCAACGGACAGTGCTAAAATGGAAACATTACAGCCAGTTATGACTTAAACTGGTTGATAATGTTCTTCCAGTGATTGCTGAGTTTGTACCCATCCTCTCGGTTGAATTTGTGGCTATGTCTGTATATATATAGATGGCTTCATGAATTAATCTTTGTTGATGGCCAGTGGGCTTGCAAAGTACCTTCGTCTTAGAGAAATACATTTCGTGTGAAATTTACCTTTTTTACCTATCTACGTAACTTTACCGAAAGACCCAAAGAATATGAATTCCTGCAGTCACGAAAGCTTAAAGTCAAGATTTAAAAGTTTCAAATGCCTACAGGCACTAAAAGGTGACGTGGATGTCACCACTGTGAATAATGAAAGTCGGCCAAATGTATAAAAGAAATTAATACACTTTTAAATGAGAACAAAGCATGCTACACTGGCTTAATGACAAAATAAATGAGCAGACAATGTCTGCTTCACATATCCATCGCTCCACACAAAACACAAAAGTATTTCTTGCACAACCCATCGGCAGCAGTAAAGAACAGTGAATCCGTGCAGTGCCGATGTTATTAATGTTAGTTTTGTATACGGATCGCACATTCAAGAAGTCACATTGGTAATGTGGAACCATCTCCCTCCAGGAATGCATCAAGGTGTGCAAAGTGGGATGGCTGCAAGAGGAGGTATGATGACAGCAGATGGCATGGGCCAATATGGGCCGGGCATGGGACAGCAGAATGTGTTCCAGTTTCATTCAGGTAAGGACACTTATATTCGATGAGCCAGATCACGCTATCCCGACTTTTACTGCACATTTGCCACCGGTTCCATTTGATCTCTCGGCGTTGCAGTCGAAACAATGGTGCACATTTCTTAAAAACCTCTTCTCTATTGTCCAGCTGTGGATTGAAAAATGACTGTGTCACAACATGCTACTATTAGCAGGTGACATAAGCCAATTAAAAATGTTGTTCTTCAGGCGCATTGGTATGTTGCGTAAGTTATGTTTGATAAAATCCTCACCGTAGTAGTGTGGTTTATTTTTTGCCCATGTAGAATGTTTGATTTGTCCAGGGATGTCCCAGCCGTCGGACACAGGCTTTGGGATGGCCCCCGGACCCGGCAGCCCCCTGCTGTCCCCGCGTCTGGCCCCACAGGGCCTGCTCATGGAGGCTCCGAGTGACATGAAGCCGTGGGACACTAGCGCGATGACCAACAGGTTTGACATGTGCCACTTCCTACTCTTGTTTGTTGCACACTGGCGGTCGGTCGCCTCCTTTTCTTTCAATCTTCTGTCACTGCTACTGCCACTGTTACCATTGCCATGAACTTAACTCGTTGATTCCATCGCCCATGATGAGGACTCAGTCTTGCAAGACTGCCTGTTTGGTCTCGCCCACTGTTCAGCCACTACACTACAGGTCACGACACTTTTTCTGTTCCATGCCTCGCACTCCTCGACTTTGGAATTCCCTCCCATTGTCGCCTTTCACCAAGTTCTTTATAATCTTGCATTGTTCATTACTACTTTTATAGTGCTGTTTATTACTGGCCCTTTGGCGTTTTTGGGCCCTTTGAGCCTGTGCTGAGCAACTGCGCTACAAGAAAAAAAACTTAATTTCCTGGCTGCACAGTCGAGGTTGTGTGTCCCACCCATGTTGTCTCAATGTGAGCTTGAACTTTTGTGGAGGATAGAAAGCTACTTAAAATGTACTTTTAGGCACACTCAAGTAATCCCGCTGTGCCGTTAAAGGCATCCTTTTTTCATCAAAATGTTTTATACCAAAACTAATGTTGACGGTTAAATTACTCAACCTCGAAATCGACCATTGGTTGGTGAAGGCAGGAATAGTAGATATGGAAACATAGAAGAACAGTACAACAAAAGAGTGTGTTTGTTGTGCTGCCCACCACATGCAAGGTGGTTGCCTATCCCAGCGCTTGCTATACAGGCCTCAACCCTGCTTCTTAGCTTCCGAGATATTGACCAAGTCCGGCACATTCCGGGTGATTTGGTCACAGCGTTGTTTGGCACGATGTCCGGTGTTTCGCTGCATGTGCCTGGAGCTTCTTCAGCCTGGAACAACCTCAAGAAGCTCCCAGCACGTGCGGCGAAACGTCAGGCGTCGTGCCGAGCATAGCGCGGTACAACCATAAAACGTATCGAAGAAGCTACGCGGCACAAGTGCAAAAATCTACGCAAGTAGGAATTGGGTCACGAGCTCGGTGCGTGTGTAATGTATTGCTACGCGCGCGCGTTTTCCGCTCGCACCAACGCATGTTCCTAATTGCTGCTGTTCTCTGTTGTCGCGTGTGCACAGTGAGATGTACCATCAGCAGTTTGGGCGGCCGGGCAACCCTAGCCCCTTCGGAGGCATGGGTCTGCCAGAGTCCATGGGAGCAGGCGGCGGTGACGGTGGCGGCGGCGGCGGTGGTGGCAATGGTGCTGCGCGGGTGGCCGGTCCCTGCCCAATGGGCATGTCTGCAGAGCTGCCCTCTGATGTGGTTGCTAGCCAGGTGGGTGTGCGGCGTTACTGGGCCTCCCCTCGGTCCACTAAGCCTCGTGCGCCGAATCGGCCTTCATAGGTGCTACTCGCTAACAGCACTTGCCCCAACAGTCTGTTGAGGCTATACGGGGGATCTTTGTCTTTGTACCCGCACATGCAGCACCAACCACGACCATCACCACCATCAATGCAATGACGGTGCGTTAAAACTGAAACCTATAGCCACTGCTCGGCTGACGTTTAGGGCGATGGCCCTTCAGAGCAGAGATGGCCAGCCCTAACCATAGCCCCCGCACCTCTGATTAGCACTGTTGGCTACATACGGTGCGAAATAAGTAATACTTACATTCATATTGACCACTGGCCCCCATCGTCCCTTCTAGCGACATATTCCGTCCAAGCCCGCTTAGTTTCATTCACGGTCCGTATGATGTCTCTAACTTGCATACCTTCTTGATTCACCTTGTTCCTCATCCTGTCTCTCTCCCCTTCAGTGTAATTCTCTCGGTGTAATTCCAAGCCTCGATCTCTCCACTCTTGTGTGTAAAATTCTGCTTTTGTGCAGTGTTCTTCGTCATTGTCCATATTTTTCATCCGCATGTCAACGTAGGTTAGAAACACCGCTGATATATATACATTTTTCTGCTTTAATATATATGGTAATTTAGTAGGAAGTCAACCCTGTTCATTCATCCTTGTGTAATTTTTATTCCGTTTGTTCAATGCAAAGTAAGCTGTCATCAGTTCATATGTCACTCGTTTTAAGATAGCTATGATATGCAGCGGGTAGGTTTGACCTGTGATTGTGCTGTCACACTTTGGGAAAGCGTTTGAAATTTCAGTAAATATTTCTGCTGCCATTGCATTGGAGATTTTCAAACAAGATAAGCAAAATCTGTGGCTGTCTTCATCGGTGTGGCTTTCACGATGACAAAGCGGTTAGCAAGCCACCTTTCAGTATTTACCGGTTCGGGAATTTTAACATGAACTCGATTTAAACGTGGTGAAATTGGTGAGCGTGGCAATCAAAACAATGGAGCACGTTTCTATTTATGTACTTGGCGACGATTAGGGCAGTGGCCCTTCGTCTTAGCGTTAGCCACACTTGTTCAATCACTTGCCAAATAAGTGTGCTCAATTGTACAAGCAATAAAACAATTATTGGCCAGTTTCACTCGCCTGGGATACTGCCGTGGTGTAATGGTTTAGCATTAGCGCATGGGACTTCCAATCCAGAGGTAACAGGTTCGACTCCATCTCCCGCCGCGGCAGGCGAAATGACGGTGCAAGCTTCTTTAATTCCCCACCACCACCACCACCGCCTCTGTCCATCCGAGAGCATCAATGGGTGCACCACAATGAGTCGATTGGCAGGTCGCGTGCGGTGGGGTCAAGTGTGGGTTCTCCCACCTCTTCCAAGATGTCTGGCCAACATGGAAGAGTAGGCCAGACAATCCTCTAAGGTTCCCTCTCATCGAGGCCCTTCCACCAGCAGGTGGCGTGAGCAAAAAGATGCAGGCTGCACCTTTACCAGTTTTGAACACTAAAAACCATTCAAATTTGAACTCCACAGCTATTGAATCAACGTGTTATTAAACGATGACATTTCACTACCGTCTCCAGGTTGTTGCAAGTGGCTCCGATTTTATTTCATTGTTTGAAATGTGTACTTCAATTACCCACAGATGAATCTGGTAAGACAGGCGATGAAAGTGGAGTCCCCCTGTGGCTACGATCAGTACGGCAACATGGCCAGCGAAGACAAGGTTGGTCACTATCTTGTTGTTGCTTGTTGTAATTGCCTGTTCTCATAACCCTCTCCCTTATCTTGTACGCTTTCAGTAGTGCTGCTTGTTCGTGGCCACTTGGTGTTTTGGGCATTTGGGCTTGTACTCTGTGAACGTGAAGGGGAAACATTTTTTGAGTGTTTGG
This sequence comes from Lethenteron reissneri, assembly GCF_015708825.2. Taxonomy (NCBI): domain Eukaryota; kingdom Metazoa; phylum Chordata; class Hyperoartia; order Petromyzontiformes; family Petromyzontidae; genus Lethenteron; species Lethenteron reissneri. The sequence goes on along the minus strand of NC_083820.1, from coordinate 10,132,012 downwards.
GACAAAAATAATCAATATAACTTATCGAGCTGGGTTATCCAATTATTCAAGTAATCTGTTATGAAAGTTATTGTGGGGAACAAGTTCTCCCACCTCTGTCGCCACTTGTGTCGCTGGACGGGAGGTGATGAGGGTGTGATTTGGTGACATCCCCCCCGCATCATCAGCCGTGTCACACTTGGCGTGGCTTGGGGGAGGTTTCCTGCCTTCAGTAGGCAGGATGTTGAAGCGGGCCCCCATTTTAAAAAGGTGCCCGAGTAATCGTAGATGAATATAATAAAAGTTGATCGCAGTTCCCTGTCGATTGTGCGACCCGATCGGCTCTCTGTCCCAGCCCTAGTAGGTTCACATTCGTATGACTCTTTGCTTTTCTCGCAGTTGTCCTTTGTGTGTTGGACAAAGTGCCAGGAAGGTCCCCCCCCTCTGATCAGTTTACCGAGTGGATTGCCCACGAAAAGAATGCACCTTGACGAACGTTTCTCAAATCTCCGTTGCTTAGGTGACGGACTCTCCCATGAGGCCTCCCAGCCTCCTGCCGGGCCAGCTGCCGAGCTCTGACGTGATGCACCCAGAGACCAACACATTACAGGTCGGTAGCCTCGACGGCTAAATCTTCGGCGGCGGCGTCTTGTGTTGAAAGCCTCTGACCAAATTGTTCGTAATTTGCAAAATCTGTCTGGCCCTCTGCACGACCTTGGGAACTTAAGCTGGGTTGTGATCCTGGTGAGTACTTGGGAGGGCGATCACCATGGCCACAAACTGATGCAGTATCTGTCGTGAAATTACAATCGGGTTGTTACTTGTACACAGAGCCTGTGATAAGAGTAGAAACACTGTTGTCTCCACTTTGATCACTGTGTGCGCTGCCATCTAGTGGAGAGATCTGAAGACTCCCATCTCGAACCGGTCTTGAGGTGTGAGAGTGCAAAGGAAGTGATTGCAGAACAAATACATTGTTCAAAAACAATAGTCTGGACAATGTACATGAGCAAATGAGGATAAACAAAGTAGAAACGTTAGATTGTGCTTGAGACTATGTTTCGCCCATTTCGTATTTGAGTTGTATTAATATGCTATCTGGATGGATGAATGAATGTTTTGGGGAAAGCCGTTCGACAACTTTGGTGCCAAACGTCCAAGCGCTCGATCATTATTAATGTCGTCCGCCGTTCTTCCCGTAAAAAAAAAATCTCCCATCACTGGAGTATCATCTCCCGTTTGTAATATTCATTTAGCAATAATAACGCCAAATATATCGACTCCCGGCGTTGTGCAGCAGCTACAAGGGTTGCATTGACATTTTTTTTATTTACATCTTCTAATAGCAGAAAGAGGGGAGTGCTTCACATAGTCGAAGAGTAAATGATACGATCCGTCTGTTAACATTTAAAAGTTGTGGTTTGCTCCAGAAAATATTCACACCAATGTAGCCACTTCTCAGTCGCTTTCTTCGTAATTCCAAACTTAGACGACGCTTTCAAGTGATCGCCACATGTACTTCTCCGCTTGATATTTTACTCACTCTGTCATCCCGTGTCTTTTGTTTTGCAGAATTTCTGCTGATCTTCCCAAGAAGTCACACAATGTATTCCTTGATTTTGACACCGACAGGTTAAACCAATAACACCAGCAACGTATAACTTTCAAGACTCTTCAGCCTCAGACAGCGGACAGAGGTCCAACGTTTAATGATTAAAGCCTGTTGTACATAATTAAAGCTTTCTTTCAAAGCACTGTAATTTATCTCAGCCCAGGCTACACCAGTATTACACGATGTCACAACGACGCTTCGTCTGTTACATTGTATTTGGGCTGGAAAAATCTATTAAGTTAGGCGTACAAAATAGATGGAATTCGTATTAATTCTGAAAAGACAGATGGGTAAAAAAATTGCCCTGGGGTGCTTTGAAATATATAATTTTAAAAAAGTTCTAAAAGCTAACAATATTTAAATGTAAAATTGCACTTTAAAAGAATACACGAATACAATTACTGTAATGCTAATTATTTCAAATTTTAATTGGTACATTAACTCTTGAGATGCTGCCAGAGTGTAAGAGTTAGGAGCTCACTGGAATTGCAATCCAGAGATCACCGGTTCTATTCAATCTCCTGGCACGGCAGTTGAAACAATCATGCGAGCCTCTCATAGTCTCCCCCATACAGCAGTATAAATGGGCCACCAAAGTCGATTGGCAGGCTGCCTTTGGTGGGGTTAAGTGTGGGTATTCTCACCGTTTTCAAATTGTCTGTGGTATGGAAGAGTAGGCCAAATACCGCCTAGCGGGGCTCTATAGCTTCCTCTAGTGGAGGCACTTGTGCTAGTTTTTATGAGTAAGCAATTTGCAGGGCAGCACCTTTACCCATATTAAAACTAAACTAAACTTTTGATTTTAGCAGGTAAGGTCCACATTGACTCTGTAAAAGTCGTATCTTTTTTTCCAGCCCTATACGAACAAAATAATCGGATCTTCCACACGGAGGCACCTCGGATGTATAATTTAAAGATTGTTGAATGTAGGAAGGTCACTTGACTTTTGAGGTCTTCATCGTGGAAGCTTGCAGAGAATGCACACGCAACATTGTGTCAGGAGTTAGAATAATGTTAAGGAATGCTTAGTTATTATTTTTAGAAAACACAATTTTGAGTTTTTTTATATGTATATGAAAAAAAAAATATGTGACCCCTTCCCACACCCCCACCAACTGTGTTGCCCATGTTTTATTTTGTATACTTTTTTAATTATTACAGGGTACTTGAGCTGATGCTGGTCGATTCTTTCTGTGCAAGATGTAGTTAAAAGTTCACAATAAAAAAAAATTGCTTCGTTGTTCGACTAAACAATTTAATGTTGCAGTATTTGCTTTAGACATATTTTTTTTTAGACGGGTAGAGGCCGTGGCCTAATAATTTTATAGTCCTATGTCTGATTTCTTTTTGCAAAATAACTAGAGTTTCACGCTAACTCAAAACACAATGTCTGCATTCCCATGTGTGCTCCAAAGTGTTTGGGCGCGCCGCTCGCCATCGTCGTAAAGATCGGCGCCTTTTATTCTTCCAGCTGCCAGGGAGGGGGGAGACACATGTGACCTCATGTGGTCCAGGGGTGTGACTTGCCTGTTGAACAACCACATGCTCTGGCAGACACGAAAGCTCCCGAGGATGGCATGCGCGCACGCGCACAAGCTCCAGATGGTGTGTTTTTCATCTTGTCAGGAAGGTTTTTAGAAAACGGTTTAAAAAATAATAATGTTTTGCTTAAAAAAACAAATGAGACGTGAGTTCGATTTCTTCAAATGTTTGGAATGGTGATGATGATTAAAGAAAGCTATAAGTGATTGGCTTAGTCAGCTTTGTCAAGGCATAGTTTAAGCAGCAGCAGGTACTTTGGTTTGATAAAGTGCATTTGAAATGATAAATAGATCGGTTTGTGTTTTTTTAACAACACGGAGGAGGAGGGAGTTACTGACTTCTGTTTTAGAAAAAAAAAAACTGCAAACGTTCTTAAAGAAGTATCCTTTAAAGCAATATACCTTGTTCGCTCATTGCCAACAGTACAGACTTTACACTGGTACCAGGTGACGTTTGCGTTGGGTCTCGGGACTGAAGCGTTCCGACGATGTACAAATGTACATGGGCTCCGGGTGTGAAGGGGCCGCCGTGTGTGTGATGGCACATTGGGGGGTGGGAAGGGGGGGGGCGGCAGTTGTTTGTTACTTTTGTAAAGCCACTTTTATCCCACACAAAAATAAAAACGCCACCCAAATTGTATAAAGAAAAAAAAACATTTTAAAATAACCCATTTAGGGAATGGAATCAAAAGCCAATGCAGAGTGTTATTTCCTATTTTTGTCCAACATTTTTGTAAATATGTAAAGAGAAAAAAAGACATTTGTTGATTATTTATGATGTACAATATAACCCATATGTTCATTACTTTTGTTTGGTTTGCCACCGGGGTTCCTAGTCAGTACATTTTTCTGTTTTTTTTCTTTTATGCACTTTGCTCTGAAACAGCCATGTGTGTGCTTTTAGTTACCCATGTTTTATGAACTCGTGCTGTGTACAAATGGACAGGGCGTACCGTTTGCAAAGTGTAATTCCCCTCCCCCCGCCCCCGCAGGGCTGCTGATTAATGAATTAGTAGTCAAGTGATTTTTTTGTAGCCGCATTTTAGCCGTTTGCTTCGTTTCACAAAATTTAAATAAGTCTATTCTGAATATGTTCAAATAACCTGTAATAATTCCATGTTCAATTTCGTGTATTCCAGTTGTCCTCTTTCAGCATATTACAGTATTCACTTTGCTTTAAAATGCGTTTGTCTTGCAAGTGTATGTACGCGTGCATACTTATATATAAAACTATATAACTTATGAGCGTTTAAATGATATGGCCAGTATTTACAGTCTTAATCTGTGAGCCCTCCACCCCATCTAGCGGGTCTGAGCTGTGTGTCCAGCAGTGGTTTTGAGTCGACGGCAGAAGAAAAACACCTCGTGTCTTCTTGTAACCAGACGCATTGAACTCGCACGAGTGTTGCATTCGTGTTCTGGGCCTTTTTGCTCCCGTAGTCGTTTCGTTTCGCTAAAATCGTGAAGCACAAGGTGTGGTGGTGGTGGAGGAGGTGGAACCGCGGCGGTAGCTGGCAGTGAAGGGTCTGAATCGGTGCGCAAAATCCCCTGCAGTGCAACCAAGCCGTGTTGAATGTGGCCTTAAGGATAAATGAGCGTTGGGTAGGGGGGGGGATGAGCGGGGCGGGGAAATGTTCCAAAACGGCTCCCGTGTGGCACAGCCGCAGATATGCAGGCAACAGACCCGGCGCTTCCTGAATTTCATTTTAGCCTATTAATCGTGACGTTTCGTCGTGTGTGATGATATCCTCAACGTTAGGACGCGGGCGTGTTTTGATCGGTAGTGTATTTAAACTGCGTAATTGAAATGGCGGCGTAGTTCAACTCTGGCGTTTTTCAACATCGGTCGATTGGTCACCTGTTCAGGCCAGGAATAATACCGGCTTACTTTGTTGGTCTTCATCGTGCACAGGTAAATTTAACATTTTTCCCAAGATCATGTTTCCACCATCAGGCCTTGAAACACACATGCCCATCTGAGCATCAGAACATGCGTTTCTGAGAGTCCAATTGTAAAAAAAAATACATATTGCCCCTGACGACCTTTCGTTAAAATTACCTTATTTTGCGTAGTGGAGGCGCATACATTGTTCTATGTTTGTGCTCGTGTTGTGCAGACCCTAATATAAGAGGAAAAATGAAAAGCCCCCGACTTTGGCTCCGTTGTCTAAAAACGTGTGTGCGTTCACCGTTGCTTTGATTCTTATTGGCGCATTTTGTTTTAAAGAGACGGCGATTGGGTGTCAAGGGAAGCGTGCACACCAAAGCAATGCTTCGCTTGCCAAATTGGGTAAAATTCGTGGCAAATGCAGTCGGGTGATTGCCAGGTTACGTCTTCATTGTCATTTTGACGAGTGACACTTTGGTTTGACTTGCCGCTTCTGTGATTTGTGTTTTTCCCTTTTTTTCTAGCCTGTACTAAAAGCTTTACAAGGCTCTAATGCTCTCTCAATGCAAAATCTTTCATTTAATTAATGTGTTTCACTGAATATGGGTTTATTGTTGTTAATAAAGCTAACCAACTGGTACAATTGCCTCGAGTCTGTTCATATCAAAACATATTTTTGCAGAGCGAAGAATAACACTGGTCAACAACAACAACAAAAATTTCTGGCCTGGACTTTTGCAGTTGTTTTAGACTAATTTTAGGGTGCTGATTCCAAATCTGATCTCAGATTTGCTCTATCACATTCACATCTCATTTTTATGCTATCGGCATACCCCATTTTCATTGATTTTACCCGAAATTAACTGTCACTTATGATTGCAAGTTGTTGCGAGTCAGTGACTGCTTTAGTGTTAAAATATGGTGCTGTATTTTTAGGATAGTGTGTTTATAATATAATTTTATGTAGATATCCACATTTATTTAATATTTTTCTTCTGCAGTTTTTATTGAAAATGCAAAATGTATTATCTCAAAAACCTGATGTGATATACGAAAACTGATGCCAGATTTGGAATCAGCACCCCAAAATTACCTTAAAACCGTTCGAATACCTTATGCCAGTGTAATCGAATGAGCTTCCAAAAAGTGAAATGGCGACCAAAAAGTTAAGATGCCATCCTGGAAATGGCCTCCACCGTGACCTATCTGTCCTGTGAAGAAGCTCCATTACCCAAAACGTTATCTGTTATTCTTTTTCGGGAAATGTTATTGACGAATGTTTTTTTTGATACTTGGAAATGGGAGGGAGGGGACAAGCGGGTTTTGATGCAAAGCAGCACACACAGCCAACCAAACTGAATCCCCTACCCCTAATACTAGCAAGCTCGCAAACTCTCCCCCAACACGAACTCGACATCCGACTTCCAACTTTGGCTCCACGTCTGGTACTGCTCGGCCTCCCTTTTCACTTTGTCCGTTACGTTACTCGACAACAGACACCGTCATATTACACGCGAGCAACTAGGTATAGCAAGGATTCAAGAGCCACGTGTATGTATGTTGAACTTGTTTCATTAGTTACGTCGTTTTGTAACTAACAAAGAAACAACGATTGCCAAAAGCCATTTGGACAAACACCCTTTGGAAAGTTTAACACGCAGGCTTTCGCGACCAATATTATTCATAATCAACGTTTTTGGGTTTAAACGCGATCTAAACCCAAAAACGTTGATTATGAACCCTTTGGAAAGGAAACGGTTAAGCAGCACCGTCTAATTAGGCTCATTCCGTCGAGTACAATTAGAGGAGCCCACGAGTAAGAATCTGGACAGCAGCTGGTGCTTTCAGGGGGCGTATTTGTTGTTAGGGGATTCATGCTATCTGCCCTATCCGATGCTATACATTCGATTGTACGCTGTATCCTTGTTGAATTGGAATCGGAATCAACAAAAATGAAATTAGGATTCATGCTATCTGCCCTATCCGATGCTATACATTCGATTGTACGCTGTATCCTTGTTGAATTGGAATCGGAATCAACAAAAATGAAATTAGGATTCATGCTATCTGCCCTATCTGATGCTATACATTTGATTGTACGCTGTATCATTGTAGAATAGGAAAAGGAATCGACACAAATGAAATGAAAAGGTTGACGGGAGAAAGTTATGTTTGAAAAACGGATTATTAATTTAAAAAATAGGATAAAGATAACAGAATCAGAAAATGTATTTATACTGGATGAATCGGATGGCGCTATTCAGCTATTTTTCACATGTCTTGCGACGTTTGTCCATGGTCTATAATACCTGCTCTGACGTATGGATCAGATACAAGGACATTAACACGCAAGCACGTAACACGAGATAGTGAACATACACGTGGAGGAATGCAGGCATTCAAATCACGCCGAGAGACGGGCGGTGGAACACGCGAATTGTGAACCACACGCAGATTATAAAGACGACGACGACTCGTGAAGACCTTGGCAGGACGCACGCTAAAAGGTTGATGATGCATTGCCCCCCCCCCCCATGGTAAATAATCGAGACGGAATGTCAACCAAGGAATTGAACGCGGTCAAGCAGCAACGGCCGTCGAGAGGGATGGAGCGATTCAATCGACTCGCTCGCGGGTGCCGCGTGATGCGTCGACATCGCAGAAATCGCGTGGGGGAGGTCTTTCATCGTCCAGCAGTGGGTTGATCTTGTTGGCTGATGGTCACGTTCCAACCCGTAGGCCCTGAACTCCCCCCCCCCCTCCCGCCGCATCCGTGGTCTGGAGTGTTGCAGACTCGAAATCAACTAATTGCTTTCGAACTGCGTGTTGCGTTCCGTTTGTTATCCTTCCCCGGCACCTCCGATTAGCACGGCTGGTTACGTACGGTGAGAAAGAATTTCAACATAGTTTTGAAGTTTTCTTCACTGCAGGGATCCACATACTCTTTGGTTCTTTTGGTGAAGTCACGTAGGTGACCGCAAGAACCAAAGAGTATACGTTCAACATACATACATACATACGAGACGGGCAATACTCCCCATTCACGGTAACTTTCAGCCTAATGGGCTCACCAAGTAAAAAATTTACCCGTAAAAACAAAGTTTTTCACTATTAATCCTTTATATGCGTGGCATCGGTTTTATGTTATTATTCATTTCTGTTTTTCTTGAGTAAGAGTTTCATTTTTATCACATTGGTATTTTCAATAAAATATGAAAAAAATTTCCTAAAAAGTGGAAAATTTTGGAGAAAAAAATTTCACGAAAATAAATTGTCACGCACAACGAGTCTGTGTGCAAAATGTCAGCTCGATTGGATCACGGGAAGTGGGTTAAAAAACGACCGAAAGATGTGCACGGTCGTAAGCGCGCAAGCAAGCAAGAAAGTGAACTTTATAAAGGATTTAAAAATCAAATCCGTGCCGAGGTAGCAAGTGAGTTACAGATACAAAGGGTGCAGCCCTTAAATGACTCACGTTGCTGCTGACGGAAAGGCTTTCACTTGAGGGCAGCTCATTAAAGACCCACCTGGAGGAAATTAGGCCTTCTCTTGCTCTCTCGCTGACGGAGTACCCACACTTTAGCCCACCACGCGCGGCTTGGCCGGTCGAACTAACCGTGGGTGCACAGGTTACACCGCTGAGTGGGCTAAGGGATGAATAATAGTAGATTCAGAACCGGCCCTAGACTTTTGGGGGCCCTAAGAAAAATTTGGTTAGAGGCACCTTTGATGTATGATTTTTTTCACCCACGAGCTCGCAGTGACTCTAGGGGGCCCTCTGCTGGCCACGGGGCCCGTTGCAATTGCAAGGGTCGCTTAGTGGCTGGGCCGGCTCTGAGTAGATTCATTCATCTACATAAATATAAGGCAAAGTTGTGATTACGTGTGTCTGTTCAAAATGTTTAGTGTACTTCCCGACATGCAACACACTGGAAATTTGCTTTGTACGGCAAGTGAGTTGTGACGTCACATCTGTCATGTGACCCGCGCACGTGGAAGCGTAATGCATTGTAGTGTAGTGGGTAGCGCTACGCTGCGCTACGAACCCGGCGACCCGAGTTCGATTCCCGCTCACGGCCACCACCGGTGACGATTATTTCAACCGGTCCTGGGCCTCCCCTAGGTCGACTCAGCCTCAAGCAACTAACTGCTGTGGTGTGTGAACATCATGGTGAATCCAAGTCCCGGGCGAAGCCGGGTAGTAAAGCTCGTAATTAAACAAAGCATTGCCTTTTGTTTCAACTGCCACGCCGGGAGGTTGAACAGAACCGACGACGCCTCTCATCAGAATCGTAATTCAGACTGGAGGAATCCGATGAGCTGAGAAGCTCTTTTTTGTCCACATTGTCCAGGACGGGCGGGTCAAAGTCCATGCGTGAGAATGCCGCCCATTGCACCGTGACGATCATCCCGGGAGAGTTAAACTCGCCAATAATTGCTTTATTGTTTTCGCAATTGAGCACACTTGACTCGGCGTGTTACCGAAACGAGTTTGGGCTGACTCGCTTCGCCAATTGGCGAGGAGGCGGAGAAGGCCGCGTGCAGGGTCACGTGGCTGTCCTTCCATCAGCTTGGCCCGTGGCTAATGGCTCAACCCCGCGGTAATGTGTACCCTTTAATCAATTAAGCCAATTAAAGAGGCCATTACCTGCACCGGCCAGCCATGAAGGGTACCACCTCGCCACAGCCCAGCCAGGCGCGCTCCCAGGCTGGCATTGATTCAAGCAGTGACGTCAACAAATTAAATTGGTGTTTAATTGCTACATTAGTAAATTCGGCGCTCTGAAGAAGAGAGAATAAAAAAAACACCCGGGATATGTACCATTGCCTAGGCAACCCGGTTCGAATTTCACTTCACATTCAATCCTTCAACCAAAGCAAACGCTGACCAGCGCGATGGTGAAGTATTGCGTAGAGAGGCCTTCATCCAGCAGTGGATTGGCTAACGGCTATCATCACACATCACTTGCTGCTGCTGCTGCGTTGGCAGTGGTGCACGAGCACAAATAACTAACGACTCGGCACGTTTGTCCATAGCACTGTGGTCTTGAAATGCAAAAAATATATAATAGGGGACGTTTTGGGTCAATGGCCCTCTCTTCGTGATGTGTTATGAAGGGCTATTGCCTGAAACGTCGCCAATGTAATGTTAAGTTATTTTTATGGCGTCATTCATGCAAATGACATCATAATCGTTCAGGGGCCGCAGGCAACCTGGAAGGCAGACAGGTGGTGAGCCTGCGCCAATTGCCAAAGCTTTGCGGTTGTCTGTATATTAAGATGTTTTCAGCCGATTAATAATATTGGTGAGCGTTTGTAATCGATGAGTGTTTATACCAAGGCCGTAATTATGATATATATGATATATATTGCTATATATTGCTATAAAATAGATTTATGTTATATGATTGTGGCTATGGTTGTACTTTATTAATCCCTAATCTCTGCCATTACATACAATTAAACAAGAAAAGATAAAAAAGCAATGTAATACAATACACTATTAGACATTGTAAAAAAAAAAAAAATTACATCCTATGAATTAGTGAGTTTAAATATTTTAGCCAAGAAATGGCAGGAAATTCGTTTTCAAATCGAGATTTTTTTTCTGGGAGGGGGGGACCCCCAGACCCCCTGGAAGATTCCCCCCCCCCCCCCCAATGTTGATTCCATGGCTACGGCCTTGGTTATACACGTGGGAGGAAACCGGAACACCCGGAGAAACTCCACGGTGCGAGGGTGAAACACTCTATCCCACACAGAAGGGACAGATTATAAGTCTGTACCTTGCTGTACCGCATTCTCCTGGCGAGTCGGGGTCCAGCAATCCCCTGGACGCCCGCGGGAAGGGAGCTCCACACCGTCAGTGCAATGATCCATCAACCCTCGCCGCTGCCTTCACGGCGCTGGACTACAGGTCACGTGCAATAGCCGCCTCCGCGCGGTCATTTTATGTCGACGTTTTAACTGCGTCGACGCGATCGACAACGCACTCGGTGCGTTATCCCCTTGCAATATTGATAGGAACTGATCCATCGTTATACTCCAACGAGGTCCCTGAGATCTTCTTCGAAGGACTCCGAGGTCAAGGCTTTTGTTCCACTGTAGATCCCAGACTATGGAACAACGCTTTGTCTTTGCTGCATAAGACAATCAGAATCACTCTGAGACCTCCTTTACCAGTGGCAAAATATAGTCATAGGTTTTTACCCTTTCAACTGGTACAAAAACTGACACCTTTATACAAGGCATCATGTTTGCAATAACCACAACACAAGCAGTCAAAATGCAAACGAAAAGAAACAACTCTGATGATGATAATGATATGCACTGTCCTTGAAGTTGGTTGGTCGACACCCGAGACAGCTTTTCTTAGAGCCTCGTCTCCATTGGTGTTGTACCAGATGACATCATCTGGTTTTGTACCAGTTGAAAGGGTAAAAACCTATTACTACAATCAGAATCGTTCGGTATGTTGAAGTCCGTCTTGAAAACTCGGCTCTGAAATCTGGCCTCTGCCCCTGAGCTCTTGACTGTTTACCCAGCAGGTTCTTTCTAGATTTGAAGCTTTCGTGACTGCAAGGATTCATACATACTCTTAGGTTTTTTCGGTAAAGTCACGTAGGTAAAATTAATAAAAGTAATAATAAAAATAAAATAATAAATCACGACGTTTCGGAGGCAACACAAGTCTCCGCCATCAGGTGGGACCGTCACAGCCAGATTTACTGTATCAAGATACAATAATCTAGCTGTGACGGTCCCAGCAGGTTCTGTTCGTTACCTGCTTTCAATACACGGTGGCGCATTGGGACGTACGGATGAAATGCGCCTTGCAACTACATCATCACGTGCAAAGGTTTTGTCGACGTCATCATCAGCCACGGTGAATCCACTGCTTGTTAAAGCCGCCTCTCAAACGTTGACGTTAAGGCGTCAAATTAATTTCCGTCCACCGCAAACGCGTAAGGTTGCTTGTTTCGTGTCGCGTCAAATAATGATTCGTGACACGAGTCGAGCCGATGCAACAACGTGCGTGGGAAGAGAACTGCATTCTCTCAGAGTAAAGTGTCTCCGTTGAGTGTATAATGTGTACCTGGTTGGAGTCGGATAATTGGGTTGTTTACGCGTCACTCAAAGTGGCTGCTGCGGGACGATTAAGGGCATTTAAACATGCATTGGCGTGACCGCGTGCTTTGCGAGAACGCGATTGAAAGTCATATTATTTACTTTGACTCGCTCTGCGGTCGTGTGGTATTCAATATCTCACCCGCTCTGGGAGATACAAGTCGAGTTTTGCAAGCGGAAAACCACATTGTGCCAATTATCTATCTTGTTTATTGGTTAAGTGAGTGGCAAAGGACACTTTAATAAAAATGGGTGTCTTAGTAGTCAACTGCCGTCGGGATATATTCGGTGTTAATTCTCGCTAAAGTTATTTTGTATATTATTATTCAATTTGACAGTAGGCCACCGCCATAAGGTGAAGCGTTGGCGACCGCGGTGATGCAGTGGGCTCTGAACCCAGCGCCCTGAGTTTGATTCCGGGTCAAGGCTGGCATTAGTAGTGAGCGATACCTGAACCGGTCTTGGGCCCACCGGCTACTTCGCCAACTCGCATTGACCAGCGCGGTGAAGTACGGTCAAACAAGTTCTGTGACCCACACGGCGTGTGTAGGCCTTTATCCAGTAGCGGACTGACCAACCGTTGTACTTTATTATTATTGAATTCAGTCTTTTTGGACTGCATTACGTAAAATTAACCTATCATCCTCATACTGTAATAACAGCGGGACAAATACCAGCCTGTGGCGGTGGGATTTAGATCCACACGAGAGAGCCGCGGTTTGAATGGGTGACTTGGTGGACGTCAGGGAGACCTCTGGAAGGATCTGTAAACTCAAGTGAAGCCACACACTCCGAGTCGACCGGTTGGACTCCGGACCATGGCTCGCAACAGCAGCAGCAGCAGCAACAGGAGGTGGTGGACATCTCTGAATTCGGGTCCACGAAGGAGAGCCTCGCTGGATCCCGTTGCGCTCCGTGCAGGCGGTGTTCCCCGTCGGAGCCCCTCCGCTTCCTCTTCTGGCTCGGCTGCCTAACCTTCATCCAGGCGCTCATGGTGAGCGGCTACCTGAGCAGCGTCCTCACCACGGTGGAGAGGCGCTTCAGCCTGCGCAGCTCCGAGTCCGGTCTCCTCGTCAGCTGCTTCGACCTGGGCAGCCTCGCCGTGGTGGTCTTCGTGAGCTACCGCGGCGGCAGAGGCAGGAGGCCGCGTTGGCTCGGCGCCGGCGGGCTGCTGGTGGCCCTGGGGGCCCTGGTGTTCGCCCTGCCACACTTCGTGACTCCGCGCCACCACGGGGCCGGGCGGCCACGCGCCTCCACCCTCACCGCGGGGCCGCTTAGGCCGGCCGAGTCTGGACCGACAACGGTTGTGCGCGTTCAGGCTGGCCGAGACGGGAGGCTTGGAGCTCGAGGACCAAGGGCCCAGGCCTGGGCTCGATGAGAGACCAGAAGTTGGGCTGGGTCAGAGATCGTGGACTGCGCAGGAACAGAGGCCACATTCAAGGTTCAGTAATGGGCCAAGCGCCTTGCTGGACCGAGGTTTAGGGCCCGATCTTGATGGGAGACCTAGGACCGCGCTGGCACATCGGCCAGAGCTCCGGGTGGATGAAGGAACTGGAGTTGGGCTGGATCGGAGGTCATGGACCGGGCAGGACCAAAGACCACAGCTCACACTGGATGAAGGACCACAGACCTTGCTGGGTGAGAGGTCATGGCTGGATGGGCGGCCAAAGGCTGGACTGGGCGAGAAACCAAAGGCTGTGCTGGATGGTGAGCCAGAAGCCAGGCTTGGCGAGAAGACATCACAAGCAGGCCTTGAACAATGGCCCGGGGCCAGTTTGAATGACCGACCAGAGGCCGTGTTGGGTGAGGGACCAGGGGGCGAGATGGAGCAAGCTCCAATGCCCGGGCTAGATGAGGGGTCAGGGCCCGACTGCGAGGAGGATGAGGCAGGGGCCGAGGAAGAAGACGGAGGCAGTCAGCAGAGGGGATTGCCGCTGGCCCTGTTCGTGGTGGCACAGCTGCTGGTCGGTATTGGCTCCACGCCGATCTACACACTGGGCGCCACCTATCTGGACGACAACGTGGAGCCCAGCAGCTCGGCCTTGTACCTGGGTGAGTGTCCCGTGGTGTCACGGTGGCGAGATGTGGATTACCTCGTCTGGTGTACAGGGCATCGTGGGTTCGTATTCCCACCGTGACGCCTGTTGTACATTTGGAGTTTTCATGTCCTCGCTCTCCCTCGTGGTCGTGTGGATTTTTCTCCGGCTCCTCCGATGTTTCCCTCCAGCTTTAGACACACGCGTTTAAGGGGTTTTGGCTGCTGTAAATGTCCACGTGATAAGCCACTTGGTTGAGCTGTCATTTGTGATGGCCACGTCACTTCTGAAAAAGAGCACCACGTGATCAGTGGGCCTTACCTGGTAAAATGAAAGAAATAGTTTTAACTAGTTTACTGTCACGGTGTTTGGCTGTGGGTTGGTGATGAGAGGCCGAGGAGGATATGAAAGATGATGAGCAGGTGAGTTTATTGTCGGCTGATAGGTACGGCTTGTGTCAGCTGGTGAGTTTGGCTGAGTTTCTGAGTGAATGGGTGAGTGGGCTACGTGAGCTGGTGAGTTTGGCTGAGTTGCTGAGTGAATGGGTGAGTGGGCGACATGAGCTGGTGAGTTTGGCTGAGTTGCTGAGTGAGTGGGTGAGTGGGCTACATTAGCTGGTGAGTTTGGCTGAGTTGCTGAGTGAGTGGGTGAGTGGGCTACATTAGCTGGTGAGTTTGGCTGAGTTGCTGAGTGAGTGGGTGAGTGGGCTACATTAGCTGGTGAGTTTGGCTGAGTTGCTGAGTGAATGGGTGAGTGGGCGACATGAGCTGGTGAGTTTGGCTGAGTTGCTGAGTGAGTGGGTGAGTGGGCTACATTAGCTGGTGAGTTTGGCTGAGTTGCTGAGTGAATGGGTGAGTGGGCTACATTAGCTGGTGAGTTTGGCTGAGTTGCTGAGTGAGTGGGTGAGTGGGCTACATTAGCTGGTGAGTTTGGCTGAGTTGCTGAGTGAGTGGGTGAGTGGGCTACATTAGCTGGTGAGTTTGGCTGAGTTGCTGAGTGAATGGGTGAGTGGGCGACATGAGCTGGTGAGTTTGGCTGAGTTGCTGAGTGAGTGGGTGAGTGGGCTACATTAGCTGGTGAGTTTGGCTGAGTTGCTGAGTGAGTGGGTGAGTGGGCTACATTAGCTGGTGAGTTTGGCTGAGTTGCTGAGTGAGTGGGTGAGTGGGCTACATTAGCTGGTGAGTTTGGCTGAGTTGCTGAGTGAGTGGGTGAGTGGGCTACATGAGTGGTGAGTTTGGCTGAGTTGCTGAGTGAATGGGTGAGTGGGCGACATGAGTGGTGAGTTTGGCTGAGTTGCTGAGTGAGTGGGTGAGTGGGCGACATGAGCTGGTGAGTTTGGCTGAGTTGCTGAGTGAATGGGTGAGTGGGCTACATGAGTGGTGAGTTTGGCTGAGTTGCTGAGTGAATGGGTGAGTGGGCTACATGAGTGGTGAGTTTGGCTGAGTTGCTGAGTGAGTGGGTGAGTGGGCGACATGAGCTGGTGAGTTTGGCTGAGTTGCTGAGTGAGTGGGTGAGTGGGCTACATGAGTGGTGAGTTTGGCTGAGTTGCTGAGTGAATGGGTGAGTGGGCGACATGAGCTGGTGAGTTTGGCTGAGTTGCTGAGTGAGTGGGTGAGTGGGCTACATGAGTGGTGAGTTTGGCTGAGTTGCTGAGTGAGTGGGTGAGTGGGCTACATTAGCTGGTGAGTTTGGCTGAGTTGCTGAGTGAATGGGTGAGTGGGCGACATGAGCTGGTGAGTTTGGCTGAGTTGCTGAGTGAGTGGGTGAGTGGGCTACATGAGTGGTGAGTTTGGCTGAGTTGCTGAGTGAGTGGGTGAGTGGGCTACATTAGCTGGTGAGTTTGGCTGAGTTGCTGAGTGAATGGGTGAGTGGGCGACATGAGCTGGTGAGTTTGGCTGAGTTGCTGAGTGAGTGGGTGAGTGGGCTACATTAGCTGGTGAGTTTGGCTGAGTTGCTGAGTGAATGGGTGAGTGGGCGACATGAGCTGGTGAGTTTGGCTGAGTTGCTGAGTGAATGGGTGAGTGGGCGACATGAGCTGGTGAGTTTGGCTGAGTTGCTGAGTGAGTGGGTGAGTGGGCTACATGAGTGGTGAGTTTGGCTGAGTTGCTGAGTGAATGGGTGAGTGGGCTACATTAGCTGGTGAGTTTAGCTGAGTTGCTGAGTGAATGGGTGAGTGGGCTACATTAGCTGGTGAGTTTGGCTGAGTTGCTGAGTGAATGGGTGAGTGGGCTACATTAGCTGGTGAGTTTGGCTGAGTTGCTGAGTGAGTGGGTGAGTGGGCTACATTAGCTGGTGAGTTTGGCTGAGTTGCTGAGTGAGTGGGTGAGTGGGCTACATGAGTGGTGAGTTTGGCTGAGTTGCCGAGTGAATGGGTGAGTGGGCTACATGAGTGGTGAGTTTGGCTGAGTTGCTGAGTGAATGGGTGAGTGGGCTACATGAGTGGTGAGTTTGGTTGAGTTGCTGAGTGAATGGGTGAGTGGGCTACATGAGTGGTGAGTTTGGCTGAGTTGCTGAGTGAGTGGGTGAGTGGGCTACATGAGTGGTGAGTTTGGCTGAGTTGCCGAGTGAATGGGTGAGTGGGCTACATGAGTGGTGAGTTTGGCTGAGTTGCTGAGTGAGTGGGTGAGTGGGCTACATGAGTGGTGAGTTTGGCTGAGTGAGTGGGTGAGTGGGCTACATGAGTGGTGAGTTTGGCTGAGTTGCTGAGTGAGTGGGTAAGTGGGCTACATGAGTGGTGAGTTTGGCTGAGTTGCCGAGTGAATGGGTGAGTGGGCTACATGAGTGGTGAGTTTGGCTGAGTTGCTGAGTGAGTGGGTGAGTGGGCTACATGAGTGGTGAGTTTGGCTGAGTGAGTGGGTGAGTGGGCTACATGAGTGGTGAGTTTGGCTGAGTTGCTGAGTGAGTGGGTGAGTGGGCTACATGAGTGGTGAGTTTGGCTGAGTTGCTGAGTGAGTGGGTGAGTGGGCTACATGAGTGGTGAGTTTAGCTGAGTTGCTGAGTGAAGGGTGAGTGGGCTACATGAGTGGTGAGTTTGGCTGAGTTGCTGAGTGAAGGGTGAGTGGGCTACATGAGTGGTGAGTTTGGCTGAGTGAGTGGGTGAGTGGGCTACATGAGTGGTGAGTTTGGCTGAGTGAGTGGGTGAGTGGGTGAGTGGGCTACATGAGTGGTGAGTTTGGCTGAGTTTCTGAGTGAATGGGTGAGTGGGCTACATGAGCTGGTGAGTTTGGCTGAGTTGCTGAGTGAGTGGGTGAGTGGGCTACATGAGTGGTGAGTTTGGCTGAGTGACTGGGTGAGTGGGTGAGTGGGCTACATGAGTGGTGAGTTTGGCTGAGTGAATGGGTGAGTGGGTGAGTGGGCTACATGAGTGGTGAGTTTGGCTGAGTGAATGGGTGAGTGGGTGAGTGCTGAGTGGGCTACATGAGTGGTGAGTTTGGCTGAGTTGCTGAGTGAGTGGGTGAGTGGGCTACATGAGTGGTGAGTTTGGCTGAGTTGCTGAGTGAGTGGGTGAGTGGGCTACATGAGTGGTGAGTTTGGCTGAGTTGCTGAATGAGTGGGTGAGTGGGCTACATGAGTGGTGAGTTTGGCTGAGTTGCTGAGTGAGTGGGTGAGTGGGCTACACGAGTTGGTGAGTTTGGCTGAGTTGCTGAGTGAGTGGGTGAGTGGGCTACATGAGTGGTGAGTTTGGCTGAGTTGCTGAGTGAGTGGGTGAGTGGGCTACACGAGTTGGTGAGTTTGGCTGAGTGAGTGGGTGAGTGGGCTACATGAGTGGTGAGTTTGGCTGAGTTGCTGAGTGAGTGGGTGAGGTTACGTGAATTGGTGAGTGGCTGGTGTTTTGAAGGGGCGCTTGGTGACGTTTGATTAGCCACGTACAGTAATCACCATATTGTGGGATATTCCCAAGAAATCGATCTTGTGTGCACACGGACACGCGTTAAGCTTAAAAGAAGAATAAACAAAGTTTTAATCCAACAGTGAATCGTGCATGGCATGGGATGGCGTTGGCCAAATAGCCTTCCCGTACCCGCTTACTTCGCCTGTAGTCGTGGCCGAGCGGTTAAGGCGATGGACTAGAAATCCATTGGGGTCTCCCCGCGCAGGTTCGAATCCTGCCGACTACGCAAATATTTTATTTTAAATTTTCGTTTTTAAGGTTTCCACAAACCAACTCGTCGTGCTGTTATATTAATCACAGGGACGCCACGTGTGTAAAAAGTACGTAGAGTTTGATCAATAACTGAATTTTTAAGCAAGTATGTAATTCACTTTAGGGTGTGTGTAAGGACATGTTTATGTATTATTGAACTTAACCAAGACCGGTGCCAGCAGTGTTAAGATCGGCCTCTATGAAGGAGGCTCGTGAAGGACGCTTGCTAGTGGTCAGTTGGAGGCAGTCGCCCTCTAACAACAACGAAGTATTGGTATATCGATGTATCAATGTGGGTATTGGTATATCGATGTAGGTATTGGTTTATCGGTGTATCAATGTGGGTATTGGTATATCGATGTAGGTATTGCTTTATCGGTGTATCAATGTGGGTATTGGTATATCGATGTAGGTATTGGTTTATCGGTGTATCAATGTGGGTATTGGTATATCGATGTAGGTATTGGTTTATCGGTGTATCAATGTGGGTATTGGTATATCGATGTAGGTATTGGTTTATCGGTGTATCAATGTGGGTATTGGTATATCGATGTAGGTATTGGTTTATCGGTGTATCAATGTGGGTATTGGTATATCGATGTAGGTATTGGTTTATCGGTGTATCAATGTGGGTATTGGTATATCGATGTAGGTATTGGTTTATCGGTGTATCAATGTGGATTGGCGGTGTAAACACAAAGTGGCTTTTCTTGCACTCAACCAACAGGGGGCAGCAGGGTCACATTGTTGAAGTGAATGGCTCCTGTGTTGTGGTCGTGGACCCGATCGTAAGTCGTGCCTCTTCCCCTTCTGTATTAGACACGGTGGCTCACAAATCAGGACGCACAGGGTTATTATATTTATTTTGACAAATGTTAAAACTGACTTCCATTGGTATGAATCCATGCCTGCATTCTGTTTTGAAATTAATTTATAACTTTTTTTTTTTACAGCTGCCTTCTTTAGCATACATCTGGCACGATGTGAACTCGTTAGTGTTAAGTAAATTTTCTTATAACTTTTTAAATTGCATTTGAAAAAGAAAAAGCATACGTTTTAATTAGAATATTCACTGTAAGAACAAATGATAAAATGTTTTAATGGCAGTGTTAAAATAACCCTACGTGTCCTGACTTTTGGCCGACCCTGTATCTAAAGCAAATGTGAAAGCGGTGTTTCTTTTAAACCAGTAGATGCGCGTGTGTAACTTTATTGACACCAGGCATCATTCTCTTAAGAGCGTTTTATAATCCAGAGCTCATGATAATTGTTTCCCACCACTTTCACCACTGGCCATCGGTGGTGAAGTATGGTCAAACAACAACCCTGTCCCAACACATTTCATTGTCCATTGATTAAGTACTAGCCCTGTGAGCCATGCGGCTGTTGACTCGGGTGCAACCGCAACAAACAAAAACATGAACACGACTTGAAATACATTCCAAAACAAGTGGGATGCATTTATCCAGTGCGTTCCTCAAAACGTATTTCCCTGGATTAACAGGCACGCTCTTGTTTGTACGAAAGGCTAATTTATAACCGTCTTGTTATCACACGTTAATGAGAGGCTGATATCCGGGCACAACTGGGATTTCAACCCAAGGTAAAATCATGGACCAGCCAACGGCGTCATTCATTGGCGGCTACTCTCCAAAGTCGCTAGGGGTGACTCAAAACCTCATCGAACTCGAAACGATTTTTTAAATTTACCAGGTAAGGCCCACTGACCAATATGTTTAGCTCTTTTTTAGAAGCGATCTGGCCGCAAATAATAGCTCAACGAAGTAGCTTATCACGTGGAAATTTATAGCATCCAAATACTCTAAAGGCATGTTTCTAAATGTGGAGCGAAAGAACCGGAGGACCTGAAGAAAAAAATCCACGCAGGCCACAGGGAGAACATGCAAACTGCAAATATACAGCAGGCATCAGGGTCTGGATCGAACCCACGACCTCCTGCACACCGGGAGAGGGAGTTAACAGCTCGCCACCGCGGCATCCCGTCTGTGCGCTACTTGAGAACTCACGATTCTCCGGTAGAACTGAAATTGAAAGTCGTTGGTACCAACATGAATTGTTCTTACACAAAGCAGAGTGCGTGCACCATCACTCTTTCACAGCAACACCGATGATGAGTCAATCCACTCGGACACCCGAAGTTTCGTGTACTCAGGCGATCTCTGTGTGGCAGCCCACCCAAGGCAAGGACTTTCACTTTTTTATATTGAAATATCCCTGACGGTAACTTTAACAAACCCACCAACTCACTCCGAGGAAGACCAAAGAATGACGGGCACGGAGCAGGAACCCTCCATCAAATGGAATGGCCTAAAATTGGCCCACCCCTCCACGCCTGTCTACCTCGGTGTGACAACACTCAAGCGCGCATGCTCGTCGTTGATATAAATTTGGTTTGATGGACACGAAATAAGTGAACCTGGCATTGAAAGGCAGAAATACTGCACTACTGCAATTTCCGGATTAAAAGACGCGCTCCTCTATTTTAAAGCAACAGTTGAGGGTGCGTCTTGTAAGCCATTAGGTGTGCGTGAGACCAGCTTTGTCTAACTTCATTGACACGGGCACACGTTTAGTGTGCGTCTTATTTACCTGAGTATCTTCTACTCTTGTGAATATGGTCACTGGTGACAATGAGTGAGGTTTTGTCCTTGAAGTTGAACTTCAAGGGCAGTGCATATATTATCAGAGTTATGTTTTTTGTTTGCATTATGGATGCAAGTATTGTGGTCTATGCAAACATGACTCCTTGTAAAAAAAAGTGTCAGTTTTGTTGCCAGATAGAAGGGTAAAAAACCAATTATCATATTTTTTACTGGCAAATGAGGTTCCAATGGTGCAAATGCTTACCCCGAGCTCTCATACTCTGATGGTGCATTGTCTTTGAGTTGTGCGCCTTTTGGCGTCATCTGGTCCAACCCATGAGAGACTATGCTCTAAGGAAATCTGTCTCGGGTGTGGACCAATCAACTTCAAGGACAGTGCATATATTATTAGAGTCATGTTTTTTTGTTTGCATTATGGCTGCAGGTATTGTGGTCTATGCAAACATGACTTCTTGTAAAAAAAGGTGTCAGTTTTGTTGCCAGATAGAAGGGTAAAAAAACAATTATACACGTACACAGTTGCCACGAGCTTCTGCGGTCCACCGTACTCGGCACTCACCCTTCCTCGCATCACCTCTACACAATGCGATGTGGGGTTGATAAAGAACATTTATTTTCACCTCCTCCCAATATGTTGTATACATTGGGAGCAACATGCACAGGTAACCTTGGGATAGGGGATGGGAAATTGTGTTTTTAAAGGCTATTATCAAAGGGAGAAAGGTCAGGGGCATGAGGCTACAGGGCAGAGAGGACAACAACAATACTATGACAATACTGTATAATTTGGATGTATAAAGTGTCTGCATGTGGCAGCATCTCAAGGCGCTGTACAAAGAGGGAGGCAGGGCATGTGTCCATTGTGGGAGTTTGAAAAATACGTGGGTTGGGGGTGTTTGGCATTTAAATGGGGTTTTCTTTTCCTCCTGATGACGATCGCTTGTGTTGTGATCGAAACGTCGTAGTTTTTTGTTATTTTCTTTCAACCTATCTGCGTGACTTTACCTTTCAGACCCAAAGAATAAGAAATGAGCGGTAGAATACTTGCACGGCAGGGAGAGTGGAGATGGCGTAATGATAGAAGTCTGAATGGGGGCCCTTGATCGAGACAGAGAGAGAAAAATCGTCATTTGCAGACGAGAAGAGGTGATTTCATGAGTCAGGACGAATGTACCGTTTGTTGAAATTCTTTCGCATCGCACGGAGCAAACCGCACTAATCGGAGGTGTGGAGGGGGGGCAACAAACGAAACACAAATTCGGCTCTAAAGAAATGAGTTTTCAATGTTAATACGAGAAGGGACTTTATAGAGGGGGACAGTCATTCATGAGGCCTCCATTTGGTACGGTGGTCAGGGTAGTTACGGCGGCCACGGAAATTGTGAATTTGAATGAAGTCCAACGTTCAATATTGGAAATTGCTGCTGACATGATTAAACACGGTTTATTTTATTTTAGCTGCCTTATAATTTTACAGCCATATCCATATTTCCAGTCTTTTACTCCCAGCCTGATACACCACCATCACTAGGACATTTTGATGTACAAGTGTTTCAATCGCGCAAAAAATTGTCCCCCCATCCTACTCCCCCGCCCCCCACCACTTTCCTCGTACAGTCACAGTACCCACACACCCTCCCCTGGCATCACAAAGAAAAAATATGGTTATCTATCGGCTTAATTCATGCTAATCCCCTGCCCAACCGCCCGCGACGCTACACGGCCTGCCGCATGCCCCCCCCACTCGACCCCTTGGCTCCTCCCCCCCCCCCCCCTAGTACTCTATATAAACACGTGTCTCTAAATAGCTCTCTTCATACGCTACAGTTATTTTGCTGGAGCGGTCACACCTGATGACGGATGCTTGTGTTGCTTCCGAAACTTCGTGATTTAATTTAGTTTTATTTTATTTTGGTTTGTTTTCACCTACGTGACTTTACCGAAAAAACAAAGAGTATGGATCCTTGCAGTCACGAAACTACAAATCTAGAACAAATCTAGAATTATTTTATTTTATTTCCTTTAAAAAATCCCGTACGTCACATCTGTATTGGCAGCGACTCACGCGCGGGGCAGTGCCGACACTGAGACGGGCACGAATCGTTGTCTTTGCTTTCTTCAAGCTGCTCAATTCAGCCGTGAATTTTATAAATCCTCACCGTGACAACGCTGCAGCCTCACTCAGGAACAGCGGAGAATACTGAAATCAAGAGAGTCATCAGCTCGTCCGTACGTGTGCGTGCATGTTTGTGTAGCGCGTCGCATTGTGAACCCGGCGACTCCGGGCTCGATACCCGTTCACGGCCAACACCTGGTGACGATTATCTGAACCGGTCCTGGGCCTGCCCTTAAGGTCGACTCAGCCTCAAATGACTACCCGGTGCGGTGTGTAGTAATCATCGCCACGAGGGAGCCAAAGGGCAGCCCGGGCATGGTGCTGTCCACCCACTCCTCTGATGTGCCGTGCCGGCTTTCGTAGGTGCCACTCACGAAAAGCCACTCGCCCCGACAGCCCGTTACTTTGTCTTTGTCCGTAGCCACCCTGTACGTGGCGGGCGCGCTGGGTCCAGCCGCCGGCTACCTGCTGGGAGGACTGCTCCTCGGCACGTACACCCACCCGGGGGAGTCGTCTCCTGTGCCGCCGGGGGACCCGACGTTCATCGGAAACTGGTGGGCGACGGTGGTGCCCCCAGCCCGGAACGGGTGCTTCGGTGTTTTTTTTTCTTCCCCCGCTCGTTATTTTCCCGAATGCCACCAGGCTGTGCTCGGAGTAGCGGATTGTTGGGCGTATGGACACTCGCACTCCGGAGGACAAGTCACACCCGTGCATAATAATCGTGTTTAATCAGCCACTCAGTTCAGGTAATCGCAGGTGAGTGATGTCTGCGGTAGTTTCACGGTTATTGGGGGTGGGGGGGTGGGGTGATGATGTTTTCCGGATTTAACCAATTCTGTAATTTGCGAGCAACTTTTGACAATTGTACCGCGAAGCTGGCGCACGCGGCCGCCCCCTTTATTTTTTTCTCACGGCACCGTGCGGTCTTTAACGTCCGCCCTGAAGCAGACGGCGCTCCATTATTTGTTTCACACCCGTGGTGCTGACCGGGGGGGCGTCCGCCTGGGGTCGAGGCGCAACCTCCACCGTCTCTCTGCCGCGTGCAGGTGGGGCGGCTTCGTCCTGTGCGCCGTGGCTCTCCTCGGAGTGGCGTTGCCTCTCTTCACCTTCCCCAAGAAGATGCTAGGACGACGGAAGCCGTCCGTCCACGTGACCGCCGCTGTCACGGAGCAGAAGGACGCTGCTGCTGCTGCTGCTTCTGCTGCTGCTG
Organism: Lethenteron reissneri; assembly: GCF_015708825.2. Classification (NCBI taxonomy): domain Eukaryota; kingdom Metazoa; phylum Chordata; class Hyperoartia; order Petromyzontiformes; family Petromyzontidae; genus Lethenteron; species Lethenteron reissneri. The sequence continues at coordinate 10,107,735 of NC_083820.1, read as the reverse complement.
CTGCGGTGGTCGAAGAAGAAGAATCCTCGCTTCAGCCGAGGGGGGACAAAAGTGTCCCCGTCACAACGGCCATCACCTTCGGCAGGGATATCAGAGGTAGACGGGATGCTTGCTGAACGATGTGGTTGCCACGATGTGGTTGCCACAATTATGGTTGCTATGATGTTGCCATGATGTGGTCTGCCATGATGTAGTTGCCACAATATGGTTGCCAGATGTGGTCTGCCACAATATGGTTGCCACGATGTGGTTGCCATGATGTGGTTGCTACAATTATGGTTTCTACGATCTGGTTGTCACGATATGGTTGCCACGATATGGTTGCCAGTGATGTTGCCATGATGGGGTTGCCACAATATGGTTGCCACGATGTGGTTGGCATGGGGCCCCCGGCCTAGGGAATGAAACGGGACCACCCCCACCCCCCCCCGAGTACAATTTCTCCCCGGTAAACGTGGAACCGTTGGACCAACGTTGGCCCGACGTTGACGCAACATGCCATGTTTACCTGCTCCTCCTTCTTTATAACCCGGTGCCTGGACCCATCCGGCGCGAGGGCCCAGTGCAGTTTCACCACCTGCACACTCGATGGCCGCATCACCGATGGCTCGTCATGCCTTGGTGTACGCTAGGCTTGCTGCTTCATCCACACATTGCAGCTATTGCAATGTAGTAGAGAAAAGAACACACCTTTTTTCTTCTTGGTTCTTTCGGTAAAGTCACGTAGAAGGGAAATAATAAAATAATAAAAATTAAACATAATAAAACAATTCTCACGACGTTTCGGCCACAACGCGAAACGTCGTAAGAATTATTTTATTATGTTTTATTTTTATTATTTTATTATTTCCCTTCTACGTGACTTTACCGAAAGAACCAAGAAGATGAATCCCTGCAGTCACGAAAGCTTTAAATCGAAATTTAACACACCTTTTGTAAGTAATATTTTGCTATCTGTTTTGTTTTACGAGAGCTGGAACAATGCATCAGTTGTACATATGCGTTTTGAACTCCTTTTGCTCCGTATCGTAGCCAACTGTGCTAATCGGAGTTGTGGGGGTGATGGACCAATGTTGATGATATCATCCATTAATGTTGACAACCGAGATCGCGATGCATGATGCATCGACTGAGTGTTTGTTGTCTGTATTGGGTTCGTGTGACGTCTCCCACACGTGTTGCATCTCATGGAGTCACTATGATTCACCGTCAATTACAAAACATTTTTTATATATAGACTGAACTCCATCATATTGTGGTCTTAAATTGCAGCAACTTGAGTGTTTTTGGTGATGCAATTGGTGGATTGTTATACCCCTAATTTAAATGTTACGTTGAGAATTTGTCTCCTTTATATTCACGTGTGCTATGAGGAAGGGCCATTGCTCGAAACGTCGGCCATTATGTATTTTTCCTTTAAGACCGCAGTGTTATTGACGAATTAGTTCACGTCGTCAAAGTCTTAGTCCGTGGATTTCATTAAGTCGTTCTCTTAGATTAATTTCCTAAAACAGTTCAAATGTTTGTCCACTCTTGCTTATTAAATGTTAGGGTGAGGGGTGCAAATTTTTATCCCCTCCAATATTATTAGCTCACCCAATACGTGAACTTAGTCCGTCTTTACACCATTGGAACCTCATTTGCCAGTAAAAAATATGATAATTGGTTTTTTACCCTTCTATCTGGCAACAAAACTGACACCTTTTTTTACAAGGAGTCATGTTAGCATAGACCACAATACCTGCAGTCATAATGCAAACAAAAAACATATTTTTTTACTGGCAAATGAGGTTCCAATGGTGTAAATGCTTACCCCGAGCTCTCATACTCTGATGGTGCATTGTCTTTGAGTTGTGCGCCTTTTGGCGTCATCTGGTCCAACCCATGTGAGACTAGGCTCTAAGGAAAGCTGTCTCGGGTGTGGACCAATCAACTTCAAGGACAGTGCATATATTATCAGAGTTATGTTTTTTGTTTGCATTATGACTGCAGGTATTGTGGTCTATGCAAACATGACTCCTTGTAAAAAAAGGTGTCAGTTTTGTTGCCAGATAGAAGGGTAAAAAAACTATTATCTTAGTCCGTCTTATTTATACACCTATAAATATATCCATTCACCATGTCTGATCTTCTCGAGTCCACTGCCGTCACCTAACAAGGTCACGTGAGGTCATCTCCGCCCGCCTCTTCATCCACACTCGTTCCTCGCGCCTCGCCGGCTAGCCGCGCTCGGGTCAACGATAGATTTTAGTCACAGCCAACCGTCACGCTTGGCGATTCTCATCCAACTCAGGCCATCGTTGAATTTGTATTTTTAAAAAAGTGTAAATCCACACCGCGCTATGTTTTGTGTACGTTTGACGACGAAGACTTTCATCGCTCGTTCCTTTAACCGAAATGAACTCTGCTCGGAAAATAAAAAAAACCTACAGAGCTGCCCCGAGCCGCGTGGAGGATCCTGCGACGGCCCACGTTCCTGCTCGTCAGCCTGGCCTACACGGCCGAGTGCGCCATCGTCACCGCCTTCGTCACCTTCACCCCCAAGTTCTTGGAGGCGCAGTTCGGCGTGCCGGCCTCGCGCGCCAGCGTGTACACAGGCACGCGCCACGTCCCTTCTCTCCCTCCCTCTCTCTCTCTCTGTGTGTGTCACCTTCACGCACTCTTCATTCATTCATTCCTGAGGATGCAAGTGAAACTTCCATTCTGTGTCTGCACATATAAACAATAGTGAATCTTAGTCCATCGGTTTTCCAATATCCAACAGCAAGCAAGCGAGCTTTGTACCAATTGCTGCAGGGTTACCACATGTTATTGGCAAGAGCACTCCCACTAAACTACTGGGCCCTGTTCAACGCGAAAAGCAATAATATACACAAACTCATCACGCATTAAATTTCGATTTAAAGCTTTCGTGACTTCAGGGATTCATCTTCTTGGTTCTTTCGGTAAAGTCACGTAGAATGGAAATAATAAAAAAATAACAAAAATAAAACATAATAAAATAATTCTCACGACGTTTCGGCCACAACGCAAGCAGCCGTCCTCAGGTGAAGAACAGGTCTGTCGAGAAGACAGAGTCTCACGCATTGTCGTGGAGCATTACAGTCAACATGGTTAACGGTAGAATTTGGAAATAATGTTGGTGTGGGGGTGCTGAGCCTTCAGTAGGGGTGGGGGGCAGGGGAGGGGAGGGGCAGCCCCCCCCCCCCCCCACCACCTGACCCTGTCCTGTGCCCGGTTGTCCGTCCCGTTAGGCGCAGTGATCGTGCCGGGCGCCGGCGCGGGGCTGCTGCTGGGCGGCTTCGCCATCAAGCGGCTGGGGCTGGGGGTGCGCGGAGCGGCGCGGCTCGCCGTGGCGTGCAGCGCGCTCTCCCTCCTCTCCTTCCTCCTCCTCTTCTCCTCCTCCTCCTCCTCCTCGTCGTCGTCCGTCGCCTGCGACGAGGAGGACGCGACCGCCGGAGTTGTCGACGCTCGGGGCTACCCCAGCAGGTGCTGCGGCGGGAGCCGGCGTGGTTGTGTGCGAGCGCGGCCACGAGCCGCTCGTAAGCCGAGTGCGTGCGCGTGCGTGCGCGTGAGACGCGTCTGTCCGCCTGCCTTACAACGGCACGACAACTCTCGCGGAGACAATACAATGCCGCCGCTGCTGCACGTGCTGCACGCATGCTGAACTTCTTTCGCACCGCACGCAGCCGGACGCGCTAATCGGAGCGCTGTTGCCGGCGCTGTAAAGGATTCACCTCGCCAGCCAAGGCGATTATCTCGCTCCGTGTGACGCCGGCGAGACGACGTGCCCAAGATGCCCCACGCAGTCGTGCCTTGGGCATCTCAACACGTGGCCTAAGCCGGGAAACCGCGCTTGGATGAGCGCGCCCCTTTGGGAGCAAGCCCAGCTGTGCTTATATCAGAAGTCGTGTGCTTATATCAGAAGTCGTGTGCTTATATTGGAAGTTGCCCTCTGCCTCCCTCCCCGCCAGTGTAATACAACCATGTGTTGCTTCGATTAGAACTTCGCTTATATGAAGTGTGCTCATACTGGTAGGAACCTCCTGGTTACACCAGCCCACAGGGGATTATTGTGTCCGTCGTGCAGGGAGGGGCTGGGTGGGGAGGGAGGGGCTGGGTGGGGAGGGAAGGGTGGGGCTGGGTGGGGAGGGGCTGGGTGGGGAGGGTGGGGCTGGGTGGGGGGGTGGGAGGGGTGGGGCTGGGTGGGGAGGGGCTGGTCACCCCGTGGTGCCCTTATAAAACTCAACGTTTAACCTACTCACGCCGGCTTGTGCCCGACCCATAACAAACGCTTGCAAGGGCAAAACTCGTTCTGCGATCGTGACCGAATCCACGCGTGTGGCCGATTTTTCTTCTCGGTGCCGGCACGCAGCTCGTGGAGGCGGTGCGGCGCGGCGCGCGGCGAGTGCGAGCCGCACGAGTACGCGCCCGTGTGCGGCTCCGACGGGGTCACCTACCTCAGCCCCTGCCTGGCTGGGTGCACTGCAGACATCACCCGCGGCGGTGGTGGTGGCGGCTCGGCAGAGGTGAGTCGGCACGGTGCGCGTGGTGGGCGGGCAGGGGTGGGGGGAGAGAGTAAATCCCTTTTGTGCGACCGCTGCGGAATGTTCAGACGCACGGGGGTCACCCACTTCGAGGTGAAGGTCAAGGTGCAAAGTAACGTTTTGCTGCAGTGAGTGTCCAGGCAGTGGTTTTCGTCTCGGTTCTCACAATCTTTTCCCGATCGGGGAAGCTCAGTCGCTCTGATGATGCCCCCGGGCATCGTCTACGGCGAAACTTTGTGTAAAATTGTCGGAATTTTTGTGTTGATCACTTTTCAACGTAACCAGTTTTGTAAATAAGTCATATTTCAAAACAATTGTTTAAAAACACGCTTTAATGAAATGTACCGTACTCATAATGGCAGAACTCCACGACTCCATGAAGTGGCCCTGAAGCTTGCCACAACGTAAGGGGCTGTGGTGATTTACAGCCAACGTGAGTTGAGTGTGGACAATTATACCCAAGCCGAAACATAACATATAAAAAAGATTGTTTAAAAATATTTTTTTTAGTTTTAATGATAGAATATTGTATTGTCATCAGTATGACATAAGTATACCAAGTTTGCAGTCGATACCACATTGGAAAGTGGGTTAAAATTGAGGATACGACAACAATAACAACAGACAGAGTGAGTTAAATAAAAGCGTGTAATAATAAAAAAACAGAATCGATGGGCGCATTTTGCTCGCGTGAAAACTTTATTTGTTTGGTGGTGTCGTGTGGTGGAGGATTATAGCCCTAATTGACATCACACCTACACGGTCTACTAACCCCAAAAAGAAACATATTATGAATCACAATATTGGTCGCGGAAGCCTACGTATCCAAATACCTGTGTTATATTCGGCATTGCGTTTTGTCGCCTTTTATAAAAAATTCCCCGAGTGGGGTTCTTGGCCTTTGTGAAATGTTTGACCCCATTAATCTGAACAGGAAGGCAGCCCGCTTGACAGAGTGAACGTGAATAACGGATAGCGCAAGGCCACATCACTTAATGGCGAGCACAAAACACACTTACGTCATACCAATTGTTTTTTTTCCTTCTCCCATTGAAAGGGGATGCAATATTCTATCCGGAATAAAGTACGAGATAAAAAAGGCTCGAATAATATTCGCGCTGAAAGTTTCGCCACAACCTTGCGCCGGCGCTCCGAACGTCCGCCTTTCCGACAGGAGCTGGATTTCACTTCTTGCCTGTGCGTGACGGCGGTTCGCCGCGACGACACCTCGTCCGAAGAGGCGCGAGCCGGGAGGAGGGGGCGACCGACGGAGGAGGACCGCACGAGCTCCGACGATGAAGGCGACGATGCCGAGCCCGCTGGTTACGTCACACCGGGCAGATGCCCCGGCAAATGCCGGACCCTGGCACCGTTCTTGGCGTTCCTCTTCTTCGTCACCCTCGTCACGGCCGGCGCCCAACCGGCCGTCGTCGTCGTCACGCTCAGGTCAATCCGGCGCAGAGCTCTCGTTCAACACAGCAGTAGCAGCAGCAGCAACAAGCAAGTGCAGTTCCCTGCTGAAATAAACTAAGTAAAGAGGTGCAGCCCCTGCAATTGCTCGCGACACTGCTGCATGAGGAGCCTCCACTAGAGGGAGCTCTAGAGGGGACATCGTGAGGGTATTTTTCCTCCTCTTCCTCTAACCGTGGCCTACCAATTCATACCGCCGGGGTGAACCAAAGGCAGCGCGCTATTTAATAACGATACCCTAAAGAGTAGAATAAATGTCTTACTTGAGACAGCTATCGTGCTGTGACGGTTCCACCTGAAGACAGAAGCTTGTGTTGCCTCCGAAACGTCGTGATTTTTATTTTATTTTTATTTTACTTTTATTATTATTATTACCAACGTGACTTTACCGAAAAAACCTAAGAGTATGAATCCTTGCAGTCACGAAAGCTTCAAATCTAGAATTCAAATAATTGTAACTTGCGTTGGCCATGAGCGGAAATCGAACTCTGTATCGCCGGGTCGGTAGCGCAGCACGCGAACCACTTGTCCCAAAGGTCTGCTGAGGCTATATGGTAGGGTTTTTGGGGTATCTTTGTCTTTGTTTGTCTCCAGGTCGGTCGATGAACCAGAGAGACCCTTTGCCCTCGGCATGCAGTTCGTTCTCCTACGGGCGCTGGGTGAGTTGAGTCCGCGAGTGCGGCGCATGCGCAGCCTCTCGCCACAGACGCCGTGGCCCTAAAAGGAAGCAAATGTTCGAGAGGCAACGTCATGAGCAATGGCCCCTATTCGTAGCAGAGAGATGAATAACTGTTTTTGTTACTGTTGTTGTTGTTGTTGAATCGGAGCAGAAATTCGAGCTGTAAAAACGAAGTTTCGTTTTTCGTAGCGTCATCGTTCTGACACTCGCCTAGGCACCGCAGGCAAGCGGGAAGGCAGCCAGGCAGTTAGCCGGCACCAACAATTGCCCAAGTTCTGCGCTCCTCTACATAAGGCAGAGCAGCACGCGGTAATGGGTGTCGTCTTTTTATTTTGCGCGGCTCGCTCTCGAAACAAAGCATCGTTGTCAAGTCCTGCATCTGTTTAAGACGACAGCTTTCGAGACCAATATTGTCCATAAAAGGTGTTTGGGCTAGATCGTGTAAATAGAAATGTGTCGTTAAACCCACCACCACCTGACACAGCCAATTAATAAGGTTTCTTACGTAAATGACACATGACAATTCGTTACTAGTACAGCACACCGGTGTGTTGGAGAGTAAACGAATTGTAAATATTGTGGGTTTACTCTCCAACACACGGGCGTGCTGTACTGGTGACGAATTGGCCACGTTCTGTTTACGCGACAAACCTTACTCATTAGCTGCGTCGGGTGGTGGCGGGTTTAACGACACATTTATATATTTACGCGATCTGACCCAAAAAAACCCTCTGTTATGGAAGCAATGCTTTGATTTTATACAGCAACGTTCAAGGAAATTGCATCTCAACACGCCGACGATTGCAAACCCGCATTCACATCAAAGGCGCGGTGAGAGCACCGTAGAGACGCGACAAAAGCCCAAGGGTGCGGAGGTGACCAGGACGCCGACTCGGATGCGGGGCGACAAAAACACTCGAGCTCCCGCCAACGTCAGCAGCGATCCGCCTGTAGCTCGTATTTTGTACATGTGTAGAACTTCTTTCGCGCCGTACGTAGCCAACCGCGCCAATCGGAGGTGCCGGGGAAGGACAACAAACTAAACTATATAACCCGTAAAAATAAAGTTTTTCACTATAAATCCTTTATATGCGTGGCGGCTAGAGTCCTCTCGTCCTCTGGCTTGAGATGGCTGCCACCTATGGGTCAGATGATTGCATTGCACCATTAAGCAATTGGTAATTAAATATAATATTTTTGTCCTAAAAAGTGTAAAATTTAGGAAAAAAATTTTCACGAACATTAATTGTCACGCACAATGAGTCTGTGTGGAAAATGTCAGCTCGATTGGATCATGGGAAGTGGGTTAAAAAACGACTGAAAGATTTGCACGGTCGTAAGCAAGCAAGCGAACTTAATATAAAGGATTTAAAAAAAGAAATTAGTTTTCAATGCAGATGATTTAAAAGTGGCATTGCTCCGGTGGCTCGCTAATCGCTCCCAACTCGTTGGACCATCGCTCCCAACAAATCATTCTCGAGCCGCGTCACATCTCTCTCTCTCTGCCGTACGCCGCGTGTGTGTGTGTGTCTACACGGCGTCGAACCGCGACCGCGTCCCAACACGTCGGGGTGAAGGGAGAGTGGCCACTCACACGCTGCACGTCACCTTGGGAGAGAGCAGGGAATGTTTTTAAAAGGCTCTTATCGTGCCGGAGCAGGTCAGGGGTATGAGGTTCCGGTGCAGAGAGAGGATAATCGGACAATCACGATGCAATTAGAGTCTAACGCGCAACCCGCATCGCAATATGTGAGCATCCAGAAGAGTTTGAAGAGGGTGGGGTTTATTTTATTTTATTTTTCTTTCACTGGGAAATAATCGAAGAACACTGCAGGTCAGAGAGATAATTGAGATGACTTCCGATATTACGAAGCCACTGGAAGTACGCACCTTTAAATCCAAGAAAGAAAACTAATTATTTTTAGAACTGCTTTTTGTGTTCAGTTTGTTTGTCCTTCCCCCGCACCTCCGATGAGCTGGGTTGGCTACGTACGGTGCGAAAGAAGTCCAACATGCACGTGCACACACGGCGGAGGTGTGAATGAGAACAGCTGACGGAGGAGATGGCGGAGAGGAAGAAACGCGAGCGACTTGGGCAGGGCCACGTCGCTGCAAGGGATGATCGTCGATGGACGTGACTCGCGATGACATTGCAGCCACAGGCGAGGACATGGCCAAAGGAAGCTCCGCTGTGGAGATGGAGCGATGAAATCGGCCTCCTGCACAGGAACGGGGTGGACCGTGGCCATCGCAGGACTGCGGAGGGATGATTGACGGGAGGACAAGAGAAACATTTACGCTGCACGTACAACGTTGCGTTGGCATTGATATAATGGATTTGATTTGGGGTTAAATTGGACCGGATTTTTGTTGTTGTTACAGCATCGTAGTGCGTGCATGCGTGTATTTGTGTTTCAGCGTCATCACAATTGGCGTTACAATAATACATTTTAAACTCATAATTATGTACCAGCCAGGATGCGTAGCGCAATCAGAATGCGCTGGTTCAAATCCTAGTTGGGGGTTATCACTTTGAATTGTGGTCTCACTTCTGCCATATGAACGTGGAATTTCCACCACTGGCTCCCACCACTGGCTCGGCAAGGCGGTAAACAAGAAATAAGCACCACCCTCGTGCTCAATTGAGCAGGAAATTTATGTTGACTCGACGCACCGCATCGCCAGGAGAAGCCCTACCCAGACCCGGGTTCGTAATTCCAGCCGCTGGTCTAGCTGTCCCGTGTGCAGGCGGTGAAACTGCACCCCGGCCACGGGTCGGAAGGTTCCAGGCACCGGCCTATGAAGAGGGGGGGGGGGGGGGGGGGGTGGGGGATTAGACGTGGGGTGATTGGCTGGGTGAGTTGACGGGTTGGGGGGGGGGCTATTTAACTCCGTGCACAGGGGGGGGCCCTATGCCAACCACCGATTCAAACTGCCTGTATTCGTGCCTCGTCTCCCCGTAGCCTACATCCCGATGCCCGTCTACTTTGGCGCCGTGATCGACACGACGTGCGTACTCTGGGGTGGCCGCGACGGCGGAGGAGGCGGCGGAGGAGGAGGAGGGGGCGGGCGGCTCGCCGGCTCGTGCTGGCGGTACGACACCGGGTCGCTGGCGCGCGCCGTCTTCAGCCTGGCGGCAGCCCTCAAGCTCCTGGGATTCGTCTTCATCGCGCTCGCCTGCTACTCGGCGAGGGGGGCCGGGAAAATTCCCGCGGAGGGCAAGGGCCGACGGCGGCGCCGTGACGCCGCTGCGAGCGAACGCGTCGGCCCAGCGTAGTGTGAACAACGACAACGACGACAACAACGACGACAACAAAAAACTGCGCGTCGAAATCGAGGCTCCGCGAGTTTGCGTGGGCCGAAAAATCGCCGGGCGGATGGCAACAAAGGGCGCTGTTGGAGTTGGGAGTTGACACGTTTCGCGAATTCGAGCGAGATTGTTGTGAGAATTTGGGCAGGGGGGGGGTCGACGGTTGAAGTGATTTCGTAAAATTTAGCGGTGCGGGACGAGAAGTGTGCAGAGAATGGCTGCAGTGTGGTGAGTGAGTGCATGGGTGGGTTGGTGGGTGAGAGTGTTGTGACATTGCAGTGTGGTGAGTGAGTACGTGGGTCAGTGGGTTGGTGGGTGGCTCTTGTGAGTGAGTGAGAGTGTTTTTGTGACCTTCGCTGTGGTGAGTGAGTGGGTTGATGGTTGAGTGGGTTGGTGGGTTGGTGAGTGAGAGTGTTGTTGTGACCTGCAGTGTGGTGAGTGAGTGGGTGAGTGGGTTGGTGGGTGAGAGTGTTGTGACCTGCGCTGTAATGAGTGAGTGAGTGGGTGAGTGGGTTGGTGAGTGAGAGTGCGGTTCTGACCTGTGGTGGTTGAACGCAGTGTGGATCAAGGCCGTAATTATAATATATATTGGGACACACACATCCCCCACAATATTTAAATATGCTCAAAATGTCCCCCACACTATATTGCTATAAAAAAATAATTGCTATGCTATGTAAATAAAAACAACAATTTGCTAAACCTTGGTCACAATATCTGGACTTGTCTTCATATAAATCAATGCATACATTCCTGTTTATATGATTGTGGTTATAGTGGTACTTTATTAATCCCTAATCTCTGTCATTACATACAATGAAACAAGAAATGATAAAAAAGTAAAAACAGAGCAATGTAATACAATACACTATTAGACATTGTAAAAAAATAATGAAAAGTCCATCCCATGTATTAGTGAATTTTTTAATATTTTATGCAGGAAATGAGTTTTCAAATTTAGATGTTTTTCTGGGTTGGGACCCCCAGACACCCTGGAAGATTTGGTCCCCCCCAATGTTGACTCCATGGCTACGGCCTTGGTGTCGATGATGCGACGAAAACGGTCAGTGTGGTAGATCGGAGTTCTCAATGTGGAAGGATGATTCAATGGGTGGAGTTCATGGGAACAGTCACCATGGTAGTAGCGATATAAGAGGTTGACAGCAGACACAGCGTTTCCACGTGTTTCACAAAACGTGCGTTCCCTGGGTCGTGACTCATCTGAAATGTGCCGTAGAACTCCGGTAATAATGCTGGACTCGTCTTAAATGTGCTTGAACAAAATGCGTCTTGCTTCACGAGTGATTAAAAGCTCAATCGCAAACTAAACGCGGTCTATCGCACACACAAGGGGCGTCAATAGCATGGCAAGCGGGGGGGGGGCAAAGGAGTTTTAGACAAAGGGGCAGCAGAGGAGAAGGAGCGATTTCCCACTGAGTAAAACAAACGTAGCCCGTGTGTGTCTGTATGTATGTCGACTCAGCCTCAAACGAGTACTTGGTGCGGTGTGGAGTAAACATCGCCACTCGGGAGACAAAGGCGGCCGGGCGTGGTGCTGGCCACCCACCCCCTCGTGTGCCGTGCCAGCCTTCATAGGCGCTCGCTAACAGCACTTGCCCCGTCAGGCTGTTAGAAGCTACACGCGGGGGGATCTTTGTCTTTGTTTTATGTACGTTGCCCTTATTTGACACCGTACGTTGCCAACCGTGTGAATCGATGGGCTTCGACACGGTCGCAGGAACGCAAACAATCAACGGGAAATGGATTTGTATTGCCTCCCGAATAGAGAATAAAGTTGCACATCCTGATTGGGTTTTTTGTTGTTGTTATTGTATTAAAAACGAGAAGAAAAATTGTATTAGAATTGCTGCGAGGGGAGAGACAGACAAACGCGGTGAAAAGGGACGTCGGAGATTGCTGCACCGACGTGTCCTTCCTACACAATGTGCGTACGTTTGTTGAACTTCTTTCGTGCCGCACGTAGCCAACCGTGCTAATCGTAAAGGCCCCCGGCGCTCTGCACTTTTAGAAGCGCGCAGCCTTGGGCATCGTAATGTGACTCCAGAAAACCTCAAATTATTTGAAAATTGGATGTTCATTGGATATTTTTCAAACGCTAAACTTGTAACTTTTTTTTGTTATCTGACCAGCTAAAGGCCCCACTGAGCTATGTAGCTTTTTTTCAGAAGCGACCTGGCCACAAATGATAGCTCAACGAAGTGGCTTATCATCACGTGAAAATCTATAAGCAGCCAAATACTCTAAACGCGTGACGTTGTTTCTAAATGTGTAGGGAAAACCCGGCGGGCCCGGAGAAAAATCCGCGCAACCACAGGGGAGAACACGCAAACTCCAAATATATTGAGATCGAACCCACGACCTCCTGTATACCAGGCGAGGGAGATAACATCTGGCCACCGCAGCTGGTTGTGAAGCTGGTGGTAATGACCAGCGAACCGTCGTACTCAAATTGCAAATGTGGGTTTATTCGCCAACACAAACGGTGTGCTGAAGTAACCAATTTGCACGTTTAGTTCACGTGACAATCCCTAATAATTGGCTACGTCAGGTGGCGGTTGGTAAACGACGCATTTATATTTTCGCGATCTAACCTAGCATCATTTATGACGGATTTTAATTTGAGCAAAAAAAGAAACAATCTCATGAAAAAAGCATTGTCAATTTTGTTACCAAAGTTTGGCCTGAAGAAATTAAGTGATTAGATTTTTTTTTAGTGGCGCAGTGGCACAGTGGTTAGCATCGCATTGCACTGTGAACCCAAGCCACTTGAGTCGAGACCAGGGTTCAATTCCGGTCCTGGTCTCCTCTTCCACGAACGCGCACTACGAGGTGGACTATTAACATCGCAATATCGTAAGAGATGGTGGCAGCTTGGTGGGGAGATTTTCATCCAGCAGTAGATAATGGTGGTGGTGAGATGGTGATTGTGCTCGCTAGGTTTGATGGTGGTGATCACAGTGGTGGCGCTGGGCGTGGTGCTGGCCACCCACTTCCCTCACGTGCCGTTACGGCCTCAAAAGGGTGTTCGCGAACAGCACTTGCCCCAACAGCTTTGTTAAGACTATACGGGGGACCTTTGGATTTGGTGCTCGCTAACAGCACTCGCTCAAACAGTCTGTTAAACGCTATTGGGGGATCTTCTGTGGCGGTGGCGATGGTGATAAGATGGCATTAATGGCGAGACAATGTCAGAGTGGTAATCACACTCCTGCTGCTGGATTATTGCATCGTAGGATTCGTGGGAGAGACGGTGGCGGCGGCTTTGGGAGGCAAGGCCTTCAATCCAGCAGCGGATAGACCAGGGGCCGCTGACGAATATGATGATGAAGATTATCACGAGCAGCGGAACTTTGCCACACGTCGCATTAATAACGGCGAAATCTTTCTTCGCGAATCGGCTTGAAGAAAAAAAAATAACCCATTTGTTCATTGCATTCGACTTGTTGACACAAGGCCCCCCCCCGCCCCCCCCCGAGCTGATAGTGCGCGGCGCGTCTCGCACCTCCGAATGGAATGTTAAGTAAAAAAATGACCCAATTGAGGACATCTCGGCGTGAAATCGCACGAATCGCATCGCCGCCACGATGTGGAACGTGCGCACGCTGGAGGCGAGGTGGGGGCCGGCGGGGGGGGGGGGGTTGTGGCCCAAGCGCCGACGCAATTCCATTAATGTGGACCCCCCCCGCTCCACCACCACTACCCCCCCCCCCAATCTCTACAGCACACCCCCCCCCCCCCCCTCCTCCTCCTCCACCTTTGTCAACTATAAAAGTCCCCAAACGAGCGGCGTGGACGGATACTTGTGGGTCTATTGCAGCCGGCGCGCGCTCTGCACGTGAATCCAGGTGAGTGGCCCCCCAATCCGCGCCGCATCGCCACCCGTCCCCAGCCCCCCACCATCCGCGTTCGTAACGACCAAGCGCGGCCGCCATACGGATCATCACCATCGGCCACCATCGCTCCACTGCTGGATGAAAGCCCTTCAGCTCCCACACCATCGGCCACCATCACTCCACTGCTGGATGAAGCGCTCCCACGCTAAGCCTTGGTCACGTCCCACGATCCCGCGATGTCAATCCTTGACAGAGAGGGCCCCTTCGTCTGTGCATTGTCGGTTCGAGCCAAGTCTGACACCAAATGTCTAAATCTGTCCAGAGTTGTGTTTGCGTTGAGCGAATGCTGCCGGAAAGCCGCGCGGCTGATGGGATGGGTGAGACGAAATGCTCTTCTTGTTGTTTACGTGAACGGACAGAGACGTAAAGGATTTATGGGTTATACGGGGTGCTTCAAAAAAATGTCAACACTTATATGGGACTATCGTTTTTAATGGAAAAATAGCGGATAATACATTGCGACGTGATAACAAATGTATTTTATAGCTTCAAAAGGTCAAAGAGTCTCTCCACTTGTTCGCCATCGTTGTCGACGCGTGCCTGGAATCTTCTCCAGGTGGTTTCTTGTGGTATTGTTGCAAATTCCAGGAAAAATCACACGATATAAGTTACACGATAATTGCATCGTCACGTTGTGTAAAATATCCTTATATATCGATTGAATATTGTCGCATATTGTATATGAAAGAAGTCACGTGTTTACTGACAAAATGTTCATAAGTAATAATTTATCAAATTTAAAATGTCTCGTGAGAGGTGAGGCGGGTGCGGGGGGGGGTACGTGCTTACGTATGTTGAACTTCTTTCGCACCGTACGTAGCCAACCGTGCTAATCGGGGGTGCGGGTAGGGTCAGCGTGAAAGAAAACACGAGTGGCTGAAAGGCGAAGTATATCGGGCGATGTTGAATGAAAGGTTCAGCACGAGTGGTTGATTACAGTTTTGGTCGGTGGTAGGGAGATTACCAGTGACGGGTCCGCTAATTGTTCAGGGTTTTAGGGATTGGGTGAGTTCGAGTAGCTGGTTGGGTAGTTAGTGGCAGGGTTGACACTGGTGGCTGCTTGGCTAATTGCTCAGGGTCAGAGTCAGTGAAAGTGCTCGTAATAGTGTCAGAAACTCCGCGAACAGCAACAGCACGGGTTCGGCACGGCAGGGCTGATTGAAGGGGGAGAACTGGGCTCGCTGCCCCACCCAGGTGAAGGGTGAGGGCAATGAAACTCGCTCCAATATTTACTTGCTATAACCCAACACAACTCTTTTATGAATAATATTGGTCACGAAATTCCAAACCCATTCATAAACTGTTTGACCCCCCCTCTACTCCCCACCTCTGCCCCCCCCCCCCAGCAGTAAGGCGCCCCACTCTGTGCCCCCCCACCCCCCCACCCCGCGACGCAGCCATGCGCTCGCCGCTGCCGCTGCTCGTGCTGTCCGTGTGCGCGGCGCTGTCCGCGCTGGCACCCGGGCCGTGCCGCGGGGCCCCCCTCCTCGGGGAGCCGTGCCGACGACCCCCCGCAAGGATCACGGGTGCGCTGCCAGGGACGCAGGTACGTAGCGGCACCGCAGTGGCAGCAGCTGTCGCTCGCAAGCACGACGCTCGCAGCAGCAGCAGCAGTAGGAGTAGGAGCAGGCTAAGTATCGGAATCCGTGTGTATACCGGAGGAAGCCGACGAGCGGTTAAAGTGTCGCGAAGAAGTTCACCCGGCACGTGGAGCGAAACGTCGGACATAGCGCCGGACGATAGTGCGCGCTGCAACTCGGGGTTATCACCTCGTCCGGAGACCAAACCACAGACGGGTCTCTCCATCAGTCTCGCGCTCGGGCGACGGCAAATTAACATAACAAGAAGAGACGATTTTTGTTTATTCGACTTTGATAACAAAAAGAAACCCTCTCTCAATATTTCAAGAGCCACAATGCACGGCGGCCCGAAGGTGACGTCACGAAGCAGCAGTCCTCAAAGAGCCGCACGCAATTTGCCCAAACTCGTGCAGGTATCCTGCAAGACGATCAAATTCCTAGCCGCCAGAACGCAGACGCCGATTATAATTAACCGAACTGTCGGGGTGACACCCAGACAAGATCAAACCGGGGACGGGTGGCAGCCCATGGGTGCAACCATAAAACTCATCAGACGATTATGCAGCACTCCCAAAAAAATAAAATCTTCATAGGAGTGTGACTCGGGATTAAGTCCTCGGGTTATATTATCCGGAGTTCAGCCTCGGGACAGCTCCATAAACAAAAACCACGTTACACATTGGCCAATAATAATAATAATAACTGCTGCCTTAAAATATGTAAAGTATAACGGGCGACGTTTCAGGCAATGACGCTTCTTCACAGCACACACACACACATGCAGTACATATATAGAGACGCCAGAGACAAAGAGTGCTTCGTCATAATAACAGTTACAGACTCTACGTTTGACACCACGGGGGGCTGAAATGAGAGTTGCAACATTTCTCCACGAGCGGTGTTCAATGGGTACTGTAAACCAGTCGCACGTGGGCCAGAGGTCGCTAACGGGTTTTGATTCCTTACCTGTACCCAGCCGCACCAGGGTCGAAAACGTATACCCGTACCCTACCCGATACCCGGCTACCCGTACCCGGTCGGGTATCGGGTAGGGTACGGGTACGAGTATCCGATTGCGACCTCTGGGATGAAGCCATGTTGCAGGCGCGGGTGGGTTGATTCTAGGAACTTGAATTGTGAGAAGAGACAAGACGTTGGGAAATGAGTGACAAACGGTGACTCACCAGTGACTCACGGTCTACCCGTACCCGGCCGCACTAGGGTCGCAAACGGGTACGGGTATCGGGTACCCGGTTGCGACCTCTGACGTGGGCTCACGACTCACTGTGCGTCATTGCCCCGGCAGGCCTACGTGTACGCGTGCGACGAGGCCATCACTGACCCAGCCGCGTCGCCCTCCGGCTCGCTGGAGCACCTGTTGCTGGGGCACCTTCTGGAGCGCTTCCTGAGCGGCGCGTCATCCTCCTCCTCCCTGCCGGATCTCGAGGCTGTCCGCAGGAGAGGCGCCACGGTGCCGAAGCCGTACACGGTGCAGCACTTCCGGTGGGGTGTCAAGCACGGCAAGAAGCGGCGTCCCATGAAGGGCACCGCGCAGGGTCGGAGGAGAGCGCGCGCAGGCGGATGACGGCGCCGAGGTCCCGGGGCAAGCGCAGCGACGTGAGCTGCAGGGGAATCTGGGGACACCTTGGGACGTCTACCCGTTGCAGCAGCAACAGCAGCAACAGCAGCAGTGGAAAGGGGATCTGCAACAGCAGCAGCAGCAGGATCAGGAGGGTGAGGGTCAGGAGGATCTGGAGGTGGTCGAGGCTGAGATGCGAGATTTCGACCACGCGGAGAAGAAACGCTACGGGGGCTTCATGAATCCGGCGGAGATGTGTGACAAGAAAACGTTGCTGAAGTTCTTGAGAAATGTCATGGTGAACGAGCGCTAGCTAGCCCCTTGGCGTTTTGGTGAATTCGTGTCTCGATTCAGTTATTTCTACCGGGGGGGTCGCCGCGTAGAATCTTTCGCCACGACGCGATGCCACATTACTGTTCACGATGTGATGAGTATCGCGATGTCGACTTCCCACAAAACCTCATCGTCAAAGTATTTCACGAGCGTTGCGGCATTGCCGTTGACTCGTTCGTGCTTTCGACAGTCCGGTAACGATTGCAGGGCTACTCGTTAGGGTTTAGCAACTGCAGTTCGCGCAATATTATCAATCCCTTGCCACGAGTAGCAAACCCCATTCGTTAACCACCGCAACGTTTACAATCTAAAACGCACGTGCTGTCAGTTCAACAATGCCCGCATTTTAACACGTAGGCTTTCGCGACCAATATCATCCATAATACAGGTGTTTTGTGTTAGATCGCGTAAATATATAGATGTGTCGTTAAACCCTCCACCACCCGACAGAGCCGATTAGTCAGGTTTGTCACGTAAACAGAACATGCCAATTCGTCACTAGTACAGCATATCGGTGTGTTGGAGAGCCAAGCCACAACATTTACAATCTGAGTACGACGTTTCGCCAGTAATTACAACTAGCTTCATCAGGCGCCACAACATTTACAATCTGAGTACGACGTTTCGCCAGTAATTACAACCAGCTTCATCAGGCGACAGCCAGATTTGTGGAGAAGTCCACCTGTTTCGTTCCTTACATCGCGGCGTAGATGTGATTACAACACCTGTGCTCTCTTCTTGCGCAAAGTGGGGGAGGATTCATGAATCAACGTACACCAAGTATGCGCATTATGCGTGCCCATCGATCTCATACTTCTTGTGCATTGCGTTTACAAAAATAGCCATACCAACAACGGTAATCACCTATTGAAGTATGGTGCTCTGTATAGACATGCATTTAAACAATGTATTATTTGATGATTCACTTCCACGCGGCAGTAAGTCGGTAGCTATCCGAACGGTTAAAATTATTGATATTTATTATTTGGTTCTTTCGGTTAAGTCACGTCTAAAGATAAAAGAATAAATTAAATTAAATAATAGTATACGACGTTTCGATTGCAACACAAGCAATCATCATCAGGTATAATGAAATAGCCTGTGTCTTCTCTTTGGAATGTTCACACCCAAACTCTAACTTAGCAATCTTTGAAATACGTAATCAACCAGGCCATGCGCCAACCGTGTGTTGACCGACCCTCTGTGTTGTACTACATTACACTTCGACACTCTACCAGGCTATTGTACTTGCCCGCCGTGCCATCGCACCCGCAGAACCCCGTTCCCTGACCACTCATTGATATGCAAATGCCCACTCCAACCCCCTCCCTCTCTCTGCCTCCTCCCCCCTCTGTCTATCCAAGGCCACCCCACAGAGATGATCACCCCTCTCCGTTACCCGTGTTGCTCCCTCCATGCATCCCGGTGACATCTGTCTGCTAATATGTCCGTCCACAGTTTTCTGGCCAGACTCTACGTCGCTACCTCATTACACCTGATGATGATTGCTTGTGTTGCAATCAAAACGTCGTATGCTATCATTCAATTCAATCCACTATTTTATCTTTAGACGTGACTTAACCGAAAGAACCAAATAATAATTCCTGCAGTCACGAAAGTTCTAAAATTAAGAATGTAAAGAAATAATTCTTACGCGCACAGGTCTGAAAATCGGGAGAGGGACAAACTCAAGTACAATAGCCTGGTAGAGTGTCGAAGTGTAATGTAGTACAACACAGAGGGTCGGTCAACACACGGTTGGCGCATGGCCTGGTTGATTACGTATTTCAAAGATTGCTAAGTTAGAGTTTGGGTGTGAACATTCCAAAGAGAAGACACAGGCTATTTCATTATACCTGATGATGATTGCTTGTGTTGCAATCGAAACGTCGTATGCTATTATTTAATTTAATTTATTATTTTATCTTTAGACGTGACTTAACCGAAAGAACCAAATAATAATTCCTGCAGTCACGAAAGTTCTAAAATTAAGATTATTGATATTTCTTTCAATTTCGATGTATTCTCTAATTAGTCTTGGCCAGTAGTAACTGATGTCGGGTAGTGGCGGGTTTAACGACACATTTATATCTAGATTTTAAGCTTTCGTCACTGCAGGGATCCATACTCTTTGGTTCTTTCGGTAAAGTCACGTAGGTATTAAATAAAATAAATTAACTCACGACGTTTCGGGCGCAACACAAGCCCACTTCAGCAATTGTTTCTTGCTGTGGTTGTCCCGACACATTGATATATTTACGCGATCTAACCCAAAATAATATGTTGCATGAATGTATGCTGATCGAGTAATTGCAAGAGATATGCAGACGATGGCGCGTTATAACCGCCGAGCCATCAACTACTCCGGTAAAAAAAATTGCAAATAAACTAGAATCGCAATTGGCTTCGAGCGATGTGTTTAAACAAGTGCGCACAGAGGTAGTTGGTTTAATGAGCAGACGTGTTTGTCGGGTAAAGAAAACACTTCACGAGCGAGCCACCTTCGAGCGGCCACGTTTCGCGATTGTATTTAAGAAGAGAGAAAAAAAAACGGAGCACGCGATTTGCCAGGCTGCTGTTGTGGATCTGACATCGGATGATGTGCCGTGTTTCGTGGTATATCGCCTTGCCGCGGCAACTCTTGTGGTGTTCACCACTGTCGGCCTTGATCCATAAACACGTGTCCGTGTCGTCATTTCACCCGCCCGCCACACGGCATATGCATTCTTCTTCTTCTCTGTGTGTTTTACAATCCACAAGAGCGCACACAGAACCGAGTTTGCAGAGTATATGACAAGCAGCAGCAGCAGCAACAGCCAACACCCCACGCCGACACGATCCCCACGCTGACGCTAATCGGTCACTCAATTATCTATCATCGTAAAGAGGAATAAAGTCTATGATGACGACACGCGGATGGCTACCCCTTGAGCTCATTGCCTCTGTCTCTTTACGAGCGTCTTCGACTGCACGGCATGCGTCCATCATCATCATCGTCATCATCGTAGCCATCGTCACTCTGTCGCGCGCGCGCTCTGCTCGCAGCCGTCGTCCCCGAGTGTGTTTGGCTGTCGCCGTCCGCTAGGCGCGGCAAATAAGCAGAGCACCACCGCCTTGCCGAAGAAGAAAACGACGCGGCCACGAGTACCACTACCTTGAGAATTGGAATACCGCAAAATGTGTCCGCGTGGCAATCGAGGGTGGAGTGAGTGGTGGCGAAGGGGGTCAGCGCGTCTGGGCTTTAAACCCGGGCGACCCGAGTTCAGTTCCCGCGATCACACAACGATCAACATCGGTAGCGATCGATACCTGAACTGCTCCTGCGCTGCTGGTGAAGCCACTGTGCCGGCGAATGGCAGTTTCTCAGCGGGGTCTCTGCGTGAGTCTGTGGGTCTTCGCGTGAGTCCGAGTCTCTGTGTGAGACTATGGGTCACTGTGGGAATGTAAGTTTCTCTGAGTATGTGGGTGTCCGTGTAAGTCTGTGGGTCTCTGCCCGAGTCTCTGGGTGTCCGCGTGAGATTATGGGTCTCTGCGTGTGTCTGTAGGTCTTCACGTGAGTCCGAGTATCTGTGTGAGACTATGGGTCTCTGTGGGAATGTGAGTTTCTCTGAGTATGTGGGTGTCCGTGTGAGTATGTGGGTCTCTGCCCGAGTCTCTGGGTGTCTGCGTGAGATTATGGGTCTCTGTGTGAGTCCGAGTCTATGTGTGAGACTATGGGTCTTTGTGGGAATACGAGTTTTTCTGAGTTTGTGGGTGTCCGTGTGAGTCTGTGAGTCTCTGCCTGAGTCTCTGGGTGTCTGCGTGAGATTATGGATTCCCATGTAATAAAGCGCAAATGATTTACAATATGCATTACACCGAGAGCGTTTTCACCTCCCTGAAAAAAAAAAAATTCTGACCTAAGACCAGGTGCAAATATTCACACATCCATATATATATACGAATACATAAATCTCTGTATTTGTACAAGTGGGGTAATGCCTCCTCTCCCGAGACACCCGTGCAGTGGATGTCTTCCGCAGCGCACGAATCGTAATCCGCAATTACCTGCGGATGGGGTTGAGGCCACGTGCTTTGCGTGCTCAAGGTCGAGGCATTGTGAATACTGCCCGCTTCACCTGTGAAAGGGCGAGCGCGGTGTGCCACGTGATCCCTTGATTTATAATTGCTCAATGGGCTGGACACTCACGAGTCTATTCTTTGATTATTTCGGTAAAGTCACGTAGATAGAATTTTTTTATAAAAAATTAAAGTGAATAAAATAAAGTGAAATAAAATAAAAATACAAATACAATAATCACAGAGTAGTTGTTTTCATTGTGGAGGGTTGGATGGGGGTGGTTTTATTTATGGCATCCAATTAGGACCCCGCAATTGATCCACTTGCGAACGACGCCGGTGCGGTGCGTAGCGCGCTGCGCGAAGGCCGAAGGACCCGCCCACCCGAGTTCGATTCCCAGTCACGGCTACCGTCAGCGGTGAGCGAAAATAACCGAACCGGTCCTGCCTGACCGCCTGCCTCTCTCAGCAACCCGAAGTGACCCGCGAGGCACAGCACGGCACGGTCACAAGCGAGAGGCGCCTTCTTCTCATCGCTTTGCTCACGCCGGAGCTGCGGTGGCACTGCACGTGGCCGGTTACCCGGCGTTGCTGTGGAGGTAGCGGCGAGGGTTTGGAGGATCGGACAGATTGAACGAGGTCGTGAGACTCCCTTCAGCGCGGGCACCGAGGAGGCGCCGTACCCTGGCACGCAGGCAGAATGCGGTAGAGCACGGCGTGGACTGATGCGATCCGCCAGTTCTGTACGGGATAGAGCGTTGCTCCCTCGCGTGCGTCGGTTATCTCCGGGTTCTCCCGCTTTCCTCCCTCGTTCGTGATACACACTCGTCACTGGTCGGCTGAGAACATCTTTAGGTGTAGAGAACTGCGGAGCAATCGCTCCTGGCAGCCTTCCAGCTTGGCTCTGTGTGTGGTTCCTACTCGGCGATTGTGGGAGACGCAAATTGCACGAACGGACGACTCGTTATGAAACTAATTGTTAGATTGAGGGAGCTTTGGAGAGGCCCTCCCTCGTGGTAATTTGGTCTGCTCGTCCAAGCTGGCCAGACGACGTTTGAAACAGGTGGGAATAACCCCACGCGTTGTCCCAAAACTGCACGCGACCCTCCAATCGACTCGGTGTGGTGCAGTGTCCATTTGTGGCGCAAATTGTTTTCGTCTGCCGCATCGGGGACATCGCGTCGAACCGATAACCCTCTGCGTTGCAAGTCCGGTGCGCTGGCCATGACACCACGGCAGCATCCGAAGGGATGTAACGAGAGAGAGTGTGTCTCTTTAAATGAGTCGATCGTAGCTGCTGATGGTGATGATGAACCCGTGGTCGGCACGCTGCGAAACGAACACGGCGAGCTGAGTTCGATTCCCGCTCGTGGTCACCGACACCCAATGACGACTTTTTTTAACCAGTCCCTAGGCCCTCCCCCTAGGTCGACTCGGCCTCAAATGTGCGGTGTGTAAACGTCGCCGCGAGGGGAAACAAAGGCGGATGGGCGTGGTGCTGGTCACCGCACCCCCTCGTGTGCCGTGCCGACCTTTTTATTTTAATAAGTGCTCGCTAGCAGCACTTGCCCCAGAGGTTTGTAAAGGCTATACGGGGGATCTTTGTTTCTGCCCCCGTGACCAGAGCGTGGCTTTGTTAGTGGGGAGCACGCTACGGCGTGTCGGGGGGGGGGGGGTGTGCAAGTGATGGTGGAGCCTACGCGTGAAACTTGAGCCGAGGGGAGAGAGGCGAGTGGAGGTGGAGGAGGATGCTCGCTGCAGCCACGAGGTGGCGCGTTCCGGCTTCTGGTAGTCGGGGAGGGCGTCACGGATTAAAAGA
Organism: Lethenteron reissneri; assembly: GCF_015708825.2. Lineage (NCBI taxonomy): Eukaryota > Metazoa > Chordata > Hyperoartia > Petromyzontiformes > Petromyzontidae > Lethenteron > Lethenteron reissneri. Next base: position 10,084,445 of record NC_083820.1, on the reverse strand, counting down.
ACTTCGCCCTGATACTCGACAATTGAATCTGCCAATTGTCGCGATGGGTTTGCTGTCTTTACCGTCTCTGTTCGGCTCGGTTTCGTGGTTTTCGCTCCCGCCTATCTTTGTGCAGTTACGTTCCATCCGTCACAACAATCATCATCATCAACGTAAGTTTAACGCGAAGGCTTTCGCGACCAATATTATTCATAATAAACGTTTTTTGAGTTAGATCGCGTTATTTATTAATGTGTCGTAACCCTCCACCACCCGACACGGCCAATCAGCAAAAAAGTGTCACGTTGACAAAAGACAAATAGTTCACTACTTTAGCCCACCGGTGTGTTTAAGAGTGAATTCACAAAATTTATAGTTTTTGAGTACGACGTTTCGCTGTTAATTACATCCAGCATGATCGGGCAATTCGCCATCATCAACATAAGCCTTATGTTGATGATGGATGTCGAGTAATTTTAGCTGTACATTTTACATCGGGGGCAGCATCGCTGTGATGATGCCTCCTCCTCCTCCGTCGTTGTCTGTGAGCGAGGAATTGAGTCGCTTCTGTGCTCCACGATTCGGCTCTGGGTCGTCACCCGAGTCGCCGCACACTGCCTGAGACTTTAAATGTCCATTCACGCGTCATCATCATCGTTGTCAAGGGGGGAGGCATGGACTGAACAAGAGCTGCGTATCTTTTTGGTTCTTTCGGTAAAGTCACGTAGAAGGGAAGTAATAAAATAATAAAAAGAAACATAATAAAATAATTCTCACGCCGTTTCGGCCACAACGCAAGCAGCCGTCCTCAGGTGAAGAAACGTCGTGAGAATTATTTTATTATGTTTTATTTTTATTATTTTATTACTTCCCTTCTACGTGACTTTACCGAAAGAACTAAGAAGATGAATTCCTGCAGTCACGAAAGCTTTAAATCGAAAGAGCTGCGTATTAAGGATGCGTGTGTGTGTCGAACTTCTTTTGCACCGCACGTAGCAAACCGTGCTAATCGGAGCAAGGTTTCAATGTTGCTCAGCCAATCGCAGCAGGGAGTCTCGTTGTGATCATGGCAGTTTTTGAATGCGAGTAAACGTTGTTTATTTGTTATTACCGAACAGCTGATAATCGCATGCTCCTCTATAGTCTCCGGAATATATAAGAATGCGGTTGATTCGTGTGTGTGGGTGTCACACCGGGCACGGGTTTGGGATCCGTCTTACTATCCGGAGCGAATTATAATCCGGAAAATACGGTATCGGTTTGAAATCTTCCCACCAATCACGAACGGCGTGTTATAGATGTACTTACCTGGGCATATCAGACTTGGCGTTTGAGCGGTGTTGGAGTTGGGCTCTCCGAACCTGTTACTCGATTTAAGCACCCTGCGGTCCGATCCTCCAGGCTGATCTCACCCCATACGGTCCCGTGAGTCCCGTCTCACGCATGGAGTCTCGTGGAATGAGATCCGCCTATCGATAGGGGACTGCAGGAATGCGATTATGCTGTAGGATCGGGCTTTAGGGATGCGGTCAGCCTGTAGGATCGGACTATGGAAGCAAGACGGCACCCACGATAGGAGTTGCAATGCGCTGTCAGAATCTGAATCTCTATTTATACTCGAGGAGGAATCCGATGAGCTATGAAGCTCTTCTTCACTGATCTCTTGCTCATGCCGTCTCGTCTCACGACTACAGTCCTCTCCTGGAGTCGGTCCTCTCTTAGCCGGAGTGAAGGCAGGCACTCTAAAGGGGATCGAATGTAAGGTGTGGGTTTTTGAAACGCGTAGAGGTGTAATATGTCCGTAATACACGTTTTTGGGTTAGATCGCGTTATTTATAAATGTGTCGTAACCCTCCACCACCCGACACGGCCAATCAGTAAAAAAGTGTTTCTTGCTGTGGTTGTCCCACCTGATGACGGACGCTTGTGTTGCGCCCGAAACGTCGTGATTTATTATTTTATTTCTATTATTTTTTCTAGTATTTTTATTGTTATTATTTTTTACCTACGTGACTTTACCGAAAAAACCCAAGAGTACTCCTCCAACGGGTTTTTGTTATTATTATCATTTACTCCAAACTCAAATCGCTTTAAAAAAATGCAGGCATTTTTTTTTAGTTCGACTCTTAGAAAAAAACTTCGTCGCAGATGTGGCGATTTTTGTTGCTGTTGTTGTTGTTGCTGTTGTTGTTGTTGGTGTTGTCCAGGCTCCACTGCTACCCGCACTCGTCGGGATGGTCCGCATGTGGGCATTGTTTATTTCCAGCACACGCGGTGCATGCATCACTGAAGTGGGGGGATGGGGGTGAGGTTGTGTTGTTTCTCTGTCCCTCGTTTTCGCGCCCCTGCTGTGTTTTTCGGGGTCATACCGCGCGCGGGAGAAGCCGGACACACACACACCACACCGCGGGGAGCTGGTCTCGATGATATCAACATCAGACAAAGTCCTAGATTTGAAGCTTTCGGGACTGCAAGGATTCATACTCTTAGGTTTTTTCGGTAAAGTAACGTAGGTAAAAAAATAAAATTAAAATTAGTAAAAGTAATAATAGAAATAAAATAATAAATCACGACGTTTCGGAGGCAACACAAGTCTCCGTCATCAGGTGGGACCGTCACAGCTAAAATTACTTCATCGTGATGCTGATTATTACTTTTAGTAATTTTTAATTTTATTTTTTTACCTACGTGACTTTACCGAAAAAACCCAAGAGTATCAGACAAAGTCACACGCAATCTCTCTATTTTTTGTATATTTTATTTTGTCCGTCACAACAGCAAGAACACAGGTGTATTTACGTCGATTTGCCTGACATTTGTGGCGTTCATTGTCAACTCGAACAGAAGCCAAGTGCGCGTGTGTGTGCGTGTGATGACGCGATGCTACCACGTGGTGTCTCACTCTGGTGGATGATGTACGCGGTGATCCATTTGCAGATACCACACTAATTCCCGACCGCCCCCTTGGGTTCTTCATAAATAAAAAAAACCCCTCAACATTCAACGGGCGACGTTTCGGGCCGTCGCCCGAAACGTCGCCCGTTGAATATATGTCTCCCCCACCCCCTGTTTAAGGCTACAGTTGTTTAACGTGACTTTTTGGTAACTTCACTTTTCTACGCAGACAGCGTCGCCAAACAATCTATCACTTGTGAAAAACTTAGAATGTTTTTACCCTTTCTGGCAATAATTATTGTTTTTGCAAGTAATTGCGTCTGCATTAACCACACGCGGTACCTGTGCTGAACATGCAAACACAAAAAATGCCTACTTTGGTAATCTCTTTACCCAGAGGTGGGCCAGAGAGCGGTCTTATAGGGGCGAGTCGCAGACTATAGGATCAACTCGATCCCACTATCCCGCCACACTGCTGGCCACGATGGGAGAGGCGAACGAGCAACCCCTATCGTCCCTCTGTTCCCCTACAGTCCGATCCTACAGGCGGACCGTGTCCCTACAGTACGAAGAGCGTTAGAGGATTTAGTGAAGTGAAAACGTTGCTCACCGTATAGTGGGGTATCTATAAGTGGATCGCCGTGTGATTTTCCGTTGACAATGTTCTAGCTTTGAATTTTTCGTGACTGCAAGGATGCATACTCTTTGGTTTTTTCGGTAAAGTCACGTAGGTTAAAAATATATATAAAAAAATAAAAAATAAATGAAAACAATTTATTTGTTTTTTCATTTCTTTTTTCTTTTATAAATGAAAACAATTTAGTTGTTTTTTCATTTTTCTTTTCTTTTATATTTTTTACCTACGTGACTTTACCGAAAAATCCAAAGTGTACGTTGACAATGTCTTTAGTATAAGGCGACACAGAACTGCAAAGTCCGCACATGAGCCTGCATCGACGACGACATGACGTATTGCAATCCGTAATACTATACAACGCAGGCGCTCAGGTATGCTGCACACTTCTGATATAGATTTTATTCAACATTGATCAACACCTAAGCTATATATGCCATCACAGGTCAATGCAAAAATAACATGATTATCTCGTTACATCTCGCAAGGAATCTTCCCTCGACGCCTACATGAAGTAATCTCACACCGGAGTGGGTGGGTGGAGGAAAGGGATGGGGGGTTTATTTGGTGGGGGGTACATCATCATCATCGTCGTCGTATATTTTTTATTAGCGGCTTGAGACGAGCACATTGATAGAGAGAGAGAGGGGGCGGGGTGGGGGGTAAGCGCAGCGCTTTCCAGACGGACGCGGCTTCAAATGCACGGTCGGCTTGGTTGTGCCGGTGCGTTCAGCTCAGCGCAAAGCCCACGTATCTCTTTTTGTCATCTTCATCCAGCTGCTGCTGGTGGTGGTGGCGGAGGCGCTGCTGCTGCAGAAGGTCTTCTTCTTCGGTGAGCTCCTCGCTGGTGACGCCTCCACCGGGCTCCTGCAGATCCATGTACTGGCGGAGGATTGATTTGTAGCGGCCGCCCTCTTTCTTCGAGGGCCTGCCCAGCCGCCGCATGAAGCCCCCGTAGCGCTTCTCCACCTCGTGCCGGCGGCCCGTGCCCTCGGCGGCCGCGTCGCTCACGACGACGACGCCGCCGCTGCTGCTGCTGCTGCTGTTGGCGTTCCCCTCTCCTCCGTCTTCGCCGTCATCCTCCGCAGCAGCCTCCTCCTCCTCCTGCTGCTGCTGCTGCTCGTCGTCGTCGTCGCTTCTCTGACGACGGAAGAAGCCGCCGTAGCGCTTCGACTCGACCAGAGCTCCGTTCGCCTCGGCTCCAGCGGCGTTCCCTCCCCCCGCCGCCGACGCCGCCGCCGACACCGCTTGCAGATCTCCCAGCGCCGCGTCCATGACCTCCTCCATCTTCTGGAGGTCGTCTCCGTCTCGCTCCGAGAAGACGGAGAAGCGCTTGTCGTTGGCGGCCTTGCTGGACGCAGAGTAGAGCTTCTTGCCCTTTCTCATGAAGCCCCCGTAACGCTTCACGATGCCGCCGGTCCCTGCGACGGGGATTGTCGGCTCCCCTTCGACACTGCCCCCGCGAGCCCCCCTGGCGCGCAGGGCGTGAGCGAGCGCCGCGTCGCGAGTGGTCAGCACGTGCACGGCCTCGCGGCACCACCTCCAGGTGCTGGAAGATGAGACGGAGCCCTCGCACTCCAAGATGCACACCTGCGGAGGCGGGTCGGGGGGGGGGAGTCGTGGCGATGATGTGACAATGTCAAGACGGTGTTCTTCGTTGCAAGGCTCGCGCGGGTCACTGGCGGCTCCTGGTGGATTTTAGTGCGGCCCCCAACAAGACACAACACGTGAACACACCGCGTCATCATTGTCATCGTTGTCGTCGTTGTGCTGCTGTCAAACCCCCCCAATGGTTTCACATTTGCGGTGGCACTGATGTCTTATCAGCGAAAGTGTCCCCCCACCCCCTCCCTACTGAAAATGTGTGAAATCAATAATCTATGACCATTGGTCTGTGGATATTATCCTTATCACCAGCATGTTGTCACCAACACAAAGATAAAGGTCTCCCGTATAGCCTTAGGCGTCTTGTTGAGGCAAGTGCTGTGCGCGAGTCAGCGCGGCACACGAGGAGGTTGGTGACCAACACCGCGCCCGGCAGCCTTTGTCTCGCAATTGGCGATGTTTACGTATCGCACCAGGTAATACGTTGTGGCTGAGTCGACCTAGGGGAGTCTCTGGACCGGTTCAAATAATCGTCACTGACGTTGGCTGTTAGCGGGACTCGAATTCGAGTGGCCGGGCTTGTAGCGCCGCTCCGCTAACCACCGCCACCGCTCCCCACCACGAAATATACCCCTAGCGCCGTCAGCCCTCCTCCCCTAGCCGACTGAACCTTGCCTACGACCACATGGATGTGGAATTTCAGCCACGCTGCGTGCGCCCGATTTATAGTCGGATATTGGAAGCTAATAAGGGTTCAGTCTGGTTAGTGCTTGGAAAGATGAACCCTCCGAGGCTTGCCAGGTGTTTATAGACATGGACCTGCGAGGTGGCCAGGTGATATCAACACAGAGCCGATGTAGTGCGTCTGTCTGTAGGTTTAATCGATCTTGTGTGCAGCTGTGAGTGTTACCCCCCCCCCCCACCACTGCCATGGGTATTGCGTGAGTCTCTCCCCGGGATTTTCCAGTTGTCGCCAAACAATCCCAATGCAGGACCCAACGGGTAGGGGCGGAAAAAACAGCAAAAGCCTCGAGACTCGCTGAAGCTTTCGTGGGTAAATAAAAGTGCGCCATGATTTGTTGAGAGCGATTTAAAGCTTTCGTGACTGCAGGGATTCATCTTCTTGGTTCTTTCGGTAAAGTCACGTAGAATGGAAATAATAAAATAATAAAAATAAAACATAAAATAATTCTCACGACGTTTCGGCCACAACGCAAGCAGCCGTCCTCAGGTGAAGAATAGGTCTGTCGACAAGACAGAGTCTGAATGAAACAACGCTCCAAGCCTGGGGTTATTTCATTCAGACTCTGTCTTCTCGACAGACCTATTCTTCACCTGAGGACGGCTGCTTGCGTTGTGGCCGAAACGTCGTGAGAATTATTTTATTATGTTTTACTTTTATTATTTTATTATTTCCATTCTACGTGACTTTACCGAAGGAACCAAGAAGCGGTGGAGCAGCAGTGCTTGGTGTGACGCACTGTGAACCAAACAAGAAAAACCACCCGGGTTCGATCCCCGGGCCCAGGCCAGCTCGAATGGCGAGCGATATCTCAACCAGTCCTGCATACCCAACCTGCACCAACCCGCATTGACCAGCGTGGTGAAGTATGGTTAAACAACCACCTACTCACATGCACGGTGTGTGGAGGACTTAATCCAGGAGCGGATTGACACACACACGATTGAAATTACATTTTGCATTCGTAAAGTGTGTAGGCAACGTTGGTTGCCACATCTACTGATGATGATATTTGAAGTGGAAGTGTTTATCATTGATGTCAATAACGTCACTCGGGCTAATACACAAATCGATTCGATGTTGCGAGTGGTGCAGGCAGGAGCCTCGTGGTAATGCTTCTGCTACCGATTCCTCCTGTAATGTGGTTGTGTGGAGCAGTGGCGCAGTAGTTAATCTTCAAGCATTTATCCAGAGAAGTTGATTTTAATGTAACGTTTTTGAACGATTACGTTATGTCCACTCAACCACAGTCATCTATCTAACACTTTGGCGGGTCGGCATACATTTTTACTTGCAAGCTAAACGGCCAAGTTGTTATTTTTGTGTGCACAGCTTATTCATGTAAACAGAGTGTACTGTGAGTGATCTATTTAGTGTGTGCGTGTACATGTTAATTCGTTATCGTGCACAGCATGTTGAAAATAGAATGTCGGGTGCACATGTAGTGTGTGTGTGAAGATATATATACAGCACTTTACCTGTACAAGTGAATATATGTCTGTGTTATGGGGAGTGGTGGGGTAGCGGTTAGCGCGCTGTGCTACGAACTTGCCGACCCGAGTTCGATTCCCGCTCACGTCCAACACCCGTGATGATTATCTAAACCGGTCCTGAGCCTCCTCTAAGTCGACTCAGCCTCAAATGAGTACCTGGTGCGGTGTGCAAACATCGCCACCGGGGAGACAAAGGCGGACGGGCGTGGCGCTGTCCACCCACCCCATCGTGTGCCGTGCCGGCCTTCAGAGGTCCTCACTAACGGCACTTGCCCCAACAGTTTAAAGCTATACGGGGGATGTTTTTCTTTGTCTTTTTGTGGGGAGTGGTGGCGCAGTGGTCCGCGCGCTGCGCTACGAACTTGGCGACCCGAGTTGGTGATCCACTCACGACCAACACAGAGTCGCTGATTGTTGAATCGGTCTCGGTGGGCCACCCCTAGGGGAACTCAGCCTTAACTGAATACCTGGTGCGGGTTGTAAACAACATCAGCGCTGGGGAGACAAAGGCGGCCGGGCGTGGTTCTGGCCACACTACCATCAAATCGTGCACCGTGCCGAGACTTAATGTATGTTACATTTCTTTCGCACCCTACGTAGCTAACCGTTTTAATCGGAAGCAGTTCTCAAGTAATGAGTTTTCAATATTTTAAAAGTGCATCGCTGCAGGGCGGCTTCCGAATATCGGAAAGGAAAGAGCGTTCCAGACGGCCGAAGAAGCGCATCTTAACGCGCGCGATGCGGTGACCGCCTTTGTTTGATGGCCAGCAGCCAAAAGCCACGGCCGCCGCCGCCGCTGCTGCTGCTGCTGCTGCTGCGAGGGTGAGCGGAGTTCGCGTCATTCGTAGGGCTACAGGTGAATCTGTGTCTTCCAATGTCTGGCGTGTGCACCGTGTGTGTGTGTGTGCAATCTGCATCGAGCGCAAGGCAGCACGTGGAGTGTGCGGCAGCCCCTGGGTACCAGAGAGCTGAAGGCGGCCGATTGGCGTGCCAAGTGGTCGCAGGTCCCGCACTCCTCCTGGCACGACTGACCCCGGGTCGCGGTCACGCACAGCGAGGCCAGGGTCAAGGCCAGCAGATGATTCATGCTGACGGAGGGGGGGGGGGCTGTGATGGTGGTGGTGGTGGAGAGAGGGGGGAGGGATGGTGGAGAGAGAGGAGAGCGCATCTTCACATTGAGTTCAGCATCACCATCGTCGCCTTCGGTGTCACCGCAGAGTCGGCGTGGTCTTCCCCCCTCGAATGAGAACAAGGCGGCAACCCTGCGATAGCGCGACCTTGTTTAACTGGGGGAGGGGGGGGGGGCTTACAAAACTCAGGGGGGGGGGGCACGACACAGTCCATGCGAAACAAAAACGATCAACAGAATGAGTGATTTTGATTTCGTCTCTCGTGCATTCTGCCCCCGGCTCTATAGCTCTCACCCGCTGTGTGTGAAGGCATTGAACGCAACATGTTACGACTCGGACGGTAACGATTCAGGAGGGAGGGGGGCTAGTCCTACAGCTGGGGGGGGGGGGGCTCGGCTCCCTCCCAACCCACAGCCATCTTCTCTGACGTTACGGAGCTGTGAGACGCGGCACTTTTCTCTTTGGTGGCCCCGAATCTGCCGTTTTGATCTTCCACGAAGCTCACGGTCCACGCTAAACCGCATCCCCTGCACATGCGGATACCCGACGCACGAATGGAACATTACGAACTCCTTCAGCAGTGGTTGCGACCGTGGCCATCCAGAACAGACCGTGCCACTTGCATAACGACGCAACGCCCCGATGCACAAATGTCAAGGAGACATCGCGGCGATACGTTCCATTGCTCCCGATGCGGGTATCTGGGCTTGACCACCTCAATGTGACATTGTAAGTCGTCGCTCTGCGTCTACATCAGAAGCCACGCGACAAGAAGACGACAAGAGGTGGCTCTGAGCCAGTGGTAGAAATGCCACATCCATCTAACATCGCCCGTCCGTTTTGCTAAAGGACCATTCCAATCATTCAGATGAATCGCATTTTAGCAAAAATGCTTTGGTCACGTATGCTGCATAGTGTGTTTTACATCTAAGGTTAATCGGGTCCCGCTCTATTTTTTGGTTTAGTCAAATGACGTGTCATGTATCACGGCTTTAATGCTACCACAGTCCAGCCAAGATGAAATCGTAACAAATCGGACCACACATTCATGAGGTGAGCACTTGAATTTTGTCTGCATTCGTACTCTGCGTTATATATATTTAGATTGTTATCATTCGCAGCTACTTTCACTCTCCCGTGCGATCATCATTTCGTTGGCAAAAAACGACGTGCTCCTGATCGCACAACTGTTCACGTCGCCGAAATCCACTGCGCACACCGCTTCTCGGCGTCGCTCTCTCACCTGAGGTCACGACGCGTTCGCAGACTCGACGTCAACCGGCGGCCGCTCCCTTTGTGCCACGCCGACCTGCAACTCCAAAGAAATACGAGAGAGAGAGAGAGATTTAAAACAAAACACGATTTGCAACAGTTTTTCACCGATGGCAAAAGCCGCTCAAAGTGCGTCTCGCTTGCAATACAGCCACGAAAACGGTGGCGGGTGGGGTGGTTTGGTGCGGTGTGGCGGCTTTCGCCCGACCAACATCTTTTTTCCAGATACCCCCCCCCCACCCAGATACTTACGCACTTTTGGGAGTCTGACTCTGGAGCCGATTCCACCGTCTGTGTCCGGCTTTGGTGGAAGCGCCCGAGTTTTATACTTCGCCCATTCGAGAGCGGGGTTATCAGAAGCGCACCCACCCCCCCCCCCCATAAACTCCCCCCCCCCCCTCCGCACACACACACGGAGGGTGACGGAGGGATTGGTGTCGTACACGAGCCCTCTCCGCCTACGCAGCCTCTCAAGATTACAAGCGTGGAGACGCCTCCTCCCCGGTGTTTCCGGGTGCTCGCGCGCATCGCTTGACACCTCTGGCCGAGCGACGACACCGCTGCTTCGTCTGCCGCGATGGATTTTTTGGCGGTCGTGCATGGAAGGGCGCCCCGGAGGATAGGGGTGGGGGCGGCGGTGGTGGGGGACGGACGGGTTCTGCCTTAAGAGCATGAATGAGAAGTTGTATATTGCAGTTCGCAAATAAATAAAGAATGCGTGCCATTTTGATAGAAACTTTCGCGGAGAGGAGAAATAACGTGTTTGTTAAAGGTTACCGTGGAATGAGTCGCGTGTGCCGGTAGATAGCGTCACTTTTTAAATATTTGTTTCCACGTGAAATGTTTTCTTACACAGCACATCCAGCCGTGCAGCCTTTTGTGGGGAGTGTATCTTATCGGCAGCATTGCTTCAATACAAGGAATCTCCAGACCGCTCTTGACCAATGTCTCTCTGGGAGTTTCTGGCTTACTGGAACCAATTCTAATTACCGACCCAATGGTTTTTTTTGCGTCTCGCAAGGAGCCATTTTTGTACGAGAATCGGTTAATGGTTACTTGTACATTCATGCTGTAGTCCATGCGTGGTCATCGCAAGGCTACATTGGCTGTTTTAACACGGAATAAAAATGCACGCGCTTCAGGTTGTGTGCGTGCATCTTCTACGAGCGGGTTAAATATACGACGCTTGTAGATTTAAACAAATGTAGGTTTTAAACGCCTAGCTTTTGCAAGAAAAAGTACCAAAGGGGAATATTTTCGAAGACCCCAGACTGTTGAATGACTTCGAAAATAGGCGAAGCCGTTAAAATTGGCTCCGTCGCTTTTCAAGGGCCTACGTGATAAGACGTTGGTAGATTTAAGATGACCCAAGCGTGGTTGGGATTGCATTGTTGAAATGTCTCCAAATATTATTCGCTCAATCTTCTATGGCCTCTATCTCAGCTAATGACGAAAGAACATTGGCCGAAATGATGCCCTTAACATGCTTATATATATTGAGGCCGTGTTATTGACAAATGCGAGTTTTTATTTTGTTATTTATTTGTATGCACCACCGCCAACGCAGCATCACATTGTTTGTGTGTCCGTATTATAGAATCGGAATATGTATTTATACTGGAGGAATCCGATGAGCTATGAAGCCCTTTTTCACAGATGTCCAGGAGGGGCGAGGTCAAGAGGTTACAATACAAAGACACGATGGGAGTGCATAGGAGAGGTAAGTAAATGACTTTTATGTAATCTATATAAAATTAAACTATGTATTTTTATTTTATCAGGTAAAGCGCACTTGAGCTTATTTGCGTATCTGTCAGAAGCGACCTGGCCACAAACGATAGTTCAACGAATGAACTTATCGCGTGGAGATTTCTAGCGGTCAAATAATCTAAACGCGTGTTTTAGAGTTGGAGAGGTCATTCCTGATCATTCTGGAAGAGAGATAAGATTCCGACTTTTGGGGTGTGGGGGGTGATGGGGGTGGGGGTGTGAAAGGGGGAGGGGTGGGGGGGGGCTTGGAGGCGGGGGGGGGGCTTCTGTCGGGTGGGCTTCCTTGAGCTGTGAAATATCAATTTGCATTTAAAGATGGTTTTTTTGTCATTGTGCAAAATAAATTCTGCCTTGAAGCCATGTCTGTCTTCTCCTCTTAGCGACGCGAGACTCAAACAAAAGGCTCGCGTGATCGTTCTCGATGTAAAATATTCATAGCCGTGTACTTCTAACAAATTTGTTTTTGTGACTTTTGTGGGTTTTTTTTCGTAATTCCCAGAGTACACAGTCTCGTCCACTGGCAGTCAAACGACTAAGCGGACGTCATAACGACAATGTACAAATTACACGCAGCTCTGAGTTGAAGTGCTTGCCACACACGAGCCACAATACCTCGCTGATCTGATCATGGAGCTAAAACCCATCACGCCAACTGCGGTCATTCTGGCAGCAGCGACGGGTTTTTGCTGGGAATCGAACAAAGGCGGTCACAGCATCGCGCGCTTTCAGATGCGCTTTTAATGCCGTGTGGAACGCTCTTCCTTCTAATATTAAGAAGCCACTAGAGGCTATGCACTTTAAAATATACATTGAAAACGAATTTCTTTAGAACTGCGTTTTGTGTTTCGTGTGTACCTCCTCCCGTACCTCCGATCAGCGCGGTTAGCTACGTACGTTTTCGGAAGAAGTTCAACATTCAGCGGGTAATCTTGATTTGAAGCTTTCCTGACTGCAGGAATCCATACTCTTTGGTTCTTTCGGTAAAGTCACGTAGGTAAAAAAATAAAGATAATTATTTTTAATAAAACAAAATAAACATAATTATTTTTAATGGAACAAAATAAAAAAATAATATTTGTTAAAATAAAAATCCTTTTTTTTATTTTGTTTTCTTTTTATACCTACGTGACTTTACCGAAAGAACCAAAGAGTATACAACGGGTCAACGAACGTCCACTTCTGCCGACTCCTTGCCACGACGATCAGCCGCTGAGTACCGCTACGAGTCCCCGCTGGCATGGATGGATTTGTGGCCTGCGGTGGCCGTCAGCGTGTAGAGACCTCCGCACCCAGGGCTGCATTCAATCCCCCAAGCGAAGCGTGGTTTTTTCTCCAGCAATGCACGGACAGGTGAGAGAGAGAGAGAGAGAACGTGATACAAGGTATTCGATCAAGGCTCCAGCGTAGACAGACTAGAATATCCCGCGGGTGCTGTGTTAATCTGACGAGTTATCTCTTCACTGCTTTCCGATTGGACGAAACTCTTTTTTAAATCCTTTATATTAAGTTCGCTTGCTTGCTTGCGTGCTTGCTTGCTTGCGTGCTTGCTTGCTTGCTTGCGTGCTTGCTTGCTTACGACCGTGCAAACCTTTCGGTCGTTTTTAAACCCACTTCCCGTGATCCAATCGAGCTGACATTTTGCACACAGACTCGTTGTGCGAGACAATTAATATTCGTGAAAAACATTTTCCAAAATTTTACACTGTTTAGGGAAATTTTTTTAATATTTAATTACCAATTGTGTAATACTGCAGACAATCATCTGACCCATAGGTGGCAGCCATCTCAAGCCAGAGGACGAGAGGACTCTAGCCGCCACGCATATAAAGGATTTAGAGTGAAAAACTTTGTTTTTACGGGTTATACTTATTTTCAAATGCCTTGGTAACCGAGGCTACCCGCGGTTCCTGTTTGCTTGTTGGTCCTCGGTGTGGTGAGCCCCGAGCTGGTCTGGGTTGGCTTGGCCGCTCGGTGCTCAAGACCCCAGAGATTCGCCTGGTCCACAGACGTTCATAGCGTGGAGTAATCTCGTAACATTACGTACCTCCCCCCCACCCCCAAATAAAGAAAAACAGATTTCCATTGTGTGTCACGTTCTATAACGGGGGCCGTGGCTCCCAGCTCGCATCGGACTTTGGCCAATTGTCTCCTCTCTAGGAAACCTTTGGCTGAGCTGTACACGCTGGGCTGCCTGGGTTAAATAACCTCGGGGAACAGGTCCGATTGTGAGCGGTGGCGAGATGTTAACTGCCTCGCCTGGTATGCAGGAGGTCGTAGCTTCGATCTCGACCCTGACGCCTGCTGCATATTTGGAGTTTGTGTGTCTCTCCCCGTGGTCGCGTGGATTTTCTCTGGTTCCTCCGGGGTTTCCCTCCACGTTTAGAGTATTTGGCTGCGATACATTTCCACGTGGTAATCCACTTCTTTGGGCTATCATTTGTGGCTAGGTCTGCTTCTGAAAAGGAGCTAAAAGTTGAGCTTAGTTTACTGGGGCTAGTCCCGGATGCGCGTGTGGTGTTGGTGCCACTGAAATGTAAAAAGCAAGAGTCACTCAATCTGATTGGCCGAGGTGAAGAGACCCACGTTCAACTCTCAGAAGAAGCTCTCGACACGACACCTTTTACTGGACATATGTCGATAAGAGCTTTATAACTCCGTCGGATTCGTCCAGTATAAATACAAATTATGATTCTGAAGGAGCTGCTAAGGGCTTTACGGCGAAAACCACAACAAGCCTACGCAATAGAGACGCGTTCGGTTGACGTGGAAGTACGTTTGGACACAAAAAAACTATTCAAAGGAATGTGCGTAAACATTGATCTCTTGAATAATTTTCAAAAAAGCAAATCCACATCGAGATAAAAGGCAGGTAGGTAATCGGCCTTCGTGAGAGAGGGAGCGAGAGAGAGAGAGAGTCAATTGCGGCTCAAAAATTCGAGGAAAGAACTCCATCGCCAACAATTGGCTCGGCAATGTTCCCTGGACGCGGCAACACACAAACAATTATCCGCCTCTTGCGACGATGCGCTGAGATTGATGGAAGACGGCAGCCACGTTCGGCCGGATGTCGGAGCGGAGATGAGCGATTCGACCCCCGGTGGGGAGACGAGGCTCGTGGCCTGCGCAACTTCAGCAGATTAATTCATTCATACTGGAGGAAGCCGGTGAGCGACACAGCTCTTGTTCGTGGTTCTTTCGGTAAAGTCACGTGAAGATGAATCCCTGCAGTCATGAAAGCTTTAAATCGAGACAAAGCTCTTGTTCACAGATGGACCACCCTCGTGACTTGAAAATAACTCTCCTCGCCAGCTTGGCTTGTCAATATCGCGGAGCTTCGTGGACCCTTAAAATAAAAAGTGATTTTTTTTTCCTTCTCGAAGCACCATGTTGAGCCATTTGTGCTGCCCGTTTCCTGTTTGTAGTCCCCATCCAGTGGTGGACGTTCCTCGTTCAAGCCTTAAAGACGAGAGTTCGTCCCTCGGGGCTACCACAAGTTGACTCCCGCATTTCATTATTGACCCTGGAGAAGGGGTGATGGACCGAGCCCAATCACGGAGCCAGATTAGAACTCGCAACCTTCCAACTGCGAGCAGTTGCGCTCCTGCCGAGCTCACGGGCTCGCAAGTCGGTCTGCGGCCCTTGCTCAGCTGCACCGCCTGCACACTCTATAGGCATGCCACTCGACACCACCAATGCTGACATGGCTTAAGCCAGTGGTACTCAACCTTTTTGCTATGGTGCGCCCCCAATGAACATCACTCGTTCCAGCGCCGCTGTATGTATATTGAACTTCTTTCGCACCGTACGTAGCCAACCGTGATAATGGCAAGTGCAGGAGAAGGACAACTGACCTCCCCCCCCGCACTCATGGCACTTACACATCTCTACTACCATGTTATTGTGTGTTGACAAGAGAAACCCCTCTTATCAGCGGTGATATGGGGGACAAAATATTCACGGATTCGTACTCCTCTTATCTACGATTTTGTTACGCCTCTTATCCGCGGGGTAAGAACAAATCGCAGATGACCCCGTCGATGATGGGATGAATTTGCCGCGCAGCTCTGATTATATCCGTGAAATGATCGCGGATGATAGGGGTTTTAAATCCGGTGGTCGGTTACTGAAACGCAACGTGTTGGCGTGAGCCTTCATGTCGGGATGTTGATGCCGAATTCTAAATGCCCTGGAGGCCACGGCTGCCCACACTCTGCCCTTGGCGCAGCAGTACCCAGGGCATCACGCATCATCTCCGACGAGCGCGGCATGGTCTACGTACGGTGAGAAAGAAGTTCGACATACACACGTGCGTACGTGCATCGTCATCATCGTCGTGCAATTGCATTGCATTATGGTCCCTCGCACCTTCCCCTCCGCTTCCCCCCCTCCCACACGCCCAAGCTATCGCTATGAGTTCCCGCAACAACATTTGCCAATTATATATAATTGGATGTAATCGGATTATAAATAATGAATGTTTCCACTGTTGTGTATCCGAGATGGAATGTGTGGGCCCTCTCTGGGCGAGCTGCCCTTTGAAACACCTGGGCTCACTTGACATTTGAAAGTGCTTTTCCTTTTCTCCCTTTCTTCTGTGGTAATAAAATTGTTTTACAAATGTGCAGCCCTGCAAAGGCTCGCTCACACCACTGCTGTCGGATATAGCCTCTTTCTGGAAGGTATTTGGCCTACTCTTTCCAGGTATTTTTTTGGAAGAGGTGGGAGTAAGCCACACTTTACCACGCGACCTGCCGACCGACTCACTGTGGTTGGTATACATTCGTGCTGTGCAGTGGACCGAGAGCCTGTCGTGATTTTTAAACCGCCTGCACCGTTGCCTTAGCTGCCGCGCCGGAAGATCGGAACGGCGACATCTGGATTGCAGGTCCAGTGCGCTGCTGACCGTTATGCACGGGCACAGCTCCCTTATTGTATGGATTTTTTACTTAAAACTTTCGTGACTGCAGGAATTCATATTCTTTGATTCTTTCGGTAAAGTCACGTAGATAGAATAAAAATACAAAATAAAGTGAATAAAACCAGGACGTTTCGATCGCTTGTATTGTGATCAAAATGTCGTGGTTAAGTCTACATTATAGACTGCCAATATGCTCATCAAGCTTAAAAACCAGGCTAAAGTCTACATTATAGAATGCCAGTACACTCAGCGAGGTTAAGAAGCAGACTACAGTCTACATTATAGACTGCCAGTACACTCACCGAGGTTAAGAACCAGGCTCCAGTCTACATTATAGACTGCCAGTACACTCACTCTGATTAATAACCAGGCTACAGTCTACATTATTGACTGCCAGTACACTCACCGAGGTTAATAATCAGGCTCCAGTCTACATTATAGACTGCCAGTACACTCACCAAACTTAATAATCAGGCTACAGTCTACATTATAGACTGCCAGTACACTCACTCAGATTAAGAACCAGGCCACAGTCTACATTAGTGTTTATATATATATTTTTTATTTTTTTATTCACTTTATTATAATTTTTCTTCTATCTCCGTGACTTTACCAAAAGAACCAAAGAATATTGTATGGATGTTCACAATTCTGATCTGTTCACATTTTTAGCAGTTGCAGTCTCAATCTCGTGTACACGCGCTTACTTCCAAAGTGCAGGTGAAACATTTTTGTTCCATATTGAAATTGCTGTGTGTGTGTTTGTAGTTTTGTCAGGAAATCGAATCTGGACTCGGTGTAGCTGTCATTTTCGACACGTGTCCACAACCTCCGTCTACACTAAAGTCCCCCCAGCAAGTCGGATATGTAACGTTGTTCTAGTATCCATAATAACGGCATTTGGGTTAGATTGCGTAAATAATAAATGTGTCGTTAAACACGCCACCACCCGACACGGCCAACTAGTAAGGTATGTCACGTGAGAAAAACATGCCAATTCGCCACTCGCACAGCACGCCGGTTGTGTGTGCGAGAGTAAACCCACCGCAGCATTTACAATTCGTGCCGTTTCGCCGGTAATTACAACGACAACCAGCATCATGAGGCGAGAGCCGGAGTTGTGGATAAATCCTCCTCCTCCCTCCTGTTTCGGTATAAATTTCCTGGATGTGCACAAACACGCCCCGTGGCCCCCGCTCCCGTATTATCCCAAACACACAGAAAGAAACCCGACAGTGGTGAGGCTGGGCAGTGTTTCCCCGCTTGTAATTTACGATCACCGCTGCACACGCGCGCCGCTTTAACCTGCGCGAGATTTATGCCAAACTTGACGGCCCCATTGAGCGGCTTTGACCTTTTTTTTGCGTCCAACTCCGTGGCACTTTGTTATCGCGTGGTCTCCACTTCACGCCGCTTTAAATCTCGGCGCTTGCATGCACCCATCCGTCCGATCCTTTTTAAATCCTTTATATTAAGTTCACTTCCTTGCTTGCTTGCGCGCTTACGACCGTGCAAATCTTTCGGTCGTTTTTTAACCCACTTCCCGTGATCCAATCGAGCTGACATTTTGCACACAGACTCGTGGTGCGTGACAATTTATTTTCGTGAAAAATGCTTTCCGAAATTTTCCACTTTTTAGGAAAAAATATATACTTAATTACCAATTGCTTAATGGTGGCAGGCAATCATCTGACCCATAGGTGGCAGCCATCTCAAGCCAGAGGACGAGAGAACTCTAGCCGCCCGTTTCAAAGACCAATGTCCTTATATACGACTTTCCTTATATTTAATTTTAAATACCAATGTGATAAAAATGAAACTCTTACTCAAGAAAAACAGAAATGAATAATATAATAAAACCGATGCCACGCATATAAAGGATTTATAGTGAAACACTTTGTTTTTACGGGTTAATTTTTTACGTTCCTGGGTCGCTCTCTGTCCTCCTGAAGCGTTTTTATTCTCTCCGCTCCGCACAGCGTATCTCGTCAACGGTAGGCCTCAGAAGCTTCCCCGGTCAGCCCTCCCCACCTCCCCCACCAACTCCCATCTTCTTCTTCTCACATTCTCCTCCTTCTTCTTCTTCTTGTGGAATTCTGCGCTCCGCGATGTTTGTGTTATACAATGGGTGAATTCATAGGCGGAGGTTGACTTCTAAATTTGGGGGAAGGGGGGGGGGTCGCTTTGCCCATCACATTAGGAATCGCCGGTGCATAAAATTCGTAAAAATGTTTTTATTTTAATCAAAAACTACTGAAACTAAATTAATAAATGTGCCCAGTTTGGAGGGGGGGTACTGCCCCCCCCCCCCCCGTGACACACTCCCACTCCAAGCTCTGCCCATGGGTGAATTACAAATGCGAGTTGTTGCTGGTGTTGCTGTTGCAAAATTATCCATCAGCTCTGAAATTCAGGGGGCGCCTACTGAATATTCGCTTTGCCTTGAAATGCGGCCTAAAACTTATGCGTGTTTGGTATTAATCATAGATTTTTTTTCTGAGAGCACTAACAAACTCAAACATATACACCCGAAGCCTTAATATATTGAGTAGCTGTGGGATATCATGGCCCATGGTGGGGGTTGGATGGAAATAGGGGTGGTGGGGGCGGGAGCTGCTGCAACAACCAAAGGCATATCGTGAGCCCAACATGGGTAAGGGAGAACGGCAGAAATGAGTACGGGGGGAGAGAGAAAGACGGACGGATAGACAGACCAGAGGGCAGAATAATAACATCGCAGCAGAGTGAGGCGGACAGGGAGAAGGGCATAGTTGGAGATGTATGAAGGAAACAACAGAGTAACTTGCTGATGAAACATGAAAACGTGGATTAAATTAATCTTCGGCTTTGACTTGGATTTTCATAATACCTTCAAAAACGGAATTTGGTAATCTTCCAATAGTAAAAGCAGCTGTTCCGTACGCCCATACTCAAAAGCGATTCGTTGGATTGGATAGAGTTATAATGCTTTGGTGTCATTTTCGCACGTTCTAAAGACGGTGTAAATCTTGTAATTTTACAGCAATCCTTTGCGTTTTACAGCAATCCTCCTTTGCACGTTAAAAATACAGATCACTTATGCAGGCGGGTCGTCAATTCATAGATACTCCACTAAAATAATGAGGGAGACATTGTAGAGAAAACAACATTTTATTTCAAAGTCCCCTACACATAACCCACCAATCCCAATACGAGGGTTTTGTCGGCTGCCCAGGTTGCTTTGAACTGGATGGTCCTGCAATTGGCATCTGTGTTCTGGTGGCGTGAATAGTATTTGTTGTTAACGCGATAGATCTGGTACCGGGTATCTTGTTGAATCTTATTCGCTGTAAACGTCACGGTTTCGATAACACTGGTCAACACACTTTTTTCTGGCATAAGGTATTCCAACGGTTTTTAAGGTAATTTTGGGGTGCTGATTCCAAATCTGGCATCACTTTTTGTCTATCACATCAGGTTTTAGAGATATCAAATATTGCATTTTCAATAAAAACTGCGGAAGAAAAATATTAAATTAATGTGGATATCTACATAAAATTATATTATAAACACACTATCCTAAAAATACAGCACCATATTTTAACACTAAAGCAGTCACTGACTCGCAACAACTTGCAATCATAAGTGACAGAGTTAATTTCGGGTAAAATCAATGAAAATGGGGTATGCCGATAGCATAAAAATGAGATGTGATAGAGCAAATCTGAGATCAGATTTGGAATCAGCACCCTTAAATTAGTCTAAAACAGCTGCAAAAATCCAGGCCAGAAATTTTTGTTGTTGTTGTTGTTGACCAGTGTAGGAGGCCTCGCGCTAATTCTGAGAAACGTGTTCGGGGTTTGGCCTGCGGTGGCAATCGGTGGCGGGCCTCTTGACTCTTTAAACAAAATTCAATCACTTGTGGATGCGAGGAATTAAGGGGATCATCACAAATCCGGTGAGTTGTCTGCAAAATCGCTCGCCATTGTATTATTACACGAAGCGTCTCCGTTTTATTTTTTGCGGGAGCTGCGTTACCTAAACAAACGTACTAACTTACGTTTCACACGTTTTCTTGCCAGAAACAAAACCACCGATCCATCGACCCAAGACCCACAACAGTGCACCTCGCCGCAGACTCAAGTCCCCGATCCCCCTTTTGCGAGCGCGCTGATGTCGCCATCCAAGAATCTCGCCCGGATGCGGAAGATCGCTGTTGAGCCGAGAGGACTAAACACCAGATCCAAGAAGCAAAACATCGCCCCTCCCTGGCTGTTCACGATCCTCCACCAAGACACAGACGGCGGAACCGTCGACCGCAGCATCGGAACATCGACAACAGGTCACGTGCGTACATCCCCATCACGAGTGGAACATTGAAGGCTCGCAAACCACCCCAGCAGCGCGATTGTGTCCACGCAAAAGTATGGATCATACGATAAAGATGTTGCCATTCGTAAGAATGTAATTAAATTGGTAGTGAAAAAAATGCATACGACAATGATTTTGTATTTCATCGAGCGCATTATATCTAAAAAGAAAAGAAAAAACTCCCACGGATAGATGCAAATTAATTGAAATACTCTTTGGTAATTTTGGTAAAGTCACGAAAATGGGAAAAAAATTGAAAAGAACAAAATTTATTTTATTATTTTTATTTTTATTCTTCATTTACGTGACTTTACCAAAAGAACCAAAGAGTATGTATCCTTGCAGTCACGAAAACTTCTAATCTAGAATAAATTGAAATACTGAACAGCATAAAGCTGATTAAAATGACAATGGTGACTGTACTCGCTCAAATGATGGGACTTGCAAAAAGAAGTAGATTTACATGATTGGGCAAGAGCAACTTATTGAAGGTTATTTTTATTTTACATTATCGTGAGAAGTTTAATTGAATTGCAATTTCTGTATCGCTGGGGAAAGCCTTGGGAGCCGTAGGGGACCTCGTGCAATCTAAAGAACACGCACAAACAAAATAAATAAAGTTTATAAACTTTTTTTTTATTTGTAATCCATGCGACCTTGTCAGGAGATATTGACGTGGGGTTTTCATTTTTTGCGACCACAAATTAACAAATGCCACGCGTTCCCAAGAGGCTTTCTCTGCAACACGGCTGTTACGTTCACTTTGAGTCAGCGTCTTCACAAGTGATAAGAGCAAAACACCGCCCTGTGTGTCTACGACGCCTTTTGGCGATTTTGCTGCTGTTGTTGTTCCTAGAGGTTACAAGGTCCCACCTCGAACCAAGATGTCTGGCCAGTGTGGAAGAGGAGGCCAAATACACTCCGCAGGAGCTCTAGAGAGCTTCCTCTATTGGAGATAAAGAGATTTGCAGCTCATCAGATTCCTCCAGCAACGATATCAATATTCTGATTCTGGAGGCCAATAGAAGCGAGCAATGTGCAGGGCTGCACCTTTAATCCCACCAAATGTAAATAATTTCCTTTAATTTAACTTTGGAAAAAAAACTCCAATGGAACAATAATTGATATGATAATAAAACATGTTTATTTGAACACGGCAAAACCAGGCCTTCATCGAAAACTCGCATGCATTGCCCAGTGGGTTCTACCTGTACCAAAATAAAACCTCAACGTAACTTTAACAGATCAGTGCAGACGATGCCCAGTGGAATAGCCGAGAATAAATCAGATGAGGTTTGAGTTTATTTTTAGAGTGCCATCAAATCTCTGATGAGAATTCCTTCGTAAGGAGTAGGTGGAGGAATTGTGGTCAACGTCCTGAAAAGCAGAGGGTTGGGTTGACCTTGACAGAA
Organism: Lethenteron reissneri; assembly: GCF_015708825.2. Lineage (NCBI taxonomy): Eukaryota > Metazoa > Chordata > Hyperoartia > Petromyzontiformes > Petromyzontidae > Lethenteron > Lethenteron reissneri. The sequence continues at coordinate 10,062,245 of NC_083820.1, read as the reverse complement.
AGAACATTTACTAGCAGCAGCCCACAAACTACGAACGGTGCTTGGTCTTGTTGCTTTCGATTAACCTCATTGTTGTAATGCAAACCGGATAGATGTTGGTGGTGGTTGTGATCCGTTGCGCACAACCAGCTGTACATTCCAGAGGGCTGCACATTTCATAGATGACATGTATTAGCATAACTCCATTCTGTGTCTTCACATGCAGCTCGAACAGCCTATTTGGCTTTCCGGAAGACCAATATCAACCCAGCAGCAGAATGTATTTCAGCGAGCACTCTCTCGACCTCCTTAAGTACCACCAGGAGGGTCAATCTCGTTCAAACAAATCCTGCCGGATTGCCAGATGTTATTGACAGGAGCACTCCCATTTGAAAAGGGGGAAGCAATCAATTTTTGGGAAACAAAGTTGAATTGCGTACAATTTAAAGTTTTGATTATCCAACATTTAATATATCTGTAATGACACGTACGTCGATAGTAATTGCACTTATTCACAATGTGACATTTATGAAGAATCCCAAATGGTCCGTGACGTACTATGCCCATCTAAATTCCAGGGCTGGGGGGCATGATGGGAGGGGGCTCTGTCACGCGTGGGAAGCGCTGTATAAATAATAACAAACGATGATGGGAAATTGCTGCTGCTGCTGCTGCTGTTGTTGCGTCCTCCCCTGGGTACACTTGTGATAGTGATGGTAATGATCGGCCGCGTGCCATCATAACCGTTCTTGGGCCCCCCTGGGCATGTGCTCAGCAAACCGTGATGAAAAAAAAACCCAACAATCTGGGTTCCAAAGTGAAATTAAGGTGAGACATTTCTAATGCCCTCTGCGTGACGTGGTGCGCTGGCTCACGAGCTGTGTGCGTCACTCCTCTTAACCCCCTCCCCTTCCCAGCGGGCGTCATCAGCAGATGATGAGGTCCCTCTCCACCTCCTCCTCCTCCTCCTCACTACCCTCGTCGCTTTAACTTCCCATTAACGCCGTGGCCCACGGCGCGGCCTCCGTGCTTATCGACGCCGAAGACGACGCAAAAAAAATCTCGCCCATGCCTCTTCCCGTCGACTCCCGCCTCGTCGTGATTCTATACACATCAGCCGCTCCCTTCGGAAGTGACTACAATTTAAGCCCCCGCCTCCCTCCCTCCAAGCCTCCCTCCCCCGAGTGTCTCCCTGCGTTTCTCTCTGCACCCCCTGTGCTGCTGCTGCTCGATTTACGAATCGCTTCGCTGAGCGGCGAGTTGCCGTAACGATGATAGTCACGTATGATAGTAATAATAATACACCCACGCGCATATCGTGAACTTACTTTCAGAATCTTTGATCAGAGTCGGAATCTATATTTGGACTGGATGGGGAATCTGATGGGCTATGAAGTTCCTTTTCACGGGTGTCCAGTCTGGGCGGGTTAGCAAGCTGCAACAACAATTGCTATAATTTGCACCGCTGCGTTTAATTTCTAGCGACGATTGAATCGACTGTTGGATGAAGGGCTTACCAGAAACTGTGGTGGTTGTGTGACCATACTTCACCATGCCTGGGGATCAAACTCGAGAGACCAGGTTCATAGCGCAGTGGGATGCCCACTGTGCCACGTCTTAATTTATTTACTGCATATGTAACTGAAGATTAAACAAAACTCCTAAGCTGGTCTTGTGTCAGTCCAAGTTCTAGCTGTGTGTGCATACTCTCACACGCACACACACACACATATACTCGTACATATCCACGCGAGTACTCGCATGCATGTATATACATATATCTGTAAGAGAGAGAGAAAATATATGTGGAGGAAATACATGGAACATTTCCCAAGGCATTTCCTAGTAATAGGAGATGCTGCGTCACGAGTGTGACGACTGCTGTAGGTTTCCATCACCGAGCCCAATGTCTCTCCGGTGCATTCTCGAGTCGTCGTGGCGGCGTGCCGAGATCGGCACAACGTCTGACGTTTCGCTCCACACCCTGGGGGCTGCGACCTTCCGGGAACTGGTCAGGAACGGAAGAAACAGCGTAACACGTGGCATAACATTGGTGTACGGTGTTTTTTCTGCAATATTTTGCTGGATTTTCTGTTTGCACTCAGTCACATATTCACTTTAGGATGTTTTTTTGTTCATGTTTTTATTTTTTGTTTGTTGCGGTTGCACCCGATTCAAGAGCCGAATGGCTCACAGGGCTATACCTAATAAATGAACTTGAACTTGAACAACCCCAGAAATCCCCGCACCTCCTGTTAGCACGGTTGGCTACGTAAGGTGCGAAAGAAGTTCGGCATACGCACATACGTGCGTACAAAAATCACATCGGCGAGCCGGCAAATGTTTATTTTTGAACAGAAGGCAATACTTTTAAACGTTAACTTGTAAATGGTTGTGGAATATATTTCAGCGCGTGGAAGGAACGAAGAGGTTAATTACTGGAGAGGAATTATGAACTGCCTCTCGTGGCGTTCATGATTCTCTCGAGCAAGAACTGACGGAGGGAGGGGGGGAGAGAACGTCAGCTCATGGCTCTCTCTCTATAATCTTTCTTGAGCGGCAAATGCCACCGTTTATCAGTCCGTGGCCCCGTGACACATCAAACCCGCCACCACACTTGTAAACATCGTGCGCTGTCGTTCTGTGCACATCACAAGTGTTTTATGATCAGCGGGAGCTTTCGCTCAACCGGGCGTGTTTGCAATTTCAGAGGTTTGGTCGCCGTTTGTAACGCAGCGGAGTTCGCGCGGCAGCCCACTCGCTCGCGTCACTCGGCTCCGTGCTCGGCCAAAATGTAAAAATAAACAAATAAAGGCGCAGCCCTGCGATTGTTTTCTCGCGCCACTGCTGGATGAAGGGGTCGTCGCCAGAGCCCCGCCTATAGGTGTATGTTGGCCTACTCTTCCACGCTGGCTAGACGCCTTGCAAGCGGTGGGAGTACGTACCCACGCTTTACCCCGCCAGACGCGACCTGCCAATGAGACTAACCTCACATCCCAATAGCACAGGTTGGCTACGTGCGGTGCGAAAGAAGTTCAACAAACGTACAGACTGTGGCGTATCCCGTGCATACCCCTGGGTGGACAGAAGTTGGTGGGGAGGAAGGAGGGGATTTTAGAAACTTGCCACCAATGTTGTTTCAAGTGCCTCGCCTGGAGATCGAACCGGCGACCTCTGGATTACAAGTCAAGTGTGCCCGAGCGTGAGTTAGGCCGTGCTAGCTTCGGCGTATGATGAATGTGTAAGCACGTGCCAGTGAATGGCACGTTACTGTGTTGTCAGACTTTTGTACGTTTTTAACAATCTTCAACTGGCTATGTAATAGCAATAGTCCTTAATGCAAACACACGGCTAAGCTTTGCACACGAGCTTTGATTCGTAACTAGTTGAGTCGTAACTAGTTAATTCCAATCATAGCTAGTTACGAATCAAATCCATCCAATTTATATTTATAGAACGCCTTCGCACAAGGCGCTCGACGTAGCTATACACAGCGGGGACAGGATATCATTGTTTAGGTGGCAGGGGTGTTAATGTCGTGCCCTCTCCGTATCTCTCGCTCCCCCCCTCTCTCTCTCTGGATGTCGCGTTCTCCACTCTGTCCTTCTTCTCATGGGCGATGGTCCTTCAGCTCCGAAGGCCAAAGGGTCCCCCTCCACCCCTCTGGGATGTCTGGCCAATTCCACGACGGTTGTAAATAGACGTAGGAGGGACTTGTGTGTTCATTTCGTTCTCAATAAATGTCGTGTGGGGACTAATGTCGCACACACACGCAAAAAGACAAAGATCCCCCGTGTAGCCTGTACAGACTGCTGGGGCAAGTGCTGTTAGCGAGTAGTACCTAACGAAGGCCGGCACTGTGGCACACGAAGGGGTGGAGGAGGAGACGGAGCGATGAAATCCACTTGTGCACTGGCGCTAAGCGAATTGTTCCATTGTGGTGTTTTGGGGAGATGGAAAGGAGCCCTGGAGAGGCTTGACTGATGACGATGATGGTGATGGCGACGATGGAAATCTCCTAATATTGGGATTAAGTCTGTTTGACGTCGTTGATGAGCAATTCAATGCCTTCACCTTTGTTCAAAGGTGTAAATTGCATTGCTTGATCGTGAGTGGATGTTACTGTGCCTTATTAGTGAGAAATGAATCCTTTTAGATGTAATTATGGTGATCATCAATCAGCCTGCTTTGACTGCTTTTAGAATTCAAATTAGCTCGCCTGCAATCTTGCTTTCTAGAAAATAAAAGAGGATATGTTTTATTTTATTTTATATCCACAATAAGTAGCAACGTCTCGCGAGAGCCCAATACAGCTAAACATCAATCAGGCGCACAACTTTGAACCTTCACAACATTTCATGAATAATATATAATTGAAGGCGATGTGTTTTTTTGTTTTGTTGTGCCGATATGTACACGGGGTTTTCCAGGCACGATTGATGAAAACCAGAGTTTGGTCACGGGTTACACCGGAGGTTCTTCTCACGATTCTGGCCACTGCCTGATGATGCTGGTTGTTGACGAGCAGCGGAACGTCCACGCCCGATCACTGAACATTGCGAGATCGATATCCAACAGCGTCATGATCGGTGGTGCTGCTGAAGCAGTCAAACATTTGGCACATTTGTTTACATGATAACTTTATTAATTTTCCGTTTCGGGTCTGTAGAGATATGTGCGTTGAATTTCTTTCGTTCTGTGCCTAGTCAACCGTGATCATCGGAGAGTGCGGGGAAGGGCAAGAAAACTAAACGCGAAAAGCAGTTCTAAAGAAATTAGTGTGTACAATATGTGTGTGTGTGTGCGACACTAATTTGGTGTGTCGAGTGGAGGAGGGTGTACGACACACACACATATTCTACACACGCGATCTGCCCAAAAACATGATCCATTTACGAATCCGAGTTTTGTCGTGAAATCGGAAGGAATGTGTTTATTGGAACCTTTTCACCGGGCTCCGCTTTCCGCCCCGTGGAGGGGACACCAGAAGGCGTCCAGGGCACGAGGAAGACCGCGATGTGGGTGGACGTCCAACGTCAACTGCGGGTCAGAATGGAATCCGTCTCGGGTGAGGGATGCGACGACGAGTAGAAAGGAGTGGAATCATGAATAAGTGGGACCAAGAACACAAACACACCGTGGGACCAATAATCTTTATTCTTTTCGATTTAAAGCTTTCGTGACTGCAGGGATTCATCTTTTTGGTTCTTTCGGTAAAGTCACGTAGAAGGGAAATAATAAAATAATAAAATAAAACATAATAAAATAATTCTCACGACGTTTCGGCCACAACGCAAGCAGCCGTCCTGAACGCTGTCTACCCGACAGACCTGGTCTTCACCTGAGGACGACTGCTTGTGTTGTGGCCGAAACGTCGTGAGAATTATTTTATTGTGTTTTATTTTTATTATTTTATTATTTCCCTTCTACGTGACTTTACCGAAAGAACCAAGAAGATGAATCTGTATTCTGTCAATTCAATGGTGGAAGAAGGCCTCCCAAACTGTTGGTTGTGGGGTTGGCTTTTCTCATACTTCACCACGCTGGTCAGTGTGCGTCAGTGACGAAATCGGGGCCATAACCTGTTGAGATATCACTCTGGAATAGAACTCAGTTCGTAGTGCAGTGCGCTAACTGCTGCACCACCGCTCCACCGCTCCACCGCCAAACTGGATTATTCCAAAAAATTCCATCCATTGTCAGTGCACTGCTGGATGAAGACCTCCCACACTCAGTGTCGGTCGTGGCGGTTGTTTTGAACCATACTTCACCACGCTGGTCGACATACGTTGGTAGAGGGAGGGGTGTCAGGGCACGACCGGTTCAGATATTCGTGGCCGGGAATTGAACTCGGGTCGCCGTATCCGTAGGCGCAGCAGCGCTAACCACCGCCGCACCCCCTCGTTTCCAGCGCCAGACAGTTTTATAGTGAAGTTACATAAGAAGCCATACGTGTACCTACCTCCCTGTCTACATTCGTACATTGTTTGTGCACCGCAATAAAATCGGCCTCTTTTCAAATAGAGAGCGCAACCAGAGAAAGTTACTGTCGCCAAAGATGTCCTCGTCGTCAGGACTCGGGGAGAGGCTCTCGCCCTCGACATTTGCCGTTCCCAATAGCAACTGAAGATGTCCAATAACAATTACCAAACCACGCGCTCGCCTATAGCTCTTAATGGCACGCGCGCGCGTGTGTGTGTGTACGTGCGGTTAAAGGAACGTGGAAGTGTTTACAGACCTCTGGGTTTCGGCTGCCGTAATTGCGTCCACGTGGGTGGAGCGGTGGCGCAGCGGTTACCACGCTGCCTGTTAACACGATAAAACAACCCCACCACCATCGCCACCATCATCAACACAGGGAGTTTGATTTATGACCACGGCTTGCAGGAGTGGTGCTCTAACCCGCACGGATAATCGAGGACAAACGTGCCGATTGATTTTGGGGTTTTCGGCGAAACCGGTTTCATCGTTGAAAAGCAAGCAGGATCTTGCAGGCTTTTTGTACGACGTTTCGCTGCAGATTGCGGCTTGCGGCCCAAGTGGACACGATGCACCCACGCGTCGATGCAGGCCAGGGGGTCTGAAACATGCGTCTCTGGAGCCGCGTGCGGCTCTTTTAAGGGCTGCTTCGTGTAACGTTATTCGCATGCGTCGTGGCTCTTAAAGTATCGATTTATTATATTCGTGGTTCTTTCGGTAAAGTAACGTAGAAGGGAAATAATAAAATAATAAAAAGATCAAACAATAAAAAGTATCACGACGTTTCGACTGCAACACAAGCAACCATCATCAGGTGTGAAATCCACAGCAAAAAAATTTGAAATGTCGTGAGAATTTGTATTGTTTTATATTTTTATTATTTTATTATTTCCCTTCTACGTGACTTTACCGAAAGAACCAAGAACATGAATCCCTGCAGACACGAAAACTTTAAATCAAAATTTATTGATGTATTCTTTATTTTTTTTAACCTAATTCGAACAAAAATTGGCTTCTTTATCGTCATTTCAGTCGCCAGCTCCTCTGATCTCGCCCCGAGGGAAACGTGGCTATGAACGTCGATGTTGGTCGTAAGAGCCCACGAGGAGGGAAATGATTCACGAACGGGGCTTTTTGTTGTTTGCCCCCCCCCCCCCCCCCCGTAGCACAAATGCGTTTTTGCTTTCATGCTTCTGCACCGAGCTCGCGACTCGACTCGAGAGAGAGAGAGACGCAGGTGTCTCAGTGTCATCGGCAGAATGGGCAGCTGACCCCCATCAGGCCCATCAGCCCCCCCATCCCCCTCAGCCCCCCCCCCACACACTCGCCCCCCCCTCGCCCTCCCTCGCCCCCCCTCACCCCCACTGACCAACAACTTGTTTGAAACGGCCGTTGTATGCGATGGACTCCCCTCCAAGCCCCTTCTCCACACGCACCCTCTCTTCCATTTAACGCGATATTGTACACACGTGTTAATGTGTTCGCAGTACACTCGTTCCGCTTGATATTCAATTAAAATCGCACCGCGAGAAGTCGACATCGACGAATGAAAAGATTCTGCTGCTGCTGCCCTTGTTTTGTTTTGTGGAGCGGCCCCCTGCCCAGTGTCGTTGGCGACGCACGGCTTCGATGGCACGTTTTAGTCTCTCGCGCTCTCGCTTTGCCTAGTAATGTGCGCGCACGTACGATGCTGAACCGTCCGTGGTGCTTCTTAGTTCTCCCTCCCCGTGGCCGAGAGTTGTTTTTTTGTGTGTGTGTGTGTTAGTTGCCGTTGTGATATAGAGCGCTTCGAGTACCTTTGTAGAAGTGGATTGTTGTTGTTGTTATCGCGAAAGGAAATTGAATGGAATGTTCCCTCTTTGAAATCATGGAGTTTCTCACCGCCGTGGATGATCGTCCTGGTGATCGTAAACACAATGCCGTTCATACACCAATGTCGATCGCTGTTGTCATCACCACCACCATCACCACCACCACCATCATCATCATCGCTGTCATCGTAATCTTTGTCTACCCATCCTTGATCACCAATCGAAATCTGTCCGTGCCCGGTTGGTAGATCGGCACACCGCTCCATTCCTGGCTTGTTGCACAGTGCATGCGAACGCAACTCTAGTACTCGACATTCAAATCAAAGGTCGCGCACAACGGCGTTTGCTAGACAACTGGAGATGTCGCGCGAAACGTGGTGCTCAGATTGTAAATGTTGTGGCTTTGCTCTCCAACACACCGGTGTGCTGCTGTACTGATAAAAAAAATGGCATGTTCTGTTTACGTGACAAACCTTACTAAATTAGCCGTGTCGGGTGGTGGCGGGTTTAACGACGCATTTATATATTTACGCGATCTAACCCAAAACAACCTCCATTATGGAGATGCCCGTTGGAGGGAGACAACTGGAAATCACAGCAGAGCGAGCGTGAGTGTGTGTGTGTGTGTCAGATCCTAGGACCGATAGAGAGAAGACAGGCCTGGGTCCAGAAGGATTAACAGCAGTGTTTCAGAGAGGGGGGGAGGGGTCATTTTCGCCACTAAGAGATCATCAATGTGAGGGCCGCCACACATTTGAAACCATTGGGTTTTGACAGCAGCACAATGACGAGGGTGGGGGGGTCTTGTCACGTGTTGTGTATTGTCGGTGGCCGCACTAAAGGCCACCAGGGGCCACACGTGGGCTCGCGGGCCTTAAATAAAGAGCCGAATGAGAGGAGGTTGGAATCCATACTCGTTGGTTCTTTCGGTAAAGTCACGTAGGTAGAAAAATAATAGATCACGACGTTTCGATCGCAAGCAATCGTCATCAGGTGGGACAACCAGAGTCGTCTATTCATTTTTTTTACCTGTTATATTTCTACCTACGTGACTTTACCGAAAGAACCAAAGAGTATGGATTCCTGCAGTCACGAAAGCTTCAAATCAAGATTGAGGTTGGAATACTTTTAGAAAGCTGAGCTTGATAATGAAAGAGTATCGTAGCAATCTGCCTGCATGAGAGAGGTTTTAATCAGTGCATACTACACCTGCTGTGACTTAGGGTTCAGAGAAGTGGTCATAAACAGAACAAAAATGAACCAAACAACTTGAAAGTGCCCAAAAACATGAATATATGCATACAGGCTAATTGTGCCAGTGATCCGTACACTCTCTCACACACACAAACTTCTGTCCATCCACCATCCTCTGTTGCCCCCCCCCCCCCCCCCATGTACGTATGCTGAACTTCTTTCGCACCGTACGTAGCCAACGTCACTATCATCGGAGGTGCGTGGTAAGGACGACACAACTCGACACGAAAAAAAAAGGCAGTTCTTAAAGAATTGCGTTTTCAATCTGGATTTATTCATCCTCATTCCCATCATCAATCAGCAATCGACAACTGTCGAGGGGCCAGCTGATACATTGGGTGGAGCACTCCATCGCCTGTTTCGCTGTACTGCAGCAGCGCTTGACTCGTATTCATCATGTACGGCTATTAATGTGCTTGTAATGTGAATGCTAGAGGGCAGGCTGACACCAGACGGCCCTCTCTGCGTGAGATGGCCTTTCTCCCCCAGACCCCATTAACTTTCTCGAGGAGGAGGAGGAGGAATGTATTTGGCTTCAGTAATTCCCAGCTGTGATCCAGAGACAAATTACTCGTGAAATGACAGCGGCCATTTGGCGGCACAGAGTCGTCATCTCCAAAGAGTCGCGATGTAAACGCGACGACGACTACTTTTATTTGATTTTAAAATCACAGCAGCAGCCTCTCGATGTTTAACTCCGTCATCACCGTTGTCGTCATAACCGCCATGATTATTATCATCATCATCATCAGCCAAGATCAATCCACTGCTGAAAGAATGCCTCCCTCCGCAAGCCGTCGGAATCTCCCACGAGGCCGCGGAAGTTTTATCCACACCTAATTGCCTCACAATTTTGCTTAAGTAATGCGTTAAACATTTTTTTTTAAACAAAGGTGAAAGAGTTTAATTGCCCATCAACCACGTCAAACAGACTTAATGCCTCTCAACGCCCGTGGCAACGTTTTATCAAGCGATCCATAGCAACGTTTGGGTTCCATAATCCCTACATTTGCATCAACATCATTGTCATCAGCCATCACCAATGCGCTGCCTAGATGGTTTGTCAGAAGGCGGTATCGTAAATGTGCAACACCCATCTGTTCCATCTGTACGTGACGGTGTTGCCCCACGCACGGGCGGAGTTTTCCTCCGGCTGCTCCGGTTTCCTCCCACGTGTAGACACTAATTCATTGACTGAAACACCTTAATACGCAGAGGACCGCGGAGCTCGGGAAAATGTTGGTAGCGTTGGCTGCTGCTGTCTTCCCGCTCGTCTGTGTTTAATGCTTCTGCCTTTCAGTCTCTCTCGCTCTCTCTCTCTCTGCGAGAGCAAGCAAATGCAGTGATGCGGTGGTGCGTTGCAAGTTACGATGATTGAAACATTGCATCTCTCGGTGGCAGTATTTCTCTAACGACGTGAAATGTGTTGTTGTCAGCGCCTGCCGCTTGGGTTGTGTGGATTACTCGTAAAACACGACGAGATGCGCCGGTGAGATCATCGCTGCATGGAGCTTGCTGCTGCTGCTGCTGCTGCGTCTGGGACAATTCAATATTGCGTTCTTGTCAATGATGAGTCGAGCCTCGACTGAGAAAAGTACGTCTTGGGTTAGCGAGTAGCACGCGCAGCGTCCGCTTTCAAACAGAAGGATGTGGAAATTGCGCAATTTTCTTGCAAAGAGGCTGATGCTTCAAAGTTAGGGATTTCGTCTCATGCGTCACTGTGAGGCGTGAAGTCTGTTGCACAAGCTGGTGGACTGCGATGACTAACGCCGCTTCGTATGTTTATGAGACTTTGCGATACTTTTTTTCTCCCCCTCTTACAAACGTTTTACCCGATTGTTGCTAGGGCCCAGTGCAACGTACTCGTAGTTTTTTCGGTAAATATCACGTAGGTAAAAAATGAAATAAAAATTAATAAAATAAAATAATACAAATTACGACGTTTCGGAGGCAACACAAGATTCCGTCTTCAGGTGAAACCGTCACGTCGTGATTTTTATTCTTTTATTTTTATTAATTTTCATTTCATTTTTTACCTACGTGACTTTACCGAAAAATACTAAGAGTATGAATCCTTGCAGTCACGAAAGCTTCAAACCCAGTGCAACGCTTCGTTAGAGACAGGGCCGGCAGCAACCGATGGCACACCTCCGAGAAACCCTTTAAAGTCACGTCTGATCCACACACGGTGACATCTATATTTTTTAAATTCTAAGAGCTGGATTTTATTTGTTGCCGAATTAAGTGCGGAACCACATTTTATTTGACGGAGTCTTTTTGTTGTTGCTGCGAATCGTCGGCGATCAGGCGGACGGCATCAACTCACAACACTTGAGCACCCAGTTTAACAACAGGCGGCAATGACCCGGCTTTGAACCGCGGATGTCGGCAGAGCCAGATCAGAGTTCTGTCCTTCGAGCCAGCCAGCCACCTCAACCTTTTGTTGTTACTTTAAAATCGCACATTTTTCTTTTCAGACAAATTGGCATTTGTACTCGAGCGTTCACTTGATTCGTCTTGACACCACAACGACATGCGGCCAACTCCCAGAGAGGGAGGTGAGCCCCGATGGCGAGGTGTTCGTGCACGTACAAAAACAAATATCCCCCGTCTAGCCTCTAACAGACTGTTGGGGCAAGTGCTGTTGGCGAGCATCAATGAAGACCGTGACGGTGTGTGGCCAGCACCACGCTCGGTCGCCTTTGTCTCCCCAGTCGCGATGATTTCACACACCGCACCAGGTACGCATTTGAGTCTTCAGTCGACCTAGGGGAGGCCCAGTACCGGTTCAGATAATCGTCACTGATGTTGGCCGTGAGCGGGAATCAAACTCGCGTCGCCGGGTTCGTAGTGCAGCATGCTCACTCCCCACATGCACGCACATGAAGACCGTTTGTCAAATCCACTGCTGGATGATTTCCTCCGCACACTCGTGCAGGTAGTGTAGTATCATTTGACCATACATCACCACGCTGGTTAGCGTGGTCGGTGAAGGTTGGAGGGGGTGAGAATGAACAGCAATGGATTCCGTTGAACGGCACTTTCATGCCAACATCAATTTTTTAACGCCTGTTTGTTGTGCTTGTTGAATGCCCATCCATGCCCTATCCAGGTTCAACTCTAAGACAGAATGAGGTGCATTGCGGGTGATTTGGTCAGCGGGCCAGTGAGGTGTCGTGGGTATTAAATTGGACTTCCAGCCAAAGGGTCTCGATCCCAAGATGTTGGTTCCCAAATTGTCAAACAATCTGAAATTGCCTTCAACGTCATTTTAAGGGCTTCTCTCTCTCTCTCTCTTTCTCTCTGCCCTGCAGGTTCATTTTGGTCATGTTTGGTCTGCTGAGGATTTCATCGCTGAGGATTTCATCACTGAGGAATTAAATAAAAGTGACCCAGGTTGGTGACTACACACACACATACACACACACGGAGGCTAACACTCATGACTTGTACACACACGACCACAGACACCAGGGCCTTGTTGGCAAATTCATTACTGCAACGGATGTGTTCGCGGTTGTGTGCGGTGCAGCTATCCCCGTGTATTTATTTCTGGTGGTACCGCGTGTCGGTCAGCGTTGTGTCCGATGTTTCGCTGCACGTGCCAAGAGCTTCTTCAGTCGGTTGTTATTAAAAGTGGTGGTGTATCTTCTTGGTTTTATCGGTAAAGTCACGTAGAAGGGAAGTAATAAAATAATAAAAATAAAACATAATAAAATAATTCTCACGACGTTTCGGCTACAATGCAAGCAGCCGTCCTGGTCTTCACCCGAGGACGGCTGCTTGCGTTGTGGCCAAAACGTCGTGAGAATTATTTTATTATGTTCTATTTTTATTATTTTATTACTTCTCTTCTACGTGACTTTACCCAAAGAACCAAGAAGATGAATCCCTGCAGTCACGAAAGCTTAAAATCGAAATGATGGTGTAGTTATAGGGATAGTTAGGAAAACGGGCGGTAGTAAACTTTTTTGTTGTAAATGTCTTACATAATCACCATCACCATCATGCAAAGCAACGATCAATCCACTGCTGCATGAAGGTCTCCCCCAAACCACCGGCCTCTCTCACGTTTCTGAGATGTAAAGAGTTGGCGTGTTTGTGCGAGCATTGATACAAAGCGCGTGCGTGCATCATGCACACGAACAGCCGTCGAGACTAGCGACAGAATAGCAGGCAAAGGAGGGAAACACACAAACACACACGCGCGCAAGAGAGTTAACCTCCAGCGTAGAGCGATGCAATCAGCTCGTGGGAAGGTGCTATGCGGGGTGGTTATATCACGGGTTCGTGAAACGGCGACAGGGCGTGAAGGTCTTCTTTCAGCAGTGGATTGACCGTGGCCGAAGCTTGACGATAATTAATTTCGGGGTCAACACAAGTCTCCGTCATCAGGTGGGACCGTCACAGCCAGAGTTGCTGTATCAAGTGAATTTTTTATTATTTTATTTTTTATAATTTTAATTTTCTTTTTTACCTACGTGACTTTACCGAAAAAACTAAGAGTATGAATCCTTGCAGTCACGAAAGCTTCAAATCTAGAAGAGAATTGATTTGCAGCAGCGATGAGATCAACTCACGCGTAGGAAGGAGCTCGATAGACTGGCGGCATGGCGTAAGTGTGGGGAGATGGCGACGGTGTGGAGCGGCCTTCATCCAACAGTGGAAAGATCATGGCTGTCGATGACAAACAGAACAAGGTTGATCATTTCATTGGTTCTTTCGGTAAAGTCACGTAGAAGAGAAATAATAAAATAATAAAAATAAAACATAATAAAATAATTCTCACGACGTTTCGGCCACAACGCAAGCAGCCGTCCTCACCTGAGGTTTCGGCCACAACGCAAGCAGCCGTCCTCACCTGAGGACGGCTGCTTGCGTTGTGGCCGAAACGTCGTGAGAATTATTTTATTATGTTTTATTTTTATTACTTCCCTTCTACGTGACTTTACCGAAAGAACCAAGATGATGATTCCCTGCAGTCACGAAAGCTTTAAATCGAAATTTAAATTTGGTAATTTTGGTTGTCGCCTTTGAGTTTCAGATTTGAAGCGGGGTGAATGAAATTGTCGAGGGGGAAGCCAAACCAACGATGCCGCAGGACCGGCAAAAAACAAAAAACAAAACCCAAGCATCTCCATTCAATGGAGCACACAGCATTCTGATCACTTGAAATTAAATGTAAGTGCTTTCAATTATGACACACGAGCGCAACAACAAACAAAAATATGTATCGTCGTTTTGTATGCCCCTAAAATGAAAGAGGAGGGGGGGGGGGTGGAAATGATGAAATGAAAACAAAAAACTCGCCGCTCTAAATGATTCCTCGCGGCGACACTGGCAGGCCACTCCGAGCGTGAGCAATAGACGGCTTGGGATGCGTCGTTTTAATCTCGATCCGATAGAAATTCACCGCGATGGTCACAATGCATCCCCGAGTGCAGATCCTCCCCACCCATTCTTTTTTTTTCTCTTCTCGTGAATTGCTTCAAGAGATTTTTTTTTGCATTCGTATATAGAATAGCTGGTTTGAAAGCAGCTTTGTTAAACGTAATTTGTCAGGCGCTCGTGTGTGCGTGCGTGCGTGCGTGTGTGTGTCTGTGTGTGTGTCTAAAGTGGGGGAGCGGTAGTGTAGCCGGTTAGCGCTGCGCTACGAACCCGGCGACCCGAGTTCAATTTCCGCTCACGGCCAACACCGGTGACGATTATCTGAACCGGTCCTATGCCTCCCCTAGGTCGACTCAGCCTCAAATGAGTACCTGTGGCGGTGTGTAAACATCGCCACTGGGGAGACAAAGGCAGCCGGGCGGGATGCTGAGCACTCGCCGCCCTCGTGTGCCACAGTGCCGGCCTTCATAGGTGCTGCTCGCTAACAGCACTTGCCCCAACAGTCCGTTAGAGGCTACACGGGGGGGGGGGAATATTTGTTTGTTGTTGTCTCACGTGTCTAAATGGCGCCACACCATGTGTGCGCTCTCCCAAATGATCGCGCGCACTGGCGGTTAGCGGGCCACGCGTGCAGGTGCGGCGCGCAGCCTCGGGCGAGAGAGAGAGCGAGAGAGCGAGCGAGAGAGCGAGCGAGAGAGCGAGAACGAGAGAGCCGTCGGCATAATTTGCCACAGCCGCAGCCGCCGCCGGTTATCGCCGCCGTCCCCAACACTCGAGCTGTGTCCGTTTTCAAAAGACTCAAACGGAGAATCGTCGGTCACTCCTGGATAATTATGGTCGAAACTGGCTTCAAAGCGAGTGCTTTCCACTTAAATATGAGGTGGGGTGGGTCCTAATTCTTTGTACTTTCGTTTTGCTTTGAGCCCCTAGTCTAGATTTGTGCAGTGGCAGATGAAATGGTGATGATGATGATACCGCGCGCTAGAGGAGTGTCCATTTCTTTCAATAGCGCATCTTCTGTGCGCAATGTTCCTTTAAAAGTTGAAAGGAGATGAGGAGTGCTTTTTGTTGTTGTTTTGCGTACGTAGCGATCAACTTTTTGAAACATGCGGTACTTAAACAAAGTCCAAATTATAGGCGACATTAGAAAACCATGTTCTGAACAAGAGCGGAGAGAAATGTGGCCCAACTATTTTAGATATTTTCTGAATTATTGACCCGAAGGATGCGAACATTTTTTTTCTTGCCGCGTGGACAGGAGGGAATGGCTTTGATGGGTTTTTCATGGTGGTGGAGGGGGGGATAGTCTCTGGAGCGGCCACATTCAGACTGAGTCTGCGCGCAGACTGCAGCGCTCCATCAGATTGGCGAGCGAGATAAGTTGTGCACTCGCCCGATGAACATCGGCGGTGTGGGTGTGCGCGCGTGTGGCGAGTGCCTATAAATTAACCCCGAAGTGGATGTGGATGAAATCAATGCTTGTGCGAGTGTGGTTTTTTACAACACCGGCGGTTCCCTCGTGTGGAGCTGTTGCAGGCAGATTTTTTTTTAAAAAGTTTCTTTCTCCCAGATGGCGGTTACGAGATGGGTGCTTGTGCGCCGATAACAGGTGGCTTCTGCGGATAAGAAATCAATTCATTCCGCAGCAGCGCTACGACGAGCCCGCTGCAAGAGACCAGCAGTGGCAGGCAAAAGTTTTTTTCGTTCGCGATGTTGAGAAAAGCCACTAATCACGGCGTGCCTGCTGCTGCTGCTGTTTTAGAGTGGGCCGGGGTGGGGGGACTCTGGGTAAGGTTGCCTTGTTGTGCGAGGACGTCCACTGAAGAGATGGAGCGATGAAATCTGCCGAGTCGTAACGCAGCTCCGATTTGGCGCGGTTGGCGACGTACGGTGCGAAAGAAGTTCAACGTGCAACTCGCAAAATGTTTCAGAGTCGTGGGTGGGCTTTTGTTCCAAAATCAATGTCCGAGACATATATCGTAGGTAAAACAAAGTTAAGATCCTCAAAAAAAGTCAGCGATTGTTGCTTGCTCAAATGAGAATTGTGGCAGTCATCTCTTGCTTTACAGCCTGCAGCCAATTATATAAATTCCATATTCCTATTATCGTTGCAAGTCTGGCCACAACGCAAACCCTTGGAAGAGCGATGGGCCGAGTTGATTCCCAACCAGGATTCCAACTCGCAACTCTTCCCGATTGCGAGGCGCTGGCTCTACGACTGCTGAGCTGCATGTGGCTACGGCTGATATTAATATTATCATTATCATTGGGAGTGGGGGGGGGGAGCAATTTAAAAAAAAATCATTTCAGACGTCCTTGAGGAAGTCCACAGAGACCGCCGAACAAATTAACGTCGCGCCGATGAGTCACCTTACCCGGCGCATGTCGCAGAATTATCAGCCGCGTGCAGATGTCACCGTCCCAGACACTGCCTAGGCTCGATCCCAAGAGTCAACGGGGAGGTCACGAGAGGTCAAAACAATGACACCATCGAAAGTAGCCACCACCCACCCCGCCCCTTCCCCCTCCCTCCCCCATCTTCTCAAGAGCACAACGCTGGGGCAGGGTCATTCCGTGCCGTGTCCGCTGTCCGTTTTATTTTAATCAACGACCAGATATCACAGCGCGAGCGGGGGTCTAAAGGAGCTTAATTACCGAATAGTCCCCGGGTCGTCAGTAGGGTGAAGTAGCCACAGCCGTGGTGGCAGGCAAATGATGGACGTGGTGTGCCGGGTTCAAGAAATGTTGGGTTGGTCGCTCGCCCGGTTCACTAGATTCGGCCACAGCGAGACGTAATACTGGATGTTGTATGCCGGGTGCGGTAATGTTTTCGGGGTCGCTGGCCTAGACAGATCCGCGCTGAAAGTAAGTCCCAAGTACAAACATTGCCGAATGGCGTATGTAGTGTGTATGTTGAACTTTTTTTCGCACCGTATGTAGCCACCGTGCTAATCGGATGTGCATAGGACACGCAACGAAAATAAAACTCGTGACAATTTCGAATTTTGCCAAAATTAACATTGCGCGCAGTTTTCATTTCAGTTAATATTTTCTGTATAATCGTCAGCTTCATGTTGTTGTTGTTGTTGTTTTTACTCCGTACATTATTAAACAGTGGCATTGTGAGGTGGTTGTAGGGTATACCAAGGAAGGACGGGGTGAGAAATGAAGATGTGAGAGAAATACATGAGGTGGTAGACATCGCAGAGAAGACGAGTGAGAGAAAAGGCTCTGGCGTGGTTCGCTCATGTGGAGCGACAACAGGGACATTACGTGAGTCAGACGGTGCAAGTGATGCAAGTGGAAGGAAAGAGATCAAGAGGAAGACAGAAGAAGAAATGGGGGTGGGGGGCGATGTGGTGCGATAGGATCGTGGTGGCCCGAGTAGAGATGGCGCAGGACAGGGCAGCGTGGAGAAGGTTGGCAAGGACAGCGGACACCCCCCCACGTGACTGGCACAGTCACGTGGTGGGGTGTCCCACTCACGTGGGGTCGACAAAGTGCTGAGAGCTTCCGCGAGGGCACCCGACTAATGGGCGACTTTACGCGGCGACGCGAGAGAGCAGAGAAAAGAAAACTACTCGCCGTGAGCCGTTCGTCGTGCGATGGTCTCGATGTGCGTGCGGTGGTGTCGCTGTACACGCGGTGGTCGAGGGCGGGTAAATGTCACCGCGCGCGATGTTTGAGTAGCCCTGCCACCTCCATCGGAGAGGTGAGAGGTGGGGGGGATTAGGTAGTTCAGGAGGAAGCCGGAGAGATTGGCTAAGGAATGAAGACATCAGGAATAGAACGAGGGGAGGAGGGGGGGGGGGATGGCGGGGAGGGGGGTAATTGACTGGGCTGTTGGGGGGGCTGAAGTCCATGTTAAAGAGAGAAAAAAACTCACAACCCTCATCAATAACGAAGAAGGGCCATTACCCGAAACGTCACCAATTATATATATTATTATAGATTGTTTTATTGAAAGCACTGTCTCCCCCCCCCCCCCCCCATTTTTAAATGATTACATTCCAGTCTAAAATTGTTCGCACGATATCTTACAACGGTGGTATAGAGAGCTTCGTGTACTCGAGTAGCGCTGCAAACCGAGAGCCGTAATCGTTTAAAAGTTTAACAATGACAAGCACACCCGTACCCCCTAAGTTTGTGTAAGACCCTCTTTTAAACAAGGTCACGTTATACGGAAAGGAAGGGGTAAACACGGAATGATGTTGTGAGGAATGCATCTGACGTGTTTAATTAATCAGAATTGTGTGATCGGTACAGAGGCAGTCAGGGTGATTGATTATCCCTCTGCAGTCAATCGCTCACCGGTCGGTCAGTGGCCTCCTTATCTCTCTCTCGCTACTACCACGGTCACTGCTCCCGTAGACTTTTACGCATTGATTCCTTCACCCGTGTTGAAGACTCGGGGTCTCCCAGACTGCTTCGTCTCATCGGTACTGTGTTACACCACCGCAGGTCACAACAGCAATTCACTCACCCACTCACCACACTGCAGGTCACAACAACAACAATAACCCACTACTCACCCACCCACTCACCACACTGCAGGTGACAACAACAACAATAACCCACTACTCACCCACCCATCCACTCACCACACTGCAGGTCACAACAACAACAACAACCCACTCCTCACCCACGCACTCACCCACCCACTCACCACACTGCAGGTGACAACAACAACGCACAACTCACCCACCCACTCACCACACTGCAGGTGACAACAACAACAACAACCCACAACTCACCCACCCACTCACCACACTGCAGGTGACAACAACAACAACCCACAACTCACCCACCCACTCACCACACTGCAGGTGACAACAACAACAACCCACTCACCACAATGCAGGTCACATCGCGTCTCTTTCCTCGTATTCCCTCGCACCCCTCCACTTTGGGATTCCCTCTCCCGTATTTTCATTTCCCAAGTTTGTATAACTTTGCTCAGTTTAAGCAACGTGTTAACTATTATCTATTACAACTATAATCGTGGTATTTTTGGCAGTTGGGTGTTTGCTTGGTTACCATGCCAATAATTCAAAAAAACCCAACCGATCATGTAAGGCGCCATATAAATCTACATAAGATAACATAAGCCAGCTTATGTAATCCTAATTTTCACAATGGAATTTTCTCACACACACACACAATAAAAAAAGAAATCAGTGTCCTTGAACGCCGCATTTAAAATGCTACTAATTTGTTGCTATTTCTGAGACGATGTCCTGGATGATGTCCAAACTGGGCTCTCAGCAGGACAATGTGAAGCGGGCGGGGGGGGGGGGGCTCGCGTCCACGCCTGTGGCTGCTGAACCCACACGCTCCCCTGACCCCCTCCCCCCCCCCGTTCATTGAAGCCAACGGCCAATTTTAGCGGTCGTCACCTCCTGGCTTTTGCTTCATCTCCCTTTGCGGGATGTCACTTGCGAGGGGTCCCGGGGCCTTGCTCGCTTGGTTCACAACAAGCCATTAGGGGGAGGCCCTTAAAATAAGTCTGGGGGAGGAGAGAGAGGGTGGGGGGGGGGGGTCGATGGACAGCAACAATCCACCATGCTGGTCTCGGGCGAGTGGCTCATCCAGGCCAGCTGTGGCGAAGTTATTGCGTGGTGCGGCATCTGGCACATCGCTGCGTCACTCTGCACGTCTCGATGCCGTGCGCCACCACGGCCGCGTGGGTTTGCGTTGTGCGGAGTGTGTCTGGGGAGCGGTGGTGCAGCGGTTAAGCTGCGAACCCGGCGAGCCGAGTTCGATTCTCGCTCACGGCCAACAGCGGTGGCGATTATCTGAACCGGTCGCGGGCCTCGTCTAGGTCGACTCGGCCTCAAGTGAGTGCCTAGTGCGGTGTGTAAACATCGCCACGAGGGAGACAAAGGCGGCCGGGCGTGGTACTGGCCACCCACCCCTTCGTGTACCGTTGCCTGCCGTCATAGGTGCTCGCTATAACATTGCGTGCCCCAACAGTCTGTTAAGGCGAGACGGGGGGGGTGGCGGGGAGAGATCCGTGTCTCTGTTGTGGTTGCGCATTGATCAATTTCGTGAAATCCATGATGCGACTAGCACCAGCAGCAGCAGCAGCAGCCCCATGTGTCACGGCGTGTCAAGATGCCCAGGCACACGCAGAGGCGACTCGTATCTGGCGAGTAGTGGCAACGATGCTACTTTTTTTTGGTTTGCGCGAGGGGACACGGCGTCTGTCAGGAGGTTATTGACGATTTCACGGGTGTGAGTGAAACCCCCCGCCCCACCCAGCCGCTGTGTAAAATAAAAGCGAAGCTGCCTCGCGTGCTTACGTCAATGTCTGTGTGTGTGTGTGTGGTGGACTTTTTTTTGTTCGTTTAAAAAACAAAAGCGACAGTGGAAAAGTTGTGCCCCGGAGGTTGGCGTGGGAAGAGATGATGAGATGATGATGATGAAGAAGATGATGGCTTTGAGCGGCGAGCGGGAGGAGGATGATGATGGTGAGGATGATGAGGATGATGAGGAGGATGAGGATGATGATGATGAAGAAGATGATGAGGGTGAGGATGATGATGATGGGAATGATGATGCCGAGGAGGATGATGATGGTGGGATGATGATGATGATGGTGAGGATGATTAGGGTCATGATGATAATGAGAATGATGATGCCGAGGAGGATGATGATGAGGGTGATGATGAGGATGATGAGGGTGATGAGGAGGAGGATGATGATGATGGTGAGGATTAGGATGATGAGGAGGAGGATGAGGATGATGATGATGAAGAAGAAGATGATGAGGGTGATGATGATGATGATGAGAATGATGAGGAGGATGAGGATGATGATGATGATGGTGAGGGTGATGATGATGATGAGGAGGAGGATGAGGATGATGATGATTATGATGAAGAAGATGATGATGAAGGTGATGATGATGAGAATGATGATGCCGAGGAGGAGAATGATGGTGATGAGGAGGATGATGATGATGAGGAAGATGATGATGATGACGAGAAGGAGGATGTCTCGCGCCCTGAGTTGTAAAACACGAGAATCACCCTTCTTGTCACTGGCGCTGGCTCGGGAGAGAGAGCGAGCGAGCGTTGTTTGTCAAACGGCGGTGTGAGCAAAACACATCTGTGCGTAACCTTGACGCGGAAACAACACACGCCTCCCCCAACAAGGCAAACAAACGTTGCCCTGACGGATGGGGGATGGAGGGAGAACATTGCCGTTGCTGTTGTATTTATTTTCTGTTTCCTACGCTACCTTTTGAAGGTGGCGTTGTTGGAGCGTTCGCACCTCCGATTAGCACGGTTGGCTTCGTACGGTGCGAAAGAAGTTCAACGTGACATACGCGGTTCCCCCTGCGCCTTCCACACCATCGTTCGTTTTCCAGTGAGATTCCCGTACATAGACTGAATTGGTGAATCGAGAAGTATTTTTGACTACTTCATCTCAAATTGTCAGTTTGTTTTTCGATAATTGCCCAATTTGATCACCTGTATTTGGGCTAATTTACACCGATTGTAAGACACGTTCAAATCTCTAGGGAAGCAAACGATAAACGCCTATTTTTTTAAAACCATCGACCACCGCAGGAGTAGTTTGGTGTTGACTCGAGTTCAATTCCCGGCCACGGCTAACATCGGTGACAAAGTGATGTCCAGAAACCGCCCGTGGGCCCCATTCACCCCTTCACCAGCCCGCACTGCCAAAAGGTACCGAGCCATGTGCAGGCCTTCATCCAGAGGTGCCTTGACCAAGGGCCGTATACTAACAACGACCAGGTAATGTGTATCTACAGCAGGATACAGTCGTAGGCCTTGGAGAAAGCGATTGCCATGACTGCCGGATGAGCGCAAGGAGTAAAATAAGTTATTTCGGCGACGTCGTCAACTGCCATGCGGCGACCGACAGAAGAGAAGAGAGGCATCACGACGTGACGCGGCTCCCTCTCTTGCCGGTTTACAAATCTCGATTAATCGTCCTCCTCGCTGCTCGTCCATCGAAGCGTTCTCCCAATCCCGAGTGATCGATATCAGCCGGAAGAGTCCTGAACGTACTCTCGTGTTAGTGCCTTGCGCCAAGAAGCTGTCCTGGGGAAAGTCACGACATCGACCACCGCTACACCGCGCTCGCCCGCGCCCCTCCTCCCTCGGTGAGATTGGGATCCGTGCTGGACTTTGCCTTTAAACTAACAGCGACCAGAAGAAGAATCTTGATTTGAAGCTTTCGTGACTGCAGGAATACACACCCTCTGGTTCTTTCGGTAAAGTCACGTAGGTAGAAATAAAAATAAAAGAACACGACGTTTCGGGCGCAACACAACCTGATCACGGACGCTTGCGTTGCGACCGAAACGTCGTGTTCTTTTACAATTTTTTTTATCTTTTATCGAAGTGACTTTACCGAAAGAACAAAAAAAAATAAGTTTTCGCAAAGTTGCCGTGAAGGATTTGTGTCCGGCTCATCGCAAGATGCTTTGTCGTGACGATCTTTCATTCGGGGGGGGGGGGGGGGGGGGGCTCTGGCCTCGTCCCCCCCCTTCCCACTTCCTCCCGCACGCGCACTACTCACGCCACCGCTATTATCTCTCCGCCCGTGACCAATCGCCCGGGGAGGGGCGATGTGTCTCCACGGACGCACCGCATCAATTTCCCATCTCCATCCAACACTCCCCGCCCCCCCCCCACTACTCCTCTACCCCTCTCATCTCCAAGCTCCCACCCCTCCGCCCCCACCCACTCTCTCCACCCACCAACACTGACCCCCATTTGTCATGGATGGGGGGAGGGTGATCTCGTTCTCGATGGAGGATCTGTCCTGAGGGCACAGGAATAAGAAGAGCGAGAGAGAGAGAGAGAGAAAAACTAGAAATCTTTACTTTTTTTTTACTGCGTAGATTGTCGCAGTTGTGCTCACCGATCGGTGTTGGGCTGTACCGCGCGTTGTTCGGCACGATGTCCGATGTTTTGCTCCATTGTGCTGGCAGCTTCTTCAGGAGATTCCTGGCTCGATTCCAGCACGTGGAGCCAAAGGTCAGACATCGTTGTACAACAACCCAAGGTACAACCTTGATGATGTTATCATCATCATCATAATAACGCCACGTCTTTGCTGGCTGGCGCGCTAATACCGAAAAGACGCTGATCTCTCTTCTCACTCCGTACTCCAACACCAAACCTCACCGATCACCGTCTTAGCCGCGCCGTCTGCCAACTTTTCAGCTCGCCCGTTGCAATGCGCCTCACTCTCGTCCAGCAGATCGGAGGGATGATGAAAACAGCGCAGATGCGCAGGTGGATTGAGATGGCGACGCCTTAAAGGAGGCTAGGAGTGGATTCCGAAGCATAATCTATTTATTTACACTGCAGGAGGAATCCGATGAGCTATGAAGCTCTTTTTCACAGATGTCCAGTCGGGGCGGATAAGAATGTTCCAACAACAAACAGTAGAAAAACATGATAGGAGTGCCAAATAGAAAGCAAACACATCACCCACAGTAATTAATCATTTCACTTCAATTACCCCGGAAAATCGTATCAATTCTCATGCACATTTATTTCAGGAGGCTCCGGCATTAGAATGTGCTCGTGATTTGAGGCGTTCGTGAGGCAACCGGAGACCCCAGGGAAACCCCACGCATAGCATGCAACGGGGATTCACTCAAATAAATCAGTTGAAAACTTCGAGCACAGACGGATTGAAGAATCCCATTGTTTTCGCTGTCATCTGTTGGCCACCTCGTAACCCCAGGATTTTTTTATTTTTTATTTTTTTCCAGGGCCACTGAGCTTCGTAGCACTTTTTTCAAAAGCGACCTGGCCACAAAGGATAGCTGAACCAATTGGCTTATCATCGTAGCGTGGAAATTCACAGCAGCCAAACATTCTAAACGCATGTTTGTAAATTCGGAGGGAAAAAACCGGAGGGCCCAGAGAAAAATCCGCGTGACGACGAGGAGCGAGACATGCAAACTCGAAATATAGAGCAGGTGTCAGGTTCGGGATGGAACCCACGACCTCCTGTATACCAGGCGAGGTAGTTAACATCTCGCCACCGTGGCATCCACAACCAGTGTTACCAAAATGCCTTCAATAAAAGTATTAACTTGGCTCAACCTTGCTTAGCTTTCGAGATCTGACAATATTGGGCGCGTACAGGGCCACTGGGTCTAGACGTGGGATTTGGCGA
The DNA here is from genome assembly GCF_015708825.2 of Lethenteron reissneri. NCBI lineage: Eukaryota > Metazoa > Chordata > Hyperoartia > Petromyzontiformes > Petromyzontidae > Lethenteron > Lethenteron reissneri. The sequence continues at coordinate 10,037,664 of NC_083820.1, read as the reverse complement.
TCCGTTTCAGGAGCACTGACATCACGACGGACGGTTACACAAAGAATACACTGCAAAAGCCTGCACGTACTACGTGGAGCAATGGTACCTTACTGAATGTTTTTTTTCTTCCGTGGTCGCTGTTTAGGCTGAAGTAGTTGGATCGTGATTAGTCGTAGCCACGGGGATTGGCGAGTAGAATACTGGATGAGTTGTACCGGGCGCGGAGTTTTTCTTTTTCAATATGATTATTAGGGGTCACGGGTAGACTGGAGTAGGTGGCACGCAACTACGTTAGTCGTGGTAGCCCTCGCTGCCGGGGAGAAGTGTGTACGGTCTGTGGGTGACATTAAAATCTCTCGCATGCTGCCAAGTCAAGACGAGTCGTTAATCCATTTAACGTTGACGCAGCACGGACGTTTTAATTGACGGTGGGTGGGGAGGGAGCGAAGTCCTGGGCCGGTCACTCGTACATTTCGTATAAACGAGCGGGATTTTTTTTTGTTTTTAACCGAGGCGTTATGAAGCGCGTCTGAATTATGAAGTGACAACGAGAAAAAAAAGGAATCATTTAATGTACTTTTATTGATCGCCGCTGAAAGATGAAATGTATTATTGATTATTTTGTCGGCGATATTTAAAGCCCTGTCGCTGAACCGCTGATGCACGGTATGCAATGCTCCCCGCTGCTGTTATTGTTGTAAATTTCTGGCGTCCGTCGCCAGAATTGAGTCGCCAGTGATCAATGTTTCTCAACTTGATTTGTGGGGGCGAGGGGGTGGGGGGGGGGAGACCTAAAAAAAAAAACCCTGCCTCTGTGGGGTTGCCAACCGTCCCTGATTGGTCGGGAGTCTCTACCGGAATTGGCATCGGGGACTATTCAAAGCAATCCGGGAGATATCCATAGCAGGATATTTTAAGCGAATTAATTAATTGCACAATCTCACGGAATGGCTTCAGTCGTCCCACCGCCGAATGACATGATTGTGTGGGCACGGTTGTTGGCGGATGGTGACTGCGCGTGTGCGCGGTTTGGCGGATGCGATGGAGTCTGTTCGTTGTGCATGTACGTACGTGCGTGTGAACTTCTTTCGCAGCGTACGTATCCGACCGTGCTAATCGGAGGTGCGGGGTCAAGGACAACAAACTAAACACAGAGAGTAGTTATGAAGAAATTCGTTTTCAATCTTGGTGATTTAAAAGTGCACAGCTCCGGTGCCTTACTAATATCGGGAAGGAAGAGCGTTCCAGACGGCCGCAGAAGCGCATTTGAAAGCGCGCGATGCGGTGACCGGCTTTGTTCGATGCTTCTTGACGAGATCAGCACGGTATTGTGGCTCATTTGTGGCAAGGACTTTGTGTGTAACGAGTGCGACCCTTACAATGGATTCGTTCGGCAAACGGACGCCAATGCAGCTCGGCGAACACTGGACGGTCATGGTCGGATATTGCAGTACCCGTCACGACACGTGTGTGCTTTGCAGAGTGAGTTGTGCAAATTCCACGTCCGTGCGGTGTTCACAGTGACAGGTGTCACGATTGACGAGCCGTCTAAGACTTGTAGTGAACTCATTGTTTGCTGGATGAAGTGCCTGGCCCGTGTCCTGTTGGTCGCAGGGCTTGTTGTCTGACCATACTTGACTCCGCTGGTCAGTACCGGTTTGGTGAAGTGTGGGGTCCGGGAGCGGTTGAGCTGTCACTCGCTACTGATGTTAGCCGTAACCGAATGAAACTCGGATGGCCGGGTTGTAGCCCAGTGTGTGGGCCACTCCGCTAATGTTCCACCAATGGCACTTCATAGGGAAACGGCATTATTGAGAAGATTAATCATTTCAAAGAGTGTGATCGTCTAGGTTAGGCCACGTGTTCAGCCTTTCACCTCTCAAACTTTCGCAACGACGTACTGCACGGGGCATCGTCGTCTCCTGAAGATTCCCGCAGTAGCAGAAGACCACAATTGTATTATATGAGTGGCTGAAAAAGAAACATGTGTGATAAACATTGATAATTCAATTCTTAATCTTCCCATGAGCATCTCGACCAGAAATCGCGGGGCATGAGGTCTGTCCAAGCTTCGCGGCTATGTGTGGAAACATACACGCGTATGGAGAGGGGGGAGGCAGTACTATAATCGCTGCGTGTATTACAACACCTGTGAGCTCTTGAGCGTATATCGGACATTCAAATACCTCGAGCGATGCACGTACGTCACGTGGGCGACACGTGACTCGGGGTAATCCGCGCGCGTGCACAACAGCGCCGTGTCAGAGGCGCGCGCGCGTGGCGCGTGGCTTGTACGCGCGCGCGCTTTAAAGCGGCAGTGATTGCCGAGTGATTGGGTCGTTATCGCTGGAAATGGTCCATGCAAATGCCTCTCTCCAAAATGTTTGTTCTCTTTCATTACGATGGTCATACGAGAAGAGCGTTAGCATCGCGCCAGGCTGTGTACGTCGTCGTGTGTCTCGCGCGAGAAATCTAAAGCTGTGCATGAGCGGCGCGGATGAGAAGGTTTGGAGGGATTTTTGAGGGCGGATGTCTTAGCGCTCTGTTGTCTTGGGAGGTTTGCTCTTCTCCCTGATGACAGGTTTAGATTTCAATGTAGCGCACAATCCAGTAAGCCTTGAAGTTCAAATGGAATGTACGAGAGAGAATATTTTACATGCTGCTGCATCCTTGTTTACAACCTTTTTCAAACAAACTCATCACATTCATCAATCATGCTTCCTGAAAGAGAAAGAGCATATAACGGGTGACATGTCGGCCAATGGGCCTTCTTCACCGCGCACAGAGAGGCCAGAGACGTAGAGTGACGAATGTGATGAGACGTGGCTTTGTTGTGCGTGCACTGCTCTGCCAACGCACAGTCACCAATTATTTTGTTGCGATCTTTCACAGTCTTCTAGCAGGATAACACGAGAATAGAATGTTCATCGCAAGCCACCAACATGTTTTAGTTGTGTGTTTTTTAAAATAACGGCATCATTTCGATGTAAAGCTTTCGTGACTGCAGGGATTCATCTTCTTGGTTCTTTCGGTAAAGTCACGTAGAAGGGAAATAATAAAATAATAATAAAACATAATAAAATAATTCTCACGACGTTTCGAAGACAGAGTCTGACTCTGTCTTCCCGATAGTCCTGTTCTTCACCTGAGGACGGCTGCTTGCGTTGTGGCCGAAACGTCGTGAGAATTATTTTATTATGTTTTATTTTTATTATTTTATTATTTCCCTTCTACGTGACTTTACCGAAAGAACCAAGAAGATAACGGCATCAAATTGCGTTTTTTTTTTGGTGCTTGCCCGAAATGCAACTGCTCAAGGTAATCTGCACAGCACGTGGCTAATCTGTATTTTTCCATCTCCCAGAGAATTCCCCTTGGACCTTTCCATAAATTTCAATCAATAAGGTGTGCAGTTTAAGAAGGAGGTTAATTTGCTGAAAGAAGTGACATTTGACCCGGTAGATTTGTTTTATTTACCCCAGTACTTTCTTACATACGTTATTATTTTCCTTGGCCCAGCGCGCACCAACGACCCATAGCTGAGTATGTGATTCACTTGCTCCTCTTCCGTCTCTCGAATTCCAAACGTGAGTTGTTGTTTTTTAAAGGTACACACAGGGTATGTAAAAATGTGTGCTGTAGTAGTGCAGTTGGCGCCTACTCACTCGAGGAATGCAGTAATAAAATTAAATAAACTATTTTTTTTCATATTCTTTGGTTCTTTCGGTAAATTCACGGAGATAGATTCAAATAAAATAGCAGGTAAAGCCCAACTGATCTATATTGTTCTTTTTTTTCAGAAGCGACCTGTCCACAAATGATATCTCAACGAAGTGGCTTATCACGTGGAAATATATAGCAGCCATATGCTCTAAACTCACGTTGCTTCTAAATGTGGAGGGAAAAACCGGAGTACCCGGAGAAAAATCCACTCGACCACGGGAAGAGAGAGAGAAAGAGACACGCAAACTCCATGTATACACTCTTTGGTTCTTTCGGTAAAGTCACGTATAAAAATAAAATAATAAATTAAATACTAGCATACGACGTTTCGATTGCAACACAAGCAATCATCATCAGGTATAAAATAGAAACAAAAATCTAGTATACTTAGAAATGTAATGTAATACAACAGAGTCGGATAACATAACAGTCAACACCCTACCTGGTTGATTACGTTCTTACTGAGAATGCTAAATTTGAGAGAGAGATAAAACACAGACCAGAAACATATAGACAGACATATAAGTAGAGACAGATATCACAGAGATACATAGAGAGAGAGACGTACACAGGCACACATATAAACCACGTCTCTGTGTATACATGCGTCAGGGTCGGGATCGAACTCATGCCCTCCTGTATACCAGGAGACGGAGTTAATATCTGGCCACCGTGGCGCCCCATTGGCGGAGGCATCCCATAAAATCGGTGCCCATGTGTCCCGCTCGTCCTCGGGAGTATCCGGCTTGTGTCTGAAGTCTCTCCGGAGTGGTTCACGTTGGGCTCTAGCCGCTCCCCTCCGCGAATGACCTCCACCACGGAAAGCGTTTCGCGTGTCGGGATTAGCGCAGCAGCACGGCGGTGAGAGTCGGCAATGCCTGGCGCCGGAGCTCCCTTGTTTACCGGTGACACCCGGTGGGAATTGTTGTGCCGGGAAGTGTCTCTTATCTACAGCAGCCGAGCAACGCAAACCGAGGCTGTGAGTAATGAAATGGCTTAAGACCGCAGTGCGGGTCCCCACTCCCCACCCCCCACACTAAGGAACAGCAGAATCCTGACCTGGAATAGATTACCCGTTCCCCAGGGGTGGTCTTAACCTTACCAATTGATCGCACGGAAGGAGTCTCGTAATTTATTTGACTACATTAGCAGAATTCCGGTTGTGCGCAGGCGGAATGGGATGAAACTGACGAAGAATGGGCGAGCGTTGAGCGGTTTGTGGAGCCGCTTTAAAACAAAACGAAACTGAATAATCAGAAGAAGCAAAAGCGACGCGGCTCTCTTCGTGAGAGTGTTCAACCTGTGCGCATTGCCTGCCAAACGTTGCCACACTTAGCAAGAAAATGGAACAAAAAGCTGAAAAATGCGCGAAATAAGCATGGCGAGATGCGTGCTCGGAACGTCACCGAGAGAGGAACACGTGGAATAAAGTCACGTGACTTAGGCATCGTGTTGACGGGTGGATCGTTTGGCGATACTGCACCACGCTGCTCAGTCGAAGGGCGGGTGACCAGGACTGGCTCAGATGTGACTCTCGGCACTGACGCTAACCGTGGCCAGGAATTAAACTCAGGCGCTCGGGGTTGTAGCGTGTGCAGTGCGCCGGGAACTGTGCTAACACTTCACCCCCTTCAACCACCCCCCCCCCCAATACTCTTTGTTTTTTTCGGTGAAGTGACGTAGGTAAAACAATTAAATAGATTAAATCACAACGTTTCGGGCGCAACACAAGCGTCCTTCTGCATTCCACCCCCCCCTCCCCGGGTACGATAGACACGTTGATTGTCCACGTTGATTGTCCACGTTTCCTCAGCGCTGATGATTTCCACCGCGAGGCGCCGTGAACAGAATTGTTGTTATGACTCTTGGGGGGGGGGGGGGGCATGCAGATGCAAGTGGATGACGCATGCTTGCTGAGCACACACAGAGACAGAGATCCCCCGATAGTCATGCGGACCGTTGGGGCAAGTGCTGTTGACGAGCAGCACCTAATGAAGGCCGGCAGGGTGCTCGAAGGGGTGGGTGGCCAGCACCACGCCCAGTGCACCCTTGTCGCCCCGGCGCTTGTGTTCACACATTGCACCAGTTACTCATGTTAGGCCAAGTCTCCCGAGCAGAGGATGCCCAAGATCGGTTCACATGATGATCAGTGACGTTAGCTGCGGCTGGGAATCGAATCAGGTTCGCCGGGATCGCAGCGCAGCGCGCCAACGGCTACACTACCCCCGCTCTTCACTACAAAGACAAAGACCCCCCCCCCCCCCCTGAGTAGCCAGCGTGCGCACACGAGCTGTGTATGATGTATAGGTCACCAATCAGTACCATGGACAGCACTCATTAATTGTGGCGGGGTCCTGTGAGCAGCAGTAGGCATTGTACGGCGGAGACAGCTCCACGCTGTCGCGTCTGCACATCGATCGGCACTCGGGGCTGCCCACGCACAAAGGCCCCCACCACCAACCCCCTCCCCCCACCACCAACCCCCTCCCCCCACCACCAACCCCCTCCCCCCCACCACCCCACCCCACAGCGACTCCCGCGACCACTCCGCTCGTGTCCCCGTATGACGCACCGCGGCCACAGGGCTCCACAGTAGCCCGGCAATCCCAGGCGTCACCGTTGACACTTTGGGGGCTATCTCGTGCCAAGGGCAAGATGATGATGATGATGTGATTGCGTGCGTGGCGGTGGCGGGGGGTGTTATTTTTTGTTTAAATTGCATGGCTATTTTTTTTTTAATTGGACATTACAGGCAGCGTACTGAGCACGTGAAAAAAAAAGATTGCTTTACAACTCTGGGAAAGCCCAGGAGGGTTCTTTTTGCAGAGGATTGAAGCCTCGCCAATTGATGTTTAAGTCCCCCCCAATTGATGCTGAGGGAGCTTTTAATTACATGGGCTGTTAAGAGCGAAATTAAATGGCCTTAAGCCTCCGGAGCTTCTCAAAGATAGTTACGCCCTCTGGTCGTGTGAGTCAATAATGGTGTATTTGTCCATACCGTGTCGGGGAATGCGTTACTTCGCCCCTCCGAAAGGGACTGGAGCAGATAATGCACGAACACTTTGTTGTGCTTGCAGGCGAGTGCAATGTATAAACGCGCGGCGCTCGTCGCGAAGGTTATCACGAGCGATGCTGTGGAGTATTGCAGCAGTGAATAAAAGCGAGAGTTTGTATAGGATAGATGCGTTTGCGCTGAAAAGGATCCTAGTAACCTTGACGGAGTGTTTTTTGCCTATAGAGATCGTGTCATTCGGCAGCATTTGTTTAACAAGCTGATGAGGCCCAGACCCTCGAAACCGGTCCAGCTTTTTTTCTTCTTAAAAATACAAAAAATTCTGCCCGATAATATTGGTCTGGGGAATCCAATAGGCTGTTTGACTAAAGCATTGTTTTCGTTTCTGTGTATGTATGTTGAACTTCTTTCGCACCGTACGTAGCCAACCGTGCTAATCGGAGGTGCGGGGGAAGGAAAACAAACCAATGCACAAAAATCAAGTTCTAAAGAGTGCTGCATCTTGAATTGTACCGAAGCAGATAACGGATGGCATAGTTGTGGATGGTACTCTGGCTACTTGCAGGCTAACACGTAGGCTTTCGCCACCAATATAATCCATAATTTAGGTTGTTTTGGGTTAGGTCGCGTGAATATAAATGCGTCGTTAAACCCTCTCCACCCGATTGTAAATGTTGTGGATTTTCTCTCCAACACACCGGTGGGCTGTTCTAGTAACGAATTGGCACGTTCTGTTTACGTGACAAACCTTACTAATTGGCTGTGTTGGGTGGTGGCGGGTTTAACGACACATTTATATTTACGCGACCTAACCCAAAACACCCTATATTATACACGCAAGCTAACACATGTTCAATGCAATGGACGCTTTCCAGACGCTGAAGTAAAAAAATATAAATACTTGCGCCAGGTGTGAAAAGAGTACAAGCGTTATCATGAGCCTTACAAAACAAATACAATCCTCACCCTGGGACCGGGGCGGTGCCCCTTGTGTGTGTGCTTTCCTGAGGTCCGTCTCTCCGTAGCGATGGCACGGTGACTAGCGCGCTGTTCATGTAACCTGGCCACATGAGTTTGAGTCCCAGCCACGGATAATGGCAGTGGCGAGCGAAATCTGAATCGGTGTCCCGGTCTCCTGCCCCGCCGCTTCGTCACTCCCCCTTCGCCAACCCACACTGACCATCGTGGTGAAATATGTATTGGCTTTAAATTTCGATTTAAAGCTTTCGTGACTGCAGGGATTCATCTTCTTGGTTCTTTCGGTAAAGTCACGTGGAAGGGAAGTACAAAAATAATAAAAATAAAACATAATAAAATATTTTTCACGACGTTTCGGCCACAACGCATTGTGGCCGAAACGTCGTGAGAATTATTTTATTCGGCTGCTTGCGTTGTGGCCGAAACGTCGTGAGAATTATTTTATTATGTTTTATTTTCATTATTGTATTACTTCCCTTCTACGTGACTTTACCGAAAGAACCAAGAATATGTATTGGCTCTTTGGCATTGTCGGTGCACAGTCGCGCTCCTTTGAGTCTGCTCGCATCACCACCTCCTGGCACAGTGAACCCAGTGCAGGGATATCTGTGCGGTGGTTCCACTGACCTGTAGACAAGAGGAGCTCTCACTGCAGAGAAGCACGCGACCTAACTACTGGCAGCGGTGGCTAGGCACCGCGGCCAACAACGCAGCCCTGCGAAGGCAGGCGAGAGACGGTGGATCACATCAATGTTGTGCACAAACTCCCTTCCGATTGAAAGCTTTCGTGACTGCAGGGATTCATCTTCTTGGTTCTTTCGGTAAAGTCTCGTAGAAGGGAAATAATCAAATACAAAAAATACATGTTTTATTTTTATTATTTTATTATTTCCCTTCTACGTGACTTTACCGAAAGAACCAAGAAGATAAACTCCCTTCCCATTGGGCTTCGTAGAGGAGATGTCATACCCTAGGCCCGCCAAGAGGCGGCGGTATTGCGAATGTGGACTCCATGTGTTCCATCTATAGCGGGTGGAGTGTTGCCCCATCGCACGAGTGGGTTGTCTCCGGATGCTTCGATTTCATCCCACGTGTAAATGCTCATCGATTGGCTGAACACGTGTTGATTTATAAATAAACTCAACACGCGTATCAAAAAATAAAATAAACAAAAACTCAATCGGACACGTTTCGACAGTGTTGTTGATGAGTGTGAGTTCTGATGTTGTACTTGTGCACCACTGCCACCGGGGGCATCACCATAATGACGCTTTTAACATATATAGAGGAGCTCAGAGCTCGGGCAACTGTTGGTGGCGGCTCAGCGCGTGGCTGCTGTTCTCTTCCCCCTTTGCAGTCCCTCATCGCGCCTCTAATTGGTCCTCTCTGTTTGCGAGCGAGCGAATGCTGCGTGGTGTCGGCGCAGCTTCACAAGTTGACGTCATTATTATTATTATTGTTTTGACCTTGTTTAAAGGCTGAGCATACGACAACCCACGACTCACATCATCACTGATATATCCACCATCATCACCATCATCAATCATTTAACAATTACCACCATCATCATCACCACCACCATACGCACATCCGATTAGCACGGTTGGTGCGAAATAAGTTCAACATACATACAGTACTACCACTATCGTCACCATTCACATTATTCACCATCATTATTACGACGATCATCATCATCATCACTGTTATCATCAACACGATAATAAATTCATAACTATTAAACGATAAAAAATATTACCATCGTCGTCATCATCGATCATCGTCCCATCTTCATCGTCATCACTTTCATTGACCACCCTATCACTGTTGTGTTTGATGAGTTTCTCGGAATTTTAGAGAAAGTGTTCTAGTAATTATTGGTTTGTTGTCAACCCTAGGCAATGCCAGATCTGCCCCCCTCTCCCCGCCACACACACAACGCGTGGAATAAACTCACGGAATTGAATTCACGTAACGGATGCAGTCCCGGTGTTGGTCGCAAGGTGACGCAAGCTGTGCGGGATACGCCTGTCGTGGTGTTTTATTAGTTGGTATATTTTGTCAAGGAAATTAGCGATGGGAATATTCAACGGAGCGTTTTTTTTATTCGAGCCGACGATGACCGACTCCCCAACCAAAGACCCCAAAGCACCACGACTATTCGTGACGAGATAATCACGCGGCGTTATCGGAAACAGCGGTGCATTAATATACAAATGCTACACTGCACATGCTTTTATATTTTATCAAAAATATCCAAAGTTTGCTAATTGGCTGACCTGGTAATTTTGTGCCATGAAGAAGGACCCCTGCCTGAAACGTCGCCGATTGTATATTTTTCATTTCAAGGCCACGCAGTGTTGTTGACGAAATTTTATTTAGTTATTATTTTTTATTGATTTTTATTGATGTTGATAGATTTTTACCTACGTGACTTTACCGAAACAACCAAAGAGTATGAATCCTTGCAGTCATGAAAGCTTCAAATCTAGAATTGTTGACGAATGTTTGTGCAGTTTTTTGTTGTTCATTGCGCTTGAGCACCCCTCCCAACGCAGCAGCAGCTTCGGCAAATAATTGGTTTCAGTCTTTCGTGTCTTTTTAGCAGGTAGATACACGCACAAATATATAATACTTTGGCGGGGAGGGGGGGTGCGCACAACCACACCAACATTGAATAACTTAAGAGTGTGTAACTAAACATTTTACAATTTTTTGGTCGATTAGCCTGAGATAATTATTTCATTGGATCTACAGATCAACATTAGACTTCCACAAGCTTTCGTTGACTTAACCACGGTGGCCACCCGTCTTGGCTTGACCCTCGACAGACTGGAAATTGGCATTTTGTGCTGTGGGGTGGCTGGAATTGATTTGTACCCAGACCTGATGGCATTGTGTTGAACTTTATCACAGCATACTGCAGAGTCTTCATGAGACCGAGTGCTGCTGACTGAGAAAGATGGTTTGATTTTGTCTGTGGAAAAGGTGTGAACTCTCTACAAGACAAAGACGGTCACCGTATCGCGCGCTTTCAGATGCGCTTCTGTGGCCGTCTGGAACGCTCTTCCTTCCGATATCAGGAAGCCACAGGGAGCTGTGAAACTTTTAAATCACCTAGATTGAAAACTTATTTTTTTAGAACTGATTGTTATCCTTCTCCCACAGCTCCGATGAGCACGGTTAGCTACGTACGGTGCGAACGAAGGTAAACAAACATACAGGTTAATGATAAAAAAAACTTTAAAACTAGCAACTAAATTAACACTGCTTTGGTCGAAAGATCCTCGTTACATTTTCCCGATTTCCAATGGCCCGCGTGACATGCAAGTGTCACTAAGTCCACTTACATGACGCGGAATTGGGCTTGAAGTTTAATTTGTCTATTCAAAGTTCGCTTTAATATTGTGGGAGTCACGGCCGCTGTGGGTTAAGGAGGCTCAGGATTTGCTGCAAAGGGGTTTTGTCTCAAGCCGCTCAGTTCGCTTCAACGGCTCAACACGGAAAGGCATCACGCTGAGATAAGAGACCAACGGAGGAATGGAGCGCATGAGGATAACCTTTGTTTTTAACATATGTTAGCACGCGCAAATATATTTTAAAATACGCTTTAACATGTACCGTAATATTATATATATAAAAAGTTATTTTTGAAAAAATCACCCTCATTCCTTCTTTCCCTCTGCAAATTAGATTGGGCTCCATTGGAAAGTCAGTGGTCACTGTTCTGCGCTCGTGAGATTTGGGCAAGTCTGGCCTGTGACCTCTTTTAGCTTGCACGTACCTATGTTGAACTTCTTTCGCACCGTACGTAGCCAACCGTGCTAATCGAAGCTTGTACCTGCACTGATTGAAAATTCCCCCTCGCTGAATTCCTCCTCCTCCTCCCTCCCTCCCTGTTCAGTGTTAACGTGAGTCTGTGTGATGTGCTTTGGCTGCCTTTGTACAGTGTGTAATCCCAATAAGGGGATCACAGGCAATCCGTCGAGCTGTAAGTAACTTTGAGGCATTCGCAATGCGCACTCCAAAAAAACATGCATTTCGGTCTCAAACACGTGCTGTCACGAGGGAGCAAGACAAATTGGGGGTTCGTCAAACATGAGCTCTCTTTAAAAACATATCAAACGTCCCTTACAAAGTCCAACTGGCATGTTTTTAAAATAAATAATAGGCCCAACAATTATTTGTAAGAAATATAGTACAAGTCTTGAGCTGGAAATTAAATCATATATTTACAAATCATCATCATCATGATCAGCCCGAGATATATCGCCACGTCTCACAATCCCGCCGATGTCATAATTCACCGAGCTCTTGCACATGGATTCATTCCATCTCCTCGGTGGACGTCCTATCTGAGGTAGGGGGGGGGGACGATAGCCCTCATGACCCTCCTACCCCCCCCCCCCCCACTTGTATCCGCCAATGCACTGAACGGACAATATAATACGTTCATAATATAGGTTTTTGGGTCAGATCGCGTTAATTATTAATGTGTCGTAACCTTTCACCACCCGACACGGCCAAACAGTCAAAGATGTGTCACGTTTTCAAAGGACAAATTAATTGACTTCTTTAGCCCACTGGTGTGCTGAAGAGAGAATCAACAGCATTTGAAGAATTTGAGTAGTACGACGTTTCGCTGATAATAACAATTTGAGTACAACGTTTCGCTGATGATTACAATTTGAGTACCACGTTTCGCTGATGATTACAATTTGAGTACCACGTTTCGCTAATAATTACAATTTGAGTACAACGTTTCGCTGATAATTACAATCAGCTTCATCTTGCCGTTTGGCCGTGTCGGGTGGTGGAGGGTTACGACACATTTATAAATAACGCGATCTGACCCATAAATCTATATTATGAAAAATATTGGTCGCGAAAGCCTCCCACGTGTTAAATATAATACGTGTTGGCCTTGGACACCTGTGTTTTCACGACGGACAGCAGCGGCGAATTGAAACATTATATATACGGAGTGGTATCTCTTGTAATCTCTCATTTACTTGATACAGCAATCGTGCTGTGACGGTTCCACCTGAAGACGTAAGCTTGTGTTGCCTCCGAAACGTCGTGATTTTTATTTTTATTTTATTTTACTTTTATTAATTTCAATTTTAATTTTTTACCTACGTGACTTTACCGAAAAAACCTAAGAATATGAATCCTTGCAGTCACGAAAGCTTCAAATCTAGAACTGAAGCAGCTTATCTCGAGATGAAGCAATGGACTAAGTACCCGAGCTGCCCGGAAAGAGGATTTCCGCGACCCGCCGCGTGCCCGTCTCGCTCGCCTCGGCGGCGCGATTCGTGGCAACACATCGGGGCATCGGAGAGTGGGACAAGCAACGCGAGAAGACGGAAGAAGATGTGCCTGATGATCATGTGTATCATCCTGCGCAAGTTGTGCAGCAGCGCGCGTGCCTCCGTGAGCCCACTGTCAGGTAACCCCCCACCCCCCCCAGCACCACTCCCTTTGTGTAATTGGGTGCGCCGTGGTGGCAAGATGTTATCTCCCTCGCCTGGTATGCAGGAGGTCGTGGGTTCGATCCCAGCGCTGACGCCTGCTGCTGTATATTTGGAGTTTGCGGTACCTCCCTCTTTCTCTCTCTCTCCCTCCTCGTGGTCGCGTGGAGTTTTCTCCGGGGGTTCTTCCGGTTTTCCCCTCCACATTTAAGATGGACATCGCGCGTTTGGAGTTATTTGGCTGCAATATATTTCCACGTGATGAACGACTTTGCTCAGCTGTCATTTGTGGCCAGGCCGCTTCTGAAAAAGAGCTGTGCAACTCAGTGGGCCTTACCTGGTACATTCAATAATAGCTAAATAGTAATTATTATGCCCTATGAAAAGCACCTCTGATTAGCATGCTTGGTTACGTACGGTGCGAGAGATGCTCAACGTACACACATACCCATACGAAAGCAGCTGTTAAGAGATTCTATTGTGAGTGACTTAGCCCTTCAATTGCTTTGTCTGAGTTGGTGAATTGCAGACTCACACCCGCCAACGCCACAACGTGTTATATTTGGGGCAGTTGTGAAGTTCTTCGTGTCGGTGGCTTGGAGTTCGTAGTCGCAGTCTCGCGCAGGAGAGAAGAGAGTCTGTGATTGTTCCACTCGTGCATGAGGTGTCGGCATCAGGCGGCAGGCAGATTCGTGGGTGTGCAGGAGGTCGTGGATTTGTGATCTTGCTGTCGCCTGATGATGCCTGGTGTAATTTCTTGCGAAACGTCGTACCCCCTGGTGGCAAAAGCTACGAGTTACTGACCATCGTGTGGTATGTTTTCAACAACAGTATAAAATAAATAGTATTTAAAACGGAGCGCCCCCTACAGCGCTAAATGTTCGAGACCGTGAGCGTAACGATGTGTTTAGGCAAGAGGAACAGCGATATATAATAGCCTTGGTGTGACCGTGCTAGACAAATCAAATATTGGGGTCCCACCAGAACGATTGCCGCATCCCCTGAGCTGATAGTGTAGTGACTGTGCCTCCGCTTCATCCATCAGTGGCTGACCATGGCTGGCGATCATCATGATGATGATGATGGTCTGGGGGTGAAGAGGGACAAGACAGATGACCGCGGTTGCTGCGACGGGCGGAGAGACGAACAGCAATGCAGTCTGAGCGCTCGAGTTAAAAATGTGTTCGAGGTCGCGAGATATTATTCCGTTATTCCTTGGTGGTAGATAATACAGCTACCACCTGTGCTTTTTGGTGGCCCGGCTGGACAGAGATCGTGAAGTCGCGTAGCCTCGATGTGCTGTTCAGCACCGCAAAGGAATTGGCAGGCTAAGCTTTCCACTCCTTCACGGGACACGTTGCTTAAGCGCGTTTTTATCTGATCACGTCCCGTCCGTCTGGTGGAGTGGGGCCAACTCTTTTGCGGTCGGGACCGGAGCTTTTGTCACTCGGCGAGGAAATTAGGCAGCAAAGAAAAGGGGTCCCCCTTTTGTTGAATGAGCAGGAAGAAAAATAGACAGCGCGCTGGGTAGAATGAGTGAGATTAGCTTCTCAAAATAACGTGGCGGAATGTTTCCCAGAACCCTTGAAAACCCCCAAGCCTTGCTTTGTCAAAACTCATCGCATGGCATCTGAAAGATTATAATAATATATATTTTTAGAACTTACTTTTAAATGTGCGTTATTGTTGCTTCGCGCTGAACACAATCGCTGCTTTGAGTTACGGAAATAGTTTGTGTGTCGTTCATTGACAGCGTGTACCTGTACAGCCCCCCGGTGTGTCACCTCCCCATGCCGTACAGGCAGTGAAGGTGATTTGACCATACTTCACCACACGCTGGGTCAGTGCGGGTTGACGAAGGTGGTGGGAGTTTAGAACGGCAATGGAGTTTGCCATTCAAACACAAGGGGGGGGGGGGGGTTACCCATCCAAGCACCATCTAGGCTCAACACCTTCTTAGCTTCCAAGATCTGATGGGGTTCAGGTACGAACCCAGGTGATGTTATCAGAAGCGTTTATTGAGCACGGAGTTATTTTGATCACTTCTACGCCGTGGTTGACGTCGACCGGAACGGCTCAGAACGCTGTTCTGGGAATTATTTTTTGACTGACACTGACAACAAAGATGAGTCTATGCGAAACATGTTTACATCGTATGATCGGATTATAGTTATGCAATATTATATTTGATTATTATTATGGATAGGAATACTTTGTGATCCAATGGCAGAAGCTAATACCAACAAAGCTCTACTCCAAGCCAGGCATGGCAGCGTGTGAGAAATCAAGACCCTTTCGGCTCGACTCCCTTCGGTGTTGACGAGCGAGAGAGAGACCGAGAGAGTGAGCGAGAGAGTGACCGAGAGGTGGGGGTTTTACATAAAGCTAAGTTTAAAAAAAGAATTTTGACGAAATGATGAACGAAGCAAAGTGCCGACTACACCGAGCATCTTCTTGTTTCCACTGAGCGTAAAAAAAAGACTCCTAAGAGTCAACATCAAATAGGTCACAAACATTTCTACTTTCAGCCGTTCGGAAGAGTTGGCAGTGGATGGGGGCGCGTGTTTATTTTTGAACTGCAATTTCGGCTCGGTATCACTGGTGGGATCACTCACCTTGGTTGCGCAAAACCAACACAGTGCGCATCAATTTGTAAGAACCAGTTGAATGACTTCTCTGGTACGGGCAGGGATGCTGCCGTGTGTTGTAATGTTTGACACACTGGACCGGAAATCCAGAGGTCTCCATAAACACACAAAGCGTCAAGAAGAATCACTCGGCTTCGCGCATCAGGCAATCACCATCAACAGTTCCTGAATAGCTGCATTGTTGGTGCCCCTTGTTTTAGGCCACTGTCGAATACAATTTGAGCAAATGTGACTCTGATTGACAGGCAGCAGTGAGACAGACACAACTGTAGACCGGTTTTGCCATGATCAGGGCTCATCACTGCAGTTTAGTCAAGAATGCTCACTGCCTCTGGGAACCATACACGCAGAGTCCACGCACCAACACGACGGGCCGTCATTGCTTGGTGAGTGCCAACACCAACCACTGAATCTGTAAATGACGAGCAAACGTTGCCAAAACTGAAATGTGTTTTTGGTGGAATTGTTCCTCATTTACAGATTGCATTAATCCAGAAGTCGCCGGTCCAATCTTCTGGCGTGGCAGCTGAAAACATTGACAGGTTTTGGTTAGAAACAAAAATCCCAGCCTCTGTCCACCCAGCGGTATAGATGGGTTACACCACCGTCGATTGGCAGGTCAGGTGTGGTGGGGAAAAGTGTGGTTGCTCCCACCTCTTCCAAGACATCAGGCCGGCGTAGAAAAATTGGTTTGTGCCAAAAACAGCCGCCCAGCTCTAGCGAGGAACCTTCTTCCAGCAGCGGCATCAGCAAGAAATTGCAGGGCTGCGCCTGTGCCTTTATCTGGCATGAACAGCTGTAGGGGTCAATAAACTTGCAGGGCGTTTCTCCAGGTCCTGCCCTCCCCTCCCCTCCCTGATCTCCCTCCCCTCCCTGCCTCTCCTTGCGTTTGCAAGCGGCAGGCACAGATTAAAATGCCGTCTTTCCAGTCGGTCGCACTAACTACTGCGCCTCGCCCATCTCGGCGAGGGCTCGATCGCCTCCCCCTCCAGCTTCTCAGGAAACTTCCTGTCACCTTTAAATGTCTCGCCCCCCCTCCCCTCCCACCCAAACACGCGGGATTCATTATATCATCATCGGCAGCCATTTGAAAGAAAATGGAACACTTTCGAAGCCCTTAATTTTGTTTACAAGCAAACTGGGGGGAATGGTCAAAACAATCCGCCCATGACTGACACGGAGCGGTGGACCCGGCACGGGATTGACAGTTGGGCTGTAAAGATGACTAAAGCGATGTGTGCGCGCCCTGCAGGTGACACGAACGTAGCGGAAGTATCTCTCTTTATTTAATCTTTGTCGGAGGCAAAGGTGCAGCCCTGCAATTGCTTGCTCAGGACACTGCGAGTGGAAGTGCCTTCTGCCGCGAGGCCCAGAACACCGGCGGCTCCTGGTGGCCTTTAGTGCGGCCCCTGATGTGCGTCCCCCCCCCCCCTCCCTCTGACAATATACAACACGTGACAACACTCACCACCATCATGCTGCTGTCAAACCCCCAATGGGTTCAAATGCGTATACACACTGATGATGGTCTTATCGGCGAAAGTGCCCCCCCGTCCCTCTGAACATGAGTGAAGAACACTGCGCCAGATGGGGCCTAAGAGAAAGCCCTTCTAGAGGGTGTTTGGGCCTTCCTCTTCCGCACTGCTTCGATGTCTTGGAAGAGATGGGGTCTGTGGCGACGCTTGACCTCAGCACGCGCGACCTGTCCGACTCATTCATACAGCTGGCTGGACAGCGCCCGGCCAGGAATTAAATAAAATTGCCCCCTTTTTTGTTGTTTTGTTACCGCTGCACCTGGAGATCAAAATCGCGCCAGTGACCTCTGGATTGGACGGACCGAGTGTCCTCGCCATTACTCCACACAGCGGCGTCCTAATGGGGCCTAATGTCTGACAACATCGCTGTGCGGTGCGTGCCTGTGACCGTGTTTACAGGAGGCACATCTGCCACGACTAGAGATGAAACGACGGTTGTGAACAAAGCACTTCCACTTTCCTCCAGCGTCTCCATTGAGCACGAGGTGAGGCGCCAGAGACGTCGACGCAAGCACGATGCGAGATGTGCACCCCCCCTCACCCCCCCCGACTTAAACCCATCAATTGTCTGCTTCGCTGCATTTTTACAAAGTGCACTCATCCAGGCAAAGTGGGCAGCTGATATGCGTGTACAATGTCACCCCCCCTCCACCCCCGTCTGGTATTGTATGAGTTAATAGTTGTTGCATTAAAGGCGGTACTTTGTAAACATTCTTTTTCGTATTCTTAGGGTTTTTTGGTAAAGTCACGTAGGTAAAAATTTTAAATTAATAAAAGTAAAATAAAAATAAAATAAAAATCACGACGTTTATTTATTTTAATTTTACTTTTATTAATTTAAATTTTTTACCTACGTGACTTTACCGAAAAAAACTAAGAATATGAATCCTTGCAGTCACGAAAGCTTCAAATCCAGAATAATTTTTCGTTTATTTAGAGTCAACTTGATACCTTAACGCCACGTGTTTTGGGGGCGGTGTGTTGGATTTGTGAGCTGCAGATTGTAGCCCTACCGGGCGGCATCGGCCGTAGAGTGAACGGCTCGCAATCGAAAGCTTGCGAGTTCAAATCCAGGTTGGGGTTTGTACTCTGTCCATCGTCCCTACGCCGTCGATTAAAATCGGTACCACTTTGTCGGGTACTCAATTATCGGTTGTCCTGTCGATCTACTCGCGCCCCTGCCATACGAACATGAAATTTCCACGACAGGGCTGTAAACTAGGGATGGGCGTCGGCTTGATGCTCGCTTGAGCAGGAAATCACTCTGACTCGTTTCACGTGTATTATCGCACGCTGTTGAGTGTGTGTTTGTGATGGGCAGCGGTGATTGCGATGCGATGGATGAAGAGAATGGGTCAGGGTGGGTGTCTTGCATCTGCTCAATCTCGCCGATGTTCTCGTTTCCACTACAGCAGCCCTGAAGAGAAACTCGGTGGAAAACCACACGAAAAAATCAGCCTTCTCCGAACCGTGTTGGGTGTTTGCGGCGTCTCATCGGCTGCTCCCGAGGTTTGGATTTCTCTTCCCCTCCCAGCTGTCTGCACTGCCGATTCCTTGCCGTCTTTACGGTCCACACTCGAAACCGACCTCTGCCCTTCCCTTGACTCGTTACACCCGGGCAATGCCTCCATAATATTGTTCACTTTGGCGATGGATTGGGGAGGCATCAGTTCAGCTGTAGATAGATCACGGTTAATGATGATGATGATGTGACATTTCCCCCCTATTTTCACTTTCATCTCTATCCTCATCAATGCTCGTTCCGTTCCTGCTGTGGCAGTACGAGTTCGAGATGGCGTCGTCTGAATCATAGGATAGCACAGTGGCATAGTGGTTACACGTGTGCCTCGCAGCAAGGAAGGACCTGGGTTCGAATCCGAACTCAGGTGTCTCTCTGTGTGGAGTCTGTATGTGTCCCTTCTATTTCGCATGGGATCCGGTTTCTTCCCATAGCAAATACAAACATACAATGTAACTGGTATTGGCCGAAGTTACATTTTTTACTGGTAATTGCCAAAACTAATTACTCAATTATGTATGTATGTATGTTAAACTTCTTTCGCACCACACGTAGCCAACCGTGCACATTGGAGTTGTGGGGGAAGGACAACAGAATAAATACGAAATGCAGTTCTAAAAAAATATATTTAAAAGTGCATAGCTCCAGTGGCTTCCAGACGGCCGCAGATGCACATCTCAAAGCGTGCGATGCAGTGACCGTCTTTGTTCGATGGTGAGCCAAAAGCCGCTTCTGCGAGAGTGACCGGAGTTTGCGTGACGATGGCTTATGCTCTTTGGCGAGAAAAATTATGATTACACACAGCAGCAGCAGCAGCAATATTGCCTCCTGCTGCGAAAATGTGAGAGGACCCACGTGAAAAAAAGTCTTGAGACTCAGTGAGGCTTTCATATACAGTATCTCTTACAGCTGCTCAATCCGCCAAACTCTTGCCTTTCTGTTCCTTTTCAGATGTATTGTTTCTAACAATTGGTCTGTCTTTGCTCTGTGTGTCCGTGTTTGTTTACCCTGTGCAATTATTCGAGATGCTTTTTTTAAAAATACGATATTCACGCTGTATTTATTGAAATGATTATTCGTATTGTTGGGATGTTGTCGTGGTTGTAATGGTTTGGAGCGCTGCTCGGTCCTGTTGCAATTGAAACAATAGACACGTTTCCTAAATCCCCCAGCCCCCAGCCTCTGCCACCCCTAAGGTATTCGAATCAGGCCCCAACTCTGATCCACTCTATTTCTCTTGGCCTCTCTGTGTCCTGCAAAGAAGGGCAATTACCTGAAACGTCACCTATCACATATCTTTTTTTTTTGCTTTCAAGGCCACGCAGTGTTATTGACGAATGCGTTGAGTTGTCAGCAGTCTAAACATTCACACAACAGTCCGTCGATCCGTAGATTGCGCGCGTTTTGGGATAACGCTGTAAGTACTCTGATCTCTTCCAAGGCGATTGGCTTCTAGAGGGGCTCTCCAAAGCTCCCTGTAATTGATCATCGCGATCGGTATTTTTTGTTTTCATCGAGGCCCTTCCGCCAGCAGTGGCGTGAGAATGTCATTTCAGGACTTGCGCCTTTGTTGTTTGTATTGCCAATTATGGGCGCGCGATGCGAGGACCTGGATCTGGCATCGCTAAACGTTTCACTTCAACTATGCGTTCACGAAAACTTGATTTGGCGTGACAGAACGTGGGTGTGTGTGCGTGTCAAAACAAACACAAAGGTCCCCCGTATAACCTTGACAGACCTGTCGGGGCAAGTAATGTTAGCGGGTAGCATCTATGGAAGCCGGCACGGCACTCAAGCGGGTGGTTGGCCAGCGACACGCCCGGCCGCCTTTGTCTCCCCAGTGGCGACTTTTACACACCGCACCAGGGACTCATTTGAGGCTGAGTCGATCGAGAGGAGACCCAGGATCGGTTGAGATAATCGTCACCTGGTGTTGGTGGCCGTGAGCGGGAATCGAACTCTGGTGGGGCGGTTTCGTAGCACATCGCGCTAACCACTGCGCCACCGCTCTTAGTGTGTGCGCGTGTGTGTGTGTTCTCAAAAACACGCGTGAGTGGCGGTTAGCGCGTTGCGCTACGAACCTGACGACCCGAGTTCGATTCCAACATCAGTGACGATTCTTTGAACCGGTCCTGGACCTCACCTAGGTCGACTCAGCCTAAAATGAGTACCCGGTGCGATGTGTGAACATCGTCACTGGGGAAACAAAGGCGGTCGGGCGTGGTGCTGGCCACCCACCCCCTCGTGTACCTTTCCGGCTTTCATAGGTGTTCGCTAACAGCACTTGCCCCAACAGTCTGTTAAGCCTATAGGAGGTGGGGGGGGGGATCTTTCTCTTTGTCCTCACGTAGGCACACGCGCGCACTCAAACGAGTTCCCACTGCGTGGTTTGTGTGCACGTTGGGCAATAAACATCACGCGGACACCGCCCGCGCCACCTACACGTGTCACGCACACACGAAAAGGCCCCCGCAATTGTCCCAACAGCTCGGTGCAGGAAGCCCAGGGGAGTGTTCTTTCCAGTGATCACCCTTTCAGCAGCAACCGATGGCTCCCGGCAAACTCTGCCCCGCCTAATAACAAAAGACCACGAGCCACGGGGGTTGGTCGGTAACACCTGGGGTGGCAAATGCTGGTAGTGTACCCCCCCCCCCCCGAACCCATAGGGCAGTAGCCACCATAGGCACAACAGCCGAGGCTATGTAGTATCTGTTTCACAGACACACTTAATATTGTCATTTTTGCACGTGGATCACGTCGTATTCATTTTTAGCCAAAACAATATTCCGATGACGATGTTTGTTTCTGTAGCTACCGCGGTGACATCGCTATCGTAGAGAACTGTGATCACAGAGGTTTAATCCACCAGTAAAAAAATAAAGTCATCGGTGGTCAATCGCTACTCTCGCTCGTACCGATAAGCCAGACTGTGGCTCTGACTCAACAGGGGTGGGGGCTTGCAAGGCCGATCTATTGCGGGGCTATTTGCATGGATGAGCGAATCTCGCCCCTAACACCAGGCAGTGAAATCGGGCAAACTGTTGCTTCTATTTGCCTTCGCCAGCCAACTGCGCTTGCCCAACCACACAAGAAACATTAATTTGCATATTCTTAGGTTTTTTCGGTAAAGTCACGTAGGTAAAAAAATAAAACATTAAATTAATAAAAGTAAAATAAAAATAAAATAAAAATCACGACGTTGATTTTAATTTTAATTTTTTACCTACGTGACTTTACCGAAAAAAACCTAAGAATATGAATCCTTGCAGTCACGAAAGCTTCAAATCTAGAATTCATTTGCATGTTTGAGCAGCTACGATCTCTCTCTCTTTCTCTGCGAAAAGCTGGCAAGTGGCAATTATCGCAGCTGCCGCCGGTATCATCGAACGGCACGTAGTCAACCGCGAGGTAATCGGAGGGGTGTGCGAGAGGCGTTTAAGACACGTGAAAACTTCGCTTCGAGTGCCGCACCGGGAGATCGAATCGAGCCGCGCGAACTCCGGATTGGTGCCCTAAAACAAGAGAGCCGACAATGCACTTCTCCAGGAACTTGGTGATTGTTCGTGTTTTGTGTGTAGAATGTGTGTGTAGTGTGTATAATGTGTGTGTGTGTAGAATGTGTGTGTTTGTGTGTGTGTGTTTGTGTGTGTGCGTAGAATGTGTGTGTGTTGGTGTGTGTTTGTGTGTGTGTGTAGAATGTGTGTTTAGTGTGTGTGTGTGTTTGTATGTGTGTGTGTAGAATGTGTGTGTGTAGAATGTGTGTGTTTGTGTGTGTAGAATGTGTGTGTTTGTGTCAGTGTGTATGGGGAGCGATAGTGTAGCGGTTAGCACGCTTCGCGATGAACCCAGTCACCAGTTCGATTCCCGCTCACGGCCAACACCAGTGACGATTATCTGAACCGGTCCCGGGCCTCCCCTAGGTCGACTCAGCCTCAAATGAGTACCTAGTGCGGTGTAAACATTGCCACTAGGGAGACAAAAGCGGTCGGGCGTGGTGCTGGCCACCCACCCCTTCGTGTACCGTTCCGGCCTTCATAGGTGCTCGCTAACAGCACTTGCCCCTACAGTCTGTTAAGGCTATACGGGGGATCTTTGTCTTTGTCTTTGTAGAATGTGTGTGTAAGTGTGTGTGTAGAATATGTGTGTTTGTGTGTGTGTAGAATGTGCGTGTGTTTGTGTGTGTGTTTGTGTGTGTGTTTGTGTGTGTGTAGAATGTGTGTGTAAGTATGTGTGTAGAATGCACGAGGTTATGGGGGGTGGACATTTTTGTATGGTGCACGTCTTTTTGGCGCGTTATTTGAGACCTGACGATTGCTGCAAGTCTCACCGTTTGCGAACTATTCATGCCACCAGGGCAGCATCCTGACCTCCCTGTGCACGGTGAGTTAATGACAGGACGGAGAGTTTCTCACCACGGGCGTTGCTACAGTGAAATAAAAAAAAGACACGGCAGGCCAGAATATGGAAAAAACCCACAACCGGCACGGTGTTTTTTTATTTAATTCCGGGGAGTAATTGCGGGGTTGGGTCGCGACGGACACTCTCAGGCGCTTGATGTAAGTGAGATGATTGTGGTGACTCCCACGGAGGCTATGGAGTGTGTAATTTTCTCCTGGGGAGTGCGGTGGCGGTGGTGGTGGTGATGGTGAGGCGGGGTGGGAGTTTCCCCGAGGCTCCCCTCTCTCTGGGGAGAAGGAGATAGTGATGAGGGTGATGATTACGCAGGAATGAGCGCGAGGAGGTGAACGAGGAAGAGAGGAGGGGGTGACAGGCGGGCGGGCGGGGTGGGTGGGGGGGGCACTGCCGTGTTTATGTTGGACGGGGAGGAATGGGGGCAACGCTGGGAAGATGGGAAGACCGGCCTCTGTTGTTGAGTAGCATCTGGAGCGCCTCTGTGTTGACGCAATGAAACAAACCTGCTCCGTGGCCAAGTGAGTTTTGTGTATTCAAACAAGGGAAGAACACAAAACAACTACCCAATGAATATTGGCATCGCACGAATTAAACAGCTCGCTGTTTGTGGTGATGTAACTCAATCTATTGGGCCCTATAGTAAACAACTGCAGCCTGCAGTCCT
Organism: Lethenteron reissneri; assembly: GCF_015708825.2. Classification (NCBI taxonomy): domain Eukaryota; kingdom Metazoa; phylum Chordata; class Hyperoartia; order Petromyzontiformes; family Petromyzontidae; genus Lethenteron; species Lethenteron reissneri. Next base: position 10,013,721 of record NC_083820.1, on the reverse strand, counting down.
TCAACGGAGGAAGTGGCAAGGGTCAGGCAGCTGCCGTGTCGACAGAGGTATCTGTAGCACGGTTGGCTACGTACGGTGCAACAGATGTCCAACCTGCATACAGCGTCCACACAAAACTACACGAACGCTCCCTTTGACGCCGCCTCGTCGACACCGGCATTTCGCTCCTGAACATATTGCTGCCATGCGCAATAATTAAAGCCACACACTTTGCGCCACGCGTCTCGTTCCTACGCGAACAGCAGTTTGTATTTTTGTACTGCGTAGGCTTGCGCGGTTGTGGCCGTTCAGCTCTGTGGCCGTGCATGTCTATCGGACATCGTGCCGAACAACGCGTGGCACGACCCCAATATGAACGCATCGGAGAAGCCAAAGCTGACCAATTCCCGGGCGTGTATCAATTTTGATAGCTGTGTCCTTGCGCATAGATGGGTGCGAAGCAGTTGCCCAGCGCAGCCAGACGTCGCGTTTACCAACGCGACCTTTCGCTGTTAAGCGGCAAGGGTGAGGCAGCTGCTGGGTCAACAGAGACATCTGTGTGGCTCCGCTCAAGCACGACTAAACGAGACATTGGGAAGGAACTCTCGTGCTCATTGTGACTTCTTTGGCCACGGTTCAATGCAGAGAGTGGGGCTGAATGTCATTGCCTGTTGAATTCGTACCCCAGCAGCTGCACAAGCAAGAGCTTGGGTACACAGAGGGCCGCGGAAGCTTTCAGCCACTGCAAGGCAGCACAGTGAACGTGTGATTAATGATATGCTTGTGAGCCTTGAGCGGTGCGCGATAGTAAACAGTTCCATTGCTCGCATGCATCAGCTGCGTAAGTACTGTCCAACCAATCCGCTGCTGGGTGAGACCCATCTCATGTCGTACGGGGGTTTCCTTGACCATATTTCACCACCACGCTGGCGAGTGCGGGTTGGTGAAGCCAGGGAGCATAATCGTGGGGGCTTAGAAGTACAGCACAACAATAAATTTGATGCACCGGCCTTTGCTGCTTTCAGCGTAGCACGCGGCTCTGCGGAAAAACTCTTGCGTACAAAGTAGTCGCCTGTTCCAAGCATTATCCAGGGCTCGGTGCTGCAACGTTCTGACCCTCCCCTCGTGGGCATCTGTGAAACAAAGAACTCTATAGCTCATCGGATTCCTCCAGTATAAATACAATTTCCGATTCTAATCGCTTCTTAGAGCGTGACGAGATCGGGCGCATTCTTTGTGATTTCGTCGTTAGCCGACCTTTCACTGACGCTGCAGAAAGTCTGTCATTTAGTTGACGCCGGATGTTGAGTGATTAGTCAGTCGTGACTCCTGGCTCTCATTCGTGGACATACTTTAGCATTGTTTACATAACCAATCGGCCATACACCTCTGATAGCTTCTGATAATGTGTTTTGTTCCGGCTTATCAGTGCCCTGCCTTATTACAGACCAATTCTTCAAGCCTTATTGGTCACCCCGTGCCCTAATAAATAATCCGACAAAGTCCCATCACAAGGGAGAGACACAAACAAATATATTTTTAAAAAATGTTTGCCCGTATGGACCTGAAAACTCACTTTCCCTGTATAAGAATACGGAGTAAACCGTGATGGGTTGACAGCTATGATGGTCCGACGTTTCACTCCATGTGCTGGAAGCGTCTTTCGGGAGCTGAAATGAAAGATCCTGAAGAAAGTTCAGAGCACGTTGAGCGAAACGTCTGACATCGTGCCAAACGACACGTGGCACAAACCTTATGACACAATCGCAAAAAGCCAGAGAGCCCAACCGCTCGGATCTCGTTTGTATGGTAATATGACGCTATTGATTTTCCCTGCTGAGTAACGAGTGTTTTCTGAAGTTTTTCGAACACCATAATGAACGTCGTCTCGGTACAAACAATTAGGGTTAGCAGCGGATGGCAGCAAATACACATCAGCTTGGCGTGCACATTTTAATCGAACGCACAACTTCAGAAATGCGTACTTACAAAAAGTGTCATCGTTTAGCATGATAAGTTCTAGTCAGAAGACACGTGTAATTATAAAATGTATCCTTGTTTCAATTTTTTTAAACGAGGTGGCCAATAATGTTTCCCATTTCACTAAATTCAAACAGGTTTTTTTTGTTATTGTTTACATTTAAACAAATGCCCCACTCTTCAAACCACGGATCAGGGGACACAATACACCACTTGTGTAAATATACGGCCCGCTGCCAAGCTAGTTCTGCGGGACAACAGATGTTGTTATCTTTACAGGAAGCTGGGCGTCTGCAAACAATGATCTCATGGGAGGAGGAGGAGGGAGGAGGGAGAAGTTTCGGCCAGATGGGCGGCTTTCCCAGCTCCCCATTGGCTCGCAGATATCGTTCTCATGACTTAAGCTCCACTCAACTGCCTGCACGGTTTGAATGAGTTTGCGAGCTGGAGAAGCGACTGTCGGCTGTTGCGAATGCTGCAGAGGACCTTGAGGACTTTGACATCTAAACGTTGACGTATCAACCGGGGTCGCACCAAGATGGGTTAACAGCAGTCCGTAGGCTCTTCTCAGTTACAATCAGTAAGTCGTTTTTGTCGGTTTTACTTGTGTTTGTCTTGTTTGTTCGTAAGTTCCAAGCTGACTCCGAGCTTGTTGCTATAAATGAGGTTGTTTGAGATTTGTTTTGGTTTGCAACGGTGTCTCGTATTTTGTATTGAGGTCTTCTTACCGATAACATCTGGTGATGCAGCAGCAGCAGTAGCATCATTTAACGAGCCCGACTCTGCTGATCGCAACTGAGAAGCTCTGTCCAGAGTGTTCTTGCTTTGACAAATGCTGTTTGATAATATTGGTCTGCAAGGTGTACAATGCTCATGGGCTACAACATGTTTGTGGAATGACAACAAAGCGGAGTTTAACTTTATTGTTGTTTGTGCCTTTCATTTTGGTTGCATTTTTGTGTATTCATTTTTATTTTCTGAGAGTTTTTAATTTGCTTGGTTAGTTGCTATAAAATAAGATTTGGCCCTAATATATAATTACTGTACAGCTTGTGCGATGCAATTAATTATAAATGAATTACGCTATGTTGTTATTATTATTATTTCTACATGGCAAGAAGTAATGCCATTGTGTTTTGTGTAACCTGTAACTGTATTCGAGCAATCTTTATCAAGCGTTGGTCTGGAAAGCCAAAAGGCACGTGTCCAGACATTGCGTGTGTTTGTTTAGGTGTACACGTATATGTGGAGACGCTGAGTAAAGTCCTGCTTCTGCAGGGTGACCCAGATGTCTTGTGATCCCCTCCCCCCCCCAATTACTTTAACCCCAACAATCATTTCTGTTTTAAAGAAACTTTCCTAAAAAAATAGATTAAATTCTAGAGAATTAACTGGTTGTGGTTGAATTTCGATTTAAAGCTTTCGTGATTGCAGGGATTCATCTTCTTGGTTCTTTCGGTAAAAGTCACGTAGAAGGGAAGTAATAAAATAATAAAATTAGAACATACTAAAATAATTCTCACGACGTTTCGGCCACAACGCAAGCAGCCGTCCTCATGTGAAAACCAGGACGGCTGCTTGCGTTGTGGCCGAAAAGTCGTGAGAATTATTTTATTATGTTATATTTTTATTATTGTATTACTTCCCTTCTCAGGTGAAGACCAGGACGACTGCTTGCGTTGTGGCCGAAACGTCGTGAGAATTATTTTATTATGTTTTCTTTTTATTCTTTTATTACTTCCTTTCTACGTGACTTTACCGAGAGAACCAAGAAGATGGTTGTGGTTGCCTCAACCACAGGGTGATGTGATGCGCCTCGTGCAGTAGTCACAATTAGTTTCGGTGCTTGCCGGCTTGCTCGCCACCCTCTGCGCGCATGCCTTTGCTCAGCGACACGGCGATATTGCGAACTTTGCTTCGTGCAGCGCTTCGTGTTGCTTCTTTTGTCATTTAGCGTGAGCCGGATCACTCTTGCGAATGAGACGCCACATCGCGGCCTCACGAGCTCTCTCTCTATCGCGTCTTGGTCAAACAAAATCAACGAAACTCTCACTTGCACCCCGAGAGCGGCGAGACGGGGGCAGAACTTTCCTTTCAAGTGTAAACGCAATGGAGTCTGCAATGCCGCCGCATTGCATTTTACTTTGATTGCCAATAACCGCGCGATTTAATGACAATGCGCGGATCTTGCTTTACGGAGACGAGAGGCCGAATGTTTCGGGAGAGCGATGGCAACAAAAAAAAGCGAAATCTATTTAAAATAAACGCCGGCGTTTATGAACAATTCAACTCGTGCACGGTTGAAAACCAGGTCTCGAGAGCATTTCAACCAAAACAGATATTTTTGTCAGTTTAACACGTAGATTTAGAGACCAATATCATCAATAATAGAACATGTTTGGGTTAGATCGCGTAAATATATAGACGTGTCGTTAAAACCCGCCACCACCCGCCACAGCCAACCCTTACTAGTTTACTAATAAGTGTATATACGCGATCTAACCCGAAGAACCTCCATTATGGATACATTTTTGTCATTTTTTAAAAGAGGCAAGTCCCAACACTGAAGTGGGCGGCGGGGGGTGAAGGGGACAGCCCCGTGATTAATTTGCATGCCACAACCACCACCCCATGCGCTGCTTGCTACTACGCGTGCTGGGGGGGGGGGGGGGGCTTGCCCTCAAGTTGCTCGCTGCGCTTTCTGCACCGCGCGAAATGTGACCTGCAGCTACGGTGGTGGTGGCAGGCAGGCGGGCTGAGCTTGCGTTATTGCTGCTCTGGAGACCCCCGGAGATTTATGAGATGTCTCACCTTTAACAGAGTGGGCCGCGCGAAGGCTGCCAAAGTTTTTCACTCCAAAATACAAAGTGTTTCTCGATTGCCCGATCCGCAAATACGAAGCAGACGTTGCAGCGATACAGTGCGATACTCCTGACGCGGTCATCTCTGGCTTCACCACCTGGATGTGAAACTGCAGTTGTGGCACCAGATGTGTATCGGCCATACGACAAGCGGAGCAGCCGTGCCACCAGACCGGGTCGCCACTGGGGACCACTCTCCCCTGTTGTGCCCCCGTCTGCTGGACTGGTGTCGTTAAATAAATAAAAGTAACCTCCGACGCAATTGTCCGAGGAAGGATTCCCACCCGCCCAGTGGCTGAGTGACTAACGTGTGCTCAGGGGGGTGCGGCAATCGGCCAGGTGGGGGCCCCCCAATGTGGGATTTGTCTCGCACGGTCGCCAAACGACACTGCTCTCATTAAATTTTAAATCAAACGCGGCACGTAAACGAAAGCGTTTTCATAACAAACCAAACACATTTCAACCGCGTTTTAAATAAGTTGCTTGTTCTTTGACACTGTTGTTGAAAAAAATATGATGATGGTTTTTAAGGCGGCCCCCAACTTGTAGCTGTGGCCACCAGGGTACGGGGGGGGGGGGCAAGGCACCCCCCTGCCCCCACGCTCGTTACGCTCCTACCACCGTCTAATCCTACCCCCTCCCTTACACATCGAAAAATAACTCTTCTTATCCACGAACCTATTACCCGTGAGATCTATAGGTTCCGTGAATATGCCGACTCTCTGTGCCCCCTGTTGCTATTTGTGCCCCCTCCCCCAACGCCCATCCTGCACCGTCTTTCAGAATAACGTAACGTATGTTGTCTGCACCATTGTAACTTGACCTAACCATAAGGGGTTGGGAGAACACATGATCACTGATGGTAACATATATGTTCGCTCTCCCAGTAGTATTTTGAAAGTGTGGCAAGGAGCAGAATCTGTGTTTTAATTTAGTTTACTCATCCTGGAAGAATCTGATGAGCTGTAAAGCTTTTTTTTTCTTCCACAAATGTCCAGTAGGGGAGGGTCAGAACGTTGCAACAATACAAATACACGATAGGAGCGTAAACTCGAGGTAAGAAAGTCACACATAAAATATAAGTAAAAGTGCCGACCGATTTTTTTTCCAACACTAAGTGCAGGCTTGGGAAAGGCAGCGAAACATCAACAAAAACAGTCCCAGGCCACACCAAGACATCAACACAGTCCCTCAATGAAACTACACACTGCAATTTAACTATCGATACACGGGGGGGGAAGGGGGGGGCGGTAATGATAGCATGCCTTGTTACGGAATCAAGCACAGTTCGATTTCCAGTATGGAGGGCAGTAGTTGCGCTAACCACTGTGCCACCGCTCCACCTCGCCCAGCGCAGTTTAAAGTCAGATTAAAGAAACGTGCCAGTTGGGAGGGGCGCGTTGCATCCGCGGTGTCCTCCCTGTGTCCAAGATCCGCTGGGCGGTGCCACCAGTCACACCGGAAATCTTCACTTGGATAACTCGGAAATCCGAGGCTCAAGGTTGCCTTGGTAGCCACTGATCGGTGCCACGTAAATAAACTGCCCAACGCCGTCACTTGTTTGTGTCACTGCTGTTGCCGTTAAACATCTCAACACACATCGTCGTCGTCGTCGCGGGCATTATCGTGAGCCACGGTCAACCCACTGCTGAATGAAGCTATCCCCAAGGCACCCACCCCCACCTCATCTCCCACGATGCAACTTCCACCTAGCACCTGCACACGAGCTGACTTCAACAGACCTACGCATGCAGCATACTGCATGTATACAATTATTGTAGCGGAGTAAAACAGCAATCGCAAAGTCCACAAACACGCAATCGACGTTCGAGTGTTGTTTTGCTCAAAACGCATGCAGGGAACAAACGCATCGGGCTACAGAAAACATTAAATAAAGAAAGAGTGCTGAAAAGCAGACTGCGCATCCTCAGGTTAACTTTGACGTGGACGGCCGATCATCAGACGGAGGACATCGATGAACGAAAACGGGACGAGAGCTGAAACGCGGTCAGAGTAGCGAGGAGGGTTGCCCGCTTGGAACGCCGCTGAGCAAGAGAGGGGAGCACTTGGGCTCGAGCACGTACGCAAGTTAGACATCGCATTGATCGTTTCAGAGGAACGAGTGGCCTTGGCAGTACCCGCACCCAGGAGGGATGATGGCCAGTGAGATCGAGACTAATCACGGAACGCCAGTCGAAGGGAGGAACGAGTCCTAGAGGGCACGTCCACGGTGGAGATGGAACCACGAGGGCTGCTCGGGCAGGAGTGGAGTGGATTGGGCTTGGTGGAGGCCTTCATCCTGCAGTGGGTAGCTCATAGATGATGATGATTGTGATCGAGCTTTGTACATCCCATCCAATCACAGTACAAATCTTCTTACTCTCTAATGGTGTCATTGGGGGAAGTGCAAGAGGGTAGACGCAAGAGATTTACAGGGATTAACGAAGCATCTGCTTAGGTGCCAGACGCATTAGTTTTGTTTTTTCCCCGACGAATCTCTCTTCCTTCCTCTACCAAGGTGTGGAGAGAAGTATCAATCCATTGTCTGTAAGGTGACTTTTATTTTCAATTGCGGCAGACTGTGCTCCAGTGTGGCCATGGGAGCATGTCACGTGCAGTCTTAGCAGCAGCAGCGAGCATTACATTTTCACAATTGTGACTTAATGTTGTTTTCCTTGTCTTGTTATTTTTTTTAACAGGCCAAAAAAAACGAAGCACTCGCTTGAAGAACGAAACTACTTCGAGAGGGAGAAAGCTAAACAATGGGGAAAGGAAGTTCACTCCTAACACAAACCAACATAGAGTTGCAGCGGTGGTAGAGGTGCAGTCCCGCAATTACTAACTGCTGACTGGTGGACCTGCGGTAGAGGGAGCTGCAGAGAGTGCCTTTGTATTTTATTTTCGGCCCGAGAGGAATCTCCGCGCTGGTGTTTTACATCCTTCCGTCATGTCGGTGGAAGTCAGCCAACAGCCGAGGCTGGGATCCCTGGGAGATCGTCTGTCGCCGACGTCTTCCATCGTCCCCCTGCGCATTCTCAACAAGGGGCCCGAGTATTTCCGGCCGAACCGCCGGAGCTGCCAGGAGGGCGGCATGTCCGTTCGCGAGCGACTCGAAGCCGACCGACTCAAGTACGTCAAGAGCCCCGACGTCGCCCGGCCTTCGTCCGTCGAGCTCGCGGCCGGCGGCGGCGGCCTCATCGTCGGCGCGTCGAGAGGGCGTATCTGCTGCGGTGCCGGCAACTTGGACCTGGCGATGCTGAGCAGCGCCATCGGCAACCTGCACCAGATCCGGCGAGAGGACCTGTGCCGCAAGGGCGTGCGCAGGACGCCGCCGCCGCCACCGTCCGACCCCCGGCTCGCGTTCCGGCGCCGGAGCGACGGCTTCGTCCGTGGCGGCTCGGAGAGAGACGCGTCCTGCGGCGGCAACGGCGCGAGCGCCAGGAGCAACGCGGTGGCCTTCATCTGGAGGCTCTTCCAGGGTGTGGCGGGGGGCCGGGAGAGGCACGCCAGGCCGTCGGCCGGCAACGAGGAGGACTCGGGCGCCGAGTCGAAGGAGAATCTCGGAGACGTCACCGACGGGGCCGCGGAGGCCAACCCGGGACCGGCCCGGCGATCGGCGTCACGGGACGAGCCACGTCCGGCGCAAAGGCCGTCTTCTCTCATTTTTCCCGGCGGCAAAACGGAGCCAGATTCGTTCTTCGACGAGTGCGGCCTCGACCGGGAAATCGTCGCGAGCCTGCGCGGCGTGGGGGCAGGGGGGGGCGGCTGCGGTGGCGGCTGCGGCAGTGTCGGCGCCGGCGCCGGCAGCAGCGTCTCCTCCAGCGACCCCGACTTCGATGGATTGTCGGAGCGGTGGCGCGACCACGACGGAGGGGAGAACGACGGAGGGGAGAACGACGGAGGGGAGGACCCCACGCCGGCGCGAGTCTCGGTCGTCGAGCGCAATGCAAGGATCATCAAGTGGCTCTACGGGTGCCGGCGGGCCAGTTGCTTTTGAAGAGGGACGATCGATGACCGGCGGCGCAGGGCCAGGCGGTGGCGTACGTGCCGCGGCACGTCCGGCTCGCTGGTGGGGGTGGGCGTTGAGGTGTAGGCGGCTGATACGTGAAGAGGTCGCACCTCCGATGGGCACGGTTGGCTCTGTACGGTTGCGAAAGAAGTTCAACGTACGTGTGTGGCCATCTCTAGAAACTGACAGTTATACGCCACGCACAAATGTTCTCGTGTGTAACGGAAATCCGCTGAGTGTCTCCGCCTATGAATGAACATATGTTTTGGTCCGCTGGCCTATTTGTTTTCAAGACGAATATTACCCAGCAGCATTTGTTCAAGCGCAAGGAAAATCTGGACTGGTGTCGATCCTCCCGCATCTCTTCAGTGTTACCAAGTTGAAAGAGGTTGAAAGAGGTTGTCCTGGACAAAACAATGTCGCACAAACTGCTTTAATACGCGGAGAGATGCTTGGCAGTGCTTTAGAGAGGTAAGCGAACGCACGCTGAGGCTAAGGGCACGCCACTGTGCGGGGAAAGGTTAGGATTTGTGGACATCTGCAGAACATACTTTATGCGCCATGGTCGTCAGGGCAGTTATGCTGACGGTCGGATAAACGACGTCGTACCGTGCGTGCGGAGGGACGTTGAGTGCATCACGTGGTGAGTTTTCCCAAGCAAAAGCAGAGCAGAAGCATGTTGCGCCCCTTCCAGGCGAGCGTGGCTACCGGCTGCTGAGAACTTACAAGCAGGGCCTGGTTACGTTTGATGGGGGGGGGGGGGGGGGGAGTTAAAATAAAACTAAATTGAGAGAAAGGCTCTCTCTGTTCATTCGCTTCCCTCGACTGTTTTGACGCCGTCCGCTCCACCTTGGTTGGTTTAGCTACGGCGTTTTAACGTATGACATACAAGCGAATTGTCAATAGAAAAATTCAGATGAAGCAAATTGTATTTCGACGCGCGACTCGGCTAATTAGTATGACCCATCGCTCTGCAATGGCTTTAATTACCAAAAAAATGTACCTGTAAGATTTCATCACGGTGCTACAAGTGTTGCACTTCAACCGTTTAACAGACAACAGCCGGGGAACGGAATGCATCCGAGGAGAGGACGACCGCCGAGAGAGATGGAGCCGTGAAATCCATTTGTGTGAAGGTGCTGGGTAGATCGTTGTATCGCGGGATCATGAAGCGGGGGGGGGGGGAGGTCTTCATCCAGCAGTGGATTGATCAACGTTGGCGGTGATGATTTATATTTCGGTAACCCCTCAGGATTCAAGGCGCCTCTGGGTGCAGCCCTGAAGGTCCCTGCGTTAATCCGACCCCGCCTACATCAGTGTTTGGGTTTTTTGTGTCCTTAAAATGACTGGGATTTAATAAAGTTACGTGATTGAAAGTTCGTCTTTGTTGCTGGCTGTCATGTCGTCTCGTTTTCTGTGTGGCCATGGTTCACGTTTAGAATCCGGGCTTGTTCGGTGGGGTCTAGCGTACAGCGAACTGAACGAGAGAAGGACGCTTGTGTCGCGCCCGAAACGTCGTGATTTAATTTAGTTGTTTTTTCATTCGTTTTTTATTTTATTTTATATTTTTACCTAAATGACTTGACCGAAAAGACCCAATAAGTATGAACGAGGGAGTATTTGCTACAAATACATTTTAGTCTTGGAGCGTGGCGCATAAATATCCGACGGTTATTTATCCACATGAGAGTTTGGTGATGTAAATATGTAACTCTATTTCGTACTTTAATAAACAAAATGATAACTCAATGCAGCGTTTTAAGTCTATTACATTTACAATACTTTTTTCGAGTGACCCTTTTTTCAATCCACTGCTGGATGAAAGTTTCCGCATGCTGTTTCAGTCATGGGGGTTTTGTTTGACCATACTTCACCAAACTGGTCAGTGCAGGTGAAGATGGGTCAGAGGACCAGTTCAGATATTATTCACCGTGAGGATTTCGACTTTTTCCACCACGGACCAAAGCCGGATGGAGTTCTTAGCTGGCAAAAGGTCTGTTATCCAGACATCTGGACATCTGTGAAAACTACATCTGTGAAAAACAGCTTTGTGTCTCTTCGGATTCCTCCAGTATACGTAAACATTTTGATTCTGATATCAAACCTGTACATGATCCTGTAAATAAAGTTCAACACAATTCCCACAGGTTCAAATGAATTCCTGCCACCCGAACGCCGATGCCAATTCCCGCAGTGTCCGGGTCAAACCGGCAGAGTCGGCAGCTCCGAGCCTCTCCGCGGACGTGGGTCTCACCGCTGACGTGAGACTCACCGCTGACGTGAGTCTCACCGCTGACGTGAGTCTCACCGCTGACGTGAGACTCACCGCTGACGTGAGACTCACCGCTGACGTGAGACTCACCGCTGACATGAGACTCACCGCTGACTTGAGACTCACCGCTGACTTGAGACTCACCGCTGACATGAGACTCACCGCTGACATGAGACTTACCGTTGACGTGAGACTCACCGCTGACGTAAGACTCACCGCTGACGTGAGTCTCACCGCTGACGTGAGACTCACCGCTGACATGAGACTCACCGCTAACGTGAGACTCACCGCTGACTTGAGACTCACCGCTGACGTGAGCCTCACCGCTGACATGAGACTCACCGCTGACGTGAGACTCACCGCTGACGTGAGACTCACCGCTGACGTGAGCTTAACCACGACCGGGAATCAAACCGCTGCTGCCTGCGGTCGACGTCCTTCTCAGACGCAGTCTGTCCCTTGGCTGCCACTGTCATCATTCTTGGCCATCGTCCATCGTCCACACTAAACAAAGACTCCCCCCCCCGCCCCCCTATAGCCTGAACAGACTGTAGGGGCAAGTGCTGTTAGCGAGCAGCACCTATGAAGGCCGGCACGGCACACGAGGGAGTGGGTGGCCAGCACCACGCCCGGCCGCTTTTGTCTCCCTAGTGGCGATATTTACACATCGCACCAGGTACTCATTTGAGGCCGAGTCGGCCTAGAGGAGGCCCAGGGACCGGTTCAAATAATCGCCACTGGTGTTGGCCGTGAGCGGGAATCGAACTCAGCGCCTGGTTTGTAGTGCAGCGCGCTAACCACTACACTACTGCTCCCCACAAGCCAAAGATCCCCCTATAGCCTGAACAGACTTGGGGCAAGTGCTGTTAGCAAGCGCCTATGAAGGTCGGCACGGCATACACGAGGGGAGTGGTTGGCAAGCACCACGCCCGACCGCCTTTGTCTCCCTCGTGGCGATGTTTAAACATCGCACCAGGTACTCATTTGAGGCCGAGTAGACCGAGGGGAGTCCCAGGGATCGCTTCAGATAATCGTCACCGGTGGTGTTGGCAGCCGTGAGCGTGCTCTCTGCAACGCTTGCCCTCGTCATCGCCACGCTTTGCATATTTAAGTGTTTCTCTTTCCCCATTAGCCAGCCCATCCCGTGTTCGGCCGGCAATGAAACTCTCATTAAGTGACGAATGTCACGTGCGCCGGCTTGCCGTGGCTTGCCTGGTGCATCCATCTGAGTGATCAGACTGCAGGCTCCAGTGAGCTTCATTAAACGCGAGGCAAATGCCGTCTGACAGGTTTCGTTTTTCCTTTCCCGCCCTGAGAAAGCGGGTGGCCTCAAGCCAGTCCTCCCGAAATAAACTCCACTGCCCTGTGTATTGCATCAGCAGCAACATGTGCTGTGTACGGAAACTGTATCGGGAAACAGAACTCACGTGCTGTTGTGGATGGTAGTCTAGCGGACACTGTCCTCACCAACAGGCGGAGACAGGTCTGGGTTCTGGGCCTTTATTTCCACCTTCTCCATCACACACAGCTTCCTCCTTCATCCACAGCTCTCTCCTTTATCCACAGCTCTCTCCTTCATCCACAGCTCTCTCCTTCATCCACAGGTCCCTCCTTCATCCACAGCTCTCTCCTTCATCCACAGCTCTCTCCTTCATCCACAGCTCCCTCCTTCATTCACAGGTCCCTCCTTCATCCACAGCTCTCTCCTTCATCCACAGCTCTCTCCTTCATCCACAGCTCTCTCCTTCATCCATAGCTCCCTCTTTCATCCACAACTCTCTCCTCTTCATCCACGGCTCCCTCCTTCATCCACGGCTCACTCCTTCATCCATAGCTCCCTCCTTCATCCACGGCTCCCTCCTTCATCCACGGCTCACTCCTTCATCCATAGCTCCCTCCTTCATCCACGGCTCCCTCCTTCATCCACAACTCTCTCCTCTTCACCCACAGCTCTCTCCTCTTCACCCACAGCTCTCTCCTCTTCATCCACAGGTCTCTCTCTCCTTTACTCCTGCCCATGCCCCCCCCCTTATCCCCACGGTCCCCTTTCCCATTCCCTCCCACTCCTCTCATCCCTGTCTCCTCGTTATTATCCACAGATCCCCTCTGTGTTCACACCTCCGTGGGTGACTCCCGGTCGACTCAGGGATTGACATCGGCGTGTATGGGGTAGGGCATGCCGATGTTGTGTGGACCGCCATGGAGGACTGTTACAATTGTATCATCAAGAAGGCCTCCCCCCAAAGCCACCTCCGATTCTGCCATTGCATTAATACGCCCAGCAGGCGGCACGCGAGCTGCTTTCATCGCTCCATCTCCTCGGTGGACGTGCTCTCTGACAAGTGCCATATCCTTGGCTGCCGCTCTGCCGCTATTCTACAAAGCATCGGCCATCATCGCTCATAGAAAAATGTGTCCTGTCCAATCCCTTTTTACTTTTTTGAACAGTTTGCGATTTGGTCTTAGCTTGAAAATACTAAATAGTCTATATTTATACGTAAAAATGCAACAGTTTTTGTTAGGCCATCATACAATTGACCTTCAGAAAAAATACTATTCCCAGCAGTACTGTGCAAAGAAAGAATTCTACGAACCTATATCAACGTTTTGCTTCTCATCAGCAGTGAGGGCCTTTCCACGCCAGATAGGAACAGGTTGGGGGGGGGGGGTACTTTGACCATACTTAACCGTGATGGCCAGTTGCGGGCTAACCACGATGGCGGGAGCGGTGGTGCTATACAATTAAATTTACATCATTTTCAGTCGGCTTGGCTGTCGAATTGCTGTTGAACTCTCAGCGAGAATGCTCGAACGTCTGCTGGAAGCGGCAGCCAAAGTGCCGGGCGAGAAAAGGGGGGATGCACATCCGCTCGTTCACAAAGACGGCCGACGCTTCAGACTGCGAGAGGTGGAAGGTCAGCAGCTGGGGCTCGCTGAGGCTGGGGCAGGTGCTCCCTCTTGCCGCTGAGAGCCCAACAATGATTTGACCCGCTGCCTGCCCCAACTCCCGTTGACGGGCAGATGGTCACCGCCACCCTGCATCCCCCCAGCCCAATCCAGCCATTGATTGTTGTTACAGGAGTGGCAGTGTTTGCGTGTCGCCACTGCCACACTCTCAATCGAGGTGTTGAGTTGTTGTTGTTGTTCTTTGATGGCTCGTACCCACACAGAGTGTGGAGGGTTTGTTTTGCTAAATGTTGGCCCACACACCCTGACGACATCAGTGGGTGGGTGGCCGACCCACTGGGTAGCCCTAAGTTTAAAAAAATAAATTGGGCTGGCCCTGCATTTCAATTTATAAAATCCTAGTGCTATGCCAAAAGAGATAAAAACAGGAGCTATAGATGGAATGAGCTAAGAGAAACGTAGATAATAGAGAAGTAGTGAGATTAGAGAAGACCGATGCATACATAGATTAGAACGTTAAATAGTTTTATTTACGTTTAACACGTAGGCTTTCTCGACCAATACACATTGATGTTTACGCGATCTAACCCATACACCTCTTTAATGCTTTTTTTATATTAATACGTTTGCAATGTTTGTTAAGATTTTAATTTGAGCTGACACTTGGATTACACATTTGAAAACCCTGGTCTGATGAAGAAGCCAGTAGTGTAAACCAGGACCAGACTTCCTCATTGAATAGAAATGCTGAAGGACCGTGCTTTGAGTACTGTACGTTTTATCTTTCCCTCGGCGGTCTCTCTCCGTCACTCTCCCAGGGATTAGTCACTTCGCGTGATCTATGGAAGGATATTACTTGTCGTCAAACAGGTAAGCGCACGGCCATGAGCCATTGTTATAGACAATACACACGTCAGACAGGTGTCTGGACCCACCTGTTTGGGTCTGTGCCATTCACCGGTGATGTCACTTTACGCAGCAAGTGTTTCGCTAAAAGCATTAAACAAAAACGTTGCGTTTGGTGCACCGCAATTGGTACGTTGTTTCATTGTGATATATTAAAATGCTCTCACCTTCAAGTACTGTACCGAGTTTATACATTTATTTTAAATGGACCTCGTTAGGCTGAGCAGGCATTAGCCTTGTTAGTACATAGATGGACGACCACAATATTCACAACAGAGGTGGCTGTGGGCGTTGTGAGCAATTGAAGGCGGTGCCCCCTCCCACCCCCCACCAAAGACAAAGATCCACCGAATAGCCCTAACAGACTGCGGGGGCAAGTGCTGTTAGCCAGTACTTATGAAAGTCGGAATGGCACACGAGGGGGTGCGTGGCCAGCACCACGCCCGACCGCTTTCGTCTCCCCAATGTCGATGTTTACTACACACCACACCAGGATCGGTTCAGAGAATTGTCACTGGTGTTGACCGTGCAAGGGCCACATTAAATACGCACTACAATGACAATAGTTTAAAGCGATTTGAAGCATGTTTTATATTTTTTTTTGGGGGGGGGGGAGGCAGAGCTTTGTGACGTCATATTTGAGGGGGGGTCTGACTTTTTGTGACGCCGTGTGACTAAGGGGGGGGGGGAGGTCAAAAATCGTCCAAAATCGCGTGACGTCATTTATGGACGGCCCCTTATCACGTGTACATTTGTAGGAGCCAAACACCCTAAACACACGTTTCGGCATTTGGAGAGAAAAACCGGGAGACCCGGAGAAAAATCCACTGCAACCATGGGGAGAGAGATCACGCCAACTCCGAAATGAAGGGGGCAAACATTGTACTATCGGCAATCCGAACGAGCTTTCAAAGATCGCAGGAGGCTTACGGCAAATCGGGCACCTGCATCACGAGTGAGCGAGATAATTAGAGGCGGCGCTCTCTCCCTTTCTCCCCGTCCCGGCCTCGCG
The DNA here is from genome assembly GCF_015708825.2 of Lethenteron reissneri. NCBI lineage: Eukaryota > Metazoa > Chordata > Hyperoartia > Petromyzontiformes > Petromyzontidae > Lethenteron > Lethenteron reissneri. Next base: position 9,997,795 of record NC_083820.1, on the reverse strand, counting down.
CTTGCATCTGGCTTTGGGGCCTTGGCCAAGAATGCGGCTATCCCCCCCCCCCCTTCTCACGGCGGTCGTTTTCTCACGCGTGGCCAACCGAACGGGCGACCCAAGCGAGTCAATTTCGCCGCGTTAATCCTGTAAATGCGCATGGCGCGCTCAGCGCTGGCCCCCCCACACACACACAGCCGAGCCGCCCGCGACAGACACGCCCGACCGTGCCCCACGGTGTAGTCGTGTAAAAAAAAATTCCCCCGACTCACTGCCCCGGGGGGGGGGGGGGGGACGGGGGGATTGCACGAACGGTGAACGAGCCGAGGCGCCCGGGCATGCTCCTCCGGCGGACGTTAAAAGATCCCGTGACTGGGTGCGCCGTGGGTTTGGTGACTTAAAAGTGAGAACTCACTAACGGTGGTGTTGTTCGACGCGCAGGAGGCCGCGTGTGTCTGTGCAGGCGTCACGGTCTAAATGGACCACGTTTTAATAATGAACAGCAAATTACCTAATAGGGTAAAGCCCCAAGGCTACGTTGCTCCCTGCTGTGCAATTACTACGGACTGTGTCGCCTGTAAATCGACGATGGGCTGTGTTTTGGCACGTATGCCAAATGTGCAAACGATTTGATAATTAAAATTATGTATTTTGAACTTCTTTCGCACCGTACGTAGCCAAGCGTGCGGGAGAAGGACAACAAACTAAACACCAAAAAGCAATTAGAAAAAAATAGCTTTCGTGATCTTACTATAAAGTTTGAATCTATAACTTTTTTGGAGGGTGGATTGTTGGACTTTTTTTTCTCCTTCATATTTTTCTTCTTGGGACAAGCGAGGAGTGTGAATGTAGGAAGGCATATTCGGCGTAACGTTTCAGTTGCTAACAGCAACAATTTAAATGATAATCGCGTCTCTATGCAATTGCATCTGAAGATGCTTTTACTAACAAGAAAAAGGAACTGCATTCCTTTAGAAAGAGTGTTGTGGGGGGGAGGTCAGGGCAGAGACTTAGACTCAGACGTTATTATTGCAGCTGGTGAGGCCCCGGTGAGCTAAGCAGCTCTGTTGCAAAGACGACCACAGCCCAAGCAAGACCATCACATCGCACTGTGGGGACGTGCAAACTAACCAGAGCAACACACAGAAACAGCGGCACCACATTATTTACGCGAAACCCACGCCAGGACTCACTTCAAGCAGGACAAACAGATCAAAAAGGGTGGCGGAAGATCCTGTGTCAGGGCACGCGTGTAAATAAAGCGTATGCACAGCCTCACGGATTATGGAACTTGGTTCTAGGGGACACGTGGGAGAGGGAGAGAGAGAGAGACAGCGGAGAGAGCAACACCATGGCACAGTCCGGGTCGAAGTTACTGGGGACCAGGACCACCAACATCAATGACAACAACGACAACGGCGTGTCCCAGGGCAGCCAGGGCACCACCAATGAGTCACGAGGGCACCGTCGGGGGCTTTGCCATGGGTGCTCAGTCAAACGTGGTGCTGGCACATTCGCACACCACCCTCGCAATACACCCTCGCAATCCACTCTTACAATCCACTATCACAATCCTACATATCATCACGATCTCTTTAGAGAACTACCGTGCAAACGGAAAAAATAATCGTTCATTCGGATTAGCAGATCATGTCTCCTGCGTATAGTTGTGGCTAAAGTCACGTAGAATGGAAATAATAAAAAAAAAATTATTATTTCCATTCTACGTGATTTTACCGAAAGAACCAAAAAGATGAATCCCTGCAGTCACGAAAGCTTTACATCGAAATATAGTTGTGGCTGTTGAGCTGATGCGTCATGGAACAAAAACGTACTTTTAGAATTTACGTGAAGAGACGGCTACGTGGCTTACGATGGAGTGAAATTTTCTACCTATCTATTTTGTCACAGCGCTAACAATAATGTTACAGTAGCTCTGATGTGTGCTGAAGTACGGCTGAGTTAATCCACTGCTGGATGAAGGCCACCCCCTTCCCTCCCATGCCGTGGCGGTGAAGGGGGTCGTTTGACCATACTTCACCACACTGGTCAGTACGGGTCCGTGGAAGGAGAGGAGAGGAGTGGTTCAGATGTCACTTGCCACTGATGTCGCCCGTGACTGGCATAAACAGATATTAAATTGGCATTGGTAGTTTACAATTGGCAGGCATTGTGTCAAGCAAAAACTAATATGTCTATGCAAACATCGGTTTTGATCAAATACATGACAGCGAAAATTCTCATTTAGATATAGAACGGCATTATGCAGAGGTGTGGACTCGAGTCATGTGACTTGGACTCGAGTCAGACTCGAGTCATGAATTTGATGACTTCAGACTCGACTTGGACTTGCATAACAATGACTTTGTCCCACCTCTGAGGTGTGGACTCGAGTCATGTGACTTGGACTCGAGTCAGACTCGAGTCATGAATTTGATGACTTCAGACTCGACTTGGACTTGCATAACAATGACTTTGTCCCACCTCTGGCATTATGGAAGGAAAGGGAGTGCAGTTGCTGGATTGCTGAGGTGCCCACAGTGTCATTGTGAACGAAGTGGCCAAGTCGCTTCTGGAAAAGAGCCGTGTAGCTCAATGGGCCTTACCTGGTCAAATACAAAAGCAGTTTTAGTGTTACAGAGGTGGATGAGATGTTCACACAGCAGGGGAATCCACATCTCACTGAGCGGCGTCGTTAGCATATGAATCGAGGAGTAACACCACCATTGCCAATTAACACGGTCTGTAAAAGAAGACAGCCTGCATTTTGTTACGTATATTCTCCACAACGAAGCGAATGAACTTTTCGATCATCACGGGACCCCATTTCGAGTTACGTATTGTAAGTTACGTAGTGTAAGATTTAGCGTCAAACTCAGACGCACAGCGTCATGGGAGGGAGCGTCTTTTCCTGAAGGTTCAGCGGTTTAGCAGCATTGCTTCAAGCGAGTCCGACTCGTGAGACACCGAATGCCGAAACCCGTCCACACTTTTGCTTGTCTTGAAGCAAAGCTGCTGAAATGACACCCTCCCATAAGGCCGTGTTGCTGATGGGTTGTGGAAGAAATATCTGTGGTCGGTATGTGGACAGATGGAAATGCGGATGATGACATATTGCCTGCTTTTGGTTTTGTATTTTAGCCCCCAAGAACACAACTAAGCTTATGAAGGCCACAACACGGAGATATCCTTGGTCCACACCTCTCGTCAACGGGGCGTTAAGCAAGGGCATTTCTGCCACGTGTGTCAATGTGTGTAAGGCATTCGTTTCGTGTTGTGTATTTGTGTGTTTGTTGTTTTGCCGTCGTGACGTGGCACTGACATTCCCGGCGCACATTCGAATTCTACCTCCAAAGTTTCTATGCCATGGGCTGCGACTCCTCCGAAAGGTTTTCAACATCGGGCATGACTCACAGTTGAGAACAGCTGATGTGAAAAGATCGAGGATGTTTAGTTGATTTATTTACGTGATGATAGAGATTATATCTGGACAATCATGCGGTTCCGGGCTTTCAATTGAATAGATCTAAAACTAAACAATGAACTGTTTTCATTTTACCAGGTAAGGCCCACTGAACTTTGTTGTTATTTTTCAGAAGCGACCTGGCCACAAATGATAGCTCAGCAAAGTGGCTTATTATGTGGAAATGTATAGCAGTTAAATACTCTAAACCAGTAGTTCTTAACCTGGGGTGGAACGCATCCCCTGGAAGTGCGAGATGCCCTTTCTAGGGGTGCGAGACATACCAATAGTTTTTTTAGAAGGCAAATAATCGAAACACTAATTAAGCAAGGCCACGCAAGTACAACTACTTTGTTTAATCAAACCCTATGTAATTATTAACATCTTTATTTTACGATTTAAAACCAAACGGGTGCAAAGCTGCAGTAAAGGTTAAGCATCACTGCTCTAAACGCACGTTTCTAAATGTGTAGGGGAAAACTGGAGCACTCGGAGAAGCATCCACATCATCACGGAGAGAGAAACAAGATCGAACCCAGGGCCTCCTGCATCGCAGGCGAGGGAGTTAACATCTCTCCACCGCGATGCGCCATCACCTAGTGTGATTGGACATCCGTGTGGAATTGTGGAGGTCGGCTGCACAGAGCCTGGAGCGACTTTCCAAAGGTTTGTATTTAACAACACACGAGGGTGATGTGGACTGCACGTACACAAGCTCTCTCAGCCTTACACGTTATGCGAATCCACCGGTTGATTAAAACGACTGTATATTGTGGTAATTTTGTCTCAACATATCATCAATCAATTGGAAACTGGGGTTGTTTGATTATAATCAGTCGGTTTTTAAAAACGTATTTTTTTCACGCAGATGTTGAGAACAGGCCCAAAGGCCCAACAAAAATTTACATCCGGTAACAAACAGCACAATCAAAGTTGGAAAAGGTCAGAGTGTAACACGTGACACAACATTTGTTGGGCAATGATGAGAGTGCCTAGTGAGAAAAACCAATGTTGAATTCAATACCGTTCGTTAACATTCTTAGAACGGATTTGAAGTTTTCGTGACTGCAAGGATTCATACTCTTTGTTTTTTTCGGTAAAGTCACGTAGGTAAAACATTTTAAATAAATTAAATTAAATCACGACGTTTCGGCATCCGGTGTAACCGCTCCAGTAAAATTGCTGTATCGTATGATACAGCGAGTATTCTTAGAACGTTCCAAGTTTTCTCCAAGGCCGACAGTGTTCAGTGCGGTTTGCAATCGTAATGTGGTCATAGGCGGGTGATTTGGTCATAGGCCCCCTCTCCGCAATGATGTCACACTGACAATGTCCGCATTGCGTGTATATTGTGGTCTTTGTACGGGCGGAATGCTGCGAACGAAACACACTCGTGAAGCAACAAAGACTCCTTCACCTAAATTTCGATGTAAAGCTTTCGTGACTGCAGGGATTCATCTTCTTCGTTCTTTCGGTAAAGTCACGTAGAAGGGAAATAATAAAACAATAAAAATTAAACACAGCTTAAATATACGCTCCAAGCCTGGGGTGTTTCATTCAGACGCTGTCTTCCCGACAGACCTGTTCTTCACCTGAGGACGGCTGCTTGCGTTGTGGCCGAAACGTCGTGAGAATTATTCTATTATGTTGTAATTTTATTATTTTATTATTTCCCTTCTACGTGATTTTACCGAAAGAACCAAGAAGATGACTCCTTCACCTACTCATCTTTCTTTGCCACGTGACGAGCCTTGGGAAAACACACAAGCCACGCGCATTATCGCGGGATGAGCTCAGTGTAAGCCGCAGCTTGACGCAAACACATCCCACACCCACACAGAGATGTGCGCTCGCCTTGCGCGACGAGAGGTCTGTGGAACGGGTCATGTCTCGACTTGGCTGGTATGTGGGTTAGCGAGGTTTTCAATCTGTCTTGGTTTTCTTGGAATCGTTCTCTTAAGTTGTCCCGGGATATCTGCGAGGAGTCTTCGTCGTTCAGAGGTGGCGACCGTGAATGCGGGAGCAGTGCTGCGGTTGTTTCCGTCTCCTTGGGTCGGTGCGCGACGCGTTACGGGCGACACGGTGGCTAGGAGATGTTAACTCCCTCGCCTGGTACACAGAAGGTCGTGGGTTTGATCCTGACCCTGACGCCTGCTGTATATTTTGAGTTGGCGTGTCTCTCTCTCTCATCATCATCACGGTGGCTAGGAGATGTTAACAACCTCGCCTGGTACACAGGAGGTCGTGGGTTCGATCCCGACCCTGACGCCTGCTGCTGTATATTTCGAGTTTGCGTGTCTCTTTCTCTCATCATAATCACGGTGGCTAGGAGATGTTAACTCCCTCGCCTGGTACACAGGAGCTCGTGGGTTCGATCCTGACCCTGACGCCTGCTGAATATTTGTAGTTTGCGTGTCTCTGTCCCCGTGGTCGCGTGGATTTTTCTCCGGGTCCTCCGGACTTTTCCCTCCACATTTATAATCAACATCATACGTTTAGAGTATTTGGCTGCTGTAAATTTCCACATGAGAAAACATTCAGTTGAGCCATCATCTGTGGCCAGGTCGCTTCTGAAAAATAACTAAATAGCTAAAAAAAATAGTTCAGTTTCAGTACATGTTGAACTTCTTTCGCACTGTACGTAGCCAACCGTGCCAATGGGAGGTGCGGGGGAAGCACAGACAGTGATCAGACGTCGCTGGCCGGGGATGAATGCCTCGGGCCGACTCGCTTTAGTGGCACTTGGCAGGCTCGGCAACTTCAAAGCCGTGCGGTGAATAATCACAGCGCTGGAAATGACGTGCAATAATAATAAAAACAAGACCGTTCACGATGTTATTTTTGGCTTTTTTGGCCGTAATAATGCGTTCCGTGCAGAAATGATGGAAAACCTCCACTCATCAGGTCGCTTTGCGCGTCAGCACAAAGTGACAACTTCCATGAACGTTTTTCTGCGTGGGGTTTTTGTTGTGGTTGTTGTTGCGGTGGCTCTGTATGGCTCTGTTTAGTTCTCAGGTTGTTGTCACCTTCTTGTTTCGCGCGATGCCCAGACGTGTTCCCCCCCCCCCCCCCCCCGTGTGCTGGGAGCTTCAATTCCAGTATACATTTCCGATGGAGCTGCCAGCGACAAACGTCGGGTCATCGCGCCCAACAACGAACGTTACAACCCGAAAATGCATTGGAGAATACATTTTTTAGAAATCAACAACTAAACTAGGTAGTTAATTCTAGTATTTTTTGCCGTATCCATAACTGTCAACCCCTCATCAGTGCCCACCTCATTACAGACAATTCCAAGACCTGTATTGGTCACCCCGTGCCCTTATCAATCTCAAAGTTCGTCCTACATCACAAGTGAGAAACACAAACACATAGACAACACATTTTGTTTGCCCAGTATTGAAACGGCTGTACGCCGTATAGACCTGAAAACTCAATTTCCCTGTACAAGAACACAAGGTAAACCGTATGGGGTGACAGGTATGCATATCGCTGTATTCAAGAAAGCGAAGGTGCTCAGGTGATGTTTCAAACTGTGGCAGCACCATTTCCCGTAGGTTTGGCATCACATCTCACCAACGCCTCACTGCCCTGGACCCTGCAGCTCGCATTGCGTACAACTCAGCGCAGACCACCGCGGCTCACTGCTGGGCTTAAAGGAGCTGGGCAGCCTCTTGCACCGGGGAATATTTCCTTTCACAGTGCAGCGGTGATATAGTCAAGTCTACTTGGCCGAATGCAATTGTCTATTCAGCTGTGCTCATGGGTAAGGGGACAGATGTGGGCCCCTTGAAAGCCAACAAGGCTCTCCTCTCTGCCGTGGCAGCTGCCTTTCATCTGAGCGTCGGAGACAACTTTTCATGTGGGAGAAACGAACACGGACGGAGGGTTTGAGAGAAACCAGGGACGACACCTGGGAGTCCTCGCGTTTCACTGCGGCCTCGTTTGAAGATTAACATCAGCACCGCGCACAATGAGTCACCGCCCATGGTTCGGAGGAGTTCGGCGATAAGCACACGCTGTGAATGTGCCGGTTGTTTATTTTCTGGTCACGTTCGAAGTAAAATGTACAACGGCACAAATTGTGTGTATGGTTTGTTTTTTGTGTGTGCGCCGATTAACCGGCGAAAACAGCCCCACCTCCGGGCAGAAACAAAATCAAAGAATTGAACAAAAAGAGAATGTGTGCTTTGGGTGGGGAGCGGGGGTGAACACATGTTATGTACGTGCAGACATTCAGCAGTAGCCATGATCCATCCACTGCTGAATGAAAACCCCCCCAAGTTGTCGAGATCTCTCAAAATATTGCAATTTAACAATCCACCTAGCACCTGTACACAATAAGCATTTTTTTATTTTAAAAAGTAAGGCCCACTGAGCTGTATAGCTCTTTTTTTCATAAGTAACTTGGCCATCACAAATGACATCTCAACTAAGTGGCTTGTCGCGTGGAAATTTATAACACCGAAATACTGCAAGCGCATGTTGATTCTAAACGTGGAGGGTAAACGCGGAGACAAATCCATGTGACCACGGGGAGAGAGAATATACAGGCATCGTGGTCGAGATCGAACCCATGATCTCCTGTATACCAGGCGAGGTAATTAACATATCACCACCGTGGCGCCCGAGCCAATGTCATCACTCCACCTCCTCCTCCCTCGGTGGACGACCTCTTGGACGCATTCCCACTCCTCGACTGTCACCGTCTCTATTGTTAACAATCATCCACCATAGTTGTTGCTCGGCATCTACATCAGCCATACGAAAGAAGAAGAAGATTAACCATCCTTTCTATTGACGTATCCTGCCCAAGTCCACTCACCTTTCACAACCGTTTGAACGACGTCCTTAACGTGTTTGTGGTGTCTAAACCACGTGCCACTCGTTCTGCGTCTCAATGTAATTCCACGCTCTGTATGTGCACCTTGAGATCTTCGCTAAACCATTGCTATTCGCGACCATGATTCTAAACCTTGTCATGGTTACATGTTACAGAATTACAATGGCCCAAAATACATTCTCTCACACGCCCGTGACATCAACAAGCCGTGGGCCAAAGGTGGAATCCAACATCTCTGTAGTTACGTTGGGGGTTATTGGGTATGAAGGTGTGGGTGGGTGGGGGGGGGGTATTCTGATAGCCCGCCCCCCCCCCCCCCGATTCTAAATGCATAAATTACAATTAAGCATCGTCCCAACTTCTCCACAAACAACACAGGAGGTGAGAGATCGAGCAGAATGCAGGGCAGACGAAAGCAGACCTTACTATTAATATTTTAATAGTGTTTAAAATGTTTAAAGTTTGTTTCACATTTGCTGTTTTCATGGATTCCTTGCCCGAGTTTTTGGATGGACAAGGTCATGCATGCAACACGGTAAGCGTGCAGCATTCAGTGGCTGAGATAAACCAGCTGGAGTCAAGCCAAATGTCACGAGACATTTACTGTCATTTAATTCCATTAAGCAGACATCTCGCTACGCTTTCGTGCATATTAGCTCGCATGAGTACATTGCTTATCGCCTGTGTAATGTTTTGATGTATGAATTGTTGGAATGGTTATTTTAAGATTTTTCTGAAGTCTGGGATGGCCTGGCACGCAAGTCATTGCAGGTTTGTTATGGGGCCCCACTTAAGCGCATCTTGGCTCGCACATTCATAACGAAGTGAAGATGGAATAAGAATGCCCTAACTAGTTAGTATGAGGAGTTTTAAGTTCTTATTTCTGAGCTGAGCGGCTGAGTTGGGCACGCGAAGAATGTGGGATTAAAGTTGAACCTGCCGCATGTTACAATAAAACAAATTCCAGCCATTCACCATCCCCACTTGCCATGAATGCGAGCTGTTGCCAGGAATCGAACTCGGGTTACTTGGTTGAGAGCGCAACACGCCAGCCTCTGGACTACCTCGCTCTCCCCCCGCCTCGGATTAATAATTACAGGAACGCTTGCCTTTAATCCGCATCTCATCGGCTATAGCGTCACGCTCATCTGCGTGGCATTTACAATGGACTATAGGTTTCACTATGTCAGGAGAAGGTATATGTTCATAGCAATACACACACACTGTTAAAATGACGTAAATTGCTTTATTGCGATGGGGGGTGGAGTGGAGTGGGAAGGGGGTGTGAGGGTAGGGGGGGGGGGGCACAGGTGAGGTGGTCTCTTCCAAGCCTCAGCTCTAAGAGGGCCTAAGGAAAGGCAAAGGGGGCCTCAGAGGCTGCCTCGGCTGGCATTTTGCCCCGGACCTTGATAATAAAAACGCACCTTTTGGCAGAGCTGATTTTTTTAGCCCAGGGGTAATCTCTCTCGTTCAACCCCCTGGGTTTTGAGTCGGCCAAGTATGAGGGTAAGAGCTCCCTCCCCCCACCCAACTCCCCCCCCCCCCACCGACTCCCATCCCACTAGGCTGTTTTGTTTTAATCACAGTTACTGAGCACAACAGGCCCGAAGGCCAGCTAACTAAACAGCAGATTGATGTTCCAATAGACGAGAGTTAAAACACCTCTCGAATTGCATAAAAAAGGATTACATTAGCAGGACTGGAAACGATGTTTGCATAAAAATATACTTTGGAACTGAGACCAGCCGAAAAAGTTCGCGAAATTCGTAGCGCCTATGTTTATTTATTTTTTGGCTCACGCTGCTCCGTGCGCTTACTGGGCCCGCATTAAATCTGTTTCTGCTTCTGTGACGCGAGAGTGGCCGGAAGGCTGCGTCGGCGAGAACGGAATAATCGTAGCGCAAAGGAATTGAGGCGCAGCGAAGTGAACGAGAGGCTGATGCGATGGAAAAAAAATTAACCCGTAAAAAAAAAGTTTTTCACTCTAAATCCTTTATATGCGTGGCAGGCTAGAGTCCTCTCGTCCTCTGGCTTGAGATGGCTGCCACCTATGGGTCAGATGATTGCCTGCCACCATTAAGCAATTGATAATTGAATAGATATATATTTTTTCTAAAAATTGTCACGCACAACGAGTCTGTGTGCAAAATGTCAGCTCGATTGGATCACGGGAAGTGGGTTAAAAAACGACCGAAAGATTTGCACGGTCGTAAGCGCGCAAGCAAGCAAGTGAACTTAATATAAAGGATTTAAAAACATATGAATCGGGCTGGTTAGAGGTCCGACTGAGCTCATTTTGGCGAGACGTTTGGCGATACTGCGTTGCCAGTTGCGCAAAAGTTCAAATGACAAAACAATCCCCGCAACATTCGACCATAACATTGTCCTAAAAGGAGACGCATGGAATGGACAACGTTTCCAGCAATGGTCCTCCTTCAGACGCAATTGACGGGTGTGTTGATTTTTTTTGTTTGCTATTTGGCGATCTAGAGGTTGCGAGTTCAAATCCAGGTTGGTGGTGTAATTGTGACTCCTGGGGGGGGGGGGGGCGGGGGTGACAAAGCAACGAACCCCACTTTGTGGTAAATGTTCAGTGGCTGTCGTGAGAACAGACCACTCCCTCTCGGAATAATGCGAAACTCCCATCACTGCTTCGGGGTTGTGCCACCGATTAGCAACCGTTGTCTGCGTACGGTGCAAAAAAAGTTCAACGTATATACGTGCACAGGAAATGAACGTGGCCACATGCATACATATGTTCGTGGCAAACCAAGTTCGCTTTGAAATGAGAAATATTGCAACCAGCACGCAGTAGCGGTTTATTTTCCCGTTGGGAAAAAAAAACCGAATTCTTTGGTAACGTTTTAAGTTATTTTAATCTAATTTTTCACACTTGCCTACGCACTGCGTGGGATTATATCTGAAGTTGAACATGTCTGTTCATGATTCGTGTTAATATTACCGTATATAAGGGAGGAGAAGCAGAGTCATTCCCAGACACATCAGTGGTAAAATATCTGAAACCGGCCCTGGGCATTCCCTCGGTCGACTTGAACTTAATGAGAACTTGGTGCTGTCTGCAAAACAACAGCACTGGGAGACAAATGCAGCCGAGATGGGTAATTGCCAATACCATGCTCTCATACGGCCCTTAATAGGTGCTCGCTAACAATACTTACTCCCACAGACTGTGTCGGTTACACGGCAGTCCTATGTGTTTCGTGTACACGCTGCACATAGACACGAGTTCAAAAAGACCGGTGGCGTAAATTGATGTTTGTCTCGGGCGAACTGATTCTCACGGCACGCCCGCACGTGCCATTCCCAGCTGCCACGTGGTGGCCTTTTGTTTTTTTTTGCCGCTTGTTTTCACAGCGCCGAGGCAGATTGCGAATGGCAACGACGGCTTAAGGGCCTCGCTCCCTACGGGAGCCCTTTCGGAAACACGAGTGGAGCATTGAATGGCTTTTTGACGGATGCTCGGGCTTTTGGGGGAAGAAAGCCTTTTTTTCGTCCCTTTGGTGCCTTCTAGACGGACTGTGGCTGTTTTCGGACATCGTCGATTTGACGGCACGGCTGCGTCGGTGTCCGCGGGGTTGTTGCTGCTTGCGCAAGCCTCCGGACGCGTTCTCGCGTGTCGTTCGGTACGATGTCCGACGTTTCGCTCCAGCTAGCCATCCACTAGCCAGCCCCTTGACCATGATGCCACCGTGCGACAAGGCAGGCGGATGGTGTTGGTGGCGATTTTTTTCTTGCAAAGGGCTCAATGGGCGCCGGCATCTGTCCACATGGACAATGCTGCCCCCTAGTTCTCAAACACAAGAGCTGAAGCGGATTTTTGTTTTCACTTCAGATATTTTCAGTGAAAGAGAATGACACATTTTAGGACGTCGCCTGCTTTGTTTCAATCGACATAAAACGCTCCCTGACAATGAACGGTCACATTGTCAGCTCTCCTCCAGGCAAAAATCCCAGAGCCACTATTCGTCTCAAACATCTGTGATCCCCGTGTTGGGCGCTCGGCACATTTAAGGGACGGTGATCATAAAAAGAATTGCCCGATGATGCTGGATGCAATTACCAGCGAAAAGTCGTACTCAAATATTCACTCTTCAACACACCGGTGGGCTAAAGCAGTGAACTATTTGTCATTTGTCAACGTGACACTTTTTTGCTGATTGGCCGTGTCGGGTGGTGGAGGGTTACGACACATTTTTCAATAACGCGATCTAACCCAGAAACGTTGATTATGATCAAAGAAAACCAACTGAAAAGAGGAGGCTGAGTGGCTCCGAAGCGAGAACACTGAACTTGGGTTCAAACCCAGGTTATAGCCGCCTGTGATCAAAGAAAGTTAACTGGCGTAGTGAGTTGGTGGTTTGGTGCATTTGTTCTGAGCACTCTATGTTATAGTGCTGGTTTCTATTTGCTCCTTTCTGCATATTTATTTATTTAGCTTTGTCGTTTTAGTGACTAAGGTCATTCCTGGTCTCTTGAGTTCTCACCTCCTGGCGAAACAAACAAAAATTAAAACCTGGTGATTTTAGTCTGGTCAACAATGACTTCCCACGCACACGCACAAAAACCGCATTAAATTCTGTACCGCACTTTTTTTTCAACTGAATTCCAGCTCTGAGATTGAAAGTCTTTGTTTGTCCATCATGTGACAAACACTCACGTCACTTGCAGAGTGGAAGGGAAAGTGCTGCCCTCTAGTGTGTGGAACAGAGGTCACTTCAAGGGGGTCTCAGAGCTCAGATGCAGCCTTGTGATATCCGCTTCCGGCGGGGCCATTGCTTCACACGACTGTTGCACACTCGAAATGAAGGACGTGGGTAGGTGCTCCAAATCGGGGGCAAGCACATTTATTTATTGTGGCTAATAGCAATCTTGTGAAGAACAGCACCGTCACTCTGTAAAATGCACCAGCACGTGTTACAACAGCATTTCTTCCGAGTCGTCATTAACCATGTGGCTGGTTTACACGTCCGGTTATTCATTAACAGTTTTCTCTTAAACCCAATTCTACTACTGATAACCCATCTTTGACAACCACATTTGCACATCACTATTCGAATATTCCTTTAATCCTAAGCTGTATGTCTCTCTATACTATCCACTTATATCGGTATCTCACACCCATTATATGTACTGCATGTGAACAGCATACGTACTGCATGTCACCATTGTACAGCTTACTTCTTTACATGTGTTATATTCTCAATAACATTGCAAGTAGTCATACTCTGGGTACATGGCATGGTTATAGACTAAACAGTATTAGAGTTATAGAATTACAATGACAGTAAGTAATTACAGTACGTCATCCCTTTATAATGCACAGTGCTAAACCGCCTCTAATTGCATATATCACAAACGAACAATTCAAAGCCAAGCTTAAAGTCTAGAACAAGTCTGGAAGAAGTCTAGAATATTTATATAACGATCAAAAACAACCCGGGTTGCACTGCGAGAATTCTGAGCGGATGCTTCGTCTCAATGGGTATAAAATGGGGTGGGAGGGAAACCATTACGGTTTGTTTTTCTTGCTCACTAGAAAGCTCGTGCCTCGGAGAAGAATCGTCGTTTCGTCGGGGCCAGAACCCACAGCGAGCGGTTAAAGCCTCGCCAGTTGCTCTGGGGCTGCCCATTCCCACCCCCCTACCCCCGCCCATAATTTTCTCGTCTCGGGTCCCGAGGGCCTGATTAGGAGAGCGAGGCGAGTTAGTGCTGAACACCGGGAGCCAGGGAGCGGCCAAATGGGCTGGGTTGGCCATCTGCCCGCTTGGGTAATAAAATCATCTCGCACTGTCAGTAGTGAGTCCCAGGGCCTCTCTGAGCTACGGCCCGGTGCTTCTCTTGGATGAACTTTAACCCCCGGCTCGGCAGGGCAGTGCCCGTCCGCTGAGTTTGTCGCGCTTTTCAACTAAGTTTGAAAGTGTCGGTGTACTAACTCCGTCTGTCCTTCTGTCATCTGTTGTCTCCGTGTAACGGTGGGTTGCGGGGGAGGGGCACAATGACTCTCATAGAGACGATCCGAAATGAAGACGTGACGTTTCACGCACTGGCCCTTTTAAAGCGGTGTTGTCGACGGAATGTGTCGAGTTCACGTTGTTATTTGTGCTTGTGCACGGCTGCAAAAAAAAACGAATGACTCGTTAATAAAAAAAAATACTTTCATTGAACTAAACACGAGCACGTTACCACCCGTCGCGCAAGTCGAGTCCATGAGCCAATAGCAACGCATTAACATTTCAAGTATGCGTCTAGATAAACAGTTTTAAGTTTGCAAATCTAAATTTCGATTTAAGGCTTTCGTGACTGCAGGGATTCATCTTCTTGGTTCTTTCGGTAAAGTCACGTAGAATGGAAATAATAAAATAATAAAAATAAAACATAATAAAATTATTCTCACGACGTTTCGGGCTCGACAGACCTGTTCTCCACCTGAGAACGGCTGCTTGCGTTGTGGCCGAAACGTCGTGAGAATTATTTTATTATATTTTATTTTTATTATTTTATTATTTCCATTCTACGTGACTTTACCGAAAGAACCAAGAAGATTTGCAAATCTACTCACGGGTAACTTTAAGTTTTGATTAAGGCCTCCCTATGCCGTGTCGGTTACGAGGAATGTAATTGACCACACCGGTCAATGTGCATTGACGAAAGCTCTGGTGGGGCAGAGTGGCTCAGGACCGGTTCAGACATCGGTCGCCGCTGACATTAGCTGTAGCTGGGAATCAAACTTCTGCCCTCCGGGTTCATAGTGCAATGAAATGCGCGAGCAATTTTTGCGACCACTCCACACCCCCGCAGTACGATGCGAATGTTTGTTTCTGCGCGGTGTTAATTCACAGTTACGATGCCTTGTACAAAAGTGTTGCGGGCAGGAGGGCCCAATACCGGTTCGGATATCTCTCGCCGCTGAAGTTAGCCGTGGCCCGGATTTAAACTCAGGCGGGCAGGTGCATGGCACAGCATGCACCACACCACTCCCCTTCCCCAGCTCTGCGTCCACGTGCAAGATTAGCGAGTGAAGTGGCGCCGCACGGAATGAGCAAGGAGGAGAGACGCTCTCTGTCCTTCGACTGTTGCATCAGGTCTTCTCATCCCTCCGATCTGGCGAGACGGGAAGGAAGTGGCGGTGGGTATGCGTGGCGGTAGAAGAGGGATGTTTGGGCATTAGTTTCTGCGCTGGTATCCCAGATAACATCTCGCGGTGGTGAGATGTCATCTCCCTCGCCTGGTATGCAGGAGGTCGTGGATTCGATCCCAACCCAGACGCCTGCTGCTGTATATTTGGAGTTTGCGTGTCTCTCTCTCATCATCATCATCACGGTGGCTAGAAGATGTTAACTACCTCGCCTGGTATGCAGGACGTCGTGGATTCGATCCCAACGCAGACGCCTGCTGCTGTATATTTGGAGTTTGCGTGTCCCACTCACCGTGGTCGCGTGGATTTTTCTCCGGGCCCTCCGAACCGAAGTGGGTGTAGAGCATTCGACTGCTGCTATAAATGTGCACGCGATAAGCCACTTAGTTGAGCTATCATTTGCGAGGGCCTGGTCGCTTATGAAAAACGAGCTCCATAGCTCCGTGTGCCCTTACCTGGTGCAATACAAATAGCTGTAAATGTTTTGTTTTATTACTCTCGACGTTCGCGAAGACGTAAGCAGCCGCTCCTCCATGCGCACGTGCGCGAGCGAAGCAAACAAACGAGAGTGATCATTAACAGCTCGGTGCTCACGCGTTAGATGGCAACGTGCTATTTATCAGAGGGAGAGGGGGGGGTAAGGGGATTGCTGCCTCGAGTCGCCTTCCTACGTGCGTCACAACTCTGGCGGCAGAGCGATGCGGCGACAAGGGCGGTGTTTACCTGCGGCCCGCATCATCGGCGGCGCTCGACTCGGGCCGGTGACTAATTACGACCACCCCCAATATCCCCACCCACCCCCACCACCCCATCCACCCCCATCCACCCCCACCACCCCATCTACCCCCACTCACCCCCACCACCCCATCCACCCCCACTCACCCCCACCACCCCCATCCACCCCCACTCACCCCCACCACCCCATCCACCCCCACTACCCCCACCCATCCCCACCACCCCCATCCACTCCGACTACCCCCACCACCCCATCCACCTCCAAAACCCGCACCTATCCACCCCCACCACCCCCACCCACCCACCACCCCCACCCACCCCACCACCCCCAATGCCCCCACCACCACCCCCACCCACCCCACCACCCCCAATACCCCCACCCACCCCCACCACCTCCAATACCCCCACCCACCCCCACCACCCACACCATCCTAACCTTTAATTCCAACAATATAGCTCTGTGAGTCTATCATCATCATCAGCCACAATCCCACTTCTATAAGAACGCCTCAACCAAGCCGTCACATTCCCTCAATTCACCCAGCGCCTGCACACCGAGATAATTTCGTTGCTCCGTCTCCACCGCTGGACGTTCTCTCTGCTATAAAGTGGAGTCGTCGCTCCGAACGGCCGTCTCGGCGTGACTTTAAACAGCTTGCGAATGGCCGTGGACGGGAAGCGATCGGGTCTTCGGCAATACGCGTTCACTGCCCTGACTGCAATCGCGCTTTGGTGGCCGATCGTTGAGCGTTCGGTGCTTCCGGGAGCCCATCGTGCTGAGACGATGTGCGGACTGGGGAGCGTGTACAGACGCCTCATTGCAGAAGCGGTAACCGGGCGTGTGCTGATTTCTGCTGCTGCTGCTGCTAAAGCGGAGGGAATTCAATCGTGGGGAATTGGGAAGGACCGGGCACGTGAATAGCCTGACAAAAAAAGCACACTATGAAACCTCCTTTACCAGTGGCAAAATATAGTAATTTTTACCCTTTCAACTGGTACAAAAAGTTGCACGCCTTTTGGCGTCATCTGGTCCAACACCATGTGAGACTAGGCTCTAAGCAAACGCTGTCTCGGGTGTGGACCAATCAACTTCAAGGACAGTGCATATCATTATCATCATCAGACTTGTTTCTTTTTGTTTGCATTTTGACTGCTTGTGTTGTGGTTATTGCAAACATGACGCCTTGTATAAAGGTGTCAGTTTTTGTACCAGTTGAAAGGGTAAAAACCTATTACTAAAAAAAATATCACTTTACGGGATGGAGACCGCAAAGGAGCGGAAGAGGAGTAGAGGAAGAGACTGCAGCGGTGGCAGCAGCAGCAGCGAGACGGCACCGCAGAGTTCAGATGGCACCACTGGGCAGGCGCCACCTAAGAAAGGAAGGAGTGGAAAATAATGGGGGGGGGGGGGGGGTGGGGGGGCATTGGCCCACCAGTGGGAAGTTACAGCTGACCCAACACCAGTAACCGCAACAAAAAGCACGCTTGGTGATTTGTGTATGTATGTTTCCTCCTGGAGTGTGCGGTCAGGGTCATGTCATGAGATTAATAATCATTAATCCATCCCACAGAGCTGCACGACGATTTGTGTTCAAAGTTCAAAGTTTCAAAGTTCATTTATTAGGTATAGCCCTGTGAGCCATTCGGCTCTTGAATCGGGTGCAACCCCACGGAAGCGGATATCACAGAGCTACATCTGAGATTATTTTAAGCGACCTCTGACCCACACAGTAGGGGGCAGCATGTCCCCACATGCTCTGCACTATGAGGGTGATTTTCATCACTTGTCAGTAAAAAAACTATTTTCAGAGAAGTAATTTAGCCAAATTAAGTGCAAAACGAACTTAACGTGATGGCTTTTTTTCCCCATCGGTGCAATCATTGGTGAGTCCAACAACTCAGCTAATGATGATTTTCCGCGCCTCCGATTAGCGCGGTTGGCTACGTACGATGGGAAATGAGTTCAACATACAGTTCATAGATACTTGTACATACAACTCGTCAGTTTTAATCACGGGTGGCTGAAACCTAGATTCAAACCCAGCATTTCAGCAGCGGTGCCAGCTGAGAGCTCTGACCTCTGAGCCACCCGGCCACCCCCAGAGGTTTTGGTAATAGAGTTGGGTGGTGGCGGGTGGTGGTGGGGGAGGGCGGGCGGGCGGCTTGGTTGTGTTGTATTGTTGTGGTCGCGTTTTCTTTCATTCAGCAGCACGGTACGGGTGGCAGCTGCATCCTCACTCAAAGGACAATTCCCCCAGCAGGGGCAGGCACCTGCCACGCGCAGCGCAACAGTTCCATCTACAGCTCGGCGGCTGCCACTGATTTGAAGGCACGCAGGGGGCTTCATTTCAGCCCCCGTATGTCCGTGGTTGAGCAGCGACGTGAAGCTCAGAGAGCTGAATGGAGAGTTCGCATACGAACACGTGGTTGTGAAAGACCCAACGCAGAAGAATCCCTGGGTTTGATCTTCCACGAAACTCACGGTCCACCCTAAACCGCATCCACTGCACAGACCATGGCAGTCGATGCCGCTTACCTGATGCACAAATGGAACATTAAAAACTCTTCTTGGTTCTTTCGGTAAAGTCACGTAGAAGGGAAATAATAAAATAATAAAACTAAAACATAATAAAATAAAACTCATTCGGACGCTGTCTTTCCGACAGCCCTGTTCTTCACCTGAGGACGGCTCCTTGAGTTGTGGCCGAAACGTCGTGAGAATTTTATTTTATCATGTTTATTTTTATTATTTTATTTTTTTCCCTTCTACGTGACATTACCGAAAGAACCAAGAAGATGCATCCCTGCAGTCACGAAAGCTTTAAATCGAAAATTAAAAACTCTGTAGTAGTGTGTGACTGTGGGTCATCCAGGACAGACCGTGCAACTTGTATAATGACAATCTTAATTTTGGAGCTTTCGTGACTGCAGGAATTATTCTTTGGTTCTTTCGGTAAAGTCACGTATAAAGATATAATAATACATTAAATAATAGCATACGACGTTTCGATTGCAACACAAGCAATCATCATCAGGTATAAATGAAATAGCAACAAAAAATCTAACCAGAAAACTATAGACAGACATATAAGCAGACAGATATCACCAAGATACATAGAGAGAGTAACACAGGGTCAGAGAGGGAGATCGTCTCTGTGGCGTGGCCTTACATAGACAGAGGGGGGCGGAGGCAGAGAGAGGGAGGGGTTAGAGAAAAAATTAACATGTCAATGAGTACGAAGAACGCAAATGCCCCGACCCACAAATACGAAGGAGGCATCACAGAAATCCACTCCGCCGCTCCTGACGCTGTTGTTCTGGCTTGACCACCTTGAATGTGAGATTGTAGTCGTTCCTCTTGCATGTTACATCGGCAGCCAAACGAAGCGACGTGAAAGCACATCCAGTATACTGTACATACCTCACTGCCGCGTGTCTGTGGAGACTCGTCACGTGTCCCCTGCTCCAGTTTATACCAGCGACCCAGAACATATTCAGTGACAAATGAAGCAATGTGCGAAAGTCTGGATCTCTGTGAGTCTATGGGTCTCTATCAGTCTGTTTATCTCTATGTGAGTATGGTAAGACACTGGGTCTCTCCGCAACTGAATGGGTCTCTGTAAGTCACTGTAAGTCTCTGTAAGTCTATCTGTGAGTCTATGTAAGTCTTTGGGTCTCTGTGTGAGAACCACAGGGATTAATATCGGCAAAAGTCTGTCGGAGTGAGCAACCCAGTAAAATATATTTGCATGTGACATTACATCCAGTACACCTTTCGCTATGACTGTGAATACCTGCCGCATGCATGCCGACATTCCAGCATACCAGCGACTCTCAATGTACTCGGAAATAGGTGGAATCCCTGGGTATACGCGCCACCCACTCACAAATTCTTGCCAAAAGTCCCATCATCATCAGCATCACTCTTTGGTTGTTTCGGTAAAGTCACATAGAAAGAGAAAATAATAAATTAAATAATAGCATACGACGTTTCGATCATCATGATCTGATGATGATTGCTTGTGTTGCAATCGAAACGTCCTATGCTATTACTTAATTTATTATTTTCTCTTTATACGTGACTTTACCGAAAGAACCAAAGAGTAATTCCTGCAGTCACGAAAGCGCCAAATCAAGTCATCATCATCAGCATCATTTTCCGATTTGTTCACTCACACACATTCATCCGAGAGCTGGGCACTGTGGAGCCAGCGGGGGTTGATGGATCACCGCATCGACGTTGTGAAGCTCCCATCCCGTGGGCGTTGGGGAGGTGCCGGCACCCTAAGTTCGCCCGGAGGTGGCACAGCAGAGTGTAGATTACTACACCAGGAGGTGGTACAGCAGAGTGCGGACTGATATACCAGGAGATGGTACAGCAAAATGCGGACTAATTGTAATGTGTCTGTGTAGTCCCCTCGCGAGTGTGGGGTTTTCTCTGGTTTCCTCCCACGTGCAGAATCACTCGTTAGTTGGCTTGGCTACATCCCGATGTGTGGACTATAGAGGACCGCAGAGCTTGGGGGAGATTGTTTGCGATGGCCCATCGCGTGGCTTACTGTGCGATTTCCATGAACGACGATGCAATATTAAAAACAACTAAACAACATGATATATTATTATTATGAACGAGTGTATGAATTCTTGTAAGCAGGACTTCATTTCCCAACGGATATTTTCCGGGCCACTGGTACAGCCTGAGTGAGAGGAACACTTGACGTGGTGTTTTGGGTGCAGAAATATTTTTTTTGGAGTCATCGACCCGGACATATCCCAAGCTACCCTTGCTTGCTATTCTTTGTCGGATGAATTTCGTCGTCCTGCACACAAAGCACACTTACTTAAGTCAATATGATGTCGTTAACCTGCCGTATGTCATCTGGTCCACTTGCTTTCTGAGACCAACACGTTGCTAAATCTAGATTCAACACCATAAATCTTGCATCCGCTAATGGACGTCTCAGCATCGAGTGCGGAGTTCAGACAAACACGGACGCGCAATTCACAAAGCCAAATCGTCACTGCGATCAGCACTGCCGTGTAAATCTAAAGCCACGTTTGCCATTCTTTACCCTGAACACACGCACACTTAGACGGAGATTAAAGCAACAAAAATAATGCGCAGACGACGCGTCTCCTTCCCATATTCGTCTCACCAAATAAAAAATGAATCTATATATTTACACAACCTATCAGCCCCACGGCCCTTCTGTGGGTGCATAATTTCAGCAGCCTTGGGGGCCGTCCATAAATGACGTCACGCGATTTTGAACGATTTTTGACCCCCCCCCCCTTTTCGTCATACGACGTCACAAAAAGTCAGACCCCCCAAAAAAATAAAACACGCTTCAAATCGCTTTAAACTATTGTCACTGCAGTGCGTATTCAATGTGACGCTGCACTCTGATGTTGTAGGAAAAAACATTTATTACAAAGTCTATTTAATTAAGTAAAACGTGTTGTCACAAATGTCTGACCCCCCCTCCCCCAGGTGCGTGACGTCATTTATGGACGGCCCCCAAAACTCTCGACCGCTTTTGACATACAGGGTATCATCGGTTTCAGAGGCAGGCTCGCTTGACTCAATGCTGGTGAGCAGGCCGGATGTTCGAGGTGTAAAGGAGAGCCGACACGACGTTGCAGGGGGTTCGTCCAAGAAGACCCCCTTGTGTTTACGATATCGAGTCCCAGTTCGACGCCAATTTACAAAGTGACACGCAACTAAACATGATAATTGAGCGTCAACATTGTAAAAGATTGTGCTTGCTTGTCAACGTTCCAATTTGCTGAATAACCATGTCAATTAGTGTCTTTGCCCACGTAAAAACTTGATTTTTTGTTTGACCACGTGATGACTTGATGTTTTTGTTTGGCCACGTGATAACTTGATTTGATCACTTGGCTCTCTCGGGTGACGGAGGTTAATAGCTGAAAATGTACATCATACATTCCCGCGATGTGACCCAAAAGTAAAGAGATACGAATCGTAATGGTCTTAAAAGCCTACATATATAATTATAAAATTCGCGTTATTGGTGGGGAGTATAACTGACAACATATGTAAGCTGACGACAATGTCTCCTTCCTATGCCCGTCTCTCCACCTAAAACACATAAAAGACGATTTATAACCCATCAAGTGCGAAAAGGGTCGTTTGGGAAATGCACTGTATGTAAATTATTGCGTGAATCGTCACACGAAACCTACACTTCACGCTTCCTCAAAGGGGGAGGCGGGGTTAAATGCGTGTGTGTGCTCGCTAACAGGAGCTACCACTACGGTCAACACCAGTGACGTAAACATCGCCACTGGGGAAACAAAGGCGGCCGGGCGAGGTCGTTGGCCACTCACCCCCTCGTGTACCGTGCCGGCTGTCATAAGTGCTCACTAACAGCACCTGCCCCAATATTATGTTAAGGCTATACGGGGGACCTTTGTTTTTGTGGACGCGTGCGCGCGTGTGTGTGTGTGCGCGCGCGCCCTCTGAGTCTATTCATAAATACACGTTTGACTGGGTTGTCCGGGTGGGTGGGTGCGTGCCAGGTAGCTCTTTGGCTCGGATGAAAGACTCAAATTCCAAAACGCTGAGACGGAAATAAAAAGCCGTGTGTCATGACAAGCGCCCAGCCAGTGCTGCCTTCGGGTAAGTTGAAGCCGCTCTTATAAAAATCCTTTAAAAACGAGTCACCGGGCAAGCGAACTCGACTCGCCACCGCTGCTGCGGTGTGCAAGATCGTCACCACCGCCAGCACCGCCCTCCACCATCGCCGCGATCTCTGACCGATGCCGTAAATAGGCATTACGCAAACTTCACGCCGCGAATTCCTCCGCAACCCCAATCTCTGAAAGCTCACATTCCGGTTGGCGCGGGGAGTGTGTGTGGGAGGGGGGGGGTCCACTCTTTTTTTTTGGCCGCGATGCGTAAACACTGCGTAAAGACACGCCGGTACGTGCTCTAAGACACACACCCCCGCCCCCGGTTATCTTGGGTCTCAGTCTGTAAAGTTGCTTTAACTCGTCCGCGTGCTGTGGAGCCCGACTACCTTGAGTGACGACTTCCCTGCGGTACGTACACCCGAAGCAGGTGGCTCTTTCATTGTGATCGCCCGACCTCCGCGCATAACCCACGTGCGTTAGCGGCGAGCTTGATGCGCTTCCTGTTGATCGTCTCTGAGAAGTCGCACGTACGTGGAGCGCGAGTTGGTAAGCGCGTGATGTTACATGCGTGTTGGTACATGCGTGTTGGTACATGCGTGTTGGTAAGCGCGTGTTGATAAGCGCGTGATGGTACGCGCGTGTTGTTACGCGCGTTTTGGTAAGCGCGAGTTGGTACGCGCGTGTTGGTACATGCGTGTTGGTAAGCGCGTGATGGTAAGCGCGTGATGGTACGTGCGTGTTGGTAAGCGCGAGTTGGTAATACGCGCGAGTTGGTAATACGCGCGTGTTGGTAATACGCGCGAGTTGGTAAGCGCGAGTTGGTACGCGCGTGTTGGTACATGCGTGTTGGTAAGCGCGTGTTGATAAGCGCGTGATGGTACGCGCGTGTTGTTACGCGCGTTTTGGTAAGCGCGAGTTGGTACGCGCGTGTTGGTACATGCGTGTTGGTAAGCGCGTGTTGATAAGCGCGTGATGGTACGCGCGTGTTGTTACGCGCGTTTTGGTAAGCGCGAGTTGGTACGCGCGTGTTGGTACATGCGTGTTGGTACATGCGTGTTGGTAAGCGCGAGTTGGTACGCGCGTGTTGGTACATGCGTGTTGGTAAGCGCGTGTTGATAAGCGCGTGTTGGTACGCGCGTGTTGTTACGCGCGTTTTGGTAAGCGCGAGTTGGTACGCGCGTGTTGGTACATGCGTGTTGGTAAGCGCGTGTTGATAAGCGCGTGATGGTACGCGCGTGTTGTTACGCGCGTTTTGGTAAGCGCGTGTTGGTACATGCGTGTTGATAAGCGCGTGTTGGTACGCGCGTGTTGGTACATGCGTGTTGGTAAGCGCGTGTTGATAAGCGCGTGATGGTACGTGCGTGTTGGTAAGCGCGAGTTGGTACGTGCGTGTTGGTACATGCGTGTTGGTAAGCGCGTGTTGATAAGCGCGTGATGGTACGTGCGTGTTGGTAAGCGCGAGTTGGTACGCGCGTATTGGTACGCGCGTGTAGGTACGCGCGTGTTGGTAATACGCGCGTGTTGGTAATACGCGCGTGTTGGTACGCGCGTGTTGGTACGCGCGTATCGGCTCGGCCTTAAGTGAGCGAGAACCTGTTGCGGTGTGTACACATCCGCACGGAAGAGAGACAAAGGGTGCCGCTCACACCACGTGGTGCTGCCACCCGCTCGTGTGCCGTGCCGGGACCCTTCACAGGCGCTCGCGAACAGCCCTTGCCCCCAGCAAATTGTATGGCTTTTGGTGGGGGGGGGGGGGGGGGTTGTGGTATGTGATGTGCGAAACGTCTGTACAGGCTGTGTAGACATTGCTATTGTAAATGGTTGATCGTCGTAATAGCCGCCGTCGTAAATAATAGCCGTGCCGTCGTGTGTGCACACGTCTCGGCGTGATGTAAACTGCGTTCTGTGCCGCGTACGTCGCGGTAGAAGCTGTTCTCCTTTTGCTTCTGCGCTCTTCCTCAGGGCCAGCTGGGCAGGCGGCACAGCTCCAGAGTGCCACCGCTCCGATCTCGAGACCACCTCTCAGCGTGGACACAATCCCTCCGACAGAAGCCGCCGCCTCTGCTGTCAACTCCCCCTCCCGACTCCGCGCGCGCACGCGAGAGGGCAATGTTCGAATTCCTTCGCAGGGGCTCGGAGAGCTGCGCCGACGTCGCGTGCACCCCCGACTACTCGCACAGCGCCGAGGACCACGGCTCCCTCCTGCTCCTCATTCGGAGCGTGGGGGACGTCGCCGGCGAGCGCTTGGGCGAGGCGCTGGCGCAGGCCTCCTCCGTCTCGTCGGTGACCGTGCCGCGGTGCGGCAGGCCCCTCCGGGTGAGGTGCACGTCGAGGTACAGCCCCGAGGAGAGCCGATGGGGCGACCTGCAGGGCCACCGCAAGGTGGTGGGGTTGATCGGCCTCGCCGAGTGCTCGGACTTGAGCGGTGTGACCGACGCGGTGGAGAAATTCGAAAGTGCCAAGGACGACTACGGGGGCTCCGTGTGCGGCTCGCGGCTCATCGTCTACGGGAAGCGGCCCGATGGGTGCGATGGCGTGACCTCGGATGTGACCTCGGACGTGACCTCGGACGTGACCTTTGTCAGCGAGGGCGGGCCATGCCTGGATCTCAGGGCAGAGGTCGAGAGGGTCGTCGTCTCCGTGTACGAGGTCCTCTGCTCCAGCGGCACCCTGGAGGATGAGGCGGCGATGTACGCCGCCCCCTTCGAGAAGGAGTCGCCCATGACCTTCGTTGTTGGCAGGTACGAGTTCGATCGCTGGACGTGGGTCTCATCATTGGGGAATCGGAATTTTCTAGCCGCTGATTAAAAGCCGAACTTGGCTGGGTGCAGTTATTTAACGTGACTTTTATTCTGTATAATAGGGTCAATTATGTAATCACTGCTTTAGTTTCATGGTAAGGATGACTTTTGAATTCATATATTTGCACCACTGCCACCCCCCCCCCTTCACCAACCCGCAGAGGCCAGCATGGTGAAGTATGGTCAAAATTCATCATGGTGTGGTGGGGGCATTCACCTATCGGTGAAATGTACTGATCATTCGAGTAGAAAACTTCCTTCGTTTTGTTTCGATCCACCTTGTTTTATCAACGAATTAATCAATGAATAAATTGTTGCCCTCACGTAATTCTCCGCCCTGACTGTGAATCTCAAAACGCCCACGGTCAACCCAGGCAGCTCAAGAAGCGGCGCCAGGGACGGATGTACAAGCGCCAGGGAGACGTGAGCCTGCAGACGGGGTCGCTGGCAGACGCCCTCATGCACTACCGCCGGGCAGCGGACATCCTGGGGCCCATTGGAGACACCGCCTGGTTTGGGGGTCAGAGCAACAAAACTCGTTTTCTTATTCGCCCCTTTGCTTTTGTTTTAAGTCAAAGTTATTTCTTTGTTGA
The DNA here is from genome assembly GCF_015708825.2 of Lethenteron reissneri. Classification (NCBI taxonomy): domain Eukaryota; kingdom Metazoa; phylum Chordata; class Hyperoartia; order Petromyzontiformes; family Petromyzontidae; genus Lethenteron; species Lethenteron reissneri. Next base: position 9,971,565 of record NC_083820.1, on the reverse strand, counting down.
AAAAACACGTTCCTTCGGAGTGGGCAGGTAGGAACTTGGTTTGACAGCGTGGCGCTCAGGGGGGGGCAGTTGGATGAGTGGGCGTGTCTACCCTTCCCCCCCACCCTCCCCGACATCGTCAACCAATCGCGGCGTAGCTCGGTGTTCGGTGGGGAGGGGCATGGGTGGGCGGAATTCCGGATATGCACGACAGACAGACAGACAAATAATCCCTGGTGGGGGCAGTGTGGAACCTGTTGTTCCTACCTGTAATTTAACTTCCTTATCTTATCAGGTAAGGTCCACTGAGCTATACAGCTCGTTTTCAGAAGCGACCTGGCCACAAACCGATATCTCAACGAAGTGGCTTGTCACGTGGACATTTATAACGGCCAAGGCGAGCATTGTGGGTCACAACGAGGGCGCCATGGTGGCGTGATGTTGACTACCTCGCCTGGTATGCATGAGGTCGTGAGTTCAATACCGACTCTGACACCTGTATATTTTGAGTTTTACATGTTCTCCCCGTAGTCGCGTGGATTTTTCTCCGGGGCCTCAGGTTTTTCCCTTCACATTTAAAAACCGGCTTTGATAGTATTTGGCTGCTATAAATGTCCACTTGATAAGACACTTCGTTCAGCCATCATTTGTGGCCAGGTCGCTTCTGAAAAAGCGCAATATAGCGTAGTGGGCCTTACCTAATAAAATCAAAAGTTTCGTTTAGTTTTATTATGTTAAACTCCTTTCTTATGGGCCGAGGTGCCGTACCCTGGTTTGACATGAAAAGGCAGTACAGCAAGTGGAATAATTTCTATCTGTTTCAATCTGTACGGGGATAGAGAGTTGCTGCCTCGCTTGCATGAGTTTTCTCCGGAGCGCTCCGGTTTCCTCCCACGTGCATAAGCGCCCATGAATTGGCTGAAAACATTTGAAAATAAAAACCCAATTTAAGAGTCGTACAACACAGTGTAGTTTTAATAGATAAATAAGTAATAATTTACATATCAACGCAATGGAAATTCCACATACCTATGGTGGGAGTGAGTCTATGTATTGAACAAACACTGTTGATTTCTTCACTAAATGGTATTTATTTGACCAACCCTGCACGGATGATGGGCTGCGTCAACCCCCCAACTAGGATTTGAACTCACAAGCTTCCACCTGTGATCAGCTTGCTCTGCCGCTGAACCACCTGGCATGCTTACGTTTTTAGTTGACGGATCAATTCAAAATCATTCACCCACATGTGTACATGCTGTCGTCTTGCGGCTGTGGGCGTGTGGTAGATCTGTCACTGTGATGGTGATTTATTTGGTAGGTCTGCATACGGTATTTTTATGGGCATATATTATGCATGTCGGGGAGCAATGGTGCTGTGCTTACTGCGCCACGTGAAGATCCTGACGATTCGAGTTGGTTGCCGTCCACAGCCAACAATGGTGGTGAGCGATCTGAACTGATGAGGAATTGGAACTCGAGTCACCGGATTCGTGGTGCAGTGTATGAACTACTATGCTCGCACTCCACCACGATGCGTACATTGCATTACGATAACGCAAGTCCGTGCTCTTGCGATCTACTCGCGAGAGCTATCGGGTCCCCGTTTCTTGCATTCGTATGAGGAGCGACAACCGTGACTTATGGTTTTTAATCCGGGGAGGTAAAATATGGAAACGACGTGCCAACGAAGGTTTCCCGGGAGTTACGAGGCGAGACAACGATGAGAATAGGCGGGTCTTATGGGAACGAACGGTCATAGAATTAACCGAGGAGCGCAGGCGTCCATGGTACCAAACAGCAATCCAGCAAAAGCAATCGCAACGCTAGTGGAAGGCGACAAAGGGTAGAGAAAAACATGTGTTGATGGAGTGGAGGAAGAGGCACGAGAACGGAGAGGAATGACCATGGAGATGGAAACATTAGCAACAGATGGGCTATGTTGTTGATCGGCACACGATGAACATGCGGGGGGGGGGGCATTGGGGGATATGCTCACGATGATGACGACGACGACGATGACGACGATGATCGGTAAGGGTGGAGGACTGCTGCTGTCATCGGAAGTTGCTGGACCCAGCGGCCTCCGCAAAGGGCTAATACGGGGAGGACACGGCCCCGTGGCACTCCCCCCACAGGCTGGGTGACAGGGCAGCTTCAGGGGTCAACGAGGAAGCAAGACCCACCCCCCACCCGCTTTCCACAACAACCGTACGAGCGCGCACAAAGCCGCTCAAACAAACGCGCCACCGTTCTTCACAGCAAACCAACGCGTTGTGTTGTGGGCTCGGGCCCATTTAATGAGATCGTGTGTCACCATGTGCTTTAGGGGGGGGCGGAGAGGTTAGTTTCCTGCATGCCCCTTGTGTGGTTCTTGTCAACAGCTGCTCTGGAGGGCCAGTGCACGGTCTCCTGCCTCTACCGCTCACAACGGAGTGGTCCCTCCGGGTGCCAAGAGAATGGCAGAGGTGTGCCGACGAATGGGGACGAGGTGGATGGGTCACGTGACGAGGGCGACGGTGACGGCGTCGACGACGCCAATGAAGGTTTGAGCGCAACTTCTTTTTTTTGGAACTTTGTGCAACGACGCTGCCACTTATTCGCGAGATCGTTCGACCGTTTGTCAGTCAATTCCAGAGCTTCCGGAGTTGGAAACGGGATGCTACCGTCGCGGTGTGATAAGTCAGCGCACCGAAACAGGAATCCCAGAGGTTGCCCGGTTTCGGTTAGATCACCTGGTGCGGCAGGTTGATGCAACGGTGCAAGTTTCCTAAATCCCCCCGCGGTATCGGTGGGTGTGCACCACACCGAGTCGATTGGTGGACCGCTGTGCGGTCGCGTAAAACGTGGGTGTCCCCATTGTGGAAGGGTAGGGCCCCTCTTAGATGGGTTCCGCAGAGCTCACTCCAGCGCGTAGGCCCATCTGGCAGCAGTGTCGCGAGCAAGAAATGTGCAGGGCCGCGCCTTCACCTTTCGCTCAAGACAAATATACGACGGCTGCGACGTGCGTCGCGTTGCGCGAGGCGCGTCTGCGTGCTCCGTTGGCTCGAGGGATGTGTACGCGTGACGGTGGGGACATTTGCGTGCCGTTTCAGTTCGGTCGGATGAGTCGATCCCGTCGCGGCGGAGGACCACAAGAAAGAAATACGACTACCTGATGGACACCGCGTTACCGGTCGAAGAAATCATCGACAAGTACAAGGAAGCCATCGCGTGCTACTCGAAGGTAACGCGTCATGCGCTCGCCTGCGCCAGACGTTCGAACGTCGACAACGGATACGCGAGTTCAAGCGGAACGCTGTGACGACGACGGCGACGACGCCGCGTACGTGCAATTGATCACACGCTTGTATTTCCACGTGACTACGGTGGAGGAGGGTCTTAATTGGTGCAGACGAGGCCAAAATACCCTCAAGAGGGACTCTCCGTGGCTCCCTTTGTCAGCAGTGGTATCAGTATGAAATTGCAGGGCTGCACCTTAATCTTTTAAAGGTAATTGTGGGCATGGTATCTCGCACACGGTGTGTATTGCCATCGCGTGGCCGTCTCGGCCTGCACGATCCACCAAGCCTTGTGTTGCACTCTCCAACCAGTCCCGTTGACGCCTGGTTCTGTGATAACGAGATGACGAAACAGATTGTGAACGGGTGAGTTGCTCCTCTCTGGAGACTGGGAGATCGTTGATGTTCTGTGTTCGGTCGCCGTGTCTGTGACGGCATTGGCCGTGATTTCTCACCGAACAGAGTGGGCCTTGTGAAGGCTGCCGTCTTCCACTCGGCTTAATTTGTAACCCCCAAACACCCTCCAAGCATTGGATCACAACAACAATTAAACATGTAAAGAACATTGCTGTCCTGTCCAAACATCTCTCCAGCACGCTGCGTAGTTGTGAAGTGACGGGCGAGTTTTTAAAGGTCACGTTCGATATTTGAGAGGGCGAGAGAGAGGGGGGGTGGACATCTCTTTGTCCTCAAGTTAATCTGGCAGCGAGTTCCAGGCGTCGGGTCAAGCGATTGAGAGAGCGCAACTTGATCACGGCACGCGCGCGCGCTTCTGATCCGCTGGGATTCGCCGCAGCACCCGGAAATGGCCGTGCTGGAGCTGGAGGCCACGCTGAAGGCCGTGCGGCTGCTGCTGGAACAACGGAGGAACCAGGAGGCGGTCGCGCTGCTGCAGGAGATCATCCACCTTCAAGCGCCGCAGGTAAACCCCCTCGCAAGCGGCGTAGCGGCACCAGCGGCAGCGGCGGCAGCAGCAGCTTCCCCTAAGCGAGAAGCGGTGTCCTCTCTGTGAAGCGGACCACAGATCGGGCTGTTCCACGGCACTGTTCCTCACAACTTCTGAAAATGAAGAAGCTCCCTGCACGTGGAGCGAAACGTTGGACATCGTAACCTCCGCAGTAAACTAAAAACGAAACTTTTTATTTGATCAGGTATGGCCCACTGAGCTATTAAGCTCGTTTTCAGAAGCGACCTGGCCACAGATGATTGGTCAACGAAGTGGCTTATCACATGTAAATGTATAGCAGCCAAATACTCTAAATGCATGTTCATTCTAAATGTGGAGGGGAAAACCGGAGGACCTGGTGGAAAAATCCACGCGACCACGAGGAGAACATGCAAACTCCAAATTTACAAGTGTCAGCGTCGGGATTGAACCCACGACCTCCTGTATACCAATCGAGGTAGTTAACATCTATGCCACCATGGCGCCCAGTAGGAGCAAGCGCTTTGTGTGTGATGAGTGCGACCTTCCTTGTCACATGGCATTCGTGGTGTGCTCCACATGGACACAACGTCAACCAGCGCACTGCACCATAAACACTCTGCCTCCAGAGTCACGTGACCCACAAAACCGCACTGGGAATTCACAAGCTTGGACTGTGAACCCACAAATCTAGGCTATGGAACACACAAACCTGAACTTGCAACCCCATAAATCAAGACCACGAGACCGCAAACCAAGACTCGGAATCGAGAAACCCGATCCGAATTATGAACCCAGCTTGGTCGCTCTATAAAACCTTTGGTCAATCACTCGGAGAGCATTGAAGTGCATGTCCACGAGACAGATGATTCATTGATAAAACTCGTACACTCCGTTTGCTGTAGTGACGCTTTCAAATCGTCTGTCAGTAACATGCCATCACGATGACTCTCGTAACGATGCGTACAGTGACCAAGGGGTTAAACCAATAATCTATGAATTAATCGTACAAAGACAACCGTTTACTCGTACGAGTGCTGCCGTCGCTGCTACCTGTCGGTTTCCATCCTGATAAATGTTAAAAATAGTTAATTGACCGACGACACCGTATTATATACAGAGGACCGCAAAGCTTGGGAAATAATTTGGCACCGGCTCATTAGCTGGCTGCTGCTGCTGCTGCCATTCCCTGCCCACCTGTGGTTCCACTGCACTCCTCCCAGTCGCTCGCTCTCTCTGATCGAGTGAGCGAGTGAGCACTGCGCGGCGATGCCGCTACGACGTTACAAGTTCAAATCGTAATTTTGTTAAATATTGCCGAGGATCAAACTGACGTTTGGGAACACGTTTCAGGATCTGCGGAACATACATTTTTTTCAAACTTTGTTTTTCCCCATTTTCTTTCCGTCTTCCCTCTACAAGGCAATCTCTGACCCCAGCTCCGGCTGGCAGCTGAGCCCGGTCTTGGAGTGGCGTTCGGCGGCGGCCGACGCGAGCTCCCGGCTGCGTTGCCTGGAGGACCCGCGCGTCGAGCACTTCGCGGTGGTGTCCGAGCTGTTCGCCCTCGCGGGCCTCGGGCGCAAGGCGGCCCTGTTCGCGCGCGTCGCCGCCACGCTGTGCGTCTCGTCGGACAACCCGCAACGGCGAGACTGGCGCCGCTGCTACGGCCTCCTGGAGGGTGCTCTCAGCGGTCTGCGAGCGGCTAGCCTGGCGTCGGCGCTGCCCGCAGGTGCCCGCCGGCGTGTCGGACGCGAGCGGTGAAACGAATCGCGGGGGGGGGGACGGGCCGCTGGCTTCTTGCTGGTGATCGTCGATAGCCGAGTTCGGCTCGCGATTGCTCTTCGTGGGGTTCTGTGTCCCGCTAATCCAGTGCTTCTTAACCTTCACTGCAGCCTGGGACCCCTTGGGTTCTCAATCTTTGAAAATGTATCATGTTAATAAATACACAGGTCTGATGAAACAAAGTTTCCTGTACTTACGTGCCCGTTCTTAATTAGTTTTTCAATTATTTATCCCAACAAAATCTACAGGTGTGCGTGCACCCCAGGTCAAGAACCACTGTGCTAATTTACGGTTCGTTGAGCTCCAGCGCCCATAGTGTCAGGGTATAGGATTGCCACCTCTTGGGTACAAAACACACTGGGACGTATCACACGAAGAAGAAGATCTCACAATACCGGGAGCGTAGAGAATTACTTGTGAATGCGTTGTCATCAGTGGTGCACGAGTATTATTATTGTGATGATGCATTACGCAACTCGCACGTGCTGGGACTGGTCGTGTCCCGGCAAGGCTCACAGATATCCGGTACAGCGGCAACCTCCACAAGAGGACAATCCTGGGACGGCCAGGACAGGTGGCAATGCTATTACGGGGATGTCACAGCCTTAACTTGCGTACACAGTGGGTGAGAGCGAGGGCAGAACGCACGCACGATGTCGCGCCCTCTGTGTAGCGTTCAATGCTTGTTTGGGGTTTTTTTAACAGCGCCTGTATGCCCCCCTCCCCCTATTTCATTCAGCAAGGTCACGGATATGAGAATGTTGAGCTCTGTTAGCCTTGGCTTGCCCGTTAAACTCGAGCAAGCACTGTTAAATAAGTCCCCTGTGCACCTGTTACCTGCTCGTTCTACTGTGTATCTGGGACACTGTCAGTCACAGCCTATTGAGCAGCTGGCTGAACAATAATGGTTATTATCGTTCACTGCAAATGTACCCCACGTGACGATGCAAAACAAACAAACGTTTAAGTTAATTGATAAATAATTGATTACAAAAGAACAAGGTCGTGCACACACGTCGCGTGCTAACATCGACGTCGTCGCCGGAGTGTGGGTGAGAATGCGTCCCGCAGCGCGCGTGACACGTGGTGCGTTCCATCTGGCTCCGGGCTCTAAATCACATCCCACTCCCAACGGTGTCCAGGTGCAGACAGGCCTATCGCACTCATGAGACAGCGGGGTGCTTCCACAGCTATTTAATCACTTGCACTAATCACGTTGGCCACACCTGATATGATTGTTGTTGTCGGCCTGTAACTTCCAGTTACTGGGTAGCGCCGTCGCCCATTTCTTCCGTCCCTGTCCAGTGGTGGCCTCCGAGCTCTGCGATTTCGTCTCTCGCATCTCTCAGCCGACCTTCAAAGTGGAGAGTCAAAGTGATTTCTTGTTCAACTCGAACGACTCGCCTTGCTGCGGGGAGCATTGGGGCGGTGATCATCTCCTCTGAACGGCGCCGAGCCAGTGGTGGAAATTCCACGTTCCTATGGTGGAGCCGGGGGGGGGGGGGCGGAGTAGCTCCATAGGACAATCACTTTTGATTTCCCCACAAAGCGGTACTCATTGTAATGGCCGTAGAAGGATGATTAGTTGAGTCAACCCCAAACCGGGATTTGCGCTCCGCTCTGTTGTGCCACCTGGCGGGTTTATCTTGGCGTGTCATTCGTGCCGGTTTTGTACGGGGGGGGGGGGGGGGTGAGGAATAACCTGCTCTCATTTTTTTTCACGGCAAGAATTTCCCCTCTTCGATTCTCTCCCGCATCCCACAACGACTTCACCACCGAGGTGTTTGTTTTTCGCTGCCGCGCACAGGAGCAAGTGGTGGTGGTGGCGTGGGCTGGCCGTGCATCAGGGCGAACATCCTGCAGCTGCTCTCCCAAGCGGCTTGGATGCTGGGCGACTACGCACTGGCGGCCGGGCACCTGGCGTTCCTCATCCACGATATGATGGAACACCTCACCGCAGATGGTAACCCCCCCCCCCCCCCCCCCCCCACCGTTTGTGTAGCATCAGCACAGCGCTCCTCTTACCCGTTTTGTAAATATAAAAAAAACGCGTGTTTTGCCTTCCATATTCTCACCCACATCGATGGAGTTCAAATCACTGACTGCTTTTAGATTAAATTATTAATAATAGCCTGGTTGGGCACTGGAACCGTGGTGTCCCGGATAGTATGAGGACCATTGATAAGACTAAGTTATATATATTAAAAAAAGATTCATTATTTTAATGGTTATACATGTTGTTTGTCTCTTAACCGTGATTCTTTAAGATGTTGCTGTTAGTTGTAATCACAGGTTAGAAACACTTCGTCTGCGCTGCCATCCATTTGTTTGCGTAAAAAGTGGGCTAAGTTTTGCCCAATCCTGACCAGTTGGCTTAATTTTTATTAATAAAACTAAACTAAACACATCGGACGTCGATTCGATTTGATCTGCCGTGCCAGGTACTCGATTTGAGGCCGAGTCTATCTAAGGGAGGCCCAGAACCCGATCAGACATCACCGATTTGTATTTGAATAGACGCCACCACAGCGGTGTAGCGGTTGGCAGCGCCCTGGACTTGGCCTCCAGAGGTTGCCCCGTTGATTCGGATCTCCCGGCACAGTGGTCGAATCAACAGTGGCGGTTTCTTAAAAAAATTCTTCCCCCACCACCCACCGCCATTGATTTAATCAGCAGGGCACGCATGGTGGGGTAAAGCGTGGTTACCCCCCCCCCCCCCACCTCTTCGGAGGCGCACAGCCAACGTAGGAGAAGAGTCGGCCGCGTTGAGGCCAACTCGGTACTGCGTCCTCTCGCGCCGTTGTCTCGTGGAGACTCCTGCGCTCCTGGTAGCGGTAGCGGTGGTGGGAGCGAGTGGTTAGTAGGGTAGCGCCCCTGGCTTTCGCCGCGAGGACCAGGCAAGCCGCCACCGCTCTCGCGTCTCGCACCGTCCAGAAACGAAGTCCATCGCGGGGCAGCTGCGTCTCTGCGCCGCTGCGTGCGGAGAGGACACGGGGCCCCCCGGGGATGAGCGCGTGGGACCCCCGCTGCCTCTCGTGTCGTTCACTCGGCTTCCCGTGCTCAGGTGGGGACTTTTATTTACTTAAACTATTTCAACTGTTTTAAACGCTTTATTTTATTTTGCCAGGTAAGGCCCACTGAGCTGCATAGCTCGTCTTCAGAAGCGACCAGGCCACCAATTGATAAGCTCAAGTTGCTTATCGCGCGGAAATTTCCGTTGATTCTAAATGTGGAGGGGAAAACCCGGGGGGCACGTCGAGAACAATTCACGTGACCACAGGGAGAGAGACATGCAAACTCAAATATATACACGTGTCAGGGTCGGTATCAAACCCACGACCTCCTGCATACCAGGCGAGGTAGCTAACATCCCACCACCGTGGCGCCACTTAAAATATAGAAATACACAAGTTGTGTTTCCGTGGTTGAACACGTTATGGTCGAGACGAAACAGACGGCGTCTGGCAGTGAGTCCACGACGCGGGTTGGCGACGGGTGACGTTCACCGGAACGCGAACTCACCGTGGTGATGGAGTCGTCACCTTGCGTCCGTGGTGCGCGCGGCTCGCAGGAGCATCGGCGCGGTGCGCCCACCGCTGCACCTCCTGCCCGTGCTGGAGGCCGTCACGCCGATCCGCAAGAACAGCGTGGGCTCTCCCTTCATCTACACGCCCATTAAGACGAAAGCGCAGAGACAGCCGGAGAACTTCGAGAAAGTCGGTGAGGAGCACATTTACCGTCCCTCGTCACGATGTGCCGCGTTACGAACCCGGCGACCCGAGTCCGCTTCCCGCTCGCGGCCAACACCGCTGACGATTATCTGAACCGGTCCTGGATCTCCGCTAGGTCGACTCGGACCCAAATGAGTAACTGGTGCCGTATGTTAACTTTGCCACGAGGGAGACAAAGGCGGGTGGATGTGGTGCTAGCAACCCACTATCTGATGTGCCGTGCCGGCCTCCATAGGTGCTTGCTAACAGCGCTTGCCCCAACAGTCTGTTAAGGTATAAATGGGGGCTCTCTCTGTCTCTGTCTTTTCGTATGTGTACAGTCCTTTGTCAATCCACTGCTGGATGAGAGCCTCCCAGTGTTCTGCAGGTCGTGGGGGCGCTGATTGACCATACTTCACCACGCTGGTCAGTGCGCGTTGGTGAAGGCAGAAAGCCTAGACGTGGGAGCAAAGCAGTTCAGTACAACAAGTGGATTTTAGCTGCGATGCCTTTTGTGCCCCACCCCACCGTGTGGCCCCGCAGCAGCCTATAGCAACCTGCTGTGCACAGTGGCCGCCCAATACAAATCAATCTGCAGGCTCAAGCCTGCTTAGCTTCGGAGGCCCGATGAGTTGCAGGTGCGTTCCGCGTGATTTGGTCATGAAATGCGCATAAAAAAACGCGGCGATCCATTTAAATATACCACGCCAAAATAGTTGCGAGAAAATGCGTCGAGAAGACGCGTTTATCGCAAAGCCCTCTGCGTGTCTCTTCCCGCCCATCTCAATATGCCCACTATCATCAAATTCCGTGACACGTGTCGTCCCGATGGACGTTGCCCAACACAGCTGGCACGATTTGCTTGCAGCGTTCAAATGAAGCTCGGGGTCGTTAGCAATCAGTGGGGTGTCGGTAAATGTATCACTGTGAAATGCAAATATTTAATTTGCCACGGTTGCTGAGCACAGACTCAGTGGCCCAACACCACAACGAAGCAGTCAGCAACGAGCGGCGCTATGACGCTTGTGACAGATAAGGGTCGACACGGCTCGTGAACCGAGCGCGGTGATTATATGTAGAGACGATCGGAGGAGAATTGCAAAGTCGAGAAGTGCGGCGAGAAGAAGCGAGGCGAACGAATGACCGCGGTGCGTGAATGCGCCGGCTCGCGTCGCTCCCCCGTGGCTCATCGCGTGCGCTTGGGAGCGACGGTTATTGACGAGCCCTTTGTGACGTCGAAGTGATGAGCCTCGGCGAGAGGAGAGGCCAACAGTTTGCACGCAACTCTCTCTCTAGCGCGCACGCGCGGACAGGAGAAACAATCCCTCCACACTCGAACTGCTTATTGAGCCAGTTTTTTGTTTGTTTGTTGCTTTTGTTCAAATTTAAATTAAATCCTGCAAATGGCTGCGGTAAATCATGCAGCCCGAGAGCGCTCGCGAAGGAGGGCCCCCACCCCCCCCCACCAACCCCCCCCCCCCCTCCCAGGGTCTATGCATGGCCGCTCTATATGGATCCTTTAACCCTTTTTTGTGCGGAGGTTTTATCGCGGTGGGGGGGCTGCACAGCTCCTCTGGCGTGTTGTCGGGCTGCGTGCCGCGTGCTGTTCGGCACGGTGCCCGACGTTTCGGCCCGCTAGCTTGGGGGATCCCCTTCTGGAATCGAATTATACGAGAAGCTCGTGTTTTTTTTTCCTTTCTATTTGTTGTTGCAACGGTCTTGCACGCCGACTGGACATCTGTGAAACAAATAGCTTCATAGCTCAGCGGATTCCTCCACTATAAATAAATATTCTGTTGTCGATTTTAAAGAAGCTGGCTCGGCTCTACGGCATAGCCACAACAACGAACGCACGGGGAAGTACGTTGAGACAAAATAAAATCTAATTGAAAGAATGTTCGTAAACATCGATCGCTTGATTCTGATTAACCCATTCGCCGCCCTCGTGTGCATCGTCGCCGCTCCTTAGCCTCTCCCCCTCGTGTGTGCAGCCCCACGTCTGTGCAGCCCCACGTCTGTGCAGCCCCACGTCTGTGCTCGTGCCAACTGCTGTCTCCAATCTTATGCGGGCGCGAGCGCTTTCTTGGCCTGCGCGTTGCTGCTCCGCCAGTCCCCGCACGCCGCTTCCGGGGCAATTCTTAAACAACAAAATAAGAATTCCGAGTCGAATCCTCGCCCATTTCACCACTGCCTCCAAAAGAACAACGTTGTATTTTCTTCTTCACAATCATCATCAGCCGTGACTGATCCACTGCTGTTGGACGAAGGCTTCCCTTGGCCGTCCCCCACTTTGCACTGTCTTGCAGCGGGACAATCTAGCCGGCACCTGCACACCCGTTGATATCATCGCTCCGTCTCCATGACGGACGTTCCCCCCTTCCTTTGGCCCCTGCCACACCGAACGTCAAGCTACATTCTGCACATGCAATAACGAGAATTTCAGAATTAGTATTGGCCCAGGCAGGTCCGGCAGGTCTGGGTGTTTGATCATTGTTTTACATGGTTTTTTGTCATTATGCCAGTCTATCGTTGCAGTGGAGAGAGGACGTGAGCGGTTTTGTCCCCGAGCCTATGACGGCTCGTGGCAATCCCTCGTGGCAATCCTTCGTGGCAATGCCTCGTGAGAATCCCTCGTGAGAATCCATCGTGAGAATACCTCGTGGCAATCGAACTGCTCGTTGTGTTTAGTTTGTTGTCCTTCCTCCGCGCCTCCAATTATCACAGTTGGCTCCGTCCGGTGCAAAATAAGTTCTCCACACATCCAATAAATACCACCCCTCGTTACAATCCCTCATTGGCAATCCCTCGGCCCCCTTTACCTGAGCTTTTCCCTTCTGCACACCACCCCATGCGTCCACTCTAAACGGCCGAGTAATGGAAATCGATATTGACAGCCGCTACTCTTACGCTAAAAGGCACTTGTTTCCCGCTGACCGCTGCTCGCCGCGCTGCGGAGATAACTCTCTGTGCCAGAGAATTAAACATCACCAGTTTTTATGCGCACCCACAAATCCTTTTTGGTAAAACTAAGACAAAGATCCCCCCCTGAATAGCCTTAACAGACTGTTAGGGCAAGTGCTGTTAGCGGGCAACTATGAATGCCGGCTCGGCACACGAGGGGGTGGGTGGCCAGCAATACGCCCGGCCACCTTTGTCTTCTTATTGGCGATGTTTACACAACGCTCCAGGTTCTGGTTTAGGCCGAGTCGACCTAGGGGAGGTCCGGGACCGGTTCAGATAATCGTCACTGGTTTTGGCTGTGAGCGGGAATCGAACTCGGGTCGCCGGGTTCGTAGCGGAACGTGCTAATCGCTACACCACCGCTCCCCAAGCATAAAAGACACACACAAGCACACATACACAAACCATGCCACGCATGCACTCGTTCACACACCGGCACACACACCATTGTTCTTTCTTACGGAAATTAATAGTCTGTAAACGGAAGTTTTTTTTTCTTAAGTTGAGATTTGGAAATTACGCATATATATTTAGTTTTGCAGACAAATGACACGTTCATTAATCTGTATTCCTCCAGGTTACCACAATGCACCAAAGACGTAATATTTGTTCAAAGAGTCTTCGCCAGAGAAGGGGCTCGGAATTCGTAATAAACCCCCGGCAAAAAAATGGAATTGAATCGCCTCCTTTGACTTTCAGATTTCAGCACCGTGGAGAACGAGGGATTTCAAGTGGAGCTCATTGTCGCGAATCCGCTGCCGTTGGAGTTGCTCGTTGAGAACATTGTAAGTGACGGATCGCCGCGCGCATCGCCACTGGGGTGGCGTTTACGAGTCCTGCCTTTTAGCGGTAGTTTGGAGATCGCGGTGAGATTGGTTTGGAGATTTAGCGACGTAATTTTGCCCTGCTATTCATGCACAAGTGCGTATGCAACCAAGGGTGTTGAGGTCAGAAAGCGCAGGTGGGTGGTGGTGGTGGTGGTGGTGGTGGTTGCGGCGAGGGACTAATAAGATCTGGTGAATACACCGGCTGGAATTCACACTCCGCCGACGGAGGCTAACGTATCGAAGCCGGACTTGGCGAGAGAGCGCCTGTGGCTGACTGTCGGAGCATGTGGCTGACTGTTGGAGGGCGTGGCTTACTGGCAGAGTGTGTATCTGACTGGTGGAGTGGCTGGCTTACGGAATGCATGGCTGGCTGGCTGAGTGCGTGGCTAACTGGCTGAGTGCATGGCTGGCTTACGGAGTGCGTGACTGACTGGCGGGGTGCGTGGCTGACTGGCTGAGTGCCTGGCTGGCAGGCGGATTTGCCTGGCTGGCTGGCTGAGTGTGTGGCTGACTGGCGCACTCGTTGAACCAAAGCCATAACGAATGTCCATCCGCCGTGTGCTCTGCTGCAAGCGTGGCAACCTTGTTCTTTCTTGTTTTTGGGACGTAAATTTTGGTAACGAAAATGTAATATATATAGCTGGGTTATTTGGTCACCTCGCACATAGCCATGTTGGAGGTAATGGATTCACACGGATAACTTTTTTTTTCTACCAACTTTTTATTTTACCAAGTCAGGCCCACTGAGCTTTACAGCTCTTTTTCAGAAGCTACCTGGCCTCAACGAAGTGGCTTATCCCTCCTAATGCGGAGGGAAAAACTGGAGGACCTGGAGAAAATCCACTCGACCACGGGGAGAACATGCAAACTCCAAATATACAATCGTCAGGGTCGGGATCGAACCCAGAACTTCCTGTATACTAAGCAAGGCAGTTAACATCTCGCCACCGCATTGTCACATCGCCTGACCGAATCTTCGGATGACGGAAGATTCTGGTAATCGCTGTTCGACTGACACCGCAGCAGTCTTGCGAAACCCGACACACGTGATCTCGCGCTGCAAAAGAATCGCGGCGACGATGAAGGGCACAATGATCGCCCCCCACCCCGATGTAGCGCAGGCGCTCATGAGCGCCATCTCGTCGCAGGAGCTGCTGATGGAGGGGCCCGACCGTGACGTCGTCCCTGTGTCCGCGACGCTGCCTGCTCACGGCGAGCCCTTCCCGCTGAGGCTGGAGGTCGTCGCCAGACAGCCGGGGCAGCTCACGATCACGGGTGAGCGTCTAACGACGGACGCCTGCACAGCTCACCGAGAGCACCTGCGCCACCGAATACGAGTTTTTACTATCCCCCCGCCATGCTCATTCTCCTCTGCTGCACCCATAGTCTGGAGAAGTCCCTTCTCCCAGCCTTCCCTGCTGTCGAGTGCCTGCCCACGTTACATAATCTAGGCTCAAGAACTTCCTGTTATCTTATGCATATGTCTGACTGCCCACTGTCTCTCCAGAATATAAATACACCCTGATATTCCCATGCAAATGAACAAGTAGGATATCGCGACCAAAATTATCCGTAATTAAATTTTTTTTTTGCGTTAGATCACGTAAATATAAATGGTGTTATACCCCGCTATGGATTTAATGACACATTTATATTTTCGCGATCTCACCAAAAACACCTTTATTATTCCCATCCAGCCTCCTGAGAAGTGGTCGAGATTGGCTGCATCTTTAATTCCTCCGCCCAATCAGCTCAAGCTGCCTCCTCCACCCTTCGCCACCTTCAATTTTCTTCATTTCACCACAAAAGCCTCCCCCTTCCTTTTCAGTCATCAAGCAGCAACTTTATTTTTCTACCCCTCTTTTTAACCAACATCCTTCTTTCAGAGCTTTCTTCATCGAACTCTTACCTCAAAGAATGTTCTCCATCGAAGAAACCGTTGCCTTCACTGGATCACTATAATTAAACTAAGCGAAACACTAAACTGTGTTTAAATTTTACCAGGTAAGGCCCACTGAGCTATGTAGCTCTTTTTTCAGAAGCGACCTGGCCACCAATGACAGCTCATTATCACGTGGACATTCATAGCAGCCAAATACTCTCAAACGCATAAATGTGGAGGGCAAAACCGGAGGACCCGGAGACAAATCCACCCGACCACGGCGACAATACGCAAACTCCAAATATAGATGCGGCACCGCGGTGTCCCTAATTCGACGCGTCTCCTCCTGAAAACCCTCTTAACGAACTTACTCCATCCCGCTGGTGTTTTTGTCAGTTTGAGAAAATCAACCAAAAATCGCTCGAATAATAAATTGACACTGTGACCTGGCCCTTTCACCGCTCACGTCAGGCTACCGAACCACGGTGCTGGGGATTTCCAGCGACGTTCCTCTGAAGAGCGTGCCGGGCCTTCGGCAGACGCGGCTGGAAGTGGACGTCGTGCCAGCCCTGCCGGTGGTAGAGCTCGGGGTCACTTGTGAGAGGTAACGGCAGTGCGCCAAGACGTGGCCTTGCGTGGAGTTGGGGGGGGGAGGGGTCATGCAAACGCTCGGAGGGTCGCGGCGCGACACAGTCCACGCTTAACAAACTTTAGACAGCTATGTACGTACGTATGTATGTTGAACTTCTCTCGCACCGTACGTAGCCAACCGTGCTAATCGGTGGTTCAGGGGAAGGACAGCAAACTAAATACAAAAACAGTTCCAAAGAAATGAGTTTTCAATCTAGATTTAATAGTGCATCGCTCCAGTGGCTTCCTAATATCGGAAGGAAGAGCGTTCCAGACGGTCGCAGGAGCGCATCTGAAAGCACGCTTTGCAGTGCATCTGAAAGACAGATGTCAAACGCCAAACAGAATGAGTGACAATGCAATCTGCTCTTTTCTATTGTGCATTCTCGCACCTCCGACTAGGACGATTGGCTACGTACGGTGCGAAATAAGTTGAACACGTTCTGCTCTGGCACTCCACCACCTGGGTGTATATAAGGAAAGGCTGCAAAGTCCATCGCTTAATTGCAGTCATCGTTTCATGTTGCAGACGGTGCGTGCATCGACAATTACTGAACTGAAGCAGACTGAGCATGGGCACATTTTTTTGTTCGCAGTTGCGGGCGTTCGGCAGACTTTTGTTAATCTTTGAAGAAAATCCGCCACCGGTGTTAAATATTGTTTGACTTGACTCTTAAGAATTTGGCAGGGGGCAGGGCTCCGTCCACCTTCAGTCCCCCCGAGCCGACGGGGATGGTTAACGGCCTCGTTACATCAGAGGGGGCCCCTCTGCGTTTAGCCGCCAATGCGGCCGAACGGGAAAATTACCGCGACGTGGAAATTGCAGAGCGAGTCACTTTAGGGAGCCCCCTGTTGCAAATGAACGGCACGTGATTTAGCGGGGCTGTCATTGCCACCGCTGAGCCTGGTAGGAAACAATCCTCGGGTATTTCACACAAGCAGCAGACGCTAAATCTTTTGGGCGTCGAGTTTCATAACTCTTTTTCTTTAGAAAAATGGAATCACCGTGAATTTTTTTTGCGTGGAAAAAAAAGGTTTTGTCTCAAATGTACTTAAAGAATCAACGGTTTTGTTCAATCGCCTGGTACGTTTAACCATCTGGCCCAAAAAAAAAAGTATCAATGGGAGCGGGCGTTTCGCGAGGATGCCAATTTGGCTCGTGCGTGATCATTAAAGAGCGCTCCTCATTTGCAGCGACGGGAAGAATGAATCATTCGTAGCAGCCCCAGGCGAGGAGCTGGGCCTCGTGGCGTTTGACGGAGAGACTCGGCAGCTGCTCGTGACGATAACGAACGTGGGAATGGTTCCGCTGGAAAAACTTGAGCTGGACGGGGCGATGGAACGGACCCGCCAAGGTGATGCCGAAACCCCGCACCCCCTCTCCACCCCCCCCCCCCCCCCCGGGCGCGAACCGCTCGCGTGCAAATAGCCCAGGTGTTATCCGAGGTAACCCGCTACCAATGCGCACTGAAGCCGATGGTTGTAACAGGAGGGGCCCTAGGCAGATGGGGGTGGGAGCCAAGGTGGGAGAGTTCGGAAGGGGCGGTGGAGGCACCGCAATAAACATGAATTTATCATCACGCGTGCGCAATTTTAAGTTGCGCTCGCGGTGAGCGTGTTCCTCCCGAGTTCCCTCCGATGTGCACCCTCGGGGGGGCGTGGGGCAACTGGTTCTGCTTCTGTGGTGGTGGGAGAGTGAGAGGGGTCTGCTTGCAGTAGAGCAAGTAGGATGGGTTGAAGCGCCAGATCAATGCAGAGGGCTTCAGGGATCTGCCGCCCCTGGTCTCGTATTATAAGTAACCCTCAATACCCTTCTCCAAATGATGTACTTGTATATAGTGCAATATTAGCGGCTCCTTTATAAATCCTATTGTGCAAATTTGTCATTAATTAAAGCCACAGCATCACTATGTGTATTACTACCGGTTATGTCACGAAATGAAAGACAAAATGCCCACTCTTAACTTTGATTCGGCTTCACAATTCGTAAGTACTTGACATTCACATAAACGAAACAAAAGAATCAAGCTGCATACCGGGGGGGAGGACTGTGTGGCTTTATCGGGCATGGGGGGTAGTGAAACAGTCAAGGGCAATTTGTTGAACGTACAAAGAGGACCTCCCCCTTCCCCTCCCAGAACGTTAAATGCCCCTCCCCCTTAAAACTCAGCCTGGACCTGGTTTGTCTCAACTGGCTATCGCTTTTTTTTTACTGGGTAAGGCCCACTGAGCTATATAGCTCTTTTTTTCAGGACTGACCCGGCCACAAATGGTAGCTCAACGAAGTGACTCATCATGATGTGGAAATTTTTAGCAGTCGAATACTCTCAACGCATGTTGTTTCTACATGTGCATGGAATAACCGGAGGTCCCGGAAAAAAATCCACACGATCATGGGGAGCCAGACATGGAAACTCGCGATTGAACCCACGAACCTTTCGCACACCAGGCGAGGCAGTTAACATCTCGCCACCCCGGTGCGTTTGCTCGGCAGACGAGCCTTGTGAGCGGAGGGACGACACGGTGTGGGCCTGGCAGCACGAGATGTTGTCCCGGCTGCCGCTGCAGGCCGGAGAGGCCCTCACGTTCCCGCTGCACGTGCACGCGCTCATCGGCGGCACCTCGGCGGAGCAGCCGAGCCGGCAGGAGCCGCGCGGCCACGGTGAGGCCCTCGGCGGTTTTGCTTCCCCGACGTGTAACGCATTTTGCCAAGCGCCACCGCCGCCGCTGTGCGATGGCAAGCGCTGGACTTGTACGTATGTATGTATATTCTTGGTTCTTTCGGTAAAGTCACGTGACTTTACCGAAAGAACCAAGAATATGAATCCCTGCAGTCAGGAAAGCTTTAAATCGTACGTGTGTATGTTGAAGTTCTTTCGTACTGTACGTAGCCAATCGTGCTAATAAGAGGTGCAGTACTTGCAGCCTCAACCTGGCCGGTTTGATTCCATTTATCCGTTGAAACAACGGGGCCAGTTTCTCAAATCGCCTTGCCTCTATGCGCCTGACAGAATATTATAACGGGTAATGCCACAGTTTGTCAATCAGCAGGTCACGTGTGGCGTGGCAGAGCGTGGGTACGCCCACCTCTTCCAACATTTCTGGTCGAAAAGGAAGAGTAGGCCAAATACCCTGCAGAGCTGCCCTCCAGTTGGGGAGGCCCTTCTGCCGGCAATGGTGCGAGTGAGCAATTGCAATGCTGCACCTTTACCTTTAAGGGTCACAGTGGCAATTAGCGAACATAATCAGTAACTGTTCTGAAAAGAGTGTGCTGACAAGGATCCATTAAGTGTGCTTGCATTATACACGGAGACAAATACACAGGTGACCTTTGGATATAACCGGGTAAGAGACGATTAGCGCACTGCGCAATGGACCCTGCAACCTGAGTTCAGTGTTTCTGCTACGGCTGGCAATCTTGTGGCGAGTGTTCTCAACAGGTACACGGAGTAGCACCTTCACCAGCCACCACTGACTTGCGTGGTGAAGTATAGTCAAACAACGCCCATGGCTGACAATGCCTGGGCAGGGGTCTTCATCCCAGATATACTCATGTTTATTTCCATTTATTCCACGTTTAATAGTAGCAGTATGTGTAAGAAGTTATTACGTTTAAAAAAAAAAGATTTGCATCCGAGCTCCAACAATAATTGGCTGTTTAAAAAAAAATATCCACGCTTCCTGTCTAACGACTAAAACTAATGAACGATTGAGAATTTGTATTATATTCCTCTTCAAGACATTACAACAAATTTACTTTTAGGTTTGCTCATCAATGGGCTTTGGTACGGAGCTACATCAGGAACTGAAATTCAGCTCACGACGAGGCACGTGGAGCGAAGCGTCGGACACAGTGTCGAACAACACGTGGAGAGCCTTGCGCGGTGGCGCCATTTTATTTTTTTACAATTCTCGATCTATCCCAGAGGTGGCGTTGTAGAGCCTCGTGGGCTTTTGAGATCCCTCCAGGCGCGATCTCGCCACGCTCGCAGGGGAACGGCGCAACGAGCAAAAACACATCAGCGATTCCCAATTGCCCTTTTTTTTTCAAACGGTGCCCCTCCCTGGGGGCCCGGACACTATGGTTCCTACACCACCCTTGTGAGCACACGGTCACCGTTGCTGATTTATTTTCTACCTACCGTGACTTTACCGAAATAACCATAGATAATGGATTCCTGCAAGTCGCGAAAGCTTCAAATCAAGAAGGAAGAATGGCAAACTTGGACACCGCGTTTGTGTTCTAAAATGTCTGGTTCTTTTGGGTTGTTCTTCCATTCCTCCCCCTCCCCGTTTCTTCCATTTTGTCACCCAGCCCCGTTAACAACTCCCCTACCGATCGTAACCCCTGCCGTGGTAGGGCTGCGAGCCCGAACGCCTCGTTCAATCCCGAATATTTGAGGGTGCGTTGTTCTGAGCGTGTTAGACGTTACCCGTTGTTTTTCCCCTCCTTTTGAAATCCACATTGTATCCTGGGTTTTTTAATGGCAATAAATGTTGTTGGTGTATATATACACATAGTATATATACTGTGTGTGTATATATATATCTTCTTCTTTAGTGCTGCCTAACGGCGTGTGCGACTTCACGATGATATTGGTCCCGGTCTAGCACGGCGTGTAGAGTTTGTGCTGTTGTTAATTGTAGCCATGTTTTGATGTTACTGAGCCATGTCGTTTTTGGCTGTCCTGGTCGTTTTTTCCCTTCGATTTTTCCTTCCAGGATTTGCTTTAATAGCTGGTATTTGTGGTCGTTTCGGGCAATGTGGCCTAGGTAGTAACACTTCCTGCTAATGATGGTCTTCAGCAGTTGCCTGTCAGTGCCCATATCTTGCACAACTTGTGTATTGGTGGTTTTGGCTGTCCATGGGGTTTTCAGCATTCTTCGGTACAGCCACTTCTCGAAAGCTTCGAACCTTTTTGTTGCTGTAGTTGTCAGTGTCCACGTCTCTACTCCGTACAGCAAAATTGACCAGATGTAGTATACACGCAATAAATATATAAAATGGTGCCCTTCTGTCCCCCAGACTGCGAGTGCCTGAGCCGGCTTCACGGTGCGCCTGAGGAGGCCGACGGGATGAAGAGGCGAGCGGGGTCCCGAGAGCCGGCGGGGCACGTTGACACGAAAGAGCCTTTGAAGGTGAGGGACGGGGGGGGGGATGGCCACGAGGGTGGCTCTCGAGACAACCAGCCGAAACCACGGGTTTTCGCTGCCTCCAAAATCTCAACGAGTGCCCGAGGCAGCCCTGAGGCAATGCTGAGGATTCCACGTTACCTGTGGTCGGGAGGATTGGCTCCTGCGCTGGTTTTATGAGGATCGTCCCCTTCTTGAGACAACTCTTCTGTCCTGGTGAAGTCTCCCTAAGCCTTCCCGGGACATTCAAAGTCCCAGCTTTTTTGTCGGTTATGTGATGATGCATGACTCAGAACAATGTATTGACGACACGTGTAGTTATGCCATCTCCTGCTATTTGTGAGATTTTTTTTGGATCCCCATCACGTGTGTCCCGGTTTTTTGTGTGTGTGTGTATACCTCACTGGCGTCAACCCTTGTGGCGTTGCAGCCAGGGGACTGGTCATCCTTCGATGAGAGCTGTTTAGCTCAGTGGGACTTACTCGCCCAACACAAAAACAGATGTGAAGGCCGGGTCTGAGCGTGAGCTCCCCGCAAAGCGCTACTCCATTTGTAATAACCACCCCCCCCCCCCCCCGAGAGGGATAAAGGGTCAAGTGGGCCCTTGATCAGGTTTTGATCTTATAACGTTCTCCGTGTGAGGTGTGCACCTTGCCCCATGGCATCAACCAGGCTGGTATCAAGAGGGCCTCAATATGACTTCCACCGTCTGTGCCTTGATGATACAAGGCACCTGTTTGTGCCTTCCTAGGACTAGATGTACGGTTTTTCTTAATTCAGATTTTACCAGGTAAAGCCCACTGAACTATTAGCTCTTTTCAGAAGCGACCTGGACACAATTGATAGCTCAACAAAGTGGCTTATCATGTAGAAATGTAGAGCAGCTAAATATGTATCTGAGATACCAGAGCAGAAACTAATGCCCGTACATCCCTCCTCTACCACCAGCCACCCCCACCCACTGCACCCCCTCCCCCCCCCCACTGCCAATTCCACTTAACCCCAGCCCAGCTGCTCTGCCTTTCTTCCCGAGTGCAAACTCTGCAGTCCGCATGGACGGACTGACAATGACGGACTGGAACATCAGAGTGTGGTGCGTGCCGGGGTGCCGGCCTTAGCCGTGCCCTTTTCAGGTGGCATCACTGCGGCCGGATTAAGCCAGGGGCTTTGGGGAGTTAGACCCCAGGGGGCCTCGAATATTAAGCACCCCCCCCCCCCCCCGCAAAAAAAAATATACTCCTGCCTTGCTGCCTTGCAAACCTTTTAAAGCAGTCTGCATCAGCAGCAGAATGTGCTTTCCCACCTGATGACGGACGCTTGTGTTGCGCCCGAAACGTCGTGATTTATTTTATTTTATACCTACGTGACTTTACCGAAAGAACCAAAGAGTATGCCTTGCAATTGTTAAAATGCAATTCTGTAGCACGGTGATAAATCTTACATGGTAATTTGGTAATTAAATCCATAGCGGCACTGTGTGCATTATTACCAGTCGTATGCTGGAATTAAATAGTTTCTGTGAATGTTTTAAACTTTTGATTAGCTTATAATAATTCTTACATCATGTTAAAAAAAAAAAAACTCCGAACTGAAATAACAAGTGGACAGCAATGCATGCCTTTGGCATCGTCGGGGAATTGATGATGGTGGTGGTAAAGCAATCAAGGGAAGGAATGTAAATGGGCAAAGAAGCCAACCGTGCTCATCGGAGGTGCGGGACAAGGACAATAAACTTAACACAACAAAGCAGTTTTAAATAAATTAGTTTTCATTTTCGATTCAAAGCTTTCGTGACTGCAGGGATTCATCTTCTTGGTTCTTTCGGTGAAGTCACGTAGAAGGGAAATAATAAAATAAATAAAATAAAACTTAATCAAATATGTTATGTTTTATTTGTATTATTTTATTATTATAAAATAGTATTAAAATAATATTATTATTTAATTATTATAAAATAATACAAATAAAATATTTTATTATGTTTTATTTTTTTATTTTTTTATTTCCCTTCTACGTGGCTTTACCGAAAGAACCAAGAAGATAAATTAGTTTTCAATCAAGACGATTTAAAATTGCATAGCTCCAGTGGCTTCTTAATACCGGAAGGATGGGCGTTCCAGTCGGCCGTAGAAGCGCGTCTGACGGCTTGCGATGCGGTGAGCGGTGACCGCCTCAGTTCGATGGCCAGCCAAAAGCCGCTGTTGCTGCGAGACTGAGAACGTAACAGGGCAGAGACGTCATACCTGACTCACCGGCGGTCGAGAGCTGTGACGGAGCGCCGGAGTGGCAGCCAAAGGGAGCTGCACTTTGCCAAGAGGCCGTTCACTGTGGAGACGGAGCAGTTTATTAAGCTTGTGTGCGGGAGCTGTATGGAATGTTTGCATCACCACACCGTCAGAGATGGTGATGGCTTGAGGAGACCTTCTGCTAGAGCCCTTGGTCCACGAGTACATAGATCATGAATGATGATGCATGGATTTTGATGATTATGATATTGACGATGCTCTAGGCCAATATCTATAAATGATGGTAAGATCATTCTGTCGGCCGAATCTCTCTCTCTCTCTCTCGCCTACGCGCGTACGTTTCACGTGAGGAAAGATGGTTTGATGGAATCAGATGGCAGGTTGTTAGATCGGGGACCATTTTAGACCGACTCATCTTCACCTTTTGTGTCACGAGACGAACATCGACAGTGCGGGGGGCGAAGGCGAAATGCGTTAATCGCAAATTGGGATTTTCGTGTTTGTTGTTGTTGTTGTTTGGAAATGAAAGTGCTGAGCTCATGCCCTGGCACCGGCCGCCAGAACATGCCACTCGTTTCTGCTGAGGCATTGGATTTTGCACACACGCACACGCAAAGACAAAGACCACCCGTATAGCCTTAACAGACTGGTGGAGCAAGTGCTGTTCACGAGCACCTATGAAGGCCGGAACAGCACACGAGGGGGTGGATGGCCAGCAAACACGCCCGGCCGCCTTTGTCTCTCCAGTGGCGATGTTTACGCACCACACCAGATGTTCATTTGAGGCTGTTTCGACCTAGGGGAGGCCCAGGACCGGTTCAGATAATTGTCACTGGTGTTGGCCGTGAGCGGGAATCGAACTCGGGTTGCCAGGTTCGTAGCGCAGCGCGCTAACTGCTACACTACCGCTCCCCACCACACACACCGCACACACACACACACCGCACACACACCACACATACACACACACACCGCACACACACCGCACGCACAAACACCCCACACACACACTGCACACACTCACGTACCGCACACACGCAAGCACATTTTTTATATTTTGAGAGAAAGGCCATTTTTTTGTGAATCGCGTGACAGTCAAGATTGTAGCGGTATTTCTGCAGTGCTTGGATGCTAACGGTGGTGACTGTGAATCCATAAAACATGGTTTGCGTTGTGCTACTGCTGCTATGGTATGTGAAGACGTGGTTTCTGCTATCAGTGTTGGACATCTGTGAAAAAGATCTTCATAGATCATCGGATTCCTCCAGTCTAAGTAATGATCCTGATTCTGATAGTACAGTATTTCCTCGTTATTCGCGAGGGACACATTCAGCAAATTTCGCGGATAATGATATTGGCCTACGAAAAGCTATCCTTTTAATGAACGGTCTTAAATGAATGCGTAAATAAGCTATAAAATAAATGAAAATTAACTCAACGCTTTATCTCTCAACATTTTATCTCATCGCATTCTCTCATCACTTTCTTTCTCTCCTCCCTTTCTCTCGCTACAGTCGTCGTGTAGAGTTCCAGATCCAATTCGCGGATAGCCAAAACCCCGGATAGCAAGTTCGTGAATAACGAGGGAAAGCTTCACTGAGTCTCAAAACACCGTTTCTCACGAGGTTCCTGCCACGTCTTTGCAGTACGGAGCGATGTTTTGCCGTGCGTGTGATCCCAATGTAGAAGTTTGCAGGTGTTCTACTTCGTTTTTAAGCATTGGTGATGTCTGACCAACAATGGCAGTTACTGTGTATGCTTTTTTTTTAGTCGTGCAGTACAGTGGGGGAATGTGCAAACCTCCACACAGGAAGGCACCCGAGTCAGGAATCGAACCCAGGCCCCTTTGTCGCTGCGAGGCACGAGCGTGAACCATTGCGCCACCACTCTGCCTGCCCAGTGTTGGCATCCTTCAACGTTATGTTCGAGGTTATTTTCGAGGTCGTGACGCAAAGATTAATACATAATGAAGAAATTGTCGGCAATTTGACACGAACGTGCATATATATGGAACTCATTATGGTGGCTAAACTAAAGGTGCAGCCCTGCAATTCATTGCTCACACCACTGCTGGCAGAAGGGCCTCCAGTTGAGGAAGCTCTTGAGAGAGCTCCTGCAGGGGACATCCGGGCCTCGTCTTCCACGCTGGCGAGACGTGTACATATGGTGTGGTCCTTTGCCAATCCAGTGGTGGATGAAAGTCGCCCCATGTCGTGTCAAATGTGTGGGGGTTCTTTGATACTTCCCTGCGCTGATCGGTGCAGATTGGTGAGGGAGAGGGTAGTGACCACGACTGCTTCTCATCGAAGTCGCTCACTGGGTTCATTAGAACAGCACCGCTGTCCACTGGGACAGCCACACCACCTCACCAACGTGATATTACAAAATTACGTAATTATAACTATCATTATAAATAACTAACAGTTTTATTTACCAGCCATGTGGCTTATTACATGGAAATTCATAGCAGCCAAATGATCTACACGCGTGATGTTTATTCTAAATGTGGAGGGAGGGGGGGAGGGGGGAAACCGGAGGACCCGGAGAAAAATCCACACAACCACGGGGAGAGAAACATGCAAACTCCAGATATACATTCTAGATTTGAAGCTTTCGTGACTGCAAGGATTCATACTCTTAGTTCTTTCGGTAAAGTCACGTAGGTAAAAAATGAAATAAAAAATAATAATAATAAATAATAATAATAATTACTCTTTTTATTTTAATTCCAGATATACAGGCATCAGGGTCGGGATCGAGCCCCCACCACCTTCTGTATACTTTATTTTTATTTCACCGTGATTTAACCTGGGAGATAACATCTCGGCCCCATTATGTGGGGAGTCATATCTGAACTGCCCCCCCTCCCCTACCAGCCTCCCTCCCACCTTTCACCAATGCTCTAATCGCGATTGTTCACGGAAGCAAGTTTTGAAATGCATGCTGGACCAAGGCAAACGTTACAAGTCCCGGCCGTGTGTTTAATGAATCTAAGAGAACTCTCGCCGTCGCTGTCTCTGACGTCGCCGTGCGAACGGTTGGGTGTGGGTGGATGAGTTGGCGAGCCTCTATCCCGAGAGGAGGGGGCAACAGCTGCCAAGGTGTGACGATCGTTATTAAACATCGGCCGCTGAGAAGAATTTATACCTCCGTCTTGACAACGTGATGGAAAGAAAGTTTTAGGAGGGCCTGTCTAGAAATGTCCCCCTTGTTGCTGTCAGTTGAATATTAGATATTACTTTTCAAAGGTATATATTTGTTATCGCGTGAGAAATTTTTTTTTGCGTGTGAGAATGTTCCGGACAATTTGGATACTTTGTAATGTCGTCGTCGATCAAGATCCAACGGTGTAGTTTCACGATGAGGCTCGATGCCACTTTACACCAGGGTTGCCAACTGGCCTGGTTTACCCAGGAATTGTCCCTTTTTTTTAGGAGGCAGCTGCTACCTTTGAAAATCATCGGTAAATCTTTGCGGGGCCATTAAAAGTCTCAGTTTTTTTGTCATTTGCATAGCAGTAATAATCCTACTACACCACTCAAGGCAATGCATTTACGTGGTATTCTGAGACATTCTTCATCCCACGATCATCATCGGCATCATCATCAGCCGTGGTTAAATCCACTGCTGGATGAAGGCCTGCCTAAGCCACGGCCACCTCTCAGGATGCTGCCATGTAATTAACAATCCACCGAGCATCTGCACACAACACGTGTGAATGTTGAACTTATTTCACACCGTGCGCAGCCAAACGTGATAATAGTAGGACATGACCCCCCCTGTGTTTTGTACCTCTAGGGTGGCAAGTGTACTTTACACTCATCAGTACCAGGTTGTTTGTTGTCCCTTCCCCCGCACCTCCGATAGCACGGTTGGCTACGTACGGTGCGAAAGAAGTTAAATATACACACCACTCGCTCCCTTCACTTGGAGCCGCATTAATGTTTCACGAGGCCAGACAGCGCGGTTGTTAACGGCTTTTAGAGCCAATCTGCTTTCTGACATGTTTCACAACGAACGGTGTCGGTCCAACGGATTATAATTCACCCAATCGCCAGAGTCGAGCTTACATTGACACCTAATTAACAAGAGGCCTTGTCCGTAACGGCGTAATGGGAAGGAGAACTGTTTATTTCAACCACCTGCCACGAGAGGTCCTAGGGTCATATACGGCAAGCTAGAGTTGTATTCAGTTGCACCGGGTGTTATTGATTTTCTTTAATGAATAAGTCATAGTATTAATAAAAGAGTGCCCCGTACTTTTTCTCAAACCACAAACATGGCCGAGGCTAGCCCCCACAGTAGGACGTCCCCACGGGATTGGAACGAACGGTTGTACTTTGTTCTCCAAAGAAAAGTTCACGCCGCAGGCAAAGCGAAGGTAGTTGCTCGCCCATATTTCCTGTTGGCTGGGAACATTGTGAGAATTCTCCACGCTGCAGTAGCAGGGACAGTAGCAGCAGCAGAAGCGTGCATTCTACACCAAAGCGCAGTCTTGGCTCCTCGAGACCAGTCATGGGCCTAGAAGCAGGCTTCTCAGCTCTCCTCATTGGCCTTGGCCTCGGTGGTGTGGCCTCAGTGGTGTGACCTCAGTGGTGTGGCCTCGGTGGTGTGGCCTCGGTGGTGTGACCTCGGTGGTGTGGCCTCAGTGGTGTGACCTCAGTGGTGTGGCCTCAGTGGTGTGGCCTCGGTGGTGTGACCTCGGTGGTGTGGCCTCAGTGGTGTGACCTCGGTGGTGTGGCCTCAGTGGTGTGGCCTCAGTGGTGTGGCCTCAGTGGTGTGACCTCAGTGGTGTGGCCTCGGTGGTCTGGCCTCAGTGGTGTGACCTCGGTGGTGTGACCTCGGTGGTGTGACCTCAGTGGTGTGGCCTCAGTGGTGTGGCCTCGGTGGTGTGACCTCAGTGGTGTGGCCTCGGTGGTCTGGCCTCAGTGGTGTGACCTCGGTGGTGTGACCTCGGTGGTGTGGCCTCAGTGGTGTGACCTCTGTCCCCCCAGGACGTGGGCTTAGAGGCACCAGCCTTGTCATTGACCTCAGCCGAGAGGATCTGGCCTTGATTGGCCTTGACAAAGGCCTACACCTAAAAGGCCCCTGGCCGTGGCCTCGGCTTGGTTTTGCGCTTGCCGCCCTCAATCTCAGCCTTCGCCTCACGAATTCAGGCCGTGCATCTCAAGACTGCTAAGACGCGAGTCGGGTGTTGCTCTGCGGGGCCCAACTTCATCGAGTTGTTTTCTTCCTTTTTATAATAAGCAACCAATATGATCGGGTTGGTCAGAGGTAAGAGTGCAGAACACAGCTGCTGAGATCCTTGGCTGGTTAAACCGGGTTCTCAAGTGTAGCGAGGTGGTGAATTCAGCCTGGTCGCCAATGACTGCTCCAATGAAGCCCCTCACGTAAAATTTTGTTCAGCCTCAGAATTACAATTGAAAAAAATTATTTACTCTCGTGAGACAAACATCAATCTTGGTGGCGAAAAAGGTGGTTAAAGGCTGGCCCCCTACTGTGTGAACCAGAGGTTACTTGAATGGATCCCAGAAGTAGCTCTGTGCTTCCACTTCTATGGGCTATTCTCTAACGTAAAGGGTTGTGCTGCTGCACGAGAGATACGTATGTATGTTGAACTTCTTTTGCACCGTACGTAGTCGACCGTGCATGGATTCTTCATCTCGTGACGTGACGACGCCAATAGAAAAATTTGGATAAAATTGGAAATGCGCAACCGGCCTCAGTGTGGAGTTGAGTCAGAGGCTCCAAGGTGAGCAGAAGGGGTGGAGAGAGAGGCATTTTCTCCCCTAAGTATACACCCACACGTTCTGGCCTCAACCCGAGCTATACAGTTCCAAAATATTTGATAAGACAACAGCAGTATTACACGAACCATCTTGATCATTTAAATATTTTCACGAATACGACTTCGATTCTCCTTTCCTTCTCTGGGCGATTGCTGTGAGAGACGTTGAGAATTAAAAAGAATACATTTCACTGAGAATTAAGGGAGAGAGTAAGGAAATGTAATATGTATGAGATTACTTCATCAATTCAGAGTGATAGCCAGCATGCCCACATTCATGTTACTGTCGGCGTTTGTGGGTGGTGTGTTTGACATGCGAGATCCCTCTAGTGCGGTGTTCTTGATTGCAAGGCCCGCGGGCCACTTGGCTGTCCCTGGTGGCCTTTAGTGCGGCCCCTGCCATGCGGGCACGACAATACACGAATGTGAACACACCCCTTGCAGTCAGTGTGGCGGCCCTCGCACGCTGATGTCTTGTCGGCAAAAGTGCACCCCCCCCCCCCTCTGAAAAGTGTTGAAGAACAATGCCCCATATGCACTCACAAGGGCCGCTAAAACCAATCGCTCGGCAATTTATTTTTATAAAATGGAAACGCAACGCAAAATGAACAATATTGTCATTGAAAGCAAAATGCCTTCTTAGAAATGATTTGGTGGCGAGTTTAAGCGATGTGAAGTTTTTTTTTCGCGTCGACAATTCTGTACAAAGATAAAGGTGCAGCCCTGCAGTTTCCTGCTCGTGACACTCCTAGCAGAAGGGCCTCCGCTTAGGGCAAGCTCTTAGACAGCTGCCGTCAGAGGGTAGCCCGGGGCCTTACTCTTCCGCGCTGGCGAGAGTGGCTGGGAAGAGGTGGCAGTACCCACACTTTACCTCCACCAAAGACAAATATCCCCCGTGTAGCCTGAACAGACTGTTGGGGCGAGTGCTTTTACTGATAACCTAATGAAGGCCGGCTCGGCACACGAGGGAGTGGGTGGCCAACACCACGCCCTGATGCTTTTGTCTCACTTGAGGCCCAAGACCGGTTCAGATAATCGTCACTGGTGTTGGCCGTGAGCAGGAATCGAACTCGGGTCATCGGGATTGTAGCGCAGCGCGCTAACTGCTCCACCACCGCCACCACACGTGACCCGTCAATCAACTAGTTGTGACGTAATCCTGCCGAGTGGGCAGGGGCGGGAGGATTTGAGAAGCTTGGTTGTTGTTCCACCTGATGGGGCCAGGGAGATCGATTCCACCAAACGACCTCTGGATTGCAAGTCCAGTGTGCTGACCGTTACGGCGTGGCATTTTTTTCTTCCTCTCCACGATTGTATTTGACTTTAGCAAACGCAGACAAAAAGCAATTGAAATTGGATGGAAAGTGCCCTTAAGATATATACCAAAAAACACAACCCTGGCAAAAGGAAAACATTTGCGTTACTCGTAGCCCAGGGGGTTGGAGGGGGGTTTCGAGGTTAATCGTCACACGTATCCTCATTTGTTAAAGCGACAAAAACAAATTAAGGGACTTCTCACCTGTCCGGTGCGCATGACGTAATCGCCCACATGACGTTATCCCCCCACACTCTGGCCAAGTAATCGTACGCCGCCCAAAGGCTGTTTTTCACGCCGTCTCTTGTGGCAAGGGAGTAACAAAAAACACGCCAGTCAGTGTCGGAGACGCTCGGAGACGCCCGGAGGGAAACGGATCTCCAGCGTTCCGCTGCACACTGCAGTTGTATTAATCGGGATGGCCACCGGGCTTGAACTGTGAACCGCTGCAACAATTGCAACTGCATTGATGCCCAGCAGATGTCAACGTGAAGAACGGTGGGTGTTTAAATGATGAAGATGCAGCCCTATGAGTCCAGAAGACAGCAACGCACATTTTTATATCACCGTACGTACCATCCAAATGCGCTCATAAAACGAATTGCACATTGCGACAAATAACGAACCAATATGCTATATTCAACAAGTCACGTGCTACATTCAAATATGTTTGAGAGTACAATCATCGCAAAACTCCAAAGAGCTCTTATATCTTGCAGTTAGATAACCCAGGTCACGTGTGCTGGGGCTGCCCGATGCAAGCCTGAAGCTTCATTGGCGAGTTACAATAATTGGGAATAATGCTGCGAACATTTGCCACTTGTACAAAGGCTATCGCGAATGTGCCATGGTCTTTCGGCCGGGGGGGGGGGGGGGAGGCAACGCTGCTCTATGGATCTATACTCGGTTAGGTAATGAGGTCGTTTGTCATTAAATTTTTAAATTCGACAAACATTTGGGCCATTGACACCAGGGCACGTGGACCTTACTCTATTCCGAATAAGGTCATTGTAACTTTTAAACATCCACTGTGACGCAGACATAGTGTTCTATTTATACTCAAAATACTTGCCGTATTAACCAGGGTGGCTGCCGGGCATCATATAACCCGCCGTGTTGACCGTTGTGGCTGCCGGGCTCAAGCCCGCGGACCACTGCAACATGCGGGTGGCACTGGGGTTTAAATGGGTACAACCCAAAATGAGTCGATCAGATTGCATGTGGTGGGGTAAAGTGTAGTACCGCCGTATCTTTTAAGACATCTGTCGAGAATCAAAAGGATAGGACCAATATCTCCTCAAGAGGGACTCTCTCGAGCCCTTTTCGAAGCGGATTATTGCTTAAGTGAGCATTGAGGCAGTCCTGAGCCAGTACTGGAAATTCCTCATTCCCATGGCGAGGACGAGTGCATCCACAGGACAACCACTGTTAACTTTCCTACAATGTGGTGCTTGTTTTTCATCGCCCCTGGATGGGTAATGGGGTTGGGTCAAGCCCCAATTAGGAGTTGAACCTTACAATTTAGAGCTGCTCACTCTACAAGTTGAGCAGCCGTACGGCCCTCATGTTTTCTTTCTCTTCAGTCGATATTACTCTCTGAGTTCAGAGGTGAAAGTTAGTTCAGGTGAGTAGCCACAGGGGCATCGCCGCTGCCACGGGTGAGGTTACAGAGACCTCGCCCATTGAGGCAGTACTTCCTGCACGTCTCGCCCACCACACATTCCACTGAGATTGCATCGCACGTGTCACTCTGTGGCCAGCACCTGTGTCAGCAGCAGCCCTCGTGAGCGAGTGAGTGAGTGTGTGCGCGTGAGTGTATGCGCGTGTCGCTGCACTACGAACCTGGCGACCCGGGTTCGATTCCAGCTCACGACAAACACCAGTGACGATTATCTGAACCGGTCCTGGGCCTCCCCTAGGTCGACTCAGCCTCAAATGAGTACCTGGTGCGGTGTGTAAACATCGCTAGCACTGGGGAGACAAAGGCGGTCGGGCGTGGTGCTGGCCACCCACCCCCTCGTGTACCGTGCCGGCCTTCATAGGTGCTCGCTAACAGCACTTGCCCCTACAGTTTGTTAAGGCTACACGGGGGATCTTTGTATGCGCGTGTGTGTATGTGCGCGTGTGCGGTAGCGTTACTGGGGGGGGGGGGGCTTTTGAGGGTGGCTGCGCTGCGAGTGTTACCAAAATTCTAGATTTGAAGCTTTCGTGACTGCAAGTCACGTAGGTAAAAAATGAAATTAAAATTAATAAAAAATAAAACAATAAAATCACGACGTTTCGGAGGCAACACAAGTCCCCGTCATCAGGTGGGACCGTCACAGCCAGATTTGCTGCACTTAATTTTTTACCTACGTGACTTTACCGAAAGAACTAAGAGTATGTTACCAAAAAGCCTATTCCAAGAAAGCAGAATGGACACATGAAGCCAGGGCAAATGTGCGCACGGCTATCTCCCGCAGTGTGAAACAATTGACCCACTTACTCACGTGGGGAAAGCCATATGTCGTGTGGCAGTGTTTAAAATAGAACTGCTGCTTGATGATATCTTTTGACAAATAAAGGATGACCCAAAAGTCAGGACAGGTATTATGTGTATTTTAACAAATCACATCACGTTATTTCATTTCTTGACTTGAAGCTTTCGTGACTGCAGGAATTCATACTCTTTGGGTCTTTCGGTAAAGTCATGTAGATAGAAAAATAAAATAAAAAATCACGGACGATTGCTTGTGTTGTGATCAAAACGTCGTGATTTTTATTTATTATTTTTCTATCTACGTGACTTTACCGAAATATAATCAAAGAGTATAGTTATTTCAGTTGTTTGAACAAATGTTCAAATTCACTGCCAGCAACATTCATGCGTGCATGAATTCTCTTTTGAAATCAACTTTAGGACTTAGTTTTAATATTACATTTATCAATTATGGTTGGTCTCGATTCATTAATTCAGGGTTCTTGGTCGAGTTTTGTAAATTATGAATTTGAGGTGACCCCACAGGAAAATGAAACATCATTATTAATAATGACATAGATAAAATAGTAAGTTAAGGGGAAAAAAACGATTACAATGTTTTGATGCCAGTGTTAAAACGACCCGATGTGTCCTGAATTTTGGGCCACCCCCTGAATAATGTTGAGGCTGGGTGACTCAGAGGTCAGAGTGCTGAGCTTGCACCGCTCACTGTCTGGTGATTCAACCAGGTTCTCACATGCAATGAAGCTGGTGGTCTCAGCTGGGGCACCAACAACTCCACAAACACATGTAAGGGTTCTGAAACAAGCTGAACATGCGTACATAAAATATCAGTTTCACACCCAGGCTTTAGCGACCAATATTATCCATAATCGAGAGGTTTTTTTGTTGGGTTAGCGCGCGTAAATATACCTGTGTCGTTAAACCCGCCACCACCCGACACAGCCAATTAGTAAGGTTCGTCACGTAAACAAAACAATGGCAATTCGTTATTAATTCAGCGCGCCGGTGTGTTGGAGAATAAACGCACAACATCTACAAACAAAAGAAAATGCATCGGTTTGATGGTCACTCAACGAACATTACCCCTCTGTAGCGGGGTCAGGATGGGGATGGTGCTACCCCGCGGGCATGTGTGGGTAGAGAGGTCACTGGAAGAGATGTTCGCAGCCGCCTGTGCAGGAGCCGGTGTCCAACACGCGTGTTCGTTTGTTTGGCGCTACGCTGCGTTTCGCGAGGTCACCTCAACACCGCGCGCGCTCCCCCGTGCGGGTGTGGGGGGGGCGCGGGGGTTAACGGTACTTAGCTTCATAATTAAAGCACACACCCCATTGTTGATGGCTTAATGTGACATCGATAGTGGGCAACAGGCGAAACACAGAGGCATGGGGGGTAGCACGTGCTGTCTCCGAGCTGCAACTGTGCTCTGGGGCAGCGTGAGAGCTCACTAGATCGCTCGCGCTATTGTTACGTTTGCTTTAAGTGCACGCACCTGCGTTGATTAATTGTCATCTGGAAAACATCGCCACGGGCGTTCGGGGAGGGCAAGAAGAAAAGAAAACAACACACAGCTGCTCATGCTGCAGACTTGCAACGAGCTTCATCCCGTGCTCTCGATGAGCGCGTTTGGCTCGGGTACGGTGCGAAAGAAGTTCAACATTAATACGTACATGTCAACGTTCACCTGTATGGAGCATAGACCGTCACGCGAACTCCAGCCATCCTGTTATCATTATATATTATTACAAACTTTAACAGTGTTGTTTGACTTTTTTTCTCGGCAACCGTGGTTTTAAAAAATGATCACGGAGGGTTGAGCGACTGCCGCCATAGCTTTGAAATGATTTCCTCTCGGAACAGCAGTCACTTGCGCTGGGCTGCCACCTGAAACGACGGACCACGCATCTCGACTGCACGTAAAAAAAGTTCTACCAGTGCAGACCTATGATCGTTTTAGAGTTCAGTAGGAAAGTGGTACAATGGGTGCTTAAGGAGTAAATAATGTCGTATACACGTCTGGGTTAATTTAGCAGCCAGCAGCCCTCCTGCACCCCCCTCTCAGTCTTTCATCTCCTGTTCCGTCCATTAACCCAAGATCATTGCTGTTTAATAGAATCACCCGATTCCTTTGATACGTTGCCATCTCGGTCCCAACGTTCTCACGCCGTGTTCCACGCATTCGCCACTTTCGCCGCCTTTCTCTTTGCGAGCGTGGGTTGCAGATGAATAATTGAAAGACGCATGTGCAAGAGTTTTTATATTTTTTTTATTCAAATGTTTTTTTTGGTAGGGGGGGGTTTTGACTGTCAGTCACATTAAACGTACGCGGGTCCGCAGCTGCCGCCGCACGCGGAACAGCGACGGAATAATGGAGTCGCGAACATGTGCGTGGCGTGCGCGCTCATATTGTTGTTGAGCACGCACGAAGAAACTCGAAGGGGGGGCTTTGCCCAGCGCTAATTGGCGGAGCGAGCCACCAGAAGGAGTTGAAAAGAAAAATTGGAGCGGTCATTTATGTTCTTGTTTGCGGCAAATAGGGGGGACCTCCCGAATCCAATAACGTTTTGCCATTTAACGACAAAGGGAGGACATTATACGCTTATTATAAGTCAACCGCATGTGGCTTCGACGACGCCGATCGTGATGGGAGAGAAGGGGACGGAGGCCGGCAGCTGCCATTACACAAAGGTGGCCCTCGCGAACGCGAAACAAATAATTTATTCACGAAGCCCCTAACTTCAAATCGCTCCCCGCAGTTTTGTGTTTTAATAACAACACAATTGACCGCGCGCTCGTCTCTGGGAACCAAAGTGCATTTGCTGCGTCTACGCCGGTTAATGAGACTTGCTGACCAGATCGCCTCCCCCGAGGCCAGCGCCGTTCCCAAAACGGAGTGTAAGCGGCCGCTGTGTGTGGCGTGCTGGGTTCTCCTGACTCTACACCCTCGCCTCTATTAAGAGTCCCCACCCCCCACCCCCGTGCACTTTGACACTTCCCTCCCCACCCCACAACAACAGTTGCCACCACGCGAAGTTTGTGTTTAATTATGTCGGCGCGATGTTGAATTGTTTGGATTTTGCGGCGGAGCCGATTTGTGTCGAATAGTAGTGGTGTTTGAATCCATAAAAGGGGGGCCACATGTTCCTCCTTACAGAAGTCGGGGGGTGTCCGTGCAATTGTATAGGCCGCAGGTAAAGTGCGCGAAAGTATATACGAGCACAGATGCAACAAAACTGGGGTGCATTGGCGAGTTGGTGTATAAGCATTGCGTGACATTCTTTTTTTACTTCCAGTTATTCGCAAACTGCAGATCAGGTGGGAAAATTGAGCCCTCTCCCGTGTGGAGGGCAAAGGTCACTCGGAGGAATCTCAGAGGTAGCTCTGTGATATCCGCTTCTGTGGACGACTCTCTTAAAAGAAAGAGTCGCCCTGCTCGACCAGAGCTCTGCGAGCACAATACAATTGGGATATAATCCGGAAGAATTTACTTAAAGAAAATTGGTACCATATGACGCGTTGGAAACTTGACACTCAATCATGACCGATTTGTCAAATCACAATTGCTTCCGAGAATGATCTTCTTCCATGTCTATGGCAGTTGTTCACCGGCATGGCAGTAACCTCGTTTTCCGTCATTGCTTAATTCTTGATCAGAACACAATAATTACTGCAATTCATAGGCCTTTTCATCTTCTTGGTTCTTTCGGTAAAGTCACGTAGAAGGGAAGTAATAAAATATGACTTTCATCTTCTTGGTTCTTTCGGTAAAGTCACGTAGAAGGGAAGTAATATTTTATTACTTCCCTTCTACGTGACTTTACCGAAAGAACCAAGAAGATGAATCCCTGCAGTCACGAAAGCTTTAAATCGAAATCATAGGCCTTTATCAACCCGCAGTGAGTGACGTCCTGCCCATGCCATGTCGAACATGGGCATGGTTTGACCATACTTCCCCAAAGTTAGCCAGTGCTGGTTGGTGAAGGGGACGATGTGGGGGAGGTATCAGTCCCGGTTCAGACGTCAGTTGCCACTGAACCACTGGACCACTGCTCCTCCACCACCCAAAATACAAACATATCGGTTATGAACTCTTGCCTAGGCAAAGGTGCAGCCCTGCAACATTATTTTCTCTATGCCAATGCTGGCAGAAAGGCCTTCCCTCGAGGAAGCCCCAGAAAGTCCTTTTCAAAAGTTTTTGGCCAACTCTTCCACGTTGGCCAGACGTCTCGAATTGTGCGAGTACCCACACTTTACCCCACCAACGCACGACCTACCGATTTATACTGCTGAGTGGACAAAGGTGGAGGGCGGGTTTCAGAAACTTGCACCGATGTTTCTACTGCCGCGCCGGGAGATCGAACCGGCCACCTCTGGACTTGCAAGTGCAGTGCGCTTACCATTATACCGTGGCAGCTTGAATGCTTAGAGACACGATTGCAGTTACGAAAACTGGCTCGCATGCATACGCCTTGATGCAAGTGAACAGATTTCGGCGCAGATGGTAATGGAGAAGATGCGATGATTTTGGGATCCAACTGGGTTAGGGCGCAGATCTTTTTATAGAGAGCTGCAATGGTGGGTACAGGCCCATCCGGCTGCTCGGGCCGTGTGTTTCTCCTTGTGTTAGTTGGGGGAGGGGGGGAAGCGTGAAAAATAGCGCAACAATGGTAAACCATCGTCGCTTTCGTTGGTTTATTCACAGCAATCTGTTGTAAGCTGGACTGGATGAATCTGTCTCTTTACGCGCCCCCCCTCCCTCTTCTCTCGCCATCACGGCGCCATGCATCACATCCAGTAGCCGCTTACCCTGATTTGTGGTGAGTGGAATCACGATTCCGTGATTGAACGGGTAGAGACGCAGCCCTGAAATGGCTTTCTCATTCCTCTGCCGGCAGTGGATGGGCATCCTTCACCGCTCGGCAACTGTAACTATCAACTATTTTTTATTTTACCAGGTCAGGCCCACTGAGCTATATAGCTCATTTTGAGAAGCGACCTGGTCACAAAATGATAGCTCAACGAAGTGGCTTATCACGTGGAACTTTATAGCAGCCAAATATTCTAAACGCACGTTGATTCTAAATTTGGAGGGAAAAAAATCGGAGGACCACGCGACCATAGGGAGAACATGCAAACTCGAAATACATCGGCGTTAGGGTCAGGATCGAACCCACGACTTCTGACATACGAGGCGAGGTCATTAACGTCTCGCCACCGTGGTGCCCCCATTTTCTGCGGCAGCGTCCGAATAAAAAATAAAATACTTTATCGTTCACAGGATTGGTTGTTTTTTAATTCATTAATTTGTTAATTGCAAAAAAGCAACCTTGAACGAATCGCAAAACAAAACGTGAATCACAGTAATCGGGAATGGCTACGCCATACGATGTGGTTATGGCTGGGATGATGGGGGCATGTGTGCAGGTGGCTTAACAGTTGTGACGAATGATCAAATAAGTAACCAATAGGTTTTACCCTTTCTGGAAATAAAACAAGTGTTAAGATGTTCAAACACCAAATAGATGCCCTTTGCAAGGAATCAAGTCTGCAGTAACCACACACGGAACTTGTGGTGAACATGCAAACAAACGTGCTCTGATACAGGTAGGAAACTCCTGGTTACACCAGCCCACAGGGGATTATTGTGTCCGTCCGTCCGTCGTGCATCCAAAAATGGGAGGGGTGGGGCTGGGTGGAGAGGGGAGGGTGGGGAGGGGCTGGGTGGGGCTGGGTGGGGAGGGGCTTGTCACCCCGTGGTGCCCTTATATAACTCAACGTTTAACCTACTCACGCCGGCTTTTGCCCGCCCTCACAGTCGGTCATATTTTCGTAATACACCACGCCGCCGTTGACCCTGGCCATTGACCGAGCAACCCAACGTTCCTACCAGCTCCCTCCGCAGGAATGTGTTAATTATAGACGCATTGTCTTTGAAACTGATTGGCCTATACCAGAGACAGCCTTCTTTGTGGCCTAGTCTCACCAGTGTGTCACACCAGAGAATGTCCCAAGGCGAACGGTACATAGACAATGCACGTATCAGAGCATTTATAGCTCGGGGTGAACAGCTATATCATGGGACCTTTTTTCCAGGATCAACGTATGAAAAATAAGAATAGTTTTTACCATATTTAGGATAATAGGCATGCCCGGATAATTTTCCATCATGAACCCTGAGTGCTCCAGAAGGAACCCAATTGCTTTATTTTTTTTATCCAGTTTGACGGCAATCATCATCACCCTCATCATCATCATCACATTTATCTCTACCACGCCTCCTACATTACATTACATCTGGAGAGCACAAATACGTTTTTAGAGATAAAAAAAAAAACTCGTTCAGGAAGTGATGTGTGGTAAAAATACAATGTTAAAACTAAACATCGGAAAGACGATATATGTTCATCAAAATAATTAAAGTTGAAACGTTAACCGGGCCTTTAGTGTTCCGGTTGTTTTTATGTCCACTCCAATAGCGTTAATTCACGCGCGCCTTCTAAAAATAATCTGCCGTTTTAATTTCGTCTTTAAATTGATGAACTGCGGTTGCGTCGGTCACAATCCGAGTTTGTGGGGGGGGGGGGGGGGGGTTGTGTTTTTCACCGGCCAGTAATGAGAAGATCATTTCACTTGTGAGGTTATGGCGACATTGCGCCTCATATTACCAATGTACTCGCGCAAACAATAGCGGGGAAAGTGCGGAGGAAGAAGCGTTAAGCAAAGTACCAATGAATACGGCGTAGTTAAACAGCCCTAGTCTGGTCTGAAGAATGCATTTCTGTATTTGTGGATAGAGAGAGTGGCAGAAAATCGCTATGCGCAAGATAATTTAAATGCGCGCATGCGTTTTGGTGCAATGAAGTGTTGTTGTTGGTTGTTGTTTATCACAGAGAATGTGCTCTTCAAAAAGGAGACAGTTCCACTGAGCTATAAATGATCGTCATTGTTAATTCCAGCAAAAATAATTCTTGCGCGCGCCTCAGGCAGGATTTTCGTCATATTTTTAGCGCGGAGTGAAGATGTCGGCGAGTTTAATGTCAATGGGAGTTTGCGGTGGATCTGCACACGTCCAGATTAACGTGGCACAAACGGTAAATTGTTGCCCACAAATCTGGACTGTGTACGGGGCATATTCAATGAGAACCTGAAAACAAACACACACACCCATACACACACCCCACCGCAACATTGTAATCCATTGGATGAAATCAAGTCTGGCCGGACAATATTTCACGTAACGCTTAATAGTTCCATTTTATCTTATTAATTTATCTTGTCCCGTCGCAAAGTGAAGACGGCTCAAACGTGCAGCTTGCGATCGCGCAGTTTGACAAAAGCAGCTCTGAACCCGCATTAGGAGATCGTTTTTTTAAAGATAAGCTTGTTGGTGACGTCATGCCGGAGTGAGCTGCTCCCTTGAGTGACCTCCTCACCAACCACTTGTCTTGAAGCACCTTTTTATTTTTACTAAAATATATAAATTTTCTTTACTCTGAACACTCCCTTTACCCATTAAACATCATAGGCGGTAAAGGAGCAGTAGGAGCAGGAAACAGGGTAGGCTTGGGCCTGCCTTGCAGCGCCATGTTTTATCACTATGTAATGCGGGTGTAAATGGGCGGGGCGGATATGACGATCCGAGGGGGAGGAGTCAGGGTCACGTGGGGGAGAAGTTATAGCGGGGAGACAGGAAGCTATCTGGGTCAGTCGGGGGAGTGAAGGGTGGTGAACACGTTGGGTGGTCGCCGTGCCTCAGCCTGGTGGCTGAGGGGCTCATGGCGGCGCCAGCCAGCGGGGTGGAAGAGAGAGTGGAGGATTGAGGTTGGAGATGGCGAGATAGCCACAGAGGCCACGAAGGGCTGAGGTAGGAGATGGCGAGATAGCCACAGAGGCCACGAAGGGCTGAGGTAGGAGATGGCGAGATAGCCACAGAGGCCACGAAGGGCTGAGGTAGGAGATGGCGAGATAGCCACAGAGGCCACGAAGGGCTGACGTTGGGAGGTGGCGAGATCGCCACGCACGGAGGAACAGGGAGCAGCGATGGAGCTGCTGTGAGAGCAGCCAGAGGGCTGCACCAAGAGCCTGCAGCGGAGCTGCAGGAACGCGGAGGGCTACGGGAGCGAAGGCAGCTGTGGAGCTGCCAGGCAGAGAGTCTCAGGAGGAGTGCCGTGAGGGAAGGAGAACGTGAACCCAAATAAAGGACAGAGACAGAGAGAAGCGTCTGAGTCCTTTTATTACAACTACACTCCGTCTCCCCCCTGAGTTATTTGGTGCCTCCTCCTCCCTCTTTCTCCTTCTCTCCTCCACCGGCTCCCCCCGATGTCAGGGAAAGATCCTTACCCCCTCCCCCCCAGATCAGGCCCAACGGTAATTGCTGTCAGGAACATCAGTCTACTCACTCCCCCTCAAGCCTAATGGAAGGGGTTGAGGGAAGAGCA
Organism: Lethenteron reissneri; assembly: GCF_015708825.2. NCBI lineage: Eukaryota > Metazoa > Chordata > Hyperoartia > Petromyzontiformes > Petromyzontidae > Lethenteron > Lethenteron reissneri. The sequence goes on along the minus strand of NC_083820.1, from coordinate 9,930,189 downwards.
AGGAATGGGGCCATCATGTATGCCAGGAAGCATCTCCCAGCTGCATTTAAGACCATCCAACTACAGGTCAGTCCCCCCTACGGCATCTGAAGTCATAGTGCAGGCTTTCTGAGTGGGTCGAAGGGAAAGCACGGCCGACATGGAGACAAATCAAGCCACCTAACCTTGCCCCTCCTCATCCACCTGATAAAACAGAGTGGAGGCGAACAGCATCCTCGCAACTGTCAGGAGCTTAAAAGGCCGAGGCATACAAATCCAGGGTTCCAAGGCCTTCATTTCCCCGGGCCTGACGCAGCTAGACTCCAAGCGGCGGGCACTTTGCTCTGCATATACAATGACCAGGGGAAGAGAGAGGGAGTGAGGACGCAGCTCCTATAACCTGCCAAGCTCAGGGTCCACCTGAACGGGAAGCACCTAGTCTTCACCAACTCCAGATAGGCGATGAGCAATAAGGAGATCCAGGACCTGCTGCAGGGACCGCTTGGAGACTAGGGGAGAGAGCATAACCCGCTGTGACACACCTAGGCATGGCACGAAGAGTGAGCCGGTGGGAACAGCATGTCGTCCCCAAGCCTTATGCACCTCGGCCATGTGGGGCCCCCTCTCTTCCCCGACACCTTGACGTCGGAGCCGTCATCCCAGCAGCCTTAGTGGATCCTCAGGACCAACGTGATATCCATCCCCCCTCCCTACCCAGGCCGCACCACCTCCGCAACTCTACCCAACTTCATCCACCCCCCCCCCCCCCCATATAACCGCCTCTCTAACCCCACGCATCACCATCCCACTCGCCTTTCGTGCCACTACCACCCCACCGGTCATAGACCTCCATTATTTTTCGTAGCAGAGTTTTATTAGATCCTTGTGTTGGGGGAGCAAAAAGGTCGGCTGGCCAGCTTGGAAAAGAGCGGGAGGGTGGGTGGGTGGTTGATCTCTCGTCTGGCTTGGTGGGGGGGTGGTGGGGGGTGGGGGGTGATCTCTCGTCTGGCTTGGTGGGGGGGTGGCTTGGTGGGGGGGTGGTGGGGGGTGGGGGGGGTGATCTCTCGTCTGGCTTGGTGGGGGGGGGGGGGCACTCTCTAAAACGTTAGAAAGTGACATGACATCCCTAATAGAATTTTTTAAAAACTTTATCCACATCAGGGGCTCTATTAACAAGCAAGGGATGTTGACCTCCACCTCCGAAAGAACCCCTCCCCAATATGGGTATGGCTAACGGAGAAGAGGGCCCACTATAAAATCTCTGAGGGAGACCAACTCCCACTTCCGGGCCCTTCTGAAGTGAGACCAAAAACCAGGACACTTTGGGAAGGGGCGTTGGGCTGCCCGATCCCATGAGTCCTGGAAACTAATTTGGCACAATTTCGATTTAAAGCTTTCGTGACTGCAGGGATTCAACTTCTTGGTACTTTCAGTAAAGTCACGTAGAAGGGAAATAATAATGATTATGTTTTATTATTTTATTATTTCCCTTCTACGTGACTTTTCCGAAAAAACCAAGAATATAATTTGGCACAACCCCCGGCAAGGTCTAAGATTTCTCCCTCTCAGAACGATTCAGTTTGAGTTCCTTCACAGCACATATCTCACTAACCAACGGATGGCTAAATTCTGCTAGACCATATCCCCAGACTGCCCTAGATGCCCGCCGGACAGCATTCAAACCTACATTATCGCCTTCTGAGACTGTCCCACCATCGGGACATTCTATGAGAAAAGAACCAATCTGTACAACGTGATGTCTCGCACCGAGAGACAACCTAGCATTGAATCCTCCCTCCTGAGCCTTAAACCCGAAGGCATCAGCAGGCACCAACACACCATTCTCCAAACATTTAACATTTCGGTTATAAAGACCAACCTGAGCACCTAGAAGAATCACGGGGACCCCTAATTCACCCTCTGGCATATCTCGCTATTCGCCCTAGCAGCTTTAGAACACCTGAGTCTGAAACTGAGGAATAGGGAAGAGGCGTTCACTCAGATGTGGGGTCTCCTTGTGAATGCCACTCGAGTGACTCTGAGTTTACTCGATTGAACTTGAAATAAGACTGACCCCCCCCCCCTTCTTTCACCGAAGAAAAGGGATTTGACGCACGTCCGACAGAACGCTTTGGTCCTCCTACCCTACCGCGTTGGTTCTCTGTCCGAGCCGCCAATCCCGCTAGTCGCGGTAGTTGAGAAGAAGCTTACAGCATCACCGCTTGCTCCTGGCAGTTTAATGTCTGTTTTGGAGCAAGAGTCAATATTTGATCGCACGGTCTTTGCATGGGACCAATGTGCGGTGCGGTGGGGGAAGTGGGGATTGGAAAGAGTCGCCGTGTTTGCTTTTGTGCAATTTGATCGCCGGTGGTACGGCCGACATGACGTAGCCCCTTGGGACCTTGGAGTGAAATTAAACGCAAGTACAGCTGCGGGCGCGCGGGTGCTGGCGTTTATTTTTGAAATGCATCGTTTGGCGATAATTTTTCTTTTTAAACAGAGGAAGCATGATTTGGCGACATCTGTTAATGGACGCACCACCACCACCACGGCGATCACGAGAAGTTCCTGCAAAGGGGCCAGCTACTCGCGCAAAGTTATCGCGTTTGTTTTTCTTTTGTACCAGTGTACAGTATATAGCGTTCGCCCACTGTTCCGTCGCTCATTTGGCTGCTATAAATTGCCACATGCCAAGCCACTTAATTGAGCTATCATTTGTGGCCAGGTCGCTTCTGGAAAAAAGGCTACAGAGCTCAGTGGGCTTTACCTGGTTAAATAAACGTAGTTAGTTACTTAGTATCTGGCTAATATGAAAGTCAACAAAACGAGTATCAAGGTGGTGCGCATTTCCCGTTTGCAGGATACGAACCCACAACGCTTGCCATCGCAAGCCGCTCATCGTTCTACTACCGGGCCACTTGGCCGCAGAAGAGTAGGTCAAATACCCCCTCTAGATGTGTCATCTTGAGGCTCCAAATTACGGAGGGTCCAATTGCCAAAATTGACGTGAGCAACCAATTGCAGGCCTGTGTGTTTACCGTTTCTATCCGCAGCTTGCGCATGAAAAGCAGCGCCTGCCATTCATTGATGACTTAATGTACGTATGTTCTTCTTCCGCACCGTACGCAGGAGGTTTTCTGGAGGCTTTCACAGGAGGCTTTATCGGAGGTGTGGGAGGGAAGGCCAACGAATTAAACACAGAAAGTAGAATGGAAGGTAGGGAGGGCTTCGTGCGATTTAATCGAATTCGCCAGCACAGCACGAGGCACCTGAAGCATTTGTGCCTGTTGCACAGAGCACTGCGTTTTTGCACCGCCCGTGCCGGTTTTCTGAAGCGAGAGTGACGGTGGCTACCATGACATTTGCGTGTGCGCGCCCGTGCACGATCTTCCGCTCCCGTTTGAAGGTCCTGCCGTGCGGGTTTTATTTGTGCCTGGCACTTGTCTTGTGCGGTGCTTCAGTCTTGACCTCCTCGACCCCTGAGAGCTTGAAGTCCCACAGAGGTATAATCAAAGAGCAGATGTCTAGGGGTGACAATAGCTGCCCCAGGATGTGATGTGCGTAATTGAAGATTGAAACCTCCGGGTGGAAAGACAGACGCAATGACAGCGGACCTCTTCTGATAGGTGTTCAGGTTGTGCCTTGCCGTGTGTTGTCCGGTCTCAAACCACAGTGTCCGACGTTTCGCTCCACAGGCTGGCAGCTTCTTCAGGATGTGAATCGAGCCGCCCCACTTTCTCCTTCGGCGTGTGACGCGATGCAATTTTCAATTGGACGATGATAACACTGGTCAACAAAAAAAAAATTCTGGCCTGGACTTTTGCAGCTGTTTTAGACTATTTCAGGGTGCCGATTCCAAATCTGATCTCATATTTGCTCTATCACATCATTTTTATGCTATCGGCATACCCCATTTTCATTGATTTTACCCGAAATTAACTCTGTCACTTATGATTGCAAGTTGTTGCGAGTCAGTGCCTGCTTTAGTGTTAAAATATGGTGCTGTATTTTTAGGATAGTGTGTTTATAATATCATTTTATGTAGATATCCACATTTATTTAATATTTTTCTTCTGCAGTTTTTATTTAAAATGCAATATTTGATATCTCAAAAACCTGGTGATAGACAAAAACTGATGCCAGATTTGGAATCAGCACACCCAAAAAAAAGTGTGTTGACCAGTGTAATTGTTTTGCGTGAGCAATGCGGTGCGTTGTAGCGCCTCTGGTGGCTGCAAGGGTCACACGAACTAATGACGTGCAAAGTGTAGAAATAAAAAAAATGAAGAGAGGAAGGCGCCCCACGCATGTGGAGCTGCAACGGCAGCCCAACTGGGAACATGCAGTGGCAACATATTTCTAAGACGAATGATTGGAGAGGGAATGAAGCAGCTGATCTTGCTTAAAGAGAGAGAACCATGATGGAAATTTACTCGGGGCCCCATTGCCGCAAATGAGCTGACGGAAAGGACAGATGATGACGATGAGGGGGAATGGTGGCGCAACGGTTAGCGCACTGTGTTGTGAATCCGACGAGCTGAGCTGGACTCCTGCCCCCACGAATCACGTCCAGGTGGCGAGCGGTATCCGAATCAGTCCAGGGGGCAAATCCCCTCAGTGCGGTCAAGTATGGTCAAACAACTCCCATGACCAAAAGGCACAGTGTAGACCGTCATCCCAGCAGTGGATAACAAAACGCCCGTGCTTTGTCGCAGATGGGAGAGAGTTTCAGACTGATGGATTATATTTTTCGACGCGGGAAAGAACATTCGGCCTCAAGCTGTTTTACAAGAATGACATGCGGAGGAACTTGGTGAAAAGCAGCAGCGAATGAATTGTAAACTTTGCAGACACTGAGTAGCGAACACAATCGGGGAAAACAACAACAACAACGTTTAAACCCTGCACCACTCAAGTAAAGCTGGCAGCACCGTAACAGTCTTGAATTAAGGATGGAATTAAAAAAGGCCGGGGAAGAGAGGAGGGATTTAATTTGAAACCACGAAGCGAGCTCATTCCCAAAGTGAGCGGCGGCAACAACGAAATGATTTTTCATCGTAGTCAGATCTCACTCGACAATGGAGAACGATGCAACCACGAGTCGAGCAGGAGGTTTTCTGGAGGATTTCACAGGAGGCATTGGTTGCTGCAGTGTCGTTGTGTAATCTGGTCCGCCAAACACAATTATTTATTACGAATCGACATTTTTGTTTTTCAAATTGGAAAAATATGCGGCAAATCGAAGGAAAGTAATCGCCTAAGAGGACCGATATTAAGTAAAGTAAACCCATAGGTTGAGTATTTGTGAAGCGTTATAGTTTCTGACGGCCACTGATCACATGACAGCAATGTGGCACACTGCTTGCAGCACATCTCTGCATGGCACCATTGGTCATATAGTCATTGTATGAGACTTGTTGACTCGTAGGATAGCGCAGGCTGATTGTAAGAATAAAAAAAATTAACTACGATCTGCCCCTCTGCCAGCCCTGGAACTGAGCCGGGGTTCTGTGTCAGGAGTGTCACCAGGATTTTTAATCTAAGTCTCCGCTCCTAAATGTACACCTTCACTTGTTCTGCACCTGACGTGATGTCACAGGGTCAACGTAGTTAACAGAGCCTGCAGTCGATGGTGCTCTGTGCTTATATTACGTCTCTATCCCTCTGCTTCTTCCCTCGTACAGCTTCAAGTTGGAAATACCCTCCCGTCATCTATTTTCCCAATGATCGTTTAACCTTTTTCTCAAGAAATTCAAGAAATTCCGTTACACATTTGATGGTGATTTATGTTACTGTCTGCTTGGCCTTTCGGGCCTTACGGACTGTGCTGAGCAGTTGTGATCGAATATATTTCCATATATCACCGTGATCATTGGCCGTAGACGCTCAATGGAACGCGCATCCAGTTACACAGGATGCGTAACTGCTCCGGGCAGCACAACGCCCGGTCTGATCCTCCTCCTCCTCCCCTGTTCCTCGTCTGTCCATTGTCACGGCGGGATTAACGTTGAGCGGGCAGCTGACGGAGATCAACGCTCCTTTCCCACGGAAGCTTTTTTGCGCGCCAGCAACCTAATCCTGCGGCACCACCCCTCCACCATTTGACCGCACGGTGGAATTTCCACTGCTTTTCCAGCGGCCGCGAGTGCCGATCGAGCGGCGGTGATCCGCTTGCTCATGTGCGCCCCCCCCCCCCCCCATTCCGCCCTCCGTGTTTTCTCGTGGCAGGTCGTGGAGTTCTCCGTGGGCTTTCGCTACGCGGGGGGTCCCGGGATGAGCAGCGGCTACTGCCGGAGCGTCCCGCTGAGCGTCCGCGTGCTGGTGCAGCCCACGGTCGCCTGCGCCCGCGTCGTGCTGCTGCCGCCTCTCAAGTGAGTCACCGAGCGGCCGTGCGGAGGAGCGGCAACTGGGTTTACTCTCCAACGCAACCGGTGTGCGGAAATAGGAACTAATTGGGATGTTTTTTTTTTAAGTGGCAAACCTTCCTAATTGCCTGTGTTGGGTGGTGACAGGTAAAGGACACGTGTATATTTACCCGATCTAATCCCCAAAGAAACTCTTTATTATGGATACTGTTGTGCTGTTATCAGGGTTGCCCTTTATCTGGGTTTTTCCCCGGGATGGTCCAGGAATTGGCATCCGTGTTCGGTTGAAAGGAATTCATTTGAACTGACATCTGGTACGAAGTTTGGTTGATACTGCACATTGTTGATCACAGAACTGGTGCCGACTGAGATGCCTGCCCAGTTTTGGTCTCCAAGAGAAAAGGTGGCAGCGTTACCACTGACTTACCAACTAATTAATTTGCCAAGTCACTCAGGAACTTACACACTTTCCCATTCACCCGCTCACCCACTCACTCATGTAGCCACCCTCCCACACATTTGTCTTTCCACTTGTCCACCTTTTCATTGGACTTACAATCCAGAGGTTGCTGGGTTGATTAGTTCAATCTCCCGGTGTGGCAGCATCTGAAATGGGTTCCACCACAGTTAGTTGATCGGCAGGTCGTGTGTGGCGGGGAAACACGTGGCGACTCCCACCTCTTCCAAGAAATCTGGCCAACGTGGAAGAGTAGGCCAAAGTGTAACCTCCTGGGAGGCTCTTCCACCAGCAGTGGAGTAAGCAAGCAGTTGCAACGGCTGTGCTTTATACCTTTGTTATGAATCGGTCTCACTGTGCTACGGCACTTCGGGGAGGCCACTTGGGTGCACGCCGAGACAACGTGTTTTTCGAGCTGCTTGCTACGTGTGGAAGCGTCGGGTCGTGGGAGAAGCCGAGGGGGGCTCCTCCGCCGTAGGGACGCAGCTGGAGAAAACTAAGAGGGCTGACGGGACCCAGAGGCGATGGCCGTGGCAGACTTTGGCCGGCGGAAAGGGCGCTCGCGTGTGTAATTAAAACGCTGAAGCCATGCGGAAGAATTCCGCGTTGCGTCTCGCGTTTTCATGGGGGCCGGGATTTTAAGCCGAAGCGAGAGAAGGAAAAAAAAGCTATTGGAATTTAGAAAGCGCCGCCCTCTCACGGTCCGTGCGGCGATAGCTTTAAATCAATGATGCTAGATATTTTGTTTGGAGATGATGATGACGGGGATTTTATTGCAATGTCAAAAAAATACTTTATCTTCACCGTCATCCCTTTCATTATCATCATCGCTGTTGTCATCATCGTCATGATCATCATCCTTTAAATAAGTTATCATCATTATAGTCTACATTGTAATAAGACTCTTACAATCGTTTTAACATGACAGTCATAATTACGTTGTCATAGTAATAATAATCATCATCATCCCTGCAATTATCATCATTATGATGCCTATAATCATTGCCACCATCCACATCATCATCATTACTATATCAATCATCATTATAATTCTCCTCCTCATCTCTATATTAATAATTATCGTCACATCATCGTCCCTGTCTTGCATCCAGAGTCACAACTGTCCATCATAGTTTCTGCCATCTCATGCCAGCACAGATTTATGAGCAGAGTTTGCCAACAAGTCAGCAAGTGGTGGCAGTGTGTTTTATTTCCCCTGTAGAAAAAAGGGAGTTGGGAGATAATGGGATGAAAGCTGTGAGTTGTGGGCAGCATCTATTGATGCACTTGGGAAGACAATCAAAGGTAGTGTTGCATTTACATCTTGGCAGGGCCCTGGTCCTCTTTTACATATTCAGCAGGAGCTGTCCACGGTACCGCTTGCAAGAAGTCTCCCACCGCTAAGTGTATTATCGCTGTAGACAGGAGACACGACGAAGAAGAGGATCTGAGCACTGGAAATGTTACCCTTCGAAAGCCACTGGTGAACATTGAAGAGATATTCTACAACAATTTTTTGTAACTTGACCATAAGAGTATAGAAGTGGTGGGGGGGGGGGGAGGCGGGGGGCGGGGGAGTGCTGATCCTTCAGCAGGTGAGATTGGGGAAAGCCCCACTCCCATCAAACCCCCCCCCCCTGCTGATGCTATGAGGTTGGAGCACTGTCTGAGCGTGCTGCTGCGAGGACCGCACTGACACCCACTCTTCTTCCGTGCGCCCTCGGTGACGTCCAGTGGGAGACGGAGCAGACTGCTGGTGGACGTGGTGAACCTCACCCAATCCCAGGTGGAGGTCAGCCTTGATGCTGTCACCTGGAATCTGCTCCCTGAGAAAGGACCAAGCAGGTGAGTGCCCAAGCACCGCGTGCTATAGAGTACAAAGACAAAGATCCCCCATATAGCCTTAACAGACTGTAGGGGCAAGTGCTGTTAGCGAGCACCTATGAAGGCCGGAACGGTACACGAGGGGGTGGGTGACCAGCACCACGCCCGACCGCCTTTGTCTCCCTAGTGGCGATGTTTACACACCTCACCAGGTACTCATTTGAGGCTGAGTCGACCTAGGGGAGGCGCGGGACCGGTTCAGATAATCGTCACTGGTGTTCGCCGTGAGCGGGAATCGAACTCGTGTCGCCGGGTTCATAGTGCAAGCGCGCTACACTATCGCTATAGAGTACAGCACACGTACACACACACTCTCTCACCAGGGGAGAACGCGTTGTACTATATCACAATGTGAACCACGTGTTCTTCAGCATGACGTCCAACTTTTCGCTCCACGTGCTGGGAACTTCTTCAGGAAACGAATCGAGCCACTCACTTTCTCACTTTGGCTTGTGGTGATGCGATGCTACAGTATGTCACGTGAGCCAATGACATGCAACGCCACACGAATCAAATTATTAATTATCACTCGCATGAGTCCATGTCTATAGTGGAAACATAAGAATTGGTTTTAATATCGGCATCATTATACCATGAATAAGTAATTATGATGATGCTACAATTTGGATTTAAATATTGATGTAGAAGCTGCAAATGGCCAAGCACTTTAAAAGCCATCCTCGAATTCTCACTTCTCAGACACACTCGTCGTTGGTCTGTAGAATCGTTCTCAATCATCTCGAAGATTTAACAGGATGCTTTTTACAGCGATGGAAACATGAATGAATGTTTACCGCGAGTATCCATGCTGAAGCTTCTTATGATAAACTCATCAAACATACAGTTCTATGATGCGAATTAAGCTGGACTATCTGATTCATATAAATAATCACTGCACCAACCATCCGACTTTCGGTTCCGCAGCGCGACTCATCAGATAGAAAAAAAATAGTTGCGGAAAAAAATAGTCTCAAATCTGTTTCCGCACGTGCCGCTGGACGGGAGGTGATGGGCACGGGACTTGAGTGACGCCATCGCGGCCGCCGCCGTCAGGCTGGGCATGGCTTGTTATGGGGGTTTTCGTGCCTTCGGGGAGGCAGTATGTGAGTGGCAGCCACCGTATTTAGAGTGGCCCATGTAATCGAGTGCGAAAATGTAGTCGATTACAATCTTGACTCAATAAATCGACTCTTAGGTTTTTTCGGTAAAGTCACGTGACTTTACCGAAAAAACCTAAGAGTCCTTGCAGTCACGAAAGCTTCAAATCTAGAATCAATTAATCGACTCAACGGACTCATCGTCCCCATCGTCCCATCGTTAATGGTTGGGAAACTTGAGGAAGCAGTGTGATGGTTGTGTGGCTATCCGCTTCCTGACATTTCTCACTCGTCTTTTGTTTCCAAAGGACACATTTTTACTGACTCGGCTAGTTGGTGTAATGTAATAAAGCAAGCACAGCCTGCTGGTGTTTGTCATTTTGATTTAATTCCCTTGATAATAAGGAACAAAACTAAATAGACTATTGTTCGTTCTAATTTGCGTTTTCCCAAACGATAAGAACATATCATTTCACTAATGAGCACTCAATTAATCAGTTCTCATCAGTCACCTGCTGATTTGTTTTTCATGTGCGCTTTGTTATACGATACTCGGAGAGAAATGTATTCCTAAAAAAAACAACTTCACCTATGATCTTCTTGGTTCTTTCGGTAAAGTCACGTAGTAGGGAAATAATAAAATAAAAAAAATTTTACATTATAAAATAATAGTGAGAATGATTCTATTATGTTTTATTTTTATTATTTTATAATTTCCCTTCTACGTAACTTTACCGAAAGAACCAAGAAGATGAATCCCTGCAGTCACGAAAGCTTAACATCGAAATTCACCTACGATTGAAACTACTTATGAGTAAATATAGACATTTTAATTGCTTAGGAAAATTTAAAAAAACAGGTAAGCTTTTGAACATCAAAGGCTGGGGTAGCTAGCGGAGGCGCCGTGGTCTCCCCCTACCGCACCGTGAATCCGGCGACCTGAGTTCGATTCCCGACGCGACCAACAGCTCGCATCGCTGGCGAGTGACATCCGGGGTTTGACTTGAGCTGGGTCTATTTGGCCCAGATGCCATTGCGCTGAGAACTAAGGAAGGATTCCTGGCTAATGCGTGTTTAGTTTGTTGTCCTTCCTCCCGCACCTCCGATTATCACGGTTGGCTACGTACGGTGCGACAGAAGTTCAACGTGCATACATACGTTAATGGCTGGCGCCCAAGCAAAGGTAATTGGAAGTTTCCTTCGGCCCTCCGTAAGGAAAAGCCTCCCAAATCTATCACAGCCCTGTGGCGTGACCTTGTTTAAAGGGGTGCTATGAAGTAAAGGGCCATTGCAAGAAATGTTGTATTGTTTTCCTTGAAGGCCCCCAGTGTTATTGACAAATGTGCTGAGGTTATAGACATATTTCAATGGCAGGGAGGGTTATATGAAACTCAGGTGGGGGGTGGGGGGGCAGGGGGCACGACGCAGTCAAAGTTCAAACATACTTCCAACAAAATCGTACAGGCGAGCATCTCGGTGTTTGCCGATCGCCTTATCTGCAGCGGACACGCACGGACTGAACTGGCGAACTTCGAAGGAGAAACCCGCCACCGGTGTCAAATTTCTGTACCAACATTCGACTTGAACAATTCGGAAGGGCGGCACTGAGCCCTTCCTACCGAAAGGCCTCGGGGCCCTCCCCTCTGTCATCGATCTCCCCTGGTGCTACGGCGCTGCCCAACACCAATCCCCAGCACCACCACCACCATCACCAATCCCCACCACCATCACCAATCCCCACCACCATCACCCCCAACCAGCACCACCACCACCACCATCACCAATCCCCAGCACCACCATCACCCCCAACCACCACCACCATCACCAATCCCCACCACCATCACCCCCAACCAGCACCACCCAGCAGAGGTCGCAAACGGGTTTTGATTCCTTACCCGTACCCGGCCGCACCAGGGTCGCAAACAGCTACCCGTACCCGGCCGGGTACGGGTACCCGTTCCCTACCCGTACCCTACCCGAAATGAGTGACAAACAGTTACTCACCAGTGACTCACGGCCTACCCGTACCCGGCCGCACCAGGGTCGCAAACGGTTACCCGTACCCAGCCGGGTACGGGTAGCCGGGTATCGGGTAGGGTACGGGTATCGGGTACCCGGTTGCGACCTCTGCCACCCAGTGCCCACCAACTCACGGGCATCTATCGCAGACCCCTCGGGTCGATTCGTCGCCCCCCACCGCGCGCCTCGAGGTGTTCGTGGGCATCTCCGTCGGCGTGGGAGCGTGAAGTGGCTGGCTGGCATTGATGGCGCGTCGTGTTTGAGATGCGAAAGCCTCTTAAGCCTTTACACGCGAGAGGAGAGCGTGGAGAGCAGCGCTGTCAATGCGCGAGCAAGAGCTGAGTCAGTGCGGGGGGTGGGCGTGTCGTGCTGCCAAGAGCGGAGTTGCACCTTTGATGTGGCGATACAAATTATTCCTTAGAAAATAATCCGCGGAGGTGCATTCGTCAATTTCTCTGAGTGGTGGCGGCGCTGCAGCGCACTTTTGCGATTGCTCTATTGTGGGGGGAGGGGGGGCGGAGGAATCGTTCTCGAAAAAGCGTGCCCCACGCTTAAGAGCAACACGTTACCCGAATTGCAGCCGGTTCATTATTACATTTCCGCCCTTCGTTGAGCTCCTGGCCAATCTTACACTCTTTTGAAACGCTGCTACTGGCTGCTTAATTATTTCGATACGTGTGGCTTGCAGCCAGTGTGAGTCGTCATGGCTAGTGGTCCATCAAATTTATAAAAATTAGATAAAATAAGATTTTTTTTGGCAAACAGCATGCCAGTTCAACCTCGATGCAGATAAAATGGTAATGTTTTGAAGCAAACATTTTAAAAGTAAATGTTTGTATTAAATTAGCCGTGTGTTATTTTTTCTTCCAACTATATTATCTCACTTTGGCGTATATTACAATATAAACCTGATTACAAATAGATTTCGAATGAGGTTATAGGATAGTTTATTGTCGCTGCAAATCTGATGACCGGAGCAATATCTGAACGATTCCTGAACAATTTCCCCCACGCTTCACAAACCCACACTGACGAACTTGGTGAAGTATGGTCATGTAACGCCCATGCGCCCACACACTGCGTGGATTGATGGGGGAGGGGGCCGGGAGGGGGTGGCATTTGACAAGAAGCGGATTGACAAGGCAAAAAAATTTGATTATTTTACAGTTTAATTTAAATTTTCAATTTCACTTTGTGTCATTGCCTTGACACGGCATAGGCTGAGACTCGGACCATGTGCGAAGCGTTGCCAGTCAATTTTAGAGGTGCCAGGAAAAATTTTGCATTCAAACATTTCCTAAAATGCCATCTTCAATGTGGCAACAACATCTAATATGGATGCTCCACCCTAGCGCCGTTCAACTTTTTCACTTATTTTTTCACTTGGTTTCTCCGTGTTCATTACCCCCCCCCCCCTTCCCCGCATGATCGAGTTCCATCTCTCGGCAAAGTAAAACGACAGCAGAGGATGGGTCGAGATCGGACGAGCCCCGCTCACGAGATGATATATAAACCAAGTCACATTTTCAACCAGGGTGACGGCGAAATTAAAATTCTACCACAAGAAATCGAAGCCACCCTGGCTTAGTGGTGGAGCTCGAGAGAGCCGCTCTAGGGGGAACTTGGCCTACTCTTCAACCTGTCGACCTTCTGGGAAGTCAACAGTTGTCCTATGGATAGACTCGCCCCTGCCATAGAAATGTGGATTTTCCACCGCTGGCTTAGGGCAGTAGAGAGGGGATGAGCACCGCCTCAATGTTGATTTGAGCAGGAATTCACTTGGAGTTTACGTTTCTAACCCTCCACGCCCTGATACAGACCGGCCTATTAAGTTGTCGTGTTGCGCCCAAGCGTTTAACGCGCCTACTATTATCGTTTAAGCTCACCGGTAAGTTCTAGAACAATTATCAACCCGAACTTTAGCAAATTAGATACGTTGCAGTGGCAGTGCTAGACATACGGTGGTGAACGATGTGGCCTAACCCAAAAATGTTAAATCATAGGTACTAAGTTAATGAAGCCCATTTCTCTTTGCTCGGATGATGCGAGCAAGTTGCATCGGTAACAATACTGCAGGGAGCTGTACAAGCTTCCACAGAGCTTGCCTGCCTTGCAACATGCGAACAAAAAATGTACGCAATACGCGAAGCAAAATTAGTTAGCCAATAAAGTAAATGCAATGCAATGCGAGGAGCAGAATGGAATCCGAGGTGTTTTGTTGTTGTTGTTGTTAGAATAGAGATTATATTCTTCCCCAGAAGATCTGAACGTCATTGTTTACTGTGACTGACGGGCACATTAGCATGATCCTCCATCCTCGCACGTGCGAATTTAGAGTAAAGAAACGTTAACAGTGTCGCGGTGTCTTCGATAACCCACGTTCGTTTTCGCGGATTGCCTCCGACGCGCCTAGCATTCTGGGATCGCTCGTCGGCTCGCGTGCTCAGGGGGCCGCGTGTCTCGAAACGAAGTGGAAGCCTCTCAATTTAAAGCTTTCGTGACTGCAGGGATTCATCTTCTTGGTTCTTTCGGTAAAGTCACGTAGAATGGAAATAATAAAATAATAAAAATAAAACATATTATGTTTTATTTTTATGTTTTATTTTCATTATTTTATTATTTCCATTCTACGTGAATAAAACATTATGTTTTATTTTTATTATGTTTTATTTTTATAACGTTTTATTTTTATTATTTTATTATTTCCATTCTACGTGAATACAACATTTTATGTTTAATTTGTATTATGTTTTATTTGTATTATGTTTTATTCTTATTGTTTTATTATTTCCATTCTACGTGACTTTACCGAAAGAACCAAGAAGATGAAGTGGAAGCCGTGGGACAGGCCTGCGAGCATTGGCGGCGTTGGGCCGGGTGAGCCAAGGGCAGGGAGTGGGGGGCCCGGACATCACTCGCTCTCACTCACCGCTGATCTTAGCCAAGGCAGGGAATTGAACTCTGCGTGTTGTGCTCATCGCGATGCGTGCTGGCTACGGCGCCACCACTTCACAACACAGTCGGTACATCTGTAAAGTTTTACTCCGAGTTACGTCAGAAGTTCCGAGCAGCACAATGGCGCAAAAAGTTGCACCGATATTTAACGGAGCATGAATAATTAATTGGCGATGTTTGTCCCGGGATGAAAGGAGAGAGGCGGTGGGCGTCTTTTTTGTGCGCGAGACGCGACGGAGAACAGCGTGTTTCGCTGTTCCCAAGCCCCGTGTGTTCGTTTCAAAATCCCTCGTGTCCCTGGCAGGTAAGGCTGGCCGGTAAGCCTGGGTTTCCCTAAAGCCATAGCGAAGCGCTCTAACCGGAGGGGTGCGGAGTGTGCACGCGAAGGTGATGACAAAAGAAGAAAACATCAAAGAGGTCGCGGTGGCCGAGCGATTTGGAGGTCAGAGCGCTGCTCCGACAGTGCTGATATATCCCGGGTTCGAATCCGAGTGTCAATAGCCAAGGTTGTTAAGTGTAGTTAGTTGATGGTCTCAGCGCGGTCACCAATTACTACACACACAAAAAAAACCATGTTAAATTACATTTAAATCGTTTATAAATTGGTTAAATTGCAGCTCCGACAATGACGTGTCGGTTTTGGTTCGCGTGCGGCGAGCATCGCCCCGTGCAGTAGGGTGGGTAGCAAAGTGCTGCCCGTTCTCGTGTGGTGCAGAGGTTCCATACAACCACGATGGAGCAAAATACATCAACTGCTGCTGCTGCTTCTGCCCATCGAACCCCGCGACACCGTTGCAGTTCGTGGGCTCACAGCCAACGCCGTCGAACTTCTAAAAAACCTAGTCCCCATTTCGATTTAAAGCTTTCGTGACTGCAAGGGATTCATCTTCTTGGTTCTTTCGGTAAAGTCACTGTAGGAGGAAAATAAAATAATAATTAAATAAAACATAATAAAATAATTCTCACGACGTTTCGGCCACAACGCAAGTAGCCGTCCTCATGTGAAGAAACAGGTCTGTCGAGAAGACAGCGTCTGAAAGTCTTCTGGTCTTAACCTGGGGGGGTGCACGCTGCACCCGCTGGGGCTGCGAGATGCCCTTTCTGGGAGTGCCAGAGATGGCCAGATTTTTTCAAAGGTAAATAATCGAAAACACAAATTAAGCATGGGCACATAAGTACAACTACTTGGTTTCATCAAACCTGTGTATTTATTAAGATGATGCATTTGTTTACGATTGAGAACCAAAGGGGTGCAAGGCTGCAGTAACGGTTAAGAACCACTGCCTTAGTCAATCGAAGGATGAAGGCATCCCCATGTGGTGTGTCAGTCATGAGGGCTGTGGATGAAGATGAAGAGGAATGGGCGCCCAGGACTTATTCAAATATCTCTCATCACTGATGTTAGCCGTGACTGGGCGTCGAACCGGGGTCATCAGGGTTCCAGCGCAGCTCCCGATTCGCTGCGCCCCGCTGCTCTCTCCCTTTGGTCAAACTTTAAAGAATTCTAATTATGCAGCGGTTTGAAACGGGCATGCTTGAATGCTGGATGTTTGACAAAAGCTAAGGTGTTTGCCAAAACACTTAAAGAGCTTCGGTGATTTTCAGCAGCACACACCGGGAGCATTCGAGACAATTGCAGATTTTGGCGAGCACCTGGGACTCTCAAATCTCAATGCGGGGTGTCTGTCACCAACACCATGGCAGACACGTGGGGGTTCTGAAGAATGAAACTCATGCGATAAAATATTCATGCTGCGTCTCTGCGCGGAGCGGTGGTGTAGCGGTTTGCGGCGCTGCACTACGAACCTGTTGACCCGAGATTGATTCCCGCTCACGGCCACCAACATCGGTGACGAATATCTGAACTGGTCCAAGACATCCCCTAGGTCGACTCGGCCCTAAATTAGCACCTCATGTGGTGTGTAAACATCACCACTGGGGAGACAAAGGCAGCCGTGTGTATTGCTAGTCACACCGCCCCATCGTGTATCGTGGCGGCCTTAATAGATGCTCGCTAACAGCACTTGCCCCAACAGTGTGTGTAGGTTACAAGGGTGATATTTGTCTCTGTCATTTCTTATCGACCTTGGTATTGCAGGCCGCCCTTTATCAATCCACTGAAAGAATCCCCACACATTTTGGTCATGGTTATCGTTTGCCCATACTTCACCAGTTCAGATGTCACTCGCCACCGATGTTAACCATGGCCTGGATCTTGTTTGAGGTTTCCGGATGCATAGCGCAGTGTGCTAACCACCGTGCCACAACTTCTACCCGGTGTCTAATAATAACAATCTAATGTTGGATACTACCTGAATGTTCATCCTGTATTTTAATGATGAGAGCGTTTAAACAAGATTTTACACCGCCGTTATCTTCTACAAGATATTTTAATTGCAAACATTCCATGCTCATCTTCTGCGTATGGTTAACATTGATGTAGAGAAGTGGGTTCTCTTAACCTGGGGTGCACGCACCTGCTGGACGTGCAAGATGCCCTCTCTGGGGGTGCGAGACGTGCCAGATTTTTTTCGAAGGTAAATCATCGAAACACAAATTAAGCACGGGTACGTAAGTACAACTACTTTGTTTCATCAAGCCAATGTATTTCGTAACATTCTATTTTTTTTACGATTGAGAACCCAAGGGATGCAAGGCTGCAGTGACGGTTAAGAACCAATGATACAAAGCAACAGCTACGATTTACAATGAGGCCGTTGGGCCAAACGTTTGCGTCAGGAGTAGAATCATCGCCGTGATGACGCCCCCCTCTTATTTTGTGAATCGGGCATTGAGTCGTTGTGTGTTCCACGGTCTGACCCGAGTGGTGACCGCGGTGGGGAGAGCTGGCAGCCTTCACACGGGCCCACTCTTGTTCGGCGAGAAAGCACGACCAATGCAATCATCAACCCGGCAACCGGACGTCAATCAACGATTTGCCAGTCTCAACAACGCAAAAGCCACAGCATGCTCATAGCCTCGGCACGGGGTCTTTGGTGGGTTAGAGGGCGCAGGGCGTTACGAGTGAGATCGCTCAGCGGGTGCGGTAATGCGGCCCAGAGGTAGCGCGTTCGTTTCCAGCAGCTGCATGCCCTGGTTAATACTTTGGGTGTATTGATTCTAGATTTGAAGCTTTCGTGACTGCAAGGATTCATACTCTTAGGTTTTTTCGGTAAAGTCACATGGGTAAAAAAATTATAATAATATAAATAAAATAATCACGACATTTCGGAGGCAACACAAGTCTCCGTCATCAGGTGGGACCGTCACAGCTAAATTTACTGTATCAAGTGAGTAAAAATCCAAGAGACAAGCTCTTAAATACAAGTTAAGGGGGAGGGGGGGAGGGGCTTATCTGAATGGGATATCCAGGGAATGGAACGGTGGGGCGGGGGGGGCTAAAAGAGAACAATGGTGCACATCGACTCGGGGTTGTGGCCGGTGTTAGCTGATAATCAAAATAAAAGAAAGCAGTACTGTTAAACGCTGGAGATGTTAACACTCGGTAACGTAGCTGTCAACCAAACATAAAATACGCACCCGTCTGCTTCACAGTGGATGTCACGGATCCCCCCATGACCTTATTCGCAAGAGTAGGCCATCGTGTACTGGCGCGTCACGGTTCAACTTTGACAAACTACACCACGTATTGCTCAATTGTGGTCTTAAAAGGTAACCATGATTGTTGCCCTCCCACTCGGTGTGGTCTTCCTGGGAAAATAATCAAAAAAAAATAACGTGTCAGCAAAATAATGAAGCAAGTAAAACGACACAGCGGGGTAGCAAAGCACCGTGGCATTAATTTACGTCACATTCCCTCGCATTTCTCTTCCCCAGGGTTTGCGTCGACCTGGAGAAGATTTTCCGAGGATGCAGCTCCGGGCGGGAGGAGGCGGAGGAGAAAGCTGCCACCGAGGGAAGGGGGCTCACTCCTGACCAGTGGACAAGCCCTGCGCCGCGGGAGCTGGAACCGCCCCAGCTGAGAGACCTACTCAGGATTCACTGGCGTTTCGTATCCTTCACATTTCCATGTGCGGTATATATATAGAGAGTCTGTTCGCCTATAACGCGGTGGTAGTTCCGTTCCTGAACAACACCGCGTTGTGGGAAAAATCGCGTTATAATAAATAATGTATGGTAAAGCAGAGTGCGCAATAATGCGTGAGATGTGCGTACGCAGGTCTGAACAAAAACTGAGACGCGTAGGTAGCATCTAGAAGCATCTAGAAGCATCCAGCAGCATCCCGCCTTGTGCGTTGCCATGCCGAAGCAGCCGGTACAACCGCTTATTCCTACTCGGGCGGCGTAGTTACGTTCACTCAATCGCGTTATGTCCAATGCGCATCCGCGTTGTAAAAAATGCTTTCCCTTAATACTTTCATCGCGTTATATCCAATTTGCGTTATGAAAACAACATGCGGCGTTACAGCATGTACAGTATAACGCTCGGTAGTTGTTCGCAGTTGCTGCTGTGTAGATCTCCCCCACTTGCTTCATGATTGTAACCGCGTGCTGTTCGGCACGATGTCCGACGTTTCGCTACCACGCTGCTGCTGGGAGCTTGTTCGGGAATTGAATTCAAAGGAGAAGCTCTCCCCACCCTGTGGAGTTAAACTTTGGACACCGCGCCGAAGAACGTGACGCATCGCCACCTCAAAATGCATCTGAGAGGCTGCAATCAGAGAGGCTGTAATAGATTGCAATATAATGTGGCACAGGTTGATCAAGAGGTTTGCCCGAACTTAGGAGACACAAACCATAGAGAGAGAGAGAAAAATAATAATTTGCAAACAGCTGCCAGTCAGCCTTCATACCGCGAATTCAATTTTTCTGAAGACTAAACGAACGCTTGAAAGCGTTTCGGAATCCCTGCATATGCGCACATTTTAAGCCGGTCCTGGGCCTCTCCTAGGTCGACTCGGCCAAAAAACGAGTACCCGGTGCGATGTGTAAACATCAGGCGGCTGGAAGTGGTGTTGGCCATCCCCCACTACCCCCCCCCCGTCCCATATCGTGCTAGCCTTCATAGGTTCTAGCTAACAGCATTTGCCCCTAAAGCCTGTCGCAGACTATATGGGAGGGGTGGGCGGGGGGGAATCTTTGTCTTTTACGAGTGTACAGAAGCCCAGGTGTTGCGGACACAACGTCACTAAACCGAGTTGGTTTTGCAAAGTGAATTGTTCCGTTTGGGGAAATCATTGCCGTATGGATAACCGATACATATGTTGGGGGAGGGGTGGGGAGATATAGGGCTTAACCCTATTATTCTATATGGACGTTAACTGCACACAACATTGTTTATTTGCCCTCATTACATACATTGTTTACTTGTGCATCATCAGCCGCTCCCCGCCTGCCCGCATGCGCGCGGGAAGCAATTCGCGCGATGCAAAAGATGGGCTCGCACGAACGCTTCGGGTTTTTTTTTCTTCTCCGCGCGCACAGACGTTTGTTTTTGCGTCGAGCACGAGGGCTCCGTGCTATTTGTCGTTCGTGATTTTGTTGACTTGCCCGTCGGTCAGCACGTTTCGTGTTCATTTCGGGGAGGAAGATCAGTGCTGGCTCGCGGCAAAGGAGGGCTACTGGGAGCTCCCGCGTATTAAATATCGCCCACGTGACACCTGTGTCCGGTGTTGACTTGGTAAATTGCTGCAAGGACGTTCGTGTGTGTGTGTAAAAGCAAATCTGTCCTTCACAAGCAGCATTTGAAGATGTATCACTTGGATTTAGTTTTACGCGCACAGTTTTTGTTCACTCTCACCAGCAATTTCCCAAGCTCTGTGATCATCTATTTCTTTCTTTTTTTAAGTAGGGGGGGGGGGGGAAATGGCCCGAAGTGGTTGACAACTTAATTGTTTGCAATGTCGTTTGGTGGCTTTATCGCATAAATAGGGCGAGTGCAGTGCCCAGAGTGCATCGGGGAGGTAGGGGGGGGGGGAGATAGCTCCGTAACAGAAAGGCCGCTTTAACTAATGGAGCATTTACCCTGAAGGGAAGCATGGGGTGCAGCAGCAGTGCTCCCGCTCCACAGCGAGGAGGGTGAATACACACACCAGAGTTTGATAGCTCGCTGCACCCATGACGCCACTTAATGGCCAGCAGCTTCAATGTGCAATGGGGGCGGGGGTAGGAATTTTATGATCGAGGTCACGAGCGAAATTCGTGGAATGTTTGGGCCAGGACAGTCTCTCTCCCTGCTAGGTCTGCCAAAGTGGGCTCATCTCACGGCAGGGACAACCTTGTCCACGTGAACAGGGACGAGGGTTCCGATTCGAGCTGTGGATCATTAGTCGGTTAAGCCGATTGTACAGAAATTGTAATCGACTGCTCTTTCGTGGTCCATTAGCTCGAGGGCGCCTTTCAAAATCGGCGGCCGTCCCCACCTCCTGCCTCCTGAAGGTGGGAAACCCCCACCCCCCTCCCTAAAAGCCATGCCCAGAGTGACACGGTTGATTATGCCAATGACGTCTCCAAGCCCTGCCCATCACATTTCCATTCAGAGTCACGCGAGGCGACAGAGTTAAGAGACGACGTTTATCTATATCCGTGGTGTTAGTGCCTGACGGTGCGGAGGGTTCATTTAACAGCGGCTACAACTGCTGCTGCTGCAGCGGCGGCTGCGGCTTGATCGATGTTTGTGCCGTAACTCCCGGCTCGTTGGGGAGGAGAGAGAGAGAGAGCGGCAGAGAGAGAGACCCATACGAAACGTGCAAGAGAGATCGTTTATGATCGATATTCCTTGCCCCCCCCCCCCACCCCTGCACGTTTGCTTAACCGTTTCACTCACCGTGGCTTAGTCGGGCCGCTTCACTGATAGTGCGGGGCTCATTATCCACAGTCAAATCAAATTAAATGTGCGGTTGGCATTCGTGCCCTTCGAACAGTGCGAGACTCCAGGCTATCACAACGGACGCTGGTTCAGTTTAATATTTGCAATATTTTGCTGCCTTTTCTTGGATTTTCTGTTTGCACATAGTCACTTTAAGATGTTTTCTTGTTCATGTTTTTTGTTTGTTGCGGTTGCACCCGATTCAAAGGCCGAATGGCTCACAGGGCTATACCTAATAAATGAACTTTGAAATTTGAAAGTGCGGGGCGAATCTGCCCACGGAAACTCGGTCACGGTACAATCCTCGTGCCTCGCCATTGTGCGACGTCGATGACGACAATGATACCAATTATACAATCATCGCCATCATCAGCCATGCTCAATCCATCCCCTGTTGGATGGAGGCCCCCCTCTCCCCAAGCCGCTGCCACCTCTCACGATTTTCCTGATGCAATGATCCACCTCAAGCACCTGCACAGGACGCCGATTTCGTTACTCCATCTCCTAGGGGAGGCTTACTCCCGGATGTGTCACGCTCCTTGACTGCCACTCGGTCAATGCTCCCGACGTCCCTCTCGCTAATACGCCGAGGGTGTAGAGAGTTCCACACGGTAGGAGCCACAAACGCTGACGCACGAGTGCCCAACGTCTTCCAACAGTCCCCCTGCTGCATGCTCAGCCCCCTCTTCCTAAAGTCTCATTTGTCAAGAGTTTACACAAATGTCGACACCAGTGGAAATTAAGCGACGGCAGTCGAATCATATTCTCATATGCACACGGGGGATGAGAGCCAGAGCGCAAAAGACTTGGCCAGATCGTGTCGTCACGCGTCCTGTTTCGCGTTTAACCTTTGTTTAACGCCATTGGAACCTCATTTGCCAGTAAAAAATATAATAGTTTTTTTACCCTTCTATCTGGCCAGATGACGCCTTCTGGTCCAACCCATGTGAGACTAGGCTCTAAGGAAAGCTGTCTCGGGTGTGGACCAATCAACTTCACGGACAGTGCATACATTATCAGAGTTATGTTTTTTGTTTGCATTATGACTGCAGGTATTGTGGTCTATGCAAACATGACTCCTTGTAAAAAAAGGTGTCAGTTTTGTTGCCTTTGTTTAACGTTTGTTCCACATTGACTGTGTCGTGGCGCCCCCTAAACGCTGTAATGATGCCCCCCACTTTGAGTGACGAGAGGTCACGCTGCTGCAGGGTCGCCCTTAACTGCCGCAGTGTTCCCCGCCGCCGGTGTGCCGCCACGGCTCGCTCGTCCCCGCCGCGCCGCTCTGCCGAGCCCTGCTGGCGCACCTCCACCGCACGCCGCTCAGCTGGGGTGAGTGGCGTGCCGTGCTGAGCAGCGCTGCCCACGGGGATGTCTGCTCTGTGTCTCTGTGTCTCTGTGTGTCTCTGTCTCTCTGTGTCTCTGTCTCTCTCTGTGTCTTTGTGTCTCTGTGTCTCTCTGTGTCTCTCTGTGTCTCTCTGTGTCTCTGTCTTTCTGTCTCTCTGTGTGTCTGTGTCTCTCTGTGTCTCTCTGTGTCTCTCTGTCTCTCTGTCTCTGCCCCTTTCCGGTGCCCACGTGCAACAACGCACGACGCGTCGCATCTCTGTGTGTAGCGAGTGGGTGTACCGTGCCGCGGCGGCGAGATGTTAGCTACCTCGCCTGGTATACAGGAGGTCATGGGTTAAACCCCGACCCTGACGCCTGTATATTGAGAGTTTGCGTCTGCTCCCCGTGGTCGAGGTGGATTCTTTTCCGGGTCCTCCGGTTTTTCCTTCCACATTTAGAATCGGCACGCGTTTAGAGCATTTGGCTGCTATAAATTTCCATGCGATAAGCCACTTCGTTGAGCTATCATTTGTGGCCAGGTTGCTTCTGAAAAATAGCTGTACAGCTCAGCGGGCCTTACCTGGTAAAGTTAATAGAAGTAGAAGTTATTGTTGACCCAACTTATTTGAGCTGTTGGCAGACAGTTTTTAAAGCTAATCGTGAAATGGTCCAGCCAAGCCATCGATTTCTGCAGGCCAGTGTGGGTTGGTGGCGAATGGGACGGCCCAGGACAGGTTCAGACATCATTTGTCACCGATGTTGACGATGGTTACACGGGCATATTCTAACACCGCTACCACCACCACCACATAGACATGAAAAAGATAAAGGTTCAGAGCTGCAATTTATTTTTCTATGCCACTTCTCACTGACGGGCCTCCACTACAGGGGGTACTAGAGAGCCCCTGTAAAAGGGTATTTTTGACAAACTCCACCACGCTGGTCAGACATCTTTGAAGATATGGGATTAGCCGCGCTTTGCCCCGTCACACACACAACCTTCTGATAAAAATAACTCGCGTGCTGCTGGGTGGACAGATTTGTCAGAAACTCGCACCGTTGTTTCATCTGCCGTGTCGGGAGAATGAACCGGCAAACCTCAGCGATTCTTGGATCGCGAGGACGCCAATGTTTACACCATTGGAACCTCATTTGCCAGTAAAAAATATGAGAATTGGTTTTTTACCCTTCTATCTGGCAACAAAACTGACATCCTTTTTTTACAAGGAGTCATGTTTGCATAGACCACAATACCTGCAGCCATAATGCAAACAAAAAATATAACTCTGATAATGTATGCACTGTCCTTGAAGTTGATTCGTCATCTGGTCCAACCCATGTGAGACAAGGCTCTAAGGAAAGCTGTCTCGGGTGTGGACCAATCAACTTCAAGGACAGTGCATACATAATCAGAGTTATGTTTTTTTTTGCATTATGACTGCAGGTATTGTGGTCTATGCAAACATGACTCCTCGTAAAAAAAAGGTGTCAGTTTTGTTGCCAGATAGAAGGGTAAAAAAACAATTATGACACCAATGTTGTGCATCTTCCGTGAGACACCTGTGCTTGGCCCGGGAATCTCCCTCGCCGTTGTGTTGGGAAGGATCCTTGTCCCAGGTCCGATTTGAGAGCGTGGTTGTTTGGCCCCGGAGAGAGGAGCACCGTTGTGGTGGCTTCACTTGTCACTCTCGAGGAAGATCTTGGATCGATGTTTGGTTGCCGGGTTGCCGATGGCATCGGTCGTGGTATGTCACTTAACAGGGAGGTGGGCCACGTGAAAGCTACCGTCTTCCACTCCACATGTCCACTCATGTATACTAATACAGTAGATAGTTGAATTTTCGATTCAAAGCTTTCGTGACTGCAGGGATTCATCTTCTTGGTTCTTTCGGTAAAGTCAGGTAGAATGGAAATAATAAAATAATACAAATAAAACATAAGAAAATAATTCTCACGACGTTTCGGCCACAACGCAAGCAGCCGTCCTCAGGTGAAGAACAGGTCTGTCGATAAGACAGAGTCTCAATTACGTCCTCAGGTGAAGAACAGGTTTTTAGAGAAGACAGAGTCTGAATGACTCTGTCTTCTCGACAGACCTGTTCTTCAACTGAGGACGGCTGCTTGCGTTGTGGCCGAAACGTCGTGAGAATGATTTTATTGTTTTATTTGTATTATTTTATTATTTCCATTCTACGCGACTTTACAATAGATAGTCTTCAGTGGCATGGGAGCCAGCTGAGGGTTGGCGGTAGTCTTGATTGGTCGCGGGGGGAGACACCTTAGGGAGATATGTTGAGAACCGCTGCGTTGAAGAGTTGCCGTGTTTTTAACCACAGCTGTTGGTCGCGGCTCGACACTTGGTGGGAGTTCACGCGCCAGAAAATTAATCGGGGCCATTTTGCCGGCACAATATTCCGCGCATTTTTTTTATTTGGCGTGTGATTGTACACGACGGTGGCGTACGTCTCTGAACAGCAGAAGATTAATTGGCGTATTGCACCGGGGGTGGGGGGGATTGTCCCTGTCTCGTGTGCGTTTTTCCAAGTTTGCATGTGCCCCCAGATTATGGAGAGTGAGTTTTGATGTTCGTGCTCTATCTGCATGGTTACTCTGCTGCTGCTTACTTTGCCCTGCATTGTGTTTCACATTTTCAGATAATTTCGTGGTACCTTTACACAATGTTATCCCTCTCGTGCCATCGGTGTCACGTCACAAGATGACAAATCAGTTCAACCGTTCACTGTCACATGACAATCAAACTTGATAGCTATCATTCTCAAAGCTGGATTATCGCCAAATGAAGTGCGGAACCAACTTTTACGTGACGGGAGTTTTGTTTTTTGCACTGATGTTGGACTTCTTTAGTACCGTACGTAGCCAACTGTGAGACCATAAACTAGCTACACTTGAGAAGCCAGTGCCTGGATTCAAACCCAGGGTCTCGTTGGTGCCAGCTCAGCACGATGGCTTCTGAGCTACCTGGCCGCCTCGTTTTTTTGGTTTAAATCGGGGTTAGTGCACGAGTAAGAAAAACGGGAAAACATTCAACGATGACATTTTGGCCAGTGCTGCCTCGTTCAAGCAAAATTGTTGATTAAAAAAAAAGAAAACTCCAACAAACTAATTGCTGATGGCTACTGCCTTGGCAGTATCGCACAAACAATAACAAATAGTCGTAAATAATCCATGATGATGGATGATTTATTAAGGGGTTTTTTTTCCGGTCAGATCTCATAAATATAAATGAATCATTAAACTCGCCACCACCTGACACGGCCAACTAGTAAGGGTTGTCACGTCAACAGAACATGCACAATTCGTCACTAGTACAGCACACCGGTGTGTTGGAGAGCAAATACACAACATTTACAATCGGAGTACGACGTTTCACAAGTAATTACAACTAGCTTCATCAGGCGCCAGCCAGATTTTGTTCCTTAAATAGAAGGAACCTATGTTATGGATATTGGTCGTGAAAGCCTACGTGTTAAACATTCGTAAATAACACTGCAAGGGCCGTTGCCCGAAACGTTCGCCCATATGTTTCTTTTTCTTTCAAGACCACGTTGATGACGACAAATATGTTCGAGTGTTTCTTTTTTCTAAACACTGGTTGTTGTTGGTTGTTTGACTTGCATCCCACTGGGATTTTTGCACACAGCGTTGGTGTGCGGTGCTTTTTCTACAATATTTTGCTGTCTTTTCTTGGATTTTCTGTTTGCACTCCGTTACATATTCACTTTAAGATGGTTTTTGTTCATGATTTTTGTTTGTTGCGGTTGCACCCGATTCAATAGCCGAATGGCTCACAGGGCTATACCTAATACATGAACTTGAACTATAATGGCGGAGGGGGGGGGGGGGTCACAATTATTAATTAAAATTCACAGCGATTTACAATACCAATATTGTGAAACTCCTTGTCAGCTTACCCTCGGCCATGTGCCACGTCGGGTGCCCTTTTTTATAAAAAAAAAACGTTCCCTTAATTGGATGAAGCAGCTCTGGGCGGCGTTGGTTTGTTACGCTTAATGGCTGGGCCTCCGATCGGGCCCCGTTCGTGCGACGTGGTACTGAACACATTAAACGACGACGGGACTTTGTGTAGCCGGCTGTACTTAATCCGCTGCGTGCCCTCGTAGCGATGGCTTTGGCAAGCTCCACGGATGGGATCTCTTTATCCCAATGCAAATTTTCACTGCTGTCGGTTTTTTTCTCCATTTTCGGTACAACTTCAAGCGGCATTTGGTACGGCGTGACCCAAGACGAGGAATTATTGTTTTGTTGCCATTCGTGTCACCTTTATTTCAATGCCAATCAATTCATTGCGTGAACAATCCCTGGAAAAGCCTCTTTTGTAGTGGTAATGAAAGTGCTACTCTCAGTCGCCGTCTTGCATGCAAAGTTAGCGCTGACGAAATGTTATGCGTCACCAAGACGGTAATTGTTTTTTTTCTCCAAGCATCGCATTTGGCGTTTGGCTGAGAGTTGTTCCTGCCATGTTGAGATTTAGCGATAAATATGAACCGCATTAATACGTTCCAACTATTCACCCCAGGAAAATCCTTTCTGAGACTCAAGACTTCTCGTTCTGCTTGCAGGAGGGTCCTTCATTGGGGGTGCTTGGCCGGTTCCACGTGTAAGCATTTAGAACGTGCGAAGGAATATTGAAGGGCACAAGCTCAACTAATTTGCAATCACAGGTGAAGTTGTCTATCGCGCACCCACACACCGCGGCCTGTGTGTAGATTGGAAGAGATGGGAACGCACCCTTTTGGTACTCACAGACACTCACAGGTGTACTCCGCGTTCCATGCGCAATGTGCTCACCCACGTGGCATGTACTGTGTGTGCTGTACGTGCTGTGTCTTGTCTTGCACTGTGTGCTGTCCGTGCTGTGTCCTCTGTTGCACTGTGTGTGCTGTAGCTTGCTACGTGTGCTGTCCGTGCTGTGTCGTCTGTTGCACTGTGTGTGCTGTAGCTTGCTACGTGTGCTGTCCGTGCTGTGTCCTCTGTTGCACTGTGTGTGCTGTAGCTTGCTACGTGTGCTGTACGTGCCGTGTCGTCTGTTGTACCGTGTGTGCTGCATTGTGCTGCCTTGCGCACTCTGCTGTGTATGCTGTGCTGCGTGTGTGCCGTCTGTCCTGTGTGTGCTGCGTAGTTGCATCATACCCAACGCATCTCAAGCTGATGGTGTTGGAGGGAAGCCAGTGCTTATTGCACGCCGTCGTCTGTAATCTGTGACCAATGCCAATTGCGTGCGCGCCTTTGTGGAATCTCATCTTTATGCATCTAGCCCTTGGGCCTTTGGTGGTTTAAAGGTTTTTTTTGCAACTGTGACAGTAATTACTAATTAGTGTTCTAAAGGGAGGCAACGACACGTGTGTTTGCTTCACGCCCACTGGCACATACACGGATGAACACAATGCTGTAAATACATGGGTGGGGGGGAGGGTAAAACTAGTTTTCCATGCTGGTTTAACTGATGGAAGATTGGGCCGGAAAAGCGAATCAGATTTTCCACGAGCGTAGATTAGAAACAAGTTGTTTGGATTCTAAAGTGTTTGTTTTTCCAGATGACAGCGATAACGATCACCCCGCATTGCTGCTGGTTTGCATGGCCGAGCTAATGGGAAGGGGTCACATCGAAAAGGAAGAAAAACATTGTCAGAGCAAAGCATGTGTCACAAGTTCCAACTGAGGTGCGTCTGAGATTTGTTGATGAATTATGAGAACAAAAAACTAAACGCATTCATCAATAACACTGCGGCCTTCAAAAGAAAAGTACTTAACAGGTGACGTTTCGGCCAATCACCCTTCTTCATTGCACGTAAAGAGAGAGGCCAGAGATGGGGGGGGGGGATAATAAAGAGCTGGAGACGGCACTTGACACCATGGGGCTTGATGAGAATTATTTTAGTTTTGACGTTTGGCTTTTTGTGCTCGAGCCACTCAAGGGGTGCATAGTGCAGTAGGCGAAGCATCGACGGGAAACCGTGCGGATTCATATCCCCGCTCTAAATGTGACCGCGTTTCAAGACGCTGTGCAGACACGTGGGGGGTTGTTTCATTATTGGCAGCGGAGAAAACTCAAGTCCTTGAGCCTGAGGGGCAGGGAGTCGTCAGCACGGATGTCTGGGGGCGAAGGGAATGTCAGACAATACGGACAGCAGAGGAGAATGAGCGACCTCCCACCGAACGAGAGTTTGACTTGCGGCATAGACAACAGAAAGCCTTGGATGCTGGAGTGGAGGGTGCGTGGAGGGGGGTGTAGAGTGAGATGAGAGGGGAGAGGTAGAAGAGCGAGTGGAGAGGAGTGGTAGGAGAGTGCGTGGAGGGAAGGAGAGTGAGATGAGAGGGGAGAGGTAGGAGAGTGCGTGGAGAGGAGTAGAGTGAGATGAGAGGTCGGAGAGTGTGTGGAGGGGGAGTAGAGTGAGCTGAGAGGGGAGAGGTTGGCAGAGTCAAGTCCATGGAAGATCTTGGAGACGGGATGAGTGTCATCTGGAAATTGATCTGCGATTGGATTGGGAGAATTGCAGCGATGTGCTCTCCTTTACGGGTACGGGTGAGGAATCTGGCAACTTCTAGAACCATCTGGTGTTTGTGGGTGAGGAATGTGAGGATGGCCGTGGACAATCGAGTTACAGTATTGGAATCTGGACGTGGTGAAGGTACGGATGTGAGCTTCGGCGGCGATTGGGTGTTGTTAAAAAAAGGCCATTTATGTGAAGATGTCATTTTATTTTGAACACAGCGATGCATCGGTGTCAATCTTCAATGCGCTTTATTTTCGTGCGCGTCAACTTTCATCATCTTGAGTTGCGTGGATGAAAACAAAAAGTTGCGGCGGGGGAAGAATCCAGACTGCACACCACCACCACGGAAATGCTCGCGACGGCTCGCTGATACTCGCTCTGCGGCCGTCCTCTCCCCGTTGATTTTCACCAGCGTCCGTGAGCTGTGGATGTTGTCTCGGCCTGGCTTCAAACTGGCCACCCTGACGCAGTCCACGTGGAGTGAAGTGGCCACCTGTTCGTGCCTGAGCCGTGCCTGAGCCGTGCCTGAGCCGTGCCTGAGCCGTGCCTGAGCCGTGCCTGAGCCGTGCCTGAGCCGTGCCTGAGCCGTGCCTGAGCCGTGCCTGAGCCGTGCCTGGCCCAGACAGTGTGACAATTGGCTCCCGTGTTCAGGCGTCGGGAATTGATTCGATGCCGAGATCTGGCACACCGGTATTGCGTTGTTGAACTTTGTCGGAGGAGACAGCGGGAAATGTGGCAGCGCTGTTGTGGGCGCAGTGATGATTGGATCCAGAGGGGCCGCTGTGCTCGCATTACACCACCACCCTCAGTACCGCCGCGGCTGCCAGCAGGTGAAGAAGATACGCCCGCTGCGTTTGAAGTTTTAGCGAAATGTCAGGTTTTCTTTCTTACGTCACGGTTGCTGAGCGGAGGCCCAAAACATCAAGTGAACATCAGCAAGCAGCACCATTGAAAGCAAAGTAGGTCAGGGATAATCATTTATCTTCTAGATTTGAAGCTTTCGTGACTGCAAGGATTCATACCTACATGACTTTACCGAAAAAACCTAAGAGTATAATTTATCTTCTAGATTTGAAGCTTTCGTGACTGCAGGAATCCATACATAAAGAACCCAAGAGTATGCTCATTTATGTTACATTGAATTGGGTAACTGGGAAAACTTGGGGAAAGAGACGAAGGAAGGGAATTCCAAAGTCGAGTAGTTTGAGGGGAGAAGCAGAAAGAGACGCGCTGTGGAAATATTGGTAGTTATTCTTTCCAAATTTTCATCGCCGTCATCATCCGCATCGTCATCGTCATCGTCGTCGTCATCACCCCTGATTAGCTAAGCCCGTCATAGTTTTCACTTGCGAGGCATCACTACCATCGTATTAAAAACATTCCTCGTCGCTTATCATCATCATCACCATCGGAGTTGCAATCATCGATGTGGCCGGCGGGGCTGCCCCCCCCCCCCCCCCCCCCACGTCTTCGGCCACGGCACGGCGGTCGCCCCCATTCGTCCTGCTCCGAGACGAAGCGTCTCTCCCCCCCAGGGCCCGTGTCCGTCTCGGAGTCGGCCTGGGTGCTCCAGCCCGGCCGTGAACGTTGTGTGTTTGTCGGGGGGCGGTTCAGCCGCCTCCAACCTCGGAGACGCCGGTGAACGACCGGCACGGAGCAATTCAGCCTTGGGGGGGATTTGTGGGATACGCGGCCTGCGGATGGACAGCAACAACAAGCGCCGTGCCATAATTTAATTTCATGCCTCCCCTGTGCTTTGTCAGGGGCGGGCACTGGAGGGGTTACCGAGTGCACGTTTGCCAATGTTTCTGTAAAATTCTGTGGATTTGCTTTGCTCTGCTGGGGGTAAGGAGGGGGGGGGCTGCGGTGGTCGTGGTGGGAATTGTTGGGGGGGGGGGGGCGTGGGGACGAGGTTGAGGGATGCTCGCACTGAGTTTGCAGTTTTCCGGCTGCAAAAACAAATAACGCATCGTGCTTGTCCAGATAAAGGAAGATTCAGCACCCTTGCTTGCTGCGCGGATGATTCATCGTTGATTAAAAATAACTTATTGTTTCCAGCCTGGTCACTCATACCCCGAGATGAGATGTGTCTCTCTCCGGTTTTCGGGCATATGCCCTGCCAGTTTGGACAGAGATAATTTACAACAACCGTGTGCTTAATGTATCGGGTAGAGCGACGGTGCAGTGGTTTCGACGACTGCGCTGCGCCCATGAGCACGGCAACCCGAGTTGAGTTCCCAGTTGCGAACAAAGTCAACGAGAGTGACATCAGAACTGGCGCTGCCATCCTCCTCGGTTCGCCAACACACACACACGCGCTGACCAGCGTGATGCTGTATGGCCAGAACAGACAAAATATAACCCGTAAAAACAAAGTTTTTCACTATAAATCCTTTATATGCGTGGCGGCTAGAGTCCTCTCGTCCTCTGGCTTGAGATGGCTGCCACCTATGGGTCAGATGTTTGCATGGCAGAATTAAGCAATTGGTAATTAAATATAATATTTTTGTCCTAAAAAGTGTAAAATTTTGGAAATCTTTTTTTCACGAACATTAATTGTCACGCACAACGAGTCTGTGTGGAAAATGTCAGCTCGATTGGATCACGGGAAGTGGGTTAAAAAACGACCGAAAGATTTGCACGGTCCTAAGCAAGCAAGCAAGTGAACTTAATATAAAGGATTTAAAAAACCCCATGACTGAAACTGCATTGGGCGGGGGGGGAGGGGGGGGGTGTTCGGAAGGAATTCATCCAGCAGTGGATCGACAAATGCCCCTTAATGCTACATTTCAACCATTTCCTCGTGGGCTTGAAAGTTCAGCGTCGAAACACGAGCAGCAGCGCTCAAGGGCTTTGTGCTGATCGTAGGGGAAAAACGGTTCCTGCACCGAGATTTATATTACACCGCGCTCCTTCTCAATGTGGCCGCGTCCACGAAAACCCGGCGCTGTGCGTGCGAGAGAGAGAGCTCACGCATATTCTCGCACTAAGGCACGCGCGTTCGTTGAATGAGAAGATTTGCGAGGGGGGTGGGAGGGGGGCAGCATTTTGGCTTCAATTCTAACCAAATGAGCTGAGCTTTAGTAAAATCTCAACTACTTTCGATAAGAAATGAATGGACAATAACATTTAAGGACGATTTTTTGTTACTTCACAAACAATGTATGAACCATTCTCAGTGCGAGGACACGTTTCAATCGAACTCGGGTCGCCCGGATTGTTAGCGCAGCGCGGTAACCGCCATAACACCACCGCCCCCCCCCTACCATGACTCACTTCGCACGCAAGCCTACGTTGTTTATTTTAAGCCGACTTCCAGACGGGGAGGTGCAGGCCTCGTCTGGGTGGCTGTGACTTCTCAACAATTACCGCAGACTTTTAAAAAGGTCCAGGCTGCCACTGGTGAGGAGCGAGCGAGGTGGGTGCGATGCGCCGGCGAAATGGGGCCCCCCCACGTCCGTCGCCCTGTGAGTGACGCGCTCGCATTCTCGGGATGTGCGCAGTAGCAGCAGCAGCATCGTGCGACAGGAGTAGTAATTACGGTGCCGCGCTCTTCCGCGTCACCTAATGAGCTGCTTGGGTCCCCCCTCCCCGCCCTCACCACCTTGCTATATGAAGCGTAATTATTTAATTCCCGAGTGACACCGCTAATAATGGAATTTTTTTGGGGGGGCCCAAAAAATTCTTCATCCCAGGCTTCAAATCCACGTGGCCGTGCTTCCCAGTACCCGTGCCCCCCTCCACCCCCTCCCCCCGAACCCTTTTCTCAATCAGCTGCGGTGACACGGAGCGAGTCTTCTCCCATCGGGGCAACGCCACTCACCGCGCGTGTGGTATATGGGTGGGAGGGGTGGGGGGGGAGACGGGGGTGTTTTCTGAAACTTGTGATTCTCTGCCGCGCCGCATCGATTTTTATGGAAGGAGTCCGTGGCCGGATCCACGCTGAGAGCTCGCGGGCAATGTGGCCGTTGTCTTTGTTTTATTTCGGTCCTCCACGCGGCTGCCGCTGGTGCAAGCGTGGTGAGATATTGGCGCCATCAACTCTCAACGTCCCATTTCCTCTCCTCCTTCATCGTCATACGGCTGATGTTGATGCAGAGAAGCACCTGCGATTAGCACGGCCGGCTACGTGCGGTGCGAAAGAAGTTTGACACCCGTACATACAGAGCACCAATTGTAGATTATGCGGGGTGCTGGTGGCGATGGGTGACCCATTATTAAACAAAAAATATACAAGGCACATAATGTATATTAGGCTGCATAGAAATACAATACTTTTCATTTACACACGGGGAACGCCAAGCAGCACGCTGTGAGCAGGAGGGCTGTGGTGAGCGTCGCGCGCGTGTCTCACGTTGGTTGACCCCCGTGACCCCCTCTACTCACGGGACGTTAATGGGTTGTGATAACACAGCACCGGGGGGTCTTTATGCCTATTCTGTTGGCCCCGGAGAGGACGCAGCACTGATGCGCCATCCGTGGCTGAGACAACTGGCTCGCCCACGAATACAACAACAAAATGGCACGACGCCCCCAGAGACCACTTTGCGTTTTCTCTCCGACGTGTTTTTTGGGGTTGTGCCGCTACGTGTCGTTCGGCGCAACGTCCGACGTTTCGCTGCCGCGTTGCTGCTGGGAGCTCGTTCGGGGAACTGAATCGAACGAAGACGCTCTCGGCACACGGAGCGAAACGTCGGAGAATCACGCCGAACAACTCCGATTAGCACGGTTGGCTACGTACGGTGGGAAAGAAGTTAAACACACGTTACAGCACAACCACAAAAACACAAATTTGATAGCTGCCCTGTCATCCCCCCCCCCCCCTAGTGCTGTTGGCCAGCACCCGTCAGGGCTCTTGCAAAATCAGCAATTTATTCGTGTTCTTGTTGATTTTATTTCAAAGTAACCCCTTGGTTTTTATTAAAAGTCAAGCCTCCGGCGTCGCATACCGCGCTGGATTTTATCGCGTGGCGGATGCGTGCAAGGAGCCGCTCTGATCTGAGGCCACTCGGAGCGACGCTCGCGATGTTGGCCGCGGTTGCAAGGTTAAACTGCGCGGGGGGTGGGCGGGAGGTCTTCAAGGTGGCATGTCCATTACGGAAGGGGGGAAACCTGCTGTGAACCCACGTGGTGCCTTGTCGCTTGACTAACTGCGGCCGCTGTGCCGGGGACTCTGGCAAGGCGAGGGTGGGTGGGGGTCACCTCTGCCCGGGCGCGGTTTTATCGCAAAGTAAGCAACCGGGCCCAGCGGTAGAGCGAGGGTGCTTGTGAGTGCAAATCCTGATTGGGGGGTTGATTCAGGCGATCATCCATATCTGGGGTTGATAAAATAAGTACTATTTTGTGGAGAGGTCAAAAGTGGTTGTCCTATTTTTATTTTTTATTTGACCAGATGAGGCCCACTGAGCTATGTAGCTCTTATTCAGAAGCGACCTGGCTATCACGAATGATAGCTCAACTTAGTGGCTTATCACGTGGACATCTATGATAGCCAAATGTGAAGGGAAACACTGGAGGACCCGGAAAACAATCCACGCGACCACGGGGAGCAGATGCAAACTCTCAATATACAGGCGTCAGGGTCGAGATTGAACCCACGACCTCCTGCATACCAGGCGAGGTAGTTAACATCTGGCCTCCGTGGCATCTATGGATATACTGTCCCCCGCCAGACGAATGCGAAACTTCTTTCAAGGATATAATTGAGAAATGAGTACCGCCTCAATCCTTGTTTCAGCATGGAACCACTTTGTTGTTGTAAACAAAATAAAGAAGGCAACTGCACAGCACAGGGGCTACCTGTGGCCACGTCCGTATTTTAAGGCCTTGAAAAGTAAATAACCATTACGGGAAAGCTCTCCGATGTGTTTTGGGGGTTTGTGTACCGCACGTGTAGAGACTGAAAAAGATCGACATAGCCCCATGCAGAAAAACCGCAAAAGCATGCGCAGAAACATTGCTTTTACCCTAGAGTTATCGAATAAAGTTATCTCACAGAGTTATCATTTACAATCGAGTTATCTTGTTGCGTTATCGCTCAAGGTGCTGGCTGACTCAGGCCTGCGGATGTGTTTGGAAGGGAGAGATTGGAAGAAGAGTGAGTAGAGAAAGCGAGAGAGAGAGAGAGAGGAAGCAAGTGATGGAGAGGCAAACAGATGAAAGACATTGAAAGAGTTCCAAATGTGGCGATGGAATGCCAGTGAATGCGGCACCCCTTTGGAGAATCCTACACCGCATCCAACATGGCACATCTCCGAGCATTGCATTGGTTGTCTGGGTGTTGCAGTGGTGTTCAGAGTTTCGGGGCTGTTCTGGGTGTTGCAGTGGATCTCGGACTGTTACACCAAGGGCTTAATTTCTGGCCCGCTCTTATGGGTCGGATACCTGAAAAACATGTCCACAGCCTGCACAACAAATCCAGTAATACCTCTCGCTAGGGCTCTGTGGCTACAAATGACGTTCCACTAACTCTGACCTACCAGCGACCCGAAAATGTGTTCGGTCCAAATGATGTAACGTGTCTATAATTAGCATAGTTGGCTACGTGAGAAAGAATTTCAACATACACACTTACATAATATATTTTAACGAGATACATACTTAAAATGTTTTTGGGCAGTGACACGACCAACCACTTATTGGCAGAGGTTCACAATTGTAATCCAGCAACTGCCGCCAATTAATACTGTGGTGGAGATTAACCGTAATAATACTATGCACCACCTTCTTGGTTCTTTCGGTAAAGTCACGTAGAAGGGAAATAATAAAATAATAAAAATAAAACATAATAAAATACAATTCTCACGACGTTTCTGCCACAACGCAAGCAGCCGTCCTCAGGTGAAGAACAGGTATGTTGGAAAGACAGCGTCTAAATGAATGTTTAAATGTTTCATTCAGACGCTGTCTTTCCGACAGACCTGTTCTTCACCTGAGGACGGCTGCTTGCGTTGTGGCCGAAACGTCGTGAGAATTGTATTTTATTATTTTTTATTTTTATTATTTCCCTTCTACGTGACTTTACTTAAAGAACCAAGAAGATGAATCCCTGCAGTCACGAAAGCTTCAAATCGAAATATGAACCACCTGCTTTACAGTGAACGTTGAATATCGTGTGACGTCATTGGTAAGTCGGCCATTCTATCGTGGCTTCTTGGTGCAAATTTGACAATTGTGCAAAATTACACCGCGAAATTACTCAATTGGAATCTGCATAGCAGTCATCTGCCTCTTACTGCGAAGACTTGACAGGATCCCACGCAAAGAGAGTCGTG
The DNA here is from genome assembly GCF_015708825.2 of Lethenteron reissneri. Lineage (NCBI taxonomy): Eukaryota > Metazoa > Chordata > Hyperoartia > Petromyzontiformes > Petromyzontidae > Lethenteron > Lethenteron reissneri. The sequence goes on along the minus strand of NC_083820.1, from coordinate 9,893,471 downwards.
AGACTCAGTGAGGCCTTCCCCGCGGAATATTAATCACGGCGAGTGAGAAATGAGGCCCGGTTACGCTGATGCTGTGACGGATACAGCGGCAAAGCTTCGGCTCTCTGGAACTGCGTGGCATTTGGCGAAAGCTCGGATGCTCGCTTCGCTTTAGTCGGCGATTATCGTGTAGGGAAGCCAGTCCTCCAGAACAGCAGCTCACCAGACAGGCAGTTATTTGGGAGACGTTTGAGAGGAGATGAATTAGATCTGCCAAGCGGACAGAGCCAAGTCACCTTTTAAAATATCATTATTAAATTCTGTTCACTCATCGCTGGCGGCGGATTGTTTTAATGCGGTGTGTGTTGTAGTTGAGGTCACGCAGCCCAGAACAACTGCGTCACAATCAAAACAGCAATAAGGGACGCATCGAACGTCAATAAACCAACGGAGAAATAACGAGGAGATGGGCAGTGCATCTCTCTTTGTCCGGACTCTTCCGACGACGGCGCAGGTTTTGCACGGCTGTGCTGCTGTGTAGCTCACCCCAATGTGTTTTTTTTCGGGTTGTGCCACGCGTTGGTCGGCACGATGTCCGACGGTTCGCCCCGCGCGCTGGGAGCTTCGGTCAGCGACCGAACGCAATGATGAAGCTGCCAGAACGTCGAGCTGGGCAACGCGGTAACAACCCGAGCGAGAGAGAGAGCGAGCGAGCGTATCCGAGAGTCGCTGTTCAGACTCATCATTTTCAGCAGCATTCCCCCGAACAAGCAAACTGTGAACCGCCTTTGAATTGTGTGTCATCAGCAGAGTCTAGGGGCACATTAAACAAATGCCAGTTTATTGCGGCGTGTTATCAGCAAGAGCCCCATCCATTCAAGTTACTGGGCCCATCGGTCACGCGCAAAAATAAATGTTATTTTGCGCTTGGATACTTGTGCTTCCTGCACCGTCATTATTTATTCATTAGGCCCGGTCCTTCACAGCGGCCGCATCGTAATGTTTTTAAGCTCACGACGACAATTGTTTAAATGCACTCCGTGGCACGCGAGGGATGTCACCTTCCCTCCGGTTTCCCCCGGTTTGTGCCTCGCTGTCGGTTTCTGGCGTGGCTGGGATTGCCGCCACCTCCTGATTTTCCCGGGATCGTCCTCACGTCGACGTAGCTGCTCTCCCGGAACGTTGAAAGTCCCTGGCTCATGTCAGTTGCTTTAATAATAATGATGATGATGATGCTTCAATCAGAGTGATACTCTTGCATGTGCTGTAGCTCTCCCCTCGCCTGGTGTTGTGAGACAGTCCTCCCCTCCTTCCCATAACGTGTCCCGTTTGTTGTTGCTGTCACATCAAGAGTGGCAACAATAGGCGCTTGGCCATTGGCTTGGCCATACTACGCGTGATGTTTTTCTTTTCGGCAGTAGCCCAGCGCGCCCGACGACGGCTGTAGCGTCGCCGTCGCCGCCACCACGGCTCTCCATCGTTACCGCCAACGTCCACCGGCACCGCGGCCAAATCGCTTTGAACTTCAACCGCAGTCAGAGCCGTTCCCTCCGGTAACACGGCGAATCGGGGCGGCCGCCCCGGGCCCCGCGCTTTGGTGGGGGGGGGGGGGGGTTTGCATGCTTCGACGTCACGGTGTCAGATGTAATGCTTCCAGTTTGAAGGCGTCTGGGTTGGGGGGGTGGACACGCAGTGAGGGTTTGCCAGGGGCCGGCGCACCCTGCTATGGATGGGCCTGTTCCGCGGTGTTATTATTCTCAGCGGCCTCTTGACCGAATCGGACGAAAGAGGCTTAATGGAGCTGCCGTATTCAAAGCCCGGGTTTGGTTTTGTCTCTGTCCTGCACAAGCGACCGAGCGTACGATCAGCGCAGGCGTGAAACAAAATATAATGTGCCGAGGCCTTAACCTAATGCCTGCAATTGATTACCCTAATTAAATGCTATAATATTAAGTACAAGATCCAGGGGTCATTTTTTTCCTGATATTTTTTTTTTACGAGAAAACCCATTAGCTTATGCAAAAAGCACGCTTTGCCTTAAATATTATCGTACAACCCGCAGTGTGTGCGTGTGTGCGTTGTGTTGCCCTTCATAGGTGCTCGCTAATAGTATTGGCCCCAACGGTGTGCGAGCCTCTATGGGGGATCTTTATCTTCATTTTTCTCAATGGAAACATCTTCAAGCTGTGGTGATTACACAAAGACAAATATTACCCATATAGCCTCAACATATTTTTAGAGGACAAGTGCTGTTAGCGAGCACATATGAAGGCCGGCACAACACACGAGGGGGTGGGTGGCCATCACCACGCCCGGTCGCCTTTGTCTCCCTAAGGGTGATGTTTACACACCGCACCAAGTACTCAATTGATGCTGTGTCAAATATCCGCCACTATTATTGGTCGTGTGCGCTAACCACTGCGCCACCGCTCCGCACACGACGGCGTGCGCGTGTGTGCGGGGTAGGGGCACGATGATGACCGGTGTTCTGTCAACACCGCAACACGGTCCTGCTTTCTGTAAACCATGGTTCCGAAAACACACGTATGAACTTTAAAAAATATACGTGTGTAATGTAACCCTGATTTCCCTAGTGATAGATTCAAAGTAGAAATTGGATTTATGAAAGTGGCGTGACTTTGCCGTTTCTATAAATACCTTCTTGAGAGACGACGTTCTAGCGTAGCTGAGTGATGATACCACGTTTGTTGCGCCAAGAAAAGTCTGGCGGACAACAATAATTTCGTTTTTTTTCTTTCCAGGACTAGCCCCTCCTGGTTTCCTCATCCCCTCGCAGCCCCACGTATTTCATCATTGACTCACCCGCACCGAGACCTTCATATTGGATGCGTATCAGCATGTAAACACTCATTCATTGACTGATAACGCCTTAATATATCGAGGACTCCCAGAGCTTGGGCAATTGCTGGCGCCAGCTCACCACGTGGCTGCCTTTCCGCTTAACTGTGATTCGTCACACCTCTGGGTCACTCTCTCGCTCTCTCTGAGAGAGCTGCGAGCACTGTCCATGTTACAAGTTGAAATTATTATTAATTATTATATCACCTGCATCCCCCGAATATAAAAATAATTTACACGCCATCCCATGTATCCACCCCACCCCCGCCCCTTCGCAGCTGTAGTAAGGAAATACGGTTATCCGATAAAGCTTCTACGGCATTCAACGGCGTACTTTGCCGCATTTTTTCGTTGGCTGTTAACTTATTTATTTACTTACTAACTCGTCTCGGGGTCCCGTGAAGCGCAGATGCGATGCGGAGGTGGGTGGCGGTCACGGCACGGGAGGGGAGGGGGCTGCTAAAAATAGACGCGCTCGGATATTTTTGGCACCGCTAGAACTGCAAAGCAGCAGTGCCCTGGAGCCGAGACCGTTGCCACCGCCGCCGTCACCGCCGTCACCAACCCTCGTTATGCAAAATACACGGCGACACGCGCGCGCGCGCGCGCCACGACGCCCTGTGCATTCATTTGTGTGTGTGTCCCATTCGCGTGTAAAAATAGATCTCGCGTAATTGATGCGGTAATTAATGCGGCGCTGCGAGCTTTGCGCGTGCGTGCGAGGGCGTCAACACCGCGTGCGGCAACAGCTCCGGCTCCCCGCGATCTTCAGATAACCCCCATCCCTCCTGCTCCCCCCCCCCTCCTCTTCCTCCTCGAGCCGATGTCATTTGTTCCCTTTCAAAACTCCACCCGCCACGGCGTGTCACGTGGCCTGTGTGTGTACCGCCCGGCTAATGGGGGGCAGCCACGGGAAGAGGTTCGCTCTTCTTTGAACCGAAGCCCTTATTTGTTTGCCGGTCGGGGAGGGGGGGTGAGGATGATGAGTGGAGCGGGAGGGGGGGGGAAGAAAAACATGACCGATGGTTATTTTTTTTTGGCTGCGGCAGCGACAATAGGTGTGGTCCTCAAACCCGGGAGAGTGCTTATGCCCCCCCCACCCCCGCCCCCCTACCGCGTGCCCCCACCCCACCTTCCCCCCCCCCCCCCTTGTTTTGGACCCACGAATCAGATCAGGGCTCGCACTGTGGTCGGTTGTGAGTTTTACTCGCCGGTGAAAATAAGGAATTGCTCTTGGACATCCGCAGAAGATCAATTAATGTTATTGTTGTTCTTCTAAGCATCGAGTGCGGATTTTCTTTCTCCGTGTTCCTATTCTGTGCCTCTTCCCTTTGTCCTTACATCGGAGTCCATACACTTACACTTAGCAGATCAATGCACTCGTCAGAGACTCGTACGCTTACAGAGACAGGAATAGAAAGCCGTGGACTCAGAGAGGCACACAGACTTGAATCTCCTTCGCAGAAAGACGTTCCATTATTGCATCATGGGCTTGGCTTTTAAGATATTTTCTCCGCGTGCTTCGATTCTGCGCCTCTTTTCGAGTCACGTCCACCGTCCCTCGTATCTCGTTCCAGCGCATCCTCTCCTCTCTCACCCTCGGACTCCCTCTGCTTCTGCAGCCCTGAACCGGTGGTATCTTCATAACCATTCTCATCTTTTGGTCTCCATGGAAGTCTACGGGTCTCTATGTACGTCTGGGTCTCTATTGAAGTCTATGGGTCTCGGTGTAAGTCTGTGGGCTTCTGTATGATTCTGTGAATCTTTGTGCATATCGGTTGGTTTTTATGCGAGTCTGTGGATCTCTGTGCTAGTATGTGGGTCTCGATGTGTAAGTCTTGTGGGTCTCTATGTAAGTCTGTGGGTCTCCGTTCCCATCTGCTGGTCTATGTGCTAGTCCGTGGGTCTCTGTGCAGTGCGTGGACCTCTTTGCAAGTCCGTGGCTATCAATACAAGTGTGTGTGGGTCTGCACTCATCTGTGGGTCACCTGTGCGAGTCTATTGGTCTCAAATCTCCAGAGCGCTTCTAATTGAGTCTCTTCGCCGTCTTGTCTCAACGCATTCCCAAACCATCCGAGCCCTCGCCTCCCTCAGCTTCTTGCTAATGTTACTCTCACCCCTCCCACCCCCCCACCGTTAAAACTCTCGCTAGATAATTGCGCGAAGGCCACAAAAGCGAGGCAGGACACGCCCCGAGAGTGAAGGGAGATATCTCCCGTGGGCGCACCGACGCGCCCGTCGGCGGCGCCACTTTTCTCCGGATCAAGTGTCCCTGCACTCTCTCCTCCCTCCAACACTCTCGCGCGTCAACAGGCGAGCGTCGCGAGCTCCGCTATTTCGATGTAAAGCTTTCGTGACTGCAGGGAAGTCGCGTAGAAGGGAAATAATAATAATAAGTATAACCCGTAAAAACAAAGTTTTTCACTCTAAATCCTGTATATGCGTGGCGGCGAGAGTCCTCTCGTCCTCTGGCTTGAGATGGCTGCCACCTATGGGTCAGATGATTGTCTGCAGTATTAAACAATTGGTAATTAAATATTTAATTTGTTTTCCCTAAACAGTGTAAAATTTTGGAAAAAAAATTTCACGAACATTAATTGTCTCGCACAACGAGTCTGTGTGCAAAATGTCAGCTCGATTGGATCACGGGAAGTGGGTTAAAAAACGACCGAAAGGTTTGCACGGTCGTAAGCAAGCAAGCAAGCAAGAACGCAAGCAAGCAAGCGAACTTAATATAAATGATTTAAAAATGAAACGTAATAAAATACAATTCTCACGACGTTTCGGCCACAACGCAAGCAGCCGTCCTCAGGTGAAGAACAGACAGTGTCTTTCCGACAGACCTGTCTTTCCGACAGACCTGTTCTTCACCTGAGGACGGCTGCTTGTGTTGTGGCCGAAACGTCGTGAGAATTGTATTTATTACGTTTTATTTTTATTATTTTATTATTACCCTTCTACGTGACTTTACCGAAAGAACCAAGAAGATGAGCTCCGCTATGTTATTCCCTACTCGGGATGCGCTCCCGGTTTTCGGAATGACCGGACAGAATCTGAAAATCGGACCTAACTAGATACCAAATTTCGGAGGATCGTAAATGTTCGTTTTGGTCTGCGTTGATCTGAAAACATCAGAAGTGATGTCGCAAATGGGGTTAGGATGAGCAAATGGGTTAAGGAATGGGTTACGGAATGGATTAGGGTTAGGGGAATGGATAGGATTAGGTTAATATTGAACAATACGGATGCTATAAAAGTAACGGAAAGAATCGGAGACACTATTCTGCACGCATGTTTGCAAAGTTGCTTTGAAATAAAGGTTTTTTTTTTTATTTTAAAAAAATCAGAGACATGGACTTGTGTGCAAAGAATGACAATATAAGCGGGCACGAGTATTTGGTAGGGGAGCCAGTATTATTGAACATCGGCTCCTATATTCTGGAATATTGGCTCTGAGCGGGGAACAGAATATTCCTTCCGTGGGCGAATAAATATTTAGGAAGGGGGGTTGGTGGGAGGGGGGGGACGTTTCGCTCCACATGGCGGTAGCTTCTCCATTGTTGATGCCCACGAAGCTGCCAGCGCCCGGAGCGAGGCGTAGCGGACATCGCGCCCGGACAACATGCTGCCAACATGCCGTCCAACAGCGGAACGGCGGGGGGGGTGGTGGCTATTCTCTGGATGCGGGTGCAGGCAACCCGACTCTCGCGCGCGACTCACAGAATCGGCTTCATCCTCGACATAACCGCGAGGCCCTCGGAGCCGTTCGCCGGGATTAGCGAATTGGGGGGAGGGGGGGCAGCGCTTAATTTGCGAGGCGCGCGCGCCGCTCTAAGCGAACGCGTGGCCGAGACAAAGTCCCGACGGCGGGGGAGTGCGGGGGGAGTATTATTGGGAAGGAGGGGGGGTGCGAGTGGGGGTGGGGGGGGGGGGCGTTGTCCCCCACAGCCCCCGCCGTGCGTGCGTGCGCCGGCCCGTTGCTACGAGCAGTGTTGACACAGCGGCGGCACAGCAGGTGCCCCCCTGTAGCCACAGAGGGAGACTGAAAAAGCACCAGAGCCAGCCGCGGGTCGTCCCCTTGTGCTGGGCCTCACTGCTACGGGGGGGGGGGGGGGGGGCGCTGGCTTTAGCGGCTATTTAGGGTACCAATGGGCTCATTGAAGGACGAGGTCCCCGGCGTTAGTTGGGGCCCGATTCCTGGCCGCGGTTGACATCGGTGCACGAGTCGCATTATCCGAGCACTGGTCTCCGTCATCCACGCTGTTGACTCCCTGCCCCCCCCCCCCCCACCTGTTAGATTAATTAAAGGCACAAAGTCTTACTTTCCCTCCCCTCCCAGCCCAAGACTTGGCTGCTTCTGGAATACAAATACATTTTTTTGTATTTTTTTTTCAACTCACGCTACACATTCGTCATCAACACCGCGGTAAAAGGAAATCGTATGATTGGCAACGTTTTGGAAACGGGGCCCTTCTTCGGAGCACGTAAATCGGAAGGCCGGAGAGCTGGAGTATGACACAAATATGGCCACTATATTCTTGGTTCTTTCGGTAAAGTCACGTAGAAGGGAAATAATAAAATAGTATGTAATTATACTTTTGTTATTTTATTATTTCCCTTCTACGTGACTTTACTGAAAGAACCAAGAATATGAATCCCTGCAGTCGCGAAAGCTTTAAATAAAAAAAGATGGCCACTGTTTCTGAACGGCGTCTTGAGACGATGTTATTTAAATCCTTTATATTAAGTTCACTTGCTTGCTTGCTTGCACGCTTACGACCGTGCAAATCTTTCGGTCGTTTTTTAACCCACTTCCCGTGATCCAATCGAGCTGACATTTTGCACACAGACTCGTTGTGCGTGACAATTTATTTTCGTGAACATTTTTTCCCAAAATTTTACACTTTGTAGGAAAAAATAAATTATATTTAATTACCAATTGCTTAATGGTGGCAGGCAATCATCTGACCCATAGGTGGCAGCCATCTCAAGCCAGAGGACGAGAGGACTCTAGCCGCCACGCTTATAAAGGATTTATAGTGAAAAACTTTGTTTTTACGGGTTAATTTTTTCTTAATTAAAGTTGCAGAGCACAGGCCCAAACGCCCGAACAGCCAAGCGGACAGCAACAAAGAGCACTATTAAAGGTCGACAAATCCCAATTGTACGTTAGTCGACGTACACCACCATGAACCTGGTGCTCATGGAGTGGACAGTGACATCTGATCCGGGCCGGGATGATTCATTTTCATCGACCCCCTGCACTGACGTAATTGACACGGCGTATTGAGGCCTTCATCCAGCAGTGGATGTGTTACGTTTGCGCTACGAACCGCTCCTTCACGCCACTCGCCGCGCGAGCCGAAGCGAGAGACGCCGCGACGGCAACGTGGGTATCGCGCGGTTCGCGTGACTCTCTTTCGAATTGTTCTTCATCACTCGAAGATGTGGAGGAGGGGAAGAAGTGTCAGCGATGCGAAAAGTCGGGGCGTTCATTACGTGACGACTAATTGTGCGTGTGCGCTTGCGTCGGATACGAGCGTGAGTGTGCCGGCTGACGCCCAGCGCGCGTGTGTGTGTGAACACGGCAGCAAAACGGAATCATACCTGAATGCAAATGTGCACCCGGGCACGTGAGCGAGCGAGCGAGCATGCAGATGAGTGAGCGAGCCAGCGAACGAGTGAGCGAGCGAGTGTGTGAGCGAGTGAGTGAGCGAGTGTGTGAGTGAGTGAGCGAGCGAGTGTGTGAGTGAGTGAGTGAGCGAGTGTGTGAGTGAGTGAGCGAGCGAGTGAGCGAGCGTGCGTTTGAGTGTGTGAGTGAGTGAGCGAGCGAGTGAGTGTGTGAGTGAGCGAGCGAGCGAGCGAGCGTGTGAGTGAGTGAGTGTGTGAGTGAGTGAGCGCGCGTGTGAGTGAGTAAGTGAGCGAGCGAGTGAGCGAGCGAGCGAGCGAGCGTGTGAGCGAGTGAGTGTGTGAGTGAGTGAGCGCGCGTGTGAGTGAGTGTGTGAGTGAGTGAGTGAGCGAGCGAGCGAGCGTGCGTGTGAGTGAGTGTGTGAGTGAGTGAGCGAGCGAGCGAGAGAGCGTGCGAGCGAGCGTGTGAGTGAGTGTGTGAGTGAGCGAGCGAGCCAGCGAGCGTGTGAGTGAGTGAGCGAGCCAGCGAGCGTGTGAGTGAGTGAGTGTGTGAGTGAGCGAGCGAGCGTGCGTGTGAGTGAGTGAGTGAGCGAACACGTGCGCATGCGAGTTTATGAGTGAGCGAGCAAGCACGCATAAGTGTGAGCGGTTGCGCGAGCGAGCGAGCGAGCCAGAGAGAGAGAGCGAGCCGTGATGGGGCGTTTGTGGTCGAGCATGCGACGGTAGTAGCATAAAAATATGACGTCTCTCTTCCGGGCGACTCGATGCCATCCACCCGTGAGACAGAGGGTGCAGGGTTTGTTGCATCTCTGGAGTAGTTGCGTGAAAACACCTCCGGTTGGAATCTCCCCCCACGTGACGCTGGCCCCCAGTGAAGCGACGGCTCCAAACGCACGCCAGCATCAGCCCAGCTGGGGCACCTTTATCGGGGACTTAACGAGGGGCCAAGAGGAGATTGTGCTGAAGTTGTTGTTTTTTTGACGCGTCATCAACCCTGTAGCGTGTGACCTTGTTATCAAGAGGGGGGCATACACAACATAAGCGTGGCGGGGGGGGGGCAGGGGGAGGGCACACACGTGACTGAGTGAGCGACGGTGCTGTCCGTTGCCCATCGCGAATTCTGCTCCGGCTTTAGCCCCACACGAGTGAAGGCTGCGACACCCATCACCTAATCCTACTCACATTAGCACCGTTAGATTTTTACTTGACTCTTAAGAATTTAAAAGTGGGGACTGAGCCCTCTGGGGCGGTGGGGGTCCGGGGCGGGTGGGAGGGGGGCTCGACTCCCACCACCACCACCCCCCTCTCTCCACCCAACTGGCGCTACGGGGCTGTCGGTCGTGATGCGGCGATTACAAAACGTCGCTAAGCACGCGGCTTCGAGCTCGCTAATTGCAGCTTCTTTTCATGCCACGCGTGCAGACGTCGTCCGATTCAATGAATGTTTATTTCTCCCCCCCCCCCCCCCACCACCTTGCCCGATTTTGGTGGAGAGCGTCCCGCAGAGAATTTGAGCTCCATTAAAACTCGGGGCCGCCGGCTTTGAGCCGGCGTGCGCCTCGTGAAGAAGTCCCCATGCTTTCTGTTTTTGAGGACTGTGGCAGGGAGAGGGGTCTTCGAAGCCACGATCCACTCCTCCTCATCATCCTCCTCGCGAGGAAGAAGAGAGGGACGCGCGGCCGCATTTGTCTTCCCGCGTGTGCACACAGTGGTAACGCAACCTGGCGCGGTGCGCGTGGAGGGCTCTCGCATTCTGCAGCGCTCGCTCGCGCCCAAACTGTTTTGGAATAAGAACGTGGGCGGCGTTTTAAGGACCTGTTTTGAAGGTCCTTTATTTATTTAGTTATAAGCGCAAAAGCCCCATACAATGCGTAGATTGTTTCTGCGGAGGGGGACAGAAAGCTTAACGGTCCATTTTTTAAACCCGAGGCCAAATAATTTTTAAATATATAACTTGACGTCACCGCAGCGCAAGGTTTTGTAACTTTAAACAAAATCGAGACATTCCGTGGGTCCGGGCAGAGAACAATGTCGCTCGAGTGGATGCACACGGGCGGCCGCTGGGCAAGACTAACAACGGAGCGGCAGCCAAAGGTAGGAGCGCGCCCAATAGGACGGCGGCCCTCCGTGGAGATGGAGCGGTGAGGATCGGCTCACGTGCAACGTGCTAGGCGGATGGCTAACGTCGCAGTTTCGCGAAATGCGGCGGTGGCGGCGGCGTGTTTGGAAGGCCCTCATCCAGCAGTGATGGTAATAATATACCACAGCCGTGGCTGTATATGGCAGCCAGCGTCTAGGAAACTTTGACCTCACGTCTACGCTTCATGACAACAGCAAAAATAATCTCAAAAAAGTCGTCAACAAAAGACGACCGCCTCTCAGAAACGAGGCTATTAAAAGGCAGCGCTCCCATTTGGCGCGGGCTACGTGTGCACCAGCTGCTGCAACAAGAGCGAGCGCAAGCACATTGTCACCACTCATCCCCCTGTGCGCCACGATCTTAACAAGTGGGCTTGAGGGGGCGGCCTCATTGATTCCCCTTTTCACAGACCCACTGAGTACTCTATCTGAGCCTCAAACTTTGAATGGCTCCACCAGTAGTCAAGCCATGGCGCCGCATACAAAGCCGCACCGACTCCCCCCCAGCCCCCCCCCCCCCCAGGAAGAACCTGCGACTCTCTCCCGCACTGGATCGATTTCAGGAGGGAGCCTGTGGCCGTCTCTGTGCCGAGCTCACGAGCCGGGTGCTGTTGTTTTTTTCCTTCCGACGTGGCTCGAATGGCCGTGCGACGCCGAGAGGGTGAGCCCGTATTTTTTTAAATTTAAGTCAACTCACGGCTTTCGCTGACGCCGCGGTGTTAATGGGTTATCGTGACACCTAAATAGGGTCGGCAAGGATCACGCAAACGTCGTCAAACGCCCTGCCTGTGGGCGTCGTGGTGCCCATACCCCTTTCTTGCGAGAGGGCGGTGCGGAGAATGTGGACTCCGTCCATACGGCATAGAGCGTTGGCCCCTCGCAACGAGTGGGGTTTCTCCGGGTGCTCCGGCTTCGTCCCACGTGTACATACTCATGAATTAGCTTGTAACAACTTAATATGTAGAGGACTGCAGAGCTTGTGGGGAGGGGGGTATACCTTACCGTCTGGCTGCTGTCCCGCTTGGCTGTGTTTCCTTGCACCTCTAAACCATTTTATCTCATCGATAGCAAGCAAATTCTTACCGTTATATATATTTTTCCCCTTTTAAGGCCACAGTGTTAATGAATAATGTCTTGAGTTCGTGTTGCTTAGATGTAAGAGTAAGCAGAGCTGTGTCAGAAGTAATAATAATTCATCTCACGCCCAGAGTAATTTAAAGTTAAAAACGCGCGATGATCAAGAACACATTCCATCCCCGTTCATGCCGCAGCAGACTAGAACAGCACACGTAATGGGAAGTGACATTATTTTTACATTAAATTGTGGACACAATGCCACCGTATCACGTTGGTGTATGTGCCAAGCCATCAACGGGTGTAATTGAAATCCGATTGGATATACATAATGTGGGCAGGTGAAATGGTTGAGAATGTGTTTACCCACACAGTACGTCACACTAGCCTATAGTAAGGCTTTCAAACTTACGAATTAGCACGCAAAAAATAAATACTCAAACATTATTAAATGAACAAAATACAAATAAATATCAGAGGTCGATTCTGTCTTTCCATCTTCATGTACAACGATGTAAAGGCGTAGGCCTGCAATTGCTTTCTCACGCTGCCGCGAGCGCCAGAGCGTGCTTGGCCTACTCTTCTGCGCTGGAAGAGGTGGGATGAGCCCACACTTTAACCCCACCACGTGCGAATTTACACTGCAGGGTGCACAGACGTGAGGGGTGGGGGGGCAGGGAGAGATTTAACAAAGTAAACTCAACTATATTTCGATTTAAAGCTTTCGTGACTGCAGGGATTCATCTTCTTGGTTCTTTCGGTAAAGTCACGTAGAATGGAAATAATAAAATAATACTTATTAAAACATAATAAAATAATTCTCACGACGTTTCGGCCACAACGCAAGCAGCCATCCTCAGGTGGAGAACAGGTCTGTCGAGAAGACAGAGTCTGAATGACAAACCCCAGGCTTGGAGCGACTATTTAAGCTTAGAGTCAACTATTTTGTTTTGTACCAGGTAAGGCCTATTGAGCTATGATGTAGCTCGTTTTTCAGAAGTGACCTGGCCACGAATGATAGCTCAACGAAGTGGCTTATCACGTGGACATTTATAGCAGCAGCCAAATACTCTGAACGCCGAGGAGGAGAATCCGCCCATCATTACACTCCGGCAGCTAAACGGGAGGAACATTCAGGCGCGCGTCATCACGGGAGGAACATTCACGCGCGCTCATCACAGCGAGCGCCCGACACTTTTTTGACGGCAGATTTAAAGCGGCGCTAACGGCCGCCACCATATACCAACACACCGCACCCCGCACACCGCATCCCGCACCCCAACGGGAAGAGGCACGGGAGCTGCCTCAGCCGAAGTCGACGGCGGCGGCAGCGACGGGATCCGTCTCGCCACTCAATTACGGAGCTTACGAAGCCGCGCGATTTTGGGGGATATATCGTGCCCCAGATAATTATTTTGCCACTGAGCTCCTCGCTAAAGCCGCGACGTTATTCTGGTTGACGCGTCTCTCGCCCGGGTCTGGAGAAAATAGCTTTCTCTGCAATGAGATCCCCGGGTCACTGTAAGCGCGAACGCCGCTCTCGCTCGGAGCCAGCGAGACGCGTACAGTTGCCGCAGAGCTCCTTGTTTTAACTCGATTTCACCGCTCTCACGTGTCGCCGCTGATGTGTACGCGCAGGTGGAAAAGGAAGCAGCGCGTCTGGCGCCGCGGGGTTAACGCACTTAGCGTGCGCACGGCGCAACAAACTTGACCCCGTGCCGCCGGAACGGCGCGGTTTTCGGTGAACGCGCGGGGAGAATCTCGAGTCGATCGTTTACATCGACACGAGGCCGTCGGACGATAACCGATGGAGTTTTGTTGGTGATGCTGTGTTTTAAACGGCCGCAACTGGATGCTTGGCAGGGCTCGTTCGGTCAGCGCTCGTTTGCTACGTTCGGCACAGTCGCCGGGTCTAGCCGGCGACAAGGTTGTGAGATTTTTTTTTATATAAACTGGCAGACACTGTCTCCTTCACAGCTCCGTGTCCACGTAAACAAAAATGAAAGTATTTCTTAGCAAACCCATCAGCCGCACGGCATTCTGGGAGTGCGTAATTTCAGCGCCGTTGTTTCAGGACAAGCAAAACTCTGGACCGGTTTTGGCGCACAGTGTCTCATCAGCAGAGTCGGGCTTGTAAGACTAAACCCGGTCCAGAGTTGTACTTGTCTTCACACAATGCCGCTAAAATTAGGCTGTGCAGCTGATGGGTTGTGTAAAGAAATATTTTCTTTTTTACGTGGAGAGACGGATATACAGTATTGTATTATTTAAATTCTCCTCTTGTGGGATTTCAGTCCAGTCGCAGTCTGTGGATCTCGTGCCGCCGTGCTCGTAGGCGAGCCGACTAAACGTTTATTAATGTCGGCGTGAGGGACACGAAATTCTGCCACCGATCTGACATCATCGGCTCAGCCAATCGGTGTATCCGGTACATCTTTGTATACACATACAGTGTGCGTAGATATACACACACACACCCATAGCCAATTAACATGCTCGGTCTTCCTCGGTGCACTGCAGTCTCTGATAAAGCGACTCAATTATCCTGAGTGTGTGTCTTCACTCGGACCCGTTAGTTTCATGTCGTCACGCTTCGGTCGTTGGTGGACAGCAGACGTAGCCATCGGTCACGTTTGACGATTCATTCATCAAGCATGATGATGATGATAATGATTAAAGATGATGATTGAAAGACCCAACGCAGAAGATCCCTCGGGTTTGATCTTCCACGAAGCTCATGGTCCACCCTAAACCATATCCGCTGCACCCCAACCATGGCAGTCGATACGGATACCTCGTGCACAAATGGAAAATTAAAAACTCTCCAGTCGTGTGTGACTGTGGGCATCCAGAACAGACCGAACAACTTATATGAGGACGCAATGCCCGATCCACAAATACGGAGACATCGTGGCGATGCACTCCGCTGCTCTTGGTGCGGTTATCTGACTTGACCACCTAAATGTGAAATTGTAGTTGATGCTCTGCATTTAAATCAGCAGCCGCACGAAAGAGGAAGATGATTCATACACTCTCAAGTCATCGCTGATTCAAGCTTTGTGAAAAAATAATCTGCTACTTTTGCTAATGAATGTGGCGAATTTCAAAAACGAAAATATTATTTGTTTTAAAAGATACCCGAGTACGAACCGTTTGTCACACTTTCAGGTCGTATCTTCCGCACCGTTGTGAAATTTGCCCGTTTGGTTTGTTTGTATCAGCAGCTAGCACCGACTCAGTACGCAGATCTCAGTGAAGTATAAAACACGCGCACCGTTTCAGTGATATTCACACAGACAGTTTCGCTTCATTCCGAACAAAAAGTTAGCAAGATTGCTTCTTTTTTTTAAAGCTGTCCACAGCTGCACATTTTTGCTAATATTTCAAGGACAGCGAGTCCGTTCAAAAAGCGTCATGCAGATGCCTGCGTTTATTTATTTGTTCGTATCTTTCCCCCCCCCCCTCCCCTCCCATGTTTATCAATAACAAAGGGGACGCGGCGGTCGTAAAGTGACATTCCGTTATTCCAAGAAGCGCCGTTGTTTGTGTTGGCCTTCTCGCGAGGGTCTCGGTCCATCTGCCGGAAGCTCGGGACACACGGGGCCACGATGACATTGCTCTCAGCGGTTCTGAACTCGTGGGTCATGTCCCTGAAAGCCTTTTTGTGTGTACGCGTGTACCTTGAAGTTCATTCCCATCGTACCGAGCCAACCGTGATTAGCCAATCTTGATTTGAAGCTTTGGTGACTGCAGGAATCCATACTCTTTGGTTCTTTCGGTAAAGCCACGTGGGTAGAAAATAATAATAGATCACGACGGTGAAGACGGTCGCTTGTTGTTGCGATCGAAACGTCGCGAGCTATTATGTTTTCTACCCACGTGACTTTACCGAAAGAACCAAAGGGTATGTGCGATTAGCCTGTTGGTTGCTGTGGTGGCTGGGATGGTGGGCGGGGGGTGGGGGTGGTTAGGCAGGGGTGTAGATGGCGAGGGGGCATAGGCTGCGACATGGATACTGTGCGGGATAAATATGGAACGTGCACGCGTGAGAGTTGCGGTGCCGCGTCGCGACATCAAAGAACGCCGATGTGAAACACGCGCCCGACCGGCGACCTCTGACCTGCAAGTCCAGCAGTGTGCTCGCGGCTCCATCGTATAGGCCTTGTCTCAAATGCGCTGTCCATGAAGTTTCCAGTTGGAGGCCGGGTGGGCACGGGGTGGGTGCGTGGGGGATGGGGGCGCGGAGTGACTCGGATCAAGCCTTTATCTTTGTATCTGAGAAGAGGAGCGGCGCCCTCCGCTCATTTCCCTTTGAACCAAACGTCCGCAGGTGGTGCTCTGCAATGTCTCCCCTCGTCAACGGAGGCAGGCTTCGTATTCTTTCGTAATTCTACCGATGGAGACTACACTTTCACATACAGGTGGTCAAGGCAGATAACCGGCGTCAGGAGCTGCAGCGGAGTGTCTCGCCGTGATGCCTCCTCCTTCGCATTTGCGTCGTCATACAAGTTGTACGGTCCGTCGTGGATGGCCGCAGACAGTCGCACACTTAGAGAGTTTAACACGTGGAGATTTTTTTTTTATTTTTACAACGGGGGGGGGGGGGGGGGGGGGGGGGCGGCTAGTGGTTGCGTACAGGAAGAAGGTCGCCCTTCGCCAACTAAAGTCCGGTGTTGCCACTACGGGGGGGGGCGGGTGGAAGCAGCGACCTCAGCAGCGCCGGCGCGTGACCACGGCAGAGGGAGATTCGGCATTCACAGATGGGCGGCCCGAACGCGCCGGGAGCTGACGATGTACGTTTTTTGTATTTCTCCATCGCACGCTTGTGCCCCAGGGGGTTCATTTTATCCACGTCCGTCCCGGGTTGGGCCACCAGGAAAATATTGCCACAGCCGGCTTGCCACATCCACCACCGTACCCATACTCCTGGTGGCTGTGGCCGCTACTTAAGTCGGTCGGCGTGCAATCTGACCCAGCTTCTATCGGCGGGACCCCTGAAACATCCGGTGGGGAATGAAGGCACCCCCCCCCCCCCCGCGTTAGCACGCGCAGAGGTCGCAGAGAAATTGAGCAAACGAACGCGTTAAAGTCTTCTTTGGCGGCCGAGTGGATCCACAACAATTATTTGCCAACGAATCAGTCCAAGGGTATTAGTGTTGAATTGTCTTGTGTTGCATCAAGGAGTATCGCCAGTGATGCTACAATATGAAGTTACGCCAACGGTGTCCTGTCTTTTGACAGCTACTATATTTCATCACGTGCTGCATTTAATCATCATTATTTGCATCATTAGTTCCTGGCACTTTCTTAATCTATTGCTGAATGAAGGCTTCCTCCCCCCACGCCGTGTCAGGCCAGGTCCACCAAACTGATGTCAAACACAGGTCGCCAAGGTTCAAGGTTCAATGTGCTAACCACTGCGCAACAACCGCTCCTCCACTGTAGATTCGACTGCTAATGTTTACAGAGGGCGGCAGCGCGTGGGATCAAGACTCGTGAATTCACAGATGTCCCATTGAAATGACAGAGACAGTCCGACAAAAAAATAAGGTGACCAATGATCCACCCGAAACCGATGACGATCACGGGAAGTGCCGTCATGCCGATGGCGTTACGCCGGCGGCGCGTTTTCACCCCCATTCACAAGTGGCGGCACTTTTGTTTCGCATGAAGACGCGCTTAATTATAATTTACCAGTAATTGATTTGGCAATTTTTTCTCTCCAAAATTGCCCTGGAAAATTTTTTTTTTTTAAGTACAAAACTCATTCCTAATGCGCGCACACCCTAAGCTGTGAAAATACTTTAAATGCTTAAAGTTACACCCCGTGATTTAAACCAGGTCCTCCAGTGTAGCGAGCTGATGGTCTCGGCTCACCGATGACAAAACGGATGCATCACACGAAAAAAACCCTCGGCACCTTAACGTGGCTGCGTTCCAGCTGTGCGAATTCAAGCGTCGGTTTGACTCTGACACAACGAGAGCCTTGCACTCTCGTGTTGCGGCGCGAGTGGGCAAGTCCTGGCCCTCTTCTGTGTGGACCAGAGGCCACTTAAAATGATTCCAGAGCTTCTCTGCACCCATGCCGGTTTTTTGTTTTTGTTTTACCGAGGCACAAAACTTTACGTATCACTGCGATATATCCGTTTCCTTAGGCCCCGTCTCCAACGTGAAGGGCTTGCACTGCTATTGGAGAGATCCGAGTGGGATACACGACACGTGTTTGGTGAATGTAACTTAGATGCAAAACAACAGAAATGTATCCTCGGCTATCGTCTCGTCGATCTATAGTTTTACCCAGAGAAATATTTTTTTCCCCCGCGCGGTATGTGTCCGTGTGTTTTTTTTTTTTTACAAATGGGTTCTGATTGCTTTCGTATCCCATCTTGAGCCTTCGTAATTCTCCACTCGGCGAGCTGAAAGCTTTTTTGGTTTGTGCGTGGGAACGGTGTTCTCTGAAAGCATCGAGGAGGTGGGTGATTAACCCTCTCGTTCATGAATGATTTAAATAAAATGTAAAAAAAAATTGTATTTATTATTATTTTAAGTTAAAAAAATTAGGAATCAAAGGAAACTTCTCCTCTAAAATGTTGAAATGAAAATCATATAATTCCACAGCAATCCTTTATATTTTATATCTGTATATAAAAAACACGTTTTTTGTTTTAGTTCATCAGTATTATTATCAAGCAGCATTTGTTTAAGTAAGCAAGCAACCCCTAAACCGGTTTTGACTTTCTGGGCCTCATAAGCAGAGTCAGGCTCATTAAACAAACGCTTCTTGACTTAACAGATGTCATTGGCAAGAGCATCCCGTTCACGTACACAAACTGATTATGCGCTGCCGTGGGTAAAGCGCGTAAAAGCAGAGATTAGTTATGTGCCCACACATAAACAAGCCATACATTTTAGCCGATCAGCCCATTGGCTTTTCAGACATATAAATATCAGAGCAGTCCACCGCAGCGGTTGACACACTGCACGAGTGTCAATAAATCACAGCGGGGGGAGGAGGGGAGGTGGCTGAGTGAATACTGCGCTGTGTCTGAGCCCCCCTGAGTCAGCTCCACCGAGTCGGCACCGCTCGGCTAATTTCTGGCTCGCGTTAGACACGGAATCAGGTTTCACTTTGTATTCTGCCACAACGCTCCCGATCGCTAAATGACCGCACAACAATAACAACAGCGACAACAGCAGCAACATAAAAAACGACAAAAAGCATCATTGTCCACGCGTGTAAATTGACAGCAAATACACATTAAAAAGGTCCCTTTAAAGCACGTTGGAAGTGGGCACCTAATTGCTGGGGGAGCCGGCCTGGCAATCGGATGACGGCGATGATGATGATGATGGTGGTGATCACGATAATAGCCGGGCGTGTGTGGGTGGGCACCAGGAGCACGCGGAGTTGCCGGCCGTGATTCCGTGACGCGCCGCGATTCCCAGCGTCGTCGTCGTGGTGGCATCGGTAGCGTCTGTCGGGCACCGGTGAAAGGAGACCTCCATATCTCATCGGATTCCTCCAGTCTCATTTAAAGATTCCGATTCTGTTGCGGCGGCATCGTGGCGAGAGAGGGGTCAGGAGTGGACCCCCTGGCACGCGGCAGCATAGAGGCGTTTCTGTCCAAACGAGCGGTTCGACCATGAGGCACAGATCAAGGGTCGGCAAACAAAAATAACACGGAGAGATACAAAAAAAAAATCCGAATTCTGTAAAAATACTCAAAATGAAACTCGATGTTGCAAGAGCCGCTATGCACGTGAATGACGCCACGAGGCGGTGCTTAAAGAGCCGCAGGTTGCTGACCCCTGGGCCCAGACCATATCGTTTCGTTGGTCAGTACTACCTGGGCATTGGGAAACTAAAGTTGTATCGACATCTTTAAGTCGCCAATAAAAGCGAATGATGATTTGTGATTGAATTTTTGGGTTAGGCCACGTCAACGATCGGGCCCTGAAAATCACTTGTGAATCATC
Source organism: Lethenteron reissneri (assembly GCF_015708825.2). Classification (NCBI taxonomy): domain Eukaryota; kingdom Metazoa; phylum Chordata; class Hyperoartia; order Petromyzontiformes; family Petromyzontidae; genus Lethenteron; species Lethenteron reissneri. Next base: position 9,873,815 of record NC_083820.1, on the reverse strand, counting down.
GCAATATTGGCCGCGAATCCATACATGTGAAGTGAATGAAATCAACAACGTTATTACAATATATTCTTAGGTTTTTTCGGTAAAGTCACGTAGGTAAAATGTTTAAATTAATATTAATAAAAGTAAAATAAAATAAAAATAAAATAAAAATCACGACGTTTCGGAGGCAACACAAGTCTCCGTCATCAGGTGGGACCGTCACAGTCAGATTTGCTGCAAATCTGGCTGTGACCTTGGTATTTTATTTTACTTTTATTAATTTTAATGTTTTACCTACGTGACTTTACCGAAAAAACCTAAGAATATGAATCCTTGCAGTCACGAAAGCTTCAAATCTAGAAGTTATTACAATATGCTTTATTTAACCAAGGAGATTAAATTATATAGACCCATCGAGATCATGGAAACATTGCCTCTGTTGCAATGGCAGCCTTGATTTGCATCGTTATTTTATGCATACCGAATGATTAAAAAAAAATATTTTTACGTAACATCTAACGATAATTTAATACACAATACATGTGCGTTTTATCACGTCATCCACTTTTTGTGTCGATGCCCATCGTGACGTCCGACATTCCGCTGCACGTACCGGGATCTCCTCTGGGATCCGGATTGAACAACTGAAGTGGCTCCCAGGATGTACACTGGAGGAACGCCAAGCAACACGCAACACAACTAGAAAACAAACCGAGCAGCTGTCCGGCACAATCGTGAAAAAACGAACGCAGTAGCGTCATTTTTTTCTTCCAATATTCGGAAGTCACTAGAGCTATGCACGTTTGAAAAAACGAATTTCTTTAGAACTGCTCTTTGTGTTTAGGTTGTTGTCCTTCCACCGTACCAGTTGGCTACGTACGGTGCGAAAGAAGTTCAACACACATCCATAATGCTCAACAGTAGAAGGCTGGCGATTAGGCTCATGGCAAGCTGTAGCTGCCATTCATGATGACGTCTGTCCGCGCCCGGGCAAACGTTCCGCCTATGCTCAGATTAATCCGCGATTAGACTTTAAACAATGCCCAGGCAAGGCCAGGGGCTTAATTTCTCATTGAACATTTTCTGTGTCACCGGTAGACTGGAATGGAGTGGCACGTGACTGGTAGTAGCCACAGCCCTAGTGAGAGCTATACGTACGTATGCTTTGTGTATATGAACATCTAAAATGGGATTTCTTTTTTTACACTGTTTTAGATTGTTTTTTGAGCACTGGTGTTTTTTTGTATCCTATTTGCAGTGAGTTCTGACGTGGATTGCATGTCAATAATTTGTGGATTATTTGCTCTGGTTAGTTTGCACATTCCCTCCACCCTGCATTGTGCTGTAACTGCTGCCACTGTCTTGGGCTGTGAACTATGAATCTCTGTGTAACTTTATGGATCTCTATGTAACTATATGGATCTTTTTTTTAAATATAAGGATCTCTATTAACCTCTGGATCCCTATATAACTCAATGTAACTCAATTGATCTCTATGTAACTCTATGTAACTCTGCAGATCACTATGAAACTCAATGGATGTCTATGTACCTCTATAGATCTTTCTGTAGCGTAATAGATGTCTACGGAACTTTATGGATCTCTATGCAACTCTCTGTAGCTCAATGGATTAATATGCAACTCTATGTATCTCTCTGTAACTCAATGAATTTCTATGCAACTCTGTGGATCTTTATGCCACCCTACGTCACTGCAATGTCCTGTAACTGCCACCACGGCCGACGGCCTTGGGTTGAGTTCGTCCGTGTAACAGAGCTGCTTAAACTCAATGGGGCCTCGCCAGCTGAAATAATAATAAGGCCGGAGTCTTGACAAAACAGCGCACGGTCGCTTTCAGTCGCTGCACGGTATTTTCATTTGCTAAGCCGCGTCGTCCGCTGGAAGCAAATGCGATTTCTCACTTGAATGTGGCGGGAATAGGCTCGCGTGTCTTAAGACGTAAATGTGATTGAGGCTGGAACAATGGGGCTATTGTTGCTGCATTCAACAGTGGCTGGGCGGTGCACTGAAGCGTTTGGGTCGGTGAAAAGCATCCCGTGTGGCCATTCTCGCCGTGCACTTCAGTGCCACACAGAGCCACCCTTTAAATCATTCATCCTCTGATTTTATTTTTACGAAACATCGCCAGCATCAGCAGCAGCAGAAAAATGACAGTGCCAGGATGTTATGTTAAGTTTAGAGTGCATGATTAAAACACGTTCTTTATTCAATGTATGTATGTTGAACATCTTTCGCACCGTACACAGCCGACCGCGCTATGGATATATAATAAATAACACAAACATGTTATTATTATTATAAATCACGAGCATGTTATTTATTATAAATTACAAATAAATAACATGTCCGCGATGTGGGTGGGTGGCTCAGGAGTCAGAAGCACCAAGCCGGCTCCTGCTGTGATGCTGGTGATGTGGTTCAGCGGGGTTCTCAAGTGCAGCGGAGTTGATGGTCCCAGTCCGGTCACCAAAAAGCAAAAACAAAATAAATAAAAAATGCCCGTAAATGTCGTCGCATTCAATGTGGGTGTGCGTGTAATTTGGAGAAAAATGTATTACAGCTCTGAGAGATGAAATTCACAATTTTTGGGGAAGGCCTCATCCAGCAGTGGATCGACAGAATTGGCCCCAACTGAGCAACTGTTTATCGTGCTCCACTGCAGTGTTCGTTGAGGCGTTGCCCCCCATCGTGCGTGCGGGTTTTTCTTCGGGAGCTCCAGTTTCCCCCCACGCGTAAACACGATTGGCCAATTAACACCTTCACATATCGAGGACTGCAGAGCTTGGGCAACTGTTGTCGCCGGCTGGGCACGTGACTGCCTTCCCACCTGCCTGTGGTTCCGCGTGCCTCCGATTAATTCCCGGTCGTGGGAGAGCGAGTGAACCACTGTGCGGGCTACAAGTCGAAATTATTATAATAATACACCATGTAGGACATCAGGGTTTCATCACTGCTGACACGTTGTTGTCGTCTGGGCTGTGACCTCCAGACGTATCGGTGGACGGCGCGGTGGCCAACGTGGAGGAGGAAGAGGAGGTGGTGCAGTGCACCGTCGCGGTGCCGGTGTCCCTGGAGGTGACCGTCAGGAACCACAGCGGCGGCGCCGTGGGGCCCCTGTCGCTGTCCATGGTGCTGGGTGACGGCACGCGGCACCCCGAGGAGGAGGAGGAGGCGGCGATGATCGCCCGGCTTGGCGCCAGCGTGGCGCTCGTACCGCAGGTGGAGTGGGGGGGGGGGCACCGCAACGCCGCCCGCACCGGTATCGTCCTGCCCGACTCACCGGCCGCTCGTCAAGCCAACACGCGGACGAGGGCCTCACCCCACGCCGTGTCGTTGGTCACGTGGGGTGTTTTTGGCCGTACTTGACCGTGCTGCCCATTGCCCGTTTGTGTGAATGAACCAGCGCCAGAGCCGGTTCAGATGGCTCCGATGTTGCCAGTGGGCGAGAATCGAGCCCGGGTCACTGGGTTCAGAGTACGGTGCGCTAACCACTGCGCCAGCACTCAACCTCCGGGTAGATTATAACAACAACGATGATTATAATGATCGTGAAGTATTAATCCAGGAAAGACTCAAAGAGCGTTTCGAGAGGGCCCTACAATGGAAAGTTTGGGAAAACCTACACGTGCGAAGGGGTAACAATATCCCCGTTCAGATGGAAACAGATGGAGATTAGTCGACTTGCCGTATCTTGGCTCCTGACGAGTCAGGATACGGCACCTTGACGCCCACGGGAAAGTATGTATGTTGAACTTCTGTCACACCGTACGTAGCTAACCGTGCTAATCGGAGGTGCGGCGAAGGACAACAACCTAAACTCAAAAAGCAGTTCTGAGGAAATGAGTTTTCAGTCTCGAAAGGGAGTTGTCCATGTCCACGTGATCCGCCAACCCTGGCCTCGGGAGTGGCGGTACCTCCGGCGTGCGCCGTCGCGCCCACCTCTAGAGGAATCGATGGGGGCGCGACGACTCCGATGGTGACGGCGACGACAACACGACCCAGAAAAGTGGCCGTCCATCGCTGCCGTTTTTTGTGTTTTTTGCTGCACAAAGGCGACGCGATGGGCCCCAGCACTCCGTGTCCCGCCACGTGGCACCGGCTCAATGTGTCCCCAATCACCGGGGGCCAGCAACTGTCTTGCTGGCCTGATTGGCCGCCTTGTCCTTTCAAGATTGAAGAGCGAAGCGAGATGAGTCGAGGTGCCGCGTGTGTCAATGGGGCACCGGGGGAGAGTGGAGGGGCACGGGGCTTAGAGAGTTCAAGCCGCGGTCACGAGGTGCCTCTGTGCTTGCACTCCCACGGCTTTGCTCTTGCAAGCGAGTTTTTTTTGCACGAGCATTTTATACGTTACGCATTTTGTGTACGCATCGTTTTAATTGCACTGTGGGTGTCGTCAAGTCACGAAACAAAGGAAGCGTTTGGAAGTGTCGCAAAGCGGCGCAGACTTCCGTGTGTGAGTGGCCCGCAGACGTGGATATCGGAGAACTACCGCCGAGATCGATTCAAGTGAACTCTGGTGCACCCACACACTCTGCCACCAAGAGTAATGTTTAATATGTTTAAATTTCCGAGGTGGAAATTACCCCCATTAAGTGCAGAATCCAATTTCACGTGATGGGTTTTGTGAGTGTGTGTGTGTGTGTGCAGCGTGAGACCATGAACCATAACTATACTTGAAATCCTGGCTTTAAAAGATGACGTAACCCAGAGAGCCCTTGCAAAGGAGGAAATGTTGTTCCATGTGTCTCAGTGACTGCGTTTGATCCCAGGATTGTCAGCAGTGCCGGCTCAGCGTTCGGACATTTGCTCCACCCAGTTACCTCCCCTACACCACCCAGTTACCTCCCCTACACCACCCAGTTACCTCCGCTGCACCACCAAAGCAGCGAAAGTTGCGCGTGTGACCGGCATTGACGCAGCTCTCGTTGGGAAGCCCCTGATTTTGTTTTCGTCGCTTTTGCAGGTGGAGGCGTGGGGCTCGGCGTCGTTCTTCTTCGCGATCATGCCGCTGGAGCCCTGCGACCGCCGCGTGGCCTTCAGATTCAGCGAGAGCCGCGAAGCCGGGGCCGCCCCCCGATGCGTCTGGCATCGCCTGTGCTCCCTTGGCCTCCGGGCGAAGGTCGCGGGCGAACTTCTCGGGCTCCCGGGAACGGGATGAGCGGGAGGCGACGCCCTCGTACCCTCGGCTCGAGCGCCGCCGACGATCGTCGACGTCGCCGCCCTAGCGACGATGGCGGTGACGATGGCGATGGCGGTGACGGCGACGATGAAGACGAAGTCTTCGCCCCCCACCGCTCGTTTTGGTGCGGAGGGCCGCGCACGAAGACGCGTGCGGACTTTGCGCTGCGGAAAAAGCAATCGAGAGGAACGATTTCGCAGGCCGTCAATGTTTAAAAAAAATATATATTTTTTTTAAGTACCATATATTTTTTTAATTTCTGTGTTGGATGTTTTTTTTTTACGCTCTCAATTGAAGTGCGCTTTTTTTGCTGGGTCGGCTGCAGGAGTCGAGAAATGACTTATTATTATTATTATGATTGAGCTCGTGAAGATGCCCCGTGGAGTAGAGCGTGGCGAACGCTGTCGAGACGAAACTTTCTCGACACGTGGTGGCCCTACCTGGCGACAAACGCGCTCGGATGACAAACGTCGCTGCGACATTTTTCATCAAACAAACAAACAAACGCACTGCGACATTTATTGCACAAATATGAAATGTCTGATCGAGTGCAGGTGTTGATAACTCGGTGCTATTTAAATGCTTTAAAGTTGTATGATCGATAAGATAACTTGTGTTGTTGTTGTTGCGTCACTGCCGGTGCGGGCTTACACTGCTAACAGATGCGCGTACTTATCGGGATTGTTTAATGTCTTTTAATTATATTTTTCCAACGATCAATGACCAGGTGACTGCTAATAGAAGGCCGTGTTATTGATCGTAACGCTGTTGATTAAACAAATTAAAACTCCCCCCGCCAAAAAAAACACACAAACGATGCTGGCTGGGGAAAAAAAACGTAAATTAAAAAAATACACAAAACTAAAGTCAACGATGCTCGCTCGATTATTTTATTTTGCCATCGTCGGCACGCGAGAGAAAGGGGCCACCGCCTCTATGAGCAATGGCTGGTCGAAGAACCAGAGCTCTCTCTCCTCGCTCGTGAAGTCGACCTGCCCAGTGGCCAGAGGTCGCAACCGGGTACCCGATACCCGTACCCTACCTGATACCCGGCTACCCGTACCCGGCTGGGTACGGGTACGGGTAGCCGTTTTCGACCCTGGTGCGTCCGGGTACGGGTAGGCCGTGAGTCACTGGTGAGTAACCGTTTGTCACTCATTTCGGGTAGGGTACGGGTAGGGAACGGGTACCCGTACCCGGCCGGGTACGGGTACTCATTTGCGACCCTGGTGCGGCCGGGTACGGGTAAGGAATCAAAACCCGTTTGCGACCTCTGCCAGTGGCCCATGCAACACACGGATAACAAAAACACACCGGTGCCTCGTCAAAACCAGACGCAGAGAGGGCGTTGTGCTCTCACGCAAAGATTCGAAGGATCGTGCGGACGGAGACCAGTGGTGTCTTTGAGAAGAGTAGAGTCTTGGGTTACAAACAGGGTGCAGCTGCACTGTCGTCGTAAACAGCTTGGTTGAAGTGTGGGGAAGGGGGTGTGTGGATGTCTCATGTAATAATTCCCCTTCATATTTGCTTTAAAAAAAAAACATTGGGCGACGACCGCGGGTGCCGGTCCAGGACACGCTGGTGGGACTACGTCGCTCGGCTGGCCTGGGGAATCCTGGGAAATCCCCAGGAAGAGCTGGAGTCTGTCGCCAGGGAAAGGGAGGTGTGGACCGCCTCTACTCAATAAGCTGTCACCGAGACCCTCACCAGGACAAGCGTTTTGAGAAACGAACGAACATTCCCAAAGGAATCCCGACCGGCGCTATCGTCACCGTGTCATCGGTGCGCGTCTCCCGCAGGGCAAGAACTCGTCGTGCCGTGGGTGTTCCAGAGCTACCGCATGAGACGTTTTCAATCGACCCCTGCCTCCCCCACCATCGGGGGGGGGAGGTGGACAGCACTTTGCCGCTCCCTCTGCGTACGAGTGGAACCGTTCGTCGAACGACAGTTTAACTGATATTTATAATTCGCAGAACTCGAATTTAGACAATTTAAGTGCAGAACTAAATGTAATGTGGTGTGTGTGTGTACACACACACCAACTTATATGTCTGTCTATATGTCTCTGGTTCTATGTTTTATCTCTCTCTCAAATTTAGCGTTCTCAGAAAGAACGTAATCAACCAGGTAGGGTGTTGACTGTTATGTTATCTCTGCTGTATTACATTACATTTCTAAGTATACTAGATTTGTGTTTCTATTTCATTTATACCTGATGATGATTGCTTGTGTTGCAATCGAAACGTCGTATGCTAGTATTTAATTTATTACTTTCTCTTTATACGTGACTTTACCGAAAGAACCAAAGAGTAATTCCTGCAGTCACGAAAGCTCAAAATTAAGTATGTGTGTGTACAGTCATAATTGTTGAGAACCACCGGTTCAATCACAAGGTTGGCAACAGCCTGCAGTCGAACCCACGATCTCTGTGTTTGCCAGCTCAGCGCCCTAACCTCCAAGCCACCCGGCCTCCTCAGCGTTCAGTAATGCCGATTGCGCGTATAGCCGCAACCACCTCTGCGATAACCGCGCCACCGACTCGTTTGACCCTCCCCATTTTGCCGAGTAAGCTCATTCTAGTATATGTCACCCTGCACCACGACGCTGCCCGTGCTTGACTGCACAAATGGCTTTTATCGGCGTGTACTGGACTCCCAAGCCGAGAGGGAGACGCGGCCTTGACAAGGAGACAATGTCACCCACGGAACGCGAGTGGATATTGTGATGTGGTGGGCGGGGGAGGGGTTGTGGTACACCTGTGGGTCTGTGCAGAGCGATTTCACGCGCGCCGTAGGTTCGTTACCCAGTCCCCATGAATTCGGGCAGAATGAACTCGCAGTAAATCAAGTGGCACTCGAGCACCGCTAGAAATAACGATGCTCCAGGCGGTCTCGTCGGTCCTCCTTCGCCTTGCGGAGATGACGCAGCACTTCGCGCAGGTGACACGATCGGAGGGCAGCAGTTTGTGCCATCCCCATACAGCGGTGTTCTTCACTCATTTTCAGAAAGGTGGGGGGGGGGGGATTTTCGCTGATGAGACATCATCAGCGTGTGAGGGCCGCCACACGTTTGAAACCATTGGGGGAGTTTATACTTTTTGTTTTTTTCGGTAAAGTCACGTAGGTAAAAAATAAAATAAATTCTAAATGAAAACAACTAAATTAAATCACGACGTTTCGGGCGCAACACAAGCGTCCGTCTCCAGGTGGGGACAACGTAGCGAAAGCACATCCGCTTAAGTGTGTCTAAGAGAAGGCTGTGACGAGGAGTTATATAGTTGCGGGGGAAGGAGGGGTGGAGGGGGCATGGTGAGTGTGGGGGCGGGGTGTGGGCTGGGAGGTAACCTGGAGTTCAAACTGAAGCTTTGTGATGCAGGGGGCGGAAGTAGATAAGAAAGCTAAGTTAAGCCGATTAAAGACATTGGGGTTTTGACATCAGCACGACGATGATGATGATGATGATTGGGGGGGGGGGGTTGTCACATTGTCAGAGACCGCACATCAGGGGCCTCACTAAATGCCACCAGGGACCGCCAGTGGCCACCTTGCAATGAAGAACCCTCCGCTACACGAAGAGAGGGCAGCAGTATTTACATATATACACCAGCAGTACACAGTCGGTGAATCTCATTGAGCACACGGGGAGGACGCTTTATTTGAGAGTCGCCCTGCCACAGAGTTGTTGTATCACACCGGTCCGTTGCGCACAGTCAGCACATCGAAGAAGAGAGTGGAAACTCAGCCGAGACGAGAGACTGCGTCCCGTGGGCTCTCACCTCCACATTGGCTCTCTCGCCGATCGCTCCCACGGGTGTCGCCTGGTCCACGCCTTGGCAGATCGTGTCCAGCAGACGCAGATCCGTGTCGGCGTCTTGTCCTAGGACTCCCGAAAGGCTCGAATGAAGCGTATCCCGCACCTCCGATTAGCACGGTTGCCTATGTACGGTGCGAAAGAAGTGCAACGTTCTGTATACTGTGTGTGTGTCATTCTTCTGTGTATTGCAAATCAGTGTGGTTCTATCCTACCCTGGGTGTAAGTGTACTGCAGCGAGGTGGCGTGCAGTCTAACTAAAGCCTTTTCAGCCATCTTCTTGGCAAATTGCCTCTGGGAATCTGTGCCCTCGTCTTGAATCAAAACGTGAATCCCGTTCCATTCAGTGGACCACGTGGCGACCATTCAGGAGGCCACGTGTCCTCCAATCAGTAGGTCACGTGGCTTCCATTCAGTGGGCCACGTGGCGTTCCCTAATATTTCAAGCCTCGCTCTCCTTGTCTAAGCGCCTCCCTTGTGGTAAGTACTCTCCCCGCATAGGATGAACTCTCTCCGCTTAACGCTCCCCAAGACACAGCAAAATACAATGATACTTCTACTCCCACTCACCCAAACCCAACCAGTCAAATTCTACACGCCGTTCGGGGAAGAAACGTCTCACCTTTGTTCCCACGTGTGCCACTGGACGGGAGGTGAAATGCATCATCATCATCAGGCACGTCACACTGGGTGTTTTTTTTGTAGTCGAGAGAGGCGAGAGGGGGGGGGGTCCCACCTTCAGGAGGTAGGATGTGGGGGCGGCTTTCGTTGTAAATCGACCATGAAAAAGTAGTCGATTGCAATTATCAGTTAATCAATCAGCCCAATCGACCCATTGCCCCAGCACTACTTTGTTGCATATCCCCTTGGCTCGAGGGATCTCTGTTTTTAACCCCAACTTGAGCCCCCTATCAATTGCTTTGTGGATACAAGCGAGCATCCCATAAAATGTGCGCGCGCGCGCGCGTGTGTGTGTGTGCACATGTAAAATAACCCGTGCAAACGCCAGTCTTTACCCACGCGTTAATTTCTTTTTATTGTCATTGTTCAAAGTCGTTAATACAGCTGTGCTCACAATGACAGGGATCAGGTGCCCACTGCAGCTTTACGCAAATGTTGTTGTTGTTGTTCTCGGTCTGTAACTTCATCCCACACTGCCGTGTGCAAGACCTCCCTCAATTTTCTTCCGATCCTTTCATTAAAAACTCAACATTCGTCCATAACACCGCCTCTAAAAGAAGGAAAATTTTTTTTTTTTAAAACGTCAGCGCTAACAATGTCTACAACTCTTCCGATTATATACTGGTTTTCTTTTTGAAGGCCACTGTTATTCACGCATGTTTTGAGGTTGTGGTTTTTAGTTGTTGTTGTACTTGGGCACCGCTGCCAACGCAGCAACAGCAGCAACATCGGAGCATTCCCTTTCCTGAGCTGCTCCATAACCAGTCGTGGCCTCCACTCCTGCCGTCTCCTCCGCTTCTCTTCCCTTCTCCGGGTCTCCACAAATACTCTGTGGGTACACTTGTGCGCGACTCTAACCGCACGTGCGCCCCACTCAGCGATACGACGAACAACAGTGCCCGGGGCACAAGGCGAAAGGCTGTAATTTGATGAGTGCCGAGAGCTCTCATTATTAGATCGTTGCCGTGACCGTTTTTACAATGTGATGCTGAATGGCCGGGTGTGCGTTGGCGTTAGATTTTGACGGCGGTGTTCGAATCTCCACTCCGAGCGTTTGCTTTTGTATTTGATGACTCCCATCGGCGACGCATGCACCCTTCTCTGTTAACTCACCCAGGGCTCCCGTGTTCAACCCATAGTCGCCTAACTCGCGTTCTACTCGGGCCACTGTCGAATGAAAGATAGGTCATCGCTGCCCGACAGGCAAGGTTGCAGCGAACACACACACACAAAAAACCTTCGAATTGTACGGTTGGCTATGTACGGTGCGGAAGAAGTTCAACATACATACGACACACATTAATCCGTTACTGCCAGAGGGGCGGGTGGCGGAAATATGAGAGAGAGAAACACACAAGGTCGCGTCTTTTTTAATTGACACACACGGCGCGATTGAGAGTGTGATAGAGAGAGAGAGGGAGCATAGCAAATAAAAGGACGATGCCAATAACAAATCATGAGCAGGTGTTGTGTGTCTCTTGAGCGGTTGGGGTCTGGGTACTAGACAAGTTTTTTTTATCTTGGCGGCGCTATTGGAAGCAACGCGCCCCCCGCTGCTGCCGCATCAGCTGCTGCCGTTAGCACCGCGGACAGCTCCAAACTGCCCGTCCCGCCTTAAGCTCGCCCAGCAGCGAGTAGCAGCAGCATCCGCGTCGGCGGTGGTGGTGGTGGTGGTGGCGGTAGTGGTGGTGGTGGTGGCGGTGGTGGTGGTGGGGGCGGTAGTGGTGGTGGTGGTGGCGGTGGTGGTGGTGGGGGCGGTGGTGGTGGTGGCGGTGGTGGTGGCGGCGGTGGTGGCGGCGGCGGTGGTGGCGGCGGTGGCGGTGGCGGCGGCGGCGGCGGTGGCGGTGGTGGTGGCGGTGGCGGTGGTGGCGGTGGTGGCGGCGGTGGTGGTGGTGGCGGTGGCGGTGGCGGTGGCGGTGGCGGCGGCTGGCAGGCGGGGGGAGAGAGCGGGGGAGGAGGCAGTCATTTTGTTTCATCCAACTTTCCTTCCTTCTCCACCACTCGTTCTTCATGATTTTAATATTCTCTTTCAGAATCCTAGTTTTTTCTTTTCTTTCAAAAGCCACTGCGCCTCTCGAACGCGTCGAGGTTAATAATAGCTCGTTCGCTGTGTACGTCCCAGCGCAATTACATACAGCACGCTGCGCGTCTATTTTTAAACATCGCGCCGAGCCTAGGAGCGTTCGCCAGATTTTTTTTATTGTTGCTGTTGCCGAGTGCTGCCGAGCCCAGAGCCTCCACACCCACCTCGCCCCCTTCACGCGCCCCCCCCCCCCCCCTCGCCGCCGCTGCCGCACCACCACCACAAGTTGACGGTTCTCCCCGCGCCGATGCCGCCGAGTCGCGCCGGCGACGGCGGCGCCAGGCGCTCGCAACGATGGTGACGAGCCGACTTCGCCCATGGCTCTAAACCGGGAGAACTGCCTCGATCGCATTCTGCGATATCTCGGCTTGCGGCTACCGGGCTCGCGTCGCTCCAGCAGCCTCCTGTGCCTCTCGAACCGCTCCGACGACCGCCTCGACCAGGGAGGACACCAACACCACCAACACCACCACTACCACCGCCGCCAGCAGCAGCAGCAGCACCGCCACCATGAAGCGCACCGAGTCTCGCAGCCAGGACACGGCTGCGGCGGCGAGGGTCGGGACGCGCACCCCTGGGCGATCCGCTTGCGGGACGCGCTGAGCGGAGATGCGATGTGGATGCGGCACGTCGCGGAGGCGATGCAGAGTCAGAACGCGCGCACCGTCACTCTGATCGCGGTCACGTTCGCCTATCTGCTGCTCGGCGCCCTGGTGTTCGAGGCGTTCGAGTCCAAGAACGAGGTGGAGGAGAGCGGCAAGCTGCAGAGCAGGGAGGACGCGCTGAGAACCAAGTACAACATCAGCAAAGACGACTACCGCGACATGGAGAGACTCGTGATCGAGTCCAAGCCGCACAAGGCTGGGGAGCAGTGGAGATTCTCGGGCTCGTTTTACTTTGCCATCACGGTCATCACGACCATCGGTGAGCGCGCCCCGGGTTCCTCCTGCGCGCGGCACCCCTTCCCAGTCGCGTGTGATCTTTGGGGAGAGAGGTTGTTCGTGGGTGTTGGTGTTGGTGTGTGTGCGTATGGAGTGGGGAGCGATAGTGTAGCGGTTAGCGCGCTGCGCTATGAACCCGGCGACACGGGTTCGATTCCCGCTCACTGCCAACATCAGTGACAATTATCTTAACCGGTCCCGGGCCTCCTCTAGGTCGACTCAGCCTCAAATGAGTATCTGGTGCGATGTGTAAACATTGCCACTAGGGAGACAAAGGCGGTCGGGCGTGGTGCTGGCCACCCACCCCCTCGTGTACCGTTCTGGCCTTCATAGGTGCTCGCTAACAGCACTTGTCCCTACAGTCTGTTAAGGCTATACAGGGGATCTTTATCTTTGTGCGTATGGAGTGGAGGAGTTAGCGCGCTACGCTACAAAGTCGGCGACCCAAGTTCGATTCCCGCTCATGATCGACACCAGCGACGATGTGCTGAACCGGTCCTGGGCCTCCCCTAAGTTGATTCAGCCTCAAATGTTTACACACCACGCCAGAGTACCTGGTGTGGGGTGTAAACATTGCCACTGAGGAGACAAAGGCGGCCGGGCGATGTGCTGGCCACCCACCCCCTCGTTTACCGCGCCGGCCTTCGTAGGTGCTCGCTAACAGCACTTGCCCCAACAGTATGTTACGGCTATACGGGGGATCTTAGTCTTTGTGTGTGTGTGTGTGCGTGCGTGGCTTATTTGTGGGGAGCGGTTAGTCATCGCGTTTCCCTACGAATCCGGCCACCCGAGGTGTGTAAACTTCAACACTGGGGAGACAAAGGCGGCCGGCCGCGGTGCTGGTCACACACACACCCTGGTGTGTCTGTGCCGGCCTTCATACGTGTTTGCGCACTGCACTTTCCCCAACAGTTTGCTAAGCCTATCCGGATGATCTTTGTCTGTGTACATCATAGTTTTGTGCTGCGTGTGTTAAAGTATCTGCAATCGTTATCATGCCCGTCGGCGTTGTTGTTTAGAAGTAGGTGTGTGTTGGTTTTCTTAATTCAGCAACAATCTATGTACATTTTTACATTATTAATGATATTCTAGATTTGAAGTTTTCGTGACTGCAAGGATACTGGTTTTTTTTCTTCGGTAAAGTAACGTAGGTAAAGTTTTTAAATAAATTAAATCACGACGTTTCGGGCGCAACACAAGCGTCCTTCTTCAGGTGGGGACAACTATTTCTCCAGGTAAACCTCGCCGTGTCTCAAGAACCCCTTTTCTGGAGCTCTCTGTGTTTGGATGTTTGACCAGAGCATTTTTCAATTATTCGTAACGAGAGTAAGATGTGTCATTCATTCATCCATCCAGGAAGCCTCGCTGAGACTCAAGACTTATTGTTTTTTATTCTTTCACGAGTATGCTGTGGTGGGATGTTTGGTCATTCCCATTAAACGAGAGTTGCTTTTTGGACGTGTGGAGCAAGCTGTTGGGTGCCCGGAGAAAGTCCCTCCATAGCGAGTGGGTAACGCTCTCGACTGCTCAACGGCAGAGTGCGGTCAACGTGGGGTCTGAATGCGGCAATTGGTGGTGGTCTCATGGCGTTCCAGAGTTTTCTCGTGAGTTCATTCGCCCGGCCTTGAGGGATTTGATTAAGCGTGGTCGGGGTGGGAGGGGGGGGGGCTGATCAGAAGACTTACCGTTCAGACACGTGTGCTCATGGAGCAATGTCCAGGCATGCAGCGTTAGAAAGCCTCGTGAACGCTGGACGTTTACATTTTGCGTTCGTCTTAATGCAACTTTTCAGATCACGGTTCACTCACCACGTTGGATGATCTAACAACAACAAAGACGTAATGTAGGCGATGATCTTTAGAGGAGATTGAGTATTTTAGCGTCGTCTATGCATTGCGGTTAAACGATTTAATATCAACCGTTAGGGGGAAAAAGTTACCTGGGCTACGAACGATGATGATCGATTGATGATCGATGGTTAAAATAAATGACAGAGAGCCAAGGAATGGATCCGAGCAGATGGAGCGATGGTCAAGTCCGCTGATGTGCAGGTGCTGGGTGAATTATAAACATCGCAGATCGTGGAAGGTAAAAGCAGTGGACTGATCGTGGCCGATTATAAATACTGGAAACATTCATAATGCAGGTTTTTTGGGGGGTTAAATCGCGTAAATATAAATGTGTCGTTAAACCCGCCACCACCCGACACAACCAATTTAGTAAGGTTTGTCACGTAAACAGAACGTGCCAATTCGTTACTCGTACAGCACACCGGTGTGTTGGAGAGCCACTACAAATCTGGTTGCCGCCTGATGATGCCGGTTGTAATTACTGGCGAAACGTCGTACTCAGATTATAAATGTCGTGGATATGATATTGGTTGCGAAAGCCTCCTACGTGTTGTTGAACTGACTGTAAACATTCTATCGGCGATATCGTTATTTGACATCACGGCATTCGTGACAATTGCATCCCACGACGCTGTACGTCAATTATATACAATGGCCAAATCCTATTTATTATAGCTTACTAACGAGCAAATGGGGACGAAAATAAACCGCCCCCCCCCCCCTTCGAAAGTAAGACGTGAATAATAAACAAATACATTTGCGTCAACAGCACAGAACAACGAAAAATATGATCACAGCGGGGGGGGGGGGGGGCAATTTTAGTCGATCAAAGTCAAATCACGGACCGTGCCGTTTTTCGTTCCATCCGCGGGTCATCTCACGAGGGGGGGACGAGGCAGGCGCCAGGGTCGAGAGGTCACGGGGGTCACGATCGCCTCTCGGCGGTCAACAGGACCCTCGGTCCGTGAGCAAGGGGACGACTTGGAAGGTGTCATCCAAATTGAATCGTTTAACGGGAATTTGACAAACTGTGGACCCCCCCCCCCCCCCCCACCACCGATCTCCCTTCTCCCCTGGCGCCGACACACAACTGGTCTACCCCTGACGTCCACGTGAATCACGACGGTTAATAATACAGAGCGCCCCGTGAATTTTGCACGCGTGCGTGTCTGCATGTTGAACTTCTTTCGCGCGCCGTACGCAGCCGACCGTGGCAATCGGAGGCGCGGGGAAAGGACAACGAACTGAAGACAAACCGCAGTTCCGCAGACATTAGTTGCCAATGTATAAGCGTGATTGCGGTGTGCTAACCACTGCGCCACGGCTCCTCCCACCACACGGTGATTTGTCGCCGACAAAATGTATGAAATAAAGAGTTATTATTTTAATCTGTTTTCATCAGCTATGCTTAGATATGGCGCTTCAGAAAGTGTATCTGTGTATTATGAAGAAAGCAATCGTACTGCGTATAAGTGGAGCGGTGGCGCAGTGGTTAGCGCACTTCCATTACAACTCGGGCACCCGAGATTGATTCCGGGCCATCAGTTGGCGAGTGATACCCGAACCGGTCCTGGGCTCCACCCGTTCAACAAACCCACACTAACCAGCGTGGGGAAGTATGGCCCAAATAACCCCCCCCCCCCGTGATGGAGACGGCATTGGGATGACTGCGTACAGCTGTGTGCTGTATTGACATCGAATTATTTGACGATGCTGCCACTGCTGCTCCTGCGTTGCGTCGGCAGTTGTGCAACGAGCACGATCAACAACAACAACAACTCAACACATGTATCAATGACAATGCGGGCCTTCAAAGGTAAGATATACAATAGGCGACGTTTCGGCGAATGGCCCTTCCTCATAGTACATCGATCATAAGTGTCCTCCCACACGTGAACACGCATGCATTGGCCGAGAACACCTTCACGCCTAGAGGAGCGCCAGAACTTGAGCAATTGTTGGTAGTTTCAACGTTGCTGCGTTCCCCTCCTCGCCCCCCCCACCACCTCCCCGTGTCACGGCGGGTTACGATGTGACATTATTACGTACAATTAACTTTAAAATAACGCCGAAGTGTACGCTCCACATTTCACACGCGGTAACGCGATACGGGGGGTGATTGTATCGGTTACAGCAGAGGCGGCGCAGGAGCGCAATTGCGCATTGAGTCCGGTTAACCGAGTTGGCTTCCCGCCCACGGCTAACATCAGTGGTGAGCGAGGTCTGAATTGGCTCTGGTGCTGTGGCTTTCGCCCAACTGAGCAGCGTTGGTGAAGTATGGTCAAATCACCCACCCACCCCCCTGGCCGACGCGAGCTTGGAGAGGCCTTCATCCAGCAGTGGATTGACAACGTTGCTGTAGATTCTTATTATTACGACTGTCACAATGGTGATGGGTCCGTTGCATCGCGGGTTTGCCGACAACTTCGCGGGTATGGGTGTGGGACAGGATAGAGCGCCGACATTACACACGCAAAAATAATGATGATTTTAATTTTTCGTGACTGCAGGAATCCATCCTATCTGGTTCTTCCGTTAAAGTCACGTAGTTAGAAGAAAACATAATAAAATAAAACACGACGTTTCGGCCGCTTGTGTTGCGACCCAAACGTCGTGTTTTCTTTTATTCATGTTTTCTATCTACGTGACTTTACCGAAAGAACCAGAGAGTACAAAAACAATAACATCGAATAAGGTGCGGCGATGAATCGGACAAGAAATCCGCACAAAAGCAATCGCGCCGCACCTGCTGGCAAGTGGAGAACACTGCACAAACACAACATCGGTGCCAATCAATAGAACTTCCCCGCGGGCGTCATCGGCTGGGACAGGTTTATCATCCCTCGATTTGATCGCAGAGCAATTGACAAGTCGCAGAAACGCCAAGCGACTATCAGGTAACCGTAGTTGTGAACGTGTAAACCAGACGAGGATATCTGTGCAGTGTGTGATGCGTGGTTGGTGGCAGAAGGTCGCAACCGGGTACCCGATACCCGTACCCTACCCCAGGCCGGGTACGGGTAGACCGTGAGTCACAAGTGAGTAACTGTTTGTCACTCATTTCTCAACGTCTTGTCTCGTCTCACAATTCAAGTTCCTAGAATCAACCCACCCGCGCCTGCAACATGGCATCATCCCAGAGGTCGCAATCAGGTACCCGATACCCGTACCCTACCCGTACCCGGCCGGGTACGGGTAGGGTACGGGTAGGGTACGGGTACGGTTAGGGAACGGGTACCCGTACCCGGCCGGGTACGGGTACCCGTTTGCGACCCTGGTGCGGCCGGGTACGGGTAAGGAGTCAAAACCCGTTTGCGACTTCTGATTGGTGGTCTGCGTCGACGACATGCCAAGTGGCGGTTGTATACGCTGAGTGCGGGGAACACATCGACCGTGTTGAGTGAGCTCACGTGTGTCTCTGTGTTGCCAGAGTGTCTGGCGTGTGTGTGTCTGTGTGGTTTGTGTCTATTTGGGGTGTCGCTGTGGTACGTGACTGCGGGTCATGTGGCCGTGATATGCAGCTGACAGGAACGTGTTGGTGGTGTGTATATCTGGGGTGATGTGTGACACTGTCGTGTTGTGTGCCTGTGTGTCTCCATGTGATGCGTACCTGTGTGTGGTGTGTGTGTGTGACATGTGCCTGTGGCATGTTCCTGCGTGGTTGTGTGTGCCATGTGACTGTCTGTGATGTGGCTGTGTTGGTGTCTTGCTCTGTTGGCGCACCGCTGCGCTACGTGGCTCTGAGTTGGCAGTGTGCCGGCCTGTTGTGAATTCACAGTGCCACTCCCAGGACCGGCCCGGCACTGCATCTCGGCCCGAGTGCAATGGGCAACCAATAGTGGACTTGCAACCCAACAGACACTCTCCCTCGAACCCTCGTATTCACAGAGGGACATCACCCAAATTTCCAGCTGCTTTTAGGGTGGCCGCTGCTCCCCGTTCTGGCTTCTTTTTGTGTTTGTTTGTTTGTTGTTCTGGCGATAATCCCTCTTGTCCGAGGCATCATCCGTCCTGGCCTGCGGATGCTGACATCCGCCAACGCGTGTCCGCGTCTCTCCCCCCCCCCCCCCCTCTATTGTTTTGTTTTCCCCCCACCCCCGAGGCTACGGACACTCGGCGCCCAACACGAACAAGGGCAAGGTGTTCTGCATGTGCTACGCGCTCCTGGGCATCCCGCTCACGCTCGTCATGTTCCAGAGCCTGGGCGAGCGCATGAACACCTACGTGAAGCGTCTGTTGCGGAGGCTCAAGAAGTGCGCGGGCCTCAAGAACACCGAGGTGTCTACGCGCAACATGGTGACCGTGGGGCTGCTGTCGTGCGCCGGCACCCTCTGCATCGGCGCCGCCGCCTTCTGCCACCTGGAGAACTGGCTCTTCTTCGACGCCTTCTACTTCTGCTTCATCACGCTCACCACCATTGGCCTGGGCGATTTCGTGGCGCTGCAGAAGGACAACGCCCTGCAGGACGACCACCTGTACGTGGCCTTCAGCTTCATGTACATCCTCGTGGGGCTCACGGTCATCGGCGCCTTCCTCAACCTCGTGGTGCTGCGCTATCTGACAGGTGAGTGGCGAGGACGAGGAGGTGGCGGTCTCGGGCGGCGAGGAGAGGGAGTCTCTGCGGCCGGGCAAGGGAGGCGTCCTCCTGCGCCTGCACGGAGGGTCCACGGATAGCCCCGACCTGCAGTCCGTGTGCTCGTGCATCTGCTACGGACACCGCGAACGACAACAACATCAGCAGCAGCAGGAGCAGCAGCACGAGCAGCAGCAGCAGCCTCGGCCGCGCTTTCTAGACGGCTGTCGCTCCAAGGTAGACGCGAGCCGCGGCCTCGTGTGCGGCTCGCTGTCCTACCAGCTGGAGGAGATCTCCCCGAGCAAGCTGACCGGCAGGCTGCACTCATCGGGACTCAGCTCCGCGTCGGGACTACACAGCTCGTGGCGGGATAGTGGGAGGTTCTCCCGCAGGAGTTCCATGTAGGACCCACCCCCACCCCACACACACACCTCTTACACGTGCCATCGACGACGAGCAATGGTTGTGCCTCCCTCTGATCTCGTCTGGACTGGACGGAAGGAAGGTGGACACCGCTCACTGGTCGGCGAGCGACGTTTCGCCGATCACTCGTGCCGAGGGAAGGCGCGCGTTGCGCCAGGAAGCTTTCGTGAAACGCGACCGGGGCGGTCTCTTTCGGTGCTTGGACCCGCGAGGAGGAATAATGCGCGGCCCAGCGGGAGGTCGCGTCGAGGCCGTTCAGGCAGATGCGAGGTCGCGATCGGCATTGGGGATACGCAACATCAAGGCAACGCGCCTACCGTGAACAGGGGGACGCGCCCGCGGTGCTAATGGTGAGGCCACCCGAACCGGCGATCCCAGAGATCGACCGGGTGGATCTCCCCGGGTAGAAACAACGGCGCAGGTTGAGCAAACCTCCTCCACCTCTGTCGCACGTGCACGTTATTTAAACAATGGGAGTGCCGGCAAGCGAGTCAATGGTTCAGGGCGCGCGTGGTGTGGTAAAGTGTGGGCAACTCCCACGTCCTCCCAAACACCTTCTGGCCGGCAATGAAGGGCAGGTCGGGTGGGGGGGGGGGGGGTACCTTCCGCCAGCAACGGCAGTGAACGAGGAATTGCAGGGCTGCGCTTTTGCCTTCACACCTCCCATTAGAGACACTGCAGAGAGCGGTTCGAGTGTTAGCGACATCTCCAGCCGAAGCTTCACTGTTAGAAGTCGAAGTCATCATTTTTTTTTGGCTTGAAAAAAAACGTGGCACCATTCTGGCACGAAAATTTGCCACTCAAAGCGCCATCGCATTAATACTCAGCTATAAAAAATATATTATATCGACCTACTGCCAGATGAAGGCCTACCCACGCCGTGTCGGTCACGGGAATTGTTGACCATACTTCACCACGTTTGTCAGTGCGGGTGAGTCAAATGAGAGGGAGGCTGCAGGTGCAGTTCAGATGTCACAGGCCAACTGATGTTAGCCGTGCCCGGGAATGGAACTCAAGTGGGCCGGGGGGCGGGTAGGTTCTTAGCGCACTGCGCCAACCATTACACCATCGCTCCACCCCCACCACATTGTTCTAAAGGGATGGGTGCTGTGAGGGGGGGGGGGGGTGAATGGAATTTGCTGACATTTGTGTGGTGGCGAAGCAGGCGTCTCAAACCACAATGTTCTTGCTTCCCCATTCTGCAGCTCAACCGTTCCGTGCTTACCAATAATTTCCGCTCTAATGTCAAATACAATTCATCTTCAGTGGAGGAGGTGGGGACTGGACGATTTTTCTGAATATTTTGGGGGGCAATGGGGGTGGTTGGAGGGGGATTGTGACGCACAGGGCAGGTCCAGGTGTATGCGCGTGCACGTGGACTGATGCTGCCCCACGTGCACGCGCGGTGCTCCCCAGTGCTCGGGTAAAACTCCTCGTTCCTGCCTTGAAACCAGCCCCATCGCCTCTACCTGGCCCGCCCCCAACTACCATCAGGAGTACCTCTTTCACTACCACAACCCCTATCACTACTACCACTATCACTACCCCTATCACTACCCCTACCCCTACCCCTTTCACTACCCCAACCCCTATCACTACCCCTACCCCTTCCACTACCCTTATCACTACCCCTATCACTACTACCCCTATCACTACCCCTACCCCTATCACTACCCTACTCCTTCTACTACCCCAACCCCTATCACTACCCCTACCCCTATCACTACCCTACCCCTTCTACTACCCCAACCCCTATCACTACCCCTAACACTACTACCACTTTCACTTCCCCAACCCCTATCACGACTACCCCTATCACTACCCCTTTCACTACCCAACCCCTATCACTACCACCCCTATCACTACTACTACCCCAACCCCTATCACTACCCCTAACCAAACCCCTATCACGACCCCTAACCCAACCCCTATCACTACGCTTAACCCAACCCCTGTCACTTCTACCCTATCACTACCCCTACCCCAACCCCTATCACTACTACCCCTATCACTACCCCTACCCCAACCCCTATCACTACGCTTAACCCAACCCCTGTCACTACTACCCTATCACTACCCCAACCCCTATCACTACCCCTAACCAAACCCCTATCACGACCCCTAACCCAACCCCTATCACTACGCTTAACCCAACCCCTGTCACTTCTACCCTATCACTACCCCTACCCCAATCCCTATCACTACGCTTAACCCAACCCCTGTCACTATTACCCTATCACTACCCCAACCCCTATCACTACTACCCCTATCACGACCCCTAACCAAACCCCTATCACTACTACCCCTAACACTACCTTTACCCCAACCCCTATCACGACCCCTAACCCAACCCCTATCACTACCCCTACCCCTATCACTACCCCAACCCCTATCACTACTACCGCTGTCACTACCCCTATCACTACATTCACCGCTTCCCCCTACCCCAACCTCTCAATTCTGTTCCTGCATGTGCCGCTGGACGGGAGGTGAGCGACGGGGCTTGGTGACGTCTTCGGCGTCGTCAGCCGCGTTACGCTGGGCGTGGCCTATGGGGGGGGGGGGTTCCCGCCTTCGGGCTACAAGATGTGGGAGCGGCCGTCCGTTTATTTTTTATTTGCCCACTAAAAATTGTCAATTACAATCTTCTATCGATTAATCGACGTAACCCAGTAAAGGTCCCAGCGCCGGTGAGCTCTGTCCCCGTCATCATTACCGTCTCGTGCAGAGTGCGCACGGTGCATTCGCGTTACCGTCACCCGCAAAACTTATCAAAGCTTCTTTTAATAATTAAGGTTTTTTTGGGTTAGTTCGCGTAAGTATAAATGCGTCGTAACCCTCCACCACCCGACACAGCCAATCAGCAACGGTGCATTGGAGAGTGAATCCACAACATTTACAATCTAGACTTGAAGTTTTCGTTACTGCAGGAATCCATACTCTTTGGTTCTTTCGGTAAAGTCACGTAGGTAGAAAATAAACTAAATTACGTTTATAATAAACAATTGCTTATTGCTGTGGTTGTTTCCACCTGCTGACGGGCACTTGTGTTGCGCCCGAAACGTCGTAATTTTGAATTTATTTTGCACCGACGTGACTTTACCGAAAGAACCAAAGAGTAACATTTACAATTCGCCTTAACGCGGGTGCTGCCACGGCATTGCAAATGACGCACCTAACCACGATCCAATGGATACGTAAATACACGGAACGTTGGGCTGACGTTGCATCAACGTTCGTCCGACGGTTCCAACCACGTGCCAACCAACGTTGGCCCAACGATAAACGTTTACAGGAGTATACAGCCCATACTTTGGAAGCTGGGGGCGGGGGTTGGGGTGTCTGTCCCACGAGCGAATATTTCTCAGCGATCATTAGTTCTGACACAAACTCACGGTGTGTGGTGCAAGGTCTTTGTTGTTGTGTTTGTGTAGTGTAGCGGTGAGCACTACGCTGCACTACACGAAACCGGCGACCCGAGTTTGATTGCCGCTCACGATCAGCACCAGTGACGATTATCAGAATCGGTCCTGGGCCTCCACCTAGGTAGACTCAGCCTCGAATGAGTACCTCGTGCTGCGCGTAAACATCGCCACGAGGGAGACGTGGTGCTAGCCACCCACCCCCTCGTGTGCCATGCCGGCCTTCATAGGTGCTCGCTAACAGCACTTGTCCCAACATTCTGTTAAGGCTATACGGGGGATATTTGTGTGTTTTTTTGCTTGTTTGCGTTGCCGTGGGGGATCCCCAGAGCGTTATATGGAGTGCTCCTGCCAACACCCATATGGTAATCCAGCAACATTTGTTCACAATCCTGACTCTGGACCGGCTTCGACATCCCGCGTCTCATCAGCAGTGTCAGGGTTGTCAAACAAATTCCGCTCAATGCTATTGGCCTGAAACGCCCGCAGGTTGGAGCACAGACAGGATCCATGTCGTCATGGATTAGAGGAGTTCAATTTGAACCACAATGAGGCTGCATCTACACAGCTACTGGCTACCGACTCGCTAACCGAACCTACTGTTTGCCCACGCTACTGTGTATTCAAAGTAAACAAAAACTCAACACAATCCTCTATATCACTGTGTTGCCTGACAATGACTACATTTCTATATCATAGATGACGATTCGGGGAATGGTTCTTCTTCATGGCACATCAATCATCACGTGTGCTCTGAAGAAGGGGCATTGCTTGAAACGTCGCCTATTATATATTTTAAGGACAAATCGTTATTTGACGAATGTATTGCGTAGTCATTTACACTATGAGATATCTTTTAGCAGTGGCAAAATATAGTAGTAGGTTTTTACCCTTTTAAACTGGTACAAAACTGACACCTTTATTCAAGGCATCATGTTTGCAATAACCACAATACAAGTAGTCAAAAAAGCAAAAAATAGAAGCAACTCTGATAATATTATTATCATTATCAGAGTTGCTTCTTTTTGTTTGCTTTTTTGACTACTTGTGTTGTGGTTATTGCAAACATGATGCCTTGAATAAAGGTGTCAGTTTTGTACCAGTTTAAAAGGGCAAAAACCTACTACTATGTGATGCGTTGTCGTCGTTAATTGTGCTTGTGTGCCAACGCAACAGCCGCAGCATCAGCAGATAATCCGTTCGTTCCGTCATCAGCTTCTTCAGCATCACGAATCTCGTTTCCAAACATTTTGGATAGGTGTCCGGACCCCCCCCCCCCCTACCACGACACCCCCAGTTGCTTGCCCCCCCCCCCCCTCCTTGAAGGAAACAAATACGACGGAGAAAGAGAATCAAGAAGTTTCACCCAACCAGCGCTCGTTCCACGTGTCTGTTGAGAAAGAGAGCCAGCCGTGTCATCACCGCCCTCTGGTGGTGGCGACGGTGGTGGTGGTGGTGGTGCCGGTGAACTGAAATTGATTACAGCTAGAAGGCCGAAATGTTGAGTTACCCAGTAAACTTGCCAGCCAACGTTGGCTCAACGTTGAGCTAACGTTGGCATGTTTACTGGGAAGGCTAATATAAAAACAAACTAAAAGTAATAATTATCGTCGTTGTAGAGAATACAAATAACGACGTAAATAACCAATGTCTCTTTCAATATAGCCGTTTCTCCACAGTAAAAAGTAAACGCAAGTTGCATTGCGGCTGATGGTTTTAAGAAATGCTCGCATTCTTTGACGTGATTAGACGGATTATTTTTCTCCTTATTTATTTGATCATTTAAAAACCGGTCATCAGAAATCGTCGTTTTGAAATTCAATTCTCATCAGTGCCAGACTAATATGGTCACGCACATACCCGAATATAAGACGCAGCCCCCCCCCCCACCCCTCTCCCCACTCCCTCCCTCTCCAATGTTCTCTATAAAATACAAAGGAAACAAACGTGCGTCTTATAATCCGGCGAACGCGGTGTTAGCACCGCGGCGCAGTGAAGGCCGCGGCCGTGGAGCCCTCTGGCGGGCGGGGAGCGGTGGCGCAGTGGTTAGCGCACTGCGCCACGATCTCGAAGATGCGATTTCACATTCCCGTGCACTGCCAATGTCAGTGGCGATCGCTGAACCGGATCCTGCGCCTCACTTAGGAATTGACTCGTGCTCGAATGAGGTGCAGTATGTAGCACTGGGGAAACAAAGGCGGCCGGGCGTGTTTCAAGCCACACCCACCCTCTCGTGTGCCGTGCCGGCCTTAAAAGGTGATCGCAAACAGCACTTTGCCCCAAGAGTCTTGTAAAGGCTATACGGGGGATCTTTGTCTTTGTATCCGCCCAAAGGTCTGACTACCAAGTTTGATCTTCTTGGTTCTTTCGGTAAAGTCACGAAGAAGGGAAATAATAAAATAATAATAAAACATGATAAAATACAATTCTCACGACGTTTATTTTATCATTTTATTATTTCCCTTCTACGTGACTTTACCGAAAGAACCAAGAAGATGAATCCCTGCAGTCACGAAAGCTTTAAATCGAAAAATAACAAGTTTGAGTTAACAATCCATAAATACTTGTCAGTGGAGAGTCGTCGCTTCATTTGTAACATGGGCCTCCACTACGTCGACTCAGCCTTAAATGAGCACCAGCACGGTGCAGTGTGGCAACATCGTCAACGGAGAGACGACGCGAAGCATTCTGCATCTTATTTATTTAAAACAAATATTGCCAAATGAAGTGAAAATTGGATTTCACGTGAATCTTTTTCGTTTAGTCTTTGTTCGAGCCCGTCAATTCTCTACGCCCGAGTAGCCGCTTTGACAATGCGTGGCTGAAAAACCTGGATTCCATCCCAGATGTTCAGCAGCTTTGGTGGAATTGAGTGATCGGGCAATTGCTCTCCCAATGTTAGCTGAAACAATAGAAATCCGTATCCGCCCTTCTCTTTGGCGGCTTCTTTTCCCCGATGTCTGCTTCCCCCAATAATAACTCTTGCGGTGCTGTCGGTTGCTGGCCGCTTGGTCGCGTCGGTCCTTTGAGGCTTGTGCTCAGCCTCAACCCTTGCCCCGTCGAGCCCTCCCCCTCTCTCTCTCTCGATGGCGAGAGACACCGCAAGTGCTTCACGCCCTTGACGATCGCGCCCACACTTGTGCAACAGAGTGAACACGTTAGGCCAATTCGCATGGGATCACCCGTAATGCCGGTGTTGTAATAACGGAGATGATAATTGTTGTAATGATAATAATCATGGTAATGACGATGTCACGTCATTTTCTTAGGAAAGTCTCATTGAGATTCAGGTCAATTTTATTTGCCCACGAGGGGATATATTTGCATATATGGCCAATTCCATATATGGGGATGTATGGCCAGTTCAATTGGAATTCTTGCTTTGCATGTAAAATTTGATTTTTTTTTACGAGTACCCGGAGAAAACCCACGCATGCGAGTGGACAATAAAAACAATAATACTCATCAACGGTCCACATCCGAGAGGTTCACGAACCCAAACTCGCTCTTCTCGCCGTCCCTTGGCCGTCCCATTGAGGGATTTGGGAGTTTCGCAGATCTCTGCATGACCCACCAACCCTTGCCTCCAAAGTGCTCGAACGCAGGCGTCGGGGTCGCCGCGAACCAGGTTCGACTCCGGGTCGAGTCTTCGTTATCTCCTGCCCGAGGGCTTCAATTTATTCACGGAATAATTACCGCGTGGCTCGTTAGACCGGAGCAGGGGACACATTGATGAAGGACACACACAAAAAGCTGTTCTAAAAGAAACGAGCTTTCAATCAGCATGATTGAAAAGTGCATAACCCCGGCGGCTTCCTTATATCGGAGGGAAGAGCGTTCCAGACGGCACACGGAAAGCGCATTCGAAATCGTGCGATTCAGTGGCCGTCTCTGTTCGATGGTTGTCCTGGCTCCGGGTGAAATGAAGCATGAAGCCCTGTCGTGTTACCCCCCTCACCGAACCCCCTACTGCGGTTGCTGTGTCCCCTATGTTCGCCACTTGGAGCCCCGAGAGCTCTCGCCGTTCACGTCAAGTCCCTGCGCCGATGGTCGTAGAGCCCCAAGCCGTAGGCACCGCCGGGTTTCCGATTCGTTGACGACGAGAAGATGCTGCTGCGTGGGGGTTGTTCGCGGTTTGTGGAGCTGTCACGGCTCGCCGTCGTATTCTCTGGCTGGTGCACGCACGATGTCCCGACGTTTCGGCTCCTATTGTTGCCACCTGACCTAGGTTTTTTTTATCTCTCTCTCTCCATGATTCGTCCTCCGTTTGCGGTAGCAAATTCTGTGAAATCTGTCAGTCTTCCCGGGACATTACAAATCCCGGTTGTTGTCAGTTGTGTGTTAGTAATAATATTGACGTACCACGTGCACTTAGTTCTACTCTCTTCTTCCCGTATTGTGAGATATTCTACTTTGCCGCACGATATTCGCTGGTTTTTTTGTATCTCAGAGGTGGCAACCCCGTGCCCTTAACGCGTTGAGAGCTTCTGAAGGAACGAAATTGAGCAGTTTACTTTCTCCCCTGGATTATAAATCTGCTCCGTTTCGTTTGCGGAAGACGCTCCCGGCACGTAGAGCGAAACGTCGGACATTGTCGCGAGCAAAACGCGGTACGTCCCGAACACACATCGTAGAGAGGAGAAAACTACAACTTTTTAGTTTTTTTGTTTGTAAACTTGACTAATTTTCCTTGAAATTGGAGAAGCATATATAATGCATGTGTAAATGCCTTTCTTGTCTTGCGTGGAATATAAATTAGTGACTCAAAAGACAAAAAGCTGTTTCATTACGTAAACATTAAATTGCATTTTAGTCGTTCGGCCTCGTTGAGCAGTGCTTTCCAGCAAACGAATGTTGCTGCGAATCTTAACATGATTTTGATTCGATTAAGTATTTTGTTTAGTTCACTGCCAATAGCAGTCTTTTGCTCAATCTCCTTCCATGTCCGTGTGATCGTGAGCCTCTTTCTTGATTTCTGTGTGTGCCCCCTACCCAGCCCACACACGACATGTTCACTCACAGCAGCACCACCCACAGCATCAACACACAACATCAACACACATCATCACACACACACGCATCAACACACAACATCACCACACACACAACATCTTCACACACAGCATCAACACACAACATCAACACACATCATCACACACACACACGCATCAACACACACACACCATCACCACACACACGCATCAACACACACACCATCACCACACACACACATCATCTCACACACACGCATCAACACACAGCATCAACACACACGCATCTTCACACACAGCATCAACACACAACATCAACACACATCATCACACACACACACGCATCAACACATCATCACACATACACGCGTCAACACACACAGCATCAACATCATCATCTTTCCTTCCAGAGCTTCCTTCATCAATGCTCTCACCTCCACCATTGCGCCCGATCTCCATTTGCTCCATTTACCGATTCGTCCCACCCTGCTCGCCACCACCTGGGCCTTCCCGAGATGCTCCTCCCCACGCTTTCTCTCCAGGTGTATATATTTGTTTTATGTGTTCGACCTACTTTTCCCCAAAACCACCTTTTCCTCGGATACCCAGCACTTGATTATTCGACCAAAAAGAACTGAAAAAAACATAATTCGTTAAAATCGGAAACCCAGTGTCTGTCAAAGTTAGTGTTCAATGTATGAAAACATAACAATAGGGTTTACCCTTTCTTGCAATACAACAGCTTTAAAGATGTTCAAACACCAAATGACACCTTTTGCAAGAACCCAGTCTGCGTTAACCACACGTACTTGTGTTGAACATGCACACACACCTGCTCTGATAATCCACGCATTGTCTTTGAAACTCATGGGCCTACACCAGAGACAGCCTTCATCATGGCCCAGACCAGAAAACGCCAAAAGGCGACCAATACAAAGACAACGCCACACGCATCAGAACATTTATTGCTCTGGGTGCTCCTTCTTTGCGCCGTCGTTTAAACGCCTGAATGAACCTGTGTCGGAAAACGTATACGGTACCATTTCTACACGGTTACACGCAACGTCTTAAAACCGCATGCATGGTGTTCATGAAACTATATTACCCACGTGTATGTTTTATGTTTCTTGTTTGGGATATGTTGGTAGTGTGTGTGTGTATGCGCGTGCGCGTGTTGAGTGTGTTGCAAATTGCACATTAGTGCCAGTGGCATCGTGTTAAAGAAGCCTGGCTTTGTGATTTTCCGAGGAGCTGCTTTGGAACTTCTGATATGCGGAGGAGTCAAATCTTAAGAATGTATTGGGCAGCACCGCTTGAGCGTGAGTTCTGCGACAGCCGTAGGAGCGGGGACTGCACAAAGCAAACAGCAGTGTACCGCTCCCTGCTCTATTTTGTACAATGGGATTTGCTTGGGATTGAGGTTTGAATCGGGGGGGGAGGGCGGTTGAGACTCCTGTGTATGTAACTTTACTGCCACAAGGAGAACGAAGCATCAACTCCTCCTCCTCCTCGGCTGCCGTCGAGGAATGCAGAATGTATGATATTGTACAGCTTTTTTTCT
Organism: Lethenteron reissneri; assembly: GCF_015708825.2. Taxonomy (NCBI): domain Eukaryota; kingdom Metazoa; phylum Chordata; class Hyperoartia; order Petromyzontiformes; family Petromyzontidae; genus Lethenteron; species Lethenteron reissneri. The sequence continues at coordinate 9,844,301 of NC_083820.1, read as the reverse complement.
AATTTTTTGCATTAAAGAGCTAAACTTGCGTGATTCGAAAAAAATACCGACGTTGTCATTCTGTGTCTCTTGCGCGTTTGCCTCGCTCGTTCATCCGGCAGGCGCACGGCGTGGACACGCACGGCCCCATCTCGATTGACAACTCAATTCTTTAGCGCTGCTTTTTTTGGTGCTGAGTTTCGGTGTCCTTCCCCCGCACCTGCGATAAGCACGGCTGGCTACGTACGGTGCGAGAGAAGTTCAACGTGCCGTGCGTACACAGCGGGGGCCGTCACCGTCGTCACGGTGGCTTCCCACACAAGAGCTCTACAGCCCCCCCCTCCAACTCCCCCCCCCTGACCCCCCCCCCACCTCAGACAGCCCCCCCCCCGACCCCGCCTCCGAACATCCCCCCCCGACCCCGCCCTCCAACCCCCCGACCCCGCCCCCCAACCCCCCCGACCCCCTCGACCCCCCCGACATCCCCCTCCGACCCCTCCCCAACCCACCCCCCCGAACCCCCCCGAACCCCCCCGACCCCCCCCCCTCCAACCCCCCGACCCCGCCCCCCAACCCCCCCGACCCCCTCGACCCCCCCGACATCCCCCTCCGACCCCCCCCAACCCACCCCCCGAACCCCCCCGACCCCCCCCCCCCTCCAACCCCCCACCCCCCCGCCCGACCCTCCATGTGAGTGGGCGAAGGAGCCCCGGGGGCCTGTTGTGCCGCGACGTGAAATTTCGTGAGCACCAGACAATTGGCCAAGAGGTATAACCACTTTTATTGCTTTAAACTTTCCACGCGTACATATATATATGCATCATCTCTATGTGTGCGTGTCGCGTGGTCTATCTCGTGGTATTGCTGGACGATACGCGATTCATGCAGGCAGGCTGTGTGCGGAGAGGGCTGCGCGCTTGTCCGTGCGCGCGTTTCGCCCGGGGCACGCGGAACGTCGAGACGACGCCAACTCGTCAAGTTTCGTTGCAGACAGCGGGTGGAGCGAGCGGGGAAATCGCAGGGCCACGTGCATCCCCCCCGCCCCCGTGCCGTTACATTTTTTTTGTCTTGCACTTTAAAGAGCAACGCGTGCGGGGATGCCGTGCGGGGCGCAATCGCGAACCGATGGGGGGGGGACGGGCGGCTCGACTCCACGCGGTCGATCCACCGCTCGCCTATTGAGAAATACGTACGCGTCTCGACCCATCGTTAGATCAAACATCTTCCAAATAGATTTCGATTCATATTCGAAAGAACAGCACTCATTCGAATCGAAAAATGTATTTGGAGTCCCGGGATGGTGTTTGTCTAAATTTAGAGTGTTTATCCCGTAAATCGATCGGGTTTAACATAAGGAAAACAGGCGCCACGTGCCGAATGGGAACAGACATGGATTTCTTTAAAACTTGCTGTTGTGAGAATCTATGAAATACACAAGTCCTTAGCACAGCTTGGAAACTTCCTATTCGCTACCTACAGCAAGTCGGTAGCGTCATACGCGCATACATTTAATTGAATCAAGTTTCTGCGCCTAAAACCAGACGTGTAATGTTTAGTAAATGTTTATTTGACGTGCATAACATCTACTTCGCTCACCTATGGTGATGGCAACACGGGGAGTGAAAGTACGCCACTCACGACAAGCGGCGTGGTGTGGTGGTTGCTACGGGGCCTGGTGCAAGGGATGGATTTCCCACCTCTTCGTAGTCTGACGACTGAACTTCCTTGTGGGGGGGGGCATGGGGCTCTGGTGCAGTTGCACTACCTGCACACTCCATAACCACACCCAGGGATTCATTTCGGCGGGGAGTGTGTAGGCTGGCGGGCCCAAAAATATATTCGCACTCTGCACATCGCGTCCAGGAGAGCTCTCGCCATGGCCGCAGCTACCGCTGCACACGTGCCACCTTCTGCCCAGTCTAAGCGGTGACCTGCAAGTCATTCGGTGAGATATTAAGCCGTGCAGCTTCGGACGTGGCGAGATCGGACGTGGTGGGAGGGCGAGTCACCTCGCTCCGGACCTGCCTCCTCACCATCCGCGACCTCGCTCGCCCGCCCGCTCGCCCGCTCGCTCGCCCGCTCGCTCGCCCGCTCGCCCGCGCTCAGTCGACGTGCAGTTGCTTGCTGCCCATGACGATCATGCCAGCCAGCCAGGGTGGCAGGAAGAGCCCCAGGGTGCCCATCATGCACACGATGATGAAGGTCCACAGGAAGATCCTGTCCACCACCATCGCCACGTACTTCCAGTCTTGCTTAACCTGCACGGGGTGGGATGGGACGGTGGAGAGAGCGTCACAACAGCAAGGACACGAGTTCAATTCCCGACTCGGGCATCTTCCAGTGTGAAGTTTGTATGCTCCTCGCCCTGTTCTGTATGGGGCTTCCTCGGGGTTTACGTGTTCTGCTTCCTCCCATCGCTACCACAAACAGAATGTAAAATGGTATTGGCCGAAACATGCCAAGGCAGAAAAACGACCTTGCATATTACTCAATTGGGAGTACACAAAGGAACGTCGGCTCCTATTGGGGAAAAAAACGTGGCAGGATCCTCCTGAAAAGGAGCATTGAGACTCAGTGAGGCTTTCCTTGGTAAACAAGCAGAACAATCGTAGGGATCTGGAGATTACAAAGGCGCGCATTTCCCCCCCCTGTATTTTAAATCAATAGTTGGGGAGTTCGTCTTGTATCCCAGTAGCATGGTTGGCTACGTAGGGTGCGAAAGAAGTGCAACATACAGCTGTGTGTGCGGATTAACAGATTTATAAAAAAAAATATTGACAGCAGGCACAGGTTTTGGGGTGCGTCTTACTTTTCCCCTGGTCTGCAGAAAACGATAATACGTATGGACCATTGGCAGGGAGGCTACGATCCATGGGCTAAACATTGCCCGTGACTTCATTTCACACAACAACGAGAGACCTAACGCTTCGAAACGGACCACAAATGTGATTCATCCGTCACCAGAGACATCTTAGCCACACTCGGGCTTTAACGTCAGCCACAGCCCTCCAGGGCTGAGGTCCAAGGGTCTGGGGGAGGTGGGGGGAGGGGGGGGGCGGTTTGGGTTGCCCAGGAAAATATTCCATGAAAATTAAGTCCTGGCCGCACCAATCGGGTCCTAGAGGGGAATACATTTTTTTTGCTAAGTTTAGTATGCTCAGCTACATCTGTCTCTGAAAGTCCCGCGCGCAGTGGCAGGTGACGAGGTGACGAGGTGAAACGTGATGGTTAGCGCGCTGCGCTACGAACCCAGCGGCCCGAGTTCGATTCCCGCGCATGGCCAACACCAGTTACGATTATCTGAACCGGTCCTGGGCTTCCCTAGATCGACTCAGCCTCAAATGAGTACCTGGTGTGGTGCGTAAACATCGCCACTGGGGAGACAAAGGCGGCCGGCCGATGTGCTGGCCACCCACCCCCTCGTGTGCTGTGCCGACCTTCATAGGTGCTGCTTGCTAACAACCCTTGTCCCAACAGTCTCTGATCTTTGTCTTTGTTTGGCCCTTTCACGGGTGATTAAAAGTCCTACTCTGCCTTCAGACACAAGCCGGTCGCATCGCGACTCCTTGGGCCATTTTCAACGTTCTCGTTCTCAAGTTTGCTTCAGGCCGAGCGAGCCGGTCGGTTGGTAGGGGCCCCCAACTTTGGGCGGATAGATAATTTGCACGGCGGCTTCTTGAGCCACACACAACACACAGAACACACACACACAACACACACACAACACACAGACACAACACATACACAACACACACAACACACAGACACAACATACACACAACACACAAACAACACACAGACACAACACACAGACACAACACATAGACACACACAACACACACAACACACACAACACACAGACACAACACACACAACACACAACAACACACAGACACACACACACAACACATACAACACACACAGCACACAGACACAACACAGACACCACACATAACACACACAACACACACAACACAGACACAACACACACAACACACACACACAACACACAGACACAACACACACACACAACACACACACACAACACACAGACACAACACATACAACACACACAACACACACACAACACGCACACAACACACAGACACAACACACACACAACACACACACACACCACACACACAGACACAACACACAACACACAGACACAACACACAGACGCACACAACACGCCCGAGAGCATTTTCCGCGTTCTCACGATTTTCCGATCTATAATCGTGAGAGCCATGAACGCCGCTCACCATCTCCTGGCTTTTGGGAACCGGGGGGGGTGGGGGGGGGCGCGGAAAACCTCAATAAATCTACGGCGCCGATCTTATAGGTCGAGGACCCCCGGGTAATGGGCCCGAATTGACGCTAATGGTAATTTATCGCGGAGCCAGCTCAGCACGAAAGAGCCGGCGACGATAGATAACAGTGCGATTTACAGGCTCTATTCACGCTCTCGCACCCCCAGATCTCCCGGTGCGGCCTCGAGTTTCGGAGATGGAGAATTCACGGAGCAGCGCCGACGTAAATTGCCACGAACGCGGTCGAACCGTATCGATAATAGCAATGGCGAGATGTTAACTACCTCGCCTGGTATACAGGAGGTTGTGGGATCGATCCCGACCCTTGACGCCTGCTGCTGTATATTTGTAGTTTCAGTGCCTCTCTCTCTCATCATCATGGTGGCTAGGAGATGTTAACTACTTCGCCTGGTACACAGGAGGTTGTGGGATCGATCCCGACCCTTGATGCCTGCTGCTGTATACTACTTCGCCTGGTACACAGGAGGTTGTGGGATCGATCCCGACCCTTGACGCCTGCTGCTGTAGATTTGGCGTTTGCGTGTCTCTCTCTCCGCGTCGTCCCGTTTTCCCCTCCACATTTAGAATCAACATCACGCGTGTGGAGCATTTGGCTGCGATGCATTTCCACGCGATGATAAGCCACTTCGGTTGGGCTATCATTCGTGGCCAGGTCGCTTTTGAAAAAGAGTTACACAGCTCAATGGGCCTTATCTGGTAAAAAAAAATAATGTTTAAATGTGTTCAGTTTTAGCAGGATTTGAAGCTTTCGTGACTGCAGAAAAAAAAAATATTTTTATACCTACGTGACTTTACCGAAAGAACCAAAGAGTATAGTTTTAGCATGTTGTACATGCACAGCACATTTTATATATATACGGACCATACTTCACCAGGCTGGTGAGTGCGGATTGAGGCGAAGGTGTGGGGGGTTGTGGGGGGACATCAATGGGTGTTGCTGCACCGCCCCCTGCTGCTCACATTGTCTACTGCACCTCGCCATGGACCCACGGTGGCGGTCACCCGACCCCAGCGCTGTCCAGGCTCTGAGCAGGCTCAACCCCTGCTTAGCTTCGCAAGGCCTGACAAGATCGGGCGCGTCGCGGGTGAGTTGGTCGTGGGAGGAAGGTGGCGCCGCTGTGAAAATTCACGGCGTCATTTCTTCGTGAAAGGTGTTGGTTGGCGAGTCTGAACGCACGCTGAGTGGAACTGACCAGACAACTCAACGCAGGGGCCTGCTGGTAACCCACCCAGACGTAGACATGATACAAATACATTATCAGCCATGGTCGATCCACTGCTGGATGAAGGCTCCTTCCCCCCTCGATCCAAGCATACGTCTCCGCGCTCCTTTGCACAATTTTCAGTTGTTGTTCCCTGTAATTCGGGAACGACCACGTGTCGTTCATTGGTAGCCTGCATCAAATTACGGTGACGTAATTTGATCTTGTTTTTCCCAACTCTGCCTGTGTCCGGCTCCTCGTCCAATTCATAGCCGGAGCGAAGTGGAGCACTTCTCTCACCACGACCCCAACCCAGAGTCACAACGAGACATGGTGTGTCCCCACACCGCTCCTCCACTGCCACCCCCCCCCCCTACTGCGGTACCCACCCATGAAAAACTTAGGCACCAATACTCGCTCCATTGCCAACATTTCGGCAACACATTCGGACGGCCCTTGCCTGTCCCCCCCACCCGCCCTTGCCACGACACCACCACCACCACCCAACCCGGACTCCCTGCGGTGCGCCCTGCCGTGACCGGAGGACACAGCCCCAGTCGAAGTGACACGAGCCCAGGGCGCCGCGTTACCGACAAGTCGGCGTCCTCCGCGCGCAGGTGGTTGGCGATGTACTGCACCCCCTCTACGGCCAGCAGCAGGTTCCGCGAGAAGGCGCAGCGGCTGCAGTCCGCGTAGTCGTCTCCGCGAGACGACGGAGAGGGAGGAGCAGGAGGAGGCGTGAGCTGTTGGCAAAGCGGAGGGAGAGACGGCGCGAACCCGCACGCCGTCGGCGACTCGCGGACGGCGGCGGCGGCGTCGGTCGAGAGGTCCTCGCGGGAGCGGCGCGGCGGCGGCGGCGGCGACGGTGGCGCGCCGAGCCTCCCGGGCAGCCCCCGGGCCCTCTCGGCGACGTCCCCCGAGACGTCGCCGGCGATGACGGCGGCGGCCCCCGGGGCCTCGTCCGCCACGGCCGGGGCGAGGGCGGCAGCGGCTGCGGCCGCCTCGGCCTCGGCCACGCTCTGGGGCCTCCTCATGACGAGCCAGCGGGGGACGCGGTCGAGGAAGACGCGGCGCACCCAGCGCGGCATGCAGTGGGTGCCGCGCGAGCGGTGGTGCACGTTGAGCACGAACACCGTGATGACGATGGAGAGCGTGACGAAGATCATGGTGAAGAGGAGGTACTCGCCGATGAGCGGGATGACGAGCGACGTGGACGGGATGATCTCGGTGATGAGCAGCAGGAAGACGGAGAGCGACAGCAGCACGGAGATGCACAGGGTGATCTTCTCGCCGCAGTCCGAGGGCAGGTAGAAGACGAGCACGGTGAGGCACGAGATGAGCAGGCAGGGCACGATGAGGTTGATGGTGTAGAAGAGCGGCAGGCGGCGGATGATGAACGAGTAGGTGATGTCGGGGTAGATCTGCGGGCAGCAGTCGTACTTCTTGGTGTTGTACGTGCCCACGGCGTGCACGATGGCCCACTCGCCGCTCTCCCAGTAGTCCTTGAGGTCCACGTTGCGGCCCATGCTCTTGAGGTCGATCGTGGCCTTGTCGTAGGTCCACGAGCCGAACTTCATGGTGCAGTTCTGCTGGTCGAACGGGAAGAAGGTGACGTCGATGCTGCAGGAGCTCTTGTAGATGGCGGGCGGCGTCCAGCGCACCGTGCCGTTGTGGTGCACGTTCGCCTTGGTCATGTGCGTCACGATGAAGTCGCCGTCGGCGCTGCGACCGTCGCGGGCGGAGGGAGAGACGGCGAACGCAACGCTCCGATTAGCGGCGCGGTTTGGATACGTACGGAACGGTAGGAAGTTGGACGTACGTAAACGGACGTACGTAAACGTGCATACGTAAGGGGCCGTCCATAAATGACGTCGCGCGATTTTGGACGATTTTTGACCCCCCCCCCACCCCCATCGTCACACGGCGTCACAAAAAGGCAGACCCCCCCCTCAAATATGACGTCACAAAGCTCTGCCCCCCCCCCCCCCCCAAAAAAAATAAAACATGCTTCAAATCGCTTTAAACTATTGTCATTGTAGTGCGTATTTAATGTGGCGCTGTACTCTGATGTTGTAGGAGAAAACATTTATTAAAAAGTATATTTAATAGAGTAGAACGTGTTGTGTATATTTATTTAAAGTTGCGCATTTTGATGTGATGTCACATTTCTCAACCCCCCCCCCCCTCGTCACACATCGTCACAAACGTCTGACCCCTCCCCCCCTTAGGTGCGTGACGTCATTTATGGATGGCCCCTAAACGTGCGTACGTACGTGACGCAAACGGGACAATCGGGACACAATCAGAAATTACGAAACTATACCGGCCATTCCTCGATTTACGAATTCCCGATTATTGCGAATTTCCGCTTGGACGAAATTTGAATTGCGCCCCATGAACAAGAGGCCTCTGGGTCGGCGGCTCGCCGCGCGCTGTTGACCCCGCATGCCCGCGTCCTCCTCCCAGTGGGCACACAACGTTTGCTAGCGCGTCCTCCACAGTGTGCGTCCCCGAATCTGTCACGTTATTTGTCATTTGCCCCGAGCGCCCTTCAACGCGATGAGCGAGCGGACATCAAACGTCGCCGGCAATTACTCCGGCGCAGAAATCTCGGCGAGCGAGAGCGGTAAAGCCCGGTCACGAAAATGGACATCGTGAAGAAGGGAGAACGCTTGGCGGAGCGAGGCAGTATGGTCTGTGCTCTCAAAACGCGGTAGCAGCGTCGCTGACGAACGCAAATCGCATTATAACACACAGTCCGCGATAACACGGTGAGACGGGTAGGCAGGTAGCATCTAGAAGGATCCAGCAGCATCCCGCTGCCGTGTGCGATGCTACGCCGAGGCAGCCGTACGACCGCTTTATTCCGACTTCGCGCGACGTAGCTCTGTTCACTCAATCGCGTGATATCCAATTCGCATCCGCGTTATAATAAAAAAATGTGTTTCCGAATACATTCATCACGTTATAGAAACTGTTTATTTGACCAGGTAAAGCCAACTGAGCTATGAAGATCTTTTCCAGAAGCGACCTGGCCACAAATGATAGCCCAACGAAGTGGCTTATCACGTGGAGGTTAATAGTAGCCAAATCATCTAAACGCACGTTGATTCTAAATGTGGAGGGGAAAACCGGAGGACTCGGAGAAAAATCCATACGACCACGGGAAGAAAGAACACACAAACTCCAAACATACAGCAGGCATCAGGGTTGGGATAGAACCCACGACCTCCTGTATACCAGGCGATGTAGTCAACATCTCGTCACATTGGCGAGACGTTAACTCTAGATTTGAAGCTTTCGTGACTGCAAGGATTCAGACTCTTTGGTTTTTACGGTTGCGTCTATGAAAATTAGATTTATAGCTCATCGGATTCCTCCTGTAACAACTACGTCTTCTGATTCTCCCTGTAACAACTACGTCTTCTGATTCTCCTGTAACAACTACGTCATCTGATTCTCCTGTAACAACTACGTCTTCTGATTCTCCTGTAACAACTACGTCTTCTGATTTCCATGTAACAACTACGTCATCTGATTCTCCTGTAACAACTACGTCTTCTGATTCCCCTGTAACAACTACGTCTTCTGATTTCCATGTAACAACTACGTCTTCTGATTCTCCCTGTAACAACTACGTCTTCTGATTCTCCTGTAACAACTACGTCATCTGATGCCCCTCTAACAACTACGTCTTCTGATTCTCCCTGTAACAACTACGTCATCTGATTCTCCTGTAACAACTACGTCTTCTGATTCTCCTGTAACAACTACGTCATCTGATTCTCCTGTAACAACTACGTCTTCTGATTCTCCTGTAACAACTACGTCATCTGATTCTCCTGTAACAACTACGTCTTCTGATTCTCCCTGTAACAACTACGTCTTCTGACTCTCCTGTAACAACTACGTCATCTGATTTCCATGTAACAACTACGTCTTCTGACTCCCCTGTAACAACTACGTCTTCTGACTCTCCTGTAACAACTACGTCATCTGATTTCCATGTAACAACTACGTCATCTGACTCTCCTGTAACAACTACGTCATCTGATTCTCCTGTAACAACTACGTCATCTGACTCTCCTGTAACAACTACGTCTTCTGATTCTCCTGTAACAACTACGTCTTCTGATTCTCCCTGTAACAACTACGTCATCTGATTCTCCTGTAACAACTACGTCTTCTGATTCTCCTGTAACAACTACGTCTTCTGATTATCCCTGTAACAACTACGTCATCTGATTCTCCTGTAACAACTACGTCATCTGATTTCCATGTAACAACTACGTCTTCTGATTGTGATGTCGAGATGGCTGTCGGTCGCACGGCGAGGGGGCACCACCCACTTGTTGTAGAGGACGATGTCCGGGATCCAGATCATCTCGGAGGGCACCCGCAGGGACGTGACGTTGGCGTACTCGGTGGGATCCCAGCGCAGCTTGTAGTCGTGCCACTCCTGCGCAATAACGACGGCAACAGCGATCGAGTGTGCAGGCGGTGCAACTGCAGTGGTGTCAACTTTTGGCCCCGGACTAGGAGGCGTGGGGGCGCCCATTCCTTTGCTTGCAGCAGGCCCCACGCTCACCACGCTCACCAACATCGTCACCGCACGCTCACCACGCTCACCAACATCGTCACCGCACACCACGCTCACCAACATCGTCACCGCACACTCACCACTCTCACCACGCACCACGCTCACCACGCACCACGCTAACCACGCTCACCACACTCATCACGCACCACACTCACCACGCTCACCACGCTCATCACCCACCACACTCACCACACTCACCACTCTCACCACGCTCAGCACGCTCACCACACTCACCATGCACCACGCACCACACTCACCACGCACCACGCTCACCACGCTCGCCACTCTCACCACGCTCACCACGCTCACCACTCTCACCACGCACCACACTCACCACGCACCACGCTCACCACGCTCGCCACTCTCACCACGCTCACCACGCTCAGCACGCTCACCACACTCACCACGCACCACGCACCACACTCACCACGCACCACGCTCACCACGCTCGCCACTCTCACCACGCTCACCACACTCACCACGCACCACGCACCACACTCACCACGCACCACGCTCGCCACTCTCACCACGCTCACTACGCTCACCACTCTCACCACGCACCACGCTTACCACGCTCACCACGCTCACCACGCTTACCACGCTCACCACGCTCACCACGCACCTGCTTGAGCCAGACGTTCGTCGTCATCATCTGGTTCTTCTCGTCCTGCGGGGAGAGACGCGGACACAGGGCGGGCAGCCGGGTCACAATCGTGCCGCTTGACCAAAGCCGTCCCCTAGGGCAGGGGTCGGCAACCTACGGCTCCGGAGCCGCATGCGGCTCTTTACGGGCTGCTTTTTGACGATATGTACGTATGTACTCAGATGCATTGCGGCTCTTGAAATACTGACTTTTGTACCGAATTGGAAAGAAATGGCTCTTCTTGTTATTTTGGTTGCCGACCCCTGCCCTAGGGGTACACGGCGGACGGGGGGTGGGTGGAGGGGGAGGGCACCGCCCCGGGCCCCTCGCTTTGGGGGGGGAGGGGGGGGCGCATTTCGACGTCACGGTGTCAGATGTCACGCTTACGGTTCGGTTTGAAGGCGTCAAGAGGGCCTACACGGTGGCATTTTGCTCCGCAACCCTCACCCCCCTCACCCCCCCACCCGTCAGCCCCCCCGACAGATTGACGGCCCTGCCAGTGACATCCGATTGGCACGAGTTGTCACATCGCGTGCACCCTCTCTAATTGCTCTAAGGTTGACGCCTATTTCACTGCGATAGACTTCTCGATGGTGACATCTTGGTCAGTGCCAGGCACCGTCTCGGGCACCGGGGAATCTTGGCAACAGTCAAAGGGCCACTTCGTACCGTTCCATTGGAACGCTGGGTCTGTGAGTGGCTTTGAGGCCGTCCATAAATGACGTCACGCGATTTTGGACCATTTTTGACCCCCCCCCCCCTTCGTCACACGGCGTCACAAAAAGTCAGACCCCCCCCCCCTCAAATATGACGTCACGAAGCTCTGCCCCCCCCCTCCCCCCCCAAAAAAAAACATGCTTCAAATCGCTTTAAACTATTGTCATTGTAGTGCGTATTTAATGTGGCGCTGCACTCTGATGTTGTAGGAGAATTAGTTTTACTAAAAGTCTATTTAATTAAGTAGAACGTGTTGTCTATATTTATTTAAAGATGCGCATTTTGATGTGACGTCACATTTCTCACCCCCCCTCCCCTCGTCACACATCGTCACAAATGTCTGATCCCCCCCCTAGGTGCGTGACGTCATTTATGGACGGCCCCTTGGTCTGTACGCACACGCGAAGCGAAACGCGACTGCGCAGTGTGTAGCGTTCAAATCCAATCGCCCGATGTACTCCAAGTCGATACGGACCCATCACGCCGCGTCTCATCGGAGATTAGGAAGCTAAGCAGGTCTGGGCCTGCTGAGAGCTTGGGATGAGGGATTTGGTTGGTGCTAGGATGGGTCACCAGCATCAGTGCTTGCCAGGTGTTGTAGGCGTGGGGCTGCGAGGTATTGCCAAGAGATGGCAGATGGCATCGCTGTGTGTCAACCCCCTCTGGTGGACATCTGTGAAATAGAGCTTTATAGCTAATCGGATTCCTCCGGGATGACGAAGTATTCTGATTCTGTGTTGGTGGGTTTTCTCCGGAGTCTCTGGTTTTCCTTCCATGTCAAGGGCAATCTTTAAACGGCACATATATTTTATGCAGCATTATAATAATAATAACCTGCAGTATTTTATAAAGAATAATAATAATGTTCAGGTTTGTATCAATAATCCAGTGCTGGATGAATGCTTCCTCGGCAACAAGTCGGTCCATGGGGGTTATGTGGCCATACTTCATCAGCATGGGTAGTGTGGTTTGAGGGTAGTGTGGGTTGAGGGTAGTGTGGGTTAAGGGTAGTGTGGGTTGAGGGTAGTGTGGGTTGAGGGTAGTGTGGGTTGTGGGTAGTGTGGGCAAGGATCCTATGATTCGCCACTGATTTTATCCGCGTCCAGAAATTGAACTTAAGCGGCCGGGCACCGTGTGCGCTAACCACTGCGCCACCACTCCACATCAATGTTTCGTTGCTGTTTATTACTCACGCGAATGTGACAATGCGTCAGTGTGTCGCGGGCCGGTGACCCCCGGCGACCTGAGTTCAACGGCTAACCATCAATAGCGAGTGGTATGTGTACCGGGCCACGCACGGTGACCGGACTGGTGAAGTATGCTCAGAATCAACCATGCCTCCCCTCCCCAGGCCTTCATCCAGCATAGGGTCGAAAAAAAGCGGGCTGTAAATTCCAAGTATTTCTTCTCGTGAGGCTTAAGAATCGATATTATTCAATTACTGGATTCGAAGCTTTCAATTACTCTGAACGCATCCACGTATGCACCCTTATTTTACATGACCACGTCAACCGCTAGAGGCCGCTACATCCACCACACATTCGTAGACCGGACGGGATCATTTTGTAAAGAATCGTTTGTTGAATCAAATCGCGATGATTCATCGGAATCGGCAGCGAGTGGGTGGTGGTGGTGGAGGAATTAGTCTAACTCCGGATTAACTAAGGACAGTGACGGTTATCTGAGTAGCAAAAGTAGCTACATATGTAGTAGCTATTACATGTGTAGTAGCTACGGGCCCCGCACTTTCAAGGGCCCCGCGCTAAATGCGTTCAAGCTATCAATTCCTGTTCAATGATTCTGCACTTGCTCTATTACTATAGTACTATACTGCCTTCAACTTTTATGAACGACTGGGTGTTTAAGGTTAGCGATTATCCGGCTGCATAGCAAATGAAAGAATACAATTTCTTTACTATGCAAGTGAAACATTAATGTGTTTTAATATTTACGTGTTTTTTTTATTTAGCTCCCCTTTATAACATATGCTACAGGCCCCGCACTAGCTTAATCCGGCACTGACTATAATTTTTTTACACATCCCATCAGCTGCACGGCTCCCTGCTAGAGGCCATCATTTCAGCAGCGGTGGTTCAAAACACCCACAAGCAAAACTCTGTAGCGGCTTTGAGCAAGCCAGAGTCCGGCAAGCTCGAAGCAACGATGGCGAGCGGCCAAGCTGGTGTTTGTACGACAGGAGCCTCCAATTCATTGCGAGTTGAACTTCTTTCGCGCCGTACGTGGCCCAATCGGAGATGATTATGTTGTTGTGTGTCGTGTGAAGGAGGAAGTTTTTTTTTTATTCCCGAGGGCTAAGTGGCGGTGACCTCACCACGGCGCTTGTGCCAGGCTAGGTGCGCTTTGAGGCCACGTGAAGTGTCGAAGGCTCGCTGGCAGAGGAAGACCCAGGTGCCAACCACACATTAACATGCACACATATAGCAGAGTTATCCAGCGATAACGAAAAGTAATATTATTCATCACCTTCACGAGGTGACTGAGCGTGCAACAACAACAACAACACAGACACGCGGTGTTTCTCCTCTAGTAACCGATTAGTGCGGCTAAGATTGTCTCCAAGTGACAAGTGCCTTATTCTCCGGATTGTAAGACGCACGCCACGCGACTGATCCCCGGGTCAAAGAAGGTGAAACCAATCTGGCCACACGCACAGACGCGCGCAAACTCTAACCGGACTACGAGACGCAAACAAAAAATACAGACGCGAAAATGTGCGTCTTTTTTCATACGCAGAAGACGGTGACATCGCCTTCGCGGGGACGTTGTCGAAGTGATAGTGGCCGGGGTGGTGGGTGAGGGTGGTGGGTGGGGAGCGGTGGTGGTGGTGGGGGGTGGTGGGTAGGGGAGGTGGTGGTGGGGGGGTGGTGGGTGGGGAGCGGTAGTGTAGCGGTTAGCGCTACGCTGTGCTACGAACCCGGCGACCCGTGTTCGATTCCCCCCCACGGCCAACATCAGTGACGATTATCTGAACCGGTCTTGGGCCTCCCCTAGCTCGACTCAGCCTCAAATGAGTACCTGGTACGGTACGTAAACATCGCCACTGGGGAGACAAAGGCGGTCGGGCGTGGTATTGACCACCTGCCCCCTCGTGTGCCGTGCCGGCCTTCATAGGTGCTCGCTAACAGCACTTGCCCCAACAGTCTGTTAAGGTATTCTTAGGTTTTTTCGGTAAAGTCACGTAGGTAAAAAATAAAAATTAATAAAAGTAAAATAAAATAAAAATCACGACGTTTCGGAGGCAACACAAGCTTCCGTCTTCAGGTGGAACCGTCACAGCCCGACAGCTGTATCAAGTAAGACAGAAGCTTGTGTTGCCTCCGAAACGTCGTGATTTTTATTTTATTTTACTTTTATTATTTTATTTTACCAACGTGACTTTACCGAAAAAAACCTAAGAATATGAATCCTTGCAGTCACGAAAGCTTCAAATCTAGAATTAAAGTCTGTTAAGGCTATACGGGGGATCTTTGTCTTTTGGTGGGTGGGGGGTGGTGGGTGGGTGGGGGGTGGTGGGTGGGTGGGGGGTGGTGGATGGGTGGGGGGTCCTTGCTGGCTACGGGGCCGCGTGAAATGAAGTCGCGGCATCCCCGTCTGACCCGCGGGCAGCACCGCCCTTGCCCCTTGCCCCACCGCCGGTGTGTGTCGTGCAGCGCGGCGGAGTCGCTCACCACGTCGATGAGCTGCGCGATGGAGAGTCCGAACTTCACGTCCACCACGTCGGAGACGTTGGCCACGGGACGTGACCACTTGTTGTAGCGCCTGAAGAGGCGGCGGAAGAGGCGGCTCTCGGCATGGGAGCGGCCCTGGTGGATGCCCTGACACAGCGCTGGCCGCAAATCCCACCCGGCGGCAGAGATTTACAAAAAAATTAACCCGTAAAAACAAAGTTTTTCACTATAAATCCTTTATGTGCGTGGCATCGGTTTTATTTTATTATTCATTTCTGTTTTTCTTGAGTAAGAGTTTCATTTTTATCACATTTGTATTTTAAATTAAATATGAAAAAAAAATTCCTAAAAAGTGGAAAATTTTTGAAAAAATTTTTTTCACGAAAATAAATTGTCACGCACAACGAGTCTGTGTGCAAAATGTCAGCTCGATTGGATCACGGGAAGTGGGTTAAAAAACGACCGAAATATTTTCACGGTCGTAAGCGTGCAAGCAAGCAAGCAAGTGAACTTAATATAAAGGATTTAAAAACAACAACAACAACAACATATTTGCATTCGTGGTGCTCAGCGGAGTTGCTGCCCGCGGTGAGCGGCGAGCGCGCTGGACCTTGCAGTGCAGAGGTCGCCGGCTCGATGCAACCTCCCGGCGCGCCAGTCGACACAATGGGGGGCAGGTTTCTTAAATCTCCCCCCCCTCCCCCCACTTACCCGACTTGCCAATCGACCGTGGTGAACGGATCGCACGTGGTGGAGTAAAGTGTGGGTACCCCCGCCTCGTCTGGCCAGCAGTGGATAGACGCTCCATCACGAGCATGGCGACGACGACGATGTTGAACCTGAGCTCCCGTGGCTCAGAGGCGCACCGGGGGGGGAGCGAGCGAGCGAGCGCAGTCTGACCTCTAGGTCGACTCGGCAGGCGAAACGCCGTCGTAAAATGCAATGATCGCCTACTTACTACATACGCCGACAAGCAGAGCCGTGCACTGAAATTCACGGGGTAATGAGGCTCCCGATCGTAAAGGAGTCCTGCTGCTGCCGCCGCTGATGATGCCGCTGATGATGATGCCGCTGATGATGATGCTGTTGATGATGATGCCGCTGATAATGATGCCGCTGATGATGATGCCGCTGATAATGATGCCGCTGATGATGATGCCGCTGATAATGATGCCGCTGATGATGATGACGCTGATAATGATGCCGCTGATGATGATGCCGTTGATGATGATGCCGCTGATGATGATGCCGTTGATGATGATGCCGCTGATGATGATGCCGCTAATGATGATGCCGCTGATGATGATGCCGCTGATGATGATGCCGCCAATGATGATGATGCTGCTGATGATGATGCCGCTGATGATGATGCCGCTGATGATGATGCCGTTGATGATGATGCCGCTGATGATGATGCCGCTGATGATGATGCTGTTAATGCCGCTGATGATGATGCTGCTGATGATGATGCCGCTGATGATGATGCCGCTGATGATGATGCCGCTAATGATGATGCCGTTGATGATGATGCCGCTGATGATGATGCCGCCGCTGATGATGCCGCTGATAATGATGCCGCTGATGATGATGCCGCTGATGATGATGCCGTTGATGATGATGCCGCTGATGATGATGCCACTGATGATGATGCCGTTGATGATGATGCTGTTGATGATGATGCCGCTGATGATGATGCCGCTGATGATGATGCTGTTGATGCCGCTGATGATGATGATGCTGCTGATGATGATGCCGCTGATGATGATGCCGCTGATGATGATGCCGTTGATGATGATGCCGCTGATGATGATGCTGTTGATGATGATGCTGTTGATGATGATGCTGTTGATGATGATGCCGCTGATTATGATGCCGCTGATGATGATGCCGCTGATGATGCTGTTGATGATGATGCCGTTGATGATGATGCCGCTGATGATGATGCTGTTGATGATGATGATGCCGTTGATGATGATGCTGCTGCTGATGATGCTGTTGATGATGCCGCTGATGATGATGCTGTTGATGATGATGATGCCGCTGATGATGATGCCGCTGATGATGATGCTGTTGATGATGATGCCGCTAATGATGATGCCGTTGATGATGATGCCGCCGATGATGATGCCGCCGATGATGATGCCGCCGATGATGATGCCGCTGATGATGATGCTGTTGATGATGCTGTTGATAATGATGCCGCTGATGATGATGCCGCCGATGATGATGCCGCTGATGATGATGCTGTTGATGTTCTTGCTTGAGATGGTTTGCTCGCAAACGTTTAACGCGCGCACCGCAACCAACTCACGATCGGCTTGCGGCGGGCGGTGACGCACGGCAGATTCACGAAGGCAACCGCGGCTACGAACCTCGACCGCCTGAGTTCGATTCCCCCAGCCATGGGGCTTCACCGCCGGTGGTGAGCGAGCGTCAGTTTGTATGAACCGGCCGTTCTGTTTGAGTATGGTTAAACATTTATACCTACGCGATCTGACCCAAAATACCGCTATTGTGGGTGCGTATCCGACAAGGCAAAGGTGCAGGACCTGAAAAGTCCTTGCTGACGCCACTGCCGGATGAAGAATCTCCGCTTGAGAGAGCTCTAGAGAAGACCTCTCGAGGGGACTTTGACCTCCTCTTACAAGATGACCCAGACGTCTTGGAAGAGACAGGGGTACCCATATCGATTGCTGAGTGGGCAGCGGCGTAGAGGAGGGTGGGTGGGGGGGGTGGAAGAATCTTGCTCGTAAAAATCTTGCTCGTTGTTTCAGCTTTCGCGCCGGGGAGATTGATTGTAGATTGCAAATCGTCCACTGTGCTAACACCACGGTAGCATCGTGCAGCAATAATAATGAATAATAGCGTTTGACTAAATCAAGTTGGAACGTCTGGCGGACTGTCTGTCTACCACGCGCCGCAATTCGCCTCGATCGCATGAAGTGACATCGACTAACTCGTACACGTGTTGCGGCCGTCATCCTCACATAGTCACATATGGCGCACAAAGACAAAGACCCCCCTTTATAGCCTTGACATACTTTTGGGGGCAAGTGCTGTTAGCGAGCACCTATAGAGGCCGGCACGGCACACGAGGAGGTGGGTGACCAGCACCACGCGCCCGTCCGCCTCTGTCTCCCCGGCGGCGATGTTTACACACCGCACCAGCTACTCATTTGAGGCTGAGACGACCTAGGGGAGGCCTACGACTGGTACCAGATAATCGTCGCTGGTGGGAATCGAACTCGGGTCGCCAGATTCGTAGTTGCAGCGCGCTAACCGCTTCACTATCGCTCGCACAGATTCTCCTCCGCATCCATCGGATGGGAGATCCACGCAAAGAGCACCGCACTGCCATCATGCCTGGCGCACACGTGGTCATCACACCATGCCTTCGATGTCACGGTTTGAAGGCAAGAGGTGGCCGCATTGTGGCATGGTCACTTCTCCACAGTATTCCAGGACAACCTAGTAGCCTGGTCTTGTTTAAATGAGGGGAGGGGGGAGGATATACACGAATTCAAGAGGGTTGGGTGCAATGGCACAATTCAGTAAATGTCAAACGAACGTTCGACAAATGTTAATTGTGAAACAGAATTAGCGTACTACGGAAATCCGACCTGCTGTTGTCTTATCGTGCATTCTGCTCTGGCCCCCGATGTAATTGAACAATGGTTGCGATGGCCAATTGTCCACAATTTTGTGCTAACATATATATTTTTTTTGACTAAGATTTTTAAAAGAGGATTTGGGGGGGGGGGTTAGCCTACAGGAGGAAGTGGGGGGGGGGGCTCAGCCCTCTCCAGCCCCCTCCGTGACGAGAACCACTCAAAACACGTGGGGCGATTGTCCTTTACGCAGCTGTGCGCCCGGCTTTTAAAGAATAAAAAATAATAATAAACCCGCTGGGATTCTCACGGATTCCGTGCGCTTCAGTTGAGCCCTTCACTTGCATAAGAGACGTTTTGGGTAATACGGCGGCTGCTGCTGCTGCAATTTTTTTCCCTGTTTCGACTGAAAACGCCTCTTGGTGAATGTCTTCACGAGCGCGTCAGCATCAGTGCGCGCTCATCGCGGTTGTTTTGATGATTTGTCATCACGGTGATTGTGATCGTGGTTGCGATGATGATCGCGATGACGGGGATGATTGTGACCACGCCGACGGTCGTGATGACGATCGTGATCATGATTGTGATGATGGTGGTGGTGGTTGCGATGACAGAAACCATCGTGATTGTTGATCATAATTATGATCGTGATTATTGTTTCGATGATTACGATGGTGACGCAGATGATTATGATCACGATTATTAGGGTTTACAAAAAACGCTTGCCTAAACACCCCAACAACTCAAACCGCCTTGCGTCACATATCATCTCCACCATTACAATTCTCTGCTGCAGTCTCGCCAAGGGGACCCCCCCCCGTGGCAGCTGTCACTGTGCGGCATAAGATGTACGCAGAGTCAGCCTACGAGCGGGAATGAGTCTGTCATTAAGGGGGGAGGGGGGGGGATGCGACGTGGCTTTATCAAATGTGCGAGTAATTTATCAAATGTGACGAGTTGGAGAGTGACGCCAGCACACGTGGCCAAATGCACCCGGTGTGATTATGATGATGATCGTGACGACGATGATGATGATGATGATGATTGTCACGGGGTGTCTCCCCCCCTCTTACCCGTGACCCCCAGCAGCGAAGCCAGGGTGAGAAGTCCACCCCGCATGGCCTCGGCTCACGGAGCCGCAGTCTATCCCAGAGCCTTGGTCTCCTCCCCTCCGTGACACCCGGACATTACTTTGATGAAGATGGCAAAGCGACCAAAACCATCACCGGCACTACGACTCAACGCTACTAATACTACTCACTGCCACCACCACTGCTGCTCACAACCACCACGACTACTATACCCACTGCTACGACCCAACCCCAATATCACGAAAACCGCTACGCACTACCACCACCACTACTCACTACCACCACTGCTCTACCCACTATCACTGCCACTTACATCACCACCCGCTATCATCAACATCATCACTCGCTGTCCACCAACACCACCACCACTATTCACTACCCACTGCCACTACCGACCACCACAACTACCTCCACTCAATAGTAGCACCATCTAGAACGGCGAGCTATTACAATCACCCCCTACCTACCACTCGCATCCACCACCAAGCATCAGCAGCATCAGCGAGGGGAACTTACGCTTGGCTGGGTTAAGCGCGCTCCCTCACCCCGCTCAGCAATGAGCAAGCCTCCCTCCCTGGCTCCTTGTCTCTCTCTGTCTCCGCGTCTCCGTCTCTGTCTCCGTGTCTCTCTGCGCCAGTGTCTCCCTCTCTCTCTGCCTCCCTGCGCCAGCGTCTCCCTCTCTCCAC
This sequence comes from Lethenteron reissneri, assembly GCF_015708825.2. Lineage (NCBI taxonomy): Eukaryota > Metazoa > Chordata > Hyperoartia > Petromyzontiformes > Petromyzontidae > Lethenteron > Lethenteron reissneri. Next base: position 9,823,755 of record NC_083820.1, on the reverse strand, counting down.
GTCTCCCCGCCCCCCTCCTTGTCACCCCCCGTGTTTTCCCTCCCCGCTTCCTCGTCTCCCGGTCCCCGTGTCTACCCTCCCTGCGCGTGCCTCCGCGTGCCTCCCTTCCTCGCCGCTGTCACTCGGACAGCGCCGCTGCCTCCTTGCCGCGGGTCGTCGTGCACGGCGCGCGCGTCGTCCCCATTGCCCCCCGCGCTGCCACGCTGCGAGACGAGCTGAAACCGCGCACGCAAAGGGATGTCCAGATGTCCACTGTGCGGGCGATCTAGAACGCGTCGACTTCCGTGGACATGTAACCCTAGCTCGAGACTGTGTGTCTGTGTGTGCACAAGTACAAGACAGCGTGGATCTTCTTCGTCGTCATAACCGTGATGAGTCACCGTTCCCTCCCTGAGTCGCTCGTGGCTTGCGCTGTTGCTGCTGCTGCTGCTTTGCTGCTGTCACTCGTGCCGGCTCGCAGAGGATTGGAGAGACACCGGTATGAGCACACGCACCCCTTGGCGTTGTGGGGGTGGGTGGGGTGGGGGGGGGTGAAAGGGTGGTGGGGGATATGCTGAGAGGGGCAGGAGAACTGTGCTCAGCCAGAAGCAGCAGTGGACCCAACCAACCGAGAGAGGGCATCCAAGACCACGGGGATCGTCACCGGGACGAGATGAGTTGCGAGTGCTCACTCTTCATCGGAGCTCTGTGCTTTCGGCGTTGTTCCGTACCGCAATGATGTCCGACGTTTTCGCTCCGCGTGCTGGGAGCTTCGTCAGGAAATGTATTCGGTGCTCTCCACGCGCTTGGAGCTTCAATCGCCAGTCATCAACAAATATCAAGTAAAACGTTAACAGTCGTCCTTAGTTATCATTCCCCCCGAAGGTTATCCAGTAATTATGAGCATTGTTCTACATCAATTATACTCTTTGGTTTTTTCGGTAAAATCACGTAGGTATAAAATAAATCACGACGATTCGGGCGCAACACAAGCGTCCATCATCAGGTGGGAAAGCATGGTCTGCTGCTGAGGCAGACTGTGTTAAAAGGTTTGAAATGGGTGTAGCTCATGGGTCATAAATAAGTGGCCGTGGCCAGTGATGTTACTGTGAGAAATTAGAGGGCACGGAAGTGGCTATGTTAATGTGAGAGATTAGAATGATGGTAATGTGAGAGATTAGAGGGCACGGTAGTGGCTATGTTAATGTGAGAGATTAGCATGATGTTAATGTGAGAAATTAGCATGTAACTGTATAAAAGAAGGATAAGAGCGGCCTCCTCGACAAGGGAGTGCAACCCAACGGGTGTAATCCGAAGGGCCTGTGAGCATGAGAGTGCAATACATAGGACATGTGAGCATGAGAGATCTAAGAGAGAGGCATAGAGAGAGAGAGACACAGAGAGTAGAAATAACAGCTGACATATGCAGGTTGGATGGAAACATCACAGTCAGTTAATAATTTACCTGGTTAATAACGTCCTTCTAATGATTGCTCCGTTTGTACCCATCCTCTCGGTTGAAGTTGTGTCTGTGTTTATATATCTAGATGACTTCTTGAACAAATCTCTGAAGGTAGCCAGTAGGTTTTCAGAGTACCTCGGTCTTGGAAAAAATCCATTTCGTGTGAGCCCGCAGCGTTAAAACAATGATCGGCGTCGGCAGGGGTATTGGTCCTACCGTGTTTCAGACCTGCCTTGTGTCCACGGACGATCTTACATGCTGATTTCTCACATTAACATCACTAGCCCCGGCCACTTCTTTATAACCCTTGGGCTACACCCATTTCAAACCTTTTTAAACAGTCTGCCTCAGCAGCAAACCATGCTTTCCCACCTGATGATGGACGCTTGTGTTGCGCCCGAAACGTCGTGATTTATTTTGTTTTCTACCTACGTTACTTTACCGATAAAAACCAAAGAGTAAGGATTCCTGCAGTCACGAAAGCTTCAAATCAAGATTACATCAATTATGTTTTAATAATCAGTCATCAATAACAATTAGCCAGCATCATAGTCACCAATTATGAACATTTATCAAAATAAGCCATCAATCATCACCGTCAATACTTATCCTTCAAATATCACTGTCCTGGTCACAAAAGCAAAGTTTGTGGGGAATCATATCCTTTTTCTATACTTTTTAGGCATAAGCAATTACGAAAACACATTCCTGTGGAGGGAGCTGGTAGGAACGTTGGGTTGCTCGGTCAATGGCCAGGGTCAACGGCGGCGTGGTGTATTCCGCAAATATGCCCGACTGTGAGGGCGGGCACAAGCCGGCGTGAGTAGGTTAAACGTTGAGTTTTATAACGGCACCACGGGGTGACCAGCCCCTCCCCACCCAGCCCCACCCCTCCCACCCAGCCCCACCCAGCCCCTCCCCACCCTCCCCTCCCCACCCACCCAGCCCCTCCCCACCCAGCCCCTCCCCACCCAGCCCCTCCCCACCCAGCCCCTCCCCTCCCAGCCCTTCCCCAAGCAGCCTCCCCCTCCCCACCCAGCCCCACCCTCCCCTCCCCACCCAGCCCCACCCTCCCCTCCCCACCCAGCCCCACCCTCCCCTCCCCACCCAGCCCCACCCTCCCCTCCCCACCAGCCCCTCCCTGCACGACGGACGGGCACAATAATCCCCTGTAGGCTGGTGTAACCAGGAGATTCCTACCAGTATAACTCTTACTACCCAGGAACAAAAATTGTGTTACATTGTGTAATTAGCATTGATCATCTTTTCCATCATCATAAGCAGTATCATCACTTTCACTACACTGTTAACTTCAGCATCATCAGCAACAGCAGCATAATCATCAGATACAAAGATCCCCCTATAGCCTTAACATACTGTTGGGGCAAGTGCTGTTAGCGAGTACCTATGAAGGCCGCCTTTGTCTCCCTAGTGGCGACGTTTAAACACCGTACCAAGCTACTCATTTGAGGCTGAGTCGACCTAGGGGAGGCCTAAGACCGGTTAAGATAATCGTCACTGGTCTTGGCTATGAGCGGGAATCGAACTCGGGTCGCCGGGTTCGTAGCGCAACGCGTTAACCGCTCCACCACCGCTCCCCACATAACCATCACACACGCGCATCCACACTCAATCCACTGCTGGATGAGGGACCTGCACGTGCGTTGTGGTTTTGGGGTAGGGCTAGTACCAGTGTGTGTGTCTCGTCATGGTTTAGTGACAGCACTGAGTCTATATGACTCGTTAGTGTCAGCGGAAGGGGTCTGCAGTTGTCACAACCCGCACACCGCACGCTCGCCACTCGAGCTCACAGCCTGCTCATGTTGACGTTCACATGGCCAGAGCTCCACCACCACCATCATCATCATCGTCGTCGCTGAACCCCGCTGTGGAAGTCGGCTCTACGGGGACGCAATCTGACCCCCGACTCCTCGTGACGGACCCTGGCCCCGGGACGAGGCGAAACCCTTCCGTGTCGCGAGTGACGCGGGGAGACGTGGGGGGTGGGGGGGAGACGCAGGGCCGAGTGTATTGCCCGCAGAGCGTTGCGGGTAGATGTGGATGGTGTGTAGAGCGTTGCGGGGAGAGAGTTGGATAAGGGAGAGTGGCGAGACGCAGGGAAGAGTGTGGTGGGGAGGGAGTGTGAGGCACGTGAGAGAGTGCGAGGTTCACGAGTGAGTGTACACTGAACGAGCTTGAGTGTGAGCAGTGTGTGAGACACAGCGAGTGTGCGACCGGTGGTGAGTGTGTGATGTGTGTGTGAGAGGGGTGCGATTGGAGTGGTCAGTGAGTCTCGAGAGAGAGAGAGAGTCTGTGTGAGGAGTTCAGCGAGTGCGTGCAACACTGTGACACGTGCGAGCGAGTGAGCGTGCGTGTGTGTGTGTGAGAGTTCACCTGGCCAGTCAGTGGGAGTGGTTATGGTTACGCCTACAGCCAGCAATTCGTCTGTGGTGGTGTGCCAGCGTGCAGGCTTATAAATAGTGAGCGTCGAGTGCCTGCCGTGTGTGTGTGTGCGTGCACGCCCGAGTCTTGTGCGTGTAAGTTGTGGCCAGGACACGTGTGTGTGTGTGTGCGTGCGCCCGAGTCTTGTGCGTGTAAGTTGTGGCCAGGACACGTGTGTGTGTGTGTGTGCGTGCGCCCGAGTCTTGTGCGTGTAAGTTGTGGCCAGGACACGTGTGTGTGTGTGTGTGCGTGCGCCCGAGTCTTGTGCGTGTAAGTTGTGGCCAGGACACGTGTGTGTGTGTGTGCGTGCGCCCGAGTCTTGTGCGTGTAAGTTGTGGCCAGGACACGTGTGTGTGTGTGTGCGTGCGCCCGAGTCTTGTGCGTGTAAGTTGTGGCCAGGACACGTGTGTGGCTGATTGTCGAGTGGGGTGGTGCTGCTGCGATGTCTCTGCGCGTCGCGATGTTCGATCTCGGAGGAGTGCTGGTCAAGCTGCCGCCGCCAAACCTCTTGCACGGCGCCTCCAGCCTGCCGAGGTGAGCGGTGCTCTGGTGAGCGAGCGGTGTACGGGGTGAGCTGCGTGTGGGTGAGGTCTGGTGAGATGTCACAACTTTGGCCGTGCGTGGGGCTGGCCACCCATCCAACCTCGTGTGCCATTCCCGGCCTTGACACAGGTGCTCGCTAACAGCACTTGCCCCAACACTATACTAAGGCTATGCGCTGGTTCTTTGTATTTTGTTAAGTTGTTCGTGGTGTGTGTGTGTGTGTTGAGGGTGTGTGGGATGGTGCTACAGGTGTGTATGGCTGTGTGTGTGTGTTGAGGGTGTATTGGATGGGGCGGTAAGGTGTGCATGGTTGTGCGTGTGTTGTGTGTGTTGTGTGTGTTGAGCGTGTGTGGGACGGTGCTACAGGTGTGCATGGTTGTGTGTGTGTATGTGTTGAGGGTGTGTGGGACGGTGCGGTAAGGTGTGCATGGTTGTGTGTGTGTTGTGTGTATGTGTGTTGAGGGTGTGTGGGACGGTGCTACAGGAGTGTATGGTTGTGTGTGTGTGTCTGTGTTGAGGGTGTGTGGGACGGGGCGGTAAGGTGTGCATAGGTGTGTGTGTGTGTTGTGTGTGTGTGTGTTGAGGGTGTGTATGTGTTGAGGGTGTGTGGGACGGGGCGGTAAGGTGTGCATGGGTGTGTGTGTTGTGTGTATGTGTGTTGAGGGTGTGTGTGTGTTGAGGGTGTGTGGGACGGGGCGGTAAGGTGTGCATGGGTGTGTGTGTTGTGTGTATGTGTGTTGAGGGTGTGTGTGTTGAGGGTGTGTGGGACGGGGCGGTAAGGTGTGCATGGGTGTGTGTGTTGTGTGTGTGTTGAGCGTGTGTGGGACGGGGCGGTACAGGTGTGCATGGTTGTGTGTGTGTGTGATGTTCAAGGTGTTCTGGTTGAATGCCCTGGGTGCTGGATGTCTTTGTTGAGTGGTTGTTGTTGTTGTGTTGTTGTTGTCAGCGTGCAGGATTTTTCATTGCAGGATGTGCATGATGGTTCAGCATGGTCGCTCAGCAGCCACTGACTCTTCATAACTCGCACTACCGAGTTGCATAATTGACCTCTGCCAGGGCACTGTAAGTGCAGAGGCTCACGGCAGCACACAAACCCTGACACCGGCAGTCGTGGACGTGATGTGGCTCTTTAAAAAGGTTTCAGGTTTTTAACAAAACAGAAACGCATGACAGCATTCACGGACGTGGCGACGAGAGCGAAGAGTGATTGTGCGCCGTTCTCTTAAGTGACCGGAACAAGCACATCGCCCGTGTCGTCTTGGAGTTGGGGAATTGCGCTGCGGTGTTTTGGCCGCAAATGAACTCTGAACCCGGCTTGCCACGAATTAAATCCCTTGTTTTATGGGCAACGTCAGAGGCGGCTAGTATCTGAGCCAGGCCTTGGTAAGCGCCACCCTCTGCTAGCCCCTACTGACCAGCGTGACGATGTGTTGGCGGGATGCATCCGATGGTCCTCCGCTGCGGAGATGGAGTGATCAAATCGGGTAGGTAAAAAATAAAATAAAATTTAAATTAATAAAAGTAATAATATTACTTTCATTAATTTTTATTTTATTATTTTTTTACCTACGTGACTTTACCGAAAAAAACCTAAGAGTATGAATCCTTGCAGTCACGAAAACTTCAAATCTAGAATGATCAAATCAGCTTTGTGAGCAATTTTGCCGAGCTGGGGCGGATCGTTCGTTCGCACCGCGCGTAGCCAACCCCGCGAATCGGAGGTGCGGTTGTGTGTGGGCAGCTTGGGTCGGCCTTCATCCAGCAGTGCATAGCTCATGGCTGATGATGAGTTATTCGTACTGAGAGTGCACACACAAATGCATGTTCAGCATGCAGCAGAAGCCGCTTGCAGCAACAACATACAATCTAAGTCGCTCGGTTGCGCAATCATGTCAGTGCCTCATTCTCTATGTGGTTTGGCAGACTTCCATTTAGCACACGCAGCGTTTACTGCAACAAACATTACAAAAAACTTGATTAGGTTCATGTTTTGTTTCTTTCTAAAATTTGTTTGAAATAGGCTGTCACCAATCATGGTCACGAGGCCAAGGATCCACTCAGAACTCCGATAGTGGAATGCATTTTTTCTTTGAGCACGGTCCGTGTAAGAAGATTTAATAGAACTACTCCTGAGAGCCTTTAAAGTGACCTTTGGTTCACATAGTCGGGGAGGGGGGTGGGGTGCACTTTCCTACCCACCTTCCCTGCTACAGACAGTAGTGCCCATCATATGTTGGCAGTCACACAGCCATTTCTAATGCTCGAAGGCTGGAATGTGTTCAAATTATTAGTTGAGAGACAGGTTTTCACGTAAAAATTATATTTTGATGTAATCAGATTATGTATGTACGTTGAACTTCTTTCGCACCGTACGTAACCAACCGCACTGATCGGAGGTACGGGGGTGGTTGGGGAAGGACAACAAACTAACACACATAAAGCAGTTCTCAAAGAAGTGAGTTTTCAATCATTGGTGACTGAGCTGAGACCATGAACCCGGTTTTTTTTACCGCATGCGGCTGAATCCAGGATCTCGGCGGTTGCCAGCTTGGCACTTTTGAGCCCTGAGCCACATTGCCACTTTCCTCATTCTATGCTCATGTTTCATTGCTTTCATGGCGTTATTTTGTTGATTTTTTAAAGTTTTTTGGTTTGGCCATGTTTGTTTGTTGTAGTACAGAGTTAGACTGATGGCCTTAATCTAAGTTGTCTTGTGGTTGTTTTTGTTTGACTTGTATCCCACTGGGATTTTTGCACACAGCGTTGGTGTACGTTGCTTTTTCTGCAATATTTTGCTGTCTTTTCTTGGATGTTCTGTTTGCACTTAGTCACTTTAAGATTTTTTCTTGTTCATGTTCTCGTTTTTTTTGTTTGTTGCGGTTGCACCCGATTCAAGAGCAGAATGGCGCACAGGGCTATACCAAATAAATGAAACTTGAAACTTGAAAATGTTCTTGTCTTCTCGCGACCGGCAGGGAGCTCCTGGAAGCTGTGTTCGATGTCAAGAACGAGAAGGACGTTTCCCTGCACAGACTGGAGCGGGGAGAGCTGACTCTGGAGCAGGTGAATTATTTACCATTTTGCTCTGCGACTGTAAACGCTTCTTATCGGCAGAATGTTTTGATCGTGCCAAAGTTTGGCCCGAGCCAAAGTTGAGCTTTGGTGCGGAAACTGGAATGGCACAAATCACAAAAAAAGTCGCAAATGTAGTAGAGGTTATTAGTAATAAACCGGCGACCTCTGGATTGCAAATCCAATGTGCTGCTCGCCGTTATGGCTCGGCAATAAAGATCCCCCGCATAGCCTCTAACAGACTTGGGGCAAGTGCTGTTTGCAAGCACCTATGAAGGCCGGCACGGTATACACGAGGGGTTGGGTGGCCAGCACCAAGCCCAACCGCCTTTGTCTCCCTCGTGGTGATGTTTACACATCGCACTAGGTACTCATTTAAGGCTGAGTCGACCTAGGGGAGACCCAGCACCGGCCCGGGTAATTGCCACCGGCGTTGGCCACGAGCGGGAATCGAACTCGGGCACCCAGGTTCGTGGCGTAGCGTGCTAAACGCCAAACTCGCGCTCCCGACGCACGCGTGCACGCATCCACACGTACACACGTGCACGCATCATTAACGCGGTGGTGCCAACGGCGATTGACGATGCGCGCTTTGCCTGGCGGCGCAGTTCTACCCGGAGTTCAACGAGGAGTGCCACCGGGAAGCGAAGCTGCGGGGCCTGAGCGTGCCCGAGGGCTTCACGGCCGAGCGGTTCTTCGAGAGATTCTACGCGGGCAGCCTCAACGAGCCCATGCTCAGGGCGGCACAGCAGCTGCGTAGCCACGGTGCCGCATTCCCTCTTGTCACGCGTGTGTGAGCGTGTGTGTGAGCGTGTGTGTGTGTGCGTGAGCGTGTGTGTGTGCATGCGTGTGTGTGAGCGTGTGTGTGAGCGTGTGTGTGTGAGAGCGTGTGTGTGTGTGAGCGTGTGTGTGTGTGCGAGCGTGTGTGTGTGCGTGCGTGTGTGTGTGCGAGCGTGTGTGCGTGCGTGTGTGTGAGCGTGTGTGTGTGTGTGAGCGTGCGTGTGTGTGTGAGCGAGTGTGTGTGTGAGTGTGTGAGTGTGTGTGTGCGCGAGTGTGTGAGCGTGTGTGTGTGTGAGCGTGCGTGTGTGTGTGTGAGCGCGCGTGTGTGTGTGAGCGTGTGTGCGTGTGAGCGTGTGTGCGTGTGAGCGTGCGCGTGTGTGTATGAGCGTGCGTGTGTGTGCGCGCGTGTGAGCGTGCGCATGTGTGTGTGCGGGCGTCGTGCTCGACAATCCACACACCTCGTGTGCCGTGCCGGCCTTCGTAGGTGTTGCTACTCGATGACAGCACTTGCCCCAAAAGTATGTTGAGGCTATACCGGGAGATCTTCTTTGTCCTTGTATGTATTTGGGGAGTGGTTGTGTAGCGGTTAGCGCGCTGCGCTACGAAGCCAGCGTGCCCGAGTTTGATTCCCGCCGATTGGCCAAGGTTGGTTTTGAAATTGGTCCTGGGCTTCTCCTAGGTCGACTCGGCCTCAATTGAATACCTGGTGCTGTGTGTAAACATCGTGTACCGTGTCTGCCTTCATAGGTGCTCGCTAACGGAACTTGCCCCAACAGCCTTTTGAGGTTATACGGGGGGGGGGGGGGGACATTCATTCCCAAACCGTAAATGAGCCGGAGAGTCCAACATTTCGTCGGCGCAAATCCCCCTTGAGACGCGTCGCTCACACCACCACCGCTGCCGTGCCTCCCCCCCCCCCCCCCATCGACGGTGCCAGGCTTCAAGACCTGCGTCCTGACGAACAACTGGGTGGACGACAGCGCGGCCCGTGGCGCCACCTCCAAGTTAATGTCCATCCTGCGTCGCAGCTTCGACCTGGTGATCGAGTCGTGTCGCGTGGGCTTGCGCAAGCCGGACGTGGCCATCTACACGCTGGCCCTGCGGCAGCTGGAGGCAACTCCGCAGCAGGTTCGTGCCCCACCTCCCCTCCGCCTGCTTGCCGGAGTGCCAGAGATGCGCCGGGCGCGTACACGCGCGCGTCCCGAAACCGAGCGAGGCCTGGCGCACGCGAACGCCCGGGGCGGCGTAGTGGCGCTTGGTTAATCGGACGTGACAAGTCACTTTTTTTTGTAGGTTCCCTGTAAGTCAGCACTTGGGAGGACGGATCGCACGCGTTCACGAAACTCTCTCCCCGTGGGTATGGGATTACTCTGGGTACTCGGGGTTTCCGCCCGAACGCATTGATGGAGCTGGCCAAAACTTGCCGATAAGGGAACACAGAGCTTTGGCAATTGTTCCGTCTGCCTTGCCAAGCGCTCCGTCTGTGCTTTCACCTGCGCCTCCCTGTGCGAAAGACCGTGCGCATCACGTGTTCTGCAGCGTTTTAAACTGCAATTTGCATTAATCGCGCAGTAAAAAAACACAGTTATTATTATCAATAGATGCTAATTGGACCGTCGACATATTTTTCACGAGACGGGAAAACTTCCATTTGGAACTTTATTCGTAAGCAGTGCACCACATTGTGCTACAAAAGCAGACCTGGACAATTTAAGTCCGAACAACTTCTGAATTCGCCACGACTGGACCAAAACGGGGCACACGTGTACGTACATTGAACTTCTTCCGCACCATACGCGTTCCACACGTCAGTCGACCGAGAAAACGATCGATCCATCGCGGCGGGCTGAGACGTGTTGCCCGTGCCGTGGCGCGCAGGTGGTGTTTCTGGACGACATTGGCGCCAACCTGAAGCCAGCCAAGGAGATGGGGATGACCACCATCCTGGTGACGGACACAGCGGTGGCGCTGCGCGAGCTGGAAACCGTCACGGGCGTGAAGGCAAGCGGCGTGCGGGGGGGGGGGCTAGGGGGGCTAGGGGGGCTAGGGGGGCTAGGGGGGGCTGGGGGGGTGAGGGGGATGAGTTCCCCCTCTTCCACCCCCCCGCTCCGGTCTCTTACTCACTTCTTATCGTTTTACTGTCTGTGTTCCACACGTGATGACTCCTTACGTGATGATGATGATGATGATCACGACGAGAGACAAACTGCCTGCGATAGTTGGAGAGGGGCCTGGGCGAAATGCACAAAGCGAGTTCCAATATTATCCGACCAATGAATCTATGGGGCGGCCGCAGCCTTTCCTCGTACACTCAGCGGGCGAGAGGCAGAGCAGACTGCGCGGTTGAACGAGAGCCGAGAGCATCTTCTTGGTTCTTTCGGTAAAGTCACGTAGAATGGAAATAATCAAATAATAAAATAAAACATTATAAGATAATTCTACGTGACTTTACCGAAAGAACCAAGAAGATGAATCCCTGCAGTCACGAAAGCTTTAAAGCGGAGAGCATGTTAATCACTCCGTCCGAGTGTAACTAACACCGTGGGCATTATCACCGTTCCGGATTGTAAAGTCCAAATGGTTAGAAGACTTACGGCAGACTTTATCTTAAGCAAACTGCAGTGGAAGAACTTCTAATAAGCCGTTATTAGCACGGAAAATACAGCGCGCAATTACGATTGTAATTTTATCTCATTGCAAAATTTGGTTGTGGTAATTGGTTTTTGTTATTTAACGGTGAACTGAAAATAATCATACTTTGCACGTGAAACGCTTGTTCTTGTGACCTTTTAATTAGTTTGGTTGTGTCGGGTGGTGGAGAGGTCTTCAAGACACAAATGTGTCCAGATCGTTGACGTGTCCCAACCCAAAAGTCAGTCATGAAACAAAAACAAAGCTGCAGAAAAACTGACACCGCGACTATCGTCCCATCGTGAGAGTCGATGTCGCGGTAACCCTGGTGCGGAGTGAGCCTGAGTCAGTCGGAGTGAGTCTGAGCGAGTGAGTCTGAGCGAGTCGGAATGAGCCTGAGCGAGTGAGTCTGAGTGAGTCTGAGCGAGTCGGAGCGAGTCGGAGCGAGTCGGAGCGAGTGAGTCTGAGTGAGCCTGAGTGAGTCTGAGTGAGTCTGAGCGAGTCGGAGCGAGTCGGAGCGAGTCGGAGCGAGTGAGTCTGAGTGAGCCTGAGTGAGTCTGAGTGAGTCTGAGTGAGTCTGAGCGAGTCTGAGCGAGTCGGAGCGAGTCGGAGCGAGTGAGTCTGAGTGAGCCTGAGTGAGTCTGAGTGAGTCTGAGCGAGTCGGAGCGAGTCGGAGCGAGTCGGAGCGAGTGAGTCTGAGTGAGTCTGAGTGAGTCTGAGTGAGTCTGAGCGAGTCGGAGCGAGTCGGAGCGAGTGAGTCTGAGTGAGTCGGAGTGAGCCTGAGCGAGTGAGTCTGAGTGAGTCTGAGTGAGTCTGAGCGAGTCGGAGTGAGTCGGAGCGAGTAAGTCTGAGTGAGTCGGAGTGAGTCGGAGTGAGTGAGTCGGAGTGAGTCTGAGCGTGTCTGAGCAAGTCACAGCGAGCCTGAGCGAGTGAGTCTCAGCGCGTCTGAGCAAGCGAGTCAGAGAGCGAGTGAGTCGGAGTGAGTGAGTCGGAGTGAGTCTGAGCGAGTTTGAGCGAGTGAGTCGGAGTGAGACTGAGCAAGCCTCAGCGAGTGAGGCGTAGTGAGTCTAAGTGAGTGAGTATGAGTGAGCGAGTCACAGCGAGCCTGAGCGAGTGAGTCTGAGTGAGTCTGAGTGAGCCTGAGGGAGCCTGAGTGAGTTGGAGTGAGTCTGAGCGAGTCGTAGTGAGTCTGAGCGAGCCACAGCGAGTCACAGCGAGTCGGAGCGAGTCGCTCAATGTCGTCCCACGTGGGTGCAGCTGGGGCCAGACAGCGCCGCCGCCCTCGCTCCCGTGCCGTGCGAACCGGAGGATGTGTCTCACGGCTTCATCGACATCAAGGTGCGTGCTACAGTCGTAGTCGCAGCCTGAGCGACAGGTTAACATGTACTGGATGCGGTTGTCCGGGTGCGGAGATAATTCCTGGGCAGCTTGATCGACCCGAGAAAGTAGCACGGGACGTAGCGTAACAACAACTGTTGTTTTAAACCCGCAGCCCGGCGTGAAGCTGCACTATGTGGAGATGGGCGAGGGGCCGGTCGTGTGCCTCTGCCACGGCTTTCCGGAGAGCTGGTACTCGTGGAGATACCAGGTACGTGCCTTGTGGGGGAGCCTGAGGCGGGCGGGGGGTGGGGCTGTGCCCCTCTCGCCCACTGCTGAAAGCTCAGCACCGTCCGTTCGCCCCTATCCTCCCTCGATGTGAGGGTTGCCCTCGAGAGGAGCTCTCCGACGCCGCAGGGTTCTGCCTGTGGCGGTTTTTGCAAGGAGTTGCCCGCAACCGAGCCCTGCGCAAGCACGTGCAGCGTCGTCAATATCCCAGCTTTTCTGGGTCGACCCTGGGCCTCGCTTTACCCGGGATCCCGAGCCTTGAGTAACCGTAAATTGTTACGGGAAAATGTTGGCAACATCATTTCGCACACCGGCGGCGGGTGTGCCTTCAAAGTTCGCCACATTTAACGGACACGCGTACGTAGTTGGGTTGTGGTGAACTCTCTAACCCCCCCCCCCTTCCTCCCCCGTTGACATAATACTTTCATTTTATATCGCGTCATTCGTGACAATAGCATCCGACACTGCTGAGACTGTGGCTGTGCCGTGGTGTGTGCAGATCCCTTGTCTGGCTGACGCTGGCTACAGGGTCATAGCCTTCGACATGATCGGGTATGGAGACTCCAGCCATCCACAAGGTAACGCAGTGGATGCCACGTTTGCAGGTCGAAGGGGGGAATTCAATACGTGGTTGTAAGTGGGAGTGCTTTGGGAGTGGGTGAGCACTTTGGTAAGCGATTGTGCGCACTGTGTTGCGTCATCAGCAGCGGAAGGGACATACGTCTTGGTCAGCTGAGGGGTTTTATTGGAAACTTGAAGACGCTTGTGAAATTTCATGGCTTAAGCTCCCATATTTTGTGGGGTTTTTTTACTGAACAATTCCCAACTAGAAATGCTAGATAATTGGGAAGACCGTTTATACATTTTATAAATCCCCGAAGTGTTTTGTTATATATTCTTGGTTCTTTCGGTAAAGCCACATAGAAGGGAAACAATTAAATAATAAAAATATAAAAAATAAAATGATCACGACGTTTCGACTGCAACACAAGCAATCATCATCAGGTGTGAAATCCATAGTAAGAAAATTTGAAAAAATATATATATCTTTTTTTACATCAGTCCCTATTATGTCAGTCCACCGGGGGATGACGATCTCCCCATAGACACGTGATTATGGAGGTCGTTTTCATCAAACTTGGTCACTGCTGGATACTAATAGCATGGTCAAAACTCTTGCTGATTGTGGGGTTTTAAATTAATTAACTAGGTCAATACTATAGGTTCATGGTTCCCTTAAAGTTAGAACGAGCCCTTATCCAACTCTGCACAACGACAGTTACTCAAGGGTGGTTACTCAACAGACCCCGAAACTTCCTTTTTTCCACTGGCACTTCTGAGTCCAGGCCAGCTCACCACCCCCCCCCCGCCCCCCACGGTAACGAGCGGTTTCCCCACTGGATGTATGACCATAGTACCATGCCTGCCGTGCCAGAGCCAAACCGAGATACGCCAGTTTCACGGGGGACGTCTGAAACCGAGTGGACAGTGCTCACGACGCGTTCATCGGGGAGTGCCCACGGCAGTCCGTGCACCACGACGTCACTGCGCCGGCCTCGAAATCGCTGGTTGGTGGCACGGCACGGCTCGGCACGGCTCGGGTTTCGCAGTGGAAAAACGACACCGGCGACCGCTGAGCCGTGACCGGAGGGGGAGGGGCCTGGCTCATTGCGGGGCCGTCACGGTCTCGGTTGTGCGGTGGAAAAAGAGGCTCTTAGAGACAGATCTGTTGTAACGTTTCGGAAACTAATGAGTCGTCGCGGTCTTTTATGCTTTCAGATGTCGAGGAATACTCGCAGGAAAATATCTGCAAGGTATTTAAAAATTTTGCAGCAAGAAATGTTGCCTTTTTAAAATCCTTTATATTAAGTTCGCTTGCTTGCTTGCTTGCGTGCTTGCGTGCTTGCTTGCTTACGACCGTGCAAATCTTTCGGTCGTTTTTTAACCCACTTCCCGTGATCCAATCGAGCTGACATTTTCCACACAGACTCGTTGTGCGTGACAATTAATTTTCGTGAATTTTTTTTCTCCGAAATTTTACACAGTTTAGGGAAAAAAATTAAATATTTAATTACCAATTGCTTAATGCTGGCAGACAATCATCTGACCCATAGTTGGCAGCCATCTCAAGCCAGAGGACGAGAGGACTCTAGCCGCCACGTATATAAAGGATTTAGAGTGAAAAACTTTGTTTTTACGGGTTAATTTTTTCAAAGCTGTCTATACAACGTTGAGCAACATGAGCACATGTTTACACACACGGTGATTGTTCAAAAGGCGATGTTAACAATGCATTCTCTTTGTTTTTTTCTAGGGAATTATAAGCTTTTTGAACAAGCTGGTGAGTTCATATGTCTCAGCGCAAACACACACACACGTGGAATTGCGTGGACGACAATATACGTTGCAAATGAGATTATCGCTGACCCTGTTTTGACACCCTGTATATGCAAAGTATGCAAAGTATGCAAAGTATGATCTGTGTTTTCATTTAGTATGCTGATCTTAAAGGTGCATTGAACAATGTTAATACTCCGACTGATGCTCCTACTGTTGTGGAGTGACTCATGCAGCCAGCTATGGCTGCAGAGTTTGGTGGTACATGTTGTTTACGTCGTTTATTGTGAAAATTCGGTCACAGATCCTATGATCACTGTTTCATTGCTTGTATGGCTTTATTTTGGTGATTTTCGAAAAGTGTTTTGGTTTGGCCATGTTTGTTTGTTGTAGTACAGAGTTAGACTTAATGCCTTAATCTAAGTTGTCTTGTGGTTGGTTGACTTGCATCCCACTGGGATATTTGCACAGGGGTGGTGTACGGTGATTTTTCTACAATATTTTGCTGTCTTTTCTTGGATTTTCTGTTTGCACTCAGTCACATATTCACTTTAAGATGTTTTCTTGCTCATGTTTTTTTGTTTGTTGCGGTTGCACCCGATTCAAGAGCCAAGTGGCTCACAGGGCTATGCCTAATAAATGAACTTTGAACTTTGATATACTGTTGGGTCTTTTGGTAAAGTCACGTAGATATAATTTTTTTAAATAATCACGACGTTTCGATCGCAACACAAGCAATCGTCTTCAGGTGAAAAACCCACAGCAGGACTGCTGAGGCAGGAGAAATATGATTTCTATATTTTTTCATTATTTTTATTTTATCCACGTGACTTTACCGAAAGACCCAAAGAGAATGAATTCCTGCAGTCACGAAAGCTTTAATTCAAGATTTAACCCCGTATATATGTTTTCATCCTGCACTTATCTGTTTTGAAAACATAATGTGTGAGTCTGCAGTGGTGTTTTATCAAAAGTATTTTTTTTCAGATCACACCGAATGACCCCATAATCGAGGTTTTTTTGGGTTAGTTCACGTAATTCTATAAATGTGACGTTAAGCCCGCCACCACCCGACACAGCCAACTAGTAAGGGTTGTCACGTAAACAGAAAGTGACAATTCGTCACTAGTACAGCACATTGGAGAGCCAAGCCACAACATTTACAATCTGAGCACGACGTTTCGCCAGTAATTATAACTAGCTTCATCAGGCGACAGCCAGATTTGTGGAGAAGTCCACCTGTTTCGTTTCTTAAATAGAGGCATAGACGTGACAACCCTTACTAGTTGACTGTATCGGGTGGTGGCGGGTTTAACGACACATTTATATATTTACGAGATCTAACCCAAAAAACCCTCTATTATTGTTGACATTGGTCGCGAAAGCTGACATGTTAAGCCTAATGACCGTCACCACTGCTTTCAAATTCATTATAATGGTGTCCCCATCATGTCATCACGAGGCATGTTCCAGTCACGACTGCGTCCTGTCTTCTGTTTGTTCGTGACGGTGCTGCACATCTCTGTTCAGCACGATGTCTGACGTGTCGCTCCACCTTCCTGGTTAGCTTCTTGATGAAAGCTTGGTGGTCAGGATGAACATCGGTTTCGCCGCTGTGCGACAAACATTTCTTCGTAGTGAGCTGTGCGGGAAAGCGCGCCCTCTCGTTTGTGGATAAAGCAAAAGGCCACTTGAACGGATTTCAGAAGTAGTTCTGTCACGTATCCTTCCACGTGCCGTTCTCTAACGCGCACGATGACGCACTGTGCTGTAGAAGAGTTTCGAACGGACGATGTGATTTCCGGTTGTACCGCTTACTTGTTCGGCACGGCATTCGAGGTTTCAGACAGCCTTCGGTTGATGAAGGACCTCCGAGCACGTGGCGTGAAACGTCGGACAATTGAAATAATAATCGAGAGAGACCACAAATGTTTCTCTGGCCTGGGTGTGTTGACCAGGGGATTATTCAGGCCACGTTCCTGGGCCACGACTGGGGCGGTGCGGTCGTGTGGAACCTCGCGCTGAAATTCCCCGAGAGGCTCCGGTGAGACCCGAATAGGGCGTTGCAGACAATTGAGGCAAACTCCAGCTGGTGTTGGTGGTGGTGGCGGCGGCGGCGGTGGTGGTAGTGGTGGTGGCGGTGGTGGCGCCGGTGGTGGTGGTGGTGGCAGCGGTGGGAAAACTTGTGTTTCAAATGCGTAGTCACATTTTACTTGACGAGCTGCGTGAATACGAATTCAAAGTCACGAGTGATTTTTACTGCCCTCTCAATTGAGCGTTGAGGCATCGGTGTGCGTCTCCTGTGTCCAGCCCTGAGCCAGTGGAGGAAAGTCCACATTCCTATGGAGGGGGACGAGTATGTCCATAAGCTAACCTGCTGCAACCAGTGTTAACTTCTCCACAAAGTTGTTTCATATTATTGAACCAACTAGGATTTGTACTCGCAACCTTCCGATTGCAAGTCGTTCACTCTCCTGCTGAGCAGCCCGGCTGTATACTGATTACACCTTAATCATAGCTGGTAGGTCACCTGTGATGCATGGTGATTGCCCATCCAAGCACGTACCAGGCTCAACCCTACTTAGCATCTGAGATCTGATAAGTTCAATGACGCATTCAGGTCGATTTGATCAGAGAAAATGGACTGGTAATAATGATCATCATACTGTGTATATATATTAACAAGTTTTGCTGGCTGGCACGCAGCCGGGAAAGTGCGTAGTGGAGACATCACGACTTAAAGAATATGACACACACCCATGAGGCCGTACGGCTGATGGGGATGTGTGAAAAATATTTAAGAATTTTAATGCGGGTGGACAGATCTGGGAATGTGACGTAACGTCTGCTTTAAATATACATGTGAAATTGTCTATCACGTCTTTCAAGCACATTTGCATCTCGCATTCCCCGAGGAACCCCCGGCGAGCCGGAGAGGCAGCGAACCGGCGCCAAGCTCTGCGGTCCTCTAGTATATAAAAGTATTTTGTTCAGCCACTGAGTATTTTACATCGTAGTGAAGATCGAGTTTTGCTGCACTGCCTCTCGGCTGCCCACCACACAGCCCTGCAGCAGCTCTCGCCCCTCTCGGAGTTCACCCGAACAACCCCCCCCCCCCTCTTGCGCGTTGTCACACGCGGCAGGGCAGTGGGCGGCATCAACACCCCGTTCCTGCCGACCAACCCGAGCGAGAGCCCCGTGGAGAAGATGGCGAAGAAGCCAGGCGTGTTCGACTACATGCTCTACTTCCAGAAGCCGGCGAGTGAACCAGCAGCGACGGCCATCGCCGCCGTCGCGTCTCGCCTTTGTGATAGCCTTGCGCTATTAGAATGACACAAATACCAAATGTGCTAAATAATAATAATTATTATTATACGAACGGCCGCGTGTTAATTTGGATGTTTGACGCTCGCTCTGTGGCCACGCGTAGGGAGTGGCCGAGGCAGAGTTCGAAAAGAACCTGGAGCGGACGTTCAAACTATTCTTCAGGTACCCGGAGGTGAGGAGGGGTCATGTGTGCGTGCGTGCATGTGTGTGCATGTGTGTGCGTGCGTATGGAGCGGTAGTGCAACAGTTAGCGCACTGCGCTACGAACCCAGCAACCCCAGTTCGATTCCCGCTCACGGCCAACACCAGTGACGATTATCTGAACCGATCCTGGGCCTCCCCTAGGTCGACTCAGCCTCATATGAGTACCTGGTGCAGTGTGTAAACATCACCACTGGGGATACAAAGGCGACCAGGTGTGGCGTTGGCCACCCACCCCTCCGTGTGCTGTGCCGGCCTTCATAGGTGCTCGCTAACAGCACTTGTCCCAAAAGTCTTCTAAGGCTATACGGAGTATCTGTGTCTTGTGTATGGAAGCGGTGGCAGAGTGGTTAGCGCACTGCGCTGCGAACCCGGTGACCTGACTTCGATTCCCGGCCACGGCCAACGTCAATGATATCTAAACATCTTCTTTTTGGTTCTTTCGGTAAAGTCACGTAGAAGGCAAATAATAAAAGAATAAAAATAAAACATAATAAAATACAATTCTCACGACGTTTCGGCCACAACGCAAGCAGCCGTCTAAACATCTGTGCAGAGTGATATCACGTCTGGGCCTCAGCCTCGTGTTCTTGGCTGCCATACACCGGTGGGTGTCTCGAGTGATTTGGTTGATCTATGGATCACCTAGTGGGGAGGGGTTGGTAGGACCGGCGCCATTCCTTTGAGGGTTTGCCGTACCAAGACTGGGGCGGTGTCCAAAAGAAGCGACACTGCAGCCGTCTGTCACTTTTTGGACACGGGGCTGTGTGTGTGAGAGCACCCCCTGGGTGGGTTGATGCGTTCGTAGCCGGTGTGAGCTCGCCTATGAATAATCGCACGTATGATTGTGTACTTTGCTAACATGGCCCGGATGCACTCACGTTTGATGTTGTGTGTGGCTGTCTTTACAGGATCGGGACCCTAAAATAAACACGTCCAACGTCAGGGAGAGAGGTACGGTGGAATTGTTTCGGTTTTAGATACACGTTCAAAAACAACAACACTGTGCTATGTACAAACGTTGAGCCTAACCACGAATTCGAGTGCTAACCACACTTGCGTTACGAATTACTTACTCGCGCAGTAGCGGATCACACACTCAACTGGCCAGCACCTATCATCACGTTTTAAAGTTTGAGTGAGTGGGTGAGTGAATGCGTTGGTAGGTGAGTAGAGTGTGCTGTGACCTGCCGTGCGGTAAATGAACAAATTTTGGATGGGACGAGCATTCGGTATCTGGAAAACCAAAGTCCTCGACACAGGGTGGAGGATTCGGCAGGTGAAGTTAATGGGAAGTGGCAATCACGGCAGCAGCAGCGATGGAAGAGTGATAAGGGGGGGGGCGACTGACCGCCGGTGAGCGAGCGACTGCGTGTGTTGAACTTCTTTCGCACCGCACGTAGCCGACCGGGCTAATCTGATTCCCCGACACTCGTTGCTGTGTAGGGGGGTTTTTGGTCGGCTTGCCGGAAGACCCCGCGATGAGCTCGCTGCTCAGCGACAAGTCCCTGCAGGTGTACGTGCAGCAGTTCACCAAGTCGGGATTCAGGTTCGTACAGCCCCTCCCCCACCCAGCCCCTCCCAGCCCCTCCCCACCCAGCCCCACCCTCCCCTCCCCACCCTCCCCTCCCCACCCAGCCCCTCCCTGCACGACGGACGGACACAATAATCCCCTGTGGGCTGGTGTAACCAGGATGTTCCCACCAGTATAACACTTACTACCCAGGAACAAAAATTGTGTTACATAGTGTAATTAGCCATGATCATCTATACATCATTATAAGCAGTATCATCACTTTCACTACACTGTTAACTTCAGCATCATCATCAGCAGCAGTATAATCATCAGATACAAAGATCCCCCGTTTAGCCTCAATAGACTGCTGGGGCAAGTGCTGTTCGCGAGCACCTGTGAAGGCCGGACTGATACAGGGGGGCGGGGGGCGGGGGGTCTGGCCAGCTCCATACCCGACCACCTTTGTCTCCCTGTGGCGATGTTTACACCAGGATTGTACGGCAGCTGCAGCACAAGCGCCAAACCCGGGCACTCCAATATTGTCAACTTTTGTTCTTTTAAGCGCTGATTTTGCATGCGTGTGTGTGTATGTTGAACTTCTTTCACACCGTGCTAATTGCCCGTCCCTCCGTACGGATCACTCTGACGTTGATGCGCTTGCTCCGGGCCGATGCACCACGGATCTCCTTTGCAAACGAGCCGGGTGACTGGCTAAATGGGGCTTTGTGCGTCACGGACAAAATTATTGAGTTGCGTTGTCGATTGACATCGGGCGGAGACGTGGCCCAGCGGTAGTGGCCGGCTTGTTGCTGCCGTTCACAAGTCCCTTGTGCCGTGCGCGACTACAGGGGGCCCTTAAACTGGTACCGCAACATGCTGGGCAACTGGAAGTGGCTCTCGCCGTCGGCAAAGTGGAAGGTGAGTTATGGGTGCCGAGTTGCATTGTCAGCTAGTGGTGGTAGTGCTAGGTGATGGTGGTGGTAGTGATAGGTGATGGCTGATGGTGGTGGTGGTAGTAATAGGTGATGGCTGATGGTGGTGGTGGTAGTGATAGGTGATGGCTCATGGTGGTGGTGGTAGTAATAAGTGATGGCTGGTGGTGGTGGTGGTAGTAATAGGTGATGGCTGGTGGTGGTGGTGGTAGTAATAGGTGATGGCTGGTGGTGGTGGTGGTAGTGATAGGTGATGGCTTGTGGTGGTGGTGGCTGCGATGACAGTGGGGAGTGGTGTCGGTGACACGGTGGTGATGGTCATAGCGCCGTGGTGGTGGTGGCGGTGCGATGAAGGTGGTGGTTGTTGGCGGGGGCAGTGATGGTGGTGGTGGCAACGTGATAGAGGTGGAGGTGATGGTGGTGGCGACGGTGGTTGTAGGTAACAGCAGCAGTGGCGGTTCCCGCGACCGCTGTGGCAACCCTTGGCATGAGCCACCGCCGGTCTCACCGTGCCCTCGCCGCGCCGCCAGCGTGGTGGGGGGCGTCTCGACGGCGTCGTGTAGACCTCGTGTTGTGTGCCGTGCTCCCTAGGTGCGAGTCCCAGGGCTGATGGTCACGGCAGAAAAGGACTCCGTCTTGTCCCCACTGATGGCCACGGGCATGGAGTCTTGGGTACGCACAGACTCGCACGCACGCACGCATCCGCACGTGTGCACACACACACAGACCACAGAGCCCCCCATGTAGTCTGCACAGGGCTGTTGGGGCAAGTGCTGTGGAGCGAGCAGCACCTATGAAGGCCTGCACAGGCGTACGACGGTAAGGTGTGGTCAGAACCACGCCGGGCCGCCTTTGTCTCCCCAGTTATGATGCTTACATATCGCACCAGGTGCTCGTATAAAGCTCACAATCGGTTCCAATATTCGCCACCGATGTAAAGCCCTGGTGGGGAATTGAACTCGTGTCGCCGGGTTGGTAGCACAGGGCGGTGCAGTGCGCTAAGCACTGCGCTACCACTGCCCAAAGACAAATGCACACCGATACACACGCGCAAAGAATATTGGTTTATGTAAATGTATTATGCTCATTTTCTTTTCCAACGTCTAATTATAAAAGTAGTACGGTATGCGTCCGTTCATGTGAGATGACAATTTAAATCAACTGCAGTCACTCTTTAATCATCATCATCATCAGCCATGGACCATCCACTGCTGGATGAAGGCCTCTCCAATCCACTGTCGTCTATCTCCCTTGAACTGACGGTGTAACAATCCGACAAACACTTGCACGTGGACGGATTTCATCGCTCCATCTCATCGGCGGACGTTCCCCCTCGCAAGAGACGCAACTCATTCCTTGGCCGCCACGCTTCTTGACCATCGGCCACCGTCCCCGAAGCTCTAACTTGACGCCGTTACCTTCTGCCACTATTGCGTTTGGCGATGACGTTCATGTTGTACGCATGTACGTACATGCGCACGTATGTGTGTCGACATTCTTTCGCACTATACGTAGCCAACCGTGCTGATCGCATCGCTGCTTCCGCAGGTGCCGAACTTGACCCGAGCCCACATCGAAAACTGTGGCCACTGGACTCAGATGGAGCGGTAAGAGCGTCGCGGATTCGTGCAATTCGAGTGGCGTGTGGGGCACGGCAAACAACCGTTGCCGACTCATTACATTCTCTCTCTCTCGCCACAGACTTGTGGCTGCTTCCGATCGACCGCTAGTGTCGTAACTTGGAAGGGGGCTCGCGTGGGGGGGGGGGGGGGGCGTTGCCAGCGAGAGGACCCCTTGGAAAGGGAACTCGCTTGGAAGGGGTTTGACCAAAGAGGTTGCAAGGTTTAATGCACTTTTTTGTTATATTGCAGCCCTGCTGAGCTCAACAAGATTCTGGTTGAGTGGCTGGCAAAGGTGCACGAGCCGGGCGCGCAACAGAAGCAAGCCAAGCTCTGAAGTAGCCGTGCCTTGGCTGGGTCATGTAGCCCCCTTGCATGCCCAACAACCGCATGCCCAAGCAGCTTCTGTTTGGCCGGATAGAGGGGGGGTCTAAATGGGCACGACACGGGCTGGAGAAGATATGGAGCTGATGCGGTACGGGAGGATGTAGAGCTGAATGGACTTGCCGAAGACTGGTACCAATGGTGTCAAAATCGGCCTCTGTGGAGGAGGCTCTTGGACGCTACTGGGCAGTTTGAGGCAGTCGCCCTCCAACGACAACGGAGGGTAGAGGAGCGACGCTCACAACAACGAGCAGAACACCGGGCGGCTAAAATTCAGCAAGTTGGCACAGTAGGGGGCACAGGTGGTGGCATCTGCCAGTCATCTCAGTCAGTCAACCCATGGCACCTGGGTCTATCCCGTGACCTCCTGTCAGCACCTCACGTGGCCTCAAAGTGCACCTGGCCTGGCACAGGCACCGTGGTGACGTCACCGTCACTTAGTGGCGAATGGCGGCTATTGGTATTGGTAGCTTACACATTGAACAAGTGAAGCGGGAGTGCCTGTAGTGGTTAATTGGTGGTGGTTATACATCCAAGCAATCAATAAACATTCAATCAATAAATGTCCTCCGTGTGTCCATGAGAGTGGAGTTGGCGATGAAGTGATTTGCGTGCTGTGCTCTGAACGCGATGGGACCAGAGTTTTTAATTCGGGGCCGCCACGGCTGACATCGGTGACAAGCGATGACAGAATGGGTTCCCACCCCACACAAGCCCTGAACCAGCCAGCATTGACCATCGTGGAGAAGTATGGTAAGAAAAAAAATCATGACCCACGTGCGGAGGCCTTGAGGTGGCTTGTGAGTGTATTTTTGTCTTCTAGCCCAGCTTGTTATCGTCCCACTGCTTTTAAACATAATCAGAATCTTTATTTAGTAGCCTTGAGGAATCCAATGACCTATCAAGCTCTTTTTTTCACAGATATCCAGTGATCGTAAAACTAAACTATTTTGTATTTGACCAGATAAAGCCCACGGAGCCATAAAGCTCTTTTTCAGAAGCGACCTGGCCACACATTATTGCTCAACGAAGTGGCTTATCGCGTGGAAATGTTTCGCAGCCAAATACTCTACACGCATATTCCTAAATGTGGAGGGGAAAAAACTCCGAAAACCCGAAGAAAAATCCACGCGACCACAGGGAGAAAGACACGCAAACTCCAAATATACAGGCGTCAGGGTCGGGATTGAACCAACAACCTCCTGTATACCAGGAGAGGTTGTTAACATCTCGCCAGTGTGTGGAGGGCACAACAAGAAACCCACCAGCTGGGTTCATGGCCCCATTCGCTGTGCCGTCATCTTCTGGCCATCTCGGCATCAACGTACATTTATATATATCCAAATTCGACCCATATCTGCAGACGCCGCGCATAGTACGAATAAAGTATTTTGAAAAGAGTTTTCACATCTTCTTGGTTCTTTCGGTAAAGTCACGTAGAATGGAAATAATAAAATAATAAAAATAAAACATAATAAAATTATTCTCACGACGTTTCGGCCACAACGCAAGCAGCCGTCCTCAGGTGGAGAACAGGTCTTTCAAAAACATAGTCATTATTTATTTTATTTTATTATTTCCATTCTACGTGACTGTACCGAAAGAACCAAGAAGATGAATCCCTGCAGTCACGAAAACTTTAAATCGAAAGTTTTCACGTCGCCAGTGGAGCAGCGGCAGAGATTGGTAGAACCACCACTGTGGAGATGGAGCCACGCCAGGGCCTGGGATATCGCTGTCAGTTATGGGGAGTTTTAACAACCACCGGCACTTTAATTCTAGCCAGAAAAGTTCAGAACACCGTTCCGGGAAACTATTTTGGCACACTGCATCCACCTTCACCATATATTGTCTTTAATATCTATAAACCTTGTCCGTAGGAACTGCAGGGTACAATAATGTAGGACTTCATGTGGAGTGCTTGGTACTCAAGTGGCAGTGCCTTAGGCCGATAATCCCTATTCCAAGCCAAGCCTAGCAGCGTTCCGGATCATATCGAGAAGTGAAGCCTTAATTTTGGAGCTTTCGTGACTGCAGGAATTATTCTTTGGTTCTTTCGGTTAAGTCACGTCTAAAGATAAAATAATAAATGAAAATAATAGCATATTATTTTAAAATTAAAATAATAGCATATTATTAAAATAATAGCATATTATTTTAATTTATTATTTTATCTTTAGACGTGACTTAACCGAAAGAACCAAAGAAGTGAAGCCAGTTCACAACTCGCATCTGTGTGACACACGAATCGCGCCTCTAAGTGCCCCTTTGTGGGCCGTGGGCCATGTGCCACCCCCCCCCCCCCTGTAAGTTTAACTCATTAATAAAGAATCATAGGGGTTTTTTTTGCGGCAGCATCATCATTTATTATTTACACCACTAAGCCTGCCATACAGTTGTAGAGGTGATACGCGCTGGGATTAGAGATCGTATGCCAGCGCGTAATGATTGGCTGTGTAGGTGGTGACGTGCGCTGACGGTGGAGGATCAGGGGTCAGCGCGGGGTCGTGGGTTACGGGGTACTGATTGGCTGTGGACGGGTGACGTGCTGAGAGGGAGTGATCGGGTGGCAGCGCGGTGTGATTGGTGGAGGAGTGTTAACACGCGCTGGGGAAAACGGATCGTAGAGAGAGTGCGTCGTGATTGGTTCATTAAGGAGCGATGCTCACGTTGAAGTACGCATCAGCTCCGCCTCTCGTGAGCAGGGGCTATAAAAGGGGATGCACACAGGCGTGAGGGCAGTGTGTAACCAGCGAAGAATGAAGACGGGGATGAAGACCTAGGGCCCTGCGGTACCTAGTCCCGCTGTCCTAACGGGACCGGGACTCTGTGTAACCCAGAGGCGAGTGCAGTGTGTGTAGCCATAGGCGTAAGGTCTACACGAGCCGAATGCAGTGTATTGTGTAGCCAGGGACATGGGGTCTACACGAGTCGAGTGTATTGTGTAGCCAGGGACATAGGGTCTACACGAGTCGAGTGTATTGTGTAGCCAGGGACATAGGGTCTACACGAGTCGAGTGTATTGTGTAGCCAGAGGCGTAGGGTCTACACGAGTGAAGTCGGAAGAAAGGAGACTACACGTTGTATTTTGATACGTAAAGATTTAATAAAAGTGTGTTCCCGTCAAGAAGTTCCTGCCGTCAATTCCCATACTTCACAGTTATAGCAGAACTTGAGATAGTAAGAAAGTGACTGCAGACGAAATGCGAGGTCATGAACAAAACGAGAACACGCTGGAAATAATATTCACGAAAAACGGTGCACGAACTCAAATCGAAAGGCTAAATGTGCTCCAGACTACTCTCGTTTGTGTCCGCTTAATTCGGCTTATTCGTAAGCTATCTGAAAAAAACCCAAACACATTCATGTCTTTAGTGTTAGTCTTATAATGTATGGTGAATTGCGAGTGCATGAATGGCATTGCTGAGTAAACTGCCCGAACGGCGCAGGCTCCAAATGTTGGTGACGACGCAAAAGTAACCAGGGAAAGGGGGGTTCTCAATGCAATGACTGTGAGTCGCCGATAATTTCGTCGATTGAAGCGGACAATGAAAACAACGAGACAAAATCGCGGTAATCGCATGCAACTGTACGTTTATTGTGTTGATTTGCATATTCGAAACAGCGTCGACTCAAAACGAGGAATGTCCTGCAATATCACCAGTTGTACGGAAAGTACGTCATGCATATTTTAACACGGCGTAGCGATGAAATGAAGCGTGTTGCCGTCACCTGGATTTGGGATTTTGTTGTTTTGTTCTTGAACTTCGTGGTTCAAGCGAGGGAGCACGCGAACTTCCATACAGGGCAGCGTGCTCGCTCGAAACGACTCGCCAGCTGCCGGCGTTTAAATAGTCATCGGTCGAGAAAACTCAGCAGCAACATTCTCTTAAAACATCGTCTCCTCCACGAAACGTTTCGTTCGTTACCGAAAGACGTCAGTCGGTCACAATACCCAGACACCTCTGCTGGTCGGCGGGGCTGCGACTCGCAAGTTTTTTTTTTAGCGATTACTGGATCATGGGACCTCCTTTGCCAGTACCAAAATAGCTTTCTTTTGAGCCTAGTCCCAAACGGTGTTAGACCAAAAGGCGTCCTCTTATCTAACACCGTTTGGGACAAAGCTGTCTCTGGTGTGCACCAATCAGTTTCACGGACAATGCATATATTATCAGAGTATGTTTTTTGTTTGCATTCTGACCACAAGTATTGTGGCTAATGCAGACATGATTCCTTGTAAAAGGTTTCAGTTTGGTGTTTTAACATCTCAACACCTTACTCTTTGATTTTTTTTCGGTAAAGTCACGTAGGTAAAAAAAAGAAACATTTAATTAAAATAAATCACGTTTCGGTGGCACCGTCACAGCAAAATTACTGTATCAAGTGATTTACCTACGTGAATTTACCAAAAAAAAACAAAGCGTATGGACCCTTGCAGTCACGAAAACTTCAAATCTAGAATCTCAACACCTGTTTTCTTGCCCCAAAAAAAGGGGAAACCCTATTCTTCGATTACTAGATCTCGATACATTTTGGCGGGGGGTAGTTCGATATAACCCCCAACGCACAATCGGCTGTTATTGTGGCCACACAATGAAACTGGGACCGCCAATGTCACGCTGTCTCAGGTGGGTGGCATCGTACGGACGAGTAAAACACCAGGCGTGTGGAGGCCCACGCAATACCAGCGCGGCATAGGGGGCACCCACAAGTGCCCGGTGGAGAGACGGAGAGAGCAAGAGAGAGAGCGCGATGCTGCCTGCAAACAATTACCGAGTCCTCAAAGTAATGTGAACGTATATATAGTGTGTCAGGTAATAACGGAGTTTTTTAGGGAGCCTCGTAAAACGTGAAAAGAATGGGGGGGGGGGGGGGGACAAAATCGAATCGCAGAGCCGTGCAGAGCCATGCTGACCTTAGCACCAGCCGCATTTCCACTCTTGCGCCACATGCCAGACAGCGACAACAGTGGAATTGGGCCGTGTTCAAGGATTGTGTATTAACATTTCCTGTGGCTTTAGTGCTGGTTATTTGAACCTTTTTTTTTAATAAGCAAATTGAAATAACATTACAAGCTGAGAACATGCAACATTTTGGTCTCCGTGGAAAATAATGTGGATTTTGTTAAGAACACGGATATATGCTGGGGCATATATCCGTGATGACACGTGACAACATGTGCATCCTGCCCAGTGCGTACACCAGACCAGGTAAGGGTTGATTCGAGCTCGAAGCAGACAGCTCCCCGTCTCCACAGTCTCAACAAGCCGGACCAGTGCGGTGCCCTCTAGTCCGTAGCAAATATAAATCGTCAATAATACACGTTTCGTTTTGAAGAGTTCATGACAGCCTGAATAAAATTTACCTCGACAAAAAAAAACGGGCTTCGATTCGTAATATGATTGTTGTCATTCCCGGCTTCTGATCTTAATCCTGGCCAAAAATGCCAAGTCGATCCTGGAAGACGCTGCTGTTTTGGACTTCTCTGGAGGAGACGCGGAGCATCAAGGGAGATCGATCCGAGACATCAGTCGTCAACATCCACGTGGGTTATATCACAGTGCAACTTTGCCACCGTCCGTTCAGTCTATTGCAACGTTCGCGTTCACAGCGATGAGATAAAGCGCGTGCGACAGAGCACCAAGTTCTCCCATGCGTTTGTGCGGCTCAAGACATTCCCCCTTACAGCTCATGGTTTGTTTTTTTTGCTCGGACCACGTCTGTAAAAAAAACGTAAACCGTCAGCCATGCACCAGACACAGACAAATGCCGAGAACGTTCAGTAAACAAGGCATACCAGGGCAACTCCACGTAGTAACACAATCCACGTTAAGGCCTTTACATGACCGTGCCTGCCTTTCGCGAACAGAATGAAACCGCTTAACAACTGTTAAATTAACCGCACTTCTAAAACGTTTTGGTTGTCATTTTCCAACACCATCGTTTGCGCTCTCTCCCCGATGCGATTTCGGATCGCGTCCGACGTTTCGCTCCACCGCGCCGGGAGCTTTCTTCCCGTACGGCGTACGTCCGACAATCGTGCCGGGCATCACCGGCGGGCACAACCAGGAATCACATCAGAAGAGCTGCATCAGCGGCGACCGGTAAGATCGTACGCGGGAAGTACCGAGCTACGACGCCGCTCGTTCATCCGTCAGGACGTGCGCGAAACCACGGTGCGGGCAAAGTCAGGAGCCATCGCCTGTTCGGTCAACGGTGGGCGGACGCTCAAACCGCGCACCGCACGACTCGATCCATTCCGCACGGGACACTTCAACGTTGCTCAACTACCCTCCCTCCCCCCCCAATTCCCACCGGCACATCCGAGCCGTGCCAGCGCGGGGCTCTCACGGTTTTTCACCGGCTATTTGCCGAGCCGAGATCAGGCTGTGACGACTCCGGCCAGGCGAGACATTTGAATTGCGGCTCGAGGCAAAGCAGGCCCAGATGGGGGCCGGGTTCACAATGTTCGTCGCGCAGCTCGGATTCCGGGGGAGGAAAAACAACCTGGCGCCCCCGCTAAGCCGTGCTGGTTCGGCGCGGACTGGGCACGGCTCGGTGTTGTGCGGTGGAAAGGGGGGGGTTGGGGATCACCATACCCACACTGACGTGGCTATGGTTCCTGACTTTATTGCCGCACCGTGCGCAGGGTTTCCTGGAGCCTTCGCCTGCACGAAAGGTGAACGCGCCGGGAATCCGTTGCCGATGTATTTGCGCTGCGAACCGTGCGCTTCCGAACGCTCGCGCGCACTCCTCGGAGGCGGCGAGCGATCCCTGTCGATCGACGACCGGCAGGCCACACCGCAAGGTAGTGCAACGGCAATACTGGCCGAAGACATTCGAATCACGCAAAGTAACAAACGCGGGCCAACGCCTGCCGTGCGGCTCGGTGGGCCCGAAGCCGCCCACGGAGGCCAACGCACACGCTCCCGAGCTGCCCGGGAAACGCCGGCCTCGCGCAAAGCAAATACATTCACGATGGGAAAAGACCGGCGGCGGTGGCGGCGTCTGGACCGGCTGCGTACTGTGCGAAAGAAGTTCAACGTACACTATGTACAGACGTACAGATGGACGTGGCATTATTGCTTCAAGGGATTCACGGCCACCGCCGGCAGCGCTCGACGGCGAAGATGAGCTGTAGGGCGACTAGTGTAGGACACCATGGTTTGGGACGCACCGTCGCACAATCGTAAAACGTCCCATCGGATGCATTGCGTTCCTCGACTCGCCACGTGACCGTATGGTGATTAACTCACCCATTGCGTTTATCGAATGCCGTGTGAAGTTGACTTGATCTCTGGACACGGGGATCCAGTCCATACCCTACGTCTCATTCATTCACTGGCCACGCACAGCAGCACCAACAGTGTGGCAGGAGGAGACCCCAGCGTTTTGAGGCTCATTCTGTCTGGACAATCATGTTGACTCTTATTTAGGTTTCAGCCCGGACTCAACGGTGATTAATAACGCTCTCTGTATGTCCCTGCAGTCACACTGTCGCATGTGCTCTGAAAACTATGCAGTATGACGCACCCGTTATAATTTATATCCTGTGCAATAACGAGAATTAGTATTTGTTTTTATATAGAGCTGGCATTGTTGAGTAGGGGCGCAGCCACTCTTTGTATTGGGAGGAGTCCCACTAGCGATTGGTTCCTTGTGGTCATTGGTCAAAATACACATTCACAGCACTAATGCTAACAGATCTCTATGGGAGTGAATGGAGGTCACGTTAGCTAACAGATATCTATTGAGGGAATGGAGGTCACGTGAGCTCACAGATCTCTACGCAGGGGCATAGTCATTCTCTGGGAGATGGTGGTGTAAACTAGTAAATGTTTCCTGGTGGCTCCTTGGTGAATTTACCGATGGGATCTGCGAAGTTCGCCCTCTAATTCATCACGGATAGGAACAATTCTACTGCACTATAGTCATATTAACTCCGCACAACTACGCGCGATTGAATCAGCACCGAGCCTGCCGTCCGTGCGCTACCGTGCAGTTAACGATTCCACCACCATCGTAGTCAGCCTTCGTCACCTTGTTGAAGGGAGAAGAAATACGCGGACTCAAAAAATACCACAACATTTTTTTTTGTGTTTGGGGCCGAAACTTTGTGGACGGTCTCTGGCTCCACGCCTCCTCCCACGACACCCACAGTCGCTGCGCCGGCAGCTGTCGAGCGTATGGAGAGCGCAAGATACGGTGCCCCCGCCGATGGCACCCGCGACTCGGCATGCATTTCTTCTTCTTCCACGCGTTTGTCCCACTCACGTGGAGTGTTCCCTGCTGTCCTTGTCAACCTTCTCCACGCTGCCATGTCCTGCGCCATCTCTCTTTCCGCTCTTCGGGCTACCACGGTCCGATCGCAACCACATCGCCCCACGTCTTTTTCTGCCTTCCTCTTGATCTCTTTCCTTCCACTTGCATCACTTGCACCTTCTGACTCACGTAATTTTCCTGCTGTCTCTCCACATGACCGAACCACACCAGAGCCTTTTCTCTCTCATCTTCTCTGTGATTTCTACCACCTCGAGTCTTCCTCTCACTTCTTTGGTAAGCGACGATACTGCAGCAGAATCGGGGCTTGATTACAACCGGGTCTGTCCGGGTGAGCGACCGGGAAATAATTTCAGCACCCGGCACACCACATCTGATATACCTCTCGTCGTGGCGACTATTAATTATGCGGCATCTATTCACGTCTACCTACCTGCGGGGCTGGAAGATATTCAGCGAGGAATTAAGCCCTGAGCAGAACGCATTTGTTTACTGCAGTAACGAACGCTGCATCGGACGACGCAAAGCATCCCAGCGCATCGCAGCCGCTGCAACGATGAAACGTTAAAGGGACGGGAAACGAGCCTGCCCGTGCGGGCGAGAGAGAGCGTGCAAATGTGGGCCGCTGCGAGCAGCCCTTACGATGACGTCGAGCCATGGGGAGGAGGGAGCAGAGCGGACCGCTCTGCTCCCTGACGCACAGCACGGGGGCTGGCTCGGCGCGATTGCACGAGCAGCGTTGGGAGTACGCCGCTGGCCTGAGTTCTCGCATGCAGCCGCTTGGCCAAGCACACGGCAGTTCGCACTTACGCTACGAAGCAAGTTTACACGTCGGCGGACGCCAACCGGTACACATCGTTACGCAAGAACACTTCCCGTGTATCGTTTTGTAAATTACATCACTCAGCAGCCTGTGCGAGTAGAATGAAAATATATGCAACCGTTTGCTTAAAATTATACTCGACGCAATATATGCAAACGAGCATTTTATGTTTCGTACATTCTCATAATTAGTATTTTTTTTTTTTACACCAATGTACGCAGCTGACATGTGCTGGACAAGTTTCACCCGTGAGCGACCGGCCACGGTGCCACAGCACGGTTCAAGTCGTCTCCCAAGGCACGCCGGAGATCCCGGCGTGAACCCCCCGGGGTACGAATTCCCTCGCCGGTAAAGTTCCAATCTCAACGGGACGCTGCGCAGCCCGCGGAGGCGGCGACAACGGCGACATTGTGCTCATCAGCAGGACTGAGGCCGGATCCGCGACCCCACCCACACCGCCCGCCCGCCTCCCACCCCCCCACCGACTGCCCCGCTACCCCATGGGCCGAGCGCGCAGGGCGGTAAAGTGCAAAAACGAGAGCGGTACGGCCCCCGCACACCGCTCACTATTCCCGCAGATTTTTTTTTTTTAATCCAAGCATCGAGAAGATGCTCGAGCAATCACGGGCCATCGTTGGGTCGTGTTTACCCAACAGCGGCGGTCCTTCACAATGCCCACGTCTTTAGCTTTCAGCAGTGAGAGTTATATGGTTTAGGGGTGAGAGGTTAAGGATATTAGGCATAGGGTTTACGGGTCAGGAATAAGGTTAGGGTTTTGGTGTTACGGTTTAAGGGTAGGGGGTTTAAGGTGTAGAAGTTAGGGTTACGGACAGGTGCATTTAAGACTTTCTTGCCCTACACCTGTGACAAGTGGCATCAGCCTTACACGTAGCACGACGGACAGCACACCCGGGGCGTGGTCGCGCACACGTGCACGCGAGCACGCCGCAGCCGCCGCTGCCGCTTAAGTCTTTTGGAAGCCATACAGTGTTATTGCTGGGCAGTAGGCGCGTCTGCATTCGCTGGTTGCAGGCACTCCAACCCGTGAGTCAGTATTGCAAATCGCCGACAAGGGAAGAAGGGGGAGCGAATTAAATCGAGACCGAACATTTGGCCATAAAACAAAACGCCCCCCCCCCAAGCTATTTACACCACCACGTCACAGCAGCGTGCGTTCGTGTCTATATTTGCTTTCGTACGTTCTACCACAAAAGTGCATTCGGGGTAATTGAATTGTAAAGGTGTGGGTTGTACTTCCGGGGGGGGGGGGGAGTAGGAGTGAGAGGAGAACGAGACAGCCACGCACGTCGCACAGAGTCGCACGGGACAACATGAATCGGGTAAAATAATTGATATTCGCAGGATTTGAAACAATCGGTTCCTCCGGGACCGCCCCCGCAGGACACCACGTGCAAAAACACATATATAAAGCGGTGGGTGTGCTTGAGCATCTCGGTTACGCTCACCGCTCGCCTGCCTTCACGTCCAGGTCGAAAGTGCCGCTTTGCTTTGAGAGGATTCGGATGATTGCGAAAATAAAAATCACTGCGCGGGGGAGATTCCGCGTCCATGGAAACGCTGCCACCAACTGGGGGAAGCGGTCGGTGGGTATATGCAAAATAGCCCGTCGAATAGCAATTCACCCCGTGTCACTCCTTCCCACTTTGTGCCATTTTTGCATGGACGAGTCGCGGACCATTACCAGCAATTACCGCGCGGAACGTCAAGAGCCACTTCAAGCATTTACCGTGTCCTCCCGCGAGCTGCAATCAACCGTGATCCGAACAGCGGAACGGTTCATCATCAGTCAACGCTGCATAAACCTCAGCCGAGTCTACGGTTGCCACCCGTCCCGGATTTCCCAGGCTCAAAACCGTCCTGGGCAATCTGTCGGCATTCTCGGGGCATTTAGACTTCCACCGGGATATTTCTTGTCAGCTGTGTAATAATTTCGCCACTCGAGACAATGCATTTACAACGTAGTTCTCCGCCCTGTCTCTAAGGTGAGATATTCGGGGGAAACACCCTCGGATATTACGGGGGAAACACCCTCGGTCCGAGCTTGCCGCGAAATGCCCAACCGTGCCACCATCGGGGTGAATAATGCAGAGGCCGACCGCATGCACAGCGAGACGGAGCACCAAGGCCGGGCGCTCTCCGCTCCCCGAATGCCGAGCGGCACTTGTGGCAGCTGGCACCATCTTTCGCGCCGGGTGGTGAAGTCGCAGTGCGCTTCTCTCCCCCGCGTGTCACTCTCGCGCCAGGGGACAGGAGGGATAAGCAGCTCGAACGATGGAATTTGGAGGCGGCGAAGAGAGCACGTTAAAACATCCAAGCGAGGTTTGTGTCGAGTGGCACACCTCGGAAAAGCAACCGGTAAAGAAGCCCCTGGCCTTGAGGTGCACGTGCATTCACATGATGCCAGGAATTTCACGACAAGACAGGGAAAGCAAACTTGAATTTGAATACAAAACATTGCGGATGAAATCAATGGGGGGGGGGCGGTGTGCGGTGGAGAGGAGAGGCGTGCAGCACGAGGGATGGAGCGTCACCGAGCTCCGCCACTGGAGTGGCAGCCGGAGGTCGGCGGCGACGGACGAGGTTAGCGAGAGTTGGTCGTGGAGGTCGGCTGTTGACTGAAACATTCACAGCATCTGGCCAAAGTTGAATTCTCCGCAGGGACAATGAGGATGGTGGGCGCTCAGTTTGGCGCTCGGCTAGGATTTGAATTTGCAACGTGTTCGTGGGTAAAGTTGAGCGCAATCTGCCACAAAGTGCAAGCACACGAGCATTACTGAAGTAAATTGCCACGTCTATGAGCAATGAGGGGCGGTGCACATCTCCATTGGCACCCAGGCGGCAGGAGTGGAAACTTTACATTTCTATTCATAGGATCCAATCTCAGGCTCTGTAGGCCAATCGGATTAAGGGCATTTTAGAAAAGTCTCAAGCATGAACTTGCCAACTCCCTCCCACTGTTGAAGTAAGGGAGGTAGGGGGAGGGTGAGAGGGGGGGAAGGTGATTGAAGGGGGTGGGGGGGGGGAGTCAGCACTGCAGATTGACTCATGGGAGGTTGCTCCAGACTATGGGAACAGCAGGTAAGGTGTTCACTTTCCTGTGAAGCACTCATCCTGATCTGACAGTTGGGCAGCTAAATGCTCTAGAGAGGCGTTGAACGCACGTGGCCCGGCCGAATGTTACAACGTCGAGCTCTGCGTGTCTGACACGAGCCCTTTTGAGTCGTCCTTCGCTTTACTTAACGTCGACCCCTACACCGCTGACGAGCGCTCAGTGCTCCGCGCACAGACCGACGCGATACGCTATTAGCGTCAGCCTGCTTAACGGCCGACAACGAATAACAAAACGTACGATCGGTATCGCGGTATCGTGCCGATTGGTATCGTGAGTCACTGATGTCATCGATCGAGTATCGGGTGCCCGAAAGATGTTTCCGGGACTTTGTCCGTGCGCAATCCCACTCGTGGGCGTGTGGGGTACGGCGTTGCGTGTTTTTGTGCCCGTGCGTATGTATCAACACGTACCGCTGCAATTTGATATGCGGCGCGCTGGGCGGCTTGGAAGTTTTAGGTAACTTGTTTAAAGCGTTGGTTTCCCATAGCGAATACAATGGGCGGATGTTATGAAAGGCGCTATATTAGCTGTAATTGTTTTTACTTGATTGATCGATATGTTTTTTTTTGGTTTCGGGCCAAATTTGTAGTTTTGGGACGAAAATCTCGTCAATGACCCTCCACCACCCGACAAACGTTACAATCTCGTTGGGTGGAGGAGAGTGATTGTTGGAAAATTTCGCATAGAATGGCTACCTTTTTAAAATTGTGTTAAACTAATGGTAAACAAAATACTCGCATTTATTTAATGACCGCTCAGCGATGTTCGTTATGCATACTTCGCATTTAACTTGGAGCCTCCGGGCAGTGGCAGGGCCCAGCGTTCTCGTCGCTCGTTGGGGCAGAGGCTCATGATGTCGAATCCAGCGGCCGCCCTGGTTAATACTGCGGCGGTGTCTAGCGGCCGTAAAAAAAACCCGCACGCACGCACGCCGTCCGCTTCTCGGCGGACGTTACAGATCCCTCGACGCTAACTCGCAGCAATGAGCAGTGCCATCGCGTGCCAAATTTGAAAAATGTACCCGGGATAATTAATTCACTGGGATTATAAAAAGCAATCGTTGCTCCCTAGTTCTGCAAAAGAAAAACTTTATACCCCCCCGCGCCCCCCCCCCCCCCCCGAGGAAGAGTCACGTGACTTTCCTGGAGTAAACAAAGTTAAACAAATATTAATGAAGAAAAAAAACCATGTTTGCCTCACGGTGAATTCGCGGGAGCTTCTTTATCCCACTTCTGGCAGCGGAGAGCCGTGCGAAACGTCGACCTCGTTGCTCAGAGCCTTTCCTGGGAGCCCTTTCTGAATCACCAGAAACAGCCCCCCACCAGCGCCCAACCCCCCGACCCACACCCCCCCCCCCCCCCCGGACATTTATATCGCACAACTACTGCATCGTACTCACCGACAGATTGCACACATTACCGATCGTACCAGTGTGTATGCATGTGACCTGTCAATGGATTAGGGAAGAAGATTGTGACAAAAAAATCACGCACAATCATTAATAATTGTCTTGTAGAAACTCACTGTTGTTAATAATATTATTGCAAGGGTACCCAATCCACAAGCACAACCACTGGGTTTTTTTTCACTCTTTTCGGCTTTTTTGTCACGGCCCATCGTTTAGGCGTCGCAATTAAAGAGGTTGAAAGAAACAAAGTTGAAACTCGTCAAGGTTGAAAACGTCCGACGTCAAAACAAAACAATAAAAATTGCAAGCTTCTCGCTCGCAAAGGAAGAAACTCGTCCGTTTGAAGGGCGCGACGGAAGGAAGAGGAGAAAGGAGGGGGGGCTGGAGAATCTATTAATCAGCAGGAGCTTCACAGGAAAGTCTCCGCCTCCTCACGATTCGTCCCGCTGCTCCCAATCCGCCAATTCTCGCCAAAGGCCTTCTCTTCCCGCGCCTCCACTTCAGCCAGCGGCGGCGGCGGCGGCAGCGGCGGCAACGACGGCCGCCCCTTGAGCAGCCCGTTGCTCAGCTCTGCCTCCCGTGGGGAAGTCCGCCGCTCCTCTTCCTTTCCCGCGGGCGGCGCCGCTTTTGCGGTCGCGCTCGAGCCCGCCGTCGTCGCGATCGTCGTCGCGGTCGTCGTCAGGGTCGCTGCGCCGGCATCGTCGTCTGCCGCCGCCGCCGCCGCCACCGCTGCCGCCTGGGCCCTGGCCTTCTCGAGGCGACGCTCGGCATGGCCGGCCGGGTACACGACGAGGAAGGCCGCCACGAGGAAGGCGATGAAGGAAGCGATGGCCGCCACGATGGGCACCACACGCACCGAGCCCGTCGCCTGGATGAAGCCGCTGAGCGCCGACGCCACCAGGATCTGCGAGATGTACACCTGGCACGACAGGATGGCGCAGTCCACGCCAAAGCCACGCTTGGTCCCCTCGGGGCTGCTGTGTACGAACTGTGTGGGAGGGTGGGGGGGGGAGACGGGGGGGGGGGGCTAAGGTGATGGGAGACATGCAAAGCAACAGCTCCTCCCCAGTGTCATGGGCGCTCAAGCAAATACTTGGCTCATGCATAATGAACAGAAGGGCCGTTCATTATACATGAGCCAAAAGCTTGCCATCTGTACGACCAATATAAATATAATATTTTATATCTATATATATATACTGTCATGCTGCCGTGGCCTTATAGTAAGCACACTGAACTTGTAGCAGCACTGCACAGTCAAATTACTTTCGTGTTAATCACATGAGCTTCAAAGTAAATGGATATCCTGGGAGAACCTTGGTTTCAAATCCAGGCAACAATCTGCGATTAAAACCAGGTTCCCAAGCGTAGCCAACAGATAGTCTCAGCCTGGTCACCGATTGGCTGCGTTGACGATCGGGCCAAATAAAACCCCTATGATGCCAGAAGTACTAGAATGCACGTCGATTCCTTTGAACGCGTCGGGACGGCTACCGTCGTCGAAACGACGACCGCGGGCTCCAGCTGTGCGACGAAGGTCGAAGCGCACGTGCCGTCGCGACGCCCTCGGGCGACAGGAGGCCGAGAGCGATCTGTTCTCCCGCGCAGCAGCTTGTCCGCGTCCACACGGCACAACGTCATCGTTTGGTTTCGTTCATAATACAGGTTTTTTGGGTTCGTTTCGTTTAGTTCCTCGCGGGAGGGGCGAGAGAGAACCCACCTCCTTGAGCTCGTGGTACTGCCCCAGCAGCGCGTAAGGGCAGTAGGCGATGCTCATGAACACCAGCCCCATGGTGGAGATCATGACCATGGAGACGTAGACGTTGGGAAACGCGGCCATGATGGACATGCCGACAGAGAAACCGAGCGTGCCCAGGCAGTAGACGCCCTTCACGCACGGCTCCTGCTCGCTCATGTACTTCTGCAGCACGGCTGGGCCGGGAGCGGGGGGGAGGGGGAAAGGTCGGCGCAGCACAGCAACAAGGACGGTCGCACAAACGGGGTGCACTCTTTGGTTGCCAGAGATGCAGCAGTTTGTAAAGGCGATTCTTAGAGGGGTAGATAGATTCACAGATATGGTTCGTGCACATGGTATTTATTCATAACCAGGCGAGAAGCAGACGAAATGCAACGCCAATGCAATTGTCATTCCAAGTGCGATGGGCGTCGTATATAAAAGAAAAATTGCCAATGTTTTGTATCAACTTTTGTAACACGAAAAATGCATACGCTGGCCACACAACATCAAATCTCGTGTGTGTGAGAATTGATTATTTCTGATTCATGTATGTCCATGCCACTACAGATCATGGTGATTCACGCCACCACAGATTCTGCGTATACCACAAGGACAAACAAATAATTGATTCATAAATCAAATCGTGACACCAAATTGTGATAATTCATCGGACAGCACAGAGTGGACCATCGCATCCCTCCTGGTTCGTCTGTGTAATCCTATTGCTCTGTGCCTCGTGACGTTCACCGCACAGCTGTGCTGCTCTGGTATTGTGACGATAACTGTGAGAATATCTCTGGATGCAAAAGGCTCCTTTTTTCTACTTCCCCCCCCCCCCCTTTTGAACGTCGACAGTCCAAGAACACAACATCGATATCTTCCTTCTTTTAACCAATGAAGTGTGATCCGATCATCTTGATTCACAGCCGATGTAACCCGTCCAATTTTAAGGAAAACAACAGGCAGGGTGGGGGGGGGGGACAGGGGGCGGTAGCAGCACGGGGTTCAACAATGCCCGCGAGAGCTTTGGGATATAACGTAATGGCGGTCTGCAGAACGCTCCTAAAGAAACAAAACGGTGGCGACGATCACGACTGGCCAGTTTCAGCGTAGCGACGAGTGATGGTCACTCTAGTGAATTAGGGAAGTGCAACGGAGAACCAATGCAGCTACATTTTTTCTGCCATTACAGTCTCTCCCGTCAAGAAGAGAACCGAAGAAGAGCTCGTGAGGTTGATAATGGGGTAAAGTAATAGCGCGGGAGAGCGTGCGGTGACACGGACGTGGCAAAAGCAGAGCGACGATTCCTCTCTCCGGCGATCGCCACATGAATTTAAGCTGCAGTTTAATTAACGAAATGAGCGCAGGCCCACAGATTCCAACGGGCGTCACTTGAGACATCATCAATGGAGTAAATTTTACGATCGATACTCGTGCAATTTATGTTCGCTAGCGCAGCAGAGCGTGCAGAAAACCGCGAGCAGGTGCGCTTTTACACACGGCGGTGCTTTGTAAGCACGCGCGCAAAAACACAAGCGTGCACGCACATGGTTACGTGCAAGATTTCGGGAATCAATGTTCCGTGTGAGCGCAGAAGGACCGTGGGCGAGTGTCGGAATCCAACGCTCCGCTTTCAAAAAAAGGATTTCTCATTCAATTACACTTTCATGAGCACACGCGAAACAGGACGTGTCTTTCCCCACGGACACAAAAAAAAGGGAACAATTCACCTGCAAAATAAATTAGGGATGAGCTTAAATTAAAATAAGAAACCCACAAAGCATGCCCCGAGGCATCGTGCGAAATTAGCGGGGGATCAAACTGGCAACCCATCGCGGCGAGCAGAGGGACAGAGCCGGAACGGTCAAGGGGGCTCTAACGAGTAGTGGGGGGCCAGGAGGGGGCAGGAGGTCATGGCAGGAGGAGTATGTATGTACGTATGTTCAAATTATTTTGTACCGTACGTAGCTAGTCGGAGGTGCGGGGGGAAGGACAACACACTAAAACACAAAGAGCAGTTCTAGAGAAATGAGTTTTCAATCTAGATTATTTAAAAGTGCTCAACTCCCAGTAGCTTCATCATATCGGAGGGGAGAGCGTTCCAGACGGCCGCAGAAGGGCATCTGAATGCTCGCGATGCGGTGACCGTCTTTGTTCGGTGACTAGCCAAAAGCCGCTGCTGCGAGGATGACCAGAGTTCGCGTGATGGTTTACGTGGCGAGTGGTGGGGGGGGGGGGGGGGGGGGAGAAAACCCCTAGGAGTGGTGGTACCTGAAAAGGCTGCTGCCGTGAGCGCGTACACGGTGAGGCCCCAGCAGCCCATCTGCACGCCGCTATTGTACAGACGCACCTCGGTCGAGTTCGCGGGAGCCTGCCGGCAAAGGGACAACAACGTACGGGTGAAGCGTGAGCTCGCCTTTGCGAGGGGCGGTTAGGCCGCCCCTTCGTTCGTACGCACGCACGTTGAACGGCAATGCTCGTACGTTCACAGCTCTCTCCGTAGCGCGTCCGTCCGGGTTGTACTGTGCGTCGCTCGGCACGAGCTGTACAGCACAACCGCAACAAAAAAACTGCGACGTCGGTTTGACGAGCAACTTTCCCACGAGTTCGGCTGCCAAGACCCCAAGGCACAATTCTGCTAGAGGGGGTGGGGGGGGTCGTAGCCCCTGCCTGCCCTGGGCTCAGCTCGTGAGCAATTAGGCATGCTCTTGTGCTGCCCACGCCTCGTCTGTACTCTCCTATTACATAGTTCATGTAAAGTAATGGAATCGTGTCTTCTCATTGGTGGGGTGGTGGGGGACGGTGGAGTGGGGGTGGGGCACGTCTCATCGGATTCTGTTAATGAGCCATACTCGGGAGTCATCCTTCTTCTCAACGGGCACATAAACAGCGAGCTGCTGTCAGAGTGAATAAAACTCCGCGCGAGCGTGGCGCCGTCGCGCCGCCGCGCTCGCACAGAAGCGGCGCTCGCAGAGGTCCCGTGAGTGGGACGCAAGGTCAGAGCGCCGGCTCTCCCCAGCCTGGCTCAGTAAACACATATCCGTGGGTCGGCAACCTGTCATTCCGGAGCCGTATGCGGCGGCGGGGCCCTTTAAGGACTGGCTTCGCGACGTTGCTTATTAAGGACCAATGGTCTCGTGCTCACATTGCATCGCGGGCTCTTGTGAAATATAAATATATTATTTTGAAATCGGGGGAAAAAAATGGTCTTCTTGTTCCTTTGCTTGTCGACCCCTGCCCCGAGTCAATTCATCAGCACATTTATCATTCGCTCCAATCTTTATGGCACACGGCTATCACGAAGGGAGGTGCTACGTTCCACACATGAGTACATTTGGGAGGCCATATTGCTTCGCGGCTTTAAGCATAGTAGGTGAGTTTTACAAAAAATGTGTATATATGTTGAAAATTTTCGACCGCACCACATGTCCTACTCTTTTTTAATAACGTCACGGGTGTTATTATTTATTTATTTCTCTTAGGAACCTACCAAATTGAAAACCGGTCCCACTATAAGAGTTAAACCAGAGCAATGAGAGCTATTCGTAAGTATGCCCTGACCACTACCCTACAGCTTCCACACCAATATAATTAAACTACGAATAGATTTTTTATTTTATTTACCAGGTATGGCCCACTGAGCTATTTTGCTCTTTTTAGAAGCGACCTGGCCACAAGTGATAGTGCAAGGAAGTGGCTTATCACGTGGAAATTTATAGCAGCCAAATACTTTCAACGCGTGTCGATTCTAAAAGGACCCAGGGAAAAATCCACGTGACCATGGGGAGAACACACAAACTCCAAATATACAGCAGGTGTCAGGCTCGAGATGGAACCCACGATCTCCTGTATACCAAGCGAGGTAGTTAACATCTCCCAGCTTCCAAAGAGGAACATGTGTCCAAAAGCTTTGCGGAATCCACGCGCAGCCGCGTCGCGTAACGAAACGCCGATCCTCGTACCGCTCGCTCTCACCGTGGGGTCCCCGCTGTAGACCATCTGACCCATGAAGTCGGTGTAGAAGACTGCGGCCGAGATGAGCGCGAACCACGTGAAGAGGTGGCAGGTGCAGAGGTGGCGCAGCTCACGGGGCATGCGCAGCATGGACAGCCACAGCAGCCGCACCTGCGGCACAACGCGGACGCACAAATCACACAGATCCCCCCTCTCGCCCCCATGTAGCCTCAACAGACTGTTGGGAAGTGCCGTTGGGCGAGCACCTATGTAGGCCGGAACGGAACACGAGGGTGTGGCGGGAAAGCACCACAGTGGCGATATTTTTACACACCGCGCCAGATAATCAATTGAGGTCGAGTCGACCTAGGGGAGACCCAGGACCGGTTCAAATAATCGTTACTGGTGTCGTGAGCGCAGCGTGCGAACCCGCTAAACCATCACGCACACACAAGGCTGTGCCGCCCGCACGCCCGCCTCCTCCGGCCCATCTCACACGCTTGCCAAGCAGCACCGACCGGTGATGGCTCTCGCTCAAGCTTTGCAGACGAGAGCTGCCACGAAGAGCGACAAGGCGATGGACAGGTGACGTAAGAGAATGGACAGAGATGCAGATTAACGATGCGGCGAGACTGCCGGAGGTGGAGGAGTTGCCACCTGTCCTGGTTTTCTCAGGATCGTCCTCTTTTGAGGGTAAATGTCCAGGGTGAGTCTTCCTGCGATAGACGCTGTCTTCTCGACAGACCTGTTTCTTCACCTGAGGACGGATACTTGCGTTGTGGCCGAAACGTCGTGAGAATTATTTTATTATGTTTTATTGTTATTATTTTATTATTTTCCTTCTACATGACTTTACCGAAAGAACCAAGAAGAAGAAGAAGAAGAGTAAAAGTCCCGTTTTGTGCCAGCTGTCTAATCATACACCACTCAGGACAATAACTTTCACACGTGATTCTCCCCTCATCGGGTATTGTGAGATATTCTTCTTTTTCCCATAATGTGTCGAGTTTTTTTTTCATTTTTAAAGCCTCAATAGGTGGCAACTTGATTGAAGAGCCAGCATCTGCACCGTTATTGGATGTGGTTTCAACAAAATAAATCATGTTCCAAAGTAGGGCACAACCCAAGAGTCCAATAGCTCTTATCTTACAGATAAGATGCATACCCCACTGAGTGTGCAGCTTAACGAACGAGATAATTCTCGAGCAAGGTTACGGTCGAGCGTCCCACCGTGACGTTCCAGCGACGTCACAACACGGACGTTTA
This sequence comes from Lethenteron reissneri, assembly GCF_015708825.2. Lineage (NCBI taxonomy): Eukaryota > Metazoa > Chordata > Hyperoartia > Petromyzontiformes > Petromyzontidae > Lethenteron > Lethenteron reissneri. The sequence continues at coordinate 9,780,323 of NC_083820.1, read as the reverse complement.
TTGTACTTCGCCCCGCGCCTCCGATTAGCACGGTTGGCTACGTACGGTGCGAAAGAAGTTCAACATACATACATACATTTGCCGTGACATCACAAGAGAGCCATAACTCGGCATCTGATTGTGATTTTAAAGTTGTTTTGTTCTCATTAAGAAAGCTTTAATCGCTTTTTAAAACACACAACGTAGGTACTAGGGTGTAAGTTTCAGATAAAGAAAAAAAATAGTTTTTTAAAATATTTATTAGGAAAATTTCAGATCGTTTTCGTGCTAACACAAGTGATGTCAAGAAAAGTGCAGACGAGATGTCATGGAAGTGATGTCGCCTCCAGTGGCGTTATACTTCACTATCGATCCAAAACAGAAAAAATACTTTTCCGATCATCCAAAATTTCGTATCTCGGGCCCGAATTTCGAATTTTTCAGGTGAGTTCAAAATTTCCGCTAAATACCCCTTATCGGCTACTACGCATCCACAAGGCGAGAGCCGTGGGTTGTTTTGGCTGCGCGTGCGTCTTCCTTTACCCTTCAAATGAACCCAAACCGCCACTCGTCGCGGTTCGGCGCCCTCCCTCACCGTGTTCACCGTCTCGCGCTCGTCATCCGAGTCCGACTCGCCGGCGCTGCCGCTGCAGCTGGCGCCGTCGCTCGGAGACTGGCCCTCGTGCCGGCGCTGCAGGCGGCAGTGCTGGTGGTGGTCGTACGAGCACAGCAGCCTCTGTCTCTTGGCGAGCTCGTGGATGTCCCCGGTGGAGCGGGATGGCTTGATGAGCAGCCCGGCGTGCGCCCTCTGGTGGTGGTGGTGCGGCTGCTGGTGGCGCGAGCGCCGGCGCTGGCCGGGGCGACAGCTGCCCTGCTGGCGCAAGCTGGAGCCGCGGGCCCGGCAAGCGGGGCGGCGGGCCCTCCTGCTCGGCAGCCCGTCGCCCGAATGACCCGTGGCGCCCTCGACCGTGCCGCTTTGCTGCTGTTTGTCGGTCTCCGGCGGCGATCGGTCGCACATCTTCCCGGGGCCGCTCCGGTTGGCGTTATCCGCTTCCGTCTGGCTCAACGCGGTCTCGTCGAAGCCGCTGGGCCTGCAGCGGATGCTCACGTCGCCGCTGCTGCCGCCGCTACTGCCCGTGACGGATCGTCCGGCAATGCCGTCGCGGCTGTCGTCGAAGATGGACGGCTCGATGCGGCACAGGAAGCCGTGCTCAGAATCGACGTCCATGGCGGAGTCTGACATGTGCAGTGCCGAGTCGCTCTTGCTGCGCACGAGGTCAGCGTTGAAGACACTCAGGCACAGCTCATTCTCGGAGCGCGTCTCGTCAGAGAAGCGAGTGGCTGCGAAGACGCCGCCGCCCGCCACCTTCGTCGTCTTCTCGGAGGAGCGGCCGCGGGGAGGGGGCCGCGCGCTTGGTGGGAGAGGCGCCGCCGATGGAGCCGCCGGCCTCCTTGTCCTGCTTGCACGGCAGCGGCACGTACGGCTCCTCGGGGATGCTGAACAGGTGCAGGACGACGGAGCAGGAGAAGATGATCGACGTGAAGAAGAAGAGGATCTGCTCCTGCGAGTGGAAGATGCGGCCCAGAAAGGTGCCGGTCCAGTTCAGGCCGCCCGACATGTAGCCCACCGCCCCGCCCAGGCCTGAGAGCGAACGAGGAAGATGCGGACAAGACGCCCCACGCACCTCCAATTAGCACGGTTGGCTACGTACGGTGAGAGAGAAGTTCAACATACATATATACACCGACGCGGACAAGACACCAATGCACACTGGGACGTGTTGGGTATACAGGAACTGTCCGACAGCCCCACCGGTAAGCTTCCCAGCTATACAGGTTGACACGACAATCAAACTAAATTCACAAAGACAGAACGATCCCTGTAACCAAGTCATCCTGCTTGCACATTAATTTGTCAGATGTGGGACTGCCTTGGATATCCAGCCATTCTAGGCTTTCACCTGAGAGGTATCCAGATGACGGTGCAGCAAAGGATGTCTTGTTTGCAACGCATATTTTCCCTGCCTAAAAAACATACTGTTGTGCTGTTGGATTTTCTCATCATTTACAGATTTCATTATCATTGGCATTAGCCAGGCTAAAGGGCCCAAAATAGTGTGGATTGGGGATTCCATTTTTGGGCTAAATAAATCGTAATTGGCCGAATACTTCTTTACAAAACATCCAATGCAGCAGGACTATCCTAAAAGAGTCTTTGGACACATTATGGCTTTCCTGGATACATAATAATTCTGATTATTATCAAACAGTAAACTTAACACATTGTTGTAACACTGAACACACCTAACAACAAAGTTACATCCGAGACCCTGCCGTTCCCTCTTCATTTTCCTCCAACGACATTTTTTTCTCCCGACTTCGTTACAGACCGTGTAGCCGTGCAGCAAAAGCCGATTATAATTCACTTAAGTGAAGGCACAAACCATCAAAAACACTCTGGCGCTGTCAGCCAACTTCGATTGCTTCCCTAAATATGAACCCCGACATCGTGACCTTTGCCCCGGCCGTGCTGGGCTGGTGGACTTTCAACCGAGAAGGGGTCGCCAGCATGGCACACTCAATCTTCTCGCCCCCCAAGATTCCTACGACTCATCGCATCGACCTTGCAGGTCAAGGGTCGCTCCGCCTGCCTTGACCATTCCCCGCACGTGGTGGTGCACGGATACGAACAGGCGCACTTCGGAGGCCTGCGTCGGTGTTCCGCGCATTATGGACGGCGACATCTGGGTACCTCACAACTTCGCGGTTCAATTGACCCGAAATTCTCTGCCACTGCTGCGTGCTCGGAATTCTTCGCAGACATTGAACTGATGTTGTAGACGATCCATGACCGAACTGTTGAATCGAGCTTACAAACGCTTGAGCGCCTGTGAAGGATTCCGCCTCTTCCTTAACCCCCGAGCAAACACGTGTCGCTCCCGTCTGTATGTATGTACATTGAACTTCTTGCTGATCTCATCAAGGAGCGTTAACCATCACGCAAACTCCGGTCATCCTCGCAGCGGTTTTTGGATGACCATAGAACAAAGACTGTCAATGCATTCCGCGCTTTCAGATGCGCTTCTGCGACCGCCTATAATGCTCTTCCTTTTGGTATAAGGAAGCCACTTGAGCAATGCACTTTTAAATCTAAATAATAACTTATTTACAACTGCTTTTTGTGTTTAGTTTGTTGTCCTTCCCCCTGTACCTCCAACTCACACAGTTGGCTACATACGGTACACAAAAAAGTTCAATAACATACATTAATACAGTACAACTGTGAAAACCTACGTGGTAGCAGTACAAATAAATATTGGGGGGGCAAGGGGGTGATGGTGTCTGCATCCTCTCAATCCACTGCGTCCGTCTGTCCGCACTCACCTGCCGAGAAGGAGTGGATGTTGAGCGCCGTGTCCTGCTCCTCGCTCTCCACCACGTCCAGGAGGTAGGCCCGAATGGGGCCCTCGCTAGCAGTCGGCGCAGAAGTCCAGCATGACCACGCCGAGGATGCTGAGCACAATGCCGTAGAGGTTGTCGCCGTTTCCATCACCCAGCAGCCGACCTGGTCACCGGTCGCACACGCAAGCAGCTAAGAGGGCAAACACCGAAACTCACAAATTCAACACTACCCGACGGGCACGGAACATTTTTTAATTTTATTTTACCAGGCCCACCGAGATATTTAGCTCTTCTTCAGATGCGACCTGGCCGCAAATGACAGCCCAAGCAAGTACCTTACCACGTGGAAATGTATAGCGGACAAATACTCTAAACGCACGTTTCTATTTGCCCGCCACCGCCCAACAGCCCCCCTCAGCGTCGCGAGCGCTGGAGGGGGGCCCCCCAAGTACCCCCTTGCTGTAGGCTCAGCTTTACCTTTTAAATTCTTACAGTAAAAAAAAAAACATCGGTGGATCCTTACATCCCTTTGGCACCGGTTTGTGTGTATGTAGTGTGCTGAACTTCTTTCAACCGTGATAATCAGAGGTGCAGGCTTGGAGAGGCCTACATAATGGTTGGTGGTGCTGGTTGAGTGGGATCCTTGCATGGTGGTGGTGGATGAAATGATGTTGAGATAGTGGTGGTGAGTGATGGTGTGTGGGGTTGTGGTGGTGATGGTTGACTGGTATGTTGGGATAGTGACGAGCGAATTGTTGGTGGTGGATGGTAGATGGTGGTTTATGGTGGGGGTGGAGGATGGGTGGGATATTGGGATGGTGGTGGCCGGGGGTAGTGAGTGGTTGTGGTTGGTGGTTGGGTGGATTGAAGTAGGTATGGTTGCTGTTTTCTGTCCTGTTGTTTCTATGGACTTTCCTGGGGAATCCGCTGGTGCTGAGATTTTCAGTGTGTTCGTTTCCCTACTGTGCATCGATTGTGTCCATACATCTATTCCTTTTCCCCTATTTATGCCATGACACGCGGTTATAAATTGTTCCAAGACGCATTGGCATTTAAACGCTGGAGAAATGCGAACCCCTTATCCTCGCAAAAAAAATAAAACACTTTAATTTGGTTTTCAGCCCATGAACGTCTTCAACGAGATTGCTCCCAACGGTAGGTTACATCAGAGGTTACCAAACATCCGCGTGTTATTTAGTTCACTCGCGGGGGCCCAACAATTCACGACTAAGCCGCCGTGCCCTAGCATTGGCCTGCGTTGCACGCTACTGTGCATGGCAAGGGTCGCGGTGACAATGATACTTCAAGGTGGCCGGAGCGCTGAGCGCCGCTGATCAGTAATCGCACGGTGAACTCTTCTCCCATAAGCTTCTAATCCCCGAAAGCTCCACAAATATTCCTGCACCACCCCGCTCTCCCACCCAAGCCAACCGCGCTCCCCAACCACACCACGCAGAGTCCGTCAGCGCAATCACGGAGGCGCCAGCGGTGTTTCCCAACAAAGGCAGGGTGGAAAGCGTACAGCGGCAAGTGCGAGAGCGTATCTTTCATCATCAGCAGAATTTCTAGTCGATGAATCGACATCGGCAAATACTCATCCCAGCTCTAGTTTACAGGGGACACCACACTGACCAGGTACATCCGATCCTTAAATAATGTCCTAACAAACATGAGACTAGAGTTAAGTGCTGTCTCGGACATTGTAAGCTAGGTCGGCTTCTTCCCTGCCTCCTCATTGTGCCGGGGTGCGGGGGCGGTTTGAGTGGGTGATTGAGGTTCAGGCCCATGACTCATGCAGCTTGGCTGCTATGCCTGCTAATACCGGACAAACAAAAAATGTACAGAAATTATGTAACGTGTTTTATTACGGCCGGTGATATGGCCCAGCAGCCGTGCATTCACCACTTGATGCAGAGGTTCACGGTTCAAATCCACCGACCACCACGATGAATACCGCGGGGTGGTATTAAGCGTAGTAATAATACAAAGCACCATCTACTTCATGGTGACATTATTCGCAAGAAAAGGTCATTGTGTGCCGGCGTCTTGGTCCAAATTTGTTAAAATTACCCGCAAATTACTCATTGGGATTATACATACTGACCATTATCGTCCCTCGCCACCGCTAGAAAAAAATAATAATGCCATTACCCTTTTGAAAATGAGTTAACGCGGATGCTTTTCCTGGGTAAACAAGCGCAACGGTTATAATTACGCCGTCATTAAATGCGTACTTGTGTTATTTTGAGAATGCACTCGGAAGCCCTCCCGCATGGCTAAAGGAACAGTCCCCTTCCACCCTCGCTGGTGCGGTACTGCCGACCGCACTCGAGGCGAAGGGAAAAAACATGATTCACGACAAAGGTAGCGCGAGATGTCAACACTGCGTCACGTTCGCAAACGAGCGCGCGAGAAACGGCACGGGGTGCGCCGCACGCTGGGCGCGCTGCTGCGGTGCGGCGCGACACAAACGCCTCCGACCGCGAGCACATACCCGAGCTGCGCTCGAGGATAAGGGGGCGCCACGGTGGCTATGAGATGTTAACTACCTCGCCTGGTATACAGGTGGTCGCGGGTTCGATCGCGACCCTGACGCCTACTGTATATTTGAGTGTTCTCTCCCTCTCCCCGTAGTCGCGTGGATTTTTCTCCAGGGTCCTCCGGTTCTTCCCTCCACGTTCAAAATGAACGTGCGTTTGGGAGTATTTGACCGCTATAAATGTCCACGTGATAAGCCACTCCGATGAGCTACCATTTGTGGCCAGGTCGCTTCTGAAAAAGAGCTGTATACCTCAGTGGGCCTTACCTGGTAAAATGAAAAATATTGTTTACAGTTTACACGGAGGCACGCAGCTATCGACACCGGACACGCGAAATGAACGGAGCTCATTGCTGCCAGGGGGGCGCACGTATGTGCCACGGTACAGTACAACGGCCGATAATCTGAATATGCCTCGGTTTGGAAGGAAAGGCGAAGGGAGACCTTTGTTTTATTAAACAGCTTTACCATGAGAGTGCGCGTACGCGACTGTTAATCTGCGCGTGCGTTGCCTCTCGACTGTAGAGCTGCCCCCCGTAGAGCCGCTGCCCGCCCCCCACCGGTTAGAGTGCGTGCGCCTCATATGCTAACAGCCCTCCTTGTGCGCGCGAGCCAGCCAGCCAGTGCGGCGCGGCCAGGGAGGGAAGGAATTTGCTTCATTGAATATTTTAATATGTATAACGTGCCGCCAGTATTAAGTTTCCTAATCTCAATAATAATAATAATAAGAGTTGGTTAGTTGCAGGAATGCAGTGATGTGGCACCCCCCGCAGAGATAAGATTACTTGTCAATATTCCCGCTTGCGATACGACTAGAAAATTGCATTAAGGTTTTATTGCCTCGTGTTTGCCATCTTATTTGTAGATCTTCCTGCTTTTGCTCATTCATCATCAGCCGGAATAAATCCACTGCTGAATGAATGCCCCCCCCCCCTCCTGAAGCCACCGCCATCTTTCATGTTCCCCACGATACAAAAAAATAAATCTGTCACCGATATATTAGATTATTTCATCGGCTGCCACTCCATCATAAGTCTCGACCATAGGCCATCATCCCTAGTGACATGCCCTGCCAAAGCCACTTACGTCACTAACATGCGTGCGTTCTCTAATCCACGTGATCCTTTTCCTGTCTCTCAGTGCAATTGCAATCGTACATCTCTCCGTGAATCTTTAGCAACTATTCAACCAATTAGCCTAAATGTAGCAAAAGCATAGCATTGGCATAATTTTTTACAAATCATTAATAATCATTGCTCACGAGCACCATTCAATACACTTATCCTGACCGCCAGAACACAATTAAATGGACAGATCAATGCCCGCAGTGTTAATTTAGTCAGATTGTTTTATTGGACGACAAACTGCGTGATTTTAGTGTGTGGATTCCATTGCATCATTCCCTTAAGTCTAGTCGACTCAAGCAGTCGAACACTCTCGGCCATTGAATGCCGGCTCGATCGGCGCCCGAGTTCCTCCCAAAATTATCAGGCCAGCCAGTCATTGGTAAATCTCTCGTATAAACACGCGCGGACAATTAACGTGTCCCTGCCTTCCTCGGTGAAGTGCGGTCTCCGACGGCTTTACCGAGCCATCTCGGTCTGCGTCTCGACGCTCATCCCGTTAACGCCGTGTCACCGCGGTCACTCGCGCGCTTCCGCTCGTTGGTAGCCACCGTCACGCGCTCGATCTCACGGTCACGGTTAAGCAATTTTGTTTTTTTTCATCTGAATATTTATTTCGACTGGAGGAGGAATCCGATGAGCTACAAAGCAATTTTTTCACAGATGTCCAGTCGGGGCGGGTGAGAACGTTGCAACAACAAACAATACAAAAACACGATAGGAGTGCAAAGTACAGGTAGGGCCCGACTTATGATGGTCCGACTTACGATATTTCGATGGCGATAGCGATACGACAAAATTGTAAAATATTTTACATTTCGCGCGGCAGGCCAACGCAGCAGCGTACGAGGTACGATACTGTACGTTGGGACACTGCCGGGATGTACTGTACGCATCTCCCGCCTTGTGTGGTGATGCCTCACTATCACCAGCGGTCAACGGAGTTAAGTTGTCACGGTGTTCAATGCATGTTAAAAAAAAATTATAGCAGATAGGAATGTTTTCTGAAAAAACTTTCTATGAAATTGCAGTTCATATAGGTAGGCTAAGAATTTACCTTGTTTTTTACTTAAAATGTTACTGTGCAATACAGTATTGTAATTAATAAATACATACAGTATATAGTTTATACAGTACGGTACTGTAAATTGCTCTGTTTTGCTAAATTATCACCATTCTTTAAGACTCCTGGGTAGGCTGGGCCATTTTCAACTTACGATATTTTCGACTTACGATGGGATCGTCGTAACGCATCTCCATCGTAAGTCGGGGACTACCTGTATAGGAAAGGTAAACAAATCATTTAAAAACATACAAATAAAACTAAACAATTTTTTTTATTTTACAAGGTAAAGCTCATTGAGGTATTAACTTATTTTTCAGAAGTGACCTGGCCTCAAACGGTAGCTCAACAAAGCGCCGTATCATCACGTGGAAATTTATAGCGGCAAAAACAATCGAAATCATCTCAATGCATTATTTCAATATATTTACATCAGTAAATTCACACGAACAAAATTCACCCTGGGGTTTAGCGGCCTAGCTCGCTCGTGACGCACGGGGGACACTCCCCATCAAGCGCGGGCGGCGCCAACGGGCGCACGCGACGCACGCTTCCGGCGGGGCGACGCTGCGCCACCTGCGCTTGCCCATGTGTCACCCAACGCACCGATGTTGGCGCCGTTGAGGAAGAGGGTGATGCCCAGCAGCACGCCGACGCACAGCACCAGGATGAAGGGGCGGCGCCGGCCCCAGGGAGACCGGCAGCGGTCGCTCGCCGAGCCGATGAGTGGCGTGAAGATGAGGCCGAGCACGGGGCTGAGGAACCACGTGAGGCTGTAGTACTTCTCTGGAAGGCCTGGGCACACATCGTCAATGTCGTCATCGTTAGCCACTATCAATCCACTGTCATCAATTGCACCGTACGACTTCATTATTGTAGCACCAAAGATCTCCGCTGCTCCAGGTGCCAGCCCCATCGATTGTGCCAGTCACGAAAGGCAGCTCTCTGCTAACAGAAAATGCAATCTAAAAATAACTAATAAGTTTCTTCTCCTGGATTTAAACAACAAGGCTGTGTGATCTCAGCTGTCTGCCACGATGAATACTTATGAAGGCCTCACACAAGCCATCGCCATCTCTCAAGGTCCTGCGATGTTTCGATGCGTCGAGCACCCATACACGAGCTGATTTCATCGCTCCATCTCTGTGGTGTACGTCCACTCGTGTGTACGGCCTGGTGTAGAAGGCGGTGGTGTGGCCAACACCATGCTCGGCTGCCTTGTTTCCGCGGTGCTAATGCGCACACACCACCCAGGGTAGGCTCGGGACAGGTTGTGAAATCACTCGCCAATGATATTAGCTTTGGCCTGGAGTCAAACTCGGTCCACAGATTCATCGTGCAATGCACTAACCTCTTAACCACTACTCTCAATATGGGCACACAAACACTCAGCTGAGTGGCAAAAGAGCACTGATAAACCGGTCGTAGGTTTCATTGGCGTGAGAGCACTCGCATTACCCTGCACTCGCATTAAGTGACCTCACGCAAGATTCACGGTGTAACCCACAGGCTTTGCCAATCCACTGCAGGATAAAGGATCCACGTGCAGTGTCGGTCATGGCTGGTTTTTTACCAAACTTCACCATGCTGGTCGGTACAATGAGCTAACCACTGCACCGCCGCTCCACAGTACAACATTCAGATTCGAACAGCACGGCATGGCGACGTGCTACTCCAGTCCGGTGCTTTGAAGTCGAGGGTGTGTGGAGACGCGAAGTCAACCACACCCTGGCCCGGCGCTCCCACGCTCCCCACGATGATTGCCCCTCTCGTATCAAGGATGCCCAGCTTGACCACTCTCTGCACCCGCACCTTCCCGCAGCTCCCCCGCGCGTCGCACTATCGCTGCACACACGGCGGAGCCAGATGGAATGACCGCTGACAGCGGCAGTGTTTGTTAAAGTGAAAACATTGCGGGGCCACGTAGCTTTTGTTCTGTGACGATTTAGATTGTTATACGCACGTTAATTTTCGCGATTGTGCCGCGCGTCTCTCCGATGCGTATTCCATTTATGAATTAATTATCTGAATTCAGCGACAGCGGAATGCATCGGGACTTGGGGTCAAACAACACGGGGTACAAGCCGCTAAACAAACGCATCGGTGGGTGGTAGGCTACACATTCCTCAAGCGTGAAAACATGAGAACGGTGCGGTGGGAAGACATAACAAAGTTTTCTCAAAGAGGGCACACCGGACGTGGGAAACACAAGTCAGGGACGCTCTCAAGCGCCAGCACCAAGGCTCACCGTTTAATCACCAGCGCCTCTCCAGCCTTGACCGGCCGCTCTCTACTGTTTGCTAAATAACATTCTCCAGAAAAAGCGTCCCAGCGCCCCGTCGCGTTGACGCAACGCGACGGGGGAGGCATTGGCTCTCTATGTTGAGAAAAAGTTTTGCTTCGATTTCGCCTCGGGCCTAACAGAAAGGGGCCCTAACACGAGAATGTACACCTGGTCAGAGATGCCATGGGTAGACCGAGAAGGGGATGGGACAGATGACCTAAGAGAATGGACAGAAATGCAGATTAACGATGCGGCGCGACTGGCGGAGGTGGGGAGAAGGCGCGCCACACGGCTTGGCTTTCCCTGCGACATTAAAAAGTCCCAGTATTTAGCAGTTGCGAAATTCACAAATCAAGACACACACTCCTATTTCTCTCCTACTCTGGGATTACAAGATATGCTTCATCCCATGCCGTGCCCCGGTATTTTTTTGTACCGTAGGGGTGGCAACCCTGGCAGAAGACAGAAATAAGTGGAAGGGGGTGCTAAACCAGGGTGTCCGCAACCAAAATAAGAAAGAAGAGACATTTATTTTCGAATTCGGTAAAAAAAAAACTCAACATTTTAACAGCCGCAATGCACGTGCATAACGAGACGGTGGTCCTTAGTAGATAACGGTCACGAAGCAGTCCTTAACAGAGCCGCCGCATGTGGCTCAGAGCCGCAGGTCACCGACGCCTATGCTAGAGGCCGCTGCCAGCCCTCCGTAAAGAGGATGGCGTTTAAGACGACGGACGGCGTCGTAACCAAACACCGCTTTGCTCAACGGCAGGACCCGTCAAAACAAAAGACGGTCATAACGTATCCACTCTCAAGACGTACACAGGCCCCTTATTCTCATCGGGCTCAACCGCTAAGCCAATTACCAGTCTGGATGCACGCCGTTGAAACAGCTGGATGTGCTGGACGTGCAATCAATGCCCGCAGCGCGGAGCCAATGTGCTTGCTCGTGCAGAAGCTCAAACACCGCACGCGACGCATGCCAATGTTATTCATCCGGTACCGAAAGAGAAAAAAAAATACAATAACCTAACAAACCAAATATATATATTTGGGTCGCAGCTCCTGCAAAGCTGTTACCGAACATGGAAAGTAATTGCACCGAGCAGACGGCCGCGCTCAAAGTCACTCGGCGCAAAGCGTTGTTTAAACGCGGCACACAGTGCCATCACTACCGAGCCACCAGTTCCCTCCCTTGTTCAGCATATAATGAAAACAAAGATCCACCACGTAGCCTCAACTCGCTGTGAGGGCTAGTCTACAAGCGAGCACCTATTAAGGCCAGAATGGTGCACTAGGTGGTGGCCAACACCACACCTAGCCGCATTTGTCTCCCCCGAGATGCTCATGCACCGCACTCGTTTAAAGCCGAGCCGACCTAGTGAAGTCCCAGGCCAGTGGCAGCGTGGCTGGGGAGGGGACGGAATGTCAATTAATCAATCAGCTGGGATGGATTTGTCCAGAAGACACCGCTCTGCTTACAGAAGCGGCAATTAGCTCGGCCGCATTGCTGCAAGGTCACCTTGTCCGGCACCCGCACTACGGACGCGTGGGAACATCCCTCCCATCATTGGCAAAACAACGGTCAGCGTCGCTGCAGCATCAAAGTCGATGTCAGAGGTCGGTAGCAGAGGACAGAGGCATCAAAGACAAGGATCCTCCCCGTATAGCCTTTAACGGACTGTTGGGGCAAGTGCTGTTAGCGAGCAGCACCTATGGAGGCCGCCACGGCACACAAGTGTTTTGGCAGTGAGCGGGAATCGAACCCAGGTCGCAGGGTTCATAGTTGCAGTAGCTCCCCCAATCATCAGCAACGCCAAACGCAATCCACATGATCAATTACGATGCAGGTTGTCGCTGATGTGCGCTGCGTGGCTCTCCGTTGTTTTCGGGTCGTACCGGCAGCGTTGTTCGTCAAAAAGTCCGATGTTTTTTTGGTCCCTGAAATGCCAAAAACGTCACGTGGAACGAGCCATGCGGTAGGACCCCGGGAGCGCATCACCTCCCGCAACGCCCTCGTTCGGACACGACTTTTTTTTTTCCCTTGCCGCATTTTTTGTTGTTCCTTCATTCCTATCTTTGTCATTTTGGTGAACCCAGGTCACTCCTTGCAAATGAGTCTATCCAAGTCTCTTGAGCTATCACAACCCAGTTAAATAAAGTTTATTTAATTTAAACAAAAAACGGTGAAGAGCTCTCACAGGTGCGAGCGTACGTTACTGATTGGGCAACGATAATTATTTGTGGTAGCCATCACTTCATCCCTGCCTGACGACCCTGCCGCCACCACCACATTAAACTAAACTCTTATATTTTACCAGGTAAGGCCCACTGAGCTATACAGCTCTTTTTCAGAAGAAACCTGGCCACAAATGATATCTCAACGAAGTGGCTTATCGTGTGGAAATGTGTAGCAGCCAAATATTCTCAACGCATATCGATTCTAAATGTGGAAAAAAAAAACGGAGGACCCGGAGAAAAATCCGCGCGACCACGGGGAGAGAAAATGTTTAACTCCAAACATACAGCAGGCGTCAGGGTTGGGATCGAACCCACAAACTTCCCGTATACCAGGCGAGGCAAATAACATCTCGCCAACCATGCCAGGCCTCGGACCGCCTCTCTGTGCTACTTTGCAGTGGGATTTTAGCATGAATATTTAATCATAACCTATTTTGTCGGGAGCCAAAGGGTAATTCGCTTTAGTAGACGGAATATTTAACGTAGCTTAACCTTTGAAGTAGAGCCTTTTTATCGTGGCATTTTAAGATGATGATGGGACCCTTTAAAGAAAATAGCAAGAGAAGTACGAGTGGATGGATTTTAGTCCCCCGTGTCAATCCATCACGAGATGAAGGCCTGTCCTCGCCGTGTCTGTCGTTGCAGTTGCTTGACCGTACTTCACCACGTTTGGTCAGTGCGGGTTGGTGACAGGCAGAGACCCAGGACAGTCTGCGGTAGATGTCCTCTCGCATGGCAGAGGTGTAGCGAAAATCACGCATTTGTCTCCCCGGTGATAATGCTTACACATCACACCAGGTACTCGATTAAGTCTAAGTCCAGATATCATTTATATTCGCCCAGGCTGGGAATCGAACTCAGATGGCCAGGTTCATCCCACAGTGTGCTAGCCACTGCACCACTGCTTCACCCACGCTATAGAATTGAGGTTAAATATCTGATCTTATATAGATTCATATCGCGCCTCAGTCCAACGACCCAGACTTCTACAAACTACCCGACACGGCACACACACATTGCGCAAGAATCTCACGTTTTTTGACGAAGTCCCCGATTGTCTCTCCAGTTGGCGGGGGGTCTCGTGTTACAAACGCAGCGCTTGGCATTTGGCACAGCCCTCGCTGTATAAATATCTTCCTGTTGTTAAGCAGCGCAGAGGAGAGGCGGCACAGTCTGTTCACGCACCGAACTACGAACCCCGTCGCCTTGGGTTCAATCCCGGGCCATGGTCATCACGTCAGTGACGAGCCCTGGGCACCCCCCCCCCCGCCCTGCTCGCCCCCTAAAACCCGAACTGACCAGTGTGGTGAAGTAGATAGATAGATGTTATTTATTTCAGCAGGAAGGGCCCAACAAGCTGTTGGGCTCCTGTTTGAATGGGCGTTCTGCAACGGTAAAGCTGTTATACATCACAGATCTTAGCTGCAATCGTGATAACTCAAGTGCGGACGTACATGGTCAAAAAAGTTCCACGACCCAACTCTTCATCCAGTGGTGGAACGGAAAAGAGCTGGACACTATACGGTGAATCTCAGCGAAATCCCTTAATCGAATTGCAGAGTAATGTGGGATTTTTATTTCATGAATGCTTTCCAAGCCACTGACGATTTTTTTCCGGTTTGTTAGCAAATGCTCTTCCGTCACTCCCCAGTGTTAAGTGTCATTGCGCCACAAACCTGGAGGCTTCAATTCGATTCCCCATCAGGGCTGACGTCAATGACGAGTGACATCTAAACCGGTCCCGGCACCGACCATTGCATTAAAGTACGGTCAAATAACCCCCATGACGGACATGGCGTACGGGAGGCTTTCATCCAGCAGCGGATTGAGAAAGGCCTGGAAATAAACATTACATTAATCAGCCAATCAGCCGAGCAATGGCTATGTTTTGCAATTATAGAAACAAGCGCTTTAATTCTCGTAGAATTAAGCTTATATTTACAGGCTTTGTAAAACTGTAAAAACATTTTTACGCCTCGTCTTATCGCAACACCTGTGGCAAAAAAAAAACAGAATAACGGCCTCTCCGCTGTGCAGTGGCACAAATAGCAAATCTTCTAAATTATTATTATTATTATTGGGCTTTGGATTAATTGTTTTAGCTAGGGAATGTTCTTCTGTTCACACCTACCCTGGCATAGCAGGCACCCGCACGCGTTCCCACAGCTCACGCCTGACGTAAAGGAACCACTCTTAAAATAGACGTCAGGAACGGCCTTCCGATCGGCACGCCACGGCACGCCACGGCAATGGCACAGGCACACAGGGCCCTTTCCCCCACACTCCGTTGAAGCCAGCCAGCTCCCAGTTAAGTGGACCCTCTGTCAGCTGCGGCAGCTGTCGAGCCGTGGCATCAAAAACACAAAATGTGACCTGCCCCTACTGGACATCGGTGAAAAACAACTTTATAGCTCATCTAATTCCTCCAGTACAAATATTGATTCTGATTCTGTAATGTAACATGCAGTCGTTTTGTCAATCTACTGCTGGATGACAGCGTCCCCGTGTGTGTATGATTGATTATAATTCACCACATCAGCCAATCTTCTTCATATGGCTGATATTGGTGCATAGCAGCAACGACTATAACTTTATATTGAGGTCGTTGAGCAGGATAATTGTCACAGAAGTAGCGGAGCGGTGTATGGCCGTAACGATGCCCTGAGTCGTTATATGTCCCGTGGTTCTATTCTGGGTGACCACAGGCATACACCGGAGAGTTTTTCATTTTACATTTGTGCATCAAGCATCCGCATCTGATGCCTGCAATGGTTTGTGTGCGAATGCAGATCAGGGGTTGGGAACCCATGAGCTTCGTGGGAGATCAAAGCCAGGGATATTCTGACTTCTTCCTTACAGTGCCTTTTGGCTAACCATCGAACAAAGACGGCCACTGGATCGCGTGCTTTAAGATGCACTTCTGCGGCCGTCTGGAACGCTCTTCCTTATGATGTTAGGAAGCCACTTGAGCAATGCACTTTTAAATCAGATTTGAAAACTTTTTTTTACAACTGCTTTTTGCGTTTAGTTTGTTGTCCTTCCCTCGCACCTCCGATTAGCACGGTTAGCTAAGTACGGTGCGAAAGACGTTCAACTTACATAAATAGGTTCTGCATCGTCGGGTCTTTCCAGAGGAGTTTGTGACTTCTAGTGAACTCCATTCAGCTTTCCAAGTTTTACCATCAGGGTTGAAAATTAGAATGGAGTTCACAAGGTCAGTGCGGGTTGGTGACGTGGGTGCTCGGGACCGGTTGTGATACCACTCATCACTCACGTCAGCCCTAGTTTAGCACTGAACTCAGTTCAATGGGTTCATAGCGCAGTGCGCAAGCCACTGTGCCATCTACGTGGAAGCATTTGAAATAGTTTTGATTATTTTGTTTTTGTTATTTACAATCCTCTCCACAATTACATTATTTGGCCACAAGAGATTTTTTTTTGGGTTAGATCACGTAAATATAAAAGTCTCATTTGGGTTCACCGCAACATGTATGTTTAACTTATTTCGCACCAAACGTAGCCAACCGTGCTAATCGAAGATGCGATCATTTCGATCAAGGACATTTCCCTTCAGAACTCGGGGTAGCTAGCAGTGTACCACCTTTAATCACAGATCGTATCACAATATTGCCACTGCAATCTTCAACAAGACTCCTTATCTCACGCGAGCACACGTCTCAGATATGACCGCACAGGGTGTTCATCGAACGTCAAACCATCATTCAATTCTCACAGCTGGAATAAGCTGATCTAAGTAACAAACTAAATTAATATGAATGGGGTTTTTTTTGTGCCACCGTTGCCAACCGAGTTAAGACTATCAGCTCATTACATTTGAAACCCAATTTAATCACGGGTGGCCGAAAGCCACATTCAAACCGAGGGTCTCAGCAGTGCTTGCACAGTGCTCTGGCCTGGCATTAACTTGCCAACCCACATGACCATATTCAGATCACAGCATTATCAACATTGGTCACCATTATCCAACGCCGGATGATGACGGTCGCCGTTACCCACGGTCTTGCGGCGAAACAATCCATCAGGCTACTGCACACGAGCCGACTTCACGGCTCCATCTCCACAGTGGACGCTCCCTCGGGACACGTTTTCTCCTTCGGCTGCTACTGCGTCGTGAGTCTCGACAATCGCCCATCGCCCCTTCCAGCAACACGTCCTGCCCAAGCTCACTTGCTTTCCAAACAGTCAAGATGATGTTTCGAACACATATGCATTTTCTAAACTACGTGTTGCTTCTATTGGCTCCCCTTTCAGCTCACATTCAGAGTATTCTCCGTCAATGCCAAAACTCGGAGCACGAAGTTACTCCGAGTAATTGCGAAAGTATCTCTGGCGCTGGCACAGCGACAGAACCATGCTTCCACCAACGTCAGCGGGCGACTTGAGATTGGCATCGGGGAATGCGGGGCAACTTGCTTAGCTCTGTGTTCAGGTTCCAACGATGAAACACAATCTTTGCCACTTTTGGCATTCTCTGGTCTGACATTGGTCAGACTAGGCAATAAAGAAAGCTGTTTCTGTGTGTAGGCCCAATCAGTTTCAAAAACAATGCATGCGTTATTATCAAAGAATGTTTGTGTGCATGTTCACCACAAGTACGTGTGGTTAATGCAGACTTGATTCCTTGCAAAAGCTTTCTATTTGGTGTATGAAGATCTTAACAACTCCTGTTGTATTTTCCAAAAAGGGGTAAACACCTATTATTATTTTTCAAACCGAGAACAGGCTCCACTGCCTTGACAGCATTCGTATGTACACATCGCCCTGCACAATGGACCTCGGCTGAAATTTCAGACTAGAAAAATTGGGACGCATTGTGGCGGTCATGGCGGGGGCACGCCCTGTGGCCCCAGGTTCGAAGGCAAGGGGTGGGTGGAATGCCGTTGACTTGCGAAACTCACAAACCCACAAACCTGCAGGGCTGACAGGTGGCTGGGTAACCGTAGCCCAACAAAGTGGGCCTCTATCGTTTCTGTGCACACATTTGAGTGATATCCCCCCCTTCTTACACACGGGGGTTATCAAAGTAATCCAGTTTCCTCGCACACACAAACTGGCCAAACATGTCAGAGCAGGAACCCTGCCAGGTTAAGTCTTGAGGCTCATTGAGGCTTTACTGGATAAATATAATCAATGAAATCATAAAATACTCGTTTAAATGCTTTCCCTGTCAAGTTGAAAGTGTTAATATACACATTTTGTCTGTTTGTGTGTCTGTTTGTATCAGAGGGGCAGGTGCACAATACATCTCATGAAGATGATCCGATTCAAACTAACTCGTCATGTAACGTTGTGTTGCTAGTAGTGACTCACCCTATTGCAAACCAACCAAAGTGATCAAAGGGTTTACCAAAAATGACATGACAACTACTGTTACTGCTGCTAACCACAAACCTCCACAGACAATCACCATGTTGGAAAGCATTACACAATCCTTGCACGGGCACAATTTTTTCGAACTTGTTTCACTACGACGAAGACAATCGGAGACTGGCTACGGCGGCGTGAAAGATCCGACGTACCGATCTGCAGGAGGACGGGCGTCACGAGGGCCGTCTCCATGGCGTAGCAAAACTCGCGGCCGAACATGATGGCGCCGTGCATCACCCACTGCTTGATCGTCACGGCGCCGTCCTCGCTCTGCTCGTCGGCCTCCTCCTCCTCCTCCTGATCCTCTTCGTCATCGTCGGTGGTGGCAGCAACTTTAGCCTGCAGCGCGACTTCTCCGCCGCCTCCTCCACCATCACGGCCACCACAGCCACAGCCACCTCCTCCACCATCACGGACGCCGCCGCCACCTCCGTCGCCTCCTCCACCATCACGGCCACCGCCGCCACCTCCGTCGCCTCCTCCACCATCACGACCGCCGTCACCACCACCGCCGCCTCCCCCATCACGACCGCCGTCACCACCGCCGCCGTTCTCCTTCACGTTTTTGAACGAGACGGTGGCCGCGCGCCGTTCCTTCCGCGCCAGCCCCTCGCGCGGAGATTTTTCCGAACGCTCGTCGTTGTTGTCGTTGTTGTCGTCGTCATCGTTGTCGTTGGAGGAGGAGGCGCCGCATGGCTCCCCCGGCGCCCCCCCGGGACCGGCTGGCGCCCCGTCGGCAACGCGCGCTGGCTCGTGTTGGCTCGGCGGCTCGGGAGCCACCGCTCCGACGTGCAGAGCTTTGATGTAAGCGACGAACTTCCAAGCGTTCGGTTCCTTTAAATCCGTCATGGAACACACCCCTGCCCCGGCGTCTGTCCCTCTCTCTGGCTCTCCGGGTTGTTGTTGCTCGCAACGGTCAGCTTGGTGGTTGGCGGTGGGGGTGCTGTATGCAACTTATATACAGAGCATTCCTGTTTCGAGACTTCCCCCTCCCCAAGCCTCTAATATGTTTTAGACAAAGTTAATAAATTAAAAATCCATTCACTTAATTCCAGCTTCATTGCCTTGATGGTGATCGTGCTGTGCGGCTCAGTTCTCGTCGCAGCAAAGACCTCCGCTCCGGGTCCCACCCCCATCGATTGTCCGAGGCTCTCGGGGCTGAATCTGCATCACACAAGGGCAGACACTGATGAGCGCACACGCGCGCTTGCGCTCACACGCGAGCCCTCGCGCTCATTATCGGGCGGTGTATTTACAGAGCCGTTAGCCCCGACTCTTCGTTGGCGTGCTAAGGGTGGGGGGAGCAGCAGGGGCCAATCGCAGCGATGTAACCCAACATTTGTTTAGGTATCGCAATCTCCAGCGATGAGCAATTAACATGTTCATATTTACATAACGAACACTTCACAAAAGGATTTCTCGGATAACAAGGGATGCAACCAAACAACAAGTAGTTCCTTCTTCCTGGATTTACATAACAAGGCTCTGACCTCAGCTGTCTGTCACAATGAGTAATCGTCATCATCCGCCAGGATTAATCCACTGCTGGATGAAGGCCTCCTCCCAAGCCATCACTAACATTCATAGTCACGTAACTAGCTTCCTGTGCACGAACTAATCTCATTGCTCCGTCTCCACAGAGATGGCATCCCCTCTTGGGGGTGCCACCTCCCCTTGGCCTTCCTCGGAAATTTTGGGTGTAATAATCTATATTAATCGCGGAATCTCCGTGTCGTCACATGCCCAGTCGGAGGATATTCTGGCGAGATGTCCTCCAGGCTGTCAGACCGCAAGTTTGACATTGAATTTATTGAAAGGAAAACGCATTTAAATGCATTATCCAGCAGAACTCTAGGACAAAGCAAACGTTAAGCAGAGTGCCTTTCTGTGTCTCCGCAAAGAAATAATAATAGTTTTAGTCCAAAAGCATAAAGTATCGGCTTTTCAGATCAACATAACTGGTAACGTGTGTTTAAACAACAGCCTCTGGAACAGTTTCGACCTTCTGGGTTTCATCAGCACAGTTAGGCATGTGAAACAATGCCGCTGGATTTCTATATGTTACTGGTAAGAGTACTGCATGGGATGATGGCGCTCTGTTCACCGAGTTTGTGTACACGACTTGGATGTTGCATTAGGAAGCATGAGGATGATACCACCGTAACGTCACTAGGAAAGCACATTTTTACGATTTTGTTCTGTCTTCTTGGTTCTTTCGGTAAAGTCACGTAGAAGGGAAATAATAAAATTATAAAAATAAAAAAACGCAAGCAGCCGTCCTCAAGTGACAGACCTGTTCTTCACCTGAGGATGGCTGCTTGCGTTGTGGCCGAAACGTCGTGAGAATTATTTTATTATGTTTTATTTTTTGTATTTTATTATTTCCCTTCTACGTGACTTTACCGAAAGAACCAAGAAGATTAATCCCTGCAGTCACAAAAGCTTTAAATCGAGATTTTTTTCTGGTTAACAAAACTTCTAACTCGTATCAGGCAGCCTACACAGCCGCGTTACGTGTTTACAAGGCAAAGTTGCAGCCCTGCAATTGCCTGCTCACACCACTGCTGCTGGCATGAGGTCCTCCAAATAGAGGAAGCTCAACAAAGCCCCTCTGGAGGGTAATGGGCCTCCTCTCTCACACGCTGGCCACGTGTCTCAGAAGAGGCGTGAGGACCCACACACTGAACACCACGACCCACGACCCGCTGATCGACTAATCATAGTGTACCGATTTATTATCATCACATCACAACCCACGGAGCAGATCGTCCGTGGGTGTCCACTGCACATTTCGTCATTTGTTTCCACTTTCCTCTGTAGTGTGCCAACATGCTCAAGTGGTGCCACATCTTTCTGGCACCAATCACTTTATGTCATCGTCAAGCCATGCTCCGTTAGGTCTCCCTCTCTTTCCTGTTCCTTTCATTTTTCCCGAACAACACACTTTTAATGTTGCTGTTGTTGTCCATCCTACATGTGTGTCCAAATAGTGCCAGTTTCCTTCTCGTCACTGCCTGCATCAGATATTCCTCTCTATGCAACCTTTCTTAGTTCGACGTTAGTCACTCTTTGGGTTACAGCTTAGATGAAGGATCCTTCTGTAGCAATACATTTCGAGTGCCAATATATTATCTCTGTCAATTTACCCTCGCCCATTATTTTAACTGCCGGGGTGTGAGTTCAAACCGGCGACGTCTGGATTGCAAGTCCGACGCACGAGCTATTAAATCTTGGCATCCCCTTGGAAGATCGGGGGACTCGTCAAACTGCGAATGCAGTGGAGTGCAAACCATCAGGTGTATATCACTGATGATTGCCCAATGCAACACGAGTATCTGGTGGAACGAGTGGACTCCACTCAGCCACCACCCCGGACGCCGTGGAATGGCTCACAACGTTATCAAGGACAATTGTAGCCTTGTTGATTTATTTTCTCAAACGTCATACGAAGAAAGAAGTGCCCTCGTAAACCGAGCTCACTTGTTAAGGGATCGTTATTCAGAACTCAAGAGTGCCCTTACATATTGAAAATGCTCGTGTGGGATAAACAATCTGCTAGTCTGGAGGCAAATAAGCTCCGGGTGGGGGCGGGGGGAACCCCTGCAGACACAGAGTACCACGTATCCATGGCTTAACTAAATAATTCAAACGGGCATTAATATTCAGCGGTGCCCATCGACCATCCGTTGTGCAGGCACGCGCACGTATTTGGGTGGGTGGTCGTCATCGTGTCGTCATCGTGTCCCCCCCACCTACCCCCCCGGAGGATCATAGCAAACGCGGAGGGATAAAGGCACCCGTGGTATCTGTGCAGGTCAGCAAACGCAAGCCATTCAGCAACTCCTATAGCGGTGGAATGTACTCGGGAGCATTTTGAACGAGCAGGCGGACCCATGCGTACGAGCACGAATCGATACAAACTCGTAAAAATTCCGTCACTTAACAGTGGCACTCGAAGCGCATGACCACATCAGCTGGATATGTGACCAATCCCGTCAGATCTCAGCAGCTTTCACAGGGTCGAACCTGGTGATTTTTATGAATGGGAGACTGACTGTCCTGGAATACCAGGCTTGTGCTGCAAGATGACTGGGAGTTTGGCAGTAGAGCCATGAATCATCGAATACAACTGAGCGGAGATTTGAATGTTACCTCCTCGTCCGGTCGGTTTTCTCCAGGTGCTCTCTTTTCCTCGCAACAATTGTGGGCACGTGATAACGTACCCCCACTCTCATGGATAGCGCGATGAACTTGCAATCCAAAGGGCGCCAATTCGGTTTGATCTCCCGGCGCGGGAATTGAAACAAAAGGGCACGTTTCTTAGATCCCCCCAACTCTGCCTCTGTCCACCTAGCAGGGTCAATGGGTTCACACCGCAGTTCATCAACTGGCAGGACACGTGTTTTTTTGGAGTAAAGTGTCGGTACTCCCAGCTCCGCCATGATTTATAACCAGCATGGAAAGAGGAGAATAAATATTATCTGGAGGGGCCTCTTTCTAGAGCAGTGGCTCATAACCTCGGGTGCATGCACCCCCCCCCAGGGGGTGCAAGATGCCCTTTCTGTTGGGTGTGAGACATACCATACTTTCTTAGAAAGTAAATATCGAAACACAAATGAAGCACGGGCACGCGAGTACAACTACTTTGTGTCATCAAACCTATGTATTTATTAACACTGTACTTTTTTTACGATCGAGAACCAAAAGGGTGCAAGGCTGCAGGAAATGTTAAGAATCACTGCTCTAGAGCTTTCTCCAGTGGAGGCTGTTGGCTTTCGCCAACAGTGGAAAGTGCAAGCAGCTGCAGGGCTTCACCTTTACCTTTTTACCCCGTGGGGACTAACCTATCCCGGTGGTGATCTCACACTTGTCACGATCACCGATGTCTCATTACCCATCACAAGCAGCTGCCGCCGAGAGTGCCGAGGTTGCAACACAAATGTGCTGATGGCGGAATAATCGGGCAATCGCATCCCGATCGTTATTTAAATCAAACATTACAAGATTTAAGTTCTGCCAACAGGAATAAAGTAAGAATAGCAAGCAACGCCGAAGAGGCACTATATTGTTTAGCGACACATTACAGAGTGAGAGAGATATATTTAACCATGAGCGTGGCAGCACAGGAAATTGGGTGATAATTACCGCCCAACAACTTTTGACAATCCCAATGCTCCTGCTCCCTCAATTATCAGCCTCCATGGGCCTACTTGGCGATTCAAAATGTGACCCCCATGGACACCTGCACCGCCACACCTCCATCTATAAATGCGTTCCCACACACCCTGCATCTCATTCCTACAATGCAAAAAAATCATCTCTTCGGATGCGTTTTTGGGCCTATACCGTGTGCGCCGTTAGGCATGGCGTCCGACGTTTCGCACCACTTCCTTGGGAACTTCTTCAGGAACCGATGTTTGCATCGGAGAGCTAGATAGCACAACCGCGGATAAAACCTCCGCGGAAGAGAAATCCAATTGTGCCAAATGACGGGTCTAGTCGCTGCACCTCCAGCCAATCGGCATTGGAGAGTGGAACTATTTTCTATTTCTTGATTTAAAGCTTTCGTGACTGCAGGGATTCATCTTCTTGGTTCTTTCGGTAAAGTCACCACGTAGAAGGGAAATAACAAACTAATACAAATATAAAACAATAAAAATTCTCACGACGTTTCGACTGCAACACAAGCAATCGTCATCAGGTGTGAAATCCACAGAAAGAAATGTTTTTCAAATTTTCTTTCTGTAGATTTTCAAATTTTCTTTCTGTGGATTTCACACCTGATGATGATTGCTTGTGTTGCAGTCGAAACGTCGTGAGAATTTTTATTGTTTTATATCAATATTAATTCATTATTTCCCTTCTACGTGACTTTACCGAAAGAACCAAGAATATTTTCTATTTATAATGCCCGAGTCCCTATCAAAAAGCAAAGGCGTCCATCCATCCAGACCATTTATTCATCGCACAGTCGACCTCGCGTGCCCGATGCCCCGGCGATTGCACAGGCGACGCACGGCTACCGTTCGAGCCCGCGGGATTTTTCTTTCTCAAGACAATAAATAATTGCGCCGGAGGTCAGACGACAAAATGCCTCGGCGCTGCCGGTGCACATTTACAATGGAGAAGGGGAAATAAAAACTTTCCCAATGTCCTTCAGCAAAAGTGTGCATGGGGCCAAGCATTCGGCTTTGCTTTTTGGTTTTCTGCCGCTATTATCTTGTAAGTTGGGCACAGAGGCAGACGGTGTTGACATCAAATTGCCGACTGCCAACTTAAATTTCCAAGCATGTGGCCTTCGTGATGTTTATGCAATCTCTTTTCGAAGCACAATCCAATTTTCCAAAACAATGCGCCGAGCACAACCTGCAAATCAAAAGCCGACTTCCAGGTCTATGTTCAATTCAAATTTCTAAATTGCACATGGTAATTCAAATCATTTTTTTTAAACCAGCCATGCGACCACACAGTATGTACAACGGCAATGGACTACTGAGGGGCACAGCCACCCAGATTTACTGCGCATTACATCTGTGCAATATGCAAAATACATTTATCGTGCCCACACGTGACCACGAGTGCAACTTATGCAAACGTGAAATATCTTGACATCCCAAAGTTAGTGGGTGACCTTATCAGAAGCGGGCTCCAGGACATCAATAACACAGCACAGTCGGCATCCAAACAGTGGCAATTAATTAACGATCGTGGGCCAACTTGAGCGCAAAAAGCCTGAAACCTAAAACTGCTTTGCAGATCTAGCTACCAACTGCATCGGGTTTCTCCGTTGTGCTGTACAGCTCTCAAATGTTTTTTTCAAAATGTGACCGCGTGTTGTTTTCGGCGTGACGTCCGACGTTTCAGACATCAGTCCCTGACGAAACTCCCCAGCGAGTGGAACGAAATGTCGGTTTACGATGCAGAACGTCATGCGGAACGACCCGAAAGCGCATCGGAGAGCCGCAGGGCTGCTGCGCTGCCGGATGCGTTGTCAGATCCTAGCTTCTGAAGATCAACTCACTGGCGCCGGTTCAAAACAAATCCACCGCGGCTCCACAGCTTCCGCGTCGTACCACCTGACCACGTCCTCGTTTACATTTTTTAAATAGAGGCACCGCGTCCTAAAAATATCGGAAGGCAAGTGAGCTAAGTTAAGCACGTTCGCTGCCACGCCGGCCCAATGAGAATTGGGCAGTTTGGTTACTAATGTTGACCCTCTGTGTTAAACAACGAACCACTGCCCCCCCCATCCCCGTTGACGTGGGAAGACAATTGCCGAATGCCGCCTGCGCCCGTTCTGGTTCAGGGAAACGGAGAGCGCTTGCCGCTGTTCAAAGAAGAAGAAACAAAACGCTTGACCCCAGCTACTCCCAGCGCCAGATGTTTTGCTGGGCAGCATTTGGAACACTGCCTTGGTGTAATGTAATGTGTTTGGTGTGTATGTTGAATTTCTTTCGCACCGTACGTAGCCAACCGTGCTGATTGGAGGTGCGGGAGGATGGACAACTAAACACAGAAAAACATTTTTAAAAAATAGTTTGCAATCTAAAAGAAGGGGAAAACCTATTCTCAATCTAAAAGAAATTAACTTTCAATGAGGTGACGGGTTTGATTTTCCGGCGCGGCAGTTGAAATGACGGTGCAAGTTTCTTAAATCACCACCGCCCCCCCTCCATGCCTCTATCCAACCAGCAGCATGACCGGATACACCAGTTAGTCGAAAGGCAGGTCAAGATGTCTGGCCAGTGTGTAACAGTAGGCCAACTACCCTCTACGTGTGCCCTCTGGCGCCCCCTCGTGTGCAGTCCTTTCCGCCAGCAGTGGTGAGAGCCAGCAATTGCAGCGCTGTACCTTTACCGATTGCCACGGTCGGATTGGGCAGTTGCCAAGCTCCATTTATGTTTGGCTGCTCACCAAGGCTGCCCATACCAACAAGGAGTCTCTGGGAAGCATTATCCCAGTGAGTTATGTTTCCTAAATAAAAAAGTATGCACGTTTTATAAATGGTATCTTAAGCAGAGTGTCATTGGACTCCCGTGCAATAAATTCCATTGCTGTTTTTCTAACAACGAAGCTCTGTGTGTAACTCCACTCATCAGTGGGATGACCGTGACCTCGCTCTCTGCGATTCCAGGCTTTGCTATAAGTTTGTTTCATTACTGTGGTGCTCCCAGTAACTATCACAATCCCTTCACTAAACACAAACACTGTCTCCAGGGGATTCCCTATCATGCCGAAGGCCGTTTCCAAAACACTTTCGTGTCCACCGTTCAATTGCGGTGCACAGTCCTAGTTTTTATACCGATTCATAACAGTTTTTTCGTGTTAAGATCGCGCGAGTATAAATGTGTCGTTTCTCCGCCAGAATTGCCCGATGATGCTGGCTGTAATTACCAGTGTAGAGGTGTAATTGCGCATGGCTACGAATGTTGAGGTGTGATTATGCATGGCCACGGATGGCCAACAAACACAAGGGGCGGGGTTACGGCCGTACACAAGGGTGGCGCTAGCACCGACGTCCGCATGTGTATCCCCCACGGGCCCCCCCCTCGGGGGCGAGTCCTATAAAAGGTGATGAGCTTGAGGGCTCGAGGTCGGGACTCAGCTTTAACCAGAGAAGACGGAAGACCAGCTAGTGTAGGCCCCAGAGCTCCCCTGGCTCGCTGTCCTTATAAGGGCCGACCAGGGCAAGCCGGTGGCGTGGCCCCGAGAGCCCAGACGAAGCTGGTCTGGTGACTCAGGGAGCCGGGATCCCAGCTTAACCAAGCTGGGACAGATAGCCTCCCCTAGTCCCGTAGTGGAGGAATTGGTATAGGTTAGAGGGGTTAGCTGTCGAGAATCCCTGTAGCCAAGTGACCTGTACAACTGTGTTGGTGTAATAAATAAGTGTGCCTCCGATCCTGTCGTCAAGCCTCCATATATACTTACTACATCTGGGGTCAGAAGTAAACGTCCAACGATGGACACACGAGGGACGACACGTACCAGGGAGTCGGAGATGGAAGACGCCGCGGCCGATTCTCCACCAGTGATGGCCGGGGTCGAATCGGAGCAGCCGGGGCCGAGTACGCCCGCGCCGCTACGACAGGAGGAGGGGGATGCGTCGGCCGAGGGACTCCGGCTGGCCCACTCCCGCCTGGCGGACCTGCTCTACGCCGCGGCCGCCGCGTTGGAGGAGATCACGCGGCTGGGGGCTGGAGGAGCAGCGCGGGTCGACGACGGCAGCCGGCGCGGGGCGACGTTTCCCGCCACCCCGACGCGGCTCGCGGTCAAATTTCCCGCCATCTCTACAGTACGAGCGGAGGGCGGGGCCGGCCCGCGTCACGTGTCTGCTGAGCGCCAAGCACAAGCCGTGACATCATCAACGCCGGCCGGCGCGTCAACATCAGAGCGACCGGCGATGCCATGTGCACGGCCCGCCCACACTGTATCATCGGCGGGGAGCGACGGAGAGCGTTCTGCGGCCACGGACGCCGCCTTACAACAGCGTCTGCCGCCTCTTAAAGAATTTGTCGGCGCTGACGGAGACTGGGGCGGCTTCAAGAGGCGGTTCATCGCTCATCAAGAGATGGCGAACTGGTCGGACGCCGAGGCTCTACGCGCGCTGCCAGCGATGCTGGACAACGACGCCCTGGCTACCCTCACCTCGGCGCCGAGGGAAAAGCGCGCCACTCTACACCTGGCGTTGCAGCTGCTGTCAGCCGTCTATGGGCCGCCTTCGGACTGCAGGCAGCTGTTCCACGATCGGAGTCGGGGCGCCAACGAGTCACCCCTGGCCTTCCGGACGGCTCTCCTGGCTCTGGCAAAGGCTGCTTTCCCAAGGATGGACGAGGAAGGAGTGGATGCCATGGTGGCTGAGAAGCTGCTGCTACTCGCTGACGAGCTGGACGTCAACGTCCTGGCTCAGGACGACGCGGAGATGTCGTCCCTACTGGTCGCGCGCCACATCCACGGGGGCTTGCGGTCCCTGCGTCGGAAGGCGGCAAAGGGGGCGGCCGGCCATGCCATGGCGACCACCGCCCTCCCATCGGAGGAGGTCTGCGGGGTGGAGCGGCGAGGGGAATGGAGATCGGCGGCACCGCAGGCTCGGAATGGACCGAGCCGCCAGGAGCAGCCCAGGTCATCTGGGGCGCTCACACGCTGCTACAACTGTGGCCTGCAAGGCCACGTTGCGTCTGGATGCCGGGCTCCCCGTCAGCGCGGGGCGACACCTCGTCAGGACGCCACGCCGTCTCCTCCCAAGCTCCAGCAGAGAAATACGGCGAGTCGCGGCACCTCACACGTTTGGCCCACGCACACATCCGACACACACTCACGCGCTCAACTAAACAGGGCTCCAAATTCCCCGTCCGTCGCGCGCGATTGTTCGGTAATGCGGCGAGCGCTCCAACCGGGTCAGTGGTCGGAGCTCGCCCATCGTGTCGTTGCTGCGTCGGCGGGATCATCGGTCGTGGTCGGTCACATTGATGGGGTAGAGGTGCGGATTTTAATTGACACAGGGGCATCAGCGACCATTATATCTGATTTAATTTATAACATCCTTCCCGTTCAAAGTCGTCCCTTGCTCCCTGTTGACGTGCCGTGCTATGCCGCTAACGGAGGCTCTCTGGGCATTATTGGCCAAATCCGCGCCACTATCTGCATTGGGGACATTAAATTATCCGGCCCTGTTTTGGTTTCCTCCTCACTCGCGGTTCCGTGCCTGTTGGGGACGAATTTTCTGGCCAAAATGCCCATCCGTATCCTTATTGACCAAGGGTGCATTGAGCTCCCATCGGGCCGACGCGTTACATTTCTGTCTTCCCCCACCACGGAGCGTCGGGCGTTTGCCACCGTGCAGGCGCTCGTCACAAAAACTGTGCGCGTGCCTCCGGGGGCTCAGATGCTCGTCCCTCTTAGGTTGCGTCGGTCGTTTGATGCAGGGGTTGCGGATCGGGGGGTCTTGTTGGGTCCATCTCGGGCCGGGGTCAATGGACCCGATTTGCTCGCGGCTCAGACTATGGTGAGAGGGGATGGGGACCCCTTCATTGCAGTCCTTAATGTGGGATCGCGAACGGCCGTGGTTCCTCAAGGGACCGTGCTTGCACACGCAACGCCGGTGCCCTATGAGGAACCACTCGTGGGTCAGGTATCCACCGATCCTCCGTCGCGACCGCATTCGGACTCTGATGACGGATGGCTGGATGCGCTTTGCGCGGGTTCAGTGGACCTGTCTGACTCGCAGCGCGCGCAGCTGCGAGTTCTCCTGAGCGAATTTGCTGACGTTTTTAGTCAACACAAATTTGATATTGGTTGTACAAAATTGCTGCGACACCATATTGACACGGGTGACAGCGCGCCGATCCGCCAAAATCCCTTTCGGTTGAGTCCCGCCGAAAAGGATCATGTCAAATCGGCTGTTGATGACATGCTAGCCGCCGATATCATTTCCCCTTCCACCAGCCCGTGGGGCGCGCCGATCGTTTTGGTGAAAAAACACGACGGCTCACTGAGATTTTGTGTTGACTTTCGGCGTCTCAACAAAATCTCTGTGGCAGATGCGTACCCGCTTCCTCGGATGGATGAGTCGCTCGACGCCTTGGCCGGTGCGCGATTCTTTTCCACCCTTGATTTGCTATCTGGATTCTGGCAGCTTCCTCTGGATGACGAATCGAAACCTAAGACTGCTTTTCGTACACCGCAGGGCCTCTTCCAATTTAACCGTTTGCCGATGGGTTTACATTCTGCGCCGGCAACTTTTCAGCGGTTAATGGAATTGGTCTTGGCAGGTTTGCAATGGGATTCGTGTTTGATTTACTTAGACGATGTCATCGTCTTTAGCAAATCCTTCGAGGAACACCTCCAGAGGTTGCGTGCTGTTTTTCTCAAAATGCGGGCTGCCAATTTGAAATTTAAACCACAGAAGTGCCATTTACTCCGCGAATCGGTGCGATATTTGGGTCACATTGTTGGGCGCTCGGGGATATCCACTGATCCCGCCAAAACGGAATGCGTCAGCTCCTGGCCGACTCCCACCTCTGTGGGAGAGGTCAGGAGTTTCATTGGGTTCGCGTCGTATTATCGGCGATTTGTGGCTGACTTCGCTACGATTGCGAAACCATTGCATGCCTTGACGTCCAAGGGAGTCAGGTTTCATTGGGGGCCGGAGGAGGAGGCTGCTTTTCGCGCCCTCAGAAATGCTTTGGTGGGAGCTCCGCCGTTGAATTACCCGGATTTTTCACAACCCTTCTTGCTCGATACTGACGCAAGTAACACGGGCATCGGGGGTGTGCTGTCCCAGCTCATCGGGGGCGTAGAGCATGTGGTGGCTTACGGTAGTCGGGTACTGTCTCCAGCCGAACAGCGGTACTGCGTTACCCGTCGGGAATTATTGGCCATTGTTTATTTCATTCAGCAGTACCGCCCGTATCTGTACGGTCGGCGGTTCACCGTCCGTACAGATCATGCGGCCCTCCAGTACGCCCTGCGGGTTCAACAACCATCGGGCCAGTTGTCTCGATGGTTGGAGATCCTCCAAGACTATGACTTTGTCACCACATATCGTAAGGGTGTCCGCCACACGAACGCTGACGCCCTGTCACGATTGCCACCCACTTCGGAGTGCGCGTGCCTGTTGGGTTCGGGGCGTTGTAGGCCCCCGAACGTCACCACCGATTCGGTCCTCGTGGCCGCTACCGATGCACCTTCGGCTTCGGGTCCTATCGAGCAAGAAGGGAGGGATTCGTTGCTGGGGTTGCCGGTCGCGGAATGGGGACGCCTCCAAATGGAGGACACCTCCCTCCTCGCTTTGCGCCGTCGCGTCGGGGGGGCTGGTCAGGGGGTGGAAAACGTTGACTCGTGGGGGTTGTTCCAGGGTCTTTTGATGCACTGGGATGGAAAAACCCGGCGCCAGCGGCTTGTGGTGCCTGCTGCTTTAAGGGGTAAGGTGGTATGGGCTGTTCATGAGCGGCTTCTGCACTTGGGGGTTCACAAGACCTTTGCCACGCTCCAGCTGGATTTCTTCTGGCCGGGCATGGAAAAGGACGTGGGGGATCTCTTGGGGTCATGCACGCAATGCGCGCAGAGGAAGCCGCCTGCGAGGGGGTCCAACCCTCCGCTGCAGTCCATAAAAGTTTCCCGGGTTAACGAGCTCGTCGCTCTGGACATACTTGGGCCATTTCCCGCTACGCCCAGGGGCAATAGGTATTTACTAACGGGGGTTGAATACTTCACGAGATGGCCTATGGCCTGGCCCCTGGCGAACCAGTCGGCAGCAGCCATCGCGGAGGCCTTTGTCCAGGGCTATGTCCTCGACAAAGGTGCTCCGGAACGGCTGCTTACTGACCAGGGTAGGAATTTTTCTGGTAAACTCCTACGTGAGGTGTGCGACCTCTTGGGTACGGAGAAGGTTCGGACCTCTCCGTATCACCCACAAACTGACGGGATGGTGGAACGGCTGCATCGGACCATCACGTCCATGCTGTCCCAGCAGGTGTCGGTATCCCAGACGGATTGGGACCTCCGCATAGCCGGTGTGTTGCAGGCCTACAGAATGGCTCCTCATGCGGCCACCGGATTTTCCCCTTTCTTTTTAATGTATGGGCGCGAAGTTAACCCCCCTGTGGCGACCCAGCTGAAGCTCTCGGCGCTCCCGGCGAAGTCTAATTTGTCCGAACACATTAAATTTAACATCGCTAAATTGTCTGAGGCGCGGGAAGCGGCCGTGCAAAATTCTGAACTCCGTCAGAAGGCGAACGAGAGGCTTCGGTTGGGGCGGGTGCAGGTGGTCAAATGGGAACCAGGGGACAGGGCGTGGTTGCACTGTCCTCAGGTGCCGCTGGCAACCTCGTCGAAATTGGTACGGCCGTGGCGGGGGCCAGTGGAGGTCGTGCAGGTTTTGCGGCCGCAATGTGTTCGCGTCAAATGGGGGAGGCGCCGGTGGTATGTGCACCCCTCAAGGTTAAAACCATTTGTCGCGCCGCCCCGTGGTTCACACACACACACGCATGGCCAAACGTGTGAGGGTGTCGCCGACTCCCCGTCGTCGCTGCACTCGCCTAACCTGACGCCAACTGTTCCGTCCCCAGGTGAAACAGGAGTGACGGGTCCACACCCACCAACCCCTCCCGGAGGGGTCGGGGGTCACTCGGCAGCGACGCCTGACTCTCTTGCACCCGGACCGTCAACAACCGTCACTGAGCGTGCCAGGACGGGCCCTTGTGACGGGCCCGCCGCGCGGACGCGCGCCAAAACGCGCAGACTATTGTGAGGTCGGCCGTTGGGGGGCCTTGCGGACAATGGGAGGGGTGGCGTCCGGAGTGTGTGTATATATGTTGGTTTTGGGGTATTTATTCGGGGGGGGTGCGTCGGGTTATTTTTTTTCCTCTCTCTCTCTCTCTCTTCCTGTTGTTGTTCTTGTTAAGGTTCTCTTGTTCTTGTTAAAAATTACGCGAGGCACACACACGGGGTTTTTGTGAGGGATGCACCTTTATTCTGATTTTTTTTTTTTGCAGCCAGGGACGGCTGCGAGCTGTACAGGGGGGGTGATGTAGAGGTGTAATTGCGCATGGCTACGAATGTTGAGGTGTGATTATGCATGGCCACGGATGGCCAACAAACACAAGGGGCGGGGTTACGGCCGTACACAAGGGTGGCGCTAGCACCGACGTCCGCATGTGTATCCCCCACGGGCCCCCCCCTCGGGGGCGAGTCCTATAAAAGGTGATGAGCTCGAGGGCTCGAGGTCGGGACTCAGCTTTAACCAGAGAAGACGGAAGACCAGCTAGTGTAGGCCCCAGAGCTCCCCTGGCTCGCTGTCCTTATAAGGGCCGACCAGGGCAAGCCTGTGGCGTGGCCCCGAGAGCCCAGACGAAGCTGGTCTGGTGACTCAGGGAGCCGGGATCCCAGCTTAACCAAGCTGGGACAGATAGCCTCCCCTAGTCCCGTAGTGGAGGAATTGGTATAGGTTAGAGGGGTTAGCTGTCGAGAATCCCTGTAGCCAAGTGACCTGTACAACTGTGTTGGTGTAATAAATAAGTGTGCCTCCGATCCTGTCGTCAAGCCTCCATATATACTTACTACACCAGCAAAACGTCGTACTTATATCGTAAACGTTGTGGATTTACTCTCCAACACATCGGTGGGCTGAAGTAGCAACTAATTGTCACGTTTTATTTTCGTGACAAACCTTACTGGTTGGCTGTGTCGGGTGGTGGCGGGTTAACGACACATTTATACTAACGCCATCTAACCCAAAAACAACCTTTATTATAATATCGGTCGCGAAAGCCTACGTGTCAAATTTACACCAGTTAAATGCGGTTTCACCTTAATTTGTTCTAAGTGCCATCCAAGGGACAGCGCGATAGCCCTCGAATGCGAAAGGTGTGATCTTTCTCCTATCTGCTGCCTCAATTGTCCCCCGAGAAAGAAAAAAATGCGCGCACAGCACAAAAACACACGATGCAGTGCAGATGATTGATGTTCGAACACCCACATACATAAACCATAAATGCTTCCTGTTTCACGGACATCCATCTTGAAGTCAATTGTGACGGGACTATAACACTTAATCCCTGGCATTAGTAACTGGTTATGCATCCGCCCCACTGACACTTAGTGCATGCATTTTTCATGACACGCGATTGCTGTGCACGTACGGCAAGCGTCATCCCACCATGTGGCATCGCGGAGGCAACAATCGCAGGCTGATCGACAAGCGCGTGCGTGTACGCACGCGAATGCGCGGACGGGAAACACTTCCTTCGGAAAACGGAGAAAAAGGAAGTCTTCGAGATGGAGACATCCTCTTGCGTTAGAATTAACGCGAGACAAAAACGATAGATACTGATCGATGCATAAAACTACAACGATGTAAGATGGAAAAGGATCATCAATTTTGCCAATTTTGTCGGCACAGAAAAGCGACGAACGGCAAATCGATTCTAACTCTCAAAGTTTGGTTTTCCACGTTGGTCTGCGTGTTGAGAAATTCTTCCTTCAAGCTTTTGACAACGCACCATGGCACGTGGCATGTTCAGGAACTCAAGTCAAAAGGAGTTGAATAACAACTCCTGAATTCAATCGAGAGAGATAAATATTTAAAACATGCAACACCAACTCGGAAAGCCGTATGTGGATTGCAGGCAACTGCGAAAAGTAAATTGTGACATTCTAATTTTCTGGGCAGTGGCACGGCCCAGCGATAGCGCATTCGCCACTTGTTGCAGATGGTTCGTGGTTCAAAACCAGCGGCCGCCCTGGTTATTAGCACAAGTGAAATTAACGGTGATAATACTCCGTGCTGTCTGCTTCAGAGTGGACGTTAAAGATCTCCTCGACGTCATTTACAAGAGTGTATTGTGTACCAGCATCAGAGTCCAAATGTGCCAAATTCGAAAATTGTCCTGCAAATTACTCAATTGTGATTATACACAGCAGCAATCATCACTCCTACTGGGAGACTAATGCCCCAGGTTACCCTTGCAAATGAGATTCATCCTGGTTAAACAAAATAAACTTTCTCAAAATGATAGGAAACTCGTCAGATGGAAAAGAGCATGTGGCTGAAAACCTACAACAGCAATGCACTCATAAGGTGATTTCTAGACGGCAAAATGTGGTTTTATGACCATCTGTTCGGTCGTCCCATCATGCCTTGCATGCAGTGAAATCGCCACCCTGCGTGGATAAAGCACACAGCCTTGTTTCAGACCACAAACTCAAAAGAGTCAAAGATGTGGCCAAATTATTTTAGAAAGCAAGCAGAAGGATGAAACAACACTATTACATACCAGATTCATCCTATTTACGAATCACCAGTGAATTATAGCCACCGGTGCCTACTTCTGCCTTGTATCTCAGGTGCGTTATGTGGAGAAGCCTTCTTCCATGAATGGGGACAGTTTGCTAGAGTTATAGCCTCAGAGCGAACCTGTCGATATGTCACCACGAAGATGTATAGGATAATGTATGTGTGCTGAACTCCTTTCGCATCGTACGTAGCCAACCGTGCTGATCAGATGTGCGGGGGGAGGACAACAAATTAAACACAAAAAGCAGTTTTAAAGAAATGAGTTTTCAATTGAGATTTAATAGTGCATAGATCGAGTGGCTTCTTAATATTAGAAGGAAGAGCGTTCCAGACGGCCATAGAAAAGCATCCCAAAAGCGCGGATGCAGTGACCGTCTTTGTTCGATGGCTCACCAAAAGCAACTGGGAGGATGACCAGAGTACACGTGGTGGTTTATATTCCTTGACGAGATCAGCAAGGTATTGTGGTTCATTTGTGGCAAGCACTTTGTATGTAATTATAATAATTTAACCAGTTAGCCAGATGAACACAGTTAAACGCCCAACCCTGTAAGACATTGAACTTATGGATGACGAAACTGAATACTGCACATGAAGGGCAGATCACAAAAACCGGATGATTCTGGGCTGGAGTTCACAGGCAAGTCGTCTAATCCCCATACGCAAGGCTTTAATAATCCATGTAGGCAATGGATCAACGGTGAAGTGTCAAAGAAGAAAATTACTTTTTTGGGAAACAAAAATGAGAATTCTGACTTACATAACACTATATTATGAACAATAAGCCATGCGGCTGACTTCATACATGAACGTGTTGTTTTGTATATTTATTATAGGGACAGCCTCCAATACAATCTCATTACAAAAAAAAGTAACTTTTCCATTAAAATGAAGAAATTGCTTTAACTTTAGGAAACCAATTTCTTGCTACACATGGTGTAACTGGTCTGGAAATATTAGCCATAGCACCCAGAAAGGGCCCACACATACAATAACAAAAAACCTCAACACCATCGTCAATAACGTTCCGGCCTTCAAATGAAAAATATATAATAGGCGCCATTTCGGTAAATGAGCTTTCTTCAACGCGCATGACAACGCGCAAGACCACATAGTGCTACCGACGAATGCGTTGAGCTTTTTGTTAATTCTGCCCGAGCTATACTGCCAACGCACCCACCCGCTGCTCCACATTGGCTTTGATCTGCAAAGAAAGAAACTGGTGGCTCCATCGACCGCTCCTGAACAGCGACCGATGGTTGCGCACACCTCTTAAACAAGTGGGATATTAAAGACGACCCAAAGTGGGAACGCGGCCACCCAAACAACAACACAATGGAGGACTGCATTCTACGTCCGCTCTCTGGTGGACTGGAGAGTATTCGTAGTGTGCTGCTCCCGAAGCAATTGCGTGGCTCACAATAATTACGGTAAATCTGGACGTAATAATTTACGCGTAAATAGTCACACGCTCGACGAAGTAGCAGAAGAATGCAGCATCGGCCACATAATTTCATGGCAAACAAATGAGTAAGTAAGATGACAAACACCAGCGTGACGCAATGTTCCACCTTGGCTCTACAATTTGTCAACATCACGGGTAGGGGACCTCTCCTTCCTGAGGGCCAGTTACCTTTGGCAGGGTAAATATTAACACCCGTACCCTTGTGTAAACCAATAATAACAACAACGAAACATAACATCCGTGTTGACAAAGTACACAGAGGCCCTTGAAGTGACACATGTGACGGGAGCCGCGCTAAATTTAGAAACAGTTTTGCTCCCAAGGTTATAAAATATTCCCCTCCAGTGCCCAAGTTCGTGTGGCTAAGATGCATACAACGATGGGAAAATGTCATTTTACGGCCATTTTTTTAAGTGCTAACCCTTATGTGGCCGCAGGACCCATACGAAACAAAGTCACAGGCCGGATATGACCCGCGGCTACATTTTGCGCGGCCCACAAGCCGAAGGTGACATTGCTCCTGAGTCCACGCAAGAGTATATCACACCTGGGCTCGTGTGACCTCCTCCAGCCAGGTGACCCGCATCAAGTTTCGGTGGCCGCAAAATAATCGGCCCCCACCACTGACCGGCTCAGGATCAGGGCCTCTCTCTCCTCTTCTTCTCCTGCTGCTGCTGCAAGTTGAAGCACACGCATCAGAGAGCGACAGACACAAATTCCCCTTCTCCCCAGACACATCCCGAGCCATGCCAGCTCGGGGGCCCCCTCAAAAGTACGAGTGGCTTTTTTTTCCCATTGGAAAATTTGCCAAGCCGGGCCAGAACCAAACTGTAAAACTGTGCCCCCACAAGACATCTGAATCTGGCTACGCAGGGCAAGAGTACAGGGCTAATAATTTTCCTAATACACATCTACAAGCCACTTGATTTGCTCATTGCGTGTGTTGTCAGTGGCACGGCTTGGGTTCTGCAGTGGAAAAACAACCTGGCGTGTCTCCCGTGCCATGCCAGGCTGGTTTGGCACAACAACGGCACGACTCAGTTATAGAATGTAATAAAGGTAACAGCATCAACACTGGCAACCCTTAACAGAATATTTATGAAGCAAAAGCAAGTGTTATTAATTCACACAAATAGATTTTTTAATTATAGTAATTATAGTTTTTGTTTTTTGCATTTTGACTGCTTGTGTTGTGGTTATTGCAAACTTGATCCCTTGTATAAAGGTGTCAGTTTTGTACCAGATAAAAGGGTAAAAACCTATTACTATATTTTGCTACTGGGAAAGGAGGTCTCAGTGTAGATTTTTTAATTACCAAGAGTTATCTTCACAAAGTTTAGAATCTTCATCACCGTCAAATGTGTCATAAATAATCCGATACAGTACAGTATTTTTGGTGACGTTAGTGGTTGACGCACTTTTCGCTGAAACCGGCAAGCCCAGTTTGATTCCCAGCCACTGCGAACATCGGTGGCAAGTCACATTTTAATCAAGTCCTGCCCCCCCCCCCCTCTCCAACAACAACCGGCATTCGCCACATAGTGGCACTTTAAAGGCCACGTCAAGTGTCGAAGGCCCACCACGTGAAGTGTGTTGACCAACACACACTGACCAGCGTAGTGAAGTATGGTCAAGCAACCCACCCACCCGCCCCCCCCCAAGACCAACACGTGTGTGGGGGACTTTCACTCGGCAGTGGATTGACAAAGGGCTTTGAATTACCATCATCGTCATATTCATGAAGGTAAATTATTACATTGCTATCATCTGTGCCGGCGTAATCAATCACCATCAAATGAACCTTATGGCGGGACCCCGGGGTCCCGAATAAAACAGAAGGCAAAATCGTAATTTATTTATTTTTGGCGACTCCGTCCCACCGCGCACATGAAGACCGTGACCCACCTGGCACGGATCATTCTGTTATCACGTTGTGTTCAAGCACAGCAGCGAGGAAGAATGCGTAGAAGAGTTGAACAAGCGAATGCACTCCATGCTCGGGTATGGGCAAGATCACAAATCTTATCCAAAGCTGCTCAAACTGCCTACACGAACTAAGTCTTTTATTTATCACAACGGTATTCATAATTCAGTGAAACTGCTCTTATCTTCATTATTATTTGTGACCTACCAATGTCTGCAGCCAGGATCAATCGATGACAATCCTATTACCTGCAGATATTTAACAGATGAGATGCGTTGCACCGTTAATTCCTCCTGTTTGATAATTAACACTTCTCTTGTCCGGATGCATCTGTGCAGATAGGTTTTTTTTGCGGTTAAGCCACAGTCCCCACATACCGCTCGTATCAGTGCAGATAAGAGGAGCGGCGACCCACTACTCTGTAGAGTAACATTGGTATAAACGCTTGTTACAATATGAACAGCACATTGAAAACGCGTACCATTTTTGTACTGTTTACAAAGTGTGTTCACAAATCCACACTGAGAAACACGATGATTGACAGAGGGGTGTAAATATTTTTTTCGATATTGTATTTAAATAGAGGTACTGCAGGTAAGTAGTTTTCAGTTTTAAAGGCATAGTTTAACAAGACAACACTTAAAGTTTGAATTAAAGCTGTCGTGGTTTTCACACCTGGTGATGATTGCTTGTGTTGCAATCGAAACGTCGTGAGAATTGTATTTTTTATATTTTTTATTATTTTATTATTTCCCTTCTACGTGACTTTACCGAAAGAATATAGGACAACACTTGCCACCATCCTTCAAACTCATTGGTGAAAAAAGCTACGTTTTTGTTTACATTATAATGTCATGTTTATGCGAGAGCCGGGGGCTTATGGGACCCCGGGGTTCCACCATAAAGTTCAAATGTCAATTGGGCACCCAGGCACAGTGAGACAAAGTTGTTTTTGAACAGAAGTGTTCCGGAATTATTTTAAGATTTTGAAAATCTGTAGTCGTATATACTGCGAAGGCTTGCCGTGCAGTGTTGAATAAGGAATGGCATGCAGGTGTCAATATACTGCGACAAATTAAAAACAGCTCTGCACTTACACGTTGCACCACACACAGAATTAGCATCAGCACAGCAACGTAAGATGATAAATGGTGAATTCATAGCCCTGATGCGACACGCACACACACAAGGCACACACACACAGCCTTAAGACAGTATACTCACCACATCAACACAAATACACACAGCCAACACAATACACATAATATAGAGCACACACACAGCGTACACACACAACATAAAAACACAATGCACCTTGCATAGAGCACACAACACACATCACACACAACACACACATCACACACACACACGTCTTCACACAAACTTTATACGATAAATCAACCACCACCATTCGCCCATGTGACGTCACCACAGTGCCTGTGCCAGGCTAGGTGTACACAGAATACGTGACGTCTTTGTTGTTGTTGTAGTTTCATTGATGGTTTGGGGGGGGGGGGTGCCAGCAGCTTGCGCCTATCTTAGAGCCTCCCTTGGCCACTGTGGCAGCTGAAAGTAACATTAGACACACTGTACGGCATGCAATTATATCCACGTGGAGTGTACAACGTACACTCACAATACACAACACTAAGGTTCCACGCGATACACACAGCACGGCACACACAATACACACACATTAGACACGTAATATACACACACAGCAAACACAGTACACACACACAGTACACACACACAAAATACACAACCAGTAGAGAGCACACACAGTAGACACACACAGTACACACACACACACAGTACACACACACAGTACACACACACAGTACACACACACACAGTACACACACAAAATACACAACCAGTAGAGAGCACACACAGTACACACACACAGTACACACACACACAACACACACAACCAGTAGAGAGCACACACGCCGCACATACACAACAAGATAACACATAAGCAGTTAACACACAAACGTTAAACAAACAGTGCACACACATTACACAGTTCACACACACACAGACACAGAGAGAGACACTCACAAACACAGCTGACCACCACTTAGCGCTGGGTCCAAGCAGCTGAGCGATGCAAACCGAGGACAACCACGTGGTCCAGGTTCGACTCTGGGTCCACGGGGGAATCAATGACACAGACCCCCCAAGAATCCGCGTGGAACCAACAACCCACAAGCCCAAAATCCTCCTGACAGAGTATTCTAACACGTGCCCCTACAGCAAAGACCCCCGCCCCCCCCCCCCGTGAGACGTGGACCCCACAAGCCACGGACCCCCGTTAGAACTCGTGACATCCCATCACAAGAACCCGAAAAACCCCTGCGCCAAAGGCCCTTTCAAGGAGCTCCCGCCAACACTCCAATCTCAAATTCCCATGGTCCAGAGGGGGGGGGGGGAAAAAACCCCAAAAACGTTGCAGAAGACCCCCAGATCCAGGACCCTAAGATGCCTCAAGAGGCCCGGAGGACGTCAAGAGGGTCAAGAGAGAAGAGCCCGGGTCGCCGAGGTTCAAGGCCACTCACTGGCAGGACCCCCATGGCCGATGACAGGGCCCGTGTGTGTGGTGGTGGTGGTAGTGGTGGTGACTGCATCAGCGCCGTGTAAAGCTCCCCCACTTAACACCAACAGCACCAGCACCACCAGCACCACCAAATAACCACCACGATTCATCCTCAGCATTGGAGACGATGTGAACGGCCGAGCCGCGGTGCCACACAGACGAGGGGAACACGTACCTCCTCACCTCTCCTCCTCACCACAAACCTCCTCCTCCTCCTCACCACCACCACCACCAAACCTCCTCCAGTCGCCGGGAGCAGCAGGGGGGGGGGGGGTAAGCACGGGGGAGGCGCAGTGCGGTGCCCGAGCCCCGCCCACCAATAATTAGGCCCCGCCCATTGTCTCCGAAGGCCCCACCCACATCCCATTGAAAGCTACGCCCCCTTCAGCACTGAAGCCCCGCCCATTTCAATATTAAGCCCCGCCCTATTCAATGTGTAAGCCCCGCCCCTTCAGGATTGAAGCCCCGCCCCCCTGTAGCGCTGAAGCCCCGCCCCCGTCAGTGCTGAAGCCCCGTCCAGTGTCGAAGCCCCTCCCCCTTCAGTGCAAAAGGATCCGCACGAGTTTCTGAAGCCCCGCCCACAAAGGCCCAGCAAGCCCCGCCCACAAAGCCCCAGCAAGCCCCGCCCACAAAGCCCCAGCAAGCCCCGCCCACAAAGCCCCAGCAAGCCCCGCCCACAAAGCCCCAGCAAGCCCCGCCCACAAAGCCCCAGCAAGCCCCGCCCACAAAGGCCCAGCAAGCCCCGCCCACAACTGCACCCAAAGCCCCCCCCCCCAGACACAGCCCAGAGCTTCAATGCTCCGGTCATCATCGTGAGCCATGATCGTTCCACTGCTGGATGGAGGCATCCCATCAAACCACCGCCATCCCTCGCTCCATCTCCCTGGCATGTAGCCTCATTAGGCTGCCACTCCATCGCTCGTCTCGACCCCCAAACCCACCATGCCCGTCCCTTCAAGCGGCGTCTCTTGCCCACCCTCACCTGCTCTTCTTGAACAATTGCCTATTTAACCTGCGTTGTGTCGTGTCCGATCCGCGTGTGATACTTCACCACGCTGGTCAATGCGGGGGTGGTGATGAGGCTCGGGGTGTGACGAGATGTCGACAACCTCACCTGGTATACAGGAAGGACGTAGGTTCGAGCCCCGACCCTGACTCCTGCCGTATATTTGGAGTTTGCGTGTCTCTCTCTCTCATCATCATCACGGTGGCGAGGATATGTTCACTACAGGAGGTCGTGGGTTCAATCCAGACCCTGATGCCTGCTGTATATTCGGAGTTTGCGTGTCTCTCTCTCATCATCATCATCACGGTGGCTAGGAGATATTAACTACCTCGCCTGGTATACAGGAAGGACGTGGGTTCGATCCCCGACCCTGACTCCTGCCGTATATTTGGAGTTTGCATGTCTCTCTCTCTCATCATCATCACGGTGGCGAGGATATGTTCACTACAGGAGGTCGTGGGTTCAATCCAGACCCTGATGCCTGCTGTATATTCGGAGTTTGCGTGTCTCTCTCTCATCATCATCATCACGGTGGCTAGGAGATATTAACTACCTCGCCTGGTATACAGGAAGGACGTGGGTTCGATCCCCGACCCTGACTCCTGCCGTATATTTGGAGTTTGCATGTCTCTCTCTCTCATCATCATCACGGTGGCGAGGATATGTTCACTACAGGAGGTCGTGGGTTCAATCCAGACCCTGATGCCTGCTGTATATTTGGAGTTTGCGTGTCTCTCTCTCATCATCATCACGGTGGCTAGGAGATATTAACTACCTCGCCTGGTATACAGGAGGTCGTGGGTTCGATCCGGACCCTAACGCCTGCTGTATATTTGGAGTTTGCGTGTCTCTCCCCGTGGCCTCGTGGATTTTTCTCCTGGTCCTCCGGTTTTTGCCTCCACATTTAGAATCCACGTGCATTTACAGTATTCGACTGCCATATGTGATAGACAGGTTCGCTGTATAGGTAAATAAATAAATAATAAATCGTGACATTCTTTGGGTCTTTCGGTAAAGTCACGTAGATAAAATAATAAACGTGATATTTTTATTATTATTTTATTCACTCTATTTTCATTTTTATTATTTTATTGTTCTATCTACGTGACTTTACCAAAAGACCCAAATAATTTGAATTCCCGCAGTCACGAAAGCTTGAAATGGTGCGTTTAAGAGTGGTTGAACTATGCCTGCGGCGAAGACAAATCTGACGTCATCTTGATGCATGCGAGAAGAACAAGTTTGTGAGGACCATCGGCAGCTTGTCTTTCTTACGCAACACATCGGCCCCGGGGAGACAATGGTCTCTTTCGTTATGTATATCTTCCATCACGATGCTGAATGGCCATTGTGGAGAATATAAATTATATTACGCGGTGATAATGATAATAGCAGCAGTGCCTCTTGACTAACCAGGACAGCCATACTGAGTCTTAAGACGATAACTGGGACATTCTTTTCGGTTTCTTAACTGACGGAAAATTACATTTATTAGGTATAACCCTGTGAGGCATGCGGCTCTTGACTCGGGTGCAACCGCAACAAACAAAAACATGAACAAGAAACATCTTCACTATGGAACCTCATTTGCCAGTAAAAATATGATAATTGTTTTTTTGCCAGATAGAAGGGTAAAAAACCAATTATCATATTTGTACTGGCAAATGAGGTTCCCATAGTGTAGATGCTTGCCCTGAGCTCTCATACTCTGATGGTGCATTGTCTTTGCGTTGTGCGCCTTTTGGCGTCATCTGTTCCAACCCATGTGAGACTAGGCTCTAAGGAAAGCTGTCTCGGGTGTGGACCAATCAACTTCAAGGACAGTGCACATTATCAGAGTTATGTTATTTTGTTTGTATTATGACTGCTGGTATTGCGGTCTATGCAAACATGACTCCTTGTAAAAAGGTGTCAGTTTTGTTGCCAGATAAAGTGACTGCACGCAATAGAAAAATCCTGGAAAAACAGCAAAGTCTTCCAGAAAAAACACCGTATTTCAACGCTGTGTGAAAACATCCCAGTGGGATGCATGTCAAACAATAACAACCATGAGACATAGTCTTGGTTCTTTCGGTAAAGTAACTTAGAAGGGAAATAATAAAATAATAAATATATAAAACAATAAAAAATCTCACGACGTTTCGACTGCAACACAAGCAATCATCATCAGGTGTGAAATCCATAGCTTGTGTTGCAGTCGAAACGTCGTGAGAATTTGTATTGTTTTTATATGTTTCTTATTAAATTATTTCCCTTCTACGTGACTCTACCGAAAGAACCAAGAATATGAATTTCTGCAGTCACGGAAGCTTTACATCAAAACCATAAGACAATGTAGATTAAAGTTATCAGGCCAACTCTGTACTACAACAAACAAACATGGCTAAACCAAAACGTTTTAAAAATCACCAAAATAAAGCCACAAAAACAATGTAACAGTGATCATAGGAAACGTGATTCAATTTAACAATAAACTATATACATAACATGTACGACCAAACTTTGCAGCCATAGTTGGCTGCATGAGTCATTCCATAACAGCAGGAGTATCAGTAGCAGAATCAACATTTTCCAATACACTTTTAAAGATCAGCACACCATAATCAAAACTCAAAATCATACTTTGCAGCGGTCATCCGGAATGATACATTTGATTTCAGGCCATTCTGAATAGCAGTGGCAGCTAGGGGTGTACAACTCTTCTAGAGCAGTTTTGAGTGAAGATCTCACAGATAGTGATCCAAGTTGCAGTTTATTGGCGATAACATTCCAGACCCTGAGGGCATCAATAGAAAAAGCCCTTCCTCCAGTATTTGTACGTGTACGGCAATAAAAAATGTGAAGCTGGTAAATGAGCGAAGACCTTAGGGTCACACTTGTTCTTCGAAACGCTGTCTCCTGAAACGCTGTCTCCTGAAACCCCTACAA
Organism: Lethenteron reissneri; assembly: GCF_015708825.2. Classification (NCBI taxonomy): domain Eukaryota; kingdom Metazoa; phylum Chordata; class Hyperoartia; order Petromyzontiformes; family Petromyzontidae; genus Lethenteron; species Lethenteron reissneri. The sequence continues at coordinate 9,735,589 of NC_083820.1, read as the reverse complement.
GCCCCTCCCATGGCCTCCCGTTCTCAACTATTTTCGTGTTGATCGAGCTCAATAATTGCGAGCGTAATCGATTACTTAATCACAACTCTACTTTAGAGTGCGATGATTAATACAGGTAGGTGGTTTAGCCAATTTAACTTTAAACGTGATGGTAAAATAACACTCACAGAATAGGCACAGGTGCATGATTAAATCCACTTTCTGGACTGGCAACTACTTAGCCACGCAGCAGCCCAAAGGGTTACGTGAATTCCACGGTATTTTTGTGTTACCCGCCAATCCCCGCCCCAACAACCCCGCATCGCTGCGTGCCACGTTGCATATAGTCAATCAATGTCTCCCAAACTCCACGCCTTCCTCCTCCGCCCCTTGGGTTATTTTTCAGATTTTTTTTTTGTTCAAAGAGAGAACATAACGCTATCACGTGTGAACTCGTGTTGGCTCTATTATTTCGCACCGGAGCAACTGATTTCAATCGTCGCATTCTGGAGGTGACTTTGCTTCCTTGTTGAGACCATTATCAAGGATACAAGTGATTCAGCCATGGGCCCTGGATTATTGGATAAAAAAAATTAGGGGTGCATAAAATATCAGCACAAATTCAAATCCTAAAAAAGCATAACACACTGACGAAAGCCAACGAATATCTCTCATCTCGCGACATCTACCTCTTGACTATTTTCTCTCTCATCGCACTCATTATCTGTCTCAACTGTATCTCTCTTCATATCTGACTGCACCTCCATCGTGTCTGTATCTCTTCTCGTCTTACTCTACTATTCCAAGTTCGTCTACATTTCTTTTATCACACTACCAGCCAGGGAACAAAGACGCTCACTATATCGCAAGCTTTCAGATGCGCTTCTGTGGCCGTCTGGAATGTTCGTTCATATCACAATAATTGTATACATTTAAATGGGGGGACGGGGGTGACTGCAAAATCATGTATGGGTCCCCAAGTCCCCAATGGGCTAGCACCATCAGTCGGCGTTAAGGTGTGTATCGTGTGGTAATAGTAATATTAACTCTTATTTTATATCACGCCATTCATGCAAATTGCATTGCAAAAACATAACATTGCGAACCACATTAACATCAAAATTGGTACGAGACATCCCACAGAGACACAGCACGTGCACGAGCAAGGGAACAGAGTGTGTGCACAACACGAGCCAGAGAGAGACACCACAGAGAGACACAATACGACAAATAGTACAGAGGATGAACACAACACGAGCCAGAGAGAGACACCACAGAGAGACACAACACGACAAACAGTACAGATGGTGACCACAACACGAGCCAGAGAGAGACACCACAGAGAGACACAACACGACAAATAGTACAGAGGGTGAACACAACACGAGCCAGAGAGAGACACCGCAGAGAGACACAACACGACAAACAGTACAGAGGGTGAACACAACACGAGCCAGAGAGAGACACCACAGAGAGACACAACACGACAAACAGTACAGAGGGTGAACACAACACGTGCCAGAGAGAGACACCACAGAGAGACACAACACGACAAACAGTACAGAGGGTGAACACAACACGTGCCAGAGAGAGACACCACAGAGAGACACAACACGACAAACAGTACAGAGGGTGAACACAACACGAGCCAGAGAGAGACACCACAGAGAGACACAACACGACAAACAGTACAGAGGGTGAACACTACACGTGCCAGAGAGAGACACCACAGAGAGACACAACACGACAAACAGTACAGAGGGTGAACACAACACGAGCCAGAAAGAGAACACCGCAGAGAGACACAACGCAAACACGATCACGTGCACGGAGGTGAACCCAACACAAAACCGGATGGGGCGACAGTAAAGCTCCTGATAGCGGCGAAAGTAAAAACATGTTAACGATGACCCTGATAACAGTTTGCTTGATCTTATGCAGTCAATCATGCAAATGGTACCACAAAGCGCAGGACATCACTAAGTGCGTGCATCTACCCGCTGCATAGCAGCAGCAGTAAACTAGAGAGTTTTAAAGTGTGATGTGAAACGGCCAATAATGACCAATTCCAATCGAAACTCCACAGTTCCTCAAGCAATAGACAAAAAAGTGTTTGCCTTGTAAATGGAATATATTTGGCGTTTGAACATTGTAACACCTGTTTTGTTGCCGGAAATTGTAAAACCAATTTATATTTTTTCATCATTCAAGTCCATGTGTTAACCCAAACATCCCAATGTAGTTTCGATTTAAAGCTTTCGTGACTGCAGGGATTCATCTCCTTGGTTCTTTCGGTAAAGTCACGTAGAATGGAAAAAATAAAATAATAAATAAATGACTTTTATTATATCATATTATTTTATTATGTTTTATTTTAATTATTTTATTCTTTCCATTCTACGTGACTTTACCGAAAGAACCAAGAAGATGAATCCCAATGTAGGACCACGAATCTTGGGCAATTGTGGGCACCAGATTATACGGCAGCGTTTTGAGATGTAATTAGCGTCTCATTTGTAGGAGTGACCCGAGGTACCAAAATGACAGAAGAAAACAATTAAGTGGGTAAATTAAGCAAAACAAAGATAACTCAACGCACTCGTCAACAACACTGCCTTAAAATAAAAATTTATATAATTGGCGACATTTCGGGCAATAGCCCTTCATAGCGCATGAGCAATAAAAAAGAGAAGTTGTGATCGGAATTAGAATATGTATTTAGACAGGAGGAATCCGGTGAGCTATGAAGCTCTTCTTCACACATGCCCAGTATGGGCGGGTGATATGGTGGGCATGAAGTCTGGCTCCAGTGCCTCTCAGATTCGGGGACCCAGTAGAAGTGGGGACACTGCTAAGGAGAGTGAACTTGGGTTGAGCCAAAGGGACATTTGGTAGTGGTTACAGAGTCTACCAAAGCAACGCCACTGGTGACCATCCATGGGGGTGTGAGATGGTGAGAAAAAGCTTCATAGCTCATCGGATTCCTCCAGTATAAATCGATATTCTAATTCTCTGATTCAGCCGGGCTCGCTGTGTAACCCGCGGTTTTGTTGCCTCTTGCTATTGCATAACTTTGAAATTGTTCAACCACGTTATTATATATTTATTTCGCATGTGCTTGTGATTTTAGTGCCACATGTCACTACCACAGGCCCAGGGCATTCTGTTCGATAAAAAGAAGAATACGAAGACGAGAAACCCGCTGATATTGACAGACAAAAAGAAAATCGACGGAAGCTCTACGACCCATCCTCCAGTTGCCGAATGCAGCCAAGCCACTTTGTAACTCTTTACCTACCTTTAAGCGCATTCTAACCCCCCCCCCCCCCCCCCCCCACATATTTAGTTTTTACTTTAACTGAGCTGATCTATGAGCTGGGCGGGTGAGGGTCGCTGCCTTCGGGCGTAGTGAAAATTGTGCGCGTTACAAATTTTTGTGCGCAGTAAAGTTGTATTACTGTAACATCGCCCTCCCCTCCTCCCCTATACTGTGGAACTCATGCAGACGATGGTGGCATGTTGACAAGGAGGACCTCATTCGCCAGCGCCTCGTTGCTGTCTTTGTGCGGATGGACCAGATACCCAACACGGCGTGAACGATTTTGACAAGCGGCTCCCGACAAATGTCGACCGCGATGCCCTCAACAGCGAGAGACGCAATCTCTGTGACATTGAACGATTAAACTAAAAACTTTTTTTTATACTTAACCAGGTAAGGCCCACTGAGCTATATGGATCCCTTTTTTTCAGAAGCGACCTGGCCACAAATGATAGCTTAACGAAGTGGCTTAGCGTCACATGAAAATGTATAGCAGCCAACATACTCTAAACGCGTGATGTTGATTTTAAATTTGGAGGGAAAAAAACCGGAGGACCCGGAGAAAAATCCACGCGACCAGCGGGAGAGAGACGCAAACTTCAAATGTACAGCAGGCGTCAGGTTCGGGATCGAACCCACGACCTCCTGTACACCAGGCGAGGATAGTTAACATCTCCTAGCCACCATGATGATGAGAGAGAGACGCAAACTCCAAATATACAACAGCAGGCGTCAGGGTCGGGATCGAACCCACGACCTCCTGTACACCAGGCGAGGTAGTTAACATCTCCTAGCCACCGTGATGATGATGAGAGAGACACGCAAACTCCAAATATACAGCAGCAGGCGTCAGGGTCGGGATCGAACCCACGACCTCCTGTATACCAGGCGACGTAGTTAACATCTCCTAGCCACCGTGATGATGATGAGAGAGAGAGACGCAAACTCCAAATATACAGCAGCAGGCGTCAGGGTCGGGATCGAACCCACGACCTCCTGTATACCAGGCGACGTAGTTAACATCTCCTCGCCACCGTGATGATGATGATGAGAGAGAGAGACACGCAAACTCCAAATATTCAGCAGCAGGCGTCAGGGTCGGGATCGAACCCACGACCTCCTGTATACCAGTCGAGCGAATTAACTAGCGTGGCCATGAAACATGTCGACCCTTGTTAACTATTGAGCGCATATGAAATGCACTGAGGATTGTGTCCCCATGGTTAGGAAAGAAATTAAGACAAAGGTGTCACATGTAACACTCTCTTTACTTGATACAGCTATCGTGCTGTGACGGTTCCACCTGAAGACAGAAGCTTGTGTTGCCTCCGAAACGGCGTGATTTTTTTATTTTACTTTCATTAATTTTAATTTTATTTTTTACCTCCGTGACTTTACCGAAAAAACCTAAGAGTATGAATCCTTGCAGTCACGAATGCTTCAAATCTAGAAGGTAACATTCTAGCAATTCACACATTCCAATGGGGTCTGTTTCAGTGCGGAAAGGCCAATAATACGCCATGGGCGGGGCTGTGTAAAGATTCCTCGAGTGGGAGGAACCTTCCAGCGGCGTTGCCGCGAGCGAGACACTTGCAGGGCTGCGCCTCTTGGCCATGCGGCAGTGCCACTGAAATGATTTGTTTTTTTTACGGCGGAGCGGCGTACGGCGAAGCAGTCGGCCACCGCAGCCTTCTGTCGGAGCGCGGCGACGGCGGCGAGGGCGAATACATCCACGGGAATTCCGGCCACGGCTCAGCGTGACGCAAACATCGGTCGAGACGCCGCGCTGTGCACCCGCTCGCAAAACGACCTCTCTCGATCTCTCTCTACTCTTCTCTCTCTCTCCTGTGCGGCACTACACACAGAGTGCCTTCCCCGTGCATTATTAATCGCATCGCATTAAGAACCAACGTCTAAATATAACCGTATACGCCGGGGCGGAAAAATCGTATTTTTTTTTGGACAGCTAACAGTGGAACACGGTCGTACAAGGCGCCACAGGGCGCCACGGTGGCTAGGAGATGTTAACACCATCGACTGGTATGCAGGGGGTCGTAGGTTTCGATACCGATCCTGACGGCTGCTGTACAGCTGGGGCTTTCGTGTCTCTCTCTCCCCGTGGTCTCGTGGATTTTTTCCTCCGGGTCCTCCGGTTTCCCCCACCACTTTGAGAAACATGCCTTCCGATTATTTTGCTGCTTCACGGTGTGACGATGAGCTACCATATGTGGGCCAGGTTGCCTCTGAAAAAGAGCTCAAAGCTCAGTGGGCTTTGCCTGGTGAAACACGTTGTTTTAATTCTGCACTAATCAGCCTAAACAATCCCATAACATATGAGATATTCAAAGGGACATCTGAACACGTACACATCTCTACATTTGAACCTTATGGGGGAACCATAATACCCTGGCTCTGGCACAATGTCCGTGATGTAGTCATTTTAGTTTGTTAATGGTCGGCGATGCGGCAATCGACTCATCTCGACGAACTGTACACGATGCACCACGACGGTGCATTACGAGCGTTCAGGGTTTCAGCGCAATCGTCCTCGCTGCGTTTCGACATCGCGGAGTAGCACTGATGTCGGATTGATTGGTACCCCAGTCGCGGAGTTAAGTACACCGCTGGAAAAAAATAGTGTCCCAGAAATAAAATATTTTATTGCCTCGGTCATTTTGTATTATTCGGTACCCCGGGGTACCGCCATGAGGATCATCTGTTTAAAATTAGCCCTGGGAAGGGCACTGGACACCTCAACGCACACTGCTCACATCGAATCGAAGCCCCATGCCAGTGAAGCAATGTCGACTGGCATCATCTTATGAGCTTCAAATTGGAGTTAACGCCGTAACGACGGATAGTGGTCTGGGCCCAGCCTCGCTCGTCCATTGGCAAGATGCACGCGCGGGATTCTTCCTCCCACGTGTCCCAGTGGAAGGTCGTCCATTCACGGGTGCTGAGCAAAAGATCGAAGGTCAAAACTACCTCGCCTGGTATACAGGATTTCATGGGTTCGATCCCGACCCTGATGCCTGTGTATTTGGATTTGTGCGTATCTCTCTCTCGCACTCCGTGGTCGCGTGCATTTTTCTCCGGGTCCTCCGGGTTTTTTTTCCCTCCACGTTTAGAAAGGTGCGTTGAGTGTATTTGGCTGCTGTGATTTTCCACTTGATGATAAGCTACTTCGTTGCGCTATCATTCGTGACGGCCAGGTCGCTTCTGAAAAAGAGCTACACATAATAAAAATTGTGTTTGAGTTTTAAGCGGCTAGTAACAAACAACACGACCATTGCACGTGTAATAGCCAGGTAAGCATATAGTATTTATTCACGTACCCTCTGTTTCACAAGTGGCGGTAAGAAATATATTGACGAAAAGAGGAGGGCCATGCATGTGTCGTGGTCCGAATTTTGCCAAATTTAAACAAACAGCTAACATATCACTCGAATTCTGCATTACGCGATTGGAGAAACAATGCAGCAACATCGACCTCTGCTGCTCCACTTGGCAGGTGTCGAGTCTCAGCGAGGCTTTCCTGGTTTACATAACAACGTGTTATATAAGATAATACAAACATAAAACAATATAAATGTCTCACGTTTCGATGGCAACACAAGCAATCATCATCAGGTGTGAAATCCACAGCAAGAAAATTTGAAAAACCGCCACTTTTTTCAAATTTTCTTGCTGTGTATTTCACACCTGATGATGATTGCTTGTGTTGCAGTCGAAACGTCGTGAGAATTTTTATTGTTTTATGTTTGTATTATATTATATTATTTCCCTTCTACGTGACTTTACCGAAAGAGCCAAGAATATAAATCCCTGCAGTCACGAAAGCTTTAAATAAAAATGTTATATAAGAGTTAGCGCAAGTGTCACATTCAGCGAGGTTGTTGTAGAGAACTTTGAAAGAAGAGACGACGGACGTGGCGATTCCAAAGTGGAGCGGTGCGAGGGAAGAAGCAGGGAGAGACGCGATGTGACCTGGCAGTTGTGGTGAGTGGGTGAGTGTGTTGTTATGACGTGCGCTACGAACCCAGCACAAGTAGCGATAGCAGAGGGACGAGTGGGTGACTGCCCGCTGCTGTGCATTGAATTCAGGCGCAGCGAGAGAGGGGCCGGACACAGTGAGGTTGGAACTGCCCCCCCCCCCTGCAGGTGCGACGAGTGTGAAAGTCAACCTCGCGATGACTGAATGCTCACGAATTGGCTGGAAACATCTTAATACGTAAAGAACTGCAGAGCAAATATTGTTGGCGCCGGCTTCCCGCCTGGCGGCCTTCCCAGCTTGGCTCTGGTTCCACGGCGATTGTGAGACGCAATTTGAACGAACGACGCTATATATATATATAACTCCGGTGGCGAGATGTTTACTACCTCGCCTGGTATACAGGAGGTCGTGGCTTCTATCCCGACCCTGACGCCTGCTGTATATTTGAAGTTTGCGTGTCTCTCCCCGTGGTCGCGTGGATTTTTCTCCAGGTCATCCGGGTTTTCCCTCCACATTTAGAATCAACGTCACGCGTTTAGAGTATGTTGGCAGCTATCATTTGTGGCCAGGTCGCTTCTGGAAAAGAGTTACGTAGCTCAGAGGGCCTTACCTGGTAAAATTAAACAAAACTAGTTGATTTTAGTTCAAACGTATCTTTTTTTTAGTTAATGCCACGCTAATATCTTTGAACGCACGCATGTTAAAGAGTTCCTAATCGCGATTTAATAACCGTTGAGGGAATCATTTTAAATCTAACACTGCCCCCTGCAGTTTTCAGCACCATCACAACGTCTTGGATTCTTGTTTTCCGTTAGAATGCAAAACGCGCTTGACTCCGCCAAGATTACCGTATGCCCCCCCCCCCCTCAAATATGACGTCACAAAGCTCTGCCCCCCCCCCCAAAACCAAATTTCCATTTTGAAAATAAAACATGCTTCAAATCGCTTTAAACTATTGTCATTGTAGTGCGTATTTAGTGTGGCGCAGCATTCTGATGTTGTAGGCGTGTTGTTATAACAATTAGTGTTGTTATAACAATTCAAAATTTATTTAAAGTTGCGCATTTTGATGTGACGTCACATTTCTCACCCCCCCCCCCCCTCGTCACACATCGTCACAAATGTCTGACCCCCACTCCCCCGCCCATTGGTGCGGCCACTTTCCTCTGGGGCGATGGTCGATTCTAGAAGCGGCCTCCTGGGCGGTGGCGAGCGGTCCAGACAGTCTAGGAAATCGGCAGAAACACAAATACTCTTCAACCGGTTGCGAGAAATGTCACAACCGGTTGCTGCCAGGAGAGACAGACTCCACTCTCATGCATCGATGTGATTGGTCGTTCTAATCCCACATACGATGTTTAATTTCCTAGTTGAGCAACTAGTAGCTCAGATGTGGACAAAGCAGTTGCAGGTGATGATTGAGTTGTGCAATAAGATCGAGAATGACAGCTTGGTTGGTCAACTGATCGTTCGGATGTGGAGCCAGTTTATGTATGGTGAACTTACTTCGCACCGTACGTAGCCAACCATGTTAATTTGGAGATGCGGGAAACTAGTGATCCACTGTGTAACATAAACATAGGTTTTTTTTTGTTCCTGGGTACTAAGTGTTATTTTCCAATTGCTTATGCCTCAAAAGCACAGAAAATGGATATTATTCACAACAAACTTTGCTTTTGTGACCAGGACAATGAGAACACGTGTGCATTTGTGTCATTCCTTCACGTAAAGTCCTGGTCACAAAAGCAAAGTTTGTGGGGAATAATAGCCATCTTCTATACTTTTGAGGCATAAGCAATTAGAACATAACACTTACTACCCAGGAACAAAAATCGTGTTACATATAATCGGAGGTGCGGGCTTAACAATGCAACTATGATGCAATGTGGATTGTTGTTGTTGTTGGTGATTTCGAAAAGTGTATGGGTTTAGCCATGTTTGTTTGTTGTAGTACAGAGTTAGACTGATGGCCTTAATCTAAGTTGTCTTGTGGTTGTTGTTGTTGTTTGACTTGCATCCCACTGAGATTTTTGCACACAGCGTTGGTGTACGGTGTTTTTTCTGCAATATTTTTGCTGTCTTTTCTTGAATTTTCTGTTTGCACTTAGTCACATATTCACTTTAAGATGTTTTTGTTCATGTTTTTGTTTTTTGTTTGTTGCGGTTGCACCCGATTCAAGAGCTGAATGGCTCACAGGGCTATACCTAATAAATGAACTTGAACTTGAACTTCAGCCTGTACATTCCCATTGCAGGTTTAAGGCCTCGCACAATTAAATTCCATTACTGTATTCGTCTTAACATGTTTTTTGGGAGCTTTTGGGTCTTTTCTCCCACTGTGACCTTATCCGGATAAGGAGACTGGACTGTTTTATTATTATGACGAAAAATTTTCACCCGGATAATCCATGGAGAATGGAGCACTCCACTCGCGAGGGTAGTCAAGGGTGTCGACTGACGCACGCATGGTAAACGTGCAGAGACCATGGACACAAATATTCCTTTTCAGTCGTGAAAATGCTCCAGCCACCGGTGTGCAGTGAGCTTCAATGGTCAGAAATTCATTGATACACCGACACGTATGAATGAATCAATAATATATTTGTAAAATGTGACAATCTTGTCGGGTAGTGGAGGGTAAACCACAATAATTTTGCTGTGAAACTACCACCACGTGACCCAACCCAAACACTCGCACCACGTGACCCAACCCAACAACTACCACCACGTGACCCAACCCAAACACTCGCACCACGTGACCCAACCCAACAACTAGCACCACGTGACCCAACCCAACAACTAGCACCACGTGACCCAACCCAAACACTAGCACCACGTGACCCAACCCAACAACTAGCACCACGTGACCCAACCCAACAACTAGCACCACGTGACCCAACCCAACAACTAGCACCACGTGACCCAACCCAACAACTAGCACCACGTGACCCAACCCAACAACTAGCACCACGTGACCCAACCCAACAACTAGCACCACGTGACCCAACCCAACAACTACCACCACGTGACCCAACCCAACAACTAGCACCACGTGACCCAACCCAACAACTACCACCACGTGACCCAACCCAACAACTAGCACCACGTGACCCAACCCAACAACTAGCACCACGTGACCCAACCCAACAACTAGCACCACGTGACCCAACCCAACAACTAGCACCACGTGACCCAACCCAACAACTAGCACCACGTGACCCAACCCAACAACCAGCACCACGTGACCCAACCCAACAACCAGCACCACGTGACCCAACCCAACAACTAGCACCACGTGACCCAACCCAACAACCAGCACCACGTGACCCAACCCAACAACTAGCACCACGTGACCCAACCCAACAACCAGCACCACGTGACCCAACCCAACAACTAGCACCACGTGACCCAACCCAACAACCAGCACCACGTGACCCAACCCAACAACCAGCACCACGTGACCCAACCCAACAACTAGCACCACGTGACCCAACCCAACAACTAGCACCACGTGACCCAACCCAACAACCAGCACCACGTGACCCAACCCAACAACCAGCACCACGTGACCCAACCCAACAACTAGCACCACGTGACCCAACCCAACAACCAGCACCACGTGACCCAACCCAACAACTAGCACCACGTGACCCAACCCAACAACCAGCACCACGTGACCCAACCCAACAACTAGCACCACGTGACCCAACCCAACAACCAGCACCACGTGACCCAACCCAACAACTAGCACCACGTGACCCAACCCAACAACTAGCACCACGTGACCCAACCCAACAACTAGCACCACGTGACCCAACCCAACAACCAGCACCACGTGACCCAACCCAACAACTAGCACCACGTGACCCAACCCAACAACTAGCACCACGTGACCCAACCCAACAACCAGCACCACAGCTGTGCACCTCCAAGTTGTCGAATTAAGTATTAGAGCCGATTTGCGAGACACGTGCGCGTGTCACATTATCTTGGGTGTTATTGTTATTCGTGACTCCACATGCACTGGCCATTAGAATTCACGTGGGAACGTTTAGAAGTACGTACTTCTGACGATAACAACAACAACAACAAAAACCCCGCGGATGCAAACCAAACAGACAACCACACCATTGGGGCCACATGCGAGTCGATGTGAGTTGATTTGAGCAAGTTTAACGATGCGGGGAGGAGGGTAGCAATGGGTCCAATATTGAGAACCCTGATAGGGAGACTTCGGGAGGGATAATACTTTCGTTGGAGGGCACCGCAAAACGGCTTGGGCCAAACTTTTGTTGGGTAGCTGCCTCGGTGCTTGCTCAGTAATTCCACACCGAATTCACTCGAACGTTTTAAGCTAAACACAAACAAAAATAGTGAAAATTCTTCTTGGTTCTTTCGGTAAAGTCACGTAGAAGGGAAGCGTCATTCAGACGCTGTCTCCCCGACAGACCTGGTCTTCACCTGAGGACGGCTGCTTGTGTTGTGGCCTTAACGTCGTGAGAATTATTTTATTATGTTTTATTTTTATTATTTTATTACTTCCCTTCTACGTGACTTCACCGAAAGAACCAAGAAGATGAATCCCTGCAGTCACGAAAGCTTTAAATCGAAATTTATAGTGAAACTTGTTTCTATTTAAGGCTGCGCTACTCACAATATTCACCGTCGCTCGAGCCGAACCCAGGTTCGCGCGCGTAGCTTGGGAGCGGTTTTCGTTTTAGCGCATCGGTCCAGACACACTCCCTGCAAAACCTTGAGCTGCAAACCCTTTGCGGTGCTGCTATAACCAGGGACACAATGGGCACTCGGGGAGATATCAGACACGAGCCCAATGCCCTTTGATCCTTACCACAGACGCACACCATGGGCTCAGACAAATAAAACAAGACGGGCGGTCTGCAATGTCATAATGTGTCGTGGCAAAAACCACGGGTGTTAGCGAGCTTTATAGCTCATCGTATTCCTCCAATATGAATCAAGATTATGATTTTGAGAACAAGTATTTTGGAATATTAAGTGGCGTGCATTTGTCAAATTAGACATTTAACAATACCCGCTCCATGATCAGGGGTATTCGTAAAACAACAACACCTGCATGGAATCTGGCGCAGACCCTGGCTTCAAAAAATACACGGGAGGTGTGGGATAGTGGAGGAGATGGGGGGAGTGAACAAACAGCAATCGCTGTCAAATCAGTATCGCTTGAGAGAATTCGCAAAGCTCATCAGCCACTGTGCCGTGAGGACAAATGCGGCCGTGGCTGGGCTGCGTTTCGCTAATGCAATAACGCGCCGTTTGCCGAGCGATATTGCATTGCAGCCCCCCAGGGGTGCAAGAGACAATCCAAGACAAAGATCCCCCGTATAAGCTTAACATACTTTTGGGGAAAGTACTGTTAGCGGGGTTGGTGGCCATCAACACGTCCGGCCACCTTTGTCTCGCGAGCGGCGACGTTTTACACATAGCACCAGGTACTCATTTGAGGCTGAGTCGACCTCGGGAAGGCCCAGGACAGGTTCAGATAATCGTCACCGGTGTTGTTCGTGAGCGGGAATCGAACTCGGTTCGCCGGGTTCATAGCGCAGCGCGCTAACCACTACACGAACGCTCCCCCCACGTTACGCACACACACACAACAGATGTCGGACGACACACGGACAGAGGGAGTGGGGCAATAGTCCATGGGGCCGTCCATAAATGACGTCACGCACCTAGGGGGGGGGGTGGTGGTCAGACATTTGTGACGAATTGTGACGAGGGGGGGGGGGGGTTTGAGAAATGTGACGTCACATTAAAATGCGCAACTTTAAATAAATATAGACAACACGTTCTCCTTAATTAAATTGACTTTTTAATAAATGTTTTCTCTTACAACATCAGAGTGCAGCGGCACATTAAATACGCACTACAATGACAATGGTTTAAAGCGATTTGAAGCATGTTTTAATTTGGGGGGGGGGGCAGAGCTTTGTGACGTCATATTTGAGGGAGGGGGGGTCTGACTTTTTGTGACGCCGTGTGACAAAGGGGGGGGGGGGTGGTCAAACATCGCCCAAAACTGCGTGACGTCATTTATGGACGGCCCCCATGCCGTGGCTGGCCCGGGCTTTCGATGCATGACGACGACGGAGAGAGAGAGAGGGTTTGTGACTTCGGCGAACTGGCGGAGAGCGGCAGCTCGGGGCCACTTAATTAGCGGTCGTCACTTCACATCCCAATTCCCCCCCCTCCCTTCCCCAGCGAGGCGTTGATGAATTCCATTTAGCGAAGAGAGCCTCGGTTGTTGCTGTAGAGACCTCTCAGTGTCCGGCGCAGCAAGCAAGGGACGCACACCAGAGGTCGCAACCGGGTACCCGATACCCGTACCCTACCCGATACCCGGCTACCCGTACCCGGCCGGGTACGGGTACCCGTTTGCGACCCTGGTGCGGCCGGGTACGGGTAAGGAATCAAAACCCGTTTGCGACCTCTGACGCACACTGCGCGCACACAGCCTCATGCAACGCACAGGCCCTGCACAGTATACACACCACAACAACGCAAAGACACACACAAACAACGCAATGCACCCTACACAAGGTACTAATCCCTCGCACCTTCCCATTAGCACGGTTGGCTACGTACGGTGCGAAAGAAGTTCAACGTATGTTTACGTACGTAAAAAAACACAACACATTCTCAAACCACTAATTAGTAGGCTGAGTATTGTTTAATTCGTAACATTTATTAACGCATTGCTTGCTACATATTGCTTTTAGTTTTCCCCAGGGAATAATATATTTCAACGTTAAATGAAGAGCATAGTACGATGGCCTCGATTTATATCACGATAAGTTATGAAATGGGGACGATACGATTATCGTGGCCCTCATATCGTATCGTCGTTATCGTCGTTATCGCCGTTATCGCGGGCCCGGTCACGGTAACTCCTCGTGCGTCACCGGCCCTGCTGCTACTGTCCGCGGTGCCACTGGACCGGCAAATATGCGGCAGTGCCCTTCTTCAACCCCAGCCGCGCTTCGCTCGCATGCTGGGCCCACAGCAGACAGCCCCGTGTGCTGGCGTCACGGTATTAAACGAGCCAAATTTATATCGCGTAATTTAAAAAAAATCCCTGTAAAAAAATACTGACTTGGGTAAAAAGTACGTGCATAGCGAAGTTATCTAGCCATGGTCATGGGTGATTATAGTAAGGTATATATATAAGACGACGACTTTAGCAATGGTCCTTCTTCAGAGCGCATACATCACGTATGTAGCAGATACATCATGCACATACATCATGCGTGTAGCACGTACATCAACAAAAATAAAATGATTGTGATTATGACCATGATTATATTATACGACAATGCTTAATCATAGCTAGTATTGTCTGAACGAGATTGCAGAATTCACTGCCACGGCCCTGCGGGTCGCCATCGGAAGGGCCGGGCTGTCGGGTTTGGATTGCCGCCGTGGTCTTTGCTATCGGCCCACGGGCCCCGAACCATTTGGGCATGGGCCGTGGGGGCATTGCGGACCGAGCGTTGCGAGAGTCAGATGCTGTTGTGGAGTGACTCATGCAGCCAGCTATGGCTGCAGGGTTTTGGTAGTACATCTTGTCTATGCCATTTATTGTGAAAATTCCGTCACCGTTCCTATGATCACTGTTTCATTGCTTTAATGGCTTTATTTTGGTGATTTCGAAAAGTGTATTGGTTTAGCCACGTTTGTTTGTTGTAGTACAGAGTTAGACTGATGGCCTTAATCTAAGTTGTCTTGTGGTTGTTGTTGGTTGTTTGACTTGCATCCCACTGGGATTTTTGCACACAGCGTTGGTGTACGGTGATTTTTTTCTGCAATATTTTGCTGTCTTTTGTTGGATTTTCTGTTTGCACTTAGTCACATATTCACTTTAAGATGTTTTTTGTTCATGTTTTTTGTTTGTTGCGGTTGCACCCGATTCAAGAGCCGAATGGCTCACAGGGCTATACCTAATAAATGAACTTGAACTTGAACAGCGGAAGAGAGATGAGAACGTGCGGAGGAGATGCCTGGGGGTTAGGGTTTAGGGGTCGGGTAGTGCGGGGCATAGTGAGTGTGAGTGGAACGACAACTCCTACTACCTCACGTTTAGAAACACGCATCTGAGATTATTTAGAATATTTTGGTGATATCAATGTCCAAACAATGGGCCACTTTGTTGAGCTATCATTTGTGGTAGCCAGGTCGCTTCTGAAAAATAAGTTCATGCCTCAGTGGGCTTTGCCTGGTAGGATGGTGGGATGGTTGAGTTGTATTTGTATGCGTTTTGGGTGGTTTGTTTAAATTTCACCTGACGACGCCCCCTTCTCGATCATTCCCGTAGCCACCAGTCGCTTCAAACTCACAGTTGACACCCCTGTCACTACCTCCCGTGGCCACTAGTCCCCTCACATTGTCACTCCAGTCACACTTGTGCCTCACGACAAACATGATCCTTGGTTCAATCCTCGACTGGGGCATCGTTGTATGTCCCCCCCCCCCTCTCGTCTGCGTGGATTTCCTCCGGGCTTACCGGCCCGTACCTAATAACGACAAGAAGGCGCGTGCACATGCGAGTAGCTGAGATCAGCGAACGCACCCCAACGCCAGAGGTCGCAACCGGGTACCCGATACCCGTACCCTACCCGATACCCGGCTACCCAATACCCGTACCCGGCCGGGTACGGGTACGGGTAGCCGTCTGCGACCCTGGTGCGGCCGGGTACGGGTAGACCGTGAGTCACTGGTGAGTAGCCGTACCCGTACCCTGGTGCGGCTGGGTACGGGTACGGGTAAGGAATCAAAACCCGTTTGCGACCTCTGCCCAACGCTCAACAATCTGCAGGTAACTCGAATTTCCCCAGCACGGTGACAGGCCCCGACCGAGCCCACCGAAGCGAAGCCATCAAACATCTCTCCACTGCTCGTTGAAGGCCTCCCCAAATCCGCCGCCGACTCTCGTGATGAAATCAACACTTCCACCGAGCTCATTTCATTGCTCCGTCTCCGCGAAGGACGTTACTTGGCTCGGAGGTTTCAGGTTTTTTTTTCCCTTCCAAACCATCTTCTCGTCCATAGCCACGATTGGGTTCTGCCTAGAGCCCTCACGGAGTGGTTCTTCTTCACACTCGATACGATCGCATTTGCGAATGTTCCCTCTTGAGATCAATCAGTGTTGCACGTACACACGCCGTGTACAAGACGCCGCTAACCCCGCATCGCATTCAAGAGACGGTTGGGGTAAGCGCTGTTAGCGAGCATCAACTGGACATCTGTGCGAAAGAGCTTCATAGCTCATCGGATTCTTAAAGTACAAATATATATTCTGATTCTCGTTAAGAATGGCACGGCGCATGAGGTGAGGGGGGGCATCACCAGGCTCCCGGCCGCCTTTGTCTCCACAGTGCTGCTGTATTACACACCGCAGCAGGTACTCACTTAAGGCTGAGTCGACTTAAGGGAGACCCAGGACCTGTTCAGATAACGGTCACAGATTGTTACCGGCTGTGAGCGGGAATCGAACTCTGTCGGCATTGAATCACAGCGCAGTGCGCTAACCACTGTGCCACCGCTCGGCCCCCACTCAATATTTCACACACATACACACACACACATCCACGCACACGATATCTTTGACATATAACACACACACAGCTCTTGCACAACCTTCTGCTGTTGCCACGGCAACGGAAATAATTACGGCAGTAAAGTGTGACAATTAAGGCGCATTTTCGCGGTCCTCATCAAATCCGCGTCGCTGCCTCGCTCGCTCATCGCTTCGACGAAAACGTGACATTAGCATTCCATTTGCATATGATTTGCAGACATCTAAAAATAAAACATCGATTTTTTTTTCAAACTCGTGATTCTATGCTTGCTGCATCGTGTGTTGCAAGAACCACCGCGTTGTGTGGATTATACGACGCACTGCCCACTCCCCCTACCTGTAACCACCACCCTGTGTGTGATAGCCACACTTGGGGTGGGGCTGAGTATTACAATCCGGAGTGTGTGAAACGGCCTTCGTAGGTTCTCGCTAACAGCACTTGCCCCTAAAGTCTGTCAAGGCTAGACGGGGGATCTTAGTTTTTGTCTGTGTGTGTGTGAGATGTGTTTAGAGTTATTGACGGCGAGCACCAGTGTTGGGTGCGTCTTACTTTACTGAGCGTCCTCGAAATCAATATATTGTTGTTGTTGTTATTAGATGGCGTTGACAAGAAAGGTTAGAATATTACGATCAAGAATTGACGCGGTTTGGCAAAGTCCCTTCAATGCCCACCCGCCCGCTCCCCCCAACCTTCCCAGCAGTATAAATGGGCACATCACGGTCAGTCTATGATCGGCAGGCCGCGTGTGGTGGGGTAAAGTGTGGGTACCCCCCGCCCCACCTCTCCCAACACACCCGGCCAGCGTGGAAGACAACAACAATAACAACAACAACAACAAACCCCGAGCGTCCTTCGAGCCTCTAACAGGAGGCCCCTTCCGACAGCAGAGACGTGAGCAAGCAATTGCAGGGCTGCGCCTTGCTGATGGGCAGAGGCAAAGCACCCCCACCGCCCCCCCCCCGCCCTCTAATTCCCTGTTTGATGAGTGGAGGTGAACGCGAATTGAATGCGGTCGCCTTGTTTCATTATCCACGCAGCTGCGGTGACACGAGGCGGACCTTGGCGCCTCGAAACGTTCTCCCCCCTCGTGCCTAAATTAATTGACCCCGCGTCCACCCCTCACAGGGGAGGGGGGGGGTAGCGGGCGGTGGAGGCGTCCTGAGTTTGATTAAAGACCCAACAGCAAAGGCGTACGCTGGGGATGAACGCAAGGGCGCCACTGGCGGAATGATCGTGGCAGGGCAGGTAGAGGGGGAGGGGGGGATGCGATGCTAATGAATAATGAAGGTAGGTAGGTAGGTAGGAAGCGTGATATTAAAGGAATGGAGGTAGACGGAGTATTGTAGGGGGTGGGGGGGAGAGTTGAAGGCGAGGAAGGGAATACTCGAGTGAAGAAGGCAGCAGCATGTGCGGGAAGTAGCGAGGGAAGCAGGGCGATAGGGGTGATGGGGAATCATGACGGCAGGGTGGATGGACCATCGTGATGTAGGGAGACGGGCAGAATGGGAGCGAAGGTGATGAGAGGCAGGGAGGGAGGAGAGAGCGAGATACGAAGGGAAGCAGACAAAGGCAGGGAGGGGAGGGTGGAGAGGAGGGACGGAGGGAGAGCGAAGGGGTTTCCAGGTCAATTGGTTCAGACCGCGGGAGAAGTCGAGAGCATCTTCAGCGCTCTGGTCGGAGCCAGTGTGTGGCTGGAGTTCCGCCATGCGCGGCTGACCCACGCCGTGCCGGCCTTCAAGGAGCAGTGGGCGATGGAGGAGGTCGTGTGCTCGGTGGTAGATGACGGGGAGCTCTGCATGCAATTATGAGCTACTCGTCGGAGGCCGTTGGACTGCGAGAAGGGCTGCGTGCAGAACGAGAGAGAGAGCGAGAGAGAGAGCGAGAGAGTGACCGAGAGAGTGAGCGAGAGAGTGACCGAGAGAGTGAGCGAGAGGTGGGGGTTTTACATAAAGCAAAGTTATAAAAAAATGTTATTACGAAATGATGAACGAAGCAGAGTGCCGACTACACCGAGCATCTTCTTGCTTCCACTGATCGTAAGAAAAGAGAGAGAGAACAGGGCGAGGGCGCATTTGCAAGGGTGGACTGCTGGGTCACCATGAGGACGACAGTAGAAATAAATGAAGTAACACGTGAAATCACAGCAACGAAGCGAGCGGGGATCAGAGATAATAAGTATAACCCGTAAAAACAAAGTTTTTCACTATAAATCCTTTATAAGCGTGGCGGCTAGAGTCCTCTCGTCCTCTGGCTTGAGATGGCTGCCACCTATGGGTCAGATGATTGTCTGCCAGTATTAAGCAATTGGTAATTCAATATTTAATTTATTTTCCCTAAACAGTGTAAAATTTTGGAACAAAAAAATTTCACGAACATTAATTGTCTCGCACAACGAGTCTGTGTGCAAAATGTCAGCTCGATTGGATCACGGGAAGTGGGTTAAAAAACGACCGAAAGATTTGCACGGTCGTAAGCAAGCAAGCACGCAAGCACGCAAGCACGCATGCAAGCAAGCAAGCGAACTTAATATAAAGGATTTTAAAACACAACTGCTGTGTCCATGAGAAATCGCAACAAATTGCACGAACGTGAATCATTGTTAAATAATAAATTCCATGCAGTTTATGTAGGCTCTTCCAGATGATTTATTTTTAGATTGATCCATAATACAATTGCTAAATGACTCAACGCATTCGTCAATAACACTGTGGTATAACACATTGATACATTTTTAAAATATATGTTTTATATAAAATAGATCACATTTCGGGCAATAGGCCTTCATCCTACCACGTCATTGTCCGATACGTCGCACATTATATTTATATTTGATTTAAAGGCCAATGTGTTGACTTCTATGTTGTCACTGGTACTTGAGCACCACTGGCAACGTATTATCACCATACGATGTCGAGTACAATTGTTATTTTTGGTTAATTTCTTTGAACCTATCTACGTGACTTTACCGAAAGACTCAAGAATATAAAAATCTAAGTGCAATGACGTTAAAGAAACATGAAACGAACACAGAGCGACTACTCTACTCGTATGTAAACATATAACAAAATATATGACGATGCATTTCAGCAGGGAGGGAGAGAGATGGGGGGAGGGAGCAGAGAGGGTTGGAAGGGAGAGAGGAAAGGCAAATATGCAGGCAGTGTGGGAGAGTGAGAGTGGGAGAGAGAGAGCTAGAGAGTGATCGAGAGAGTGAGCGAGAGAGTGAGCGAGAGAGTGATCGAGAGAGTGAGCGAGAGAGTGAGCGAGAAAGTGGCCGAGAGAGTGAGCGAGAGGTGGGGGTTTTACATAAAGCTAAGTTTTAAAAAAAATACGAAATGATGAACGAAGCAAAGTGCCGAATACACCGAGCATCTTCTTGTTTCCACTGATCGTAAAAATAAAATTAAAAAAAGAGTGGGAGAGAGAGAGAAAGGGTGGGTGGGAGAGGGAGAGAGAGGGGGTGGGAGACTTGGGTGGGAGAGAGAGAGAGAGAGAGGGTGGGTGGGAGAGGGAGAAAGAGGGAGTCTCTCTCTGTGCAGTCCACGTCTGTCGACGTGGGCGCAGAGAATCAGGAAGGAGGAAGCCGCACGGCCGAGACGTGGATCGCGGAGGCAGTGAATCGACGTCGCGTCTCTGGGCAGTGCCCCCCCCCTCCTATCCGCCCCCCCCGACTCCCAGCCCCCTCCCCCACTTCCCCACACAGGCCCCCACAGCCCCGCCTCTCCACAGCCACAATGTTCCTCGTTACCCTGGAAGGATAACATCAAAGCGCGCACGCCGGCCACGGAACCTCGGCACGCGATTGTCCATCGCGGCGTGCGTCACTGAGGAGCCGCGTGTGGGTCAACAGGTACCCAGATCGTCACGGGAGGGAGGGGGGGTGGGTGGTGTTTAGCGGGGGTGGGGCTGGAGTGAGTGGTGGGGGGCTGTTTTTTTGTGGGGGTGGTGGGGCAGAGTGGGTGGGGGTAGGTAAGGAGGTGGGAGTAGTGCTGCGGTGGGAATCAAGACAGCGTGGAGCCAAGGAAAAGCTCCGAGTGAGAGACAGAGAGAGAGAGAGGGGCGAACGGTCGACGCTCCACCATTAAGAATCTGCACGACCAACGAGGGGAGGCGACAGTCGGCGAGAGGCATCGGTACCAAGGACAGCGGCTTCCGCACCGGCAGCGAGAATCCGCGGCGCCGCCGATTCAGCCCACGACCATTACAGCGGCGCAAGGGACGAGACTCTGATTGAATGTCAAGGGCCTCGCTCGTACAGAGAAGGGTCCAGTATAGGGGGGGGGTACCTAGAGGGTACTAAAGGGGTTCCCGCGGGGGCGCTCGAGTCCCAGAACCTGCTCGTGACTGGACGGGCGGTGGATCCGTGGAGCTGTTAGCGTGGAGATGGAGCGGTGAGGAGGGATCGCAGTTCTGCCGCAGGCGCGTCGACCGGGATTCATCTCGGAGCCTCTTCCCACACAAGCCAGCGCCATACAGTATACATTTATATACTGTATAGCTACAGTACGTACATCCCGGACACAGCACCAAACAGTAAACATAGATGCTCATAGCTAAACACACACACACACGTGCACACATCACCGTACATAATACACCCCTATGCATACACCCACAGCACCATGCACACACAGTAATCACAATGCAGTGTCATACCAAGCGTACACGCAGCACCATGCACACACACACAGTGAGCACAATGCAGTGTCATACCAAGCGTACACGCAGCACCATGCACACACTCACAGTAAGCACAATGCAGTGTCATACCAAGCGTACACGCAACACCATGCACACACACACAGTAATCACAATGCAGTGTCATACCAAGCGTACACGCAGCACCATGCACACACGCACAGTAAGCATCATGCTGTGTCATACCAAGCGTACACGCAACACCATGCACACAGTAAACACCATGCACACACACACACAGTGAGCACCATGCAGTGTAAATACATTCAGCGATCCATACGGTACAGACAAACTGCACCACACATCCACACGAAGATCACCCATATAGCCTCGAACAGACTGCTGAGCTAGGCGCTGTTAGCGAGCACCTATGAAGGCCAATACGGTACACGAAGAACGTGGCGTTGGCCAATACCACACCCGGTCACCTTTGTCTCCCCAATGCTGATGCTAACACACCATGCCAGGTGCTCATTTAAGGCTGTGCCGACCTCTATACACACACGCAGTGAGCATCGTATACAATCGTAAATCCACGCGCACGCATCAAATCAGCAACACCATATACACAGCCCACGCTCACAACACAGCTACACGTGTGTAACAACACAGTACACGTGTATAACAACACAGTACACGTGTGTAACAACAACAGCACACACACACACACGTGTGTAACAACAACAGCAGCACACACACACACGTGTAACAACAACAACAGCAGCACACACACACACACACGTGTGTAACAACAACAGCACACACACACGTGTAACAACAGCAGCACACACACGTGCGTATAACAACAACAGCACACACATACACACACACACGTGTGTAACAACAGCAGCACACACACACACGTGTGTGTAACAACAACAACAGCAGCACACACACGCGTGTGTAACAACAACGCGTGTAACAACAACAGCACACACACAAGTGTGTAACAACAACAACAGCACACACACACGCGCGTGTAACAACAACAACACACACACGCGCGTGTTTACGCGCCCGCTGCAGCAGACACTTGGCCGCACTGGGGAAGTGGAGGGGGGGGAGGCGAGGCTCGTCCACGATGGGATGCGGAGGGAGCAAAGCCGACGCGATCGAGCCGCGCTACCACGAGAGTTGGACCAAGGAGACGGAGAGCACGTGGCTCACGGGCACCGAGTCCGAGGTGCCTCTCTCCGCCATCCCCGCCGCACCGGGCAGCCTCGACGCGGCGTCCTGCGCCGACAGCGGCGACGGCGGCTCCCTGAGCCTCATGAGCGCCGGTGGGTGAGCCAGAGCCCGAGCCGCATCACCGCACGGTCATCATCACTGTCATCCTCGTGCATGGTCCATTGATTGATTGGGTGGCCGGCTGATTGGCTGAGTGGCTGACTGGCTGAATGAATGATTGGATGAGTGGATATTTAGGTGGCTAGCTGACTGGATAAACCAATGACTGCCCGACTGATTGGTTGGTTAGCTGGTTAACTGCACTGGATTTCCGGCTCGCTGACTCACAGGCCGGATAAAATGCCGGACATTGGATGGTTGGTTTACGGACTAGGTGGTTGGTTGACTTGGTGATTAGCTGGCTGATGGATGTGCTGGCTAGCAAGTTGGCTGGTGGACAAGCCAGTTTCCTGGCTAACGACCTGGACGGGTGACTGGCTGGCTGGATGACTGACAGGCTTGCACACTGACAGACTGACTGTTTAGCTGAATGGCCGGCTGGATAATTGGCTACCTCACTGACTGGGCAGCTACGTGACTTGCTGTCTGACTGACTGGCTGGACAGCTGACTCTAAGGACGGCTTGCAGAGTGGCTTAATTGCCTGGCAGGCTGCCCGGAAGCTCACTTGGATAGTTGGCTGGCTGATGTGTTGCAATGGGAGAAGTCCCATTGGGGATGTATTATTTTAATATCAAGAGAGCTCTCGTGGCCCATGGTTACATAAGGACCATAATTTACACACACACACACAAACACCGTGTTACAATACATACGATATACTGAAATCAGACAATGACAGACTCACAAAATTTACTCAGAAAAAAACCAAAGGCGGAGGCGAGCTTGCGCACAATTGACGCACGATGGACATGAGCAGACCACAGATGAAATTACATAAGCCTGCAAGCTCACGTTGTGCGTGCGTTTGTCAATGTGTGTCAGTCGCCCTCCAGCAACAACGGAGGGCAGAGGAGCGACGCTTACAATGAGAGGCTAAAATATAGCAATTTGGCACTGTAGGGGGTACAGCTGGTGGTGCATCTACCAGTCATCTCAGTCAGCCAACCCATGGCAACTGCTGGGGCTATCCCGAGACCTCTTCCTGTCAGCGAGCCTTCGACACTTCACGTGGCCCAAAAGTGCACCTAGCCTGGCACAGGCGCCGTGGTGACGTCACCGTCACTAAGTGGCGAATGGTCAGGCACTGGTATTGGTTTGTGGGTAGGGCGCTGCGCTACCACCGACCCGGCGACCCGAGTTCGAATCCCGCTCATGGCCAACACCACTGACGATTTCTGAATCGGTCCTGAGCTACCTCTAGCCTGACTCGGCCTAAAATGAGTACCTGGTGCGGTGTGTAAACATCGCCACTGCAGAGACAGAGGCGACCCGGCGTGGTGCTGGCCACCCAACCCCTCGTGTGCCGCGCCGGCCTTCATAGGCCCTCGCTGACAGCACTTGCCCCAACAGTCTGTTAAGGCTGCACGGAGGATCTTTGTCTTGTCTCTATGTATTGTGGGGAGCGGTCGTGTAGCGGCTAGGGTGCTTGCGCTGCGTCCTAACCCGGCATTCCGAGTTTGATTCCCGCTCATGGCTAACACCAGCGACGATAATCTGAACCCGCTCCTGGGCCTCCCCTAGGTCAACTCAGCCCTAAAAGGAGCACCAGGTTCGGTGTGTAAACATCAGCACTGGGGAGATAAATGCGGCCGGGGCATGGTGCTGCCCCCACCATCCCCTCGTGTGCTATGCCAGTTTTCATAGGTGCTCGCTAACATTACTTGCCCCAATAGTCTGTATACGGGGGATCTTTGTATTTGTACGTGGGTGTGCGCAAATTGTGTTTGTAACAAGTCATCCGTAGAAGCAGAAGTAATAAGAACTCCTTGATGGCATCAGGACATAACGTGAACCAATTTTTGATAGTAAAACATGTCAAATGATCTCAGCGTTATGGACTCTGATGGCTTTGACATTACGCACACACACACACACACATGGGGGGGGGGGGGGTTGAGGCAGCGCAGCGGTTTGTGCACTGCGCTTTCAAACTCAGCAGCAACACGACTTCGATTCCAGGCAATGGATAACATCAGTGGTGAAGTGATATCTATACCGCCCATCCTTCCCGTTCACCATCCTGTATTGCTGTCCGCCGTGGTGAAGTATGGTCACCAACCCCATGACTGACACTGCGGGGAGGGAGTGGGCTTCATCCAGCTGTGGATTGACAAAGGGATGTGAATGATTAGAAACATGAGCGATAGTTACATGCTTAGAACAACTGTGCCGATCAACTCTACCTATTGGGCTCCGTGTAGCATATTCCTGTTAGGGTGCCAATCGTAGAATCAATTCTATTCTGGATGACGTCGCATTAGGAGGGCGTTGTTGTTGTTGCTGCTGCTGCTGCGTGTGAACCTCTAACCTTCGCTCCCCCTCCCGCCCCAACAACCCGTCACGGGAATGTGGAATTTCCATCTTTGGCTTCGGAACTCGGCGACGTGTCGAACACTTTTGCGCGCTGTCGAGGCAGGTCGCTCCGCATGTGCCGCCGGGCGGGGCAGGACGTTCCTGCTGCCACACGATCACTCGCCGCTCATTTCGGTTCCGTCCGAGGGTGAAGCTCACCGCTGTAGGGTGCCGTGCGCGCTCAGGGTTCCAATAAAAGAACTGTCTTATCGTGTTTGTCATTTATATAGCGCTTTTACCTTCACCAAAGGCGCTTTACAGCAATTATATATATTAAAAAAATGGTACGTAGCATGATAATCGTTTGAAATGAAGAAACGGGGTCATTGCAAACGGGGTCATTCTAAGCGGTGGTGTAGTTTTGATGCGGTAAAACAAGAGGGATTGATAAGGAGGGGTTGAGATAGGCTTGTGCGTAGCTGGGCGGGGGGGGGGCGACAGAAATCTGGAGGGCTGGAAAGGAATGAGAGGGGGGGGTCTCAAGGAGCGGGATCCGTCAGCGCGCAGCCCCGCACGACACTGACGCGCCGTGCCCGCGCCCCTCTCTCTCCCGTCACTCGACCCGCAGGGATCTTTGACGACGGCCTGGCGTACCCGGCGCAGGCGTACGTCACGATGAGCCAATCGGAGCATCTGCACGAGGCCGCCGGGCCGAGGGACTCCGCGCTGGAGGACGCCGACGCCTCCCCCCCCGAGGTCCCTTCGTCGGCCACGGGCGAAGGGTCGAGACGCCCCTCTGAGCCCCCCATCGGCGCCGCCGCCACTACCGGCGAGGTGGCGGTGGTGGCTGCGGCGGAGGCGGAGGCGGTGGCGGTGGGCGGCTCTCCCGAGCGCTCCTCGCTCTCCGTGGAGCTCTTCCCGGCCACGAGGACGCACGCGCACCACGCCAGCACGGGCGCCGAGATCACCACGCTCGAGAAGAAGAGCGTCATCCGCACCGAGGAGGTGGGAATTCGCCGCCGTGATCGTTCACCGCCTTGATCATTCACCGCCTTCATAATTCACCGCCGCGACAATTCACCACCACGATAACTCACCGTCGTGATCATTCATCATTGTGATCATTCACCACCTTGACAATTCACCGCCGCGATAATTCACCGCCGCGATAATTCACCGCCGCGATCATTCACCACCTTGACAATTCACCACCGCAATAATTCACCACTGCAATAATTCAACGCCGTGACCATTCGCCACCGCGACAATTGACCACGGCAACAATTTACCGCCGTGATATTCACCGCCAAAGCTGCAATAATTTATGAACCGCGATGAGGTGTAACGAAATGCACGAACAAAAAAGTGTTCGGGCGAACGTTAGCGAATACCGTAAACCCAAATACCGGAGCTGTCATCCAGCATACCAAGCTGGGCGAGGCAAGGGTCGGGGATTTGCTGGGCGCTGAAATTCCCCCAGAATGTCAGAGCGCCTTGCGCACGCAGTCCCACCTGTTTATTTTGTGTGTGGACCATGCCCACGGCTCAACTTTGCGAACCACAGCTCACTCGCTCGCGTGGTCGTCTTCGTGTAGATACGAGCGGGTCTGGGGCCGTTTTACAGCAGGAAACAACATCTGCGAGATGTGATCGTGCCCGAATACGGTGTCGGGCAACAGCTCTCGGCTCTGTTTATCTCTTTGCATTCCCATCCCTTTAGAGCGTTGGCGGGGATCTTGGCTGCATCGCGTGAAAAACGAGTTGCCCTGGGGCAATGTCCATTGTTCTGTTGAAAAAAAAAACTATTTACTGCTTTTATAATATAAAATATGTATTTGTTAGCGCGTTTGCCATGAGCATGTGTGTGGTTAGTGCAGTCTTGAGTCCTTGAAAAAAGGTATCTATTTTGGTGTCTGAACACCTTAGCACCCGGTGCCGGATTGTAGTAGCTACTGTGGCTCCTACACGTGTAGTAGCTACTACATATGTAGTAGCTACGGGCCCCGCACTTTCAAGGGCCCCGCGCGAAATGCTTTCAAGCTACCAATTCCGGTTCAGTGATTATTACTATAGCACTATACTGGCCTGCAACTTTTATGAACGACTGGGTGTTTAAGGTTAGCGATTTGTCATATCATCTGGCCGTATAGCAAAAGATAAAATACAATTACTTTACTATGCAAGTAAAAAATTGTGTTTTCATATTTTTTATTTGGGGCCCCTTTATAACACACTCGCCCAAGGCAGTAGCCATGGAGTCAACATTGGGAGGGACCAAATCTTCCAGGGGTCTGGGGGTCTGGGGGTCCCCCCCCAGAAAAAAAATCTACATTTAAAAACTAATTTCCTGCCATTTCCTGCCTAAAATATTAAATAATTCACTAACACATAGGATGGACTTTTAATGTAATTTTTACAACAATGTCTAATAGTGTATTGTATTACATTGCTGTTTTTTTCTTTTTTAACCTTTTCTTGTTTCATTGTATGTAATGGCAGAGATTAGGGATTAATAAAGTACAACCATAACCACAATCATATAAACAGAAATCTATTGTATAGCAATATATTATAATTACGGCCTTGCACTCGCCTATCGACCCATCCAAGGACGGGTCGATTGCAGTTAATCTGAAATATTCAATCGAAAATCATGACCCGCTCATGATTATTAAATGAGGGGGTGGGGGCAGGGGTCCACGTGAGTGACGTCTTTACTCCATGATAATTATTGATGAGGGGGTGGAGCTCCATGTGGAGGGACGTCATCCGCTCACACATTGCCACAGGTCCCGCACGAGCTCAATCCGGCACTGCACAACACCTCCTGTTTTATTGCCAGCCAAAGTAAAAGGCGTTCTTATTTTTCATACTTTCATACTGGCAAAAAACAAAGGGGATGTCCCGTTTGTGATGGTAATTTGCGTCCTCCTCTCGCCGGCAGACCAAATGGCAGGCGAACCGCATGTCCACCAAGCAGGTGACCATCACCATCACCAAGAGCATCCGTCAGATCGGCAAATCGGGACGGAAGCCCGATGCCACGGCCGCCTCTGCCGCCAAGCTCCAGACGAAGTAAAAGCAGGCCCCGTGAACTCAGGGCGGGAGGTTTGGGAGGTGAACTCGGAGAGTCGGGGGTGGGGGGAGGTGGTGGTGGGTCCGAATTGTATCCTGCCTGCAATTTCGACCTCTCTCCTCCTCCGGTATCCATCAAAGACAAAGAAACTCGCGTGAGCTGTTGGCGAGCACCGATGCCGGCGGGCACGGCACACGAGGGGGTGGGTGGGTGGCCAGCACCACCGCCCGACCGCCTTTGTCTCCCCAGTGGCGATGTTTACACACCGCACCAGGAACTCGTTTGAGGCCGAGTCGACCTAAGGAACCCGGTCACTGGTGGTTGGCCGCGAGCGGGAATCGAACTCGGGTCGCCGGGTTCGTAACCTCGACACTACCGGCCGCCTCCCGCACACACAACGATACAAAGACAAATATCCCCCGTATAGCCTCTGTAGGGGCAAGTGCTGTTAGCGAGCACCTATAAAGGCCGGCACGGCACACGAGGGGGTGGGTGGCCAACACCACGCCCGGCCGCCTTTGTCTCCCTAGCGACGATGTTTACACATCGCACCAGGTACTCATTTGAGGCTGAGTCGATCTAGGGGAGGCCCGGGACCGGTTCAGATAATCGTCACCGGTGTTGGCCGTGAACGGGAATCGAACCCGGGTTCGCCAGGTTCGTAGCGGTGCGCGCTAACCGCTTCACACACTCACACACACTCACACACACGCTCACAGACACAATCACACACAGACACAATCACACACACACTCACACGCGCACACACGCACGCACACACACACTCACATACACACACGCGCGCTCACACACACGCACACACACACTCACTCACACACACACGCACACACACACTCACTCACATACTCACACGCACACACTCACACACACTCACTCACACACGCTCCCCCGCACGCACGTGCACACAATGCTGGCGCTAACTTCTTAGCGCACCATCGTGCGCAGAGCTCAACACTGCCAAGCAAACACTGCCAATCAAGCCGGCAGACACAGGGAAACGTCTCACGGCTACCATATGAAGTGTTAACACGGGACGGGCCTGAGCAGCAGCAGGAGCAGCAGCAGCAGGAGCAGCAGCAGTAGTAGCAGCAGCAGGAGCAACAGCAGTAGCAGCAGCAGCAGGAGCAGGAGGAGCAGCAGCAGCAGGAGCAGCAGCAGCAGGAGCAGCAGCAGCAGGAGCAGCAGCAGTAGCAGCAGCAGCAGGAGCAGGAGGAGCAGCAGCAGGAGCAGCAGCAGCAGGAGCAGCAGCAGGAGCAGCAGCAGCAGGAGCAGCAGCAGCAGGAGCAGCAGGAGCAGCAGCAGCAGGAGCAGCAGCAGCAGGAGCAACAGCAGTAGCAGCAGCAGCAGGAGCAGGAGGAGCAGCAGCAGGAGTAGCAGCAGGAGCAGCAGCAGCAGTAGCAACAGCAGCAGGAGCAGCAGCAGTAGCAGCAGCAGCAGGAGCAGCAGCAGCAGGAGCAGCAGCAGCAGGAGCAGCAGCAGCAGGAGCAGCAGCAGCAGTAGCAGCAGCAGCAGGAGCAGCAGCAGCAGTAGCAGCAGCAGCAGGAGCAGCAGCAGTAGTAGCAGCAGCAGCAGCAGCAGGAGCAGGAGGAGCAGCAGCAGGAGCAGCAGGAGCAGCAGGAGGAGCAGCAGCAGGAGGAGCAGCAGCAGCAGCAGGCAATATTTCA
This sequence comes from Lethenteron reissneri, assembly GCF_015708825.2. Lineage (NCBI taxonomy): Eukaryota > Metazoa > Chordata > Hyperoartia > Petromyzontiformes > Petromyzontidae > Lethenteron > Lethenteron reissneri. The sequence continues at coordinate 9,705,583 of NC_083820.1, read as the reverse complement.
GAAACGCGCTGTTCGCAAACAGCACGTGCATTATTTTACTGTCTCCGATGGTGCACAGGGGATATAAAGTAAAGTGGCTGGCCATGGTAGGAATGCACAACACAGAATGCGATCGGCTGCCTTGCCAGATGGGAGGTGTTTCCACTCGTTGAGGTTTCCCAAGTGCTCAAGATGCATGTCGATCATTCGACATTCATGCAAAAAAAATGCCAAGGTTACTTAGAAGAGAGGTTAAACTTGAAATCTCACTGCCAAAAACGAATTTCCCCAAACCCCCCGCTCCCTCCAACCCTTATTTCTGTATTTTTTTCAAAAAGACACTTTGGTTGTGGCTTACATCTTTAGAGGCACGAAGTTATTCATATATATTTAGTCGTTCTAAGTGTGAAAACAGCAGGAGCAAGCGACTCGCAAAGCCCAGCAAGAAGCTCACAAAGCCCACCGTTAATTTGCGTTATATCATTACCTCCCTCCCCCCACCGTCTCGAATCGTCGTGGAGTCGTTGTTTTTTGTTGTTGACACCGTGCCGTCCGTCACGTATTCTGTCAATGACGGCGGAGGAGGGGGGTTCTTTCTTTCGGGTCGCGTCGTTGAACGTCGTCGTCGCTGGAGTGTTGTGAAGTCGCTTTTTGTTTGTTTTGTTTGACCAGCTCGTCCGCCACGGCGACCCAAACGGCCCCACGCGGCCCCCTCCGAACAAGCTGCTCAGTTATTTTTTAATACCATATTCTCGAATAAAGACACCGTCGATTGCTACGAAACCCGGCGGGCAATCGTTCGCAATTTTCTTTTCGACGCGATATTGCAGTCCCCTGAAATTATATTCTTAGATTTTTTTTCGGTAAAGTCACGTAGGTAAAAAAAATTAAATTAATAAAAGTAAAATAAATAAATAAATCGCGTTTCGGAGGCAACACAAGCTTCCGTCTTCAGGTTGCCTCCGAAACGTTGTGATTTTTAATTTATTTTATTTTACTTTTATTAATTTTAATTTTTTTACTTACGTGACTTTACCGAAAAAACCTAAGAATATGAATCCTTGCAGTCACGAAAGCTTCAAATCTAGAATTAATACCCCCTGAAATTAGTTCGCCGAAAGCCACCGCTGGTGGGACAGGGCCCCCCTCTGCCGAGAGCGGAGTTCTTCATCGCAAGGCTCACGGGGGGTCCACTGGGGGGCCCCTGGTGGCCTTGAACGCGCCCCCCCTGACTATACACAAATGCATGAGCGGAGTGTTGCCCCCCCCTCCCTCCACCACCAAACTGGACACCTTTGTTAATTTATTTTCAGTCATTTACGATTAAAATGTAAAATAAATTACGTGCACCCGCAATTCATTATGTGAGGGACAAAGCGAACTCCTGCCCCACCTTCCAATATAGAAGTAAAACTTTGCCTATGCACAAAAGTGAAAACACCCCCCATCCTCATCGTGCTGACTGACTCCAATGGTTTCAAATGTGTGGCATCCCTCTCACTGATGATGTCTCGTCGGCGAAAGTGGCCCCGACTTCTGAAAATTAATGAACACTGGCTTAGAGGGGAGCTCTAGAGAGAGAGCCCCTGTGTAGAGGGTATTTGGCCTACTCTTCCACGCTGTAAGAGGTGGGAGTACCTAAATTTGACCACACCGAACGTGGCCTGCCGTTGACTAACTGCGATGACGTCCGCATTGCAAGTCCATTTGTGGCTACCATCACTGCACCAAAGGAGCATCCCAAGAGTACATGCAATGTATTGTCCAATTAAGGACCTACTTGGCACAAACATGGTTGCTAACTATAGAGTAAAAGCGAGTCGGTATTCCATGGAGCAGTATTAAAAGTGTTTTTTTTTTTCACGCAGCGAGGTGGAACAAATGATAATCGACAATCTTTAGAAGTCTCGAGACAAGAGATGTGACTTTACAGAGTGACACGTACGGAAATGGCGATGTGCAGAAACATCGAGCGAGGATGTCAGACGAGAGGTTGGCAAGACCAACAACAGAACGGGAGGAGGGGTGGGGGACGACATGGGATGGTGGGACGAGAGAGTCAGATTTTAAGGAACGCACTCGGGCGCAACCACTCAATGGGTTCCGTCCCCTGCAGTATGTACAGGGAACACAGGCCCACGTTCACTCTCCAACGAGGTCCCTGAGATCTTCGAATCGCCTGAAGTATCATACAGGTTTTTTTGTTGGGTTAGATCGCGTAAATATAAATACAAATGTGTCGTTCTTCGAAGTACTGCACGGTACAGGCTCTGTTGCTAGGATGATCGGTCTTTTGCCAGTGCAGCCTCCAAGCTTTGGAACGAGGCTTTGCCTCTGCGAACAGGACAATCAGAGTCGTTAGATATGGTTAAGTTCGTCTTGATCACTCACCTCTTTAAACCTGATAGTTCTGCCCGTTTACCCTGCAGGTTCCGTTAATTCTCTGCTTTCCATACACGGTGGCGCATTGGTGGGATCTGCGGATTAGATGTGCTTTACAAGTGTAAATGATTATTTTATCATTGGATGGAGGTGGTATGGGTGGGCGCATTTCCATGACCGAGAAAGGAACAACAGAGCAGTTTGTGGCTTCAGGACACGTGACCATAACTGGGGCTCCCGGCTAACAAAAAAAAGCTACAACGAGCAATCAGGTGAAATAGTTCTTCGGATAAATAAACTCACACGGCTCCAGTGCGTGCGACGTTTCATTTACAGCCGCTAGAAGAAATATGTATATATTTTTGAAATTCTTAAAATGTCACCACTGCTCGCCACACTTGTCTCACCTGTGGTCGGGACAGCGCAATGACCTGAAATGAGTCCCAGAGTGGCACAGCTGCGGCCACTCATAAACACACTTATCTTCGCGTGACACACAGGCGCTACGGCTCGATGGCTCTCAACACGGCGCAGAAGAAACAATAAGCTTACGCATTGAGAATAGCGCCTCTTTTCTTATTATTCTACAGCTGGACAATAGACCAATATGTCCCCAAAACACACACAAAAGGCACGGTTTAATTGCATGTCCGGCGAAGGCAAATGGTGCTTATAACCCAGAGGCGAGCCTGTTTGTAATCCTTTGCATATTGTTCAACTCTGCAAATACAATAATCACCGCGCGAGCACACACACGGGGCACTTGCAAATTTTAATCTCGTTGCTTGTCACGTATTTAAATCATTAATGATGTTCTATTTTAAAACAAATCTTCAAATAACATTTAAAAAAAACACGAGACGCTTTTATCGTCATGCTGCATGGACACAAACGCATCTTATGCCTCGCTCATCAACGGGAATTGTCAGATGTGCAGTGTTGAACTGTGGATCTGTGCGCTCCATTGAGCATTTTCATGCCGTATATTACATCTCTGTCGTATGTTACATTTGTGAAATATACGGCAGTGTAGCAACTCGGGTCACCGAATCAATAGCGCAGTGCCCCTAACCACTACACCACCACTTCATCCGTATTTACTGGGCACGATGCGCTATTGCGGAACATTCAGGCGAGGTAAGATGGCACAGCGCAAACACTCAAAGCAAGGCGGCTTCTGGGTGAAAAATTCTCGACTCGGGAGCCTTTCTGCATAGAGCTGTGGGGTTTCCCCTGGGTTCACCGGTTTGCTGCCCATAGCTGAACATAAATAGGCAACGTAATTAGCATTGATCACAACGTCCCATATTGCTGAAACATGTACTTGCAAATGACTCGATTTGGGATCACCGCACGGCATGATTTACTGCAGCGAAAAATCTGCCACGGCCCTCCTGAAAAGGTGGCTTGGAGACTCAGTTCAGCCTTTCCTGGATAAACACACACGATGATACAACGATGGTTGTGTAAGCAGTACTCGGTTCGGCGAAGAGATACGTGAAGACGTCTTGACAATGTTGCCGTTTGCGTTCGCACAGGGTCCAATAGTTTAGGTGGAACGCTCTTGCCAACAACAGCTGGTAACCTCCGCAACATTTGTTTAACAGGCCTGTTGACGAGAGACCCAGAATGTCGAAACCATTCCACAGTTTACTTGCTTAAGCAAACGCAGATGGATTATATTGGTTTGATTAGCCCGATGGACTAATCCACATCTGTATTTGCGTGTGGAGAAACAGAACAGCGTTTCACTCGTTATTTGCTTGTATGTTGACACCCAGACCACAACCTGTATATTTTGATGTAAAACAGCGACACGTGACGATGACATTGTGTCTGATAATCACATGGACCAGTGTGACCTTTGCGGCCAATTTACGGCCCCCAACCAATTCAGCTGTGCAAATGGAAACCCTCCGCCTCCACCCCCCCCCCCTTGATCCCTCCGGTGATGGCAAGAATAATAAATTCAGCTCTCAACGCACAGAGCATTTAGAGTATTCGCTCAGTATTGTAGCCACTTTACCGAGGTTCTTGCAACACGACTCACTGGAAACGTATGACACTCGTATGGAGTTAACACGCTGACAACTTCACATGTACCATACATCTTCTTGGTTCTTTCGGCAAAGTAACGTAGAATGGAAATAATAAAGTATTATTATTTTATAATAATAAAGTATTATTATTTTATTATTTCCATGGAAATAAAAAAAAATTCTTATTTTATTATTTCCATTCTACGTGACTTTACCGAAAGAACCAAGAAGATGAATCCCTGCAGTCACGAAAGCTTTAAATCGAAATGTACCATACACAGAACATATTTAAACGAAATCTTGTAATCAATATCAATAGCACCGTTTGCAATTATCACGTAATGTACGCGTACGCAGTCGTCTTTGTCAATCTCATGATGGATGCGGGCCTCCTCCCATGCCCTCTACAGGTCATGGTGGTTTATGTGGCCATACTTCACCAGGCTGGTCTCTGCGGGTTAATGAAAGTGGGCAGCATACACGTTGGGATCCGGCTCAGTACAACAAACGGATTTAGCTGCACCGTCTCTTTGTTAATGAAATAAGTTTGCAACATTTATCGCAAAAAAGATTGCAACAAAGATGAAGTCAAATACACCAACGCAGGATGTAGCTTATGAGTTATAATGGTTACGAGACGATACAATGGGGTGTGCACATGATTGTATCCGCCCAGGAGGCTCAACTGCAGAGCCAGCAGTTTGTAATCGGAAACTTGCTAGTTCAATTCCTGGTAGGGGCAAGGGAGGTGGGGGGGTGTTGACTCAGCTAATCATCCCTCTCGGGTCGATAAAAAACTCCGACTTTGTGGAGTTGTCAAAAATAATTGTCCTCTGCACAGACTGCCTCCCCTCCACCACCCTCCCCACCCCGCCATAAGAATGTGGAATTTCCATCACTGGCTCAGAGCTGCAGACAAGAGACGAGCACATTTCGAGGCTCAGTTTGAGCAGGAAACCAGAAGTTCCTTTGAACCTTTTGTATTGCAGAGTGGCTTGCAACCAGTGCCATCGGTTCGAACCCCGTGGGGCGAGCGGCACAGCCCCGGCACCTTCACCGACAGCCGCCAAGACAGCAGATGAACACCTTTCCTCCTCTTCTTGTTGTATTTTTTTTATTAGAAAATGATTATTTATACATGGCAACCAAACGCACGGACATGAAAACGTCAACCGACTACAGTGAGATTTAGAGGTAAAAAATACTAGAATGAACGACGGAAAAAAAAAATATCCCACTCTGGACGACTACAAATGGTATCACCTCCCAAAGATGCGATAAACCCAGGGCTGCTTCCAAAGGGGGAGGGGGGGGGGGCAATTCCATCGTACACACGGCACAATCAAGACTCCTCTCTTCAGGCTGAACTAGGTGCAGAGCCGCGCAATTGTTTTTCAAAGTTAAGAGCGTCCCATGCCCTTCTTCTTCATCATCATCAAAAGCGTTGCAGGCGTCTCTCCAGAAATCTAGGAAAGAGCGCCTCGTTCTGGCGCGATCATCACCGCCAATTGCAACACCAAGAACCATGCCGTACAAGCCAATTATCGACATTACATGGACCGCCCATTCACAGCTGACATTTGATTTCAACAATGCAACCATGCACCTCCCCCCCCTCCCGCCATGCTGAAATCTGGGTCATGGTGAACCTCCCGCGATATAAAATGCTTTCTCTAGAGCGGTGCGACAAAGAAAGAAAAACAAATGTGAGCTGTTAGCTACATTGGATAATAGCATTTGATATGCGGAGCAGTTTTTACGTAAGGGAATTCTGAATCCGTTTGCGATTGAACGCAGTTAACGTTGCCCTGTATATCACATTTTCGCGTATCGGCAAGGGGTAACGTCATTCGAGTGGGGGTGGGGGGGTAGGGGAAATAAGTGTTAATACGCACTTTATAATGGCCAGAAAAAACACAAAGATCCCTCTTCTCTAGTCCAACTCGTGTCACCAAGGGCAGTCGACAAACACAGCATGTGCAAAGCCCACTGATGGTTTGGCGAGTCACAGTGCACGCAGCGCAGCATCGACGGCCTGTCTGCAGGGGAACGGCGATGGCGCTGCTGCGTTTGCCACGGACGCGTTTTTCCGTCATTGTTCAAAATGGAACCGCGCAGCCGGAATCCTGGAACCAATGTACAAAGCAAAAAAAAAAAGCACCAAATATTTGACAAAATTACGGGAGTTTGGCTGCTAAACTTACGGGATGTGGCCTGGCAGGCCCTCCAAGCATAATCTGTACATCTCATATTCTACCAGAGAATATTCATCTATTATAATTTACCTGGATTCTCGAATAAAGGGAACATATATTTAGAGTCAATTCTTTAAAAATGCAAATATACAGTTATGAGAAGAAAACAAATATTTAATGAACTCCTTCTACATTCTCCTGTGGCAGAAGCGGGATATAAAGTAAATAGCAGATACAGCAAGATAACCGCCACGTAATATCCGTACGGCGTCAGCCGTGACACAGCAGCGCGCGCCGTGTTTCAGTGCTTGCCCTGACAGCGGACCCAGAAGACAGGCCCGCCAGACTACAGAAAGCACCGACAACAACAACAACAACCCGTCATCGCGCTAAGCTCACAACACTCATGCATAAGGACGGCGCAAGCGCGACTGCGTGTGGAACTGTGGAGCATGAGCGGCGGGGCCCGCCTTGTCGTTTCGGAAGAGCAAAATGTCATCCGAAGGGTCGTCGATAAAATGCCGCCGTCGGAGGCTAGGACCGACCGCGAGCGCTCTCTGCGCAGCAAGCTGTGACGCCGAAAGTTATCGCCTCCCTCGGGCGGTGCCGTGAGAGCGAGGGGAGGGGGAGGAAAAAAAGAAAGCGATTCCAGTGTGAATACTGTTACAGCTGCCGAGAATAAAGTTAATATTTAATGTTCTATTATCCAATGCCAAACGTCGTACATTTCGGTAGAAGGCTTTGCGCAAGTCGGAGGCGAGCAGACGCGTGGGAGCGTCAGGCAGCAGGGACAAAAACGTTGGGCTGTTCCACGCGCGTTGGTGCGCATCGCGTGCCGGTTAAAAACGGTCCAACGGTTGCCACCCGGAAGCCATTTGGCCACAGATTATATGGCTAAATGGTTAAAGGGCGGTAACGTACGGCAGGGGGGGGGGGGCGGAATCAATGAATAGTGTTCACTCAAATTGTGAAAAGACGCGCCCTTAAAACCGGCTGCAGAATTTGTTACCAAGCTGGTTAACGCTGAGTTTTTGTACAAAAAGGACTTTATAAAATGTACAACAGACACAAACACCCTATGTTTTGACGACTCGAGTACCAATCGCTACATTGGCAAATGACAGCCGTTTGGAAACAGAACCTAAAATGTAGGTTAGCGCACACCCCCTGCGAACACCAGTGTTGCAAGAAAATGATATCACTTAATTATAACAACCAACAAACCCCCCCCCCCCCCCCCAATAAGAGACAGTTTGTTGAGTAACATTTGGTTAGCAGACCTGCTTTCAGGAAGAGCAAGTACACGAGCACTTCCAATTACATTTGCATTACAGTATATAAATGATTCGTATAAGCCACTGCTATACAGGATATAATAATTAATAATAATGGGTGTAGCTCTTTTCTTAACATGCAAACAGTACTTAAGCCTATGCAGAGTCGTGCACAAGACTTCCTTGCTAATGTTAAACAGTCAACACTCTTACCCAGATTCATTTGTTCCCTTTGTTTTTTGTAAAGAAAGACACCGCTGTTAATTGGGTAACTGCTCACTGCAGTTGTTGCAGTTTTGTTCTTTCGCCCAGGCCAACACCCCCCCCCACCACACCGCGTGGAACGCCCTTCCCTGGGCATACCTTCTTTGTCGTGCGGAGGTCTTCGTCCCCTGTGCCAACCCGGAGAGCTTGCCGGGTTGGCGTCAAACGTCGCAGAGCGAGCGTACACGAGCCAGGCTGAGCCAGGCCGAGCGTTACCATGCAAGGTAATGACTCACGACAGCGACGCGTTACCGTTTTTTTTTCTTTCCAATCTCCACCACCCCCCCCACCGAAATAAAATCTCACAACGCCGTCACTTGCGAACGTCGGCACACCCCCCCCCCCCTCTCTCCCCCTTGCTCGCATTAGCAAGAAGGCGCCCCTCACGGAGCGGTAGTGAATCTCAGCGGACTCGAGCGAAGCCGACGTCCCCCGCGCCGCGCCGACGATGAACGACAACGTCCGCGCGTCACAAGCCGGTCGTTACTTTTTTTTTGGTACGGTTGCAGCAAAAGTTTGGGGGGGTCATCGTCCACCCACCCCCCGCCCCCCAAGGGCCAGGCAGGCAACCGCCCCCCGCGGGTCGGCAGCACGTAACGGTCACCGTCACTGCAACCGAATCGGCGGCACTTTGCCGGCGCAATACCTGGACCGGTGGCGACCCCTGGGCGCACCAGCCGACAGCCGCGAACCGCCCGACGACTCGCTCGTACGACTCCGCGGCAGAAATGAGTGACGGACAAGAAATCGATTGTTCTAAAAATTAAAAATTTGCCTCCGCGTTGGTGGTGGACGGGGGGGGGGGGGGTGTGGGGCCCTTGATAGATATGCGGATTGGCGATGCCAGCCGAGGAAGTTTTCAAACCGGCGCTCTTGCGTGGATCGCCGAGAGGGCAGAGTCTCGGCGGGGGGAGGGTGTCGGCCGGGCGAGCCCGGGGCCATCACCAGCGGGCGCCCCCGGCGGGTGCGACCGGCGCCATGAGGCGGATGCGCGCCTGGTCCACGACATCCAGGAGGCTCTTGGCGTCCATGGCGAGCGCGTGCGCGGCGGTGAGCATGTGCTTCTTGTAGTCGTGCTGCAGCGTGGTCATGGCGTACTGCTGCGCCAGCTTCATCTTGCCGATTAGCTCGGCCAGGTCCGAGTTGAGCACCTTCTGCGCCATCTCCACCTGCGCATCCCCGGCATGGGCGGCAACACACCACCCTTACACCTCGATTTCAAGACAAGTATTAACTCTTATCTATTATGCATTCACTCGTGTTGTCTCACACCTCCCGCTAGCACGGTTGGCTGCATACGGTGCGAAAGAAGTTCAACATACGTACCATACATTGTTGCTGATTGCTTGGCGATATGGGCATGTGGGTCTATGCTAGGCAATCATGATATATATATAAAATCATGAGCCACATGGGCCAAGCCAAGGAAGCTCCCACCACAGCCACTGCAACAAGTGTTGAACGACTTAAAAGCCAATGACCTGAATCCAACTCGTCACTCGTGCAACACAGGGCTCCCCGGTTTTCCTCATCGACCACAGGGCAAGTGCTGTTATCGAGCAACTCGTGGGGCGGATGTTCATATACCGTTCCAGGTACTAATTTTCAGGCTGAACGGACCTAAACAAATTTTTTTTTATTGTATCAAGTAAGGCCCACTGAGCTATGTAGCTCTTTTTAGAAGCGACCTGGCCACAAATGATAGCTCAACGAAATGGCTTATCATCACGTGCCAATGTATTGCAGCCAAATTACTCTAAAATACTCGAAACGACCTAATGAAGGCCAAAGAAAACATTCAGATATCACAAAGCCATGGACTGATAAGCATAGCCATTGGTGGGATTGGACCGCAGTGCGCGAACCACCGCACTGCCGGTTCCCACTCAAGTCTCCGCTACCACCAATGCTTTTCAAAATCTGTTGGTAAGCACGTGGACATCATCGTGTCATCCGAGACAGACTGTAAGCAGAATGGTCAGGGTAACTATACATATTTACGGTCCTTTGTCAATCCACTGCTGGACGAATGCCTTCCCACGTCGTGTCGGTCCTAGCAGTTGTTTGACCATACTTCACCACGCTGGTCAGTGCAGGTTGGTGAAGGGGGGAGGGGGGGATTGGAGGTGGGGGGAGGAGGCTAGGACCGATTCAGATATCATTCACCACCGATGTTGGCCTAGGCTGTGCATCAAACTCAAGTCTCCGGATTCAAGTCACTGGGGTTCACAGGGCACCCCGCCAACTTTGCAAATCAGAAGGCGGTCACGGCACGCACCTCTCTGTGAGACGAGGACGGGAGCGTGGGGATCGCCTCGTCCACGCTGGCGAGCAGGGTCCTCAGCGACAGGCCCACGTCCTGCGGAGAGAGCGGCGACACAGTCACTCGCGGCGCGACGCTCGCGCCCGAGTCCCGCCGCACGACAGCGGCACACCACAAGCAGCGCGCACGCACCGCACCGCCGGGTGCGTTCGTGGCGAGTCGGCGCCCTCACCTTGACCATGGCGACGTACTCGTCGGGCGCGGCGGGCTGGATCTTGGCCGACATCTCAAGCACGGCCTTGACGAGGGCCGTCACGTTCTCGTACACCTTGTCGTTGGTGCGGTCCAGGTCGGCCGTGGGGGGCGGGGTGATCTCTTGTGGGGGGGTCTGAGTCACACACGCACGACGTTTCGATTGTAACTCTGGTGGGGGGCACGGGGGGGCAGTGCAGGGGGTGGAGGGGGGCAACTCAACTCCTCGTGAATGCGTGACAAGAAGGAAATCACGCCACGAGCTCTGCGTAATGTCCACGTTAGTATGTAACGCCTATTCGTCTATGTTATTCAATGTTTTCCAACTAGGGTTGAGAGTATTTATGCATTAGGCTGTCTGTCATCTCTCTGTCCGTTATGGGGAGGGGGTGGGCACCAACTGATTAAATACAGTGAAAGTTGGATATGACACCTTGTATAAGCACAGTTCTCATACGAGTGTAATGCGGGCGCGGGCGACCTCCCGGATGTGACGTCACGGAGAGGTGGAGTTAGGTGACGTGGGAGGAAAGGTTAAGGTTCTTAAGGGAGGAGACCGGAAGAGGAAGGCAGAACGAGTGGGACTGGACCAGAGTAAGGCCACGTGGGCAAAGCCAAGGGGTGGCAGCGGCGGCCAGCGGTGGCCAGCTAAGGGAGCAGCCAGCGGAGCTGCGAGAGAAGACAGCGGTGGGGCGGCTGGAGAGAAGGCGGACGAGGAGCTGCGGGGGAACACAGCCGGCGAGGCTGTGTGTGAGGGAGAGGCTACGAGAGCGACGAGAGGAGAGAGAGGCTGAGAGAACGACGAGGGGAGAAACTGCAGGAGAGCAGTATCAGTGTCAGTATAGAGTCTTATAGAAGGACAGCCGTGCGGGTTAAGAGAGAAGAACCGAATAAAGGACACCAAGCCAGACATCGTGGTCGAGTCCTTTATTACATTGGTGTCGGAAGTGCAACGGCATGTCGAAACAAGTGAGAAAGAAAAATGTTCCAGCGCCGGCATCGGCTTCTTCGTCCGAAGACGAAGACTTCCCTCCAAACATGGATCCTGCCAGGGTGGTGGAGGAGAGCCCTGCTGAAACGAGTGCGGGGACGGGAGTGGAAGATGTAGCCACAGTGTCAGGGCCGCCGACACCATCAGACGCTGATCGGCGATGGCTGCAGGTGGCTGAGCAACTGGAGACTCTCAAGGACGCCCTGGGCCAATTGTGTCATCTCGTCACCCCAAGCACGGCGACGGAGAGAGCGGAGAGTGCTCCACAGGCCGCCACGGGTTCTTCACTCCCGGCGCCATGGGCCACGCGGCAGGAGGCCGCCATCTTGCGCGTGCCGCGGCGGGAATCCGCCATCTTGACCACGCCGCGATTCGACGCCATTTTGAATTTGCCTCCGGAGGAACCATCGGCGGAGGGCGGAGTGAAGCGAAGTCGGAGTCGCCATCTCACCACGGTCAAGGAATTCGCCATTGGGGGCGACTGGAGCGCTTTCGCCTGCAGATTTTTAGCGGCGGTCCGTTCTGCGAGATGGACCGATGCTGAGGCCTTGGAAGTGTTGCCGACTCTTCTGGACGACGAATCTGTTCGTTTTTTTCGCTCCATTAAGGCCGAGAAGAAGAGGACATTATATGGAGTTTTTCAAGAAATGGCCGACGCCTACGAGCCACCTGACGACGCGCATCGGCGATTCGCTCAACGACAACGAGCGCCCGAGGAGTCGCCTGTGGCGTACAGGGGTGCAGTGCTTGATTTGGCTATGGCCGCGTATCCAGATACAACACCTGACCTGCTCGAGCCTCTCATCTTGGGCAAGATGCTCGAGCTGTCGCGGGATCTTGGGATTCCCATGCCGGTGTGCGGGCATGAGAAGCTCACCTCCCGGGCGGCGGCGAAATGTCTGGATGCACAATTCAACCTACGACGATGGAAACAGGTCACGGCGTGGACAGGGGGGCCCGTCGCGGAGGGTGGCGCTCTGGGTTGGGACCCTACGAAGTCGGTATACGTGCCGGATGAGCGGGGCCCTCAGGAGCTGACGGCCGCCTCGGTGCCATGGTCAGGCCGCGGTGGACCGGCCTCTCGTGCTGCACCGCCGATACGCGGGCGGCGCGATGCAAGGCCTGCGCTTCGGCGCAACGACGCCGATTGCTTCCGCTGCAGACGGAAGGGCCACTACGCGAAGGACTGCTGGGCCCGCATCCCGGGTCCGCCACAACAGGAGGCCTCATTACCGGCCAAGCCGCCCAAGGATCCACCGAAACAGGCAAGTCGGCACGCACCAGACACCCGGCAAGGCTTTACACCTCACCCATCACCTTCGTTGTGCGGTCATAGTGTTGTTGTTAAAGAGGGACCTTCGACGGGGCCTTGTCGCTCTGTGACGCAGTGGCGCAAATTGGCACGGAGGGTTGTTGCGGCCGCTACGGGTTCGTCCACCGTGCCGGGGTCTATACAAGGGGTGGACGTGCGCATTTTGGTCGATTCCGGGGCGTCCGCGACTATTATTTCGGATGTCATTTTTCATCTGTTAGGCATCCCACCCGGGGCCGTGCGTCCGGTTTACGGGTCGTGCGTCGCTGCGAACGGGGGTAGTATGGGCATCGTGGGCCAGGTGGACGCTAAAATATCTATTGGGGATGTGTCGGCCTCGGGCGTTGTGTTGATTTCAAGATCCTTGGCAGTTCCCTGTTTATTGGGCACTGATTTTCTGGCTAAGATGCCTATTTTGATCAAAATTAATGAGAATTGTATTGAACTGCCGGGTGGCCGTCAAATTTCGTTTCTGCCGTCGCCCTGGGGGCGACCTGCTTCGGCCGTACAAGTGCAGGCGCTATCCGTGGCATCTGTTGATATTCCACCTGGTTCACAGATGCTTATTCCCCTGCGGTATCGGAAGCCCCTGCCTGGTCGGCTGGGAGCGGTTGGGATCTTGTTGTCACCTTCAGCCTCGATAACGGCCGGATCGGCGCTGGTCGGAGCGCAGACCATCGTCCGGCCAGATCAATTACCGTTTTTGCAGGTGCTCAATGCGGGTACGGAAAATGTCTGTGTCCCAGCCGGCACGGTTGTGGCACATGCCACCACGGCATTTACGGCTCACGATTGTTCGCATAGCCAGGGAGTGGTTGCTGGTGTTTCCGAGCCTGTGGCTTCGGATGACCGCTGGATTGCTAGCTTATGTGACGGAAATTCTTCCCTGTCTGTGGATCAACGGGGTGCGCTTCATAAATTGTTATTGACGTATTCCGATGTGTTTAGCTCCAATGATTTGGATTTGGGACGCACCTCATTGCTTCACCATCACATTGCTACAGGCGACGCTGCCCCTATTCGGTTGAATTCGCACCGAATGAGTCCGGCCGAGCGAGAACACGTTCGGGGGGCAGTGGAGGATATGTTGGCTGCGGATATTATATCGCCGTCGAACAGCCCATGGGGCGCGCCTGTGGTTTTGGTTAAGAAAAAGGATGGCAAATTGCGATTCTGTGTTGACTTTCGAAAATTGAATAAGATATCGGTGGCAGATGCGTATCCCCTGCCGCGTATGGACGACTCCCTCGACGCATTGTCGGGGGCTAAGTATTTCTCTACACTGGACCTCTCTTCGGGATTTTGGCAGCTTCCCCTTGACGAGCCCTCACGGGAGAAGACCGCATTCCGTACGCCGCAGGGGTTGTTTCAATTTAACTGCCTGCCGATGGGGCTGAATGCGGCCCCTGCCACATTTCAAAGGCTCATGGAACTCGTTTTGACGGGGTTGCAGTGGGAGACATGTCTCATATATTTGGACGATATCATCGTCTTCAGCCGCACATTTGATGAACATTTAAGGCGGCTGGAGACGGTGTTCGCGAGGATGCGCTCCGCGAACTTGAAATTTAAACCAAAGAAATGTCACCTACTGCAACGGTCCGTCCGTTATTTGGGGCACATCGTGAGTGCTGAGGGGGTGTCTACGGACCCGGAAAAAACGGCGTGCGTCCGAGATTGGCCGACTCCGGTCACCGTGGGGGATGTACGTCGCTTTCTGGGATTTGCCTCGTATTATCGAAGATTTGTACCGAATTTTGCGACCATCGCGAGGCCCTTGCACCTCCTTACGGGTAAGGGACGTAAGTTTGCGTGGGGACCGCCGGAAGAGGCGGCCTTTCAGAGTCTGCGTAATCTGTTGGCTACCGCCCCAACATTGGATTATCCGGATTTCAATCAACCGTTCATTCTTGATACGGATGCGAGCGACACAGGTATTGGCGCGGTGTTGTCTCAGTCTAAAGGGGGCGTAGAGCGCGTCGTTGCGTATGGTAGCCGGGTCCTGTCGCCCGCGGAAACACGCTACTGTGTCACTCGCAGGGAACTCTTAGCCGTTGTTTTTTTCCTACGTCAGTTTCGACCGTACCTGTACGGCCGTTCCTTTATCGTACGTACGGATCATGCGGCCTTGCAATATGCCCTTAAAATGGATCAACCTTCCGGCCAGCTGTCGCGTTGGTTGGACACGCTGCAAGAATTTTCATTTCAAATTCACCATCGTAAAGGGGTGCGCCATGCGAACGCAGACGCACTTTCTAGGTTGCCGCAGCGCTCCCCTTGCAAATGTGCGTCGGGGACGCAGAGATGTGCGCCCAGCCTACCCCCCCCTCAGCCGGTGGTATTGGCTGTGGAGAAGTCGGATGCTACTGTGGAACCGGGGCCGACTGATGGGGTTTTGAATCTGCCACGGTCTGTTTGGATAAGGGAGCAAATGATGGATGAGTCGTTAGTGTCCTTGCGGAAGCGATCCAAAGTGGAGGTTGGGGGTCCGGTTACGGAGGGTGCGCCGGAAACCGCGGTCCGAGATGGTCTGCTTATGTGGAGGGAAAGTCTCCAGGAACACTGGCGTCTAGTGGTGCCTGCGTCCCTCCGATACGAGTTGATTAGAACTCTCCATTGTGACACGCTATTACATCTGGGTGTGCAGAAGACCTTGTTGACGTTGCAACGTCATTATTTTTGGCACGGCATGTCGACGGATGTCGTGGGGCACGTCCGCGCGTGCCCTGACTGTGCCCGGCGTAAGCCTCCTAAACATCCTTATGTGCCACCCTTACAGTCAATTCGGGTGTCTCGGGTCAATGAATTGGTGGCACTGGACATTTTGGGACCTTTCCCACCTTCGGCGAGGGGTAATAAATATTTGCTGGTCGGGGTTGAGTACCTCTCCCGTTGGCCGATGGCCTGGCCGTTGCCCGATCAATCGGCCGCGGCCATTACCGACGCCTTTTTGTTCGGATATGTTATGGACAAGGGTGCGCCGGAGAGACTCCTTACGGATCAGGGCCGAAATTTTTCTTCGAAATTATTGGCGGAAGTATGCGCGGGCCTAGGGACTAAGAAGGTCCGGACATCCCCATACCATCCGCAAACGGATGGTATGGTTGAGCGGCTAAACCGGACATTGTCTGCCATGCTGTGCCACACGGTGAGTGAGCAACAATCGGATTGGGACCTGCACATCCCGGGGGTGCTTTCGGCGTACAGGATGACTCCTCATGCGGCTACGGGTTATTCGCCATTTTACCTTATGTATGGTCGGGAAAACGTGCCGCCAATGGATGTGCAGATGGGAACCGGTGTGAGGGGACCTTGTAAACCGCTTCCTGACTACATTCGGGACACTGTTCGCCGGGTCTCGGAGGCGCGGGAGAGTGCCCGTGTGGCTACGGCCAAAGCTCAGGCCCGAAATGAGAGGTACGCACGGCGTTCCAAAGGGGAGTGCCCCTGGAAGGTTGGGGACCTGGCCTGGCTCCATTGCCCGCAGGTGCGGCCGGGTACCTCTCCCAAATTTCACAAACCTTGGCGAGGGCCTGTCCGCCTCATTGAGGTTCCTAATCCTCAGTCGGCGCGTGTTCAAATTGGTTCTCGCCGCTGGTTTGTTCACACGTCGCGCTTGAAACCGTATGTTGCTCCCCTACATGATGCATCATCTCCCAATGTTGCCTTGCCGGGGTCTGTTGCTGCCGACTCTCCCCCGCCTGCGTCCATTGATCTTGCTAGAGCGCCTGTCGTACCTGTTCCAGGCAGGCCGGCCTTGACACCGGAGGGGACGAGGCGCTCTGCTCGGAGGGTGCCTGCCAGATCTGCGGGTCCTTCGAGCCCTGCAGCCCTTCCGACCCCGCTGCAGACGCATCCGCGGGACAAGCCCAAAACTGATCCTTCAAGGACACGGGACGTTGGTGGACTTCCAACAGCGACAGGGGGATTTCACCCTGTCGCTCCTCAAACTCAATCACGTTCCCGTTCCGCGGATGGGCCGCCGACCGTCCGGGACGGGCCGGCGACCCGCACACGCTCTAAATCCCTTGTGTTTCGTTGATTGTTATGTTGTATTGTTCTTACTGTGTATTTATTGCCTGCTTCTGCTACGTTATTGATTGTTGAGTTGTGTTGATTGTTCTTACTGTTATATTGCATGCTTGGTGTCCTTTGGTGTGTTACGCTCGGGTTCGCCCGCATTACTGTTGGTGTTGTTCAGCCGAGGTCGGCTGGGTTTTTCTCCACGGGGGAGGGTGGTGTAATGCGGGCGCGGGCGACCTCCCGGATGTGACGTCACGGAGAGGTGGAGTTAGGTGACGTGGGAGGAAAGGTTAAGGTTCTTAAGGGAGGAGACCGGAAGAGGAAGGCAGAACGAGTGGGACTGGACCAGAGTAAGGCCACGTGGGCAAAGCCAAGGGGTGGCAGCGGCGGCCAGCGGTGGCCAGCTAAGGGAGCAGCCAGCGGAGCTGCGAGAGAAGACAGCGGTGGGGCGGCTGGAGAGAAGGCGGACGAGGAGCTGCGGGGGAACACAGCCGGCGAGGCTGTGTGTGAGGGAGAGGCTACGAGAGCGACGAGAGGAGAGAGAGGCTGAGAGAACGACGAGGGGAGAAACTGCAGGAGAGCAGTATCAGTGTCAGTATAGAGTCTTATAGAAGGACAGCCGTGCGGGTTAAGAGAGAAGAACCGAATAAAGGACACCAAGCCAGACATCGTGGTCGAGTCCTTTATTACACGAGTAACACATTCTTACATTCCACTGGTGGTTAAGAAGTCTAACGGCGGCTTCCGATAGAAGCACACGACTTAAACTAATGCACGTTGGGAACGGTAGATATAATCCATGCTTACGCATGATTTGTCTGACGTTTTTTATTGTATTCATATTCAACAGCTAGGGGAAGAGCAAGCACGTGGGCTATGCAGGTTGGAAATAACATGCTGCATCAAAACATAAAAGCGACTGTTAGTCTCTATAAGAGCGATAAGCATGCACAACTATTGCTAAAAAGCTCAAAAATAGGAGCAAGGTCAAAATGACACGCAACAATGAAAAGGCCACGTCGGGACAAAGCAGCGCACAGCAACACACGGCTCTCGGCTTACCCTCCAGAGCTGGTAGGCACGCAGATATCGGTAGCAGCGGCACAGAGCAAAATAAAAGAAAATATAATTTAACATTAGTCACGGGCAGACAGAGGCATTTGCGTAAAATTTGCACAAACACGGGAAAAACAAGCTCGATTCAACGGCGACAGATGCAGGTGGACGTCATTAGAAGGTCGGCATGTTTGAGCGTTAGCCCAGTAAACGTAACCACCCGGACAGAGAGCACGGAGCATAGCTGATGACATGCATTGTAAAATAGCAAATGTTGGATTAGAAAAGCAATTAAAACATAATGCTCATGCAAAGGGTAAAAATAATTCATTTGTTCGGAATGTCCTTTTGCAAACATTCACATTTCATTACGAAATGATTTGCATGAAAGCAAACCTACATACTTTACATCCCAGTTTACAAGACCCTGCTGCCGTGTCATATCAACTTCTGCCATTCTGCATAAATTGTCGTTCGTGTCTGTGCACCTTGAATTTACACAAGTGTGAAAGAATTTTCCGAAAGCAATTGCCAATCTTGTTCTGATCTGTCGAGCATCCAATGCCAAGCGATTTTGCGAACCAAAATCTCAACAACTGATGAAGCGCAAAAAGGGAACAGCAAGCCGCAACCAACGGGATTTCTTTTTTTTTTCACCACATGGGTTTTTGCGTTTGAGCTCTACGGCTCTGCCGCCGTCTAAGTTTGGTTTGTACCGCGTGCCGTTCGAAGAAGCTCGGGAGCTAAACGGACATGACAGCGTACAACCATAAAAACACATCGGAGAGGAATAATTGACCAAAAAGTTTCTGCAGATGATTTGTCGAGAGGCCTGCACGGCAGCCGCAACGTCTGCGAGCCTGCAACATTTGGAAGACCAAGTCTCCCACATCAATTCCAAGTAATTTCATTAAGTGATGCCAAATGCCTTGTAAGACAAACCACTCGTGAAACCCAAAGCTATTTTCAGATGTGAAGCCACACTAGGGTAAATGCAAACCCAAGGAATAGGGACATTGTGTGTGTGCACGTGTGTGTTCGTGTGCAGAATTGTGCCTTAGCAGACAACACTCAAAAAGACAACATTTTAAAAACCTCTATGTTCTTGGTAACAATTATGGGGGGGATGTTTGCACTTTTTAATAAAAAAAAAAATCCAAATTGAATTTGATTGTGGCACTGGAATAATGTTGAAATTTTCATGAGGTAGGTCAGAGTTCACGAGAATATTACAAGGAAATATATTCGGAGACAGCACCCGCAACTCGCACTGTTGGCCTCTTAACCTTAAAGTCAATCCCAGATGAATTGCTGCCAGCATAAAAATGTTTCGTGAAATTAGGATGCTTGTCGACAGACAAAATAATTATTTCTCGCCCACCGCTTTGATGGAGGGGAGCGTAGGTGGGGGGCGGCACTATAGACTGAACAGTGAAGATTGGCTCTTGAATCAATTACTTCAAATTGATGAAATTACTTCATTTGTCGCAGCCCTTGTGAGCACAGGAAGGCACGGGAACAAACCGGCCTCGTGTACCGCACGCACAGCTCGAGCGAAATCCATCGGGAGGACCTCGCGATTGATAACCAATAGAGTCACCGTGCTCTGGGAACAAGCGCAAATCAAAGACGTGACATTGACAACTAGGCAACTGGGCTAGGGCGGGGGACACTTCGCTGGAGGGGGAACGACGGCCGATGGATGAGAATGGGGTGACACCAGGGGTGGCGGCGGCTAAGGGAGGGAGAGGAATTGGATCACTTCACGTGCCGGAGATGGATGGTAGCAGCGCTGGGACCGTGAGCGATTGTGATGGCGTGGGAAGGAATTTCGCCCAGTAGTGGATGGGGCTGATGATGATGAAAGGCCCATGGCACGCGCTGCGGTGACGTGGCCGGGCCGTCGCATGCTTGCTGCGTGTTGCAGGAGTTCACGCCGTCTGCTACGCAGCAGAGGTTACTGATCCCGTGGCATCATTTGAAAAGAAGAAGGCCATGTATGATAGGTGACACGGTCCAGATTTGATCGATAACTCGCAAATTGCTTCAATGAAAAACACCACGTAGCAACATCGACCCCTACTGGCAGATTAATGCCCATTTTCAAGCTGGTGCTGAGTACACCTTTGTGCCACATTGAGACAGCTGCCACTGGTAGTACCCCTAGGCCAGAGACTGCAGCAGGGCAGCATTGGTATGGTCGAGATGTTAGGCCGAGGAATTTAAACACGTTTTCCATTCAAATGCAAATCCCTTCTCTGTAACCGAGACTGTCAGGCAGGCCGTTGTCATCCTCAACTGAGTGCAGCTGGGATTTGAGCACGTGGTGCCAAGGGTAGGGCCCCCCACCCCTCACCTTAGGGCCCCCGTTCTGGGCTTCGGGGGCGGCGGTCACCATGGCGGGTAAGCCGGGCGGCTGGGTCGGGGCGCCCGGGCGAGGCGGCTTCCTGGGCGGCGCCGGCGGTTCTGACATGGTCGACCAAGGGAAGGCAAGGTTTCACACTCGGCGAGCCACATTCACGTTCACCTCGCTTCATCTCAGAATCAGCATCTTTATTTAAGACTGCAGGAATCCGACGAGCTGCTAAGCTCTTTAAAACTCAGATGTCCGGTCTTAAATCAGAAGGCTCCTGTCGACCCCAACCGTCGGCCGAATACACGGCGGGGCACCGACGGCAACGCACGTTACACACCTCGAGGGATCTTTACACATTGCAGTAGAACCCCTCTTAATGACCACCCCTGTTAACAACTAATCGCTTAACGACGGGCCTCCATAGAGCGCAATGTGTTCGCTTCCCGACCATTCCCCTGTTAACGACGGGCTCACGACGAGCACGCGACCGACATTTTCGGCCAATCGGCGAGCTACAAAGTGGTATGACCAGGCCTCGTCCAATCAGCGACATCTATTCATGAGCGTTTGGGGCATTGTTTCCATTCAGTGTATGCTGCGCTTTTGAAGTGGAAACATGAATTGCAAAACGACCAAATCACGTAATGACCGTTTTCGTGGAACCAATTACCGAGGGGTTTAATTGTACAAACGTTAAGTGAATTTCGTGGAAATTGTATATTTCAATGTGGCCATTAAATAAGCCAATGCCCGAGGTTTTTTTTAGCAACTTGTGCCAATATTGTATAATTACTGTGAACCCATCAAGGAATATAACACACATTGATAAACGTAGAAACTGTCGAGTTTTGAGAACTTCACCCTTGTAAAACTGTTCAGAAATTAAACCGGATGCGTGACAAATGAACCACTCACCGGGTTTTCCCACTGGCTGATAGACGGGTTGGTGTTCGGAGCTCTGTTGCAAAGCATACGTTCGAAACGATGAATCGGTGAAATATAAACAAAGCATTTAAAACCCAACACAAGAAAAAAGATAGGTGTGAAACTGCGTCGGCGGTCATGCACGAGCATAAATAACAGAACCTTGACACGTTCAGTCAATAACGCTGCCCTAAAGAGGAAAATATATAACAATAGCCGATGTTTGGAGCAACGGCCGTTCTTCATAGCAGAGAGAGCAAAATAAAATAAGGTTGAAAATGAATTTACAGCCCGATTGTTCGGGGTAACAAGGAGGAGGGGGGTGGCCCAACTAAAACACGGATGAAAGCCAAAACATGCGTAATTTTAGGGTGTCAAACAATATTTAAACCATTTACCTCCGTAGAATGGGGGGGATGGGAAGACAGTTTTGCCGAATGTTCTTATTGTTTCTTAGAGTAATCGGTTTGCTCGCTCGATCTGGGTAGCTAAGTGCGCATCGGGCCATTGATCCCCGACGAGTGAGGAGCGGCTAACAACAAAACCGGCACGTGAACATTACATTTTTTTGTCGCAAACACGATTAATCCGCAACCCGGATATAATCCGCGGGTAAACCGGGAGTTGACTGCACTGGGTGATTGTTTAGGGTCAGGTCAGGTCACAGCACCATTCCGCGATATCCGCTGTCGTGAAGGCCGTCACTGTTCCGGGACGTCCAGTGATCTGGTTTCTGGAGAAAGAAAATCTTGATTTAACGAGAAAGAAAAACCATGCGTGCGCATGGATTCTGTAACACTTTCCAACGTGTGTTCGTCCAGGGCAGAATGTAACCGCTAGCAACGACGCTTGCTGTCGCGCGAGGCCCCGCAAGGAGGCAGCGCGTCTGGAGGCCACGACGAGATGGCAAGGCTCGGATAGCGGGGGCTCTGCCGGGGAGGCGTGGGAAACGCCTTGAGTCGATATCGCCGGATTTCTCGACACGGTCGGTCCCCTAAGTGCAATGTAACTTTACGCAAACGAGCGCCGTTCTTATTGGATCACCATTACGTGCGTTACCACGCCCCAAAGTTAAAGGCAGACGGACAGAGCTAATGCTTTTGAGCTTAGTTGAAAAGTGTAAAAAAAGGAACTGCCACAAAACTTAAATAACAATGTTTGGGTTTAACTACAGACTCTCTACAAGAGGAAGGGGGAAATTCCAGTCCAGCTCACACTCGTTTGCACCTGATGAGCTAAATGATGACGTCACCCTGCTGCTGCTGCTCTATTTAAGACCGGGAGCAAGAGCAGAGCCTCACCATTCTGGCGAATTGCCCGATGATGCTGGATGCAATTACCAGCGAAACGTCGTACTCAAAAAATTGTAAATGTTGTGGTTTCACTCTTCCTCACACTGGTGGGCTAAAGTAGTAAACTATTTGTCTTTTGTCAACGTGACACTTTTTTGCTGATTGGCCGTGTCGGGTGGTGGAGGGTTACGACACATTTATAAATAACGCGATCTAACCCAAAAACGTTCATTATGAATAATATTTTGTCGCGAAAGCCTACGTGTTAAACTCACACTCGTTTCTCGTCGAGAATCATAAGCTACAGTGCTGAACAGAATGTATTACTGCAGTCTCTAGAAAAGCCTGACACCCAGCAAATAGAGAAGTCTGCATGGCATTGCACTCAACCTATAAATAGCCAGTATCCAGACAAGGATGTGCTTTAGCCTTGGGTTTGGAGTATAATTAGACTTAAGATAACATCCAGCCTTAACGGGAATTATTACCATTCTCAAGAAGGTTAGGGGAGGCTGGACTTAGATGGTGCGGGAATTTGTTGAGAAACTACAAACAAGGTACAACGAGAAGGGCAATGGAGATGACACTGGTACAGAGCTCAGGGAGCAGAGGGAGACCGAGGGTGAGGGGGGAGGACGCGGTGGAACGAGATACGAGGACAGTGGACGTGACTCGCGAAGAGGCGCAGAATAGAAGCATGCGGAGGAAGAAAATCTGAGGAGCTGACCCATTGTTAAACTAAACTATGTTTTATTTACCAGGTAACCGCCCACTGACAGCTCTTGTTCAGAAGCGACCTGGCCACAAATTATTGCACAACGAAGTGACTTATCACGTGGAAATTTATACCAACCAAATACTCTGAACGCACATGGATTCTAAATGTGGAGGGAAAAAACCAGAGGACTCGTAGAAAAATCCACGCGACCACGGGGAGTACATGCAAACTCCAAATATACAGCAGGCTTCAGGGTCGAGCCTACGATCTCCTGTATACCAGGCGAGGTAGTTAACATCTCGCCACCGTGGTGCCCCTTGCAACAATGGGATGTCTAATTTAGAAGATAACATCCTAAGTCGATAACCAATGCGCACCAAACATCCCTGGCCCCCAAAAGATTTTGCTCATGCAACCATGCATTCGAGCGAAGCAGGACAGAGTTTGTACCAGAAGTCGTTCCTCATTCTCCAGCCACTTCTCGTCGGCAACCATATCCTGCTGCTGCTGATGCAGCCGTTGCTCCAGCAGCGCTTGCTCCAGCTCCATGACCCGGCGAGCATGCTCCGGTCCGTCGTAGGACTACCGGTAGAGAAAATACGTTGCTCAATATTAGGCGCCTCGTAGATTTCCGCGGTTGTGCTGCATGGCTATCCCGACATGTTTTTGTTGGGGTAGCGCAGAGTTTTGTTCGCCACGATGTCCGAAATTTCGGAAGAAGCTGCCAGAAGCGACGAGCAAAACGTCGGGAAGTCGTGCCAAACACCCGCAACTCGAAAACACATCGGAGAGCTGGGCACTGAGCTGGACGCTGCTCAATATGTGCATCTGTGTTTGCTGTGAAGCTCCCAAAATCACTCACTTACCAAAGTAAACAAACGCAGGTGACAGGATTCACTGCCCGGGGGCTGGGTGGAATGATGCGGTGCACAATAAATACTTTTACATGCAGAGACAAATATGGGAAAACGGCGGTGATGCCTGCTTATTTATTTTGTTACTTATATTCCCTCTAAGGACAAGTCCACAATTATTACGTAGTTAAGCATGTAAGAGCCGTTCGTATTTTTGTTGCCGTGTCTTCCTTCGCCAAACAACCCCCGCCCCCCACCCCACGTTCGCTGGCACCAGAACACACCTCGCTGCTGATGGGGCGTGCAGGCGAGAGCTCGCCCGAGTGTGGCTGGATCCAGGTGTCACTCAGGGGACCCGTGCTCTGGTAGATGGGCCCCGCCACAGCTGGCATCGCCACCGAGGATCCCACCGCCTACGGGATCAACAGATTTTGCAAGCTGCTGCTGCTGCTGTTCATTCATCAAGCACAGTCGGCCAAGGACCGTTGCGTCAAGCGTGTAACCTCTTGCGACAGCATTCACGTAAATCGCTCTTGCTGCCATACCCCGGCATCTCGAGTAATTTGTTTGATCCACGGATCACGGGGGTGGCGCCATTCCTTTGAGGGTTGCAGTCCACTCCGAACGTCGACCGCCAATTGAAGTGCGCAATCTGCTGCAGGAGTTTGCGCATCAAGGAGGGGCTGCTACTGCTGATAAACAACTATGGTCAGCTTCCACACCATGATTTCCCAGAGGCGTAAACGCACGGGATTATAATCGTCACACGTGGACTAT
The DNA here is from genome assembly GCF_015708825.2 of Lethenteron reissneri. Lineage (NCBI taxonomy): Eukaryota > Metazoa > Chordata > Hyperoartia > Petromyzontiformes > Petromyzontidae > Lethenteron > Lethenteron reissneri. Next base: position 9,680,632 of record NC_083820.1, on the reverse strand, counting down.
GGGGTTATCAAACGCGCACCATTACAGGCATCTTCAGCTTGAAAAAACAGCTGAACATCATTTAATGTTTAGACCCTCGATACAATTCAAGGTCTGGGTTGACTCATTAGTTGGGGGGGGGGGGTGGCGAAGAGTCCTCTTCTGCTTAAACTCATCGCCTAAACCACAGAGAAAAAAATCAATTTGACAAAGGATAACATAGCGACAGAAGGCAGAGGAAGACGTGGTAAGAGACGGAAGCGAGATGAAACTAGAGAATTCGGAGGCCGCGACTGAACAAGAACAACGAAGGAGAGGAAGCAACGGAAGAAAACAGGAGAGGCCATTTCCCGGGATTGGGAAGTTACAGGCCAACAACAACAACCTCATCGATAATTTCACCACAGGTCAAATGAACCGCTCGAGTCAAAATATGCACGTAGTTGTGTGTGGCGAAAGCTTGAGAAATTCAATTGCCCGTCACGCGGCTTAGGCCCCGAAGACCACGTTCACATTTTCTTTACATTTATATTCCAATCGTGACCGTGAGCGAGCGTACCTGGTGATGGTTCATGTGGGGGTGCACTGGGCTCCCGTGGGACATGTCCACCACTCGACCTCCTGGAAACGCCGGTCTGCTTGGCTGGAAATGTAAAGCGTTCATTCATTCATTCACTCGCCCACTCACTTATAAAACCAACAAAAAAAATGTTTGCTCGTGTTTACAGCTCGAGGCATGAACATTAAACAGTCGCTATAATTAATGAATTGGTAGTCCGTGACAACTAGGGGCTACACAGTGACGAGATATAATCTCCCTTGCCTGGTATACAGGATAGTGGGTCTGATCCCGACCCTGACACTTGTATATTTGGAGTTGTCATGTCTCTCTCCCCGTGGTCATGTGGATTTTCTCCGAGCCCTCCGGTTGTTCCTTCCGCATTTAGAATCAACATGCGTTCATGATATTTGGCCGCTATAAATATTTCCACATCGTTGAGCTATCAGTTGTGGCCAAGGGTGGCTTGTGAAAAAGAGTTAGATCGCTCAGTGGGGCCATACCTGGCAAAATAAAATAGGTTTAAAAAAATATTACTAGAGAGTGGCTGCTAGACGCTGGGAGAATTGATGGAAACTGCTCAAGTGTAAATACACAGATATGCGTCGTACAAAAACAGACACTTGACTTTTGAAAGCCGAAAATAGCTGGGGGGGAAAATAGGCATTTCCACAAAAGTCAAGAGTGTGGAGGCTGCTGTGTTTGCTGCAATTGTTTTTTGATTTCCCATCGATCAGCTCCCAAATGCAAACAACACTTCACCTAGTCATACGCGGAAAAACATAAAAAAATATATATATTTCAAGAAAATATCTCCATACAGTAATGACTTTGATATTGTGATGGGCCCACGCGGGAGACAGGCAGCCCGTCACACGGAGAGGAAAAAAGGTAGGTCTTGAGCCTGGATTTAAACAAGGACAGGGAGTCGACAACACGGACGGCTCGGGGAAAGAGTTTTAGACAATGGGGGCAGCATAGGAGAATAAACGATCTCCCACTGAATGAAGGTTGACTGGAGACATGAAATGAACGTCATTTAATTGGCTACAAAAATATGTTTTAAAGGCTTGGTTGCTTGAGTGGAGAGTACGTGGAGGGGAGTAGAGTGAGTAAGAGGAGAGAGGGAGGAGAATCTTGAAGAAGGTGAGTTCAATCTTCATATTTATCTGGGATTGCATTGGGAGCCAGTGGAAGGATTTGAGTTTTCGGGCAGAGTAATCTTGGATACGGGGGCCACGGTGGTGAGACGTTAACTTCCTCACCTGGTATGCAGGAGGTCGTGGGTTCAATTCTGACCCTGATGCCTGTATGTGCGGAGTTTGCATGTGTCTCTCCCTATGGTCAGGTGGATCTTTCTCCGGGTCCTGTGGTTTTTCCCTCTTCAGTTAAAATCAACATGCACTTAGAGTGTTTGGCTGCTATAAATTTCCACGTGAAAAGCCACTTCGTTGAGCTGTCATTTGTGGCCAGGTCGCTTCTGAAAAAGAGCTAAGAGCTCAGTGGTTCTTAACTGGTAAAATAAAAATAAAATGAGTTTCATAGATCAATATGGTAACAGCCAAGTGGCTGCATTTTGCATCATTTGGGAGTTTGGAGGCCGACGTCGGAGTCGGGGAGACCACAGAGGAGAGGGCTGCAACAGCCGAGTCAAGACGCGGCGAAGGCATGCGTGGGAGATGTTCCACAGACAAAGGTTAAGATGGTCCCTGCAGAAATAAATATAGCCTAGACCTGGCGAGGAAAGCCGCCGGCAAATGAGGTTCAAATGCTCTTACTTTAGGGGGTGCCTCGTCGGCCCCTCCGGCTGTCCACGGCGGCGCTATCCGCCGATGATCCCTCTTCTGGCGGTCCTCCTGCTGGGTCTTCTCATCCTCGTAGATGTCGCTGCACCCAGCAAGGCCACAAGCGTGCGGTCCACGGAATGCCAGCGTGGGTCAGTTACAAACCGTGGCGCCGTCACCGCAAGGCTATGTTATAGCATCGTTGTTTACCCTTTCCCAATCTGATGACGTACGTGTGCGTGTACAGTGGCGATGTTTGCACACCGCACCAGGTACTCATTTTAGTCAACGTAGGGGAGGGCCCAGGATCGGTTCAGATAATCGTCACCGGTGTTGGCCATGAGCAGGAATCGAACTCGTGTCACCAGGTTCGTAGCGTGCTAACCGCTACAGTACAGCTCCCCACCGACCGACACACACGCGCACGCCCGCGCACCTTAGCTGCTGCTTGAGGTCGAGGAAGCGCGGCCGCTTGCTGGGGTCGTAGGACCAGCACTTGGTCATGATGCTGTAGAGAGTGGGCGGGCAGTTGTGAGGCATGGGCAGCCTCTCGCCGTTCTCGATGCGCCCGATGATATCGTTGTTCTTGACGCCCTGGAAGGGCTTCACTCCGAACATGAGGATCTCCCACATGCACACACCTGCAAATGACAGCAACGGCTGGATTGGCTTTGGCCGACGAAGCTTGTACTCATCTTATTGCGAGTTAAAACGTCATGCCTATTCACGTACGTATGTATGTAGAAATACTATCGCACCGAACGTAGCCAACTGTGCTAATCGGATGTGCGGGGGAAAGGACAACAAACTAAACACAGAAAATTACTCTTTGGTTCTTTTGGTAAAGTCACGTAGGAAGAAAAAAGTAAATAAATAATAGATCACGACGTTTCTTTCTACGTGACTTTACCGAAAGAACCAAAGAGTAATTCCTGCAGTCACGAAAGCTTCAAATCAAGATGAAACACAGAAAGCATTTAAAAATAAAAATTCAATGCAGATTTAAAAATGCATAGCTCCAGTGGCTTCCAAGTATTGTAAGGAAGAGCGTTCCAGATGGCTACAGAAGCGAATCTGAAAGCGCGTGATGCAGTGACCGTCTTAGTTCGATGGCTAGCCAAAAGCCACTGCCACGATGATCAGAGTTCGCGTGATGTTTTATGTTCCTTGACGAGATCAGCAAGGTATTGTGGTTTATTTGTGGCAGGCACTTTGTGTAATGAGTGCGACCCTATAATGTATACGTGGGGCTCGGCGAGCACTGGACGGACACGGTCGAATCTTGCAGTACCCGTCACAACACGCGCCAGAGAATTGTGTACACGCTGCAGCTTGGTTTTAACAGACGTCCCGTATAGTCACGTAGGGGCTAAGGCGCCAGTATTCCCAGTTGAGGAACACATGGAAAGTCATGAAGCAATGAAAAAAAATCCGAGTTATTACATTGGATCAACATGCCAGCTTACCGAACATCCAGACGTCACTGGCGGAGGTGAACCTTCGGAAATTTATGGATTCAGGGGCCATCCACTTTATCGGCAACTTCCCTTTGGAGGCTGTGAAAACATTTTTTAAATGTGTTAATATTTTAGTCCGTTATTTTGAAAAAGCAGCTTATTTATCCCAAAGGAGACCTTGAGAAACAAACCACTTTACAAAATGTCTCAGTGCAGAACGTTAAATAATACATCCATTAAAATAAAACCATTGGGCTAAAACTTTATCTTCGGCACGCCGATGATGAATTAATCATCGGATTTTTCGAGTGCGATGATCGATTGCGCTTTAAGAAAAAAATATTTAAACTTAACAATCCCGACGTACTACTTACGTACACGCAATCGACCAGGAGCCAGCAGGAGGCCTCTCGCAATCACTAGGCCTGCTCAGCTGTGCCATCGGATGTTTCACTTCAGGAAACGAATTCAGTGCCAACCCCCCCCCCCCCCTCGGAGCTCAACGTCGGGCGTCGTACCCAACGACAGGGTGGGCCACGACCCCGAAATTGCAACGGAGAAGGTTCTCTGCACCTCGCAATTCATCACCAACAGAGTCGCGCTCCTTTGACCGGGCGGGTAATGGGCACCCCGTCGGGCGATCCCCCGCCGGCAGCAGGCAGTCAACAACCCGCCGCACGCGGAGGCATACTAATGTTACAAATAATCGTTGTTGTCGCTTATTCACTGCCTTTTCACAATGTTTCAAGGCGTAAGGACAAAGATAATGAAGAAGACAACGGGTGGGGCAAATAGGGGGCCGAGAGGAACAAAGTACATTTTAAGAAAGCTATTGCAGATGTGCATTTAGTCAGCACTTAATATATCAACAAAATATCTGAGAGGCCAATATCCAATGGTAGGGTGCTCAACAAGTAGGGAGTTCCAGAGAAAAATTCCTGCGACCACGGGGAGAACATTCAAACTCGAAATATACAGCCGGCGTCAGGGTAGGGATCAAACCCACGACCTCCTGCATACCAGGCGAGGGAGTTAACATCTTGGCACAGACAACCAATGCAACGATGCATGCGACAGCAGACGCGCGGGAAGGAAAAGGAGGCGCACACAGTGCAGAGCGAGGAACCGTGGTGCAGACACGGTGTGGTCGCGGTGCGGACGCTCGCCCCGTACCCTTGTAGTAGGTGTCGTCCTCCATGTGCCGCGACAGCCCAAAGTCGGCGAGCTTCACGCAGTCCGCCGACGACACCAGCACGTTCCTCGCCGCAATGTCTCTGTGGTGTGGCGAAGGCAAGACACAAACTCGTCAAGCGTCAGAATCATCAAAGTATGTATTTATGCTGGAGGAGGAATCCTAAAACTATTTTTTACTTTACCAGGTAAGGCCCACTGAGCTATGCAGCTCTTTTTCGGAAGCGACCTGGCAACAAATGATAGCTCAACGAAGTGGCTTATCATGTGGAAATTTACAGCATCCAAATTGTAGAAACGCATGCTTCTAAATGTGGAGGGAAAAACCGTTGGACCCACAGAAAAATCTACGAGACAACGGATAGAGATTTGCAAACTCCAAATATACAGGCGTCAGTCGGGATCGAACTGACAACCTCCAGTATATCAGGCGAGGGACATAACATCTAGCTACCGTGAATCCAATGGGCTATAAAGCTCTTTGTCTTAGATGTCCAGTCGAGGCTGGTCACAATGCTACAACAATAAACAAAACAAAAACACGATTGGAGTCGTCAACGTAGGGGAGGGCCCAGGATCGGTTCAGATAATCGTCACCGGTGTTGGCCATGAGCAGGAATCGAACTCGTGTTGCCAAGTGTAGGTAAGGTAACCAAACGACTAAACTAAATGTGTGGCTCCTTTTATGAGGATAGCGATTTGTTTTTTGACAGACTGCCCTATGCCACTGGGCAAGTCTCGAGAGCACTCTTCCACGCGATTTCAAAACATTTGAAAGGGCACCACCCAGTGGCAGCACAAGCTGACTCGGCACCCAGCCTGCAAGCGGGCATCAGTCTTGCGAGCCGGGGACAATGTCTACTGCTGCTGCTGCGAGTAATACCAATTGTGGTAATTATTCTCAATGCACCGCTTGATAAAGGCATTTCTCCCTGCCGTGTTGGTCGCGGAGATCGGTTTTTTGACGACACGGGTTGGTGGCGAAGAGGAGGCTCAGGATGAGGGGCAGATATCACCCACGACCGATGTTAGCCGTGGCCGAGATTTAGCATCAGTTTGTTGCGCGGTTGGCTACGTACGGTGCGAAAGAAGTTCAACATACATACATACATAGCGCGCTCACCACCGCACTTATCGCTTCATTCTAGAACCAAATAACCGAGCTAAATAAAAATGCACACACGTTGCATATTTTTTCCATGAAAAAGAATACAACAAAATACCTTAAGAAACTAAAAGGTGCTCTTGCAAGTTTGGACTTAAAAATAAGCAATAAATATTTCAAGTAGGACGTCCACCAAAGAGGCGGAGCAAGAAAATCAGTGAGCGTGCAGAGACGAGGTGGACTATTATATTGCAGGATCACGAGAGATGGTGGCGGCATGGGGAGGACTTCATCCAGTTTTGGATTGGCCACGGCTGATTATGACGACGATGATATGTTGTAGTAATAGGTTTTTACCCTTTCAACTGGTACAAAAACTGACACCTTTATACAAGGCATCATGTTTGCAATAACCACAACACAAGCAGTCAAAATGCAAACAAAAAGAAACAACTCTGATGATGATAATGATATGCACTGTCCTTGAAGTTGATTGGTCCACACCCGAGACAGCTTTTCTTAGAGCCTAGTCTCCATTGGTGTTGGACCAGATGACGCCAAAAAGCGTACAGTGCATATCATTATCAGAGTTGTTTCTTTTTGTTTGCATTTTGACTGCTTGTGTTGTGGTTATTGCAAACATGATGCCTTGTATAAAGGTGTCAGCTTTTGTACCAGTTGAAAGGGTAAAAACCTATTACTATATTTTGCCACTGGTAAAGGAGGTCTCATAATGATGATCATGTTGAACGATATTTGCAAAACCTTTCCAACACGAATATATTTCAAAACGTTACACCAACATAGGAGCGTGCACTCGTTACCTGTGCACGATCTTTTTGCTCTCCAGGTAGGAGAGGGCCGTGCTGAGCTGGTAGATGTAGAGAATGAGCGTGCCCAGGTCCAGTGTGTAGCAGTTTGACTGCAGGTACGAGCGCAGCTGCAAGCAAACAACAAGAGAATGACTCGCCAACATCCTCAAAAGACAAAGATCCCCATATAGCCCTCTACGGGCTCTTGGGGCAAGTGCTGTTAGCGAGCAGCACCTACCAAGGCCGGCATAGCGCACGAGGGGTGTGTGTGGGGGGTTATCAACGCCACGCCTGGCCACCATTGTCTCTCTAGTGTTCTGCTTACACACCACAGAGAGTCCTCATTTAAGGCCAAGTCGACCTAGGGGAGGCCCAGGACGAGTTCAAATATTCACCACGGTTATTGGTCATGAGCGGAAATTGTACTGGTGTCGCCGGGGTCATAGCGTGGTGCGCTAACCACTACACTACCGCCACCGACCCACGTCCCCACAGCGGACAACGCACAGGGCACAAACAGGTTAACAACGGGCATCACATCGGATCAAACTCCATTTTCATACAGCCTTGCAGATAACGACAAATGAAGTTCCAGGGCAATTAATACTCATTAATTCTTCCATTACTGACAAGCTCTGTGAATCGATATAAAATAGCAAAGAGACAATTAGTGGAAATTGCTAAGACGAAACGTACTTTTCTTTTAAGTTGCGTTAAAAACGGTCACGGCAGAAACCGCCGGCAAAAGATCTTCCGTGTCACAGGCTGCGCTATTTACCTCCCCGTACTTGCACAGCTCCATCACGATCCATATGGGCGGGTCCGATATGACGCCGATCAGCTTGACGATGTGCGGGTGATCAAACTGCCGCATGGTGTCTGGTGTTCCCGCAAGCCGAAGCACAACAGTCAATGCACAAAATTATCCTTTTACTGGCAATTTCAAAACCAGGACAAGAATCAATAGTGCGAGTGTATGCCTAAACGAGTGACATTCACGTTGCTTCTCTGTGACGCATTTTTTTGAAGGCCGTTGTCAATCCAGAATCAGAATATTTATTTATACTGGAGGAATCCGATGAGGTATAAAGCTCTTTTTCATAGAGGTCCAGTAGGGGTGGGTCACAACGTTACAACAAACAATACAAAAACACAATTGGAGTGCAAAGTATAGGACAGGTAAACAAATCCCTTAAACATATATAAATAAAAGTAATTTTTTCTAAATCTTACCAGGTAAAGCCCAATGAGATATTAACTTATTTTTCATAAGTGGCCTGGCCACAAATGATAGTTCAACAAAGTGGCTTATCATGTGCGAGTCGTGGGGGTTGTTTGACCATACTTCACCATGCCAGTTAAGGCAGGTTGGTGTAGGGGTCTTAGGCTGGTTCACATCTCACTCGGCATTGATGTTAGCCATGGCTGCGAATCAAACTCAATGCTGTGGGCTTCAACGCTCCGTGCACTAACCGCTGCACCACTGCTTCACCCTCCCTGAGCAAATGAATGGCCTCAATGATTTATTTTCATTTAGGCCGTGCGCCCAGTGGGATGCGTGTGGTAGGTTGCTGTGTTGGACAGCCCTTATCCCAAGCAATAGGCGATAAGGGGCCTCCGGGATAGGGGTATAAGGGGCTAGGCCATGAGATAAGGGGACATCAGGAATGTGGGATAAGGGGTGAGGGCATGGGATAAGGAGCCTCCGAGAATGTGGGATAAGGAGCTAGTGCATGCGGTAAAGGCCCTTCAGGAAAGTAGGATAAGGGACTAAGGGCATGGGATTAGGGGCGAGGGGCACTGGATAAGGGGCCTCTGGGAATCCCACGTAGCTACTTACACGCCTCTTGAAGAAACTTCTCCCGAACGCTGTCCGAACAGCTCTCCTTGCACGTCTTCACAGCCACCGGCATGTTCGGGTCGCTCTGTGTGCACATACAAAAGCATTCGGCATAGGGAGATTTAATTGGGGGGGGGAAAAATTGCGTATTAAAAATAGAAAATGCTCGACATGTGGGAACGACATATACAGCATGCGCCATCGGTGTATGCATCAATAATTTAAACAACGCACGTAGTAATAATAACGAAAAGACAACCGCCAAAATAACACGGACAATTTTTTTTTACACGCGCAGGGTGTGCAACAAATACATTTTTTATATATCCGAAGAACATTAATAACGTAACAAAGACGGTACACGGTCAGCAAATGTAAATGCCTGTTCCGACTCACTGGTTCCTAACCTCACATGCATAATTCATTCATTCATTCTGCCAGCAAGGAAAAAAAAATAGAAGAGCAACACATTGTTTGGTGTGTAATCCCGGTTGAGGCACGCACGTCCTTATAAGGTATCCAGTGCCTGCCCAGCTACACGGGGAGGCTCATTAGGCGACGCATACGTGCACGTGGGAAGGGAAGCTCACCGGACTCTTGTAAATGCCCTTGTGAACATCTCCAAACTGCCCTTCCCCTATACACGTCACCAACTCCACCTCGTCCCGAGGGATTTCGTAGTCCCTTGCTGCACGAAACAAACAAGCAAGCGAATGAACACAAGCGCAAGTGCTCGGGCACAGTAGATGGGACGCACTTTAAGTGCACACCTGATATGATTAACCGCTCCCAGTTTTCTGTGGAGCCAAGAGGGCATTTCATGGGAAAATGTAAGCTAGGCTTGACATTTTGCAGTCTCATGCCATTTTAAATAACTCCGATAACAAAGTGCAAATTTCTGCACGTGCATACAGCAACACTTTGGGATGTTCCTCGACTCAGTCGAAATGTGCCAAAGGTAAAAAGAAGCTCGTCATGCTTTCACATATCACAAGGCGATGGGGGGATCCTACATTTCACGATGTGTCTGCGTGTTTACGTATGTCTGGGTTGGGAGCGGGCGGGCGAGCGGGCGGGTGGGAAGGGGTTGCGGGATAAAAAAAAAAACAAAGAACCGTATCAATTACATTTTTGGATGCACGAAGCTCACAACACAACACATGCTTTCTTCCCAGCATAAATCAATAAAACAATAATGTAAAAGCGCGATGCTTTGTACGAACGGCACGAGCAAACGGAACGAGCAGTTGTGTTCGTAAGGAGCGAAGCCCATACCTTCAACTATCCCACTGCTTTCTGCATTGCCATTCAGGGGAAAATACCAAAGAAAGAAGTCCAGTTTATGTTTCTACCAACCCTTGCACAGAGACCGGATACACATAGCACTACAGAAGCATCGCAAATACAAGAAAAATATACACGGTCAGTTTGCAGTGAGTGTCTCGAGGAGCTGGAAAGAATATCGGGGCTCTCAGCATTGCAAAAGCCAGCGCTTCAATTACTGGAAGCCAAACTGGCAAATTAAGGGAAGACCGCGTGTCGCGTCGCGGTAATGATCTCCGCTGTGCCATGGCGGCTCGGCGGATTTGCTGCCGAGACCGCACAACCGGGGCCAAGGAGCAGCTGCTTGGCAAACCCTGCCCGTGACAGGAGCATGGCGGGGGTTGGATTGAGGGAGGGCGGGGCGCCCTGCCCGTAAAGCTGAAGCCGCCATATGGAGTCGAACATCGCGACCGTCGGCGAAGACACCGCGAGGATTTGCGGCAAACGTGAGGATTGGTGGGGGGGTCAAGGAAAGAAATTAGCGGTGGATGCGTGCGATTTTTTTAGTTGCCAAGCTCTTCGCCTCGATTCTCTCGCAGCGAAAAAACTGGCGGTGGGACGGCTCAATGGCCTCCACCCATGCGAGCGGCGAGCCACCTGAGATCCGTGTGCCGAAGAGCACCACCGTCGTACGAATCACCTCTCACGTGTAGGTCCCCCCCCTCCCCCGCCACTCTCACGTGACCGTCGATTTGGAAGTGATTAGCAAATATGACAAGAGGTGTGCGAGGGTGGTCGATCGTGAAAAAACTCGGAAAAGAGCTGCGGGTTACTCACTGGACGGCATGTTGTAAGTGTCTTCATCGTCCACGATCTCGGCGTAGTCGTCTGTATCTGCAATCGAGGAATCGCACATCGTGTTTGAGAGCGGCTGAAATGTCGAGCTCTTTGCAGACGGCATTCGGTCGGCGAATCAAAATAAATAAATTATATCGTGGAAACCGCTATTATTATTATTAGCGCTTACGGGACACCAAAGGCCACGAATGGGTCCCCTTACTAGCCTGGAATCCATCGCAGCGGAATAGACAAACAAGGAAAGAATAGAGTTTTGTCAGCCCATGAGTGGGTGGATGGGCAATTGGGCAGGGGGGAGGGGAGGAGGGGAAGCAGAACGCGAAAGTGGGTGGGCGTGAGATTATCAGGCCTCCGGACACGGAGAATGTGGCAGCTCTGAATGGGGCCATTGACGTGCCGGAGGCATGTGCGTGCGGGCGATATCCACCGAGGCGACCAAATTTACTGCCGCGTTTATTATCCTCCCGTCGCGAAGCGGCCGGGGTCTGTTCCTCGTGGCCGCAGCTGGCCCCTCTTAATTTACAAGCCGCCACCTCCGCCTTTGTTTCGTGATACCGTTAATTAAACGTCGGCCTCAAACGGCCCGACGGCCATCCGCACACCCGTCGTCCGCGCGCGCGAGGTGTTAACAACGGCAAAACGCGACTCGGGCGACACGTGTGAGGGTGTGTGGCGCGGTTAGCAAGACAGCGGGTGTAACAGCATGTAAGACGTGTTACCGTCACTAGTACTGCTGGCTGTTATGTCCGGTGGGCATGTATGCAGCGGAGAGGAAAGGGAACAGACAAAGAGAAAATGCACGTGAGAATACCTGGGGTCGCTACAAACATCTGCGTGCTGTCGCCGGTTTTACATCGTGCCCAATCAAACGCAACGAATACGCCGACACGGCGACTCTGGGACGGTACGGCCGAAAGCCGTAAATAACAATTGAACAAAACGAGCTGGGAAGGCCGCAGTGCTGACCGGTGCTTCAGTAGCTCGCGCTGCGCACACGCGCAACGCCCACCTTCTCTCTCTCTCCCTGCTGACCTCTGCTGCGCATGCATGTTGAAGCGTTTTACGCGCGTGCACGTCAGTCGTCGTCCCCGTTTGCACGGTCACCGGGAAGAAGGTAAGGAAAGGCCACGGCGACGTTTGATATGCGTAAATGAATCGATGGACTAACGAGAGTAAAAAAAACCGGGGAACTCTTAAACCAGTGGCTGCCGTCAATGCTTGCTGCCCCAGTCAGCAGATGAGTGCTTCGAGCATGCTGTTAGAGTAGCAGCTCAAGTGAAGTGAACAACAAACGGGAGCGCAGGGATCGCACCGAGGCAAGCTTTTGCATTCTCTGTAATAGTTGTTTTTATACAACAGACGTTTCGTGCATGTACCCTTTCATCACCCGATTCACCTGGATATTTATAGGGTAGTTCCTACAGCAAGGGTGGAAGAAACTGTAACTTACTGAGAGTCCAATGTGACTTTCAGACACCCTTTGGGGGGTTCACGCATTAACACCCACTTTAGCGCTATCCATTAATAATGCAACAACAAAAAACACAATGCTCATGCCGAACAAGTACTTTTTAAAGACCCCTTGCAGGGACAAAGGCGACTGATCAGGCTCAAGTTAGAAACGGCGCTGTTGCCAGGCCAAAAATAATCCCCTCTAGTAGCCGATCAGTGCGACCAAGATGCTCGCAGGGATGGATAAACATCGTTTGGAAGCGCCGTTTCACGGTGGCAGATCTTGTGTGGCCGTGGGCCCATGTGAAACCAAGCCACGGGCCCGTGTCTGGCCCGGGAGATCGTAGGTTCCCCAGTGTAACCCTTGAGCAGCACACGCAGGGATTAGTCACACGAGCAGCCACGCAGCACACCATCTGCTGCAATGCAGACGTCCGCTCACTCAGAATGTACCCTTGCGCCGGCGATGGGAACAGCTCAGAAAAGGGAGGAAAAACAGGTTGCCTTTCTTGGCTGAAAAATGAAAGAAAGAATATATTCAACCCTCTCGAAAGACGAGCGAGCATGAGAAGAGACAATTAAACAAAAACAAGGAAGCTGGATAGGAGAAAGACGGGCTTGTTAAAATTCATCCCAACAAACGCAAGATGCAATCTCATGGTGCCGGTGTGCTCGCGATAGGGCACCGTGTGACCGTGTGCTCGAGTGAGTGGCTCCGGGCATTATCCCGCGATGAGAGGCGGCAGCAGCGTCACACGGGGAGAGCGTTTGCATGCCGCATATCACGGTCACCATTAGACGCTTGGCAGGAGATAGAGCCACTTTTCCGTGGCTTGAAGCACCAAATTAAGCATTCACAAAGGGGGACTCGCAGATACATAGATGTACTTCGTCTCATAAGGGCGCTATTATGCCGAGATGCTTTTCACGAGTGACATAAGGCGGGACGCGTATAAAGATAAACACAGTGCACGCAAGCCATTAAAAACACCCACATACATCTTTCTGCGGAGCAGGATGGCTTTTCATCTAATAGGAAAGGGGTGGGGGGGAGATAATGCACACAGTGCAGTGCAGGGGAAAGAATGGCTACCAAAAGAAGCAACACTCAATTATTTATGAGGCTCTCTGACAAGGGCAGCTCACACGGAGCAGTCCCACCTCTCTGGGATCGGTCATCTGCAAATGGCCATGTTGTACTTCTTGCTATGGATTCCTCCACCCCCCCCCCCCCCCCGGAATATTCAGCTATCGCAATTAAGCCCACTGTGTGAGGCCATATGCCAACATCTCCTCGGAAAAGCCAGAGGTAAAATAAATGGGGGTGATGGGAACAGGGCAGGAATTATTTCACTTAGGTTGCATTTATTACATTATAATGGCCATTGGGCGTTTTTTAAATGTACAAATTTGACGATAGGTGAAGTGCACATACCCGAGCCATAATCTCAGGACGAGACAAAAGCAATGTTTACACGTGTTGCTAGAAGTTCCAAAGCATGCCGTTGTAGATGCGCAAAGTGCGATTGTTTAAATTCGTGCAACTGTTCCATTCAGTTTTGTCTATTTAAAACAAATTTATACTCTCACCCTAATCAAATATTTGTGTTTTGCTTTGGGAGCTCGTGTCATGAGCGGGTGTATCGGTCATAGCTCAAGCGAAAGCAAAGGTGGAAACCAAGTGATACTGTCCAGGACTGGCAATGCTGGCCATCGTCCATTTTTCAGCAACTTTTCATTTTATTTTTCTCATTCAACTTTTAGTTTGTTTCATTACCCTCGATCATCCCACGATAAGTAACACCCGCCCCCCCACCGCTCTCAAGGGAGCGTCTTACCGGCAATTATAAATAAAACCAGAGCACGTCAGCATTCTGCCGAACTGGTGTCTCCGGACCCGCACTGCAAACATTCATATGGAGCGATCGTTCGCTTAACCTTTGGGTAAACAAGACAACGGCTTGCTCGGGCAAGTTCATGACCGAACACTTTCACGGCAGTTTTCAGCCTGCAGCGTAAGACCGTGCTGCCCTCTGTTGGCAACAACTCGCACGCGCGCGTATGTAGAGGGCATCCATCGCTTACCAGCCGGGGTTACTTTCTTCGTCGCTCCGGCGTGAGCGGCGTTATTTTGGACCCTGACAGATGAAAGACAAACGAAACCCACATTGTGCATGTCACCGCTCGGAGTTCTAACGCACCTCGCACAAACCCAAGTAAAGTCTCCCCGTTGTTAGGGTTGCTTTGGACAAGTTGCCGAGGAGTTACTCGTATTTGCCTTGTTGAGCCGTGAGATTATAATTCGATCTTGTTGCGCAATATATCAGACGCCTGTTCTACTTGAGTGGTTAAAGTACAGGGCCAGGATGGAGTAATTGGGCACTTTACTCATGTCACATTCTATTTGTTCTGTGGACACTCATTTACATTTAAACATAAAACATCTACTGTCAAAGTGATTTGGTGCACAGATGAGCATTTAAGCGGTGTTCATCTCCAGTTAACAGCCCTGAGCCACTGATGGAAATTCCCCATTCCCGTGGCGGGGGCGGGTGTGTCCATAGCACAACCAATGTTGACGTCCTCACAAAGTGGTACTCATTGGAGGGCTGAGTCAACCGCCAATCAGGAATTGAACTCGCCTACCTTGGCAACCGCAAACATTTTAAACTAACAGGAAGAGTTAACAGACCCAAGGACAGCAGCTCTAGACTTCCAAGCGAAATGGGCAATCGGTAACACAATGCCAATGGAACAACCCAGACGGCTCTCTCTCTCCGTCTCGCACACAGCAACACAACACACAGAACGATGTGGAACAGGTCACTCACTTTGGAATGGACGGCAGCGCTCTCTCTCCATCTGTGACAAAAAAGACACAGCACTTGAGCTCCTTCAACATCGCCCACGTAGCAATCCAGCGAGGAAATCGCGTGCCACGCATCACAGGCAAAATGATCGTGGAACGAATCGTGTATCACGGCGGCCGGCCGCCGAGGTTTTTCACTGCGTCTCCTGCCCAGCCCCGTGTTCAGGGCAGGTTAGGTGACGTAACATAGCACACACGCACACACGACACTCCCACCCGCCCCCCTAGGCTAATCAGACGACTAAGCATTTTCCTAGAGCCCCTCCCCTCCTGTCGAGCGGGGGCCTGCCCTCTCCCCGGAACTCTCCGAAGTTACTGGCCAAACATCTACGGCTTGGCGCAGTTGGTAACAGAGACAAAGATCCCGCCCCACCCCGGTCGAGCCTGACTGTGGGGGCAAGTGCTGTTAGTGAGTAGTGCGCATGAAGGCCGGTACAGCACGTGAGGAAGTGGGTGGCCAGCAACCATGTCCTGCTGCCTTTGTATCCCAAGTGGCGATGTTTACACACTGCACCAAGTATTCACTTAAGGCTGAGTCGACCTAGGGGAGGCCCAGGACCGGTTAATATATGTCACCAATGTTGGCTGTGAGCGGGTATCGAACTCGGGTTGCCGGGTTCATAGCGCAGCTCGCTAACCGCTGAACCACCGCTCACCCATTTGGTAACGATCACGGCGACACATGCTTGCCAAGGTGCAACTATTTCTGTTGTGAAAGGTAAACACGATTCCACTAGCTTATATTTTTTTGGGGAAAACTGACAAATATGGATTTTTCTCTTCCATCCATAGAGGTTTGTACTGTCCCCCCCTCCCCTCTGTGTGTGTGTGCGTGTAGGAGACAAGACACAAATACGGACTTTGACGTTTACAGTGCCGGTTAGTGACTAATCAGCACTGTGGTTATCGACGAGCATGTCATCGCAGGTACATTGCAGTCACCCCAGACAGGAAGACGGATTTCAACATTCATGACAGGTACTACAAACAAAACTTTTTTTTTCAACATTGATGACAGGTACTACAAAACTTTTTTTTTCTTTCCGTGCCACAGTTGAGTTTCATTTTGTTTATCCGTCACACAGCTGCAACTGGATAGTCTGCCTGTATGAATGACAGCTAATTGTCATTTGCATTCATCCACAGCAGGGTTCACAGCAGATAAATGATCCGTCAAATAATTGGTCAAGGGAGTGATGATTCACTGCAAGCACTGGGTAGGGAGAAACAGATTTCCCCGGCACTACTCGCCCCGCAGATTTTAATCCAATTGCAGACCGTATGCGAAAAAGGTTTGCACGTATAAGAAGACCTGATGATGCAGGCAGTGACGAGAAGGAAACCGGCACTATTTGGACACACGTGTAGGATGGACAACAGGAAAATTAACGGCGTGTTGTTCGGTGACACAAAAATGGAATGAACCGGAAAGAGAGGAAGACCTAACAGCGAATGGCTTGACGATGACCACCACAAGAGATCGGTGCCAGAAAGATGTGGCACGACTTGAGCATGTTGGCACAAGACAGAGCAAAGTGGAAACAAATGTGCAGCGGACACCTACAGGCTGACGATAAATCGTGACGACGATGACGGACCATATTTTCGGTTAATCCCAAGGCTTCCTTGAATTGTGGCGAATGCGCAGAGGCACTTTGCAATTTGCGCTTATTCATCTTTTACTCGATACATTATAAAGGGACGCTACTTCTTTTTCGTGGATGGTTTAGGGGGGTTAGGGTCCAGGGTTTAGAGTTCTTGTTATAAGGGTAAATAATTACAGTTATTGGTTAGGGCTCTAGTTAGAGGTTAGTAATAGTGCCTAAGGAGCTCTTTTCTTGTTTGGCATCTAGTTAAGAGTCCATCCTAGAAACTCGCCCAGCTGGAGGAATGCTGGCAAACTCAATGAAACAACGCAAACGTACCGAATAAATATCTTGTTCAAGACACAAACATTTCACCTCCTGGCTTTGATATACTTTGGAGACATCGGTGTAACCATCAACCACATCAAAACATCAGTAGGCTAATGAGCACATCTCCCTCATGAACGGTAGTGCAATTGTGGCCATGAAACCCAGACTATGGACCACACAGTAAACCATTGTAGTCTACGCTCCTTCAAGGGCGGAAAAGCACAACCCACATGAACTCTCCTATAGCTCTCTCGTGGCTAACAGAACTCGACATTTGCATATCGCTCCTCAACACATTGCTGCCATACACTAAAACAGAATAGTGTTCACGTAACCCTCCACCGCATCATTAGTCACATTGTATGACCCCTAGAAGTAGAGGTGCGGCGATTAATCGACTTACATTTTTAAGTTCACGATACACATGTCGAATCGACTACGCGAGACTCACTGCAAGTTTGAAATCGTACATTTAGTAAGTAATTGCAGCCGGCTACGTTCACCGCAATAAAAAAAAATACAAGAACTGATCCTTGAATCAAATCGCGACACTTCATGGGCAGGGACGAACAGGGGCACAGATGTGAATCACGACAGCTCTACCGAACCGTGGCTGTGAACTACTGATGATTGCCGCACGGACGGAGGGAGGGGAAGGAGGGAGGGAGGGAAGGAGGGAGGGAAGCGTACCTTTGAGCTGACGGAGAACGAACGACTTGCCGGTGGAGTTTGCCAGCCGGCAGTAGCCGTCGATGAGGTCGGCCATGTTCTCCGCGATCGTGAGCGAGGGTGTGGTGATTGTGAGCAGCTGCGGGGTGGAGATACACGCGTGAACGGACACCACGCTGGCACCAACTCCATTCGTCGGACGTCCAGCGATTTAGTTTTTAAAGGTAAAAGTGCAGACCTGATTTCATGAAATTTCTTGCACAAATCACTACTGGCAGAAGGGCCTCCAATAGCGGGAGCCCTAGACAGCCTCTCGAAGAGAGTAATTGGACTACTCTTCCACACCGGCCAGACATTCTTGGAAGAGGTAGGAGTACCCACACTTTACCCCACTGCACGGAATGTGCCAATTGATTAACCATGCTGTACCCATTGGTTGGACAGATGGGGGGGGCGGGGGAGATTCAGCTGCCGTGCCGGGATCTAACATATCTCTTAATTTCGAACTGCTTGTTGTGTTTGGTTTGTTGTCCTTCCTCCCCCGTACTTCCGATAAGCACGGTTGGCTACGATGGGAAAGAAGTTCCACATATGTACGTACGTACGAATCGAACCGTCGGCCTCTGGATCGTAAGCCCAGCACGCTGATAACCATCATAACGCGGCAGCATCCCAACTGTATACCTTGATTCTAAAAAAATATTTCAGGTAATTTTATTCAATGTCAACATTGTTCAAAGTAATAGCTGGAGTTAATCATTCGACGGATTTAAAGCGATACAAGGAATTAAGTCAAGAGCATAAGTAAGAGACGCACAACCAGTCCATTTATTTCCATTATACGACAATAAATATGAATTCATAGAGAGCCTCCCATTTACTTTAAACATCACTCAGTGGGCTGACCGACCCATTAGCAGATTAGTTGTGCATTACGAGCATGCACGCACACTACCCGTGTGCTTTTTCCATGCCCACTTCGCTTCATTAGTTACACTCTCAAGGCACTGCCCTGCGTTCAAGGGTAGGTGTACAAAACAAGTCCGACATCGCTTGGTAGCCGCACACTAAATATATCCTGCACACGAGAGCCTATGGGGGATTGAAAAACAGGTGGCCACAGTCTATGGCTGCAAGGCCATTGACGGTGGAAATGAAATGCACAAACAGCGGCGACGCTGTCTCCGTTCACGTGGGTAGAAGTGAGAAGCGCAGCCCTGCGACCGCTTGCTCCACGCCCCCGCTGCAAAGGGCCTGCACTAGAGGGAGCTCTACAGAGCCCCCCCCCCCCCTCTGTGTAGAGGGTATTCGTTGCCGATTCTACGACACTGACCAAACATCTTGTAAGGGGAGGGAGTACCAACACTTTACCCCACTGCACGCAACATGCCGACGAACTGTGCCTGCCTTAAATGCCGTAAAACAAAAATAATGTGAAAGCCCTTTGTCAATCCCCTGAAGGCTTCACCATGCCGTGTTGGTCATGGAGGGTTGTTTGAACATACTTCACCAAGCCGGTCAGCTTGAGATTGTGAAGAAGGGAGTGGACGAACCAATTCAGATATCACTCGCCACTGATGGTTAGCCGTGCGTGGCCAGACATCAATCTCAGGTCGTCCGTGTTCCGAGTGTCGTGCGCGTACCACCGCACCACCAGCCCCCAACTACACTATTCCACTTGCACCGTTGCTCGGATGCATTCACAGCACAGTACAGGAAGGAGGCTTGCCCAACAAAAGCTCACTGCGGGAATTGAAAAATAATGTCGGTCTCAAATTGCCGCGCAAGGTTTTCGCGGCTGTGCCGATGTGTTTTCTCGTTGTTGGGGATGACGGCCAACGTCAGGGTGCCGCGGTGGTGAGATGTTAACTCCCTTGCTTGTAATGCAGGAAGTCGAGGGTTTGATCCCGACCCCGACACCTGTATATTTAGAGTTTGTATGTTCTCCCCGTGGTCGCGTGGTTTTTTCTCCAGGTCCTCTGGTTTTTCCCTCCAAATTTAGAATCAACATGTGTTTAAGTATTTGGCTGCTATAAATTTCCACGTGACAAACCACTTCATTGACCAATCATTTGTGGTCAGGTTGCTTTAGAAAAGAGCTAATAGCTCAGTGGGCCTTACATGGTAAAATAAAAAATAGTTTAAATAGCTTATAGTCTCACTTCACATGCTGAGAGCTTCCATTCACCACAATTGTAACAAACAAAAAGTCGAATCATGACCCTGCATGGTGACAATGCATCAAATTGCCAAGCATGGTGAATCACTCCTCCCACAGAAACTGTATTGAGCTGCTGAAGAAAATTCCATCGCGCGGACAGAAACGTCGGAAATCATTTCAAACAATGCGCGGTTAACCAACGAAGACACGTCGGAGAGCTAACACTGGCCTCGTCGCGCATTCACGGAAACATCTGGGACGCAAGGCAGACCGGGACGGCCGGACGCTAACGACTCACCTCTGAAGCTCCGGCGATTTTCAGCTGCAGGGTGCCCTTCCTGTCGCGGTCCTCCGTCTGGGAGTACTGAATCGATTTGACTTGCGTGAAGTCGGCCAGATGCGTCGGCTGTAGGGCGCAAGGGAGGAAGACGCGTCTGAGGCTCGTCACGCTGGGTGCACATGGCACCGATCGGCGGTAGGGCACGGTCGATGTCAATAACAGGTGCACGCGGAAGCATCAGGTGCATTACAGCGCGGGTTTACTGAAGTTGTAGACATTGGCAGAAGCGAAGTGATGGAAATATCCGCTCGTACACCTAAACGCTTACAACATCTGCGCTTATTTTGTTCATGTCACTTTTAAAAGTCTTCGATTGAAAATGTCAAGTTGCAAGCGTGATTATAAACTCATATGTACAAGAAAAAAGAAGAGACTTTTGTGCAGTGATACTCAATTAAAAAAATCTGCTGATGAAGTGCCACACAGCACTTTTAGCTTATGCCTGGCAGCTCGGGGTGGAAGAGTGCGTGGGTAAGGCTTGATGTTGTCAACTCATACAAAACATTGTTACCCATGGCACGCCACGGAAGGGGGAGTGGCGTCAGTTGCGTAACAGGGCGGCAGAACGAGGGGGGGGGGGGGTGGGGGGGGCAAGATGAACAGGAGAAAGAAGAGATGCCGGGACGGATGTCCTCAAGACGGACAAAGAGGGCACACGGCTCGAGATCATAATCTTTAGTAGAATCATAATCTTTCATTATAGTGGAGGAATCCGATGAGCTATACAGCTCTTTTTCACAGACGCCCAGTACAGCAGAGCAGCAGGAAGAAAGTGGGCGCACAGGGGAGGAAGCGGAGGATGAGGAGGATGAGGAAATAAGTTATATGTGGTGGGGAGAAGTGGTACAGTGGTTAGTGCACTGAACCGAAAACCGTGCAACCTGAGTTCAATTCCCTACCACAGAGGGCATCAGTGGCGAGTGATGTGAACTCAGTCATGGACCTCGCTTCTACCAACCAACTGACATGGCCCTAAGAGGCCCATCATTCAACAGTGGACTGAAAATGGATTTTGTTTTTAATTCACCATCATCTTCATCTTCCTCTTCAACAATTCTCTATCCACTGCTGGATGAAGGCCTCCCCTCACCTTTGCCATTCGTGATGGTCCGGTGGTGCGAGCATCCACACTGCTATTTCCTTACGTTGCATTACAACCGGTTTACGTGAACTCTGCAACCACTGGAGGTGCTAACATTTTACAGCAACTGTGACCCCGAATGGTGATAAATCATAAAATGTTGCCAGCGAGGGTGAAAGATTGCAGTTTCCGCCCACACAGCGTTGTGAGGCCAATGCATTCTGTCGTGAACACACGAGGGGGCAGTGTTGGCCTCGATATGTATAAAGTGAAGGCTCACATGCAGGAACAACGCGACGAAAGTCATTCAGTGCTCCACCTTCCCAACTAAAGCACCGCGGCTCATTTTGGTTGCAATTAATGAATATAAGCTTCCAGATGAGACCCACAACTACAGTACAACGTGACATAGCTCAACTCCACAAGCACCAGGTTCATTTGCGTTATATAGGATTTACTTCAACAGCACTTTTAAAACGCAACTGTTTGGGCTGTTTACTCGTCAAGTTTCTGACATTTACTACTATGTATTAACAATCATCGTCAGCCATGATCTATCCTCTGCTGGATGAAGGCCTTCCCAAGCCATCGCAAAATCCTCACGGTCCTAGAAAAGCAACAGTCCACCTAGCCAACTGCACACGAGCCGATGTTATCACTCCATCTCCTCGGTAGACGTCCTCTTGGTTGCATCCAGTCCCTTTGGCTGCTACTTTGTCATTAGTCTCGACCGCCGGCCATCATCCCTGCCAAAGCCGACTTTCCTTTGCAGTCAATGTGCTTGTTCTCTGATCCACGTATTCCGCTTTCTCGTCCCTCCGTGTAATGCTGCGCGATCCATGTTTAGACACCCCAATAGGTTAATCGTGCGCAATTTTGAAGAGGATTATTTTTTTCAAAGACTCCACAAGTCTGGCTCTCTCCTCTTTACCATACGGAGCCTTTGCTTTTAGAATATTCAATCACCTGTTGAGAAGTAAGAGGGACATCAGATACCAGTGGGGTCACTGTAAAACACCCCGTGTAACCAAGCGTAGTGCAATGTTGCATATCTGACTCACTGGGGACTGAGATTTCGGCGGATATGTGAAAAGGTCAGATATATGAACATCGATAGTCGACGGTCGTTACAATGTACGTATGTACACTGAACTTCGTTCGCACTGTACGTAGCCAACCGTGCTAATTGGTTGGCTACGTACAAGTACCGCACAATGACTGTATGCACACCTCTTGTCAAATTACTGGATTGGGATTACACAGGGCAATCATCGCCTCCCCCTACTGCGAAACTATCGCGGACAATGTCTGTGAAGCACAGCACCTTCGCGTTAGTGTGCTTTTTTTTCTTTCTTCCATTGAGCATAAAACCATCACGCAAACTTCGGTCATCCTCGCAGCGGATTTTGGTTAGTCGTCGGACAAAGACGGTCACTGCATCGTGTGCTTTTAGATGCGCTTATGCGGCTGTCTGGAACGCTCTTCCATTCCGATATTAGGAAGCTATCAGAGCTATGCACTTTAAAATCGAAATTGAAAACTCATTTCTTTGGAACTGATTTTTGTGTTTAGTTTCTTGTCCTTCCCCCGCACCTCCAATGAGCATGGTTGGCTACGTACGGTGCAAAATAAGTTCAACATACATGCATCCACATAAGAACGGCACGTGTACCAAATTACTAAGTACTCGAAATTATCGTTTGCTCTCAGTCTGCACTCAATCACAGAACGTGCTGGACTTGAACCGTTACTAATCGTGGAGCAGAGCACGAGGAATGGGTTAACGCTGCGTCTGGGACTCTGGGGTAGTGACACTTATAGCAGGAAGCTTGTTATTTTTGGCAATGCCCGAGGGGGGGGGGGGCCGCCCGCCCCGCCCGTCCGTCAGACGGTACTCTAACGAACAAGCGGCGGAGGAAACAAGAGCAGGAGGAGGAGGGGCAGGAGGAGGGGGAGGAGAGGGCTGGTCCCTGCTGGACGTAACGTAGCGCGACAATGTGTCACATAAATCGGTGCTGGGGTTTTACTTTGCCCCTAGCATCCAAGAACAGCTCTGCGTAAACACGACCCCCCCCCCCCCCCGCTCCCGAAAGGCGGCCGCCGTTTAACCCCATCCCGTTCTGATGACGTGCACGTACGTCATCGACACAGAACTGGAAGACAGAAGTTAAATGAAATAACTTCATCCGTACCAAGGGGCTCCCCCACAAGGCGTGCAGCACAGTTTGGCGGCGGTCAGTGTCGCTACGGTTCATTGCGGTGAGCACGACGTCTTTACAAACAACGGCGATACGCCTCTGCAAATCTAAATTAAAGCCGAACTGCTCACGCGTTCGGAGATTCGGCGGCGAATGGGGACCCCCCCACCCCACACTCCTGCAATCTCGCAGTAGTCTCAAACGGGGAAGGGTTAAATAAACCCCGGCACTCGGCATCTGGGTTGCGGCCACGTGACAGCGCTGTGGTGACTGCGGCGACGGCTTCTCAATTGCACTCAATTTCACCCACGCACACAACCCGCCGACGGCAAAACTTAAAACGCGCAACTCGATGTAATTTGCACATGCAAATGTTCCCATCCGCTAAGAAAAACGGCACCCCCACCCCCCGCCCCGCCCCCCCCCAAGGGACGTACTTCACAAGGCGGGCGTAATTGTGTACCACAGCCATAAATTTCATGCTTTCTCACTCAAGTTGAATTGTTTACCTAGTAAGCCCTTCGAGGTTCATAATGCCAAACTTGGCTACCGATATAAATAAGAGGCCCCTCCGCTATATAGCTGTCAAGTTCACTTAACTCCATGCGAGATCTATTGCTCGCGATTTTATTTATTTCAGATCGCAAGATTAAAAAGTGCACGCTTTCTTCAGATCGTCCCTAACCACAGAGGCATATTGCCTCAATGGGCTCTCACGTGACAATGAATAAACTGCCTGCTGTTTAATTAAAGTGTTTGTAAAAACTCAATTAAATACACAGCTGCGTAAATTCTTTGGCAAAAAGTTCAGCTACACTGCAATCGACTGCTGAGCACTTACAAGTGTGACTAATATGGCACACTTTTTACACATTTAATAATGCTCACTGTTTACCCACAAAAGCCCCCATTGAGCCTCAAAACTCAGGGGGGCACCATCATCTCTCAGCCATGATCTATCCACTGTTAGATGAAGCTTCCCCAAGTCATCGGTCTAACATTGCTGGAAGGGGTGGGCGGTCAGTGGTTCAGACTAACGGCAGGATGGCAACTTGCAGTGGCATGTTGGCTCAACAGCATTCATGATTTTTGGAATGTTGGGTTGAACTGGGATGCCCACAGAGAAGGGAATAATACTCAAAGCTCTGCTATATATGTATTGAAGGGATGTGGTCACGATTTTCAGATGAATCGGAGAAATCCGAAGTGGAGCCGAGATACCAAATGTTGGACAATCTGAATTTATTTTGTTTTGGATTGATCTGAAACTCTAAAGGCACAGGAAGTGGCTTTAATGCCAGTGGCATCACTTCTGTGCTTTTCCTGCCAAAAGTTATACCACCTGACATTATTTTCCTGCGATGTGGCATCAATTTTTCTAACAATATTTTAACGTAACAAAAAACTTGTTTTACCGATAGAAATTTACCTTAAAAATGCAATGATTAATAATTAAAATCATTGAAATTATCCAAATTAAGCCATAAGCAGGTAAAGTTATTAAAATTAAATACATTTAAATAGTTTTCGGGCCTGTGCTCAGCAACTATAATTCTAGATAAATTGTTAAATAAGTAGAAAAGAAGTGAACTCTGAAATTGGGCATAAAATGCAAAAAAAACTCCAATACCAGATTTTGTTTAATCTGACACTCATCCCTAATGTATAGCATCATTCTCCGACACTGCTCTTTCAAAGAGGGGCACATCCGCTTGTCATCTGTTGATTCCTGCTCTTTCCCAAGGCAAGCCCCAGGGAAAGCGAGAGGCATAACCTTGACAAGTCACTGAGGAATTACTCACATCTCAACTCACAGCCTTGCGCCAGCAAACTGCCACATTGCGGACATTCTTTGTTTGGCTCTGCCGTGAAAAAATTTTTGCTAAAAGGAAATGGGAAGCCTAACCCTTCATTTAAAATGCCATCTTTACAAGTTTATTCAATATTTTTGACAAACTAAAAACAATGCAACGTGTAGAATGGGACTAATTAAATAGGTTCTCTGAAATTTTGTAAGGAAATTGTATTTTATTTGCTCACAGATGATGGAATATATTTGGTCTGCTATGCAAAAAAATGTGACCGTTAGTCTCAGAAAAGGTCAAACTGCACAGTCAAGTTGCATCTCAGCCGACAGATGAAATGCGACAAACATAACAAATGGACAAGCCTGAATAAAATCCCGAGCGAGGTGTACAAACAAACCAGCACGTACAGACCGATACACCGACAGCCAGATATAGATGAAATGAGACAGAGGCAAACGTACAGAGGCAGACATTGCAGACAGTGAGATGGGCAAGTAGGCAAAAGACAGATAGTCAGACATGCAGACAGGCAGTCAAGGAGACTGGCAGATAGAGACAAAGACAAAACACATGAGGCAGGCAGGCAGACAGACAGACAGCAAGGGATCGTTGGATGTATCCTGGAAGCAAGACTCACCGAGGAGCCCTTATCAGTCAGGTAGCTGATTCCATCTTCAGGGCCAATAGCCAGCTCCACAGAGATGCTCCATCCACTCTGCCAAAAACAAAGACAAAGATCCCCCGTATAGCTTCAACATACTTTCGGGGCAAGTGCTGTCAGCGAGCACCTATAAAGGCCGGCACGGCACCCGATGGGGTGGGTGGCCAGCACCATGCACGCCATGGCGATGTTTATACACACCGCACCAGGTACTCGTTTGAGGCTGAGTCGACCAAGGGGAGGGCCAGGACCGGTTTAAATAACCGTCACTGGTGTTGGCCGTGAGCGGGTAACGATTTTGAGTCACCGGGTTCGTAGCGCAGCCTGCTAACCACGGCACAACTGCATCATGACCCACTCCGCGCACATACACCAGCTATTTAAGTTTGAAATATTCACACCGCAGGGAAACATATTTGGAACGATTGACAATCTAGAACAATTAGTGTGTTACTGAAAAAGGCAAAAGTGGAGAATTTTAACAATGTCACACAGAGCATTAGCAATGGGTTTGATTATAGACTTGATCATAAACATAAAATATATGTAAAAATCCTCATTTGGAGTCTACGTTGGTTGTTCAAGTAATTATTGAAGTTTAGTTGGCTAAGGAATATCATAATAGCCACATTAAATAGTTTGTGATTGAAGTTACAGGTCAAAGCCAACACACTTATTTATAACTAGACATACGAGGCAGAAAAAAAACTATAAATAGGCGTATTTGCAAAATTATAAATACAATAAAATTACATGCTCAATCACGGCCATTCAGAGAGAATTTAAAATGCATTAAATCAGAATTTTAATGGAGCCAAATGTGGCCATTAGTCTCTCCGTTCAGAGCTGGGGTAATAGCAAGTGTCATATTTCAGAGCGTGACCACTCGTGCATATATAATGGTTTTTAAAAGTTTTATATGATAAAATGGCCCATATGTATGTCCTAAATATTTAATCAGCACGACTAAATTATTCAACTGTGGCCACGTTGGCTGTAAATTCTTAGAGGACTATCAAATTGTGCAATAAATAATCATTAAGCACAAGAATAAGATAAAAAAAAACATGTAATTTTCACCAGAAAATGTTTACGACCAATATGGCGTGTATGTGTAACGTTTAAATAAAAATAGTTTAACCATTAACAATTAGGCAACGCCGCAATTGAGGCCCACTGTTATCCTACGGCTATAACATCACCGCGCCGCGTTCCTCATTTAACGCCGTCACTCCAAAGCGCTGTGTTCTATAGTGCATCTTTAGAGAGCTCATGAGCAAGGCCCCATGGCGCAGCCTGCCCTGTTTACTTGAGAGTTAACACTCGCCGGAAGAGGCCATTGCGGGAAACAGCAATGCCAAAGGAAGGGTAACACAGACTGCAGTGCAGCTGTACGTCCTACGCACAAACACACCGCTGCACGCTAGAATATTAATTATCTGCACCAGCAGCAATGTCTCCAACGAGCCAACACCATTACGCGCAGCAGAACACGATCCGACTTAAGTCCGCCTCGGTTAAATTCCCATGTCGCGTTGTGTTTGACGGCGACATTCAGTGCAAACGAGGCAGCGCTTTGAACCCGTCTGTAATAGTGCAAATCTCTGCAAATAACGCGGGCTTCGTATCTTGCCAAACGCAATGGCATCTCTGAACAATTCACAGGCATGACAGGGTAATATATGGATGTGCCATAAGGGATTAGGAGACAAATATGTTTTGGTGGGTATTAGCCACTGGCAGAGAATCACAAGTATGCAGAGTGAATTCTACATTATTCCAAAAATGAGAGCAGCAGATGAGAAGCTGTGATCTATTATGTGCATGTTGATGGGCATTTGAGAGCGAATGCAGTGTTCCAAAAGAGAATGTAAAAGGGCAATTGAATATTGAATAAGGTGATTCAATAAGGTCAAGATAAAAGGTACTATTTTAGACTAATTCTCCACGACTGACATACAAAGAAAAGCTACGCCATTTATTTTCGGGAGGCTTCGATCTGTAATTTCTCATTAGTATTAATGAGAAAATTCGTTTGATAATAATTATCTTCTCCACATGGAAAAAGGCGACAAAGGGGAAAATTGCAGGCTGCCTCACTTACCCAAACTGCTTCTGAGACTCATATCTGTCCCCTTATCATATTCCGATTCGATAACCACAACTACTTCTACTCCCTCCCCAAAGTCCCTCATCTACAAACTCCAGATGACCCCAAATTTCCACTGCCTAACTACCAAACTGCATCCTCAAACGTGACCACATCACCCCAAAACGCCAATCACTTCCACTGGCTCCCAATCCAAAGCCATATCCATTTCAAGATCGCGCACTCACTGTCTTCAAGATCCTCACCCATGTCTACCTTTCACCTCTCCTCTCACTCTAAAACCCCTCCATGCACACTCTCTAGTCTGGCAACAGAGGCTTTCTGTCAAAGGGCCCAGTCAACCTTCAAGAAGTGGGAGGTCATTCATTCGCCTCTACAACCCCAAGGTCGTCTCTACAACTGCTTTCCCCGAGCCATCTGTGCCTTCGTCTCCCTGGCCCAGTTCATATCCAAACTGAAGATCTTTATTTTTTTCCCCTCTGCCAATGATTGACAGCTTCTCTCTATAAAAAAAAAAACACCCACTGTTTCTGTACAGCCTTTTAAGATGCTGTTGCATTTAGATGCTGAATAAATCCACAAGCAGTTCTTTATCATCATCATCGATTACTTGATGACACATAACACAAGTACGAACCAAGTCCTGTATCAACGACATATCGCATTGCATCACTAGAGCTTTGTTTTCGACCAGAAAAAAAAAAAACGTTCAAAGTGAGGTGTACGGTTGAGAGACAGGCCTCACCCCAAGACCACACTTGTAGTTTTCTTGATCGAAGCGGTATATGGAGGAAAAGATCTCAAAGAACTTCAGCATGCACTGCTCTTCCGAGAAGCTGGCATACTGCCGGAAAGACTGATGGATCATCCTCCGCAGGTTCTTGGCCTGAACAGACAGACACACAGCCAGGAAATCAGCACAGACAAAAAACGTACAGCTGTGGCAGCAAAAGCAACATCTGGTCCTTTCAGGATTCACAATTTATAATTACAGAACGTGAATGATGACGGGAGGCAATATGGAAACCTTAACAACGAAATAAATACCACTCGAAAGTGTGTCATTCATAATTGTATAAACAGATGGATCACCGATTCATCTGAGATTTTTAAGTGCATTACAACCCTACTGCAAGGCGCTTGCACACAGCCAGGACAGCAAATCAATTTGTCTGACCCTATTTCAGAATACAGTTTATAAATAGACATATAATCGCCGTCTTTACGAGAGAAACATACAACTAAAACTAAGATTTCAGCATGCAAGCCCATAAATATAAGACGCAATGTGTAATATATAAACATGTGCTGATAAATCCATCCAAGCCTATCCACCCAGCATTATGAATGGGTTCCCCACATCGAGTCGATCTGAAGGTGGCATGTGGTGGGATAAACTGTGGGTCCTCCCACGTCTGGCCAGCGTGGAAGTGTAGGCCAAAATATCCTTTAGGAGAGCTCCCTCTAGTGGAAGCCCTTTTGCTATAGATGAAGTGAGCACGCAATCACAGGTCTGCACCTTTGCCTTTACTTTTTTATATTATAAACACACCCTCGTGCCCAAACGTGACGCAACGCATTTTTCTTTTTTAAACAGAACGTTCCGCCGATTCGTGAAGCAGAACAGTGGTCACCTTGCACGTGTCGAGGATCTGCTTGGGAAAAAACCTCCGCAAACCCACGTCCCTCCTGAGGTGTGGCGACACGCAGCAGAGACAGCGAGAAAAGAGGGCAGCCACATGGGAAGTCAGTTGTGAAACTATCAACAGCACAAATACCATTGGCATGACAAATATAATTTCGGAGGCATAACGTGTTTTGTTAGATCGCGTAAATATAAATGTGTCGTTAACACACTGCCACCCGTCACAGCCAATTAGGAAGGCTTGTCACGTAAACAAAACGTGCCAATTAGTTACTAGTTCAGCACACCGGTGTGTTGGAGAGTAAACCCACAACTTTTACAATTATAGTTCGTTTTACTGGTGATTACAATTGGCTTCGTCAGGCAAATTTCCAGAATTGTGAAGAGGTATTTCTGTTTCCAGTCTTAAATAGAGTAAAGGTGATGACATCACTGCGAGCCTATCAGAGGGAGGCAGGGTAATGTTATCATGTAAATTGCGATTATGTTAACCTGAAAATATGCAGTACAATATTGTTCACGAAAGCCTTCGTGTTAAACTGAAAATGCCCGAAAAATGTTTGAAAACTGCTGTCAATTGTACAAGAGACGAGTGGTGAGTGTGCTCAGCAGACCTACCCAGTCCATAAAACAAAGGGAGCTGCACTTTGTCCCACCTGTAAAAGCTCTCCATAGCAGTTTAATTTATAGAGAACTAAATTTATCTCTTAGCAAGTTAATAATTAAACAATGAACTTGTTCAATCTTTGATGCATTACAACCAAGGTTGAAATCACTGATCCATTACGGCTGTCTGCTGTATAAAGCTTTGTTGCTAAGATGGACTTACTCGACGTGAAAACTGGTCAGATTTCATCAACGAGTGCGCCCCAAATACTTGACAAGATACAAAAACCAGTGCTAAAAGAACCCATCCCGTCGCTTGGAGAGAAGATGGCTGCTTGTCGAGACTAAGGAGGGAGCACACAATTCGATTGTCGTGATTCAGGATTGACAGCTGATTGAAGGATCACTGGATTCCTCCAGTTGAAATAAAGATTCTGATTCTGAAGGATCATTATATTTTATTGTGATTGTGGTGAAAGTATTGGGTATTTAGTGCAGTGATTCTCAACCTTGTTGTATGACGGCCCCCATAATCGAGACCGCTTGTCCCGATGACACCCCCCCTCAAGGTCACAATGCACCGAGATTACATGCCCACATTTCTAGTCATCGCTGTCGCAAGGCATTTGTATCATTGTTTGTATTCGTGTATTTTGTTACTGCAATGTGGAGCTGATGAAGCCCACATTCATTCTTTAGTTCTCCTACACAGTATCCATGCTGCAGACTGCACCCTTAAACTCGCTAAACCCCCTCCCCCAGTCCCCCACACTGAAAGGCTTTCCCACCATCCCACTGGTTGAGAACTGTTGATTTAGCAGCTATAAAGATCACGTGAAAACTTTACATACGGGACACATATATGAATCAAAACACGTTAATTTTCTCATCGTGAGCTTGGAGAACGGTCGTCAGTCGATGAATCGCCACTTCATTGCACCCCCACAGTGCACAATGTACAAGTCACTGTGTTTTATTTCACGTAATAATTCATAACATGCAGGGGTTAAAATAAAAAATATGCACGTGAAGTAATATTAGTCGGCGTGCGTTTGCTGCAGTGCCCGTGTCACAAAGGTTGAAGAGAGAATAAATTAATTATACTTCTCCCTTGCAATTAAGCACGAGAATCTATCTACGAACCGGAATGCCTATAGACACACATTGACAAAGCCACAATTATGACTCACTCTGTGCCACACAGTACAGTTTGAATGAAAAAGTTCCACAGTAATGCTATTCACTCTTTAAAAGTCCAACTGTTCATCACCCTTTGGAACAAGATTGGTTATACATCACGCTAATGATATTTTATAAAAACTTGGATGGGGATAAAAAAAAACTTTTGATGGGGATAAAAAAAAACTTTTGATGGGGATAAAAAAACCGGGCAATTACAATAAAAAGATCCATTCCTCTTCTTGGTTCTTTCAGCGTCCGAATGAATGAATTCGGACGCTGTCTTTCCGACAGCCCTGTTCTTCAGCCTGAGGACGGCTGCTTGCGTTATGGCCAAAACGTCGTGAGAATTTTATTCTATTGTTTATTTTTATTATTTATTATTTTCCTTCTACGTGACTTTACCGAAAGAACCAAGAAGATGAATCGCTGCAGTAACGAAAGCTTTAAATCGAAATTTAAGTTCCATTCCCTAAATTAAAACACCACAGACTATGCCTTTGGGCCGGTGATGCGGCCCAGCTGTAGTGCGGTCGCCGCATGTTGCAGAAGTTCACGGTTCGAATCCAGCAGCCGCCTTGGTTAATCCTGTGAAAGCCTGATTTATAACCATAATAACACCGTCTGCTTCACTCACAGTGGACGTTCAATATTCCCCCGACAACAATCGGCAACAGTAGGCCGTTGTGTTGGCGTAGTGTGGAGAGTGGTTGTGCAGTGGTTAGCGCACCGCGCTACAAACCCGGTGATCAGAGTTCGATTCCCGCTCACGGTCAACGCCAGTGATGATTATCTGAACCGGTCCTGGGCCTCCCCTAGGTCGAGTCAGCCTCAAGTGATGACTTGCGTTTAGTACGGTTAGCTATTTACGATGCGAAATAAATTCAAGTGGTTCAAATGCAAAAAATTACAAGCAAATTACTCAACTGTGATTATACGCAGCAATCATCGCCCCCTACTGGCAGACTAATGCCCCAGGTCACTCTCGCCAATTCGACTATCACCTGGTCTCTTGAATTCTCAGCTGGTTAAACAAAATAAACCTGAAAATGTGAATTTACAAGTGTGATGTTGCTCTGTTTAAGCAATAAAATTAGCTCGGTCGTTCGCGTGCCCTTAAACTTGTAGAGTAATACTCCAGGCGAGCGATCAACATGCAGTTTTACCCATCCCCCCCCCTTCAAAATGGCAAGTGTAAATCAGTAGGTGAAAATGTACCACTTAATACATCAGCCAAAAAAATTCATGGGGAAAAAAAATTACTCACTCGAGCAACTCAAAGTTTGATTTCTTATCCAGTGCCATCTGTGGCATCTCCCTGTAGTATCTCCTGTTGGCAAAAGGACAAGTCACGCTTCGTGTTACTTGAAATATTTCATTGCGTAATTGTAGCAAAGGCGCAGTCCTGCAATTGCTGGCTCATGCCACCGCTGGCAGGAGGGCCTACACGGGAGAGGGCGTTCTGGAGAGAGCCCCTCCTGTGGAGGTTGTGGCCTCCTCTGCCACGCTGACCAGACACGTTTGAAAGGAGGTGGCAGTACCCACACTTTACCCCCCATCACACGTGACCTGTCAATAGACTCACTGTGATGCACTCATTCATATTGCCGGATGGATGGAGGTGGTGGGATTTAAGAAATTCCCCCGTTGTTTCAACCGTCAAGCTGGGAGTTCGAATCGAGCGAACTGGTTTCCTCTGGATTACAATTCCTGTGTGATTACATCCACGTGCAACATTCTTTGTAATAATAGTAAGCAAACAAAATTGGAGCT
Organism: Lethenteron reissneri; assembly: GCF_015708825.2. Taxonomy (NCBI): domain Eukaryota; kingdom Metazoa; phylum Chordata; class Hyperoartia; order Petromyzontiformes; family Petromyzontidae; genus Lethenteron; species Lethenteron reissneri. The sequence goes on along the minus strand of NC_083820.1, from coordinate 9,647,316 downwards.
TTAGTGTTCAAAGTATATATTTCAGTTCTCTCTGCAGATGTATAACAAGTAAAAATATTAAAACAGCAGTAAGCATGTGCACACGCTACCATTTAGTACCACCCAACACAATTTTATTAAAAGACACAAAACTTAATTATACGCGTCTCTTTCCTGTTAAAAGCCGAATTCCCCAATGGTGCATCACAAAAGCATCTTGTTAGCGGTCTGCTAAGTGCATGAGTCATGTGGTTCGTTTTAAGACTGCACGGAATGCAAATTGTATAATTTCGATATTCAATACCACTATCCATATCGGTGGAGAATTTACAGCAGCTTGTAAAGTATGGCAAGGTCTCGCATCTATTTTGGAAGTGTGTGTGTACAACAGTTATTTACCGGATCTCTAAGCAGCCCAACTGCACTGCTGTGTCATGATCCGCATGTTCCGCAAAGTCTTGCATGTAGTCGCTACGCACCTGGGAAGTGAAAGTGATCATTATGAGATGACGGCGCTAATGATTACATTACCACGCGCTGTGTAGGCACAGGTATATTGTGATGGAAAAAGACACAGGATTATCACACAGCACTCATCGCTAAACGATAGCCGAGATGGCACCCAATCACAAACTCTGTGCCGATATTAATAAATGAAAGCCCTTTGTTAATCCCCTGTTGGATGAAGGCTTGCCCACATCGTATTAGTCACGGGAATTATTTGACCAAAGTTCACCGCAACCGGCCAGTGCAGGTTTGTGAAGGGAGCGGGGGAAGCCAGGGCCGGGAATCTTGTCAAGGAACATAAACTACCACGTGAACTCCGGTCGTCCTCGCAGCGACTTTTGGCTAGCCATCGAACAAAGATGGTCACTGCATCGCACGCATTCGAATGTGCTATGGCCGTCTGGAACGCTCTTCCTTCCGATATTAGGAAGCCACTGAAGCTAGGCACTTTTAAATCAAGATTGAAAACTATTTTCTTTACAGCTGTTTTTTGTGTTTAGTTTGTTGTCCTTCCCCCGCGTCTCCAATTAGCAAGGTTGGCTACGTATGGTAGGAAAGACGTTCAACATACATACATACAGGTCGCTAGGTTAATTCGCGCAGGTGCGCAGGGACCACAGCACCACCGCTGACCCCACCTTACACATTGAAACCAAGTACTTGAGCAGCGTATCCTACCTGGTGGTAAAGGTAGGCGAATGTGGGCTTGTCTTTGCTGAAGAGGTCCACGTAACGCTTGGGGTAGTATCTCACTCTTAATTCATACCTACACACCGCACGATGAACAAACACTTCAGGTGTGGGCAACATGACCCATGTGCTCATGCGTCGGGTTTGTCGTAGTCGTGCTGCAATGCACGGCTCCCCGACGTGTTTTTTGGGGCTGTTCCACGCATCGTTAAGCGCTGCCCGACACTTGTCGTTCACCGCCGTGCAGAGCGAAATGATGTGGTGGAACGAGATATGAGAACGGCGGCCGCGACGAGGCAAGAGGCAGGGCAGGAGAGAAGTCCGCGAAGAAATGAAACTCCGAGCAGTCGACTCCATGCAATGAAGGCGCTTTCGGCTTAGAGGAAGGAAAACGCACATGGAGATGTGCAATGCACAACCTGCGTGCGTTTGTTGAACAACTCATCGGCTTCCAGCATAACAACCTTAAATTAAAACTGCAAAGAGCTCATTAGCTAGCCAGCCAGCCAGGGTTGCCAACATGTGGTGGAAAGTTTTCAGCCATAACACGTGGGCAACACACCGGCAGGGTTTGTGTGGCGATAATTCGAGTATTTGGCTGCTATAAATTTCCACGTGATAAGCCACTTCGTTGAGCTATCATTTGTGGCCAGATTGCGCTTCTGAAAAAGAGCTTCATAGCTCAGTGGGCCTTACCTGGTAAAGTAAAAAATAGTTTAGTTTAACATTAAAAAGTCACCGACTGCTAGCCTACACGCACAATCCCCAACAAACACGGGCAAAGTATCTGCAGCAACAATAAAAACACACGTTGACTCGACAACATAAAAAAAAACTCTAACGCAGTCATTCAAATTCATCAGAAGGCTGAAGTCAGATTCTGAAGTCAGGTCAGTGTTACTATTGTGCTAAACAGTTAAAATATCCACCCCGGTAAACTTTGCAAAATGCCATTGGTTTCGTCTTCGAATCACAACGTCACTCGCTCACAAACAAGGGGCCTAGTTGGGCCCAGCGGGGCCTTGCGGGGTCTGGAGGGGCCTGTCTGGCATGGCCAGCCTAGCGGGGCCCAGCAGTGCCGCGAGCGTTACCTCCATTCCTCGGGCGGGTGGGCCGCCTCGTACTTCTCGCGCACGTACGACACGGCGTGGTCGGGGTGCAGCCAGTGGATCTCCTCCGACTCGGTGTGCACCAGGCGCATGCCGTAGTGCGCCTCAAACTGCACGCTGATCGACGCCACCATCGAGTGGATAATGTTCTGCAAACAAAAACACGTCGTGAGAAACATTCTTGCTCGTCACCTCTCTCTCAACAAGCCTCCTCCCACCGTAAGGTGGCCACGGAAAGTGTTTATAAATGAAAGCAATTGAAATATTGTAAGTTAGAATCCTAGCAGGGGTTACTAATATCCTCAAGAAGGTTAAGGGAGAAGAAACTCAACTGAGTTGGGAATGTGGTTGAGAATATACAGATGAAATTCGATTAAAAGGGGCTATGAAGATGCCACCAGAGCCTGGATAGTGCTTGGATTAGGCGACCGTCCACCATGCATAATGTGTTAAAGGCTGAAGGATAATTTTGCGGGCAGCAGAGAGCAGAGGACCAAAATCCACGGTTGTACTGTACTTCTGTGAGCTCACATGTACGATGCCCTACTTCTCAAACCGCCCTTAATCAGTGTGGTAAACCACGGTCAAAACACCACTTTTCTCGCAGGGGATGGACAAAGGGCTGTTCATGTAGTCATAAAGATATAAAATATTGTAGAACAATATACAAAATGTTTTTTTTATATATATAAAAAATTAAAACAAAGAAATGATGGGACTGACCAAAGCGCATGTCCCCCCCAAAAAAACACATAAATTTACACTGACGTAGAAGCCTTAAGAAAACAAATGTTTTTACACGATTACTCGCAGATGCGAATTTGAATATAATCATGGACCGCCCTATGTTGCGGTCTTTGCATCAGCCAAAATTAAAGAGACGCACATCATGCAAGCGGGCACGACTCAAAACCACACCTCCCCGCATGTGTTTGTTGTGAAATATAAAAGTTCTAGCGGATGTCAGTTCTATCGTTGGCTACTTAATCGCAAACCAAAAAAAAGCTTATAATTTTAAGTCATACAGCTCAAACGCATGTCAGAGAAAGTTAAACGCATCTGCGTTCAACCGGAACGAATTATTTCTCGGTTGAAGCCGTGCAACGGCTGCCATGTGTTATTGATAAGCCATTCTTCCCTTAATACCACAGTAGACAAATGTTCCATTTTCACATGTGGTTTAACAATTTATTATATATATTTTTTTAAGGATGAAAGAAAGCCTTGGGCAGGGTGACGTCGCACTTATTTCCAACTCGAGTGATACAGCCTGCAAGTGGTGGCTTGGTGGGTCACATTCTTCAAAATCAGCCATTGAATCATCTCACCTGCAATCGGCTATGATGAACTGCATGACTCCCGCATGCACGGCAAGCCGAAGACGTACAAGCACATTCCCGCTCGTGCCGATCGTTTATCGGGAACACTGGCTGCGAGATTTATATCGCATACGCGCATATCTTATCCTCCGTGAGTATCTACTACGGCTGCCACCTCTGCGAGCTATACGGAAACATGGGACGTATCACGGGAATATCTCACGATACCGGACGAGTGGAGAACTATATGTTAATGCATTGTCTTGAGTGGTGTCTTATTATGGAAGAGGCATAAATAGGGACTTTGTTTTCCCCAGGGAAGACGTATAGATTTTGCCGGATTAGTGACCACAAAAAGAGGACAATCCTGGAAAAACCAGGACAGGTGATGTCGTGGTGAAGGATCATTGCCCAAGTCTGAGTGAAAACCATGTGATTTTGATATTCAAGATGAAAATGGGATTCTCAGTGTCCAATATGCATGAAAAATTACTGAATAGCCTAACCCTGAATAAAGTACCAAATTATTGTAAAGTACCCTTTAAATAATTATATTCTTTGATTCAAGTAAAATTTAGATTGAGAAAGCTGTTTAAAAATCCATATAAAGCTATGCCCAAATAAAACCATACTGTAAAAACATGGGGCATTATATGCAATCTTCTCAATGAACATTATTTCATCTGCTGCCAGTAGAAAATAAACATGTCAATAATTTGACAACTTGGGAAAAATCGTGCATTTGCATGGATTCTGCAATGCTTTGCAACTTGCATTTGTCTTTGGACGTAGTGTTTTAATGATCAGGATGTAAGCTGACGAGTAGCTGTTAGGGATAACGCGCTTTCGTACTTGCTTATATGGTAGTCTTTTTTGCTCTAGATTTCATCTCCCAGTTTTGGCTGGCTTTCTTTTGGGTTAATTCCTTAACAGAAACACAAATTTAAACAAATGTTTTGTTCCAATTCTATAATTATCGTGTGCCCTCCTGTTTCAGAGAAAGACACAGAAAGTCGGGCAGATAGACATAGAATGCATGGAGGCTTTCAACCCTTAGATGCAAAGTAATAAAAATGCCAGAGCTGTGAAGCTAGCATGCCCAAGTAGGCTCCTTTTACGCAGCACTTTCCCACCCACAGTGTTTGCAATGAGGGCTTTTTGACTGTGACCCAGCCAAAGCAATTAGTGACGCACATAGCCATGAGCGGACTCGGTGAAGGAGCCTGGTGGAAATCCATCGGTACCTTGACATCCGTCGAGTCCCCGTAGCGGACGTTCTTAAACTTGCTGGCAGGATCCACGCTGTCCGAGTAGTTGTAGACCTTCAGCAGGCGCTCCGCCAGCGTTGGAGAGCGGGGCAGGCTGTAGCGAGGGCCCGACGGCCCCGCCTGCGCCCCGCTCTGGCTCGCGTCCACGTACGCCTTTGCCATCTCCTCTAGCACCGCCACCCCCCTCCTAGGAGGCCGAGCTCATCTGTAGGCACACAACATCACGGCGCCCCCCGCACGCCTCTTAAAAATTACGTTACCTGCGACCGCCGCCACCTCTTCCAATCTCAAGCCGCGATGGAGAAAGTCAAGCTCGAGATGAACACGCTGCACAGGCACTATGCGACGCGGCAGCTGTGAACACTTCGGCGTTAACCAACCAAAGGATCGCCAATTAATTTCAGAGAATTTACTTTTACAAGGACAAGGTAAAAGGTCAAGTGCAGCCCTGTAATTAATTTTTCACACCACTGATGGCACATAGGGCCTCCACTAAAGGGAGATCTAAAGGGTACCTTGAGGGAGCACTCTTCCGCGCTGGCCAGATGTACCGTATTTGACGAGGTGGGTGTACCCAGACTGTACCCTACCACACACGATGTCTCTATCAATCGACTGCTGTACCCATTTACACTGCTGAGTCATGGGGGGGGGGGGGGGTGGGATTTTGGAAACTTGCACCGTTTTTTCGATTGTTGCGCCAGAAGATTGATTCAATCCGGTGACCTCTGGATTGCCAGTCCGGTGTGTTGCCAGAGTCCCTAGGTAGGCAGCAGTCTAAAAAGCGGTGGCGGTACAGGTCAAAATCGTCTCTATTGAAAAATGGCATGCGAGCAGATGAACGCTACTATAAACCTGAAACATTGGCATTTAACCGGCTGAGGCAGTTATCATAACATATGTGGGAATATTACTTCTGACACCAGAAATAATCATGCACAATGATCATAATTAATCACAGATTCATCACTCCACTGCTGGGTGAAGGTCATCTCATGTTAATCTCAGTCATAGTGGGGGAGGTGACCTTACTTCACCACGCTGCTCAGCGTTATCCATGGCCAGGAATTAAACTGTGGTGACCGTGGTTTGTGACTGCAATGCATGAACTGCCATGCGCTCACGGTTCCCCCGCAAGGATGTAATACAATGTTGAACTTCAGTTGCGTAAACGGCTTCGCACAAAGATTAGAATTTTGAGCGTGCAAGGAATGGTGAACCAAACAGCAGCTGTTCGTCCACAAATCCTACGCGCATTCTTCTTGCAAAACCCACGAACGAAAGGCACGGTTAAAAATATGTACATTTTATCAACTTTACAAGTACAAAGCAATGTCTACAACAGAGATATTCTTTCTCATTATCAAGCAAAAGATAGCCAATTTTCACAACGGCCACATCGAATAATGATCAGAAGCTTGCATGACACGGTGGATATTTTACAAGCTGTCCGCATTCGTCTACACTGTACTCGTTAATTCTAGAACTATTTAATGCCCAAACAACACACACACAGCAGTTGAATAATGCACTTCCATCTGGTTCCATTCATAAAAAAAAAACTTTCACATCCAATCAAAAATGTTAACGTGTTGCGCCATGCAATGCACTAGTCACAGCAATGGGACTATCGCTGTTGTTACATCTCAGACCATGAGGCGTGCAGAGGAATCAGTTACACGGCGCTTGCAGGGACAGGTAGAGAAACAGGAAAGCCCTGTTTGCATAGTTGCAAGTGCTCAGCAAACAACGGGCACTACTGTACTGCGACAAAACATTACGCGAACAGTTAACAACGCTTCTTCGCATACAATTTTATAGCACTGTACCGTGAGACCACGTGTGCAGGACAGCACAACACATATATACATCTTTATTTTAGCAATCTATTTTAAGGGAATTCAACGGCAGCGGTCCAAACAATGGCACATACTTCTCTCTACTGTGCGCGCTCAACTGAGGCGTAAAAAAAATGAAATAAATTGAGCCGTTAAAAGATGGGAAGTTTTAAAGCGGGACTTCAATTCCGCGGTGTAAAAAAAAAGAAGGGGGCAGTAGTTGGGAGTGGGGGGGTCGTAACCCGTCCAACACAAACACGGGGCCGGAAAGCAAAACCCGGCGTGCTCCCTCCAGCACAAACACACGGGGATGGCCGGACACGGACACACGGGGATGGACACACACACACGGACACAGACACACGGGGATAGACACAGACACACGGGGATAGACACAACAACAACAGCAACCGCCATTCGCCACTAAGTGGCGGTGACGTCACCACGACGCTTGTGCCAGGCCAAGTGCACCTTGAGGCCACGTGCACCTTGAGGCCACGTGAAGTGTCGAACGCCAGCTGGCAGGAGGTCAAGGGGCAGACCCAGCAGGTGCCACGGGTCGACTGACCGAGATGACCAAGATGACTGGCTGATGCACCACCTGTGCCCCCTACTGTACCAACTTGCTGTGCTTTAGCCACCCGGCGCTCTGCTCGTTGATGTGAGCGTCGCTCCTCCGCCCTCCGTTGTTGTTGGAGGGCGACTGCCTCCAACTGCCAAAGTAGCGTCCTTCACGAGCCTACTCCACAGAGGCCGATCTAGACACCGCTAGTACCAGTCATCGGCAAGTCCACTCAGCTCCACGTCCTCCTGTACCACATCACTCCATCTCTTCTCTAGCCCGTGCCGCGCCCGTTTAGCCCCCTCGATCCGGCCGAACAAAAGCTGTTTAGGCATGCGTTGGCTGGGCATGCGGGCTACATGACCCAGCCAACGCAGCCTTGCCTGCCGGAGGAGCTCACCGATGGGACTTTGCCCAGATCTTTCAAGGATTTGTGAGCTCCTCACACAGTCCAGCCTGGTTAAACTCAGGATGGATCGTAGGCAGGCCAGCCTAAATGTTTCCAACCGACGAAGATGCTCCATTAGGGGGGTCCACGGGATAGACACAGACACACAGACAGACACACGGACACACGGGGATGGACACAGACACAAGGGGATGGACACAGACACACGCGGGGCACCTGTGCCATGCTGAGATGCCATTTGCATTTCCTCCTCATTTTGTCCACCGCATTTCGAAACGAGCCCTCCCTCCACACCCCAGTGGAAAATGTTACTTTCAATCGATTGCAATGCACGCAAATGAACGCACAACGGCCTGCTGTGACGAATTGCAACGGGCATCACTTAGATTAGGGCGGACAGGTGAACGGTAAAGGTGCGGCCCTGCAATTGCTTGCTCACGCCACTGCTCGGTCAAGGGCATCCCGTGGAGCAGGGGTCCGCAACCTGCAGCCTCTGCACGGACTGTAGGAGCAAGTGCTCCGAGCGAGCACCTATGAAGGCCGGGAGGGCACACGAGGGGGATTGGGTGGCCAGCACCACGCCCCTGTCGCCTTTGTCTCCCGAGTGGTGATGTTTAAACACAGCACCGGGTACTCATTTGAGGCGGAGTCGACCAAGGGGAGGCCCAGGACCGGTTCAGATGATCGTCACTGGTGTTGGCCGTGAGCGGGAATCTGGTCACCACCACACGTTACACACACCCCAGACAACTCTGTCGCTGCATGCGGCACAATGCAGTGACAAAAGTGACTGAGCGTATGGTATTTGAATTAGAAACACAACATTGCCTGCCTGATCAAATGCGTTGTTCCCCTCCAGTAATCGATTATGGCTCAAGATGCTCGCAGTGACAGGATGAAAAAAAATATCGTCCAACCGCATTATTGTAAGTTGTGGGTAGGGGTACAGCCCCGAAGACCGAAGGTTTCTGTGTATTTTTGTTGAATGCCAATTAAATGCTGAACGTAAAAGTTTGATTTGCTGAATGAGAATGTGGTGTCAGCAGCAAATAACTCTCTGGAAAATAAATAAAGAACTGAGCGTCGGGCCCAATTTGTCAATGACTTTATGACAGGCAATGTTGTTGTAGCACACAGCTCAATACTGTACACCATGTGTTACACGCCAAGTGAATTACTCGGATGTAAGTACAATGAGGCTTAACTTCCACTGCACATTACACCTGGTGAGAGCAGGCCGCTTCCACATCGGTGATACGTAAAATGTTCTCCTGAACCCAATGCTCACACAGACGTGTACTTTGCTGGATTACGCTGCCATTATTATCCCCACATCGCCAAATCAGCCGTGCTGGCGCATTATGGCTGTGGCCGCTCGTCTCCTCTGTGATCGTACATCCAATCCGTCCATTAATCTCGGCGGCCGGTGGCAGTGACAGACACGAAGCCACGTGCATCTCTCTTCATCATGTCCTTGTCCAGGCCGTGCCGCAGCCAGCCTTCAGACTGGGGAATCGAGGGATATTTACATATCCAGCAGTGGGCAGTGAGCAGAATACAGATCTGTTAGCCTGCACATTTGTTTTAATGTTTAAAAAAGATATCGTGTTCAATTGTACTTGATGTGACCCAGGCTACCCTCGTGAAAGAGGCAGTTGCTTCATGTTTCTCGGTGGCTTTATTTGATCTCCTGGTTAAATAAAGAGCGCGATAAAACACATGTTACTTTTACAGAAAGATTTTATATGTACGTAGTGTCGCCGGTTTTTTTCATTCATTTAAAAAAAATCACACATGCTGCAATACACCAGGACATTAAATATATATTGCCGAGTTTGAGACTACGAACATGAAAAGCAAGTTCGTATTTGCATATAACTGGAATACTATCGCGATTACAAATTTCACTTTTAAGTGTTACACAAATTCATATCGCTACAGCTGGATGTCATAAGCCCATAAGCCTGGACTCATGGTCGCTCAACCAATCTGTCCAGCTCAGCCAAACCATTCAACCGTCCCCCATTACGCTCCGCTGTGCCGAGGAGATGTTCTGGTCGATTAAATCGCTGAACATGACAAAGAATTAAACACCTGTTTCCATAAGATAACTATGCTTATACTGGCTGTGTGTACGACAAATACTGGGGAAGCGGTAGTGTCTAAATCGATTAGGAACTGCATTAGTATTGAATACTAATCGGTCAAATGTGGCATCAAAAGTAATGTGCTTTGAACACCATCACTCAAGAATGTGGTAATCGTAATAGTTGCAGGAAAAACAATATACCCCAACTATGAATGGACTAGATCTACAATACTTAATACATGATGCAGATTAGTCAGTGTGAGCACAATACAAAGTATTACAATACAGACGGAGTATGTTTCTATTGGTGATTCGATGCATTGCCACGATTCAGGGGCATTATTCCATTTGAGAATAGATTATTTATTCAAAATCGCGGCGAATGGTAGCGCCTCAAGTGGTCCATTCATTGAGTTTATTACAGTGAGGAATACTGACTGCTGTGTTGTTTAAATGCTTCACATTCTCAACCTGCAATCAATAAATTGCTGGTTCAATTCAACCTCCGGGCACCAGCAGTTGAAACAATGGGGCAAGTTTCTGAAATCCCTCCAACTCTATGAGCAGTTTCGATTTAAAGCTTTCGTGACTGCAGGGATTCATATTCTTGGTTCTTTCGGTAAAGTCATGTAGAAGAGCAATAATAAAATAAATAAATAAAAACATAATAAAATAAAATTCTCACGACGTTTCGGCCACAACGCAAGCAGCCGTCCTCAGGTAAAGAAACAGAGCTGTCGGAAAGACAGCTGCTTGCGTTGTGGCCGAAACGCCGTGAAAATTTAATTTTATAATGTTTTATTTTCATTATTTTATTATTTCCCTTCTACGTGACTTTACCGAAAGAACCAAAAATATCTATCCAGCAGTATAAATTATCGTGTGTGGTGGTGGTGTAAAAGCGTGGGTACTCCCACGTGTCTTCCAAGACGTCTGGCCATCTTGGAAGAGCAGACCAAAATACCGCCAGAGCTTCCACTAGAGGAACTCCTGACGCCGGCAATGACGTGGGCATGAAATTTCAGGGCTGCACCTTTAGCTTTTAATTATCGTGATGTTAGCCATCCTTAAAATAACTGGAGTATAATTAAAACTGCACTGTGGCAATGGGCGACTGTTCCATAACCACATCAAAACCCTTCTTCTTGGTTCTTTCGGTAAAGTCACATAGAAGGGAAATAAAAAAATAATTAAAAAATTACATACAAAATTTTACGTAAATTTTTTTTATAATTACAATTTTCATAATAAAAGAATGTTTTATTTTTATTATTTTATTATTTCCCTTCCACGTGACTTTACCGAAATAACCTTGAATAGGAATTCCCGCAGTCACGAAAGCTTTAAATCGAAACACCAAAACCGTTTTACGCCCACGAAACAATGCGACTGTGGTTCATCGTTTACACAACGTGAAACGGTGCAGGATGGCCCCTCCACAATTGTTACGACCGGTTGCTATTTTTTTTTACAACTACGGCACCATCAACATACCACGCTGCTATGCAGGGCGATTGGTAAAAAAAGGCCCTCCATAGTTTTGTTACAGTACAACGTCGCATACTCGAATCGTTGGGGGGAGTGAGATATTGGCAGGTAAGTGCAAAGGTCAGGTATGTGGACATCTATAGAAAATGAGTTGCACCACTGTGATTGACACAGTTGGCCACGTACGGTACGAAAGATTTTCATCATACAACGAATTCTGCGCTGGGTGTGGGTGGTTGATTGGTCAGGGCATACATATGAAGGTCGGATATGCGACGTTGCACATTGCATGTGATGATGAGATATTCCACATTGTTGCTGCATTAAAAAAATGCGAAATGTCTAGAGCCTATATTCTCAGTACAAATATTCAGTGACGCTGTAAAAACGTACATGGTCCGCCAGGATTATTTTGTGCACCCACGTGGTGTTGAGTTAATGACAAGATGGCGACAGTCCAGCAGTAAGCTCAGTGTGCTTTGCGGTTCATCATCATCAACCAGGATCATCAATCCATCTCTGGATGAAAGGCCCCCCAAGTCTCCCTACCGTCGCACATTGTCCAGCGATCCAAGAGAACACCCAGAACCTGCGCACGAGCCAATGTCATTGCTCAATCTCCACGACTGTTCTCCTCCTGAGAACTTAACCCTCAAATAGCTAATGAGGTTTCGATTTAAAACTTTCGTGACTTCAGGGATTCATCTTCTTGGTTCTTTCGGTAAAGTCACGTAGAATGGAAATAATAATATAATAAAATAAAACATAATAAAATAATTCTCACGACGTTTCGGCCACAACGCAAGCAGCCGTCCCTCAGGTGGAGAACAGGTCTGTCGAGAAGACTGTCATTCAGACTGTCTTCTCGACAGACCTGTTCTCCGCCTGAGGACGGCTGCTTGCGTTGTGGCCGAAACGTCGTGAGAATTATTTTATTATGTTTTATTTTTATTATATTATTTCCATTCTAGCTAATGAAGGTTAAAAAAAAAGTTACCAACCTCGAGTCTAGAGCTCAATAATAATAATGTCTATCCCTTCGTCTATCCACTGCTGCATGAAGGCCTCCCCACGCCGTGTTGGTCAAGGGGTCATTTAACTATACTTCACCATGCCAGTCAGCATGGGTATGTGAAGGGGGGTGTGGGGCCTGCACCGTTTCAGATATCACTCGTCACACATAAGTTATCCATGGGCAGGAAGTGAACTCAGGTCATTGGGTTCATAGCGCATTGCCGTAACCATCCCCACGACTGACAGTAATCTCGTGTGTGAGGGCGGCGATGTGAAAGTGATGTGGGCTAAGGCTGATACATCAATAAGAATCAATTCTTTCACGAACAAAACATGCATTGAATAATGCGCGCAGGACTCTACGATTTTCCATTCATATTCATTTTTTTGTTATATATAATAATGGATTCTCGAGTTTGATATTATTATATGCACTGTAGTCACAAATAAGCATGGAATCATGAAACTAAATCATGACAATTCATTGAATAACAGAAGGGATGAATGATCCTTGCTGGGGAGCCAATATATTCCTGCTGCACGGCCGTTAAAATATTCTGGGTGCAATATCAGGTAACTACAAACGGAATTTTAGAAAAACCGCAAGAAGCACATCAGGATATGAGCACACCAAAGCAGCAGCAGCAGCACATTGGTTACTACAAAACCAAGTTGAATTGAGGAATATAATGGCTTCCATGATGCGAAAGCATTACGTGCAGCTGTAAACACAACAACAATGTGACCACCCAAAAAAAATCGCTTAAGGCGACAGCGTCTACAGCTTGCAAACAATGCGGCTAGACAGACACAACACACCACGGCGGCTACAACGAATTATAATATTAACAACTTCGCGTTAAGAGCACCCTGCGCCACACCAGGATTCTCGCATGCTGCAATGTCTCCACGCGACTGTTTAGGTTATAGATTTTTTAACATCAACTTCTGAAATAAAAGCCCTCTTACCCTATTTAGAGACGCCAAGGATTAAATAACCCACATTGATCGCGCGGGTTCCATTTCTGTCAATGCAAAGGTTGTGTCTCCTGCTTTTTGGTTTTACGAACCTAAAACGGTGTTTCCGGTCGAAACAATGCATGTTCCACTTAAATGTCCCTTTAAATACTGCACAAAGACAAAGGTCGCCCGTATAGCCTTTTACCAACTGTGGGGACAAGTGCTATCGGCGAGCACCTATGAAGGTCGGTGGGCACACAACGCGGGCGGGTTGGGCTAACACCACGCCGCCTGGTTGCCTTCATCTCATACCCCCCCCCCCTCCAATGCTGATGTTTACACACTTACAACAGGTACTCATTTATGGCGGAGTCGACTTTGGGGAGGCCAATGATCTGTGCAGATAAACATTACGTTCGCTGCAAGTGGGAAACGAACACGAGTCGTCACCTTCCATTAGCACGGTTGGCTACGTACGGTGCGAAAAAGATTCAACAACGTACATGCATAGGGCAGTGCGCTGACCAACACGACAAAACCACTTCCTACAACACGTGCACGCACACACACACGCACATTAAATGCACTGTACCTTAATGTGGTCACAGTGGCGACACTAAAACGTGACATGAATAATCTTGTGCGTGTACAATAGTGCAGTCACCACAGGAACTGCTCTACTCACAAAACCACTGACAAGCCTAAATGTTACATGAGCAATCAATAGCTTGTGCACACAGAACGGTAACACTATTGTAGTCACTGCCCCTTTATGTTGATTACCAAGGGGAATACGTTACAGGATAAGCTTTTCACACGATACTAAGTGTCTGTGTTAAACTTAATTCGATCATGAAAAACCAAGATATATCCACGCGCCTGAACAAGGTTTTCAATCGGTGAAGACTACCCGCTGTGACAAACTTTGCCAAAAACACGGTCACTGGCAAAGAAAATTAAACAAAATCTGAAAACGTACACAAAGGAAAAATGGAGAGGCGCATGCTTTGAATTACACCGAGAGCCAGAAAGAGGCCCATATGAATCAGCGAAGAAAAACACGAATCAGGAGGAGACGTAGTGACTGCTGTGGCAAAGTAAGTGGCCTTGGGCAGAACACATTGCAACTACAAGGGATTGATGGCCGACGGACTGGAAGGAAAGGGAGGGAACATACTAAGGGGTGTGATAGACAGCGCAATCAAATCTTATTTGAAGCGCAGCTCATGATTATGATGTGGATGACAAATACGCTTTCCTAAAAAAATCTCAAGCATTCTTACAGTAATGGAATGTCTGCGAGCCCATCCAAGGTTAGGGAACGTATAAGAAAAGGTGAGTGGGCTACATGAGTTTAACACGGAAGCCTTTTGCGACCAATATCATGCATATAGCTTTATGAGTTAGATCGCGTGAATATAAATGTGTCGTTAAACAAAGCCACCACCTGACATGGCCAATTAGTAATGTTTGTCACGTAAATAGAACATGCCAATTCATTACTAGTACAGCACACCGGTGTGTTGGAAAGCAAATCCACAACATTTACAATCTGAGTACGACGTTTCGCCAGTAATTGCAGCTAGCATCATCATAGCGGACAGCCAGATTTGTGACAAACCTTACTTATTGGATGTGTTGGGTGGTGGCGGGTTTAACTGATACATCTATAATTACACAATCTAACCCAAAAAACCGATTATGGGCTACATGAGCATACACACCTATCAAAGATGACCATGGTATTATTTGACGTACAGTGGAAAATTATCATGTCAGTGAACGGGTTTTGAAAATTCACTAAACATGATTTCTTGGCCCCAATATGAAATCATATAAAAAAGTAAGCCAAAGGTAAACAATAATCCCGAAAGTATTTATGCATTTAAAAAAAAACTACATTCGAACATGAAAGGGCCTATTGTGTTCTAGTCTCTCTGTGTGGCGCATAAAAATACTTGAAGGATACGCGTGACTTTACAGAAATATTCTAAAAGCTCGTTTTTGCTAAAGTGGTTTACTAAACTATAAAATGACAAGACGAACAATGAATTTTCTGGCAATGCAACATTTTCTGGGAAATGCATCTATTGGATAAAAACACGCTCTGACATCGCCGTAAGAATAATAATTTGTAAAAAGTGAACATAGTTTATAAAATAGTCAAGGCAAAACTGGGATTTCCGGCTGCAGTCTCGCACCCTGGGGAAAATGCTTCCAACGCCGAGTGGCCGAGCAGTGGCCTGTCCGGGACATGCCGGGGGTAACGCGCAAATCCCAGAATCAGCCTCCCGGGGGGACCAACTCACCGCACCGACATTCCTTCACGCGGCGTGCACGCGAGAGAGGGCTGCACCCTTCCGTCTTCAATAATTACAACAGTAGCCCCGCGTCGGGGCCCGGGCGTGCTCCTGCGAGGCGAGTTCGCAAGCGCCCTGCTCCCCCCCTATTTGGATGGCCTCGAGAAAAAAATGATTACATAAGCAAGACCGCCGAGTTAAGCACTTGTGGACAATTTGTGAGTGATTCACGTTGCAAAGTTTATCCCATGACAGTATTTCCCAGATTATAAAAAAACGCTTTTTCCCCCTCCTTCAATATTATAGAAAAATGTCGGGGGGTGGGTCAATAATGCGAAGCACACACAGTCTTCCAGAAGACGTCATAATCGAGGTGGTTTAGAATCATCTTCCGGAATACGGTTCTCCGTAGAAATACATTCCCAAGCAGAGGACTGAAGACACCACCACAAGTTCAGGATAGTCTCCCAGAAGACATCTCTCCTCGTTTAAAGCTGCACATTCATAATCATTTTCTGAAAGAAGGCTCTCCTTAGTACTGTATTCTCCAGGTTATTAAACTAAACTTATTTTAAAAGGACCTCGAAGTTTGTCTTACTTTCCCAAGCGTCTTATCATGCTGAGAACTAGCATGTGGGAATGCTATAAATGTAGTTTTTTTTTTTTACAATTTATGCTCCCTGTACTGTTAGGCAATACCCTGACTCTCCAGAGCTGCATAGCTGAGGTCCATTATCACGCACGGTTGTTACAGAGCTGCGAAAGACAGCAGTGTGGGTCCAACACTCTCACTCAAATGTTTTCCGAGAAGCGTTAAGTGAGAATTTGTTTTGCATCTCATCCGCCGGCAGAGAAGCCGCACCGATGTTTACGTCACACTGGTTATCATTGCACCACCAGACATTACCACCCTCTCCATGTTGAGAATCAGCATGCTTGCACATGTTTAGGAAATAACTACTACACTGTTATGTACAAGCATGATGACTGACAGTCGAGAATAAAAGGATGGAATGGCAGCCAAGGAATGGAACTAGTTTAGGAGGGGCATAGGTCCACCGAAAAGTTTGAACAATGAAGTCTGCTCGTGTACAGATTCTCAGTGGAATGTTACATCACTGGATCATGAGCCATGGTGGCGGCTTGTGGAGGCCTTCATCCAGTGGCTCGACCATGGCTGATAATGAAGATGACTCGGCTGAGGTGTTGTGTTTTTCAGACGGAAATGTACAAAAAAACAACCCAGGATGTTTTACCATTCTCTCCCGTGCTGGTGACACCAGCTTGGTGAAAGGAGGCCCAGAATTCGTTCAGATATCACCCGCCACGAATATTAGCCATGGGCAGGAATCAAACTCGGGTGGTCAGGTTAACAGAGCAGTGTGCTAATTCACTGCACCACTGCTCCACCACCCAAAAGAAAGAGAAACAACATTCTATAGAAAGCCACGTTATATTCCAATGATTTATATTGGACATGCTAATGATTTATATAGGGTGATTATTTTTGCAAAAGATTAAAAATTGGCCCGATTAACCTAAACCACATTTTTTGTTATATACTTGCTGGTGGTCTATATACAGGCCATCATTAATCTTCATTAAGTCAAATAAAAAAGCCACCTTGCATTGTACACAGCTCTATGGTAAGGAACTGCGAAGTGCCTTAAGTTGTATGTGTTTAACAGGAATTGGAGGAGAACCAATATAAGCATGAAGTCAAAAGCCTTGGCACTGTCGGTACAGATGGTGCAAGGCTTTAAGTTGTAAAATGTCTCACTTGCTTAATGGTTAACACACTATACAAAAAGTCCAGAGCAGAGTACGGCAATACCGGAGCCTCTTCCCTGTGTCAGATGCCGATTGATTTTTGTTGGCCCTGAGGCAGCGTTAAAAGCACCATTTTGAGACCCCACAAATGCAAAGAACCCACATAGGCTATGGTAGGAGTAGGTGTACCATATTCTCCAGATTATAAGACATTCTGGAAAAGTAAGGCTCACCCCAAAGTTGACCTCCGTGTGAATAGATTTATAAATATTTGGTAAATGTTTGCTTTAAAATACAGATTTTAAAAAGTGTCTAACTATTCAGAAACTATGCTTGTAGTTCCACAGCTAATAATGCTATCAAGTTTCCAGAGTTCGACAGCAATGTCCGGGAATTTACCGACAAAATGACTTTGGTCTGATGAGCTGTGGGTGAGTTTTGTCGCAGACTCATGGAAATGAGTCACACTGGGGCCAAGTGAACACCCTGCATGCAGTACGAGGCGTTCCAGAGACAAGAAACTCACACTTGCTAAGGCTTTTGTGCTGCACTACTGCGACCGCTAATAAGCGAGTGTCACATTGTGTCATCACGTTCCCTGCAGCCATAGCGAGGCGCACAAAGCATCCCAACAATACGCCTCACAGCACCCCCCCCAACTCGCCCCCTCTCCCTCCCGGTCTCCAGTTTCATTTTTAGAAAGTGACGACTTCTGTACTCCCTGCTTCAATGGGACATCATTCCCCTCCAGCACGGCAACGCAGACGTGTCCGAGAGGCAATGCTTTCCCTCTCGACCTACCCCCATCGCTGCGAGGAGGGGGAGAGGTTGTGCCTCTCTCGTCTCCTCCCGTGCCCAATGTCTGAACCCCCCTCTAATCGTTGTCCATATGTCGGGCTCGCACCACTCATTGTTTGAAACCCGATTAAACGATGATCTCACGCGCCCACCAACTGCTACGCATTCTGTTAATTATATTTTTCCCTTTAGTGAAACGTCAACGGATGTAGGTGTACACGAACATCCCAAACAAGCACCTGATCCCATGGAAGAACCACCGGGATTGGATCTACCTCGAAAGCGATGGTTCGCTTTAAATCGAAGCCGCCTGCCTCATAGCGGATACACCTACTGCCTTCGAAAGAGGAAATTCAAAAGAAGAAGTTGGTGCAATTGCGGAAACACCGACCAGAGCGTAGACCACACAGTGAACCACTGAAGCAATTCACTGCACATCAACTGAAGCCATTTCCTGACTTCGCCTTTGTGGTCAAAGACTTTCAGCTGCTATTCACCCAGCCGTAGAAAAGATTATATTTCTTTGACACAGAATGGTGTTTGTGGGATTATGCATGCATGTGACTGCTGCCAGTCTGCATCTTACTCAATTACGCACTGCCCCTGTCACACGGCACAATGGGCCAGACCCACGTTGTGACGAGAAAGCCAAAGCACATCACCTCGGAGATATTTCCCCAATGTCGGTGATGGACACTTACATTTCCCTCAAATATTGGACAAGAAACATTCACCAACAGCTGAATTGTGCCTAGCATATAGTATCTGGACAAAGCTGTAGCAGACGAGCATTGCACGATCAAGGCAATGGATGGACAGGTGTATGACCAGGTACATACACATACAGAATCCTTGTTTATCCTGGAGAAACCCGATGAGTCATTCAGCTTTTTTTCACAGATGTCCAGTCAGAAAGTTACAACAAACAATACAAAAAAACCGATAGGAGTGCAAAGTAAGGTAAGCTAATCACAAATAAATACTATATATAAAAACTGTTTTTATTTTACCAGGTAAAGTCCACTGACCTGTTAGTTCGTTTTCAGAAGCAACTAGGCCACAAATTATAGATCAGCGACGTGGTTTATCATGTGGAAATGTAAAGCAGCCAAATAATCTAAACACAAACTGTTGGGGCAAGTGCCAATTCGTGATAACTTATGATGGTGGTGGGGGTGTGGACAGTATCTTTGTCTCCCAGGTATTTGTGATTGCAACACCGGTGCTGGCCCAATAGTACAGGGCTAAATCAACCTTAGTGGCGGGTTTAATAACACATTTATATACGTACACGATCTAACACCAAAAACAACTCTATTATGGCTTAATCAACCTTGCCGTGCTTCCCCTCGCATCTCCGATTAGCCACGGATCGCTACGTACGGTAACGAAAGAAGTTGAACACATATACGTAGAACCTCGAGGATGCCCAGGTCAAGTTTAGATATCATTCGCTAATGCTATTAGCCGCGATCGGTAATCAAACCTTTCGTAGACATGCTTTGCACATATGCCTATTGACGCGAAAGTGCATTTAGACACCCGCGTTCGGTTGCATTAAACACGTTAAGTATAGCTCTCAAATTACACAGACTAATTAGAAACTATGCGAAATAATCGCGTCAACTTTAGCCAGTTTACGCCAACTAACCACTGGGATTTCAAGGTATCGGACGAAAATATATTGGTGCTGCAATGCAATGTATCACATCAAGTCAAAACCTTACAGGTGTACCTTTCACGCATGTAAATTGCACAAACTAGAATCAATAGAAATTACATCTGCCCTTTCCGAATAAGCATATAACACAACAGCTTTGAAAACATGGCTTACGTTTTAATGCAATAAACACGTGATTTGTTAAACTGGATGTAATCAAGCAGTTTACTTTATTTCATTAGATAAGCCCGTTATTATAAAAGGGGTTTAATTACATCGTTTGCACTAACTCGACTTGGCTTCCTTTGCGTAAATGGAGACGACGATTAATACACGTTTCGTGAAATCGATCGCAACAATAAACTGGTTAACTTACGATTTAAAGCTTTCGTGACTGCAGAGATTCATATTCTTGGTTCTTTCGGTAAAGTCACGTAGAAGGTAAATAATAAATATATAAAACAATAAACATTCTCACGACGTTTCGATTGCAACACAAGCAATCATCATCAAATTTTCTTGCTGTGGATTTCACACCTGATGATGATTGCTTGTGTTGCAGTCGAAACGTCGTGAGAATTTTTTATTGTTTAATATTTTATTATTTTATTATTTCCCTTCTACGTGACTTTACCGAAAGAACCAAGAATATGAATATGGTTAACTTTCCTTACTTAACGTAACACCCAGCCCTTATATAAACCGGCTTTTCTCCCATGAATAAATCGGTTTCACTAAAGCGGCTTTCACTTTCCTGCGTGCCTGAGCGCCCGGTTTGTCGAAATCAACATTTTCAACTGC
Source organism: Lethenteron reissneri (assembly GCF_015708825.2). Classification (NCBI taxonomy): domain Eukaryota; kingdom Metazoa; phylum Chordata; class Hyperoartia; order Petromyzontiformes; family Petromyzontidae; genus Lethenteron; species Lethenteron reissneri. Next base: position 9,626,755 of record NC_083820.1, on the reverse strand, counting down.
AACCAAACCCATTCATGCAAGACCGCAGGCGTGTTATCACAAACATTGCAAACGGTGACCCACAACCACACACCTCTTCCCCGGGTTGCTTTACACTTAATTTCTCACGAATACAAACCGCTGGAGCTCAAACCTGTTCAAGCAGACAGCTTAATGTGGCACAACTAAACACAAACCGCAGCAGTGCGATTATGGCCATTCAACCCAAACTATGGACCACATGGCAAACCCAGAGGGACGCATATGAATAGATCCGTACATTATAGACACATGAACGACAAGCCACAGCCGTCACATAACCCTTACTATATACACCATACAGTAAAGCCATATACATACACATGCTCATCAAGATACGTAGGCCCCTCGACATACGTACACATTCAAGACAAGCCACATCAGTCTGATTGTAGCCACATAACCCTGACTATATACACATTACACCAAGATACATAGGCTTCCCGACATACGTACACATTCAATACAAGCCACAGCCGTCTGACTGTAGCCACATAACCCTGACTATATACACATTACATCAATATACGTAGGCTTCCCGACATACGTACACATTCAATACAAGCCACAGCCGTCTGATTGTAGCCACATAACCCTGACTATATGCACATTACATCAATATACGTAGGCTTCCCGACATACGTACACATTCAAGACAAGCCACATCAGTCTGATTGTAGCCACATAACCCTGACTATATACACATTACATCAAGATACGTAGGCTTCCCGACATACGTACATATTCAAGACAAGCCACATCAGTGAGACTGTGACCCCAGAGTAAAACCACTGCAAGCTGCGTTCCTTCAACGGAGAAGAAATAGCAAAGCCACACTCACTCACTCTCTCTTGAAGCACTCTCTTCGTGGCGACAACATCCAGACACCCTGCACACACTGGCCATCGTACGCAAGCCTGTAGATAGCGTGCACTGGCATCTTGCGCCGGTCGGGAGGAGGGCACAACAAACACTGGGGACCTGTCACTGTCACAGCCACCGTCAGTCGCCTTTGTGCCGCCGCGTTCATCCCCCACGGGCCAATAATCAACAGCGGGTGCCTGCTGTTGCCGTTTGCTCTGCTGTGCAAGGAAGGTCGTCCTGTCAGCAACGTAGCAATCTCTACGAGCTCCCCCCCACCTCTCGTAGCATTAGCGATGGTGACGGTAACGGGCATTGTGTCCGAGCGAGAACGCGGTCTTCCTTCTCACCCTTCTGATGAAGCAGCAGTGCCGAGCGCCACCGGCAACCACCTCCCACCGCCACCGCCGTTCGTCGTGTGCTCTCTCTCTCTCAACACCCTCCTCCCACCCCCTCCCGTCCGTCTTTGTCTCCCTGCGAGCTCCGTGTGCTCCCCGCGCTCCACTCGCCGCTGCTCCCCGACCCGCCGCGTCTCTCAATGCGAGCACCCCCCCACAACCCGATCCAAGATGGCCGCAACCAGCACTCCCGGCGGCCCCCGCGCGGTCGGCGTGACGTCACCGCGCCGCCTAGCAACCGCGTTGCCATGAACGCCGCCTCCACCCCCCCCTTTCCCCCCGCCCCCTTCCCCCTTCCCCCCCGCCCCCCGCCCCCCTTCCCGGACCACGTGACCGCAGCACGAGCGAGATGGGTCGAGTCGAGCCACAGTGCCTCCTGCCGGCATGGCGACGTGTAAACACGTTGTCCCTGCGGAGGGAGCTGGTAGGAGGAACACGTTGGGTTGCTCGGTCAATGGCCTGCAGGGTCGACGGCGGCGTGGTGTATTCCGCAAAATATGGCCGACTGTGAGGGCGTGCACAAGCCGGTGTGAGCAGGTTAAACGTTGAGTTTTATAAGGGCACCACGGGGTGAGCAGCCCCCCCCCCCATCCAGCCCCACCCCTCCCACCCCCCACCCAGCCCCACCCTCCCAGCCCCTCCCCACCCTCCCTACCCACCTCCTCCTCGCCCTCCCCTCTCCACCCAGCCCCACCCCTCCCATTTTTGGATGCACGACTGACGGAAGGACACAATAATCCCCTGTGGGCTGGTGGAACCAGGTGGTTCCTACCAGAATATTTGCCTTTCAAAATCTCGTCATCATTACATGCCAATTAACCAGGCCTCCATGTGATGTTAGATTCCAATTAACCAGCCCCCCCATGAGATGTTAGATGTCAACTAACCAGGGCCGCCATGTGATGTAAGATTACAACTAACCAGGGCCCCCATGTGATGTTAGATGCCAACTAACCTGGACCCCCATGTGATGTTAGCTTTAGGCTCCCAAACTCAAATGCGTTGAGGGTTTGTCGTGAAGGACAACAAATTAAATACAGCAATCTGTTCGAAAGCAATGAGTGTTAAATCTAAATTCAAATCTGCTGTTCGTGCACTCTGCCAACGAAATATCACCAATGAATTGGTTTAATATTTAGTTCATCTGTGACACGACTTTTGGGTTCGGCCAAGTCATGATATTGCCAGTCTATGTCGCAAAACCCTCCACCACCCAACATCTACAACAAAATTGTAGTGTGTATACAAGCATATAACGTGTCAATTATCTTTTAAACTTAACGGTAAGTTTTGCAATGTCGGATGCTGGAAGGTTTCACGACAATCATGGTCTAACCCAAACAATGTCGTTCTTGCCATGACTGCAACGAGCTACGTGTTAACTCAATTTATTATCTAATTATTAAGCATACCATCTGCAAAATCCCTTGATTCTATTTATGCTACACTTGTATTATGGGTCAGGGTTACGACGACGCATCTCAAACCCATGGAACACAGGCTGCGGCGTGGATACTGTGCAGGAGAAATTACTTAAGGGCTCAGTGGCCTCAAGGTTGCCGCGATGTCGCTGCACCGCATTCCGCGCAATAACGAGCAACAGAAAAGTGCCAGCTTCCAAAAGTTAACAGCCAAGAATGTTTGGTATTTATTGTGTTTTAAGCTAGGACAGTGGAGGCTCTTCCCCCAGCAACGGTGAGCAAGGACTGTAATTGCAGCGCTGCAAGCCACTTTTTATTTTGCCATTCTAAGTTTCATCAGGAGTAGAGGGGCTTCGTTCGGAATGAAAACAGCAAAAAATTAAGCCATGTTGCCTTGAGTGATCTGCGAATGGTGTATGAAATGTGCAAGTTATCATTTTAATTTTGAGAAAGCATTAGATTGATAGAATACACGGTTAGAAGCTTAATAGGCCGAATGATGGTATAATGAGAAAGACTACCTTTGAAGCTTTCATGACTGCAAGGATTCACTCTTAGGTTTTTTCGGTAAAGTCACGTAGGTTAAAATAATAATATAAACAAAATAAAAAAAATGAGATAAAAATAAATAATTAAAATATTTCAACCAATATCAATAAAATAAATCATGTGATTTATTATTTTATTTCTATTTTATTTATTTTTACCTACGTGACTTTACCGAAAAAAACCTAAGAGAATGAGAAAAACCTTGGGCGGAGGAACTTGTACTGAAACCAAGTAAACATGCCAATCTTGGCATGTGGTTGGAAACGTTGAACCAATGTTGACCAAACGTCCCACGTTCACTGGGTCGTGAGAATTCACAACGAAACATCAGACCAGGTTGTGCGATGTCACAGGAACCATTCAATTTGTATTCTAAGAGTATCACGAGCACTGGAACACCGTACAGAGAGGGCATTTCAATTGCAGGGAAAGACGGTGGCCATTAGATCTGGAGAGGATGCAGCTGATATCAAGCAGTGAAAGCCAAGGCAGCATCTGAACAAGGGTGGGAAAATGTGGATGTAGATTGTGCCAAAAAGACTGGAAATAATAAACATAAGCTCCGTTGTCAATAGCATTGCCTTAAATTTAAAGTAACAGGTGACGTTTTAGGCAGTATTCCTTCTTCATAGCACATGAATAAATGCCAGTGTGTATAATGAAAGTTGGAGACTGCACTTGACACAGAGGGGTCTAATAATAAACAAATGTTTAAGGTTGTTTACGAGCAGTTTTGTAAACGGCACATGAAGTTACCTAATAGTAACGATTGCGTAATATCTATGCAGGTTAGCAAAGCGTGGATGCAGATCGAATATCAAGATAGGGGAAACACACAAGTCTTAACAAGAACACGGAATTGATTTAAGCAGTTTAATAAAGTAAATGCCGCCTGGTCAACCCTCTAGCGTTTTGTTTAAAGGGGGGGGGGGGGGGGCATATCAAATTCAGGGGTGGGGGGGGCAGTCAATAGTCAACTTACCAGTTATGAAATGCTAAACAAATAGGATCTTTTACGTCGATTGTGGACTTTTCTGCAGCTCAACGTGCATAAGAGAAACGGAGGCAACGCTAATCACGCAGTTGTATGGAGTGTTGTACAAGGACTCCTACAGTAAAAGGGGAAAGTCTGGGTCTCCCACCTCGTCAGTTTAAGACCACGGAATATTATAAAGGAGCACACGGCGCATATTGGACCACGAAAGACCTTTGGGCAAATCAATAAGCATGCACATTTAACACGGTATGAGCACTCGACCTTTCTGGGTTAGAGCGGTGGGGGGTGGTGAATAAGAACGTCGAATTACAAACTTAAGAATCTATTGTTAATACTCTGCCGAATGGACTAACCAACACTAAGGGGGAAGATTGAACCAATGGTCAGTAGTTTGAAGTTCCCTAGGACGTCAACGTCTTAGCACAAACGCAACTCATGGCAATTAGGGAAACGTTGGACAGAAGCAAACTGTCCCTGAAGATTTGGACTAGCAAAAGTTGTGCACAACTTCGTTTGATGCAGCCTTGGAATCTGATGTAAAATCTTGCATTAGTATCCATGGAGGGCCGTGGGCAATATTACACCCGACTGGATGAATTGTTATAGAATCCCTTGCCCAATGCACATCGTCTCCCCTCACCAGGTCTGGCAGTGGGGATTGCGATTCCTATGGTGATAGCGCACCCCTGTGGAGAGTTTGTGAACAGCATTAAGAACCCAATTGCGGGCCAACCATTTCGGGGTTGTCACTGAATAAAAGCACCTACAATGGCTATATGGATGACTGCAAAATTAAATTAACCTTCCCATTCCGATGAGGTGCATGTACACGCCATAAAGAGCAAAAACTTGATTGGTTCCAGGCCTCAAAGTGCAGGATCCGTACAACTTGCTGTCTGCTTGAATTGGCGCTTTCACAAAAGCCCATTGTTTAACCCTTAAACCGTACTCTATACAATTACAAAAACTTCAAACTCCGCACTACGGTAACTATTTCCCAAGGACACCCCCATACACATGCTTGAAAAATTGGCAGACCAATGACCATATGCAAAAAAATCGAACTCCCTTGTTGCAACCTGGCTATGGGCTGAAGTTTTAAACTCTGACCTCACATGCCAATCCCACTCAAGTACATTTTAATGAAGCAAATAATCTACAAGACCAGTTTCCTGGCAGCATTTAACACCACACAGCAACAAAAGACACGTTCAACTGCAATGTTTATTACTTTAATGTGCGTCACAAATGCTGGACAATCTTTTCCTTCTGTGATGTTTCCACTGCATTTTGATCAACATCATCTTTTCAGCAACTAATAAACTGTGCAGGTTACTCAAAGAAATTAAAAGCGCTTGCATTAAGCACAAAGATGGTGGTCCGCTGAAGGTAATGAAAGACGATGGTCCTCTTCTGGTGACATCTTGGGTGGATTGACAGGCGATTCATTTCGCTTTGCCGGTGGCCTTCTGGGCAGACTTTGTGACCTTCCCAGTTGTTGCAGCCTTCTTCTCGACGGCCTTGATGACACCAACAGCCACCGTCTGCCTCATGTCACGCACGGCAAAGCGTCCTGGAAGAAAAAATGCAAAAAAATCGTCAATGTGCCTGCATCATAACAGAGGCAACCACTGAAATGTTACGCATAAACCGTAAAGCATTTAAAATGTACGTTCATAATCAACTTGGAATAACTCTTAGTCATCTCTCAAGACTACTTACCCAGGGGTGGGTAGTCGGAGAAGCTCTCCACGCACATGGGCTTGCCAGGAACCATGTCAACCATGGCAGCATCCCCAGACTTCAGGAACTTGGGGTTGTCCTCAAGCTTCTTGCCCGAACGACGGTCGATCTTCTCCTTCAGTTCAGCGAACTTGCAAGCAATGTGGGCAGTGTGGCAGTCAACCACAGGCGAGTAGCCGGCGTTGATCTGGCCAGGGTGGTTCAGCACAATCACCTGCACAAAAAGAGTAACAAGATGTTCATTATCTTTCGCATTCCACACATGCCGAATACATTTAACGAGTCGGCAAAGCTGCCTCAGAATTGTACAAGACATAGCATTGTTCCCTCGGTTACTCAGTGCTATATACATACAAGGGTTGTGGCATATTAATGGAAAGCCCAAGACCCGTCAAAAATTGCTGAAGAAATTCCTGAATCTAGGGAAAAATTGTATGTGCTGAGAGGTACAGTGTATAGACGAAAAAAAAGCCGATGGGTCAATGTAGAAGTTGACAGCGAGATTCACTTAAGTTCACAACAGGGAAAACCGCACTTGTTCATCTACCCTCGGCTTTGACGAACATGTGCTTTACCTGGGCGGTGAAGACACCAGCCTCCATGGGCGGGTCGTTCTTGCTGTCACCAGCAACGTTGCCTCGACGCACATCCTTGACGGACACGTTCTTGACGTTGAAGCCAACGTTGTCGCCGGGAACAGCCTCTGTGAGAGCCTCGTGGTGCATCTCCACAGACTTGACCTCAGTGGTGACGTTCACGGGAGCAAAGGTCACCACCATGCCGGGCTTCAGGACACCAGTCTCAACACGACCCACGGGCACTGTGCCAATACCTGGGGGAGGAAAAAAAGAATTAAAAATCGAAGCATTTGAAAAATATTGTAAATTAATTGAATTATCCCCAGGCACAACCTCCGCATGAGATAACACCATTGACATACCGCCAATTTTGTAGACGTCCTGGAGGGGCAGGCGAAGGGGCTTGTCGGTGGGGCGGCTCGGGGGCAGGATGGCATCCAGAGCCTCCAGGAGAGTGACACCGGAAGCATTGCCATCCTTGCGCTCGACCTTCCATCCCTTGAACCACGGCATCTATTGTCGGTGTACAAAAACCACAGTAAGAGTACATTCTTGAAAACTTCTGCCACGATGAAAAAAATGGGACAGCTATCCTTTAGTACAAAACAAAGCAAAATTGAAAATTGACAGGTGAAGAAATTAAATTACGTTGGTGCTGGCTTCCAGCATGTTGTCTCCATGCCAGCCAGAGATGGGCACAAAGCCCACGGCGGCCGGGTTGTAGCCGATCTTCTTGATGTAGGTGCCGACTTCCTTGACAATCTCGTTGTAACGGTCGGCGCTGTAGGGGGGCTCGGTGGAGTCCATCTTGTTGATGCCGACGATGAGCTGCTTCACACCCAGGGTGTAGGCAAGCAGGGCGTGCTCACGGGTCTGGCCGTTCTTTGAGATACCAGCCTCAAACTCACCGACTCCGGCCGCAACGATCAAGACGGCGCAGTCAGCCTGAAATAATTAAGGGTAAGGGGGGGGGGTAAGGGCACAATAAAATGTGAACATTAACACTTGGTTATATTTCAAGACCTATGTTGTTTCAATACCCATTTGATTACAGGAGTCTTCCACAAAAATGTTAGGACTGAACAGTCCTTTGACAATCCACTACTGGATGAGGGCTCCTCACATTGGCAACAAAACTTTTGTCCGATTATACAGCAATGGTCAGTGCAGTTTAAAGGCACGCGGGATCTCGGGTACAATGGATTTTGCTGCACTGCCATATGCTGCTCACACCACCCTACCACAGCCTTCAATGCTGTGCATGGTCACCCATTGTAGCACAGGCTCAAGCCTGCCCTCTAACTTGAGACCTGATGACACCTGGCATATTGCTGATTGTTAGGCCGTTGGGCATCAATTACCGAATATTAAAGGTTTAAAAAGTGTGAACATTCATGCAAAGGAGTGGCTGTGCACTGGTGTCACAACCCTACCTGCGATGTCCCGGTGATCATGTTCTTGATGAAGTCCCTGTGGCCAGGAGCGTCGATGATGGTGACGTAGTACTTCTGGGTCTCGAACTTCCACAGAGAGATGTCGATGGTGATACCACGCTCACGCTCGGCCTTCAGCTTGTCCAGCACCCAGGCGTACTTGAAGGAGCCCTTGCCCATCTATAAAACACAAAGGTCACAAAAAATGATGAGGTACACTTAACATGTTAAAACAAAGGGAGCAAGCCTTCCAACTACATGACAAAGGCCTTAAGAGGAATCTCAAGCACGCCTCGTATTTGTCCAGCTCTTCCACACTAACCAGGCATCTTGGGACAGATGGGAGGACCCACTTATGCAACCGCGCAATCGACCTGCTGATTTGTGGTGTACCAATTAGTTTGGACAGGTGGTTGTTAAAAACACGGCCAAGTTGAAACTAAAGCCAGGAGATAACTCAATCGGCAACATGGATTGCAAATCCAGTGTGCTAATAAACATTACACCACAAGAGCTACCCTACAAAAATATTACAGGTAGGAACAAAAGGTTCCACGCTGCCCACCAGGGATTATTTGTCTGTCGTGCACGAATGCGCTGTCCAACCAAGTTCCGACCTGCCCACTCCGAAGGAACGTGTTTAAACAAGACTGGTCGAGTACAAATGTGTGTGCATTCAACGACTGAGCAGGGGAGCACAGGTCACGTACCTCGGCGGCCTCCTTCTCGAACTTCTCAATGGTACGCTTGTCAATGCCGCCACACTTGTAGATGAGATGGCCGGTACTGGTGGATTTCCCAGAGTCGACATGGCCAATGACGACGATGTTAATGTGGATCTTTTCCTTGCCCATGATGGATGGAGGTGGTTGCCTAGGCCGTCAGCAAATGTGAACGCTGTTGATGACAAAAGGAAAAAAGCACGTCAGCCAAAAACCTCATTACAAAAGGGTCAGAGAACATGCAGCCATTAGCAAGTTGGATTCAATGTAACAGATTTTCTACTGAATGACTGAAGTGAAACGCCAGCAACAAGCATGTTAATTCATGAGCACCCAACACATTTTCACAACCATTCCAAACATGCTGCAACTACAAACATGCAATGGTTGCAACACTTGCTCTCATAAAAAATTGCCGTTTCACATAAAACAAAGGCACGCTTTGTATCGTCAGCCATATTCCCCACGTTAGCAATTAGGGGTAGACAAGTTTGAGAAAAAAGCTGGAGACTGCGGTAAGAAGCGTAAAAAAGGCTGGGCAAAAGGAACGATTTAAGCCCTGGAGCAAGAGCAGCGGCTAGGAAAACCATCGGAAGGTCCAATGTAGCATCCCAGAGAAATGAGGGTAGTGGTGCTATGGGGGGGGAGCCAGGGAAAAAGCCAACGCAAGGGAGAGAAAGGAGTGGCTGTGGGGGAGACCCACGAGAGATGAAAGTGAGCGGGATGAGTAATAAAGGACTTGAAAAAGACAACGTAGCAGTGCAGTGAACCAAACCAATTAAAAAGTCGTGGGGGGGGGTGACGAGAAGGGAGAATCAAGCCGAGACAATTGCGCCCCAAGTATAATAAATGTGAGCACGTCAAGAACCAGCAGTGACAGAGGGCTCGACTCCAGCACTCGCTACGTTTGCGAATAACACCTAAAAAACTCGTCAAAGTAATCAATCGATAATACACGCAATCAATAGTGCCCCCCCCCCCACAAACTACCAAAAAAATTGTCAAAAGAGCTTCCTGCAATATTGTCGCCTAAACTAGGCACGGTATTTCGGCTAAACTAGCATAATATTACAATCATTAGCAGAAAGGCAGGAGGGTGAAGCCATAGATGGGGGGGCATACGGATGAGAGCGGCAAGATCACGCCGGGTGAGCCATATGGATAGAGAGCCGGCAGGGAGGGAGATCTGTAAAGATGTCGGGCAATTGAGTCGCGAGTGATCTTTCAAGAGGCAAAGGAGGAACCAGTAACGAGCAGAAGAAGAGGGGGGGGGGGCGAAGCAGAACAGGACCACGAGGGAGCCGTGTGTGGGGGGGCGAAGCGGCCAAAGGCGTGACAACCAACAACCAAGAGATTCGTAAAGACGTCAGCCGGGGAGAGGGGGGGGGGGTGGTAGCCGCAGCAGAGTTTAAGAATGCAGAGTAAACCAAATTAAGGGAGCCGTAAAAGAGAGGAGAGTGAAGCGAGTGGAGAGAGCAGTGGGGGCGTGGGTGGACAGGAGCCGGGCCGCCATGTTACACCGCGACAAAATGGCGCCGCTACGTGGAGCCTCCATCCCCGCCCAGACCCCCCCCCCCACTGCCCCCTCCTAGCATTGCCGAGACCCCCTCGAGATCGTGGGGGGCCGCCCCCCGCGACGATAAACCGAGGGGAGCCCCCCCATCGTTTTTCCCGTCGTCTCCTGCTCGGTAAGGCCCCGGCCATAGCGTGGAAAAAGACTTCCACCCACTCCGCCTCAACCCCCCCTTCACCACCGCGCGGTCTCCAATTTTGTTAAATTAAAAGCATACGAAGCGATTAAATTGTATACCGACAAAGCAGCAATTTGCACACCGAGATAATCGATTAAAAGTTAGACTAGAAAAAACGACACGCGGTGTTGCGTCACTGACCGGCTGAGCGCGCCGGCATCTTTGCCGGGCCTTGCTTTGTAACCAAATAAATAAACTGAAAATAAAATTACAAAATCCAAAAGTAGTTTAAACCACTCGCCTTTACAGCACGACGGTGCAGGCCGGAGAACACTAAACGAGAAAAGGAAATTAATATATCGCTCTATAGCTAACCACCACAGTTGCAAGGCCTATAAAGACTTTACAAGTGTATCCGGGCCTTGCCACACAAAACCCAACCAACTCAAAACCGCGACACAAATAACACACTAAAGCGTCGAAAAATATCGCAAACTAACATCGCGGCACGACACTACAACATCACCCGCGTCAAAATAAAACAATTTCCCAAACGGATGGCCGAAGAAAGTGCGAGATCTTAAACGGATTCCTTTGTGTTACCGCAAGCGAGAAGCCGGCAAAAGCGACGGAGGGCCGCGTTGAGACGAGACCCACCTAAAGATGCCACAAGCGAAAGAGGGAGGCGGTCGGAGTGTCACGTGATTATATAAGCTCCGGTGGGGGGGCTAATGACGTCATCTGCCGCAAGACCCCCCCCCCCCCCCAACACCCCCCACCCCTCCCCACCCGCACCCGCACCCGTCCCGCACCCCCGCTTCAAACTGCTCCCGTCTGGATCGATTACTAAATGGACGCAGCGAATCGATTAGCGATTCGTTCGTAATTAACGGTTATTAATTACCAATGGGGTTATTTATCGAGGTGGATGGAAGGCACGAGATGGCCGCCGAGCAGACGGCGGAACTCGACGGCGAGGATATAGAACCGAGAGACATCGCAAACGAAACGCGTACAAAATAGGAATCGATGTCTCAGAATCGATTCTACAACGTGGAATCGAATCGCCATGTGGTAATATCCAATTCTTCGGTTTCACATCCTCAATTCATCATCACCGGCCATGGTCTGTCCACTGCTGGCTGAAGGCCTGACCCCACGTCTCTTCCCAGCGTTCACCCCCCTCTGTCTCTTCTGCACAGACGGATTCGTTATGCTCCGTCTCAAAGGCAGTCTGCTTACTTGGTCATTTAAAGTATGCACCGACTAACCGATTCCCGCGCTCAACACAAACACGCGCGCCATAGGAATGTGGAATTGTCACCACTGGGCAAAGGGGCTGCAAAAGCTGGAGATGAGTACTGCCTCAATGTGAATTTGGAGCAGGAAATCAGTTTACACCGTAGGATCAAACCTCAGCATGTTTCGTCGCGTTAAAGGTTCCGATTCTGAATATAATAGGCGACGTTTCGGACAATGGTCCTTCATGGCACATGAGGCCAGAGATTAGAGAGAATACGACTCGTTGTGTGCACTTTACACCTTGGGGCACGATACATTTGTTGAGTAACATATGTATAGTTACCCAAGAGGGCAGCTATTGAACACCACGCAACTTAAAAGCACGTTTCTAAATAAACTAATGATAACGCCAAAGGTAAAATTAAACTCTGCATTGCCGAAGAGTTGGACCATGCTGAAACATCGCCGTTTGCAGCAGAAGTTTCAAAACAAATGGGAATTATTTTCAAGATTTTCAGAAGACTGACTCGTCATAATGTCCAGTGGGAGTGACCGGCTGGAAAGGTTATTGGACAAGTGTGTAAAAGCGCTTTATAGCTCAACGGATTCTTCTAGTATAGAGATTCTGTAAGCAGATACTCGTTTCAGTGGCTGCAAAACATGGGGCACAGGATAAACTCGGAGCAAAACAGTGGTCATCATATGCAACAACGGAATCCGCTAGACAATTGCAGACACATCGGTCGGAACGACAAACCGGGAGGAAAAAAAAATCACAGCAGTGGACAACACTGAAAAGTTGCTCAAAGCATCGGAGACACACGGAGCAACGTGGATTGAACAAGCTTATAACCGCAGGTTAACGACATCAAACCAGAGAAGAAACAACAGGGGGTGGTGGAGGGGGCCTTTGGCGAGGAGCCATGGGGACAGCTGGTGGCCAAGACACAATGATGAGGGTTGCCAAGCCATTGCACCGTAAGATAGCGACGGCTTGGGAGGGAGCTTTCATCCAGCAGAGGACGAACCCCATGCCCGACGAAGATAACATAATGGTCATGCCCAATTAGGAATGGAAACGAATCCCAAGGGCACGTTAAGCAGGGAGATGGAACGATGTACTCGGTCCGTGCGCATGCGCCAACTCTTGATTCGCGACGATTTTTGGAGGCCTCTCATCCAGCAGTGGATTTACCAAGCCCGATGGTCGTTTCAGGTCAACGAGTTGCAACCAAGCCGCATATCCACACGCATTTAGCCTTCCGATATTAGGAAGCAACCTGCGTTACGCACTTCTAATTCATTTCCTTCGCAACGGCTGTTAGTGTTGACCGTTCTGGCCACGTTAGTGCACGAAAGTTCGTCGCTCGGCACACGCACAAAGCCACTTTACGGCAACGAAATGTTGAATCGATTCCAATGCGCGCATCTACGCGGAGTTACTGGCCACCAGTGGCAATCGTGAGCACTCCACCGTCGCTCCCCAAACTGTGAATCATCAGCATCAGAAAGCGGTGACTCACGAACAAGAGCAGACACCGCCACGTGCTACACGTGGCGCTGCGATCAGCTGTTGGCCACGTGGGCGCGGCACTCCGGGGGCTCTAGGCGAGGCTGCATATTTGTCGCTGGCCATGGGGCAGCTGTTGCAGGTCGTTTGCATGTCGTCTTTTTTTAAAATAATAATGGGTAGATTTTTTATTTTAAACCACGCCCCAATGTTCTCCCACTGCCCAAGTCAAGAGCCCTTTTTCGCGCGCACAAACCATTTGCAATATTATAAAGCGGAAAAGGCTGGATTATGAACAGCTTATAAAAGGACCGCGTCAGTCACATTACACTGTGGGGGTGGGGCGGGTGAAGGTTACACAAGCACACTTTGATCAAACACGCACACCAGGCCCTGCCTTCTACCGCTCGTGGCTTGGTTGAACTCGCTGGATAGTTAGCGAGGGGGAGGGTTGGTGGCTAGCGACTGGTTGCCGAGTTGGCTATGGCTCGATGGATACAGCTAGTTTATACTGCACATGGAACATCGGTCAAAACACTGGGTACGGTACTTGGTTAGCGCTAGAAAGGAAGGTTAGTTACGGCAGGTTGGCTAGTCGGTGACGGTGAGACGGTTAAGGTTACCAACAGAAGCTACAGTAGTTAGCCATTCGGGTTAGAGGGCTACTCTCGATTGCAGCATGTGGCCCTTTCCAGTTCTTTGTCCACCTATTTTGAGCTCACACCTCCGCACCTATCCAATTAGCAACAATGCAGGGGGTAGGGGAGGGGGGGTCCACCCAGTGCTGTACAGGTGCCCCCCCCCCCTCCCACCATGTGACAAGGGACTCTGGCCCCACCTGGGGAACCACATGACCTCCCGCTATGGAAACAAAGACCGCAGCGTGTGGCGTTGTGTGTTTTGTGCTCATCAAAAAGGGCCTCGTCTGCGGAAACAAAGAAAACGACACACAAGTGCAGACATTTAAACCCAAGCTGGCAAGTCCACAAGTATTTAGATTTTGCCCAGCTTCATTGTTCGATTATAGGCCAACCGCACTAAATTCCCTTTCCACATCACCCCACTTTTGGAACAGACCACAGCGGCACAAACATCCACAACCGAAGTAATGGATGCCCAATGGTCCTATTAATCTAGTTCCGAAGAATCGTTCATGGGAGACGGCAAATAAAAAAGTCCGAATGGCTGTTATTATATTTTGTGGCGGTCAAGCCCACCACGTGTACGTGACATTGGGTTATTGCATCGAATCCAGAAAGACTGCACACCATTGAGCAATCCTCCGCGAAGAGCTAATAAAGTGATTGTAGGCAGAATAGCTGCCATCACCTCTCCCACTAGAATAGATATTTGGCTGGCGAGTAAGAACTGCACAGCAAGGCAGTGGGGGTGTGGGTTGGCAACGGGTCTGCAAAACCATTCTTCTAACTCCAACGAATTAACTACAAAACAAATTTGCACCATCGTTTCCAAAACTCACAGGCTCGCAACGCCATCACCGTCGGCACCACCTCCACCAGCAGTGTGAATACGCCGAACGCGGCCTCTCGCCTTTCTTCTCCAGCCCCTTTATACAGCAGCAGCTGAGCCAATTAACCAGGGCACACCCTGCGTAACGAAAATGCCCGATTTCACCAATCAAGTGGGCATTGTTATCACGAAGCCAGTCACCCCCCATCACAATTGTATGCACCTGGTTCCAAACAAGTTAATAGCACTCAAGGCTGCGCTTTGCTCGCAATACAACCAGTTATGCCGGTAGAACGTAACCAGTGCCCCCGCCCTGTTACGACGTCCACGTGGAGGGCACGCGTTGAGATGGAGCGGTTCGATCTGCTTTGTCGGACGCCGGGTAGATTCTTGCATTCAAGGACCGTGAGAGATGGATACGGCTGCTGATGATCCTTAGCTACGGGTGTATTATTCAAACAACTATAGATCGTTAAGTGCTAACCACCTGTATTATTTACACGATTTCCAAAATGGGCATTTACAAGGATTTAGATTCGCGGAAAACTCGTCATCTGACAATTCCAAATGTGCCCTTTCAAAATTTCAAAATGCTCTCTCAACCTCTGATGCACTCTCTCTATGTACTGCGATGCAGCGTTCAGCAACCTTTTATAATGTATCCTTCAGCGTTATTGTTAGTTTATTTAGAAACGTGATTTTATTTATTTAAGTGGTGTGTTATAACTGTTATTCAATAGCTGCTCTTATGTAACTATCCATATGTGAATAAAAAACAAATATTTACCGAGCTCCAGGGTGTAAAGTGCACCCACCGAATCGTATTCCCTCTAATCTCTGGCCTCTTATGTGCCATGAAGAAGGGACATTGTCCGAAACGTCGCCTATTATATAAAAACATTTCTTCGAGGAATTGTTATTGGTGAATGTGCGCCACTGCCAATGTAGCGGCATTACCAAATAACGTGTTGAATTCCGAAAATCTTGCTCAAAATGTCCCAGTTTTTTTTTCAGTTTCATTTATTAGGTAGAGCCCTGTGAGCCATGAGGCTCTTGACTCGGGTGCAACCGTAACAAACAAACACATGAACAAAGAACATCTCAAAGTGACGTCGCGCAACAGAAACATCCAAGAAAAAACAACAAAATCTTCACGTTTCCCGAGACTCAGCGTGAGGTGCGATCTGCCACCACAAATCGGTCAATATATCTATGGGGGCTCTCTTTCTCTCTCTCTGCTCCGAAGAAGGGACGTTACTTGAAACGTCATCCAGCTATATATTGCGCTGTTATTTTGCAGCTTTGTTGAGTGTGCTTTTGAGTTGTGCCTGTCAATCACTGCTAATGCAGTCCCTTCAGTTTATTGTCGAATTTATGGGAATTGACTGGATACTGTTTGAAATCGAAGCAGTCGAGAAGCTATTGACATTCTGGGATACAGTCCCTCTTTTATGACCTGCATAAAACTTGCTTCGTACACACTGTAGGCATTTTTATTATCGTCACCTAGTAACCATAGCTTCAAACAATGCCAAGTTGAGGACAAAATAAATTCGAACCGAAATAAAAAAAATGAATTAACTAATGCTGTTAACAGACACGGCAATTGCTATTCATGATAAAAGTATAACTTTTTTAAAGCTGTATACACATTCTAGATTTGAAGCTTTCGTGACTGCAAGGATTCATATTCTTAGGTTTTTTCGGTAAAGTTACGTTGGTAAAAAAAAAGATGTATACACATCTATATTCTATATGTTTATTTAAACATTGAAATTAAGATGATGTAAAACCTGTTTTTTTTTATTACATGAAAACTATTTTACATACCAGGTGAAGCCCACTGAGCTCTAAGCTCTTTTTCAGTCGACCTGGTCTCCTGGCTCATCGAAGTGACTTATATCATCATCATCATCACACGTGGGAAGTGAGAGTCGAAGCCAAATAATCTAAACACATTTTTATAAATGGTTCTGGTGAAACTCGGAGGGGAAACCGGTGAAACAAAAATCGACGCGGCTACCATGGGGAGAGAGAACATGCAAACTAAGCTGGTGATTTTGTCCCAGGAGGCTGGAACCTCCGACCTCCTGTGTAACAGGCGAGGCGGGTAACACCTCCACGCCACCATGGCACCCTGAAGGATAGCACTGGTTCAGACAGTCCCGTAAATACTCTTAGGTGTTTTCGGTAAAGTCACGTAGATAAAATAAATAAATAATAACAGATTAATAACTAAAAATTATAGAAGAAATAATAGAAATAAAATAAAAATCACGACGTTTCGGAGGCAACACAAGCTTCCGTCTTCAGGTGGAACCGTCACAGCACGATTGCTGTATCTTTAACTATTTATTTTTTTACCGACGTGACTTTACCGAAAGACCTAAGAGTATGAATCCTTGCAGTCACGAAAGCTTCAAATCTAGTCCCGTAAATACACCATGAACGGACATCACTGGTAAAAAAGAAAATCACAAAAAATGTTTGGCAGATATTTTAATGTTCAACTGACACTGACCAATCGTAACCGGTTTAAAACTGGCAAGGGAATCTGGTGAGTAGCCACTTCACAAATGTAAAACCAAAACGTTTACGTCTCTCAGCATGAGGGAAATGTTTCAAATGTGCATGACAAAACGTACCTAATGCACACGTGAATATTCCATATTCAACGGAGCACAATCAGCAGTTGTACATTTCAATTTGCACACATCCTGCAATTGTTCTGCCGGAGGGAGGCAAGCGGAGGGGGACAGGAGGAGGGAATTGGGAGCAGGAAACTGGTGGGGCTCACATTCCGGACTCGCCAGCGTTGAAGTCATCTCTCGACTGGTCGCACGTGTTTCAAACATTGAGACACTTCCTCATCGCTCATCATCAAGCCGCTGCTGGCCTTCCATGAACCGACGGCCACCTAAAAGCATATTCTTAGGTTTTTTCGGTAAAGTCACGTAGGTAAACATTTAAAATGAATAAAAGTAAAATAAAAAATATTATTATTTTACTTTTATTAATTTGAATTTTTTATCTGAAATTTTTTTTACTTTTATTAATTTTACTTTTTTACCCTACGTGACTTTACCGAAAAAACCTAAGAATATGAATCCTTGCAGTCACGAAAGCTTCAAATCTAGAACCTAAAAGCATCGCCATCCCTCACGGTCCATTGATGTCCACTGTGCTGTAAACCCGACGAACTGAGTTCCATTCACGTCCACGGTTAAATTGAACCGGTTCTGGGCTCCCAGCCCTTTCAGCAACCCTTACTGCAGAGGTCGCAACCGGGTACCCGATACCCGTACCCGTACCCGGTGCGGCCGGGTACGGGTACGGGTAGACCGTGAGTCACTGGTGAGTAACTGTTTGTCGCTCATTTCCCAACGTCTTGTCTCTTCTCACAATTCAAGTTCCTAGAATCAACCCACCCGCGCCTGCAACATGGCTTCATCCCAGAGGTCGCAATCAGGTACCCGATACCCGTACGGGTACGGCCGGGTACGGGTACTCGTTTGCGACCCTGGTGCGGCCGGGTACGGGTAAGGAATCAAAACCCGTTTGCGACCTCTGCCTTACTGACCGGCGTGATGAAGTTTGGGTCAAAAAAAAAAAACTCCCATTATCGACATGGCACGGGGAAGCTTTCATCCAACAATGGAATGACAAATGGTTGTAGTAAAATAATAATCCGGTGACCTGGCTATGATTCTCGCCAATCGCGAACATCAGTGACGAGTGATGTCCGAACTGGTCATGGGGCTCCCTACCAAGCGTCTTCCTTCACCAACCCACACTCGCCAGCTTGATCCGCCCCAACTGGACATCTGTGAAAAAACATCTTTATAGCTCATCTAATTCATTCAGTATACATATTCAGATTCTGAAGTATGGTCAATCAATCCTCATTGACAGACATGGTGAGAGAAAGCCTTAATTCTGAAGTGTAAAAAATTTAGAACTGTTATTCTAATTGTATGCTGTTACATTTAGGCTAACAGAGCAAACCAAACGGGAAAAACTATATCTTAAAAATAAGACATTCTTAAATCGTGACTGAATCGTTAATATTTATCACACTGCTCCGGTGAGCTGTGGTGGTAGTGGGAATCGGTGCAGGTCTACCACACGTGATACTTTATTTGATTTTTTTAATGTATATACTGTCTATGTACATTCTGCTGAATAATACCAGTCTGAAAAGATAATAGGTTGATGGACTAACATTTAATTGACAGATGGACTAAACATTCATAGGCTGATGGAGTAGAAGCTCATTTGGCCGCGCTTTATATTATTGTAATTATACTTTGTTTGATTTTGTAATTTTGGTGACCCAGGGTCTCTCTTATAGCTGAGGATATCCTGGTGGTCTCTTGAGTTCTCACCTGGTTAATCAAAACACGCTTGCCACAAACCTAGTGTTCACACCATTGGAACCTCCTTTGCCAGTAGCAAAATATGATTATTGTTTTTTTACCCTTTTATCTGGCAACAAAACTGACACCTTTTTACAAGGAGTCATGTTTATATATTTTTTTTAAATCATATTTTGCTACTAGCAAAGGAGGTTCCAGTGGTGTAAATGCTTACCCCGAGCTCTCATACTCTGATGGTGCATTGTCTTTGAGTTGTGCGCCTTTTGGCGTCATCTGGTCCAACACCATGTGAGACTAGGCTCTAAGGAAAGCTGTCTCGGGTGTGGACCAATCAATTTCAAGGACAGTGCATACCAGAGGTGTGGACTCGAGTCATGTGACTTGGACTCGAGTCAGACTCGAGTCATGAATTTGATGACTTGAGACTCGACTTGGACTTGCATAACAATGACTTTGTCCCACCTCTGAGGTGTGGACTCGAGTCATGTGACTTGGACTCGAGTCAGACTCGAGTCATGAATTTGATGACTTGAGACTCGACTTGGACTTGCATAACAATGACTTTGTCCCACCTCTGGTGCATACATTATCACAGTTGTGTTTTTTGTTTGCATTCCGACCGCAGGTATTGTGGTCAATGCAAACATGACTCCTTGTAAAAAAGGTGTCAGTTTTGTTGCCAGATAAAAGGGTAAAAAAACAATGATCACAAACCTAGTGGTTCACGTGATGTCCTACACGATATTTAACGGGGTTTTTGTTTGTTAGGTGGAGATAGAACACAGGAATGTCTCGTGTGCTGACGCTGGGTGGATGTTTCCTTCGCAGGATTCGTGAGAGTGGAGGTGGTGGCAACGTCTGGGTCGCCCTTCATCCGGCAGTGAAATTGATCGTGGCTGCTGATGGTGACGATAATGACTTAAATCGATCTCAAAAAGTCTCACAAGGCTGATGGGAGGACCAAAATAGTGTACGCTCATGTGTAATGCATCTCTATTTATGTAGTTCATATGCAGTGCATGGTTCGGTTTGGAGAGATGCTTTATGTGTGTTAGATTGTTGTCCTTCCCCCACACCTCGGATGAGCACGCTTGGCTACATACAATACAACATACATACAAGAGGTCAGCACTTTGGTATGACCGGTGCCTCGGGTCAAGAGTCCTTCTGCACTGTACATTTCCGTGAGTGACTAAACTGGGCTGTGGAGTGGCTGGGCGTGGTGGCTTTGGCCATGTAATGGAGTGTCCTGATTTGCCATCAGACGTGCTGCTGCTGCTACTGCTGCAGTTGCTATGGTCACACCTTCCACACCTCCTCCTTGGGGCAGCCAGTGACTAAAGCACCCGCCTATATAAATACGTAATAATATGATAATAACCACCGACAGCCCTTTACCAATCCATTGGTGGATGAAGCCCTCCCCATGCCGTGCTGTTTGGTGGTCAAGACGGTTGTTCGACCATACTTCACCACGCTGGTCCGTGCGAGTTGGTGAAGGGAGGGAGCCACAGGGAACAGTTCAGATGTCGCTTGCCACCGACGCTAGCCATGGCCGGGAATTGGACTGAAAATTGGGTGGCTTTATAGTTGAAGAGAACCCATTATGATTTGGAAAGTTGATAAAAGTTACTTGCCTGAATATGAATACATTTTCATTCAAATATCTCAGATTTATTTGTAAAGACACTCACTACTTTCAACGGAGCTTCCATTGTTGCAATATCCTGCCCCTGTGACTTCACAATTCCGTGTTTTATGGTTTCATGCTGCAATGATATGTTGAATTTTTTTCGCACCGTACGTAGCCAACCGTGTTAATCTATTCTTGGCGACAAGAGACAGCAGCCGTAGAATGAAACGCATTTAAGAGGAGTCTGCGGAGGAGATGGAGTGATGAATTCAGCTCGTGGACACGCGTTATGTAGATTGTTGCGTCGCAGAAACTATGCGAAGTGGTGACGCCTTGGGGAAGCCTCCATCGGGCAGTGGAATTGATCTTAGCTGATGGTGCTGGCTTAATGTTCTAATGCGGTACCATTCTCTTATATTTCTGCAGTATAAATGAAATGAGTTGTTGGTGAGCCTGCTTCTGTGTCGGCGGTGGTGCACGAGCACAACGAACAAGAACAAATTCAACGGATACATCAACATCACTGCCTTCAATGGAACAAAATATACAATAGGCGCCGTTTAGACCAAATGGCCCCTCTTTCATAACACGTGGTCGATCAAAACGGATGCAGTATACTTGTGCTATGAAGAAAGGCCGTTGCCCGAAACGTCGCCCACATTAAATACTTTTTAGTTTAAGGCCATAGTGTTATGAACCAATGTAGAGTTCTTCTTGGTTCTTTCGGTAAAGCCACGTAGAAGAGAAATAATAAAATAATAAAAATAAAACATAATAAAATAATTCAGGTGAAGAACAGGTCTGTCGGAAAGACAGCGTCTGACTGTTCTTCACCTGAGGACGGCTGATTGCGTTGTGGCCGAAACGTCGTGAGAATTATTTTATTAGGTTTAATTTTATTATTTTATTATTTCCCTTCTACGTGACTTTACCGAAAGAACCAAGAAGATGAATCCCTGCAGTCACGAAAGCTTTAAATCGAAATACAATGTAGACTTCTTGTGTGCAATGTTCGCTCTCTCGCCACGCGGCGGCGCTCTCCGCCTGAAGATCGGACGCCCTTCGAAGGCACTCGACTTATAAAGTTGGCCGCGATACGATACGATATCCTGTTTCGCGATTTGACGATTTTCACAATACCAGTTTCCCACTACTTCGTTCGACCAAAATGTAGACGCAGAAGCGGAAGCTAAGCGGGGTTTGAGCCTGGATAATGCTTGAATGGGTTTGACCACCATACCTGATGGACAGCAGAGGGCGGTGGAGCAAGGCCACTGTTCTATGCGTTCACATCGATGCTCCCCGCCCTCATCAACTGACCAGCGTGGTGAAGTATGGTCAAAGTACCGCCGGTAGCCCGCACAGCGTGGCGAGGCTACGGTTGCCCTCCTGTCTGGGTCTGTCTCGAGCAGTCTGGACATTGGCATCCTGTGTTAGAATTGGCACAGGGGTCGGCAGACAAGATAACAAAAAAATGTCTCTTTTATTGGACTCCCGTAAAAAAAAAACCCACCAAATATGTCAAGAGCCGCAATGAGAATACGAGACGGTGGTTGTCATTCATCAAGAACGTCACGCAGCAGTCATTAAAGAGCTGCGTGCGGCTACGGAGCCGCAAGTTACCTACCTCTACCTATGGTAAACTGAACTTCATTGGTAAACTGAACTCCCATGGTAAACTGAACTCCCATGGTAAACTGAACTTCATTGGTAAACTGAACTCCCATGGTAAACTGAACTCCCATGGTAAACTGAACTTCATTGGTAAACTGAACTCCCATGGTAAACTGAACTCCCATGGTAAACTGGACTCTGAACTCCCATGGTAAACTGGACTCCCATGGTAAACTGATCTCCCATGGTAAACTAGACTCCCATCGTAAACTGGACTCCCATGGTAAACTGGACTCTCATGGTAAACTAGACTTCCATGGTGAACTGAACTCCCATGGTAAACTGAACTCCCATGGTAAACTGAACTTCATTGGTAAACTGAACTCCCATGGTAAACTGAACTCCCATGGTAAACTGGACTCTGAACTCCCATGGTAAACTGGACTCCCATGGTAAACTGATCTCCCATGGTAAACTAGACTCCCATCGTAAACTGGACTCTCATGGTAAACTAGACTTCCATGGTGAACTGAACTCCCATGGTAAACTGAACTCCCATGGTAAACTGGACTCTCATGGTAAACTGAACTCCCATGGTAAACTGAACTCCCATGGTAAACTGTACTCCCATGGTCAACTGGACTCCCATGGTCAACTGGACTCCCATGGTCAACTGGACTCCCAACTCGTCAAAATCGTAAGTTTATTTCCCAAGTAGAGCCCATTAGGCTATACAGCCCTTTTTCAAGGGCAGCTCGGCTTCCAAGGGCGTCTAATTAAAACACGGAAGGACAACCTGCAGTTGCGTTGCACGGTTGCCCGATGTTATTTCGTCATTTGCTTACGGTAAACAGAATTGCTAAAATAATCACCACTACTATCAAACACCCACCAACGACATCATCAGCATGCTCACAAACAGGGTTCAATATCAGACAGGACTTCTTCCGGAATTGACGATCCAGATAATATGTCCACACCTCGGCACACCACGTCCAATTTACCTCCCCTCCCACTGTGGCCGTGATTACTTGTTACCCGGACAATCTTCAGTTGAGAAATGAAGTCCTGGCCACAACCATAATCAACCACGCCACCGCCAAAATCACAACCATCGTCACCACCACCACCAAAGCATCACCACCGAATCAACGCACCGCGAATGTGATTGTGCAATAACCCTGCACATTCGTATTGCACAATCGCAATACAATTACTACCGTGCCGGCCTTCAAATGGGCTCACTAACAGCCCTTGCCCTTCACAATCTGTGAAACTATTATTGGGGGTGGGTGAGTGGGTTGGGGGGGGGACCTTTGACTTTGTGCGCATCGGGGTCATGGCGAATACACAACGTAGACAAGCCTCCAAGAATCCGCTCTCGATTCCTGATTTCCCCCCGCCCTGCGCCCCCCACCTCGAAGCATCAATCAGTGTCTGTATCTAAATGAGGGGTCTCCCGTGGGTCACCTCAGGCTGAAATGAGAACCTGCTGTGTGTGTTGTCGGGGCCTGGAAATACATGCTTAGCTAGATTAAGCGCTGGCTGCCAGCCCACCCCCCCCCCCCCCCCGTGTGTCACTGTGACCAAAACACGAGCTCATTAACTGCTTTTCGACTCCTAAGATCCGCGGAGAAGTGAGAGGCCGCTTTCGTTTATATTTCTCTCCTCCTCGGATCCGTGTCTCAGTTTAATCTCCTCGACTAAATTAAAGAGAATTATTCAGCGCCGAGTGTTTGTAAGTAGAATTTTAAGAGGTTTAATCGTGTGTCCCACGCAATCCACCCAACCAGGCGAATCCGAGCCACGGTTTCGATGCCACGTGGAATTATCTGCTGTTGCAACGTTTGCGGCGGTGAATTTAGCGGACAACTAACTCGGTGTCCCCGATCGTGGTCACGTGGACCCATTTCGATTAACCGAAATAATTTCGAAACTTACACGCGCGGCTCGATGGACGTATCTGTCCGTACCGTCGGAATCAATTGCTCGACATCAATAAGCAGACACATCTGTGCAGCCATCAACCCTGTTGTTTCCACACAACACGTGCAGTGTTTCCCTCGTTTTGTGCGATTCCGCGCTGTATATTTCAACGCAAAATTGGCTCTATGCGGTTTTAATTCACTCACACGCGGCTATGCGGTCGGACGTGGGACAACGTTGTGTGTGTACTGTGGGTGTACTGTGTTTACTGTGTACTGTGCGGGCGCTGTGTTTACTACGTGTGTGCTGTGTTTACTGTGTGCGTGCTGTGTTTGTTTACTGTGTGTGTATTGTGTATGTAATGTGTGTGTGCACGGTGTGTGTGTACTGTGTGTGTGTAATATGTGTGTACTGTGTGTGTGTAATGTGTGTGTACGGTGTGTGTACTGTGTGTGTGTAATATGTGTGTAATGTGTGTGTACGGTGTGTGTGTGTAATGTGTGTGTGTATAATGTGTGTGTACGGTGTGTGTGTACTGTGTGTCTGTGTGTGTATAATGTGTGTGTGTACTGTGTGTGTGTGTACTGTGTCTGTGTACTGTTTGCGCTACTCGGTAGGCAGCTATCTCCGTGTGCAGTTTCGCTTTGTGCGCCCCTTTTTTGGAACGCATCTACTACCGCACCCGTTTTGTTTATCGCCTCACGATTGGCCTACCCGTGGCGTGTTCACTGGACCTATCAGGAGGACCCGTGTGGCTGCTCATATCAGTGATTTGTTTTATTTGATTGAACCACGGATCTAGGCGACAAAAGGAGGATTTTTTGTTGTTTTAAAGATGTATTCTGGAGGAATATTGCGTCCTTGGCAGGGTCCCCCCCAGGTGGTGTAGCCAACCCCTGAGATCAGTGTTCTTCATTGGAAGACCCGTGGGTCACTGGCCCCTGGCGATACACAAATGTGACAACACCCCCCTCCCCCCACCATCATCATAATGGGTTCAAATGTGTGGCAGCCCTCACACACACTGATAATGTCTCATCGGTGACAGAGCAGCCTCGACCCCCACCACCTCTGAACATTTGTGAAGAACATTGCGCTCGAGACCCTGGCGCCAGGCACACGAGACACTCCTCGAGGGACATGATCAAGCTCACCCCCGTTCCACATGTAAGGGATGCCACGAGGTGAACCCTATTCGGCGGGGGTGGGGGGAGGCGACGTAGATGACATCACAATGGGGATTTGAAGGCGGAGAAACATTGACGTCGAATTGGTCATCGCGGTTATTTGAAAAATGTTCGGGGCAAATCCAAAATGGAAATGAGCGGTCGATTGGGAGATCGTTAGGAGGAAGGAAGCGGTTTGGTGGAGAGGCAGGGAAAGTTCCAGAAAGGACGGAGGAGGGGGTAGAAGGAAGGAGGCGATAGGGAGGTTTGGCAGACCCCTGAACGGAGTGATCCTCTGATATTGTGACGTGTCGTGCTGAAGACGGAATAAAAACCAAGTTCAAGATGCTGAAACTCCTTCACATCATGAATTAGCCGCTTAACTCCCTCGCCTTTCCTCCCCTCCCTCCTTCCCACCACGCATTTACAGAAGATACAAAAACGTAGCCAACCCCTGTAAGACAACAGACGTTGAAATCAACTATACGTACGATTGTGTAACTTCCGGGCGCAGCGTTTGATGCGGGGAATGAATCGTGCGTCCAAAAATGTGAATAAAGTTTATTTTTTTTTCAAAGTCGCTAAACGAACCTTAATACGTCTCAAGATGTCGCGGACCGTTTACCGAGTGTTAAAAATCGTAAAACCGGTACGGGGCCGTCAATGCGTACCCGATGGCAATACACATAAAATTCCACACTCTGGCGTTACTTTAAAGTCTTTACTCATTATCTGCTGCTTCAAACTGGCGGGATACGGACCCAAAAGAGGAGCTTCGTGAGCGTGCATCTGCGAGACGAGAGCGATGCTTATTTATTTATTTTCGAGTCGTGCATTCCATGAAGACAAACTCGCTGCATTGGTTTGGGAATCTGACGCATTTATGGCTTACAATGGCACAACGTGAAAAACTGGCGGTTTACGAAGACAATCCGGTGGAATTAAACGCACGGATTTATGCAGATCCGTCGCTTTGTTCCGCAGGCAGGCAGGCCGCTACGTTGGCGGTAAGCTCTCTATTTTGACTATCAAACGAACTTCCGGCTCCCTCCCTCGCTGCGTCTCATCACAAATCACCCTCTGCTCCTGCCTCCCTCTCTCCCTTCCCTCCCTCCACCCACCCGCACCCCCAGTCGCTGACTCGTCACCGCACCCTGCCCATCCCCAGATGCGGGAGCAGAATTCTTCACGCGGACGTGGCGCAGGAGGAGTCGTTTCTTTGGCAGAATAAGGAGCATCTTGAATGATGGGCCCTGCAGCATAACAGCAGCCTGGCTGGCTGGCTGCCAGTGCTAAGATCACCTAGGGTAGCTACAGACGACTTAATTTCTGAAAATATCGGTGCTGCACCCAAAAAACTGCTGGGTGGATGGACAAAGGCGGGTGGATATAAGAGACAAGCAGTAGTCACAGCCATGATGAGAGGTGTAATGGATGTGGTGTTCCGGGTGCAGAAACATTCTCAGGGTCACTGTTAGGCTGTAGTAGTTGGTACGTGACTAGTAGTAGCCACAGCCAAAGCGAGATCTATACTGGACGTGGTGTGCCGGCTTTGAAAATATTTTCTTGGGTCGGCGGTCGTTTGACTGGCCGTCTGTTTCTATAAAGAACAATGGAATGGAACGCAAACAAACCCAAGAACGCGCAATTGGGTCGTTAAATACAAAAGAAAGGCCCCGACTGGTGATGAATGGAGCTACAGTAGAGTTGTCATGAAACCCGGCTTCCCGCACAACCACATGCAAAGACACTGCGACCTCATTCCGTAAAGACGCCGTCTCCGCCGCCGTCACGCTGTGCGGCCGTTTCAACTCGAATTTGACGGTTCAAACGTCGCCGCCTGTTATTTGGCACATAGATATTTTATATATATATTTTTTTTATATTTTTGTATATATACAAGATATATGTGTTTGACGGTGAATAATTGAGAAACGCAAACGAGCGCGTTCAAAAGAAAGGGAAGGGGAGGATCGAGAGAGAGAGAATAAGAGCGAGCGAGCGAGAGAGAGAAATGTGGAGTGATGGGAGTGGAGGAGGTGTGAAAGCAAGGAGGAGTGATATGGGAATACCAGAAACAAATGATAGCCAACACTGCTGCTGCTGCTGCCGCTGCTGAAAGGCTGCTGATGCTGCTGCAAGGCTGGATGGGAAGAGAGAGTGAGACACACACACACTTGGTAATGCGAAGTCACCCTTATGTCATTTGCATTCATCCAGGCATGATAGTTAGCTGCAAGCAAGGGGTCATGGACACGTTAGCGCGATGATGGAGCTCTGGGAGAAATTTAAAGTAGCTTGCATTGCACGTGACACCTCTCGACAGGATGGTGAGGCAAGTCAGACTGAACGGAGCACAGAATTTGAAAATGTAAAAAACAAAAAATTTCCGATTCCTTCCACTCTGCTATTCCTCAGTAGATAAATGTATGCTCTGCGCGTATCGTATTGCGGAGGTGAAGTCGTGTCCCATCGGTTATCGCACTGTGAGATGAGCCCTGCCACCTGGGTTTGATTTCCGGCAATGGTCGATATCAGTTGGATGGTTCAAATTTCGGACGAACCAAAAATGTTTGTTTCCTTTTGGAAGAATCTGAGAATGGCAAGCGACGCGCCTCCGATTAGCACGGTTGGCTACGTACGGTGCGAAAGAAGTTCAACGTAGGTACATAGACGACAGCGCTGAGCGTTATTCCCGACTAAAGTGCAGCCAACCTGGCATCGGGTGACGCCACTGTTGCGCTGAATATCCTCCTCACAAATCTGGAGAAGATAGCGGTTTTTGAAACCATAAACTCATTTCTCGGCGTATGCCTGTACAATATGTGGCATGCGAAACTTCTTTCGCACCGTACGTAGCCAACGGCGGCTAATCGGAGATGCGGGGGAAGAGAGGACACACAAAACGCAGCTCTAGAGAAACGAGTTTTCAATGTGGATGTCTCACTCAAAAGTGTGGGCCACGCGAAGGCTGCGACCTCCCCACTCCCTGTCGTTGTGTACAACACGAGATATCTGAAACTAGAAATATAGAACGGGGGGGGGGGGGGGAGAGTGGGGGGGAGGGTAAAGGAGATTCGGGGGATGGGGGACGCACACGTGGCTGACGGTGATTCAGACGTGCCCGTACCTGTTCGGTAGCGGCGATAATTGACCGCTCGGCCACTACACAGCGGGGAACACGTGGGGAGAGAGTCGCCCCCCTTCGCCCCCCGCCGTCGCCACCTCCGACGTGATTGCCTTAACGATCCAGACGCCGTCCGTGTGTCACGCGTGGAGCAAAGACAACGACCCCCTCCCCCCCCTTCGTCCGACCCCTTCGTCCGACCCCGTCTCGCTTTGACAGGCTGCTGTGACGGAGCGAACCTGTTTCGACCGCCAATTGTGTAGCGGTTGAGACGCAACGGTCAATCTGTGTAGAGCGAGTCCTCGCGACACGCGAGGAGGAATCGATGAAGGAAGTTCATGGGAGCAGTAACCGTGGTTGTAGCCGCAGAGGCAATTGCTGTTGTAGTGAGGGATTCGGAGGCGAGTGAACCAAAATGACCCTTGCTGGGATATTGCCTCTTGACCTCATGAAGTCCATTGCTCTACCAATAAAACAACACCCTAACTATGCAAAAAAAACATATTTGTACGAAAATATCATCATTTTAAAATATTTTTTTACAAATATTTATAGCCGCTGTTTTCAATAAAAAATATATCAATAAATAAAAAAAGGCCTCACGGGACTTAATTCAAGACGCAAATTGACAGGCGGTATAGCCCCCATCGATCCAGCAGAGACGCTGCTACGCCTTGCTGGGGCAGCATCGCTCACTCACGGCGTGCGCGTGGAGCGGTGGCGCAGTGGTTAGAGCACTGCACTGCGAACCAGGGCAGCCGAGTTCCATTCCCGGCCACGGTGGCGAGCGATATCCAAACCCCGTGGCGGCGCAACGCGTGAACGAAGGAAGCAAACAACAACAACAACAAGTACAGGGCCGATAGGTGAAATTCCTCCCCGTAGAGGGCATTCATTCTAGATTTGAAGCTTTCGTGACTGCAAGGATTCATACTCTTAGGTTTTTTCGGTAAAGTCACGTAGGTAAAAACAAATATATATAATAAATGAAAATAACTAAATAAAATCACGACGTTTCGGAAGCTACAGTAATTTTACTGGAGCAGTTACACCTGATGACGGAGGCTTATGTTGCTGCCGAAACGTGATTTAATTGAGTTATTTTCATTTATTATTATTTTATTTTATTATTATTATTTTTTTACCTACGTTACTTTACCGAAAAAACCTAAGAGTATGAATCCTTGCAGTCACGAAAGCTTCAAATCTAGAAGTACAGGGCACCAAACAGCTAAAGGTGCACCAGATGCATGGAATGAAATGGATTGGTGGGGCGGGTACATCAAATATCAGCTCAAATTAATTACGTGTCGTTTCTATCTTGTCTGCATCTCTCCACTCTCATCTGACGTACATCTCAATGTTTTTTTCTACATTTCCCTCATATCGCGACATATATTGTGTCATGTTTACTGGATTGCAGATGCGAACCACGCCTGCGCGTGTCTGTGTCCTGCATCACGTGGGGAGCGGTGGTGCAGCAGTTAGCGTGCTGCACTACGATCCCGGCAAACCGAGTTCGAATCCCGCTCACGGCCAATACCACTGACGATTATTTGAACCTGTCCTGGGCCTCCTCTAGGTAGCCCCAGCCTCAAATTAGCGCCTGGTACGGCGTGTAAACATCACCACTCGGGAGACAAAGACGGCCGGGCGTGGTGCTGGCCACCTACCCCATCGTGTACCGTGCGGCCTTCATAGGTGCTACTCGCTAACAGCACTTGCCCCGAACGGTCTGTTAAGGCCACGTGGGGGGAATATTTGCCTTTATATTATTAGGTTTTTTCGGTAAAGTCACGTAAGTAAAAAAATTAAATTAATAAAAGTAAAATAAAAATAAAAATCACGACGTTTCGGAGGCAACACAAGCTTCCGTATTCAGGTGGAACCTCCGAAACGTCGTGATTTTTATTTTTATTTTACTTTTATTAATTTTAATTTTTTACCTACGTGACTTTACCGAAAAAAAACCTAAGAATATGAATCCTTGCAGTCACGAAAGCTTCCAAATTTAGAATCTGTGCCTTTGTTTGTTGTGAGCCGCAGCGTGGTGGATGAACGCGTCTCGAACGCCCCATTTAGCTCGGAGTTGCGCTGCGGAGGAGGACACACGAGGCGAAGCTGACAATTCACGCGAGAGCCTCTCCAGCCCTCTCACACCCCCACCCCCACGCCCCCCGGCACCCCCTCCCCTCCTCCCCCTCCCCCACACGCCCCCCGGCACCCCGAGGCAGCAGCCACCTTGTTAAGATCGCCGCTGATGGCGCAAGAATCGTTGCTCTGCCTAATCTACAGTGACAGCATAAGCCGTAAACATGGGACTTGGTGGAGGGTTTTTTTTTATTTTCAGGGAGGTAAGGGAGGGGATGAAACCTGCTGTTGACTTCTCCAGTCCCCGCAGGCAAGGTCGTCCCGCGTGGAGTGTAGGAATCTTTAACCCTCTCGAGCCTCGTCTCTCCCTCCGCTGCTGTGGGGAGGACTCGCTTGCGGTTTTGTCGGCATTTGTCGAGACTTTTTGGGGAGCGCAGCAGTCGTCGCCCCATAGGACGTCACCAATTCGGTGCGTAAAGGTGGCAACCAAGTGGTGAAATATATGACCTTTTTGTTTTCCACTGGACAACCCGAGCCGCGCCGGGAACCGTCCCAGCTAGGGCGCCACGGTGGCGAGATGTCAACTACCTCGCCCGGTATACACGAGGTCGTGGTTTCGATCCCGACCCCCGACACCTGTATATTTGGAGTTTGCACATCCTCCCCGTGGTCGCTTGGATTTTTCTCCGGGTCCTCTGGTTTTTTCCCTCCACATTTAGAAACACGCGTTTCTAAATGTGGAGAGGATTTGGCTGCTATACATTTCCACACGATACGCTACTTCGTTGAGCTATCATTTGTGTCCAGGTCGCTCAGAGGGCCTTACCTGGTACAATAAAAACAAATCGTTTAGTTTGGGCCATCTGGGGACTGTTTCAAGAGGCGCGTCAGGTTGTGTTTTTTTTCCCACTGAAGTAACTCGAGCCGTGCCAATGATGTCGCACGCAATGATCGAGTCCATTAACCCCAGTCCCTGGTCCCTGCTTGATCTCGGGTTCAACTCAAATGTTCTTTTTAGAGGGCAGAGTGTCACTGTTATGTTCTGGCTTTTATTCGAAAACCACCGGTCCCGTGAGGGCCCCGTGCCGGTTAAGCTCGCGTGTAAGATTGGGGAAAGTGTCAATGACGCCCAAGGCAGAACCTGATGGAAGCTCACAGTCCACTGGAGAAATATGGACTTGTCATAATCTTGTCAAGAGGAGGTTCTTTTCACTGAAATCGCGTTAAACCAATAAAAAAACGTGTTTTGCTTCTAATACGGTATTCTCTGGATTGTAAGATTCTCCGGAAAGTAAGACGCATCTCAAATGTCTGCCCGGTTTCACTAACGTTACAAAGGCAAATATCCCCTGTATAGCCCAACAGACTGTTGGGGCAAGTGCTGTCAGCGAGCGCCTATAAAGGCCGGCGCAGCACACGAGAGAATGTGTGACTAACACCATGCCCGACCACCCATGTATCCCCCACCGAACCAGGTACTCGTTTAAGGCTGAGTCGACCTAGGGGAGGACCAAGACCAGGTCAAATATTCTTGGTTTTGAGCGGGGGAATAGGACTCGGGGTCGCCGTGTTCGTAGCGTGGTGCGGTAACCACTCGACTGTGTGCCTCTGCTCGTCGGCTGACTACGATACTCGATGCACGGGGGAGGGGGGGGGGGTTAAAACGGCGGCCTTGGGAGTGGCAAGTGAGGCAGCATCTCGCATTGCCGCTCGCCGCTCGGCTATCTCCGCCGATGACAACGTTGTGATTAGAAAATTGCAGCATTCGGCTCCCGATAATCTCCAACGTTGACGATGTTGCCTCTGGGTATCGCTCGCAATTTATGACGGCAACGCCGCGTGATAATGCTGGCGGTCACAACCATGGATTGGGGTGAAATGGCTGGTGATGTGTTTGTAAATCCCCCACCACCACCCAAGAAAAAAAACAAGCTGAGATCCGAGTCTCATTACATTCATGAAAACTCATTTCCTTCTTTCAGCATCATAATCACGATCCATGGGCAGACAGCCCCATAGGCGTCCAGTGCTAATTTCGTGATTTGTTTCAACTTTCCTCCGTCTTGTGCCAATATGTTTAAGTCGTGCCATGTGTTTCTGACACCGACCTCTGATGTCCTCGTCAAGCCTCTCTGTGAGGTCTTGCTCTCTTTCCGCTTACTTCCCCTTTTCCGAACAACAACAACAGCAACACTGTTAATCCTCCTATTGTTGTCCATCGTACATGTGTGTCATTTCTTTAGAACTGTCGTGGGACCTCCTTTGCCAGTATCAAAATACGTGTAAGAATAGGTTTTCCCCCTTTCTGGCAATCAAACAGTTGTGTTAAGATGTTAACACACCAAACTGAAACCTTTTGCAAGGAATCATGTCTGCATTAACCACATTGCTTGTGGTGAAAATACAAACAACAAAAACATGCTCTGACGGTAACAAAGACAATGCATATACTGTCAGAGCATGTATTTTATTTTCACCACAAGTTTACATGGTTAATGCAGACTTGAGTCCTTGCAAATGGTTTCAGTTTGGTGTGTTAACATCTTAACACCTGTTTTAGTGCTTTTTTTTGTTCAGTTTCTTGTCCTTACCCTGCATCTCCGATTTAGCACAGCGCGGAAATAGTTCAACATACTTACCATACAAACTTGAGTTGAAGGTTTCGTGACTGCAGGAATAACTCTTTGGTCTTTCGGTAAAGTCACGTAGAACTAAAATAAAATAAATAATGGAATACACGACGTTTCGATTGCAACACAAGCAACCGTCATCAGGTGTGAAATAATGCTAAATTTGAAGTTAAGTCTGATAAATTTGAAGTTTGAATACATAGTAAACGGCAGGGGGAGAGAAATTGGAAGATTGAGAGAGAGAGAGACAGAACACAGACACGGAGAGAGACACACACAGAGAGACACAGAACAACGCCTCTGTAGTGAGGCGTTATATAGGGGGGGTGCAGAGAGAGCAAACGGAAACGGTAGGGGGAGAAAAATTGGAAGTTTGAGTAAATAAACCGAGTAAACTTAGAAATGTAACGAAATTTAACACAGCGAATCGGCTAACACAACAGTTAACACGTGACCTGGTTGATTACGCTCTTTCAAAGATTGCTAAATTTGAAGTTAATCTGAGAAATTGGAAGTTTTAATAAATAGTAATCGGCAGGGGGAGAGAAATACGCACCGTACACACACGTTTCCATTGATGTTGGCTACCAACAACAAGGCAACTCCTATGACTAATTGGGAATGGGACGCAAGCGTAGGATTGATCACCCTGTCGCTGGCCGCCTTTGGGGAGGGTGTATAGTATGAAAGGCCGAAACACCCTAGGAACCAAAGGGTCACTACTGACGATGCGCTCCCCAAATTTCACCAGGCTCAATGTTCATGAACTCTTGGAAGTGCTTGCACAAAGGATAGTAACATCTCATCCTGTGTCCTTTGGAATCTGGACACGCTGGGGCTTACGGAACACTGCGGGTTCACCCTGAGTGTCCTACCGAGGTGCTGCGTCCGTGTGGGTGTGCGGTCCAGCAGGAAGACACGCGTGAGTGTGCACATGTGCACGTGGCCTCAAGGTGCACTTGGCCTGGCACAAGCGTCGTGGTGACGTCACCGCCACTTAGTGGCGAATGGCGGTTGTTGTGTTGTGTTGTGGGTAAACGCCAGCACTGGGGATACAAAGGCGGCCGGGCGTGATGTTGGCCTGCAACCCGCCCACTCCCCTCCCCCCTCCTCGTGACCCCATCGCGTGCCGGTCCTTGGGCCATCCCCTAGGTCGACTCAGCCTTAAAATTAGTGCCTGGTGCGGTGTTTAAACATGGGCATTGAGGATTGTTGTCTTTGATGGAGGTTAGGAAGGTGTTAATTCTAGATTTGAAGCTTTTGTGACTGCAAGGATTCATATTCTTGGGTTTTTCGGTAAAGTCACGTAGGTACATTTTTTTTTACCTACGTCACTTTACCGAAAAAACCCAAGAATAGGAAGGTGTTGTTGGTGGAGGGGGGTGGCGGTGTAGGGGGGCGGGGGGATGATGGGGAGGGGGGGCAAAGTACGTGGGGCGTTGGTGACGTTCAATTAATTTTCTAATTCGCGAAGCGGCCACGCAGCTCTGCACGAGAGATCCGCGCGTTCTTCACGCGTTCTTCACGCCTGGTGCCTGAGCGAGACAGCGCCACGCGTGTCAACTCCCCGCCGCCGCCACCACCGCTCATGTTCCCGTCACATTCCGCAAGGGGTGCGGATATTGGCAAAAAGGATGACTCACTGCAGTGGACGATGAGCAAGTACCGTCCGTACCTGGTGCCGTGGGTGAAACGTCGGGCGATTATATGTATAGGTCACTACTGTCACCATGGGCCCACGCCGAGATTACACGAAATAAAATAAAAACACGCCGACCGCCGTGCCCACGGTTCTGATATCGCGTACCGCTCATGTTGGCCGTGGCCGGGAGTCGAACTCGGGTTTTCCGGGTTCTATAGCATCGCTCAGCGCACTTATTCATTGCACTACCGCTTCGCCCACACACACACGCAAGACACGGTGCCCAAATGAAATCCTATAATTATAATCGACACAAGCAACAATGAAACTCCAGGCGGTGAGGTTTTTGGGGGAAGATTAATCCATACGTAGAGTAATATAAAATATCTATTCATCAATAGCACCGTGGCTTTATCAAGATTTAAAATAAGTAAATAATCACAGGTGACGTTTCGGGCAATGGCACTTCTTCACAGCACATCCGCCTAGAGAGGTCGAGTAATCAATATGTAGACACTCCACTGATGTGTTTTTTTATGACCCCTACCTCGTGCTGAGCGCGTGATTGGTTACGAAGGTCGTTTGTGAGTTGGAATGGTCGAGGAGGAGCAATCTCTGCCCCCCCGCGCCCCCCCATCCCCCGCATTCACCTGACATGACCCCCCCCCAGTGCCCTCCGCGAGATACAATTGACCTAAATTATCTTGACCGGCACCGTTGAACGTTGCCAAATCACAGCACCAAGTGGGACAAAGTGCATATCGGGAGAGTTGTGAAAATATTTAATTAGTGTCTTTGAGACTCGTGTGAGACTCGCGGAGGGTTTGAGTCAAGAAGTTCACTTCTCTGTAATCCGTTCACATTCTGTTTAAGTGGTGCCTCTATTCGATATCAGTGAATACTACTACCACTACGACGCACTCTGCCACGTGGTTCAGAAACGCGGGCATTAACAACAAGTATAACCCGTAAAAACAAAGTTTTTCACTATAAATCCTTTATATGCGTGGCGGCTAGAGTCCTCTCGTCCTCTGGCTTGAGATGGCTGCCACCTATGGGTCAGATGATTGCATTGCACCATTAAGCAATTGGTAATTAAATATATTTTTGTCCTAAAAAGTGTAACATTTTGGAAAACATTTTCACGAACATTAATTGTCACGCACAACGAGTCTGTGTGGAAAATGTCAGCTCGATTGGATCACGGGAAGTGGGTTAAAAAACGACCGAAAGATTTGCACGGTCGTAAGCAAGCAAGCGAACTTAATATAAAGGATTTAAAAATACGGAACTAGTTTTGAGAAGTGCGCAAAGAAGCGTGGAAGAGACGCGCGCGTGGGAAAGAGGAACACGTGGATTTGTCCCCACACACACACACTGTTTGTGTACCGCTCCACACACACACACACTGTTTGTGTACCGCTCCACACACACACACACTGTTTGTGTACTGCTCCCCACACACACACACTAACGCATTTCACAAGTAGTACTAATCACATACCTGCATTTCCCATAAATATGCTAAATTCCTCTTGATATGCAAATTATTTTGTCAAGGCGCCCTACCCCCCCCCCCCTTCCAACCCAGCTTAAATATACGCTCCAAGCGTGGTGGTGTTTCATTCAGACGCTTTCTCCCCGACAGACCTGGTCTTCACCTGAGGACGGCTGCTTGCGTTGTGGCCGAAACGTCGTGAGAATTATTTTATTATGTTTTATTTTTATCATTTTATTACTTCCCTTCTACGTGACTTTACCGAAAGAACCAAGAAGACACACACACTGTTTGTGTACCACTCCCCACACACACACACATACTGTTTGTGTGGGGAGCGGTAGTGCAGTAGTTAACGCGCTGCGCTACGAATCCAACCACCCGAGTTCGATTCCTGCTCACGGCCAACGCCAGTAACGATTATCTGCGCCGGTCCTGGGGTTCCCCTAGGTATACTCAGCCGCAAACGAGTACCTGGTGCGCTGTGTAAACATCGGCTTGAGAAAGACAAAGGCGGCCTGGTTTGTTGCTGGACACCCACTCCCTTGTGTGCCGTGGCGGCCTTCATAGATGCTCGCTCGGAGCACTTGCCCCAACAGTCTGTTGAGGCTATTTGGGTGATCTTTATCTTTTTTTCCCTTCGCATATATATACACACTGTACTTTGGGTGAACTAATCATTATTTTTTTGAGGATACACTTCATTTTTTTCGGGGAGACATAAACTTCTAGCTGGGAGCATAACATCGTTTCAGATCAGACAGATGTACCTGCAGACGTCGTCGGCGATATATGGAAGGAACGTCGAATGCAATCAGTCCACGCCCGTCCAAAACCCCGGGTTGTCCTTCAAGGGCCCAGAGACATCTTGCCTTTTATAGAACGTCCTGATTTTCATCGGTGTCACGTGGAATGCCACGCTTTTTTGTTGTTGTTCAGAAGCTTGGCTGAAAAAGCTTGGGGCAAGGCAGAAACACATCAGCGGATGTGAAATATTTTGATTGGCCGAACAATGCGCGTATATTTGTTCTTCATGCAAATGCACCGTTTAGGAAATGCTACTTAATTGTGTGTGTATACCAGGGACGTGCGGTCAGGGGAGGCAGAGGAGACAGAGCCCATACCTGTCATACTCCAATGAAAATAGCTGTTACAAAGTAAAAAGAAAATAATAATGAAATTAAATAAATATGAAGATTTTTCCACTGATCTGTGTTATAAATGTCATTTCTGTACGATTCCAATCACTTTTATAGTCAAAATCGCCAAATTTGCGGAACTCCGCTGCAAATACAGGAAGAGACGAGAGGTGAGGCAG
Organism: Lethenteron reissneri; assembly: GCF_015708825.2. NCBI lineage: Eukaryota > Metazoa > Chordata > Hyperoartia > Petromyzontiformes > Petromyzontidae > Lethenteron > Lethenteron reissneri. The sequence goes on along the minus strand of NC_083820.1, from coordinate 9,589,101 downwards.
CGACGAGCTCAGCCTCCCCTCTGATTGCACAACCCCTCAGTAACTGGATGGAGCGCGGGCAATAAGCTTCGTGCCTGTTACGATCTCAGTATGTCACCAATGTAATGTTTGTAGACCCCTTCATTTCATGTCCTCGCCTTCCATACTCCAGGTAACTTATTTCACGTGTGTGTATAAAGATATTTAGGCTCGCTGGTCTCGTCATGAAACTGCAATGAATAAGCACCAGGGGAGGCAGCTATCACTATTGCCTCACTGACGGGGACGTGTCTAACACGCCCCCCTCAGCGAGGCCACACCCCCTCAGTGAGGCCACGCCCCCCTCAGTGTGTGAATCTGACTCTGACACAAGCCAGTGCCTCCCCATGTCCGTGAGTGTGCGTATTTGTGGGGAGCGGTAGTGTAGTGGTTAGTGCGCTGCGCTATGAACCCGGCGACACGGGTTCGATTCCCGCTCACGGCTAATACCAGTGACGATTATCTGAACCGGTCCCGGGCCTCCCCTAGGTCGACTCAGCCTAAAATGAGTACCTGGTTCGGTGTGTAAACATCGCCACTGGGGAGACAAAGGCGGTCGGGCGTGGTGCTGGTGACCCACCCCCTCGTGTACCGTTCCGGCCTTCATAGGTGCTACTCATTAACAGCACTTGCCCCAACAGTTTGTTAAGGCTATATGGGGGAATCTTTGTCTTTGTATTTAGTGACGATTATCTGAACCGGTCTTGGTCGTTCCCTTGCTTGATTCGGTCTCAATTGACTACTTCATCTTGCGAATTTGTGCGGGTGGATGTGTAAACATCGGCACTTGAGAGACAAAGACGGCCGGGTTGTGATGCTCGACACCCACCCCCTCGTGTGCCGTGCCGGCCTTTCGTAGGTGCTCACTCACAGCACTTGCCCCAACAGTCCGTAGCAGGCTATAGGGGGGCCCTTTGTCTTTGTGTGTGGCTGAGAGATATCGTGTCGAGTCTCTATCTCTCGACGTGCCCGCACTGGCGGGGGGGTGGGGTGGCACGTACTTCCCCCAATGATCCGATCGAAATCCCTAATTTCGATCGGATCATTGGGGTTTATTAGTAATAAATCGGCATTTTGCGACCCCCACTGCCACTGTGTAGCATATTATTGTGCCAGGGACTCGATTAGATGATAGGACAATAGTCTGAGTCCATAATTGGCAATAAGTAACGGCAAAGCAGTTATAAGTGACTCACATAATTGTGCGCAGTTGCGTATACAACACACGACTTCCCTGGAGGCAAACACCTTCAGCGAGCGCGATGCCGATCACACAACGCGGTTCGAATTTGACCCTCGATCGATGGTTGCGCCATCGCCGCACACGCGTCGAATAAAAAGCAAGGGACAAGTCCTTACTTACCAACAACTCCTTACTAACAAGTCCTTACTTACTCACAACTCCTCTATCATTATTCATTGCTGGAGGGGTTGCCCCCCCCCCCACCTGAAAATCCTGGCTCCGCCATTGATTGCTCGAACCTGGTGGGGATGGGGTGGGTTTCGAGGTTGGGATGGGGGAGGTGTATTTTCCTTTGTTTATTATTTTGCAATATATATTTTGAACTGCGTAAACACCACGATAAACCGAGGGGGAGGCGGGGGGGGGGGCAAAAGGGATGATTCGTCATCGGTGGGAAAAGCTGGGGGTCCCATTCCTGTGATTTACATTTCCCCTCGTCCGCCTTGATCCTCAATGTGCGGATTGTGAAGAAGAAGAAGCAGCCGGAAAGGTGCCTTGACATTGACGATATAATTGGAGGATAATGACACTGACCCCTGTTTTGTATGCGAGGAAATTCATCAATTGATCCAAGTGACTCATTTGTCCAGACCGGCTTCCTCAACTGATTTCTGCACCCCCCCACCCCGCCCCCACCCCGCCCCCACCCTAGTTACAGCCTCATCTGACGTGCAAAATAATCATTGGTGGTGGTTCCTGTCCATTAGGGGACCACAAGAGATAATTTTGGAGGGTCCGGGTCACGGGGTCTTTCTGCTATCGGCGACGACGAAGAATGCTAAGAGCTATGAAGAAAGAAAAAAAATCTATTTTTCACGGATGTCCAGTAGAGGTATGTGAGAGAGACCTCCATCCTGCTGCGCGAGCGAGCGTCCAGCGAGTCGGAGTCAACCATCGTTCGCGTGGCGGTGTACGTGGTAGGTGGAGGGGTACGTGGGTGGGTGGAGATGTACGTGGGTGGCACCCAATGTAAACGTTGCGAGGTTGCTCTCCCAATCCCGGTGGTGTTAAATGATAAATGTGACCCGTTTGAATCACCGTGACACTTGAAATAAATTGTTTGTGTCGGGTGAGAGAGGGTTGACGACACAAAAAAATGTGAATGACAATATTGCTCATAAAAGCCGACGTATATAAAAAAAACACGTGTTAATGCCATCAATAGGAAACCTGCAAAGGGGACATGATGCCACAATGGGAATTAAGACCCACACTGTGGCTGATGATTGAAACGCACAAAACCTGTAAGTTGTGAATCGTCGTCGCGTGTGCTCAAAAGCGGTCATCGCCAGTTGGGACGTGGAATAAAATAACCAATCAGGGAAAAACATAACACGTGACGCGGATTACGACTCTCAAATTAAAATCACGCTAATTACACTCCGGTGGGTTATTTTTATTTGAAGCGCTAAATTTCGTTGAAAGCTGCCACAGCGGTGGAAACGGACTGGCTGTCCGGAGGGCGCCGAGGTCGAACGTTGGACGTTACTCAGATCCCAATCCCGCTGCCTCTGTCGAAACCAGCGGTGCAATTTGGTTCACCACCGTGAGTCGATCGGCAGGGCGTGTGTGCGGTGGGGTGAAGTGTGTGGGTAGTAAAATCAACAACAACAATAATAATATTCTTAGGTTTTTTCGGTAAAGTCACGTAGGTAAAAACATAAAAAAGTAAAATAAAATAAAAAATCACGACGTTTCGGAGGCAACACAAGCTTCCGTCTTTTATGTTTTTACCTACGTGACTTTACCGAAAAAACAATAATAATACAAATGTATAAAGCGCCCTTAAATAACACTGGTCAACACACCTTTTCTGGCATAAGGTATTCCAACGGGTTTAAGGTAATTTTGGGGTGCTGATTCCAAATCTGGCATCAGTTTTTGTCTATCACATTAGGTTTTTGAGATATCAAATATTGCATTTTCAATAAAAACTGCAGAAGAAAAATATTAAATAAATGTGGATATCTACATAAAATGATATTATAAACACACTATCCTAAAAATACAGCACCATATTTTAACACTAAAGCAGTCACTGACTGGCAACAACTTGCAATCATAAGTCACAGAGTTAATTTCGGGTAAAATCGATGAAAATGGGGTATGCCGATAGCATAAAAATGATGTGATAGAGCAAATCTGAGATGAAATTTGGAATCAGCACCCTGAAATTAGTCTAAAACAGCTGCAAAAGTCCAGGCCAGAAAAAAAAGATTTTTTTTTGTTGACCAGTGTAATCGTTCTCAATGACGCTATGCATGGCCAGGTGGAAATAGTTTAACATCAACCGAGGGAAGAAGGGGTTCGAAAGACGTTTGAAAATAACTGAAGAGAAAATGCCATTTTAAACAGACACGTTTTTTGTCGAGATTTGAAGTCTCGGAAGTCCCCTGACCTCGATGGGACAACGAGTTCCTGAGTTTAGCTGCCGCAATTGCAAAGGCAACAATCATGCCACGCATGTAACCTAGACCGTGGCAGTGAGCAAATGTGGGTACGCCCAGATTGTCTTGGGTGGGGCATTGGCTCAGCTCTTCATGGCTCCGTCGGTCGATAGAATGAGTACCAATTTGTGGGCTATTCAACAGTGGTTATCCTATAGATATGCCGGTGACCGGCATAGGAAAGTGGAATTCCCACCGCCGGCACTTTGCTGCACACGGGAGATTTGAGCACCGCTTCACTGCTCATTTGAGCAGGAAACAACTTTGACTTTGCTTCCCATCTCTTCCTAGACGTCTGACCGGCGTGCAAGAGCAGGCCAAATATCCTCCAAAGATGTGGCTCTGTAGATATCCGTCTTAGCAAGTTGCCCTTCCGTCAGCAGTGGCGTGAGCGAGTAATTGCAGGGCCGCACCTTTGCCATTCTGTGACATCCGCAGCCGCCCGTCTCGGCCACCCGCGCGGCGTCTCTCCCTCCTGGCTCCGACTGTCGACGCCGTCAGTGGCGTCCGTGGCGTCGGCGGAGCGAGCTCAAGGAACCGCAATGTCCGCAGAATTCGTGATGAGCGGCGACGGGGCCGAGCACTCAGCCCCCAGGGGTCGCTAGGAGCCGTGGGGGGGGGGAGAGGATCTATGCTGACGGAGGCACCGTGGCGCCGCAGGAAATTACGGAGCCAGGGAGGATGAGAACATTCAGCATGCGCCATCTTCGTCCTGGGTACACGCGGACGAATGGTGCTGGGTTCAAACAACAAAGGGGGGGCTTGGGTTTTAGTTGTTGTTTTGTTTTCTCTTTTTGGTTATTTTCAATTTTCAACGCTTTTCAAGCGAGGTTGAAAGCCTGAATGTATTTGCTCTGTTCGAGAGGGGGGGCGGGAAGCATGATAAAAACCTGTTAAGATGATCCAACAACTTGAGTGACATTCGAGTGTTTCGGTCGTGTTTTGCTACTCGGGGATTACCATATTGTAAAGTCTTCCACGTTGATCAAAGCGCTGCCCCAGAAAACCGCGGAGATGAAAAGTCGCTCCACACATGCGCGAGGGTTTGCCTCGGCGTTCGTCTCGCCACGGGGCGCAGGAGGGCACGAGCTGCCCCTCGTCGTTGACACTCAGTTGCTTCTGCTGGGCCACAAACGCACCGTGAAATGTATTTAAGAATACGCGCATTTTTCCTTTTGTTTCGTCGACGTTTTTCCTTTTTTTTTTATTACGGTGATTTATTTGAAATCCGTATGTCTCTCCCATTATCTCCAGTGCAAAGGAGTTGCACGTTGCATTCATTGGGCCTTTATCTGGTTACAGTTCATCCGTCTCTGTGTCCGTCTGTCTACCTGTGTCCATATGCTTCCTGTGCATTTGTCTAGTTCAGGAGTCGATAACCAAAATAACACGAAAAACCATTTTGCTTCGAATCCGGTTATAAACTCAATATTTAAAGAGCCGCAATGCACTGTGTGTGGTGAATACGAGACGGTCGGTCCTTAGTCAATAACTGTCACGAAGCGGCCCTTAAAGAGCCGCATGCGACTCGGGATCCACGTGTTGCCGACTTCTGCTTTAGAGTATAAATAACCGAATAAATTAAAATCAGTAAAATAAAAAAAAGACGGCTGCCCACAAGGGGGCAGTCATAAGAGCCGCAAGGGGGCAGCCAAAGAGCCACATGCTGCGCCGGAGGTGCAGGTTGCTGACCCCTGCGATGGTAAGCACGGGATGACGTTCCCAGGGCTTGCCGGGTGTTGTAGGCGTGGGGCAGCGAGGGGTGTTCCAGGAGATGGCGGTGCTGAGTGTCACCGTCCTCTTTGTTGATTGGTGTTCTGCGTTCTCCAACGTTTCCCAACGTGAAGACAAATCCCCATGGATGCAATTGGACGGCCAACTCAGTGTAGCAGGACCCTCCTTAAACAAACAAACAAGCAAACAAACAAAAACAGTCGTTGATATTTCTTCTCCAATGTACAACAGAGCCGCGCAGGTGCAAATTCAGAATATGTATGTCTACTGGAGAAATCCGATGAGCTATGAAACTCGTGTTTCACAGATGCCATCCTCGAGCCAGCCCATCAAAGACCCAGGAGGCACCAGGTGTTTGCGTTCCCCACTGCCCTGCGCTGCACTGTTTGATGAAATATGTAATGAAAATGACTAACCCCCGCCGCTAGCTCTACTGAGCCCAGAGGCAAATTCAGATGTCTTCTCGCGAGGCCAGAGTATTCCACGGTTTGGTTCAGGCTCGAATTCGCAAAATTGCCGCTGGAAAAACCACCTGTACCACAGGCTACTGGCACGGATCGGATGTGGCAGTGGAAAACGGCTACACGATGCAGCGAGGCTTCGTGCTGGGTAAAAGTATTGGCATTAATTATTAATATTTCCTTCCGTTCATGAATTTGTCACGCGCGGTAATTTGCAGCAAAGGACATTTCTCGTTGAGCAGTTGATTTAATTAGCGGCGTTATCAACACGGGAAGGAGGATAAATCACGCGGCCTGTGAAAATCCTTCAGCACCGTGCAGCGGGCTTTCACGGAGATTTGCGCACACACACACTCACGATTGCATTATCGTGGCACCAATCGTCACCTCCGCGAGTGACACGTCTGACACGTGTGACACCACCGTCGTGTCCCACGCGGCTCTCCCCGTTATCTTTTCCGTCGCATTGACGGCGACACGCGGCGACGGCCCGAAGGGAAACCTACAAGGATGAAATAAAAGAAAATAATAAAAACGCACTGCAGAATTGGGTCGATGTTGAAAACAAAAACAGTAACTTTTTGTGGTCGTGTTACTCCAAACATCAAAAAGCCTTCAAGAGAAAACACAAAAAAGCCCCAAACAACGGGAGATGAAGATCATTAGTGGCATAGGTCCCGGCGTATCGAGCCTTCGCCTTGGCAGGAGTCAGTCACGTGGGTCTCTTTGGTGGCACCGCGCCCAGATGAAAGCATTCAGAGGAAGCAACCCCCTCCATCCCTACCCGTGACTGGTCACTGGCTGAGTTCATCATCTCACCCCGTCGTGGACCGTACCGGTCGTCACTCTTTGTACTCTCCATATGTACAGGGTGCTTCAAAAAATGTTTTAACGTTTCTGAGAATGTGGCACGACAAAATCACGGGAAATGTTCCTCCGGGCTCACGAGACCACCTGGAGAAGATTCCAGACACGCGTTGACAATGATGGCGAACAAGTGGGAGACTTTTTGACTTTTTGAAGCGATTGACATACATTTGTTATCCTGTTATAGTATATTATACTATGTTATTTTTTTTCCATTAAAAACGACAGTCCCATATAAGTGTTATGAAGCAACCGGTATAGCTTTCTTGTTGTAGGGTTAGTTGGCGTAAACATACATGTGTCATATTCTTGGTTCTGTCGGTAAAGTCACGTAGAAGGGAAATAATAAAATAAAACAAATATAAAACATAATATAAAAATATTTGTATCATTTTATTATTTCCCTTCTACGTCACTTTACCGAAAGAACCAAAAACATGAATCCCTGCAGTCACGAAAGCTTTAAATCATAATCATACATATGTCGTTAAACCCGTCAACCACCGGACACAGCCAAATTAGTAAGGTTTGTCACGTGAACAAACCGTGCCAATCAGTTACTAGTTCACTACACGTTTGTGTCGGAGAGTAAACCCACAACATTTACAATTCGAGTACAGGACGACGTCTTATCGGTCATCACACCCCAGACTCATCAGGCGGCAGCCGGAATTGTGGAGAAGTCCTCCTGTTTCGCTCTTAAATAGACGGGGGAATAAAACAATGTGACACCTTCACTTTCTCTCCTCTCTGCTTCTCTTTCTGCCCAAATCAGAGCTTTAGTTGCTCTTCAGATCCCTTCACCGATACCGAACGCAGTGGGGCGACCCTCCCGTGTCCTGGTGCGGTCTCCTCTCCGTTTGCAAAGTTGATAATAATAATAGATTTATTCTTTGGCTCTTTCGGTAAAGTCACGTAGAAAGAAAATAAATTCAATAATAGAGTACGACGTTTCGATTGCAACACAAGCAACCGTCATCAGGTAGAACTAAATTTGAGAGAGAGACAAAACACAGACACGGAGACACACAGACACACAAGCAGAGAGAGACAACACAGACACAGAGAGAGAGACACACAACATAGACACACAGATATACACACAAGCAGAGAGAGACAACATAGAGACACACAGATAGAGACACACAACATAGATACACAGACAGACACACACGCAGAGAGAGAGAGACAACACAGAGACACAGAGAGAGACACACAACATAGACACACAGATACAACACAGAGACACACAGAGAGAGAGACACACAACATAGACACACAGACAGACACACAAGCAGAGAGAGACAACACAGACACACAGAGAGAGACACACAACATAGACACACAGACAGACACACAAGCAGAGAGAGACAACACAGACACACAGAGAGAGACACACAACATAGACACACAGACAGATACACACGCAGAAAGAGACAACACAGAGACACACACACAGAGACACACAACATAGACACGCAGATAGACACACAAGCAGAGAAAGACAACACAGAGACACACAGATAGAGACACACAACATCGACACACAGACAGACAGACACACAAGCAGAGAGAGAGACACACAGAGACACACACAGATAGAGACACACAACATAGACACGCAGACACACAAACAGAGAGAGCTAACACAGAGACACACACAGATAGAGACACACAACATAGACCCAGAGGAGAAAACATGTTTCCAATGTGATACAAAGTCATTCATTTCCTGCAACGAAATTGACGTAATTCCCATGCAGTCAGCGTGACATTGTGTTGGTGTTGTTCTCGAGACCGGGAGAGCGACAATCGACATTTGCTCGCCCCGTCGATAGCATCCATCGTATGCATGTAAGTTGAACTCAATTCACATCGCACGTAGCCAACCGTGCTAATCGCAGGTGCGGGCATGCGGTCACGAGGGGTTGTGAGATAATGGCTCGGGACTTCTGGGAAAGAGAAAGTGGTCGTGCCCTGCAAGTGTTGGCGTCGGTGGAATAATAAAGCTACATTACCAGGAGTTTTCGTGTGGACTCGCTTTAAAAAAAAAAACTTCGTGGAAGAATATCTATAATGATCTCAACCTTAATAGAGGTTTTTTTTTTTGTTAGATCGCGTAAATATATAAATGTGTCGTTAAAACCCGCCACCACCCGACACAGCCAACGAGTAAGGGTTGTCACGTAAGCAGAACGTGGCCAATACAGCACACCGGTGTGTTGGAGAGCCAAGCTACAACATTTACAAACTGAGTACGACGTTTCGACAGTAATTACCACTAGCTTCATCAGGCGACAGCCAGATTTGTGGAGAAGTCCACCTGTTTCGTTCCTTACATAGAGGCGTAGACTAGTTGGTTGTGTCGCGTGGTGGCGGGTTTTAACGACACATTATATATGTACGCGATCTAACCACAAAAAACCCTCTATTATGGACGATATTGGTCGCGAATAGCCTCCGACGTGTTAATCCTCAACCTGTAACGCGCCGCCGCATACCATCCGCTTACTCGCTCTCGAAGAGAGAGAGAGAGAGACTAAGGGGGGGGGGGGGGCACGAGGAAGAATCACAGACAAACGGGAAGGGCAGCAGCAGCAACCAGGTGATGAGCCGGCGGCAAATTCGCCCCACCCCCCTCCAAGCTCTGCGGTCCTCTCTATATAAAGACGCTTTCAGACAATTAATTAGTGTTCACACAGGGTGCTGAAAAAATGTGTTTTTTAACACTTCTGAGAATTTGCAATAATACCACGAGAAATGTGCCGCCTCTGGGCTCTAGAGACCGTCTGGAGAAGATCCCAGGCACGCGTTGACAATGACGGCGAACTTGTGGAAACTTTTTGAAGCTATTAACATACATTTGCGTTCATGTTGCAGTGAATCATCCGTTCTTTTCCCATTGAAAACGATAGTCCCATGCAAATGTTAACATTTTTTTGAAGCACCCCATACATTCGGTAGGAAGACGGAGAGAGCACACACAGCTGGAGGTCGGTCTGCACGTCGCTGCGCCGGGTCACGGGCAACTTCTCGACGCCCACGGGAGGGCAGTTTGGTGACATCGGCGCGGTGAGAGACCCACCAAACCCCATTCGCTGGCAGCACACAGCGCTCGATTCGCGGAGCCCGTAGCCGACTGTGTTGAACCGGCAGCCGTGGGGGCCCCCGATGTCAAATGCGAGTAATTGCCAGGGAATTGCTCCCACGTTGAGAGACTCCGGCTCGACAAAAGATAAGTAAATATCAAGGATAAATTTACCTCCAGCGCTCCGCCGCCGGTGGGCGTGGGGCGCAGAGGTCGTGCGGTCAAACCCCGCAACTTTCACTCCGAGGAAATGTCTAATTTAATTAGGCCTAGATTGGCAAGCGTTTATTTATTTATTTCCCAACCCATCTCTCTCGGCAGGACACGCTGTGTAATTAAGGCTCACATTAACCGCAGAAAAAAAAACCGTGAAAACCTCTCCGCTCACGTTTCTTTTTTGCGGCCGTGATTTTGCGCGGCATGAGCCCTCCCCCCCCCAACCCCTTTGTGGTTGCAAGCAACCTGTCAACCGCGTTTCTGAGTCCGCTAAGTCGTAGCGACCTCAGCGGTGAACACCCATTCATCATCATTCGAGTGCCACTTTTTTCTTTGCTCCACGCATTTTAAATCTTCTCAGCGGTCACCACGTGCGTTGTGATGGGCGGCTCGCCACGTGAGCGGGGACCGGTGATGAGATTTTAAGAAACTCGCTCCCCCCCCCCCCCATTGTTTCAAAGGCCACGCCAGCGAGATTGAATCCGAACCGCCGACCTCTGGATCCGCAAGTCCTGAGCGCTGCCAAATCGTCCAGGTAGATTCCTCAACGAGTCAAGCAACGCTTCTGTTTCTCTCTCCAGCAGCAAGAACACGAAATGTGGTCCAAAACTTAAAGGTTACTTTGGCAGTGGCGGCGAGCACACTGCAAATGGCTGGGAAGTATCCCAAATCTCTCCGTTCCTTCGGCGCATTGATAAATATAAAAATAAATGTGTAAGGACCCGATTAAGTCCTGAGCCCAATGAGCCATTGATTTCCCTTGGTTTTTTTTCCTTTCATTTTTGCCTACTCCCAGACTGAATTATCGTCCCCATCCTCTTGCCCTTCATACCACCGGGCCACAGACAGATAAAATAAAATGAAAGAGAGACAGCGCGGCGCAATAATGTTCATATATTAAGTCTCGGCTGAACACCCCATCGATCAAAGGGATAGGGTGTCAGTGATGGCAGGCTTTAACACGGGTTCTTTGATCGATCTGCTGTCCCCAGCAATATTAAATAAATAAAGTGTGTGGGTGGTGGGGGGGGCAGAGGGAGTTGAACAAAACTATATTATAAAATTTGGCAAGTCAAAAATAATGTTGGCCATTAATTGATAACTTAGCTTCACCACAGCCAGCACATACAACTAAAAGTAAACAATTTTTGTTATTGTACCAGGTAAAGCCCACTGAGCTATATAGCTCTTATTCAGAAGCGACCTGGCCACAAACCATAGCTCAACGATGTGGCTTATCACGTGGAAATTTATAGCCGCCAAATACTCTGAACGAATGTTGATTCCAAATGTGCAGGGAAAATCCGAAATACTCGGAGAAAAACCCACGCGACCACAGGGAGAACACGCAAACTCCAAATACACCGCCATCACGGTCAGGATCGAACCCACGACCTCCTCCATACCAGGTGCGGGAGTTAGCATCTCGCCATCGCGGCCCCCATGCTATGATGGGGGCTCAGGTGGTTCATTGTGATAGGGGCTCACGTGGTTCTTTGTGATGCGGGCCCCACGTGGTTCTTTGTGATGGGGATCACGTGGTTCATTGTGATGGGGGCCCCACGTGGTTCTTTGTGATGGGGGATCACGTGGTTCATTGTGATGGGGGATCACGTGGTTCATTGTGATGGGGGCCCACGTGGTTCATTGTGATTGGGGCCCACGTGGTTCATTGTGATGGGGGATCACGTGGTTCTTTGTGATGTGGGATCACGTAGTTCATTGTGATTGGCGTCACAGCTAAAAACAAACGCATGTGTCAAGTGGCACCTTTGAACATGTGACGTCGCTCTCCGCATTGTTCTCGGGGCGCGAGATGATTCGTCTCGAGTTTGTTGGGCGCGACGGCGGCTGCTGGCACGAGAAGGGGTTCATTTGTGACGGGCTAATACACGCGTGAGGGGTCGGGGGGGGGGGATCTACTCGATAAACATCTCGCAAACATCCACACGGCATCAGCTGATTGCTGTCGTCACGGTATGCCGGGGCAACCCGCTAGCGGGGATCATCAGTAGTTCAAGTTTGTTTTGCGAAACTATAAACTATTTTTATTTGACCCAGGTAAGCTCCATTGAACTATACAGCTATTTTTTTAGTAGCGACTTGGCCACGAATGATAGCTCAACGGAAGTGGCTTGAAATGTATAGCAGCGTGGATTTTACCTCCGGGTCCTCCAGTTTTCCCCTCCATATTTGGACTAAAACACGCGTTTAGAGTAATTGACTGCTATACATTTCGACACGATAAGCCACTTCGCGGAGATAGGCTTTGTTTGGGGTAGGTCACTTCTTAAAAAGATCTCGACAGCTCAGTGGGCCTTGCCTGCTTAAATAAAACTTAATAACAGAGTTCAACAACGGTCGATGTCGGTTAGTTTCGTATCGCAGCACGCCAACCGCTGCGCCACCGCTCCCTCTAAAAACACAAAAAACCCACACGCACGTGTCGTTTATCGCCGAGGGCAGCCCGTGGCGTGCACACTTCTCAAGTGGCAGGCGCAAGGTCACGTCGCATGGACATTTTTTTGGGGTGGAGGGGGGTGGAGGTCGGGGTGGGGGTGGAGGGGGGTGGGTTTGTAAAAAAACGCAGTGCGAGATTCCGTCGTCATCGTAAGGGCGAATTAGCAATGAGGCCGTATCTCGTAACGCCGGGAATCAATTAGCGGGCGGATTCATTAGCGCCCGAGGTAGTAATTACAAGTCGGCCAGCGGATGTGAGACGTGAGATGTTTCTACCCCCCCCCCCCATCCACGCCTGCCATCTCCCGGATCGATGCTGTTTTCTCATTCTCACCGACACCACTCAGAGCGTTTTCTCTGGCACCCCCTCCAGCCCCCCACCACCACGTCTCAGCCCTCAAAGATCACACGCGATACGATCGAGGGTGCTAATTCCTCCGTGACATATTTCCTAACAATGCGTGTCACATACACCCACAGACGCCGCCGTAGCTGTATTTGGAATAGAAGTTAGTTTTCTCACAAGGGCGAAAATTAATTTTATTTTTGTTTTAATTGGTGGCGTTTTTTGAAACTTCATCATTGTGGCTATCATCATCATGATCACCATCATCAGCAATGATCTATCCACAGCTGGATAGATCAAGCTAACGGCGTCTCACACTCGGTGTCACTCTGACGTCACAGCGTCTCACATGCCGTGTCACTCTGACCTCGTAGCGTCTCACACTCTGACCTCGCAGCCGGCGGCTGTCCCTGTGAATTCAGGATTAACGACACCTCTGACGGATTTGTCACGGACAGTTCGGATCGCCTCCGGATCACGAAGCTAGGCAAGAGCATTCTCTTGCCGTGAAGAAAAAACAAGAAAGAAAGAGGACATTCCCGTAAAATAGAAAAAAATCTTGTGAAATAAAAATACAACGCTGATATTTTAGCGACACGGAGCAATAAAGGAAGCAAAATGTGACGAGTCACAGGTTGTGTCAATACTCGAGGCGTCAGAGCCGAACGGTGAATCGAGCTGCGTGCAGCCGGACTCCTTGGCACACGTCGGCGAAAATGTCACGATAGGAGCCATCCATTGAGTAGGTAAGCAAAAATCTGTCAAAACTTGACCCTTCCTCCCCTCCCTGTAGGCACGCAGACTTTTTACACTCCCCCCTCCCACGCGTACGTACAGCCTGACGCACCCCCCCCCCCCGAATCCTATAGAACGGCCGATATTTAATCCAAGCAGAAACGATCAACGATAAATAATATTCACGTGTTTAAGCAAACGGAGAGTCCACAACTGGACTATCTAACTCATTTGAAGGCCAATGTAGACAAATTATTATCGAGGGCTTCACACCCCCCCCCGTTTCCTATACATACATTGTCAGTAGACCCCCCATACGCAAGCGGTACGCATTTGGGTTAACCCCCCCTCCCCCCTCCATGCGCACGTACTGAACGGATGGCCCCCTACCAAAACTTGCAGCGTCTTTCTCGTTGTGTGTCCGTGCGCGGTAGGGCAGTGGCCACGAACCCGGCGACCCGAGTTCGATTCCCGCTCACGGCCACCAACACCCAGTGACGATTATCTGAACCGGTCCTGGGCCTCCCCTAAGTCGACTCAAGTCTCAAATCAGTACCAACGTCACCGCTCGGGAGACAAAGGCGACCGGGCGTGGTGTTGGCCACCCACCCCCCTCGTGTGCGGTGCCGGCTTTCATAGTCGCTTGCTAACGGCACTTGTCCTTGTGTTAAGGCTATACGGGGGATCTTTGTCTTTGTGTTTGTGCCTGGGCACAAATCCATCTTCGAAATAAGCTGAGAGCATATGTCAGATGACAGCATTACACCAGCGCACCCCGGCTACAGCACACACACAAACAAAGACAACGATCTTCCGTATAGCCTTGAACAGATTGTTGGGGCGAGTGCTGTTAGTGACCATCTATGAAGGCCGGCACGGCACATGAGGGGGTGGGTGGCCAGCACTACACAACCGGTCGCCTTTGGCTCCCCAGCGGCGATGTTTACACACTGCACCGGGTAATCATTTGAAGCCGAGTCGACCTAGGGGAGGCCCAAGACTGGTTCATATAATCGACACCGGTGTTGCCCGAGAACGGGAATCGAACTCGGTTTTCCCGGTTTGTAGCGCAGCACGCTAGCTGCTACACTACCGCCCCGGCAGCACACACGCACACACAACAAGACACACACCAGCACACGCACACAACAGCACACACAACAGTACACACACACCAGCACACACAGACGCAACAGTACACACACAACAGTAAACACACACACAACAGTACACACACAACGGCACACACACAACAGCACACGGACACACACACACACCAGCACACACACACAACAGTACACACACACACACAACGGCACACACACACAACACACACACACCAGCACACACACACACGAGTACACACAACAGTACACACACACACACAACGGCACACACCCATGCTCGGCTTCACCTCCTGCACACGCGCGATTTGCACAGCCGGAGGCGGTTAGACACTTAGCGTGTGGTTACGGGGCCCACGGGGTCACGCTAATGATTGGATCAGACAGCGGGACTCCCGCAAACGATGCAAACATTCATTATATAGCCGGCCTTTCGGCGCAGCGAAATTGATGTATTTAAATGGTTTTGGTTACGTACGTCATGATGCAATCAATCTTATTTGTTTGTTTGTTAAATAAAGAAACAGGAAAGACGTCGTCCCAACGAGGAATTGCCTTCGGTGCGGACCAACTGTGCCCTTGTAGTAGTCGGCCGGCGAAGGGTAGTACACGTGACGAGATCATGAGAAGTATGCGAAGGATAATACAACTATAAACATTTTTTTTTTACCAACCAGGTAAGTGCCCACTCTTGTTCAAAAGCAACCTGGCCATCACAGATGATTGCTCAACGAAGAGGTTGATCACGTGGAGTGTTGTAGCAGCAGCAGCAGGACAATACCCCACGCGTATGGAGCAAGGGAACAACTTGAAACATCGCAGGACCGAGAGATATGGCGACGGCTTGGAGAGGCATTCATCCGGCAATGGATGGATCATGGCTCACGATGATGATGACAATGATTATTATGAAACTCACTCTCGTGCATCCTTGGAAATGACGCTGAGAGGCAGCAAGAGGAACACGTGGGCTAGAGAGCATACGCAGGTTGGAGACGCACGTATGATTGTTGCGGTGTGTAGGGGACACGGAATTGGGCAGGACGCGAAGTCGTTGTTGCGGGATCGATGGCCACGTGGTCGAGACTGACGACGGAGTGGCAGCCCAAGGGAGGGAAACGCGTCCGATTTGACGGAGCGATGAGATCGTCTCGTTGTATGTATGTACTCTGTGTGCATGTTGGACTTCTCTCGCACGTAGCCATCCGTGCTAATCGGAGGTGCGGGGGAAGGACGACAAATTAAACAGAAAAAAAAGTTCTAAAGAAATGAGTTTTCCATCTAGATTTAAAAGTGTATAGCTCCAGTGTCTTCCTAATATCAGGAAGGAAGAGCGTTCCAGACGGCCACAGAAGCGCATCTGAAAGCTCGCGATGCGGTGACTGTCTGTGGTTGATCGTCAGCCAAAAGCCACTGCGAGGATGAATGGTGACACACACAAGATAAAGATCCCCCCTATAGCCTGAACATGGTTTTGGGGCAAGTGCTTTTAGCGAGTGCCTATGAAGGCCGACACGGCACACGAGAGGCTTGGTGGCCAGCACCACACCCGGCCGCCTTTGGCTCCTCAGTGACGATGTTTACACACCACATCAATTGAGGCTGAGTCAACCTATGGGGAGGCCCAGCATCGGTTCAGATATCCATCACTGATCTTGCCTGCGAGTGGGAATTGAACTCAGGGTCGCCGGGTTCGTAGCGCAGCGTGCTAACCGCTACGCCCCCACTCCCCGACACGTGGACACACACAAACAACAACAACAACAACCGCCATTCGCCACTAAGTGGCGGTGACGTCACCACGACGCTTGTGCCAGGCCAAGTGCACCTTGAGGCCACGTGAAGTGTCGAACGCCAGCTGGCAGGAGGTCACGGGGCAGACCCAGGTGCCACGGGTCGACTGACCGAGATGACCGAGATGACTGGCTGATGCACCACATGTGCCCCCTACTGTACCAACTTGCTGTGCTTTAGCCACCCGGCGCTCCGCTCGTTGTTGTGAGCGTCGCTCCTCCGCCCTCCGTTGTTGTTGGAGGGCGACTGCCTCCAACTGCCCAGTAGCGTCCTTCACGAGCCTCCTCCACTGAGGCCGATCTTGACACCGCTGGTACCAGTCATCGGCAAGTCCACTCAGCTCCACGTCCTCCTGTACCACATCACTCCATCTCTTCTCTAGCCCGTGCCGCGCCCGTTTAGCCCCCTCGATCCGGCCGAACAAAAGCTGTTTAGGCATGCGGTGGCTGGGCATGCGGGCTACATGACCCAGCCAACGCAGCCTTGCCTGCCGGAGCGGCTCACGGGCTGCGTTGGCTGGGTCATGTAGCACACACACACACACACACGGGCGCGCGTATGTGTGTGAGAGGCTCCTACTGGGAACACACATCGACGCGCATGAGTGCCGCATATTGAACAGCTGAACTTTCGGCTATTGTGGATATCAATTTTTCAGCAAAGGCCATCAGTGTAGATTTAAATAAAATGTCAGCAATTACTGTAAAGCCCCTCCCCTGAGATGTTTTCGTCTGCTTCTTATTCCTGCGGTTACCTTTAATCCACACGTCAGGGTTTGAGAGCTCCAGTCTCCAGCGGCGCACGGGATTATGAGTTTCACTGTCACCAAATTTTACTCCCG
Organism: Lethenteron reissneri; assembly: GCF_015708825.2. NCBI lineage: Eukaryota > Metazoa > Chordata > Hyperoartia > Petromyzontiformes > Petromyzontidae > Lethenteron > Lethenteron reissneri. The sequence continues at coordinate 9,571,727 of NC_083820.1, read as the reverse complement.
TATGTGCCCTTTTAAATGGAAAATATTCACAATTAAAGCCGCGTAAGATTTGTTGTTATTGTTGGTTTTTTTGTCCATGTGGCCAACAAAGTTTGCATGCGGCTAAACAAATTGTTATACTTTATTTTACCAGGTAAGGCTCACTGAGCGACGTAGCCCTTCTTCAGACGCGACCTCGTCACAAATGACAGCTCTAGGAAGTGGCTTATCACGTGAAAATATACAGCAGCCAAATACTTCAAACGCATGTTTCTAAATATGCAGGAAAAAACCGGAGGACTCGGGGAAAAATCCACGCGACCACGGGGAGGGAAACATGCAAACTCCAACTATACAAGAGTCAGGGTTTGGATCGAACCCACGACCTCCTGTATACCAGATCAGGCTCCTGCGTCAGCAGTTCTCCTGCTGTGTTTGTCTCACCTGCTGACGGTTGCTTGTGTTACGATCGAAACATCGTGATCTATTAATTTTCTATCTACGTGGCTTTACCGAAAGAACCAAGGGATATGGATATTCCTGCAGTCACGAAAGCTTCAAATCAAGACAGAGAAGGCTGTTTACACCACGAGGGTGTGGGTGGCCAGCACCACTCCCCAGTGCTAGCGATGTTTACACACCGCACAAGGTTCTCATTTAAGGCTGGGTCATCCTAGAGGAGGCATCAAAGGGGCCAGACGCGTTCATGCACCAAAAGGATTCATGGAAATGAAGAGGTCAAGGCTACGAGGAGGGGCGAAGTCGGATAGAGAGCCCGATTTCAGGGCGGGGCCGCGCGAGGGGGAGAATTTAAGAAACTCGCACATTGCGTCAACTGGCGCGACGGGAGATCAAACCGCACCCGGGCGGCACGTGGCGGTCGCGAGTCGAATGTGCTGCCAACCACGACACCACCGCGGCTGCGGCTGCGTCCCTTCGATAGAGCGACATCCGAGGGTTCCACTTCTCGCTGAAAGTGACAACTCCAACAACAAGTAGCCAGGGGGACATGGCTGGAGAAAATAAAATAATAAAAATAAAACATAATAAAATAATTCTCACGACGTTTCAGCCACAACGCAAGCAGCCGTCCTCAGGTGGAGAACAGGTCTGTCGAGAAGACAGTCTGAATGTCTCGACAGACCTGTTCTCCACCTGAGGACGGCTGCTTGCGTTGTGGCCGAAACGTCGTGAGAATTATTTTATTATGTTTTATTGTTATTATTTTATTATTTCCATTCTACGTGACTTTACCGAAAGAACCAAGAAGATGAATCCCTGCAGTCACGAAAGCTTTAAATCGAAAAATGGCTGAAGAGGTCACGCACGCTAGGGCTGTGTTGTCGTCGCGTTGTCGGTCGCCCCCAAATCGAGCAGAGCCGGCCAAAGCAAAGCCCCTTGCCACCACTCCCAGGCGTCTCCTCTCGCGCGAGCCATCGCTGATGACTTTGTGTCCCTGCGTCACCGCCACTTGTCAAGCCCCACCCCCCCGCCACCCTGTCTCCCTGTAGAGAGACAAAGACCCAGATTTGAAGCTTTCGTGACTGCAAGGATTCATATTCTTAGGTTTTTTCGGTAAAGAGGCTCTTACTTGATGCAGCAATCGTGCTGTGACGGTTCCACCTGAAGACGGAAGCTTGTGTTGCCTCCGAAACGTCGTGATTTTTATTTTATTTTTTATTAATTTTAATATATATATTTTTTACCTACGTGACTTTACCGAAAAAACCTAAAAATAGACAAAGACCCCTCTCGCATGTCCATGCCAGGCCGTTGCGGGCTGGTGATGCTGCTCTGGCGAGCAGCCGATGGAGAAGTGCTCCGGCCACGAGTCGAACGTTGATTTCTCTGGCATCGCCACCCCCCCTTAAAAGGCGACTTTAATTTCTGACGTACAGTTCCCGGCGAAGGCGTTATCAAGAAATCTGGGCATAAATCCGTGTCGGAGAGGAAAGGGGGGGGGGGCGATGGATAATGGGTGAGCGGTGCGGGCAGTGACGGGGGGGGGGCGGATTAATCACAGCGCACTGCCCCTGCAAGAGACTTCTCCAAACGACCTTGTGTAACGGATAATGGATGGACCCCGGGGGACAAAGCGTGTTAGCGGGAGGGACAGAGAGAGAGAAAGGAAGAGAGCTGAAGCCTTGCTTTTTTTTTACTATTTTTGTTGTTGTTGTTATCATTAATCTATTCTTCAATGCAGCAGCAGCAGCAGACTTTTTCACGCGTCTATTTTTATCTTTCTCTCCGGATGCACAAATCCAAAAGCAGGTGAAAACAGAAGCTGCTTGGTCAAAATTCAAATAGTAATCATGTTGATAATAATCCTGTCGCAACGTGTTAATTTATTATAAAATAAGAACCGTGACGGATGGCCTGTGGTTTAGAACATTAATTTTAAAACAGGGGTTTGTGTGTTCCACGTGGTATCCAGCCTCGCGGCTCCACAAATGTATATTTTAGCGAATTCGCACAGCAGCAGCAATCACCCCCCCCCCCCCACCCCTCTCTCTAACACGGTCTCAGCGGTTTTCTCCAAGACATAAAAGGCAAGAACCCCAACAGGACGGTGGCTAGGAGATGTGAACCTCCTCGTCTCGGATACAGGAGGTCGTGGGTTTCGTTCCGGACCCTGACGCCTCTATATTTGGAGTTTGTATCTCTCTCTCTCTCCGTCGTCGCGTGAATGTTTCTCCGGGTTCTCCAGTTTTCCCTCCACATTTACAATCAACGTGCGCTTAAGAGTATTTGGCTGAATTTTGGATTTAAAGCTTTCGTGACTGCAGGGATTCGTCTTCTTGGTTCTTTCGGTAAAGTCACGTAGAAGGGAAGTAATAAAATAATAAAAATAAAATATTAAAATATTATGTTATATTTTTATTATTTTATTACTTCCCTTCTACGTGACTTTACCGAAAGAACCAAGAAGAGGAGTATTTGGCTGCTATGAATTTCCATATGATGATAAGCCACTTCCTTTGAGCTATCATTTGTTACCAGGTCGCTTCTGAAAATCAGGGCTACGCAGCTCAGTGAGCATTAGCTGATAAAAAAAAAGGATAGTTTAGTTTAGCAACACAGATCTGGTTACTCACGTTCCACTTCCATTGCATGATCTCCCAGGAGAGTTACCGTGACCCACATGTTACAGACCAGGGAGCGAATGCGTCCACGCGTCCGTTCACCCTTCGTCGGAAAGCGTCGAACTCCGTTATCATCGCCGTCACCATCGCAAGCGCCGGCGACACCGATGGCCTGCTAAGATGACGGAGTGTGCGCTCCTCTTGACTGATGATCTCGTGCTCGGCGAAACGACTGTTTGCCCTTTGGTTGCTAAGAGGCAATCTTCTTCAAATTGCCCGGTTTGTCTCATTCATGGCATTGGCCATGACTTGCCGATGATTGAGGTGGCTGTTGATTTTCCCGCAACGCGCCAAGCAATTGCCCCGGCTTCAATCCCCGGGCCCGCGTCGGCGAGGAGGCCAATATCGCATTTCAATCGCCGACGCGCCTCTCCTCTCCATCGCCTACCGCCCCCCCCCCTTCCCACCTAACCAGCCGCCCCCCAAACCCTTACTACTCCTCCACCCCCCAGCCCCCTCCCAAAAGCCTCCACCACCGCTCAACTTCTAACGCTGATGCAAAACGCGTCTGGGGCTCGCCGCCGGCTTAAGCTCTGACGGATGTCAAAGCAAAAGCCATCGCCGCCCCTCACCCGCGTGGCGGATATTGATATTGAGGTTGGCAGCGGTCACAGAATAAGCTCTCCCCCCCCACTGCCCTCCTTGCTCGCCCCCCACCCCCCGCTCAGCCCCCCTCAACTCCGCGTGCTCCAAGAGCCACAATTCCGCGAATGCGAGTTCAGACGCAGGGCACGTCACGTGCCCCCCCCACCCCCCACCCCCTGTCCCCACCATGCCCTGCGTGGTGGGCCGGCCCTGGCTGGGGATGTCCTGCTGTGATGCGAGCGCTCGCATCCACTCCGATGAAACTGAACCCCGAGACAGAACGTTGACTCCCAGCGCCGCTCGATTACCAGACAGCCCGCTGGGGCGGAGGGCGGGGTGGTGGTTGAAGGTGGGGGAGGTGATTATCATTATTATTATTACGCTTAATTAGCCAGGAAAGCCTCACCCAATCTCAAGACGGGTTTTTTTCGGGAGGGTCCTGCCAAGTGTTTGCAGTGGCGGGCAATGCAGCTGCTGCTGCTGTTGTTGTATGTAATGTGTAATGATCCCAATTGAGTAATTTACAGATGATTTTCCAGTTTTTGCCCGGTATCAGTAGCAATGTATGGGGAGAGGGTGCGGGGGTGGCGTTGGCTGTGGGAGAACACCGAACAACTTGGAGGAATCCCATACACAACAGCAGTGGCGGCTCCTGCAAAATCTCTCAGGGGGGGCAAATGTCTGGATGATTGATAAGGATAAGGTCCACCCATGCAATGGATAAATTAACAGCTTAAGCATGTAAAGGCAACTTCACTTCTTTAATATTAATGAAAAATAAAGCGACTCTTACAATACATCTTGTTTGTTTCTATACTCACTATTAAAACAAACCACTCAAGTTTATTTTATTAAAGATTCCACTAGGTGGCCACAAATTATATTGTTGGATGAAACGTGCTTACGTATGATGACGTAAGCACGTATGATGACGTAAGCACGTTAGGGCTTGCCCTCCCGGAAGCCATAGAGAATGCATTGGAGCGCCCCCGTTCGAAAAAAAACATCTTTGAATGTAAGTCTAAGGGGCCACTTGGGGCGATTCTCAGCCGGAGTGAAATCGCCCAAAAAGAGGCGGTACTCCACAGAACGTGACATGACGCTGATTGGACTATATCCAGAGGCTGCAGTGACGGCTAGCGTGACTCTGTGGTTCAATGACATTGGTGGTGCGTCGCCTAATCGCCCTAATGAAGAAACCGCCCCTGCACAACAGAGAGAGAGAGAGAGAACATACAAACTACACGCAGAAAGGTGCCCGAGTTTGGAATCGAACCGAAGTCTTTTTGGCTGTGAGGCACACTGCTGTCAAACTGCCCTCCACGCCGTTTAAATACCTCCATCCGGAAACAAAGATTTCTATGTAGAAGCTGTTACGGGTTCACTGAAATGACATGAAGAGACGAATACAGACTTGAATGGATCTCAGAGGTAGTTCTCTAATATCTGCTTACGTGGGCTGTTCTCTAACACTGGTGGTGTACCAGAGAAATCTGAATGGATTGTTTAGGTATAAAATTGGGGAAAATAGCCAAGAAATTAAATGCTACAAGACTCGACATTACTACGGATTGGGAGCACAAAGACCACACCCAAGATCCCCCGTATAGCCTGTAACAGACTATCGGGGCAAGTGCTGTTAGCGAGCACCTATGAAGGCCGGCACGACACACGAAGGGGTGGGTGGCCAGCACCACGCCCGACCACCTTTGTCTCCCCAGGGGCGGATGTTTACTACACACCGCACCAGGTTCTCATTTGAGGCTGAGTCGACCTAGGGGAGGCCCAGGTACCTGTTCAGATAATCGTCAACGGTGTTGGCCGTGAGCGGGAATCGAATCCGGGTCGCCGGGTTCATAGCGCAGTGCACGAACCGCTACACTACCGCTCCCCACTATAAGGCATGCACAGACGCGTACACAAACACTGCCCAAAAACACACACATTACATCGGATGGGTGCATATGTCACTGTGCGCGCACGCTCGTTAAAATATAAAAAAATATACATATGTGCCATTGTACATAATGTATAAGTTTTACTTATAAATGCATTCATTAATTGAAATATTCATAAAGGGTAGCTCTAAGGAGATCTCATTTAAAACGCGGTTCCTGGAGGCGGAACCGGCATCAGTCAAAGCAAAGGGAGAGGGAGCGAGAATATAAAAAAACAACACCCCACAAATAATGGATGCAACAATAATTACGCGCAATATGAACGATAATTCAAGACGGAACAGATAGGAATCGATGTAATTGCTCCGCACTGATAGCCCCGCTGATCGGTCACGACCACCGCTCCGGCGGGTCCCACGCGCCGCCAGAAGGGATGACGGCGCGTGACGGCGCTCGGTGAAGGGGGCGCGGTGCGGGGGGGGGGGGGTCGTGACCCAGGAATGACCCCAGCCCCCCACCCCCAACATTGTCATGGAGCATTACCTAGCAGGCTCATCACGTCCCACACATCACATCCCAGCCTGCACCCCCAGCCTGCACCCCCAGCCTGCCCCCCCTTTGACCCCTCCTCCCCTCCCTGTAGGCACGCGTACTTTTTACACCCCCCCCCCACCACCTGCGTATGTTCGCTTGACGCACCCCCCCCCCCCCCCACGAATCCTATAGAATGGCCGATATTTAATCCAAGCAGAAACGATAAAGGTTTAATCATATGAACGTGTTTAAGCAAACAGTCCAACGCCGGACTATCTAACTCATTTGAAGGCCAATGTAGACAAATTATTATCGAGGCTTCACCCCCCCCCCCTCCCGTTTCCTATGCGTACGGACATTGTCAGTAGATCTCCCATACGCAAGCGTACGCATTTGGGTTAAACCCCCCTTCCCCCTCCATGCGTACAGACTAAATGGATGGCCCCTAACCTTTAAAGTGGGTGGAAATAGCGGTGGTGGTGGGGGGTGAGGCCGGGGGGGGGGGGGGCTCATTGTGTGGGTGGGGCCGACACGCAGCGCTTGAACTACAGGCAGAGAGAATGCGTGAACGAGAACGGTGGAAGGTAGCTTTGGTTAGAAGATCGGGCAACACATTTCTATGGTGAATATGTTTACAGATTCACTGCTAGACCAGAGTATGCGACGTGGAAAAATCCATGGCGAAAGGAATACTGGATGCGGTGTGCCGGGTGCATAAATGGCACCGTGGTGGTGAGATGTTAACTACCTCGCCTGGTATACAGGAAGTCGTGGGTTCGATCCCGACTTTGACGCCTGCTGTATATTTTAAGTTTGCATGTCTCTCTCCCCGTGGTCGCCTGGATTTTTCCCCGTGTCCTCCAGTTTTTCCCTCCACATTTAGCCTCAACGTGCGTTCAAGAGTATTTGGTTGAGCTATCATTTGTGGCCAGGTCGCTTCTGAAAAAATAGCTTGTACAGCTCAGTGAGCCTTACCTCTGTAGTAGTCACTTTAGAGACACTCATAGTGGGAGGCACACACGTTGATTCTACACTTCCACAGTACACACGGGTCAGGACAGCTGGCACACTACCTGACCCACAACGCCGAGGAGGTGAAGACGAGTACGAAGACTTGCGTAGACAGCCCCGACCCAGTGTCGGTACCTTCCTTTTATTCCTCCCAAGCGTGGCCTGGCTCCGCCCTCGGCCACGCCCTCGTCTGGAACCTACTAGAAAGTTCTGGGCTTCCCCCCGCGTGTCCCCTCTGCCACCTTTACCCTACATCCCTTACCTCGGCCTATCACGTGCCCTGCTGGCAGACCGGCTGCTGTGTCCTCAGATCTCCCCTCTCTGCCAACAACCGGCGCTACGCGCTCCAGTGGACACATTTCACCTGCCCTGTTGGATAGAGCGGGCTACTACACCCACAATCCCGCTCTCTACCAGGAACCAGCGCTACGTGCCCCAGTGACCCATCCTGTGTCACCACACCTGTTTAGAGCTGTGGTTCTTAACCTGGGATGCACGCTGCACCCTCTGGGCGTGCGAGTTGCCCTTTCTGGGGGTGCGCGACATGGCCAGATTTGATTTAGAAGTGAAATAATCGAAAGACAAATTAAGCATTGGCACGTAATTACAACTTCTTTGTTTCATCACACCTACGTGTTATTAATAATATTTAAAAAATGTAATTGGGAACCAAAGGGGTGCCAGGCTGCTGTTACGGTTAAGAACTACTGGTTTAGAATATTTGGCTGCTATAACTTCCACATGATAAGCCACTCCGTTGAGCTATAATTTGTGGCCAGGTCCCCTCTGAAAAACAGCTACATAGCTCAGTGAGCCTTGGTAATGCAGACATGATTCCTTGCAAAAGGTTTCAGTTTGGTGTAATAACATCTTAACACCTGTTTTGTTGCCAGAAAAAATAGGGAAACCTATTCTCATATTTTGGTACTGGCAAAGGAGGTCCCATGATACATTTAGAGGCATTGCTCACAGTGTTGTCCAGCGGTTGTTGTTATTATTATTTACCGCTGACAATGTCCATGGGAAGAGCTACAGATTTCCCAGGACAGTGGCTGTCCTCCTGGACAAGAGGCAGATCGCGGGTTAAAGCGACGAGAGGCAGTGACCCGAGGTGACATTTTCAGACCACAGCGGCACTCACGCGACCGCGCGCGCCACGTCGAGAGGATCATCTCCATCTTTGTGGTAATTAAACTACCGCGAGCCAAGACGGAAGGAAACGTCCGAGTCAGCAGATTCTATAACCCCGGGAGGTTTTTTTTTTTTTGCGCGCGGGTTTGATTTTTGTTGTTGTTGTTGTCGGGCAATGTATTTTATTCAGTGGCTGTACGGCGAATGTTCCAGTTGTAATGAAAAACGAGGAAAGAAAAGCATGACGACGACGACGACGAAGGAACGCTTGCCGGTACCGACCGAATCCGCCGGGCCTTGAAACAAAAAAAAGAGATGGGGGAGGCACGAACGCAGTCTTTAATGCGGCCATCTGGCCCATTAACGCGGAGGCGTCCCGGCGGAGAGCTTAGGGTGCGGGATTTGCTGGCTCCTGCAAAGCGCCTTGTGGGATTCGTGTAAATGGGATGGCAGAGCGATGAGCTTCTTGCTCGCCTCCGCCAGAAAAAGGAGAAGGGGGCACTGACGGCGAATATTAAACAGGGGGCTCTCAGCTCTTCAAATTGGTGGATACGAAACAAACGCGGCGGTGGTGTCACGTCCCACGAAGAGGTCTTCATTTTTAATATAAACGACGAGGAGGAGGAGGAAGAGGAAGAGGCAGCGACGACGCGAGAAGTGATTTGTTAACAAAGTCGGCAGCGGCATCAGGAGCAGCATCAGCGCGACTGCTGGCGGTGGATGCCGGGAGCAGACGGCGTGGCGCTGAGCAAAAACCACACGCGGAAGGCGTCGAGACTCTGAAAAGACGACGACGACGAGGAGGATAAGGGAGTGCGATGTGGAGCAGGGCCCCGGGAGGATGTCCACGGAGCACGCGAGCCAGGGGACCCTGCCCCTACCCATAGCCTACGAGCCACACACACTGGCATCAGCCCCACTCCTACCGCTGCCGCTAACCGCTGAGCTGAAGACGAGTACCACACCTGCCCCTAACCAAACTCGCCACACCAGTACTGACCTGAACATGAATCAACCAACCCAACACGAGTGCCAGACCTTCACCTAACCAGAAGCAAGCCGCAAAAACGCTCGTGCTAGCCTCACTCTCACGAGGCAACCCTCCGTCCCCTGCTCTCCCTATCCAAATCAAAGCGAAGGTTCATATGAGCCCTCGCAAAGATCAAGTAACACAACGCACGAGTACTCGGCACACCCACACTGCGCCATGAAGTTGGCGAACCCATTTCAATTTCCTTGCCACTGAGTTAAGATCAGTGGCAAAGTGATATCTGTCTCCCCTCCCCGGCGCGCTTACCCCAACCACCCCCACCATCCCCACCACCACCCCCTACAACCGGCACTGACCAGCATGGTGAAGTATGTAAAAAAAACACGCACACACAACAGCGACGATGAAACGCACGGGGGTGAGGCCATGATCCGGCAGTGGATTGCAAAAAAAAAGAACGGAGATGAACTTTAAAATGATTATTTACATATATAATAAGACGAATACGTATTATAGTTATTATTTTGGGCCATATCGCAGGAGACGACTGTAGTCTGCACTCGCTTCAACGGAGGAGGGAAAACAAAACTGTCTCCGCTGAAGCCCTCTCGGCATCGCACTTCCGACTAGCACGTTTGGCTACGTACGGTGCGAAAGAAGTTCAACGTACGTACACACATACAGCAGACACATATAGCAGATATATACAACAGGGCTCGACATTGATATTCAGCTCCCGAACCGCATTGCTGCCACCATGCGCAGTGATAGAATTAATATTATTATTTGAATGAGTAAATATGTTATAATAATGCTCACTATTACAGCAGCAGCAGTAGTATTATTATTATTATTATTTAAAGATATAATTGTAAACCTGGTAATCGTGCGCTGACGTCTGTGTCTCACGCAGAACATCGCATTCGGGAATCCCGGTTAGCGGAACGGGAGATATAGAGAGGGAGACAGGGGTAGGGGGAGGGTAGGGAGAGGGAGACAGGGAGAGGTGGGTGGAGAGAGGGTAGGGAGAGTGAGAATGGGAGATGACGGGGAGCTCTGCATGCAGTTATGAGCTACCCGTCGGAGGCCTTCGGACTGCGAGAAGGGCTGCATGCAGAACGAGAGCGAGAGAGTGAGCGTGAGAGTGAGCGAGATAGTGAGCGAGAGGTGGGGGTTTACATAAAGCAAAGTTATTATAAAAAAAAATACGAAATGATGAACGAAGCAAAGTTCCGACTACACCGAGCATCTTTTTGTTTCCACTGATCGTAAAAAAAGAGAGAGAGGTAGCGAGAGGGAGACAGGTAGAGGTGGGTGGAGAGAGGGTAGGGAGAGGGAGACAGGGAGAGAGAGGGGTACTGAGAGGGTACGGAGAGAGAGGAAGGGCGCATTCAGAATTTCAGCAGCCGCGTTTGACGACTGGCCGTGCCACTTAATTCATGCCGCGCCGGAATATTCACAGCGTCGGCGGTCATGTGATTACACATTAATTGCTAGAAATTGAAAGAGTATGGCAGACTTCTAATCCTGTGCGCATGCTTCTCTTTACTCTGCGATGAACAGCGAGGCCCCCCCACACCACTGTTCTGTATTCATATCGTCAAGTAATTGTATATACTCCACGTAATTATGGGAAATGTATTCTCCGCCTTAACGCGCGTGATTATTCTGAGTTGTGTATTGTTATAATTATAATTTTGCGTCAGACCGGTACCCTAAATATCGGAAAGACTGGGGGGTCCTTGCCTGTAAGATCGGGCAGTTCGCCAGCATTGATTCAAGCGAGCCTGACTGCCGAATGGAATGGTCACTGCGGTGTCGAAACCGCTCTAGAGTTTTTCTCGTCTTGAAATAATGCTGCTGCGATTATGCATTTCGAGAGAGGCCGTGTGGCTGATGGAGTTGAGTAAGAAATATTTCCGTGTTGTTGTCACGTGGAGAGACGGATAATACGCGAAAGAGACGAAATGTCCACTTAAATATTTTGGAAATTTGATAAACTGTACAAACATGCCCACGATAGATGGAGGCAGCTGGGGGAAATGCACGAATAATAGCACAACGAGCCTTGCCTTTTGTCATCATGACTTTTGTTTACCCAGAAAAAAGTCTAATTGAGACTCAAGACGCTTTTTCACGAGGGTCCTTTTGCAGATGCAGACACAAGGGCACAGAGACACAAAGACACGTGGAGACACGTGGAGACACGTGGAGACACGAGGCGCACGGAGAGACAAACACGCAGACACAGGCAACCGCACAGCGTTTGTGATTTACCTCCCGTTCAGGTGGAATATCCGGGCCCTAAAAAGCCATCAAGTTTCTCACGACGCAATTGCACTCCGGTGGCTGGATTCATGGTGCGGTGCGCTAACCGCCACGCCACAATCACGAGACACTCCGATCATCCTCGTAGCAGCGGCAGCAGCTTTGGCTGCTGGCCATGGAACGAAAAACGTTCACGCTCTCAGAAGCGCTCCTGCGACCGTCTGGAACGTTCTTCCTTCAGATATATCAGGAAGCCGCTGGGAGTTGTGCAATTTTATAGCGAGATTGAAAACTCATTTCTTCAGGACTGCTTTTCGTGACCAGTTTGTTGTCCTTTGCCGCGCACCTCTGACGAACACGGCCGGCTACCTACTGTGCGAAATAAAGTTCAGCGTAGATGCAGCACACACATTGCATCCGCCTGAAGGGAAAATACCTTCACAAATAACGCGGGATGGGGGGGGGGCATTTCCTACTCAACGAAAGAGAAAGAGAGAGAGAGAGAGCTGTATTATCTTTCTTCACCAATGTTCTCCGGTGGTCCACAGCAGTAAGCAAGAATAACTCCCCAAAGTCAATAATCCCTGCATTAGCGAGACTTTTTAAGTAGATCAATAAATTAACTAATCTGGAAGCCGATTCACATTTGAAGAACTGCCTGTGAGTATTACACAGATTCCCACCGTGCCCTGGCAGCACGCGTGCACGCGCGTGTGTGCGTGTGGGGGGGGGGGGGGGGGAGTGCTCGCTAACAGCACTTGCCCCAACAGTCTGTTAAAGGCTATACAGGGAATATTTGTCTGTGTGTGTTTGTGGGGAGAGGTGACGCAGTGCACAGTGGAGCTGTACTGCGAACCCGGCGAGCCGAGTTCAATTCTCCCTCTCGGCCACAAACACCAGTGACGATTATTTGAATCGGTCCTGGGTCTTCCCGAGGTCAGCTCAAGTCTCAAATGAGTATCTGGTGCGGTGTGTAAGAAAATATCACAACCGGAGAGACAAAGGCGCTCGGGAGTGGCGCTGGCCATCCACCGCCTTGGGTGCCGTGCCGGCCTTCCGAAGTGCTCGCTAACAGCACTTGCCTCAACAGTATGTTCAGGCTATACGGGGATCTGTGTCTTTGTGTCTTGGTGTGTGTAAGTGGGGGGAGCGGTAGTGTAATGACGAGTGCGCTGCGCTACATACCCCGTGGAATGAGTTGGATACAGCTATGGCTACTATCAGGGGAGACTATTTGAACTGGGTCACCCCTAGGTCGGCTCAGCATTAAATGGGTACCAGCACCACGCCACCTCTTCTTTGCGCACCGTTCCCAGCCTCAATAAGTGTTTAAAAAATACACAGCACTTGCCCCGACAGTCTGTTAAGCCTACACGGGGGATCTTTGTCTTTGGTGTGTTTATGTGTGCGTGTGCGTGTGTAGCACGGGTGTTGCGTGGGCTATAAAATGCGGTCGATACCCAAGTGTGTCGCAAATGCAATTGGCGTGACAGCTATTGGCTTAATACAACCGTGCAAAATAAAAGTGCTCGGAGTAAACGACGCACAGGTTGCCCCGCGCGCCTCGAGATAGCTTCTCCCCAGTTCTTGTTCCATCCACGCGCGAGGGCCATGTGTTCATGAGCGAGATGCTCAATGTCGAGGTTTGCTAGTCACGACGAGAGGGCTTCAGCAGAGAGAGAGAGTTTAGTTTAGCTATTCCTCCTCGCCTGGTATGCAGGAGGTCTTGGATTCGATTCCGACCCTGACGCCGATATATTTGGAGTTTGCATGCTCTCCCCTGTAGCCGTTTTTTTTATCTCTCCACACTTATACTCAACGTGCGTTCAGAGTATTTGGCTGCTATAAGTTTCTCCATGATAAGTCTCTTTCGCTAAGCTATCATTTGTGGCCAGGTCGCTTCTGAAAAAATGAGCTACATAGCTCAGTGGGCCTTACCTAGTAAAATAAAACAAAATTAAGTTAGAAGGAGCGATGGTTCACACGCCTCGCCAACGACTTTTTTGAGGCTGAGTCGACCCAGGAGAGGCCCACGACCGGTTCAGGGAATCGTCGTTGGTGTTTGGCCGTGAGCGGGAATCGAACTCGGGTTGACCGGGTTCGTAGCGCAGAGCACTCGAGCACTGCGCCACCACTCACTACACTGGGAGCATACCGGGCACGTGTTCCGCACGGCTTTGAGCTGCCGAAAAGAATGAACGAACTATTCAACTATTTTTATTTTTACGAGGTAAGACCCACCGAGCTAATGTAGCTATTTTTCAGAAGCGACCTGGCCACAAATGATAGCTCAACGAAGTGGACAATCACGTAGAAATTTATAGCAGCCAAATGCTGTACTCTAAAGGCATGTTTCTGAATGTGGAGGGAAAAACCATGGGACCCGGAGAAAAATCCACGCGACCACGGGAAGAACGTGCAAACTCCAAATATACAAGTGTCAGGGTCTGGATCGAACCCACGACCTCCTGAAAACGAGGCGAGGTAGTTACACACCGGGGCCACTGCCTGCCCTCGCTACGTCCCACATACCTATCATCATCATCATCAGCCGCGACCTCCACTGGCCTATTGAAGAGGGTGTTTGTTTGGTACTCGAAATACACTATTATGACAACTCTTCATATGCTAATGCGAACAAAGTGATCATTGGAATGCGTCATTTGTTTATTTATGTCTCACCAGGCCCCATGATGTAAACAAACACAGTCTCTTCCGAGTCCCATTTATCCACTCGATCTCTCTGCGAGCAATCTATAAACGTCGCCTATTTATTTTTTTATTTCCGTTCGGGATTAAAAAATACATTTTTACCACTAAAGAAAATTGATGGGGGGAAAAACCCACCGACAAATAAATAAAGGGCTCCCTCTCCTTGGATCGTGAAATCCCCCAGGGTCAGGTATGGGTTCGAGAAGTGTCACACTTCCATCTAATATCCACCCCCCGTTAAATATTTAATGCGGCTTTCATTCCCCCTTGTGTTCGCTGCTCAATTGTTCGGCACAGAAAGAAATGAAGCCCCCCCCCCCACCCCCTACTCCGGTCACCCGCCCCCTACTGCCCCCTACTCGCCCCTGCCTCTCGCCCCCCTCCCCCCCACAATGCCCCACGGTCTATTCCTCAAGTCACATTTTTATATTAAAATCATGGGCACAAATTTACGCACGTGCACACACACACGCGCGCGCACGCACGTATAAAGACAAATATTCCCATATAGCCTTTTAAGAGATTGTTGGGAGAAGCGCTCGTTCGTGAATATTGTCTGGTGCGCTAACCACTGCGCCACCGCTCCCCACAGGAACATACGCTGCATATGAACCTCATGGCGGGACCCCGGGGTCCCGTAAGCCCCCGGCTCTCGCATAAACATTTTATTATAATGTAAACATTTTATTATAATGTAAACATTTTATTATAATGTAAACAAAAACTTTGCTCTTTTTCACCAATGGGTTTGAAGGATGGTGGCAAGTGTTGTCTTGTTAAACTATGCATTTAAACTGGAAACTACTTACCTGCAGTACGTCTATTTAAATACACTATCGAAAACATAAATTACACCCCTCTGTCAATCATCGTGTTTCTCAGTGTGGATTTGTGAACACACTTTGTAAACAATACATAAAATAGTACACGTTTTCAATGCGCTGTTCATATTGTAACAAGCGTTTATACCAATGTTACTCTACAGAGCAGTGGGTCGCCGCTCCTCTTATCCGCATTGAGGGGGGGGGGGGGGGAGGCATTATTCCAGCAGTTGACTGAGCATGGCTGACGATGAACGGACGTGTGAACAGCCGCGATGGATGTGGCTACTGAGTGGACATCTCGGTGTGCCGCGATTCGACCCAGCGCATGAAGAGCAACACTCAGAGCCTCGCGCCGCCGCCAAGGTCACGAGAAAAACAACTCCCAGGGTGAAAGTTCATCAGCGTGGCCGCCATCGTCAGCACAGCCGCAGAGAGCCAAGACTCACAGAGGCCCTTAGACTCACACAAAGACCAATAGACTCACGCAGAGACCCTTAGACTCACACAGAGACCCATAGACTCACGCAGAGACCCATAGACTCACGCAGAGACCCATATACTCACACAGACCCATAGACTCACGCAGAGACCCATAGACTCACACAGACCCATAGACTCACGCAGAGACCCATAGACTCACGCAGAGACCCATAGACTCGCACAAAGACCCATAGCCTCATGCAGAGACCCATAGACTCACGCAGAGACCCATATACTCACACAGAGACCCATAGACTCACGCAGAGACCCATAGACTCATGCAGAGACCCATAGACTCGCACAGAGACCCATAGCCTCATGCAGAGACCCATATACTCACGCAGAGACTCATACACTCACACAGACACCCATGAACTCACACAGACACATATAATCACGCAGAGACCCATAGACTCGCACAAAGACCCATATTCACACAGAGACGCATATAATCACTCAGAGACCCATGGACCCACACAAAGACCCACGCTGTACTCACAAGAATACTCACGTGTGCATGTGTTTCGGTGTGTGTGGAGGGTCGGGGATGGTGGTGTAGTGGAGTGATTAGTGCACTGCGTTACATACACCATCTCAACTGGATTAGACTCACAGACATGGCTAAGATCAGTGGTGAATACTGTTTTTGAATATTTTGGGAATTAGAACAATCTTCATGTTATATCAAAATAGCTCTGTAGAAAGGCCATTGCACGAAAGGTCACATTATAAGACCACCTTAAGTGTCACCTATTTTCCCTTTTAAGGCCACCGTGTTATTATGGACGAATGTATTCAGCGTGTCTTTGTTATTGTGCTTGTGCACCGTTGCCAATGCAGCAGCAAGCAGCAGCAAATAACTTCTCATTATCATTGCATATCTCTCTCAACACAAAGCATGCCCCCCAAACTACTCGTCAATGATTGATGCAACGCGGCTGTAGAGGCAATTTCAACATCTGACGTCCGTGTCTACGAAACATTCGGCTCGGAGGTGGAGTCACCCACAGAGGTGAACACAGCAGCTCTGTAAACGCGTTCACCTGAGGGGTTTTGGTTTATTTAAAAACTATGTTTTTTTTTTTTACCAGGCAAGGCCCACTGAGCTACATAGCTCTTTTTTCAGACGCGACCCTGGATATGACAAATGAAGTGGCCTATTAGCACGTGGGGATTCATCGCAGACCAATACTCTTGAACGCGTGGTGATTCTAAATGTGGAGGGGAAAACCGGAGGACCCGGAGAAATATCCACGCCACCACGGGGTGAACACGCAAACTCTAAATATACAGCAAGCGTCAGGGTCGGGGTCGAACCCACGACCTCCTGTATACCTGGCGAGGTAATTAACATCCGGGTCCGCCCAGGTCAGTGACCCAGCAAATCTGACTGTACCCGGCACACCACATCCAGTATATGCCTCTCGCTACAGCTTTTGGCCTGCCAGTCACGTGCCACCTACCGACTACCAATCTAAACACCGTGGCTCGTACAATATATCCTCGCATCGGACACTCCGCATGCAGTGTATACCTCACGTCGCTATACCAGCGGCTATGGATATATTCAGTGGGAAATTAAGCGAAAGAAGAGGGGAGGGGGGAGGGGCAGGGGGATGGGGAGGGGGGGGCTCCGTCCCATTACGACCATCACAGAGAATAACACCGGCAATGAGGAGCACCCCCTACAGCTCGACTCGCCACGTGGCCACCGCCACCACCGGCTGATGGATGGTGGCGGCTGTCGCGTCGTCGCACACGGAACTCCTCGCTCGTTACAGCCGAGCAGAGGCACCCCCCACCCCACCCCGCACCCACCCCCTCGCACCCACCCCACGCCACCACCACCTCCATCTCGCCCGTGACTGCGTCTTCACAAAACCTGCTATGGGGGAGGCAGGGGCGAGGCGGGGATGAGACGGGGAGACGAGAGGCCGAGAGCTGAATGTGAGGAGTCAGGGTTTCGCGGACTACAAAATATGAAAAAAACCCCGTGTAGCCTGAATAGACTTTTGGGGCAAGTGCTAGTTAGCGAAATGCCTATTAAGGCCGGCACGGCGCACGAGAGGGTGGATGGCCAGCACCACGCTCGGCCGCCTTTGTCTCCCTAGCGGCGATCTTTACACACCGTACCAGGTACTCATTTGAGGCTGAATCCACCTAGGGGAAGCCCAGCACCGGCTCAGATAATTGTCGCCGGTGTTGGCCGTGAGCGGGAATCGAACTCGGGACACCGGGTTCGTAGCGCCCCGCGCAGATCGCTACACACACAGACGTACACGCACACACACACGCACACACGCATACACACTCACACGCAAGCACACTCACTCACACGCACGCACTCACACGCACACTCACACACTCACACGCACACATACTCACACACGCTCACACGCACACACACACACATACACACACTCACACGAACACGTACGCACACACGCACACACACACGCACATACACACACTCACACACACACGCACACACTCACACGCACGCACCCACACACTCACACGCATACACACACACACACACGCACGCACACACACACGCACACACACTCACACGCACGCACACGCACACACACACGTGTGTTCCTCCCCCACGTACCATGGCCTGTGTCATCAGAGAATCGGGGGGCAGCGAGACGAGGGGATGAGGGACCTGTGGATGAATCTGATGAGTGTGGGGATTTAGGGATTCACACGCACACACATACCCGTGCGCGCGTGTGTGTCTCTGTCTCTCCGCACCGCCGGTGTCACTCCGAGAATTACCGGCGGCTGGACGTGGAGACGAGGGACCAGGGGCCGGATCTCAGGAGCGCAACGATTCAGGGATTTCATGGACACGGGGGTGGTGTGTCTCGACGCACCGCAGGTGTCGCTTTGGAAACTCGGGGATGGTGGGGGATGATGAGGGCAGAGGGACAAGAATTCACAACGCGTGCGCGTGCGCGTGTGGCGGTGAGCAGCGCTGCACTACGAACCCAGCGACACGAGTTCCATTCCCGCTCACGGTCAACGCCCAATGACGATTATCTGAACCCTTCCTGGGTCTCCCCTAGGTCGAAATCAGCCTGACAGTAGCTAGGGCGGTAAACATCGCCACTGGGGAGACAAAGGGGGTCGGGCGTGATGTTGGTCACTCACCCCCTTGTGTGCCTGTGCCGGCCTTCATAGGTGCTCGCTCTCAGCACCTGCCCCAACAGTTTGTCAAATAAATACGGGGGACCTTTGTATTTGTCTTTGTGTGTACGCACCGCGGATGTCCCCTCTGAGACTCAGAGGGAGAGGCAGCCGGCACGCCGGAGACGCGGGGCCCAGGGCTGAGCAGCATGCATGCGTCTCTGCACACATCGGGGTTAGGAGGCGACGGTGGGAGAGCCTCCGCATGGATTTCGTCGGTGCGCGAATTCACGGATGCACGCGTGGGCTTTGACGCGCCGTGCCGCGTGGGTCTCTCCGCCCCGTGCCGCGTGTCTCTACGCCCCGTGCTGTGTCTCTATGCGTCGTGCCGCGTGTCTCTACGCCCCGTGCTGCAGGGGACGAGGGACTCGCGGCTGGGTCTCTGAAGCAGCGCACGCAGTTGAGGAATTCATTGGCACGCGCGCGCGTCTCTCCGTGCAACCGCGGCTGTCACTCTGAGAATTAATCGGCGGTGGCCCCTTTCCCCGGTCGGCCCGCTTCTCCCCCCCCCCCCCCCCCCCACGAGTTGGCCTCCGGGCTGGAGGTTTTAACGTGTGGGTGTTTATCGCCGCAGACTGCTGATGTTGTGTTCCTCCGTCGCGCAAAGACTCGTCCCTTAGGCCGCGTGCCCTCAATTAAACTCCCCCCCCCCCACCGCCTTGTGACGCAGCGGGCTGAGGGTTTGTGACGTGTTCGGCGAAGGCGTTGTGTCGCCGTGCACGTCACACGTCACACTCACACAAAAAACTGTTCAAACTCTTTTCAGTTTCATTTCCTAAGCCCACCGCCAACGGTAACCGCGGCACGGTCGAGCGCAATTCGCTAAGCGAATCGACAGCACCGCGAAGGGGTTAACGCGACAGATGCATCCGCAGCGAAGGCCAAAGGAGCGACGCTCTTGTTTGTCAGCTCGAAACTTTGAGGGCAATGAGCTCGGGACTCCCATTTTCGAAAAGCAGCGAGAATGGATTCTTCCTTTTTACGCCGCAATAAATAAGCGGTGAAATCAGGCAAGAAATTAGAATGCAGCCTCCAGAGGGGCCGAGAGTCATTATGTTTGCTGGATATATTACACTATTATCAAAAGTGTAATTGGACTTGCTTCCCTCTTAACCCTGCTGGCGGTGACCTCGTGGAAACGCACGCAACGAACTGCACGCGGGCACGCGTCACGTACGCGTCATGCGCGTGTCACGCGCGCGTCACGCGTGCGTCCACTGCAGCTGCCCTGCTTTGCATTGCAGGCAGGGCAGGGCAGGCCCTGGGGTGTCACTGGAGGTCGCTCCATTCCAGCTGACAAGGTCAGAGCCACAGCGACCCCCGCGGTCACCACAGCTGTGCGATCATCAACATCAACATCACCGCCAGTACCGTCACCAATCAGCAATACAAACGTCGCCACCACCACCACCACGACCACCACCACGATCGTCAGCGCCACCGTTTCCATCAGTGGCAGCGCCGTTGCAAATGCGAAGGATGATGTTGACGGTGCTGTTTGCCACCGTGGCATGTGCAGAGGTAAAAGGGTTAATTGTTATGCGCCGGCAATAATAAACATCGCAACACTCCGGGATGACGGACTCTCCTCCCCACGCGCGCGATGCAACGGCCACACGTGGAGCGGAATGGGTGGTGGGTGGTGGGCGGGCGGGTGGGTGGGGAACATTCACCGGGGATTTGATTTCAGCCCGGGATCCGTCTGGGTCAAGCAGCGAGCCGAACAATATTTCCGCACGCGGTCCACCGCGTCGTGTACACCCCTTGCCGCGGCTGTGGCGACCTACTCTGGATTTACTAAGCCAAGTGTCACCCACACACGTACACGCACAGACACGCACACACAATGCCGCTGACATAGAAACACTGTCTGCAGACGGTATATCTAAGTTTATAACCGAAGCATAAACCAGAATTGAGTTCCGCACTCACCAGCCAGACCGGCTCAATACAAACGCCACGACAGAAAAAAAAGAATGGGACAGATTTACTGCCAATATCATTTAACGCGAGCATCGTCCATACATCAACGCACAAGTCCACGCGCCAGTTTCTTCTGTCGGTCGAGAGGGACATCGCCTTTATCACAACAAGATGCCCCTCGCAATGAAACTAACGCAAATACGGCCCACGGTCAATGAATCAATGTGATTTCTAAGGAATACATTTGGAGGGCGCCACGGTGGTCGTGATCTTAACTACCTCGCCTGGTATACAGGAGGTCGTGTGTTTCGATCTCAACCCTGGCGCCTGTATATTTGGAGTTTGCATGCTCTCCCTGTAGTCGCGTCGATTTAGAATCAACATGCGATAATTGGTTTTTTACCCTTTTATCTGGCAACAAAACCTGACACCTTTTTTACAAGGAGTCATGTTTGCATTGACCACAATACCTGCAGTCGGAATGCAAACAAAAAACATAACTCTGATAATGTATGCACTGTCCTTGAAATTGATTGGTCCACACCCGAGACAGCTTTCCTTAGAGCCTAGTCTCACATGGTATTGGACCAGATGACGCCAAAAGGCGCACAACTCAAAGACAATTCACCATCAGAGTATGAGAGCTCGGGGTAAGCATTTACACCATTGGAACCTCATTTGCCAGTAGCAAAATATAATAATAGTTTTTTTACCCTTTTATCTGGCAACAAAACTGACAGGTATTGTGGTCAATGCAAACATGACTCCTTGTAAAGAAGGTGTCAGTTTTGTTGCCAGGTACAAGGGTAAAAAAACAATTATCATATTTTGTTACTGGCAAATGAGGTTCCAATGGTGAATCAACATATGCGTTCAAGAGTATTTGGCTGCTATAAATTTACACACGATAAGCCACATTCGTTGAGCTATCATTTGTGGTCAGGTCGCTTCTGAAGAGGCGCTGGAAAACTCATCGGGCCTTACCTGAGTGAAATAAAAAAAAAATAGTTTACACGAAACCCTGTATCGTGGACACAGCGAGGCCAGCGAGACTGCGATTAATAAAAAATAATTTCTACTTTCAGGCACCTTTCAAGCACAGATTGCTAAGTGCTGAACAGAGCTAAAACAACAAAAACAATATTTATGAAGAAGAAAACAACCTCGGGTAAGAAGCTAATAAAAAAGCACGCAGCCTCCTGGTAGGAAACACCCCAACCGAATAAATTGAATGCCCCGAGGGTGAAAAGAAAAGGAATTGAAAAGGCCGTTTGAGGACAGTTGAGTCTGGAGGTCGCGATTTGTCGCGGTCTGCCAGGGCCACGAGCTGCGGGGTGACCGGGAAACACCAGAAACGCAGATCAGAGGAAGGAGAGCGCATATGGAATAATAACATGAGCGGGGACAGGACTGTGGCTGGGGTGACAGCAAGGAGGTGGTGTTGGGTGGGGGCGGGCGAGAGAGGGTGGCTCCTGGAGACCAAAGTGGAAGAGGAAGACCCGGGCGGCTGACCCCACAGCAACGTGGGAACAACGGTCGTAAGAAGAGGATGAAGAGGGGGGGGGAGACAAAGCGTGGCACGTGAGCCCCAGAGCGACACTCGCACGGCCGTCCGCAGGACCTCTGCTGTCATCCGCACATCACAGCCAACGCGGTGACCTGGTTGTTTGTTGTTGTTTTGTTATTGCAGAATGTATATTAGTGGCGTAGCTATTCAGTGCGCAGGCGGAGGAGACACGGGCTCTGGGCTTCCGAAGAGGCGGGGAAAGGTGAGCGGGGGGGGGGGGCTGGTGGTGCTACGGCTCGGGGCGCAGACAACGTGGGAATTCTCTTATGGTGGCAGATTGTTGGAACTCAGAAGAAGCGGCGATGCAGCCCAAGGGGACCCGGAATCGTGAAAAAAGAAAAGCGGTGAGCCAATTATATGAGCCCGAATTCCAATCATAATCCACATAACGAGCTGGTTAACATAACAAAGGCCAATTAATCCCCTTCAGCTCAAATCTTGCCTGCATACCTCTTCACTCGTTTAAATTCATCCGTGTTTTTCCACATTTCTCACCTCACTACATCTCTCTTTCTCTTCCATATCTCTTCTGTCATTTCAGAAGGTATTTTTTATCATAACGGGGGATGGGGGCGGATGGGGGCGGATGGGGAACCCCCCCCCCAGATATTTTTTTGTGTAGATCCCCCCTCCTCCCTCCGCCAATGAGCTCGCTCCTGCCCACCAACTAGGAGCGAGGGGAGGGGATTGGGAGAGGGGAGGGGGAGAGGGGAGGGGCTCCCGTTCCGTTCTGCGTACTCCTCAACGACAACGTCATGGCAATTCACGGCCAGTCAAGGAAGGAACAGTGGCCCGAGCGAGACGGCCCGGCGAGTCTGTCCTCGGATTTCCACCTCCTCACGCTGCCCCTAAGAGCATCATCATCATGATCATCATCATGATGATCATCATCATCATGATCATCATGATCATCATCATCATGATCATCATCATCATGATCATCATCATCATGATCATCTTAATAATCATCATGATCACGCCGTCAATAGAGGAGCAGAAAAACTACAGGAACTCTCTCCTGATGCCCTCTCGTCGTGGCGAGGAGACCTCGACAGTGGTGTTTAGCTCCCAAGCGTATGGCCATCATACATACGCAAGAATAGAAGAATAGTCACCACCAGCGCTACGCAGCCCACCAACCCACCCACCCACAGCAGCAGCAGCAGCAAGGGGCACAGCATTGGTGGTGGTGGTGACGAATTGGTGGCCGAATTATTGCAAACGAAGGGTGAATGACTGCGTTGGCAACTGGCTGGTGGCGACTTCTTCTGGTGGGGCGGTGCCGGCGCCGCAGTCGGGGATTTCGGGGTGGGTGGGTTGGTATTGGTGTTGGTGGGTGGGTTGGTGGGTGAGTGGGTTGGTGGGTGGGTTGGTATTGGTATTGGTGTTGGTGGGTGGGTTGGTGGGTGAGTGGGTGGGTGGGTTGGTGGGTTGGTGGGTGGATGATTTGGTAGTGGGTGGGTTGGTTGGTGGGTGGGTGGGTTGGTGGGTGAGTGGGTTGGTGGGTGGGTTGGTGGGTGGGTTGGTGGGTTGGTGGGTGGGTTGGTGGGTGGGTTGGTGGGTTGGTGGGTGGATGATTTGGTGGTGGGTGGGTTGGTTGGTGGGTGGGTGGGTTGGTGGGTGAGTGGGTTGGTGGGTGGGTTGGTGGGTGGGTTGGTGGATGAGTGGGTGGGTTGGTGGATGGGTGGGTGGGTTGGTGGGTTGGTGAGTGGGTTGGTGGGTGGGTTGGTGTTGGTGGGTGAGTTGGTGGGTGAGTGGGTGGGTTGGTGGGTGGGTTGGTGGGTGGGTTGGTGGGTGGGTGGGTTGGTTGGGTGGGTTGGTAGGTGGGTGGGTTGGTGGGTGAGTGGGTGGGTGGGTGGGTTGGTGTTGGTGGGTGGGTTGGTGGGTGAGTGGGTGGGTGGGTGGGTTGGTGAGTGGGTGTGTTGGTGGGTGAGTTGGTGGGTGGTTGGGTGGGGGGGGGTGGCACTTTGCTCTGGGTGCCAAATATCTTATTGGTCGCCCCACGCTCGCGCACGCCCCGGCTCACACAGCGCGCCGCCCTCTATTTGCATGTTTATTGCGAGTTTTGTTATCTTGCCGCGGGCACATTTTTTTTAAAAACCCGCGCACGCACAGGACTCGCGGCAGCAGGAGCCCCCTTTAATGTTTAATGAAATTAATATTTTACAGGGGTCCTGTATCAATTCTGCATGAAGGTCGAGAGAGTGGTGGAGGCAACGCTTTTATGTGCTGCATGGTGACCGCCCGCACTTGCAGTGGTACAAAAAACACCGGTGGGGGGTGTGGGGTGAGAGGAGGGGGCTGGGGGGTTACGAAGGGCGGGGGGGGGTTACGGAGGAGTGGGGGAGGGGCGGGGGGTACGGAGGGATGGGTGGGGGCAGTGTTTGTGGGAGTGGGGGAGGGGGTAGATGGGGGAGAGGCGGCCTCGTGTCGGCCACAACGGATGAACCGAGCGAGGCACTCGGCTGCGAGGGACAGCAGCCTCGGCACCGCCGATGCAATCTTCGCGTCGTCGACAAGGGCACATTTTACCGGAGATATACTGCGCGTTTACAGTGGCCGGTGGCACGGGCCCATGCTCGCTTAAAAAAGAAAAAAAACATTT
The DNA here is from genome assembly GCF_015708825.2 of Lethenteron reissneri. Taxonomy (NCBI): domain Eukaryota; kingdom Metazoa; phylum Chordata; class Hyperoartia; order Petromyzontiformes; family Petromyzontidae; genus Lethenteron; species Lethenteron reissneri. The sequence continues at coordinate 9,546,884 of NC_083820.1, read as the reverse complement.
TCTCTGCGAGAGCGCGACAAAAAAAAGCAATAAAGTGGTAGACCAGAGCGTGAGATTGAATCACGACACCGAGGCTCGGAGCCAGAAATGAGCGCCGCTGCCGGACTTACGATGCCCCCACTGCTTGGCGCTGCTGGCGGGCTGGGGGTGAGGGGGGGGGGACCACGCCGTCACTGCTCGACCCCGTGCCGTACACTCGACAAGGCGCGGAGCTGTCGCGAGTCGCGGTCGCAGGCGGTGCAACTGCGCCCGGGACCCACGGGGGCCGGAAGGGGTCCATCCACCAATGTGCCAGACTACGAAGGAGAATATTTTCTGGGACAGCGGGTTGGGGGGATGGAATGGGGGGGGGGGGGCATTTAATTCTTACACGAGGATCCATGCCAACCACGCTGCTATGCCACTGGATTCAATGTAAATCAGTGTAGTGATAGGTTTGTACCCTTTCAACTGGTACAAAAACTGACACCTTTATACAAAGCATCATGTTTGCAAAAACCACAACATAAGCAGTCAAAATGCAAACAAAAAGAAACAACTCTGATGATATGCACTGTCCTTGAAGTTGATTGGTCCACACCCGAGACAGCTTTTCTTAGAGCCTAGTCTCACGTGGTGTTGGACCAGATGACGCCAAAAGGCGTACAACTCAAAAACAGCGCACTATCAGAGTACTGAAAGCTCGAGGTAAGCATTTACTCTATGAGACCTCCTTTACCAGTGGCAAAATATAGTGATAGGTTTTTACCCTTTCAACTGGTACAAAACTGACACCTTTATATGCCTTGTATAAAGGTGTCAGTTTTTGTACCAGTTGAAAGGGTAAAAACCTATCACTATATTTTGCCACTGGTAAAGGAGGTCTCATAGTGTAAATCAGTGTGGCGCATAGAGACACGTTAAGGCGAACAACGCGATCGGTGTTAATTCAGGAGGTTCATGGAGCCACACTAAATTTTCCTTTCGGGTGTTCGGTGCTGATCAGCGCGGCTCCAAAGAAGTCAGACGAAACTTAACAAAGGATTGAGAGTCAATTAAACAGGCTCAAGGAGCCAGAATAAGGCCTCCTTGGGGCTAAATGTAAATCACTTGAGCTCGTTAACGCCAGGCTAAGGCTACCAATGTGCGTCAGTGTTATTCATTCAAAAGGCTCAAAGAGCCCGATTGAGGCTTCCTTAGGGTTCAGTGTTGATCACCGTGACTCATAGAACCAGACAGAGGCTGCTTCACTGAGAGAGGGGGGGGGGGGGGATTGGGACAGGGGGCGGGGCGGGGGGGCCCATTTCATTGCTTGCACCGAGGAAGCGTTCCAGCCGCACCAATGACACGCGGGGAGGGCTTTAGCGAAACCACTTCGGCCTTATTTATTTCACCTTATTCATTTCCTCCTAGGCGGCCGCAACTGCACTACAATGATAAGCGCGGAAGTGTTTGTGAAGTTGATTGCATTTATCTTAACGCTTAAATAGCATTGCGAATTCGGCAAGAGGCACGCCGCCTCTCTCACTTACGCACGCCTCCCAAAACCACTACGTGCTCCACTCCCCTCCTCCTGCCGCGGGTGTAGTGGGAAGCACACCGGACTTGCAATCCAGGGGTCGCCGGTTCTATTCCGATGTCCCGCCACAGCAGGAAAATTTGGGCGAGATTCTTGAAATCCCCGGCCCTCTGTCCACCCATAAATAAATAATCGGCAGGTCGCGTGAGGCGGTCGCTAGCACGCGGTGACCCTTAAAGTCCCAGGCACCGAGACATCGCGATAGGGCCCCACGGTTGTAATGTGTCGAGCCCCATCTACTCAAGCACTCACCCACCCACTCACTCAACCGCTTACCCACTCACCCATCTACCGACTCACTCACTCAACCACTCACCCACTCACTCACTCACCCACCTACCCACTCACTCATTCAAATACTCACTCACCCACCCACTCACTCACTCACTTATCCACCTACCCACTAAATCACCCACCCACTCACTCTACCATTCACCTACTCACTCACCCACCTACCCACTGACTCACCCACCCACTCACGTTAGCAGTGTCTGGCCCCATTTTCTCACCCACTGACTCACCCGCTAACTCACCCATCCACATACTCAACCACTCATCCACTCACTCATTAAACTGCTCACTCGCTCAGGTTAGTGGTGTCCTGCCCAAAACTCACCTGCATACTCACTCACCCACTCGCTCACCCACTCATACACGCAGTCACTTTTTAATTCACTCACCCACCTCATCACGAACTCAGGCACAAGCCCCAGCGGTATACACAGACACAACTCGAGAGCTGCCCAGAGCGACCACAGTAAAAAAGAAAGACACTCGCCGATGGATGGACAATTAAGAATCACCCACAGTGCAACTGCGGCCCCCAATCTCACATCAAGAAGAACATAGCCACCCACTTGCCCGATACGATACATGCCCAAAGTCTCTACGTCAGTCTATGGCTGCCTATGGGGGTAGGGTGGGTGGGGTGGTATTGTGGTGGTCAGCGCACTGCGCTACGAACCCGGTGACCCAAGTTCACACTCCGTTATACCACTCACCGCCCACTACGATCGGCTCCCCGTGGCAGTATCGTTTGAGACATTCATCCAAGAACGCTACAAGCTCCACGCGTGGAACGTGCGAGCGATAAAAAAACTCACCCTTTAATTTGATTTGAGTTCACCAATCGACGATCTTTACACAGCTCCGCGAAGCTTGGGTTCATGGAGAGAGGCGAGGAGTTCAGGCCACTCTCATTAGTTCAGGCTACTATCAGCATCAGCATCGTCATTTATTATTTACACCGCTAAAGTCTCCCATGGGGTTATATCTCGAGGCGCCAGAACAAAAGGGGATGTTTGAGATTATTACTCAGCGAGGAAGTGATTGCAGACCCAAATACAATGCTCAAAATAATATAGTAACCCCCCCCCTTCACACACTTCCCCCCTCCCCCACGTCCATGATTATAAAAGGGAAAATAAGACCAACCCTGCGAGAGTGAGTCCAATAATAGACTCTGGAATCGATGGCCACGTGCGTCGCATCATTTCAAGTGAAACATTTTCCACCCTTGGATCCGTGCCATGCGCCGGGAAAATGCGAATGAAGAAAAAATAAATACACCACGAACAACAAAATACACCAACGAAGGAGAATAAGCAACATCAACAAGTAAATAAACAACATCAACAACAATTATGTTCGGGACTACGTTTTTCCCTTTTTTGTCTCCTCCATTTGAGTTATTTATACGCTCTGTGGATAAAAAAAATTACGTTTAAATTTAGTCTTAAAATGTATTAATTGCGGTTGCAGTGATCATATTTCTGAGCGAGGGTGATGCTGAATGCTGGACCGCTGGGGGTCCTCAGCAAACAATTATATTTCTAGGAATTCTTCCCCGCCCCCCCTGTGTAAATTGAGTGAGATGACTCCTCGTGAGATGACAGAAGAGAGATAGACAAACGGTATGAATGTAGCGAGATGAGGGCGCCACGGTGGCGAGATGTTAACTACTTTACCTGGTGTGCAGGACGGTCCTAGGATCGATCCCGACCCTGCCGCCTGCTGTATATGTCGTGGGCTCACTTGAGAGACACACTGATTCAGGAGGCAACACCATTTATTCTATAACCATAATGGGGTAACTACATAAACCACAACGGGGTAACTACACAAGCGGGTCAGGTCCGTCGGCACACTGCCTGACCCACGATGTCGAGCACGAAGACTGAAGAGAAGACTCAGCATGGCGAGTTCCATTCCAGCAGACAGCCCCGATGCAGCCCCGGGACCCCCCTTTTATGCCCCTCAGCGTGGCCCTGCTTCGCCCTCGGACACGCCCCCATCCAGAACCTACTAGAAGAACCTACTAGAAGGTTCTGGATCGCCTTCCACGTGGCCCCTGCCTGGCTCCGCCCTCGGCCACGCCTCCTTCTGGAACTCACTAGAAGGTTCTGGGCACTACAACACGTGTCACGTGTCCCCTCTTCAACCTTTGGCCTACATCCTATCACGTGCCCCTGCCGGCCAATCGGACTACGACGTTCTGAATTGCTCCCTACTCTGCCAGCCCCAGAGACCTCTTCCATGACATCATATACTCTGTTGGCAGAGGGCTACCATACCCACCATTCCTCTCTTACTGTCGGTAGATGGCGCTAGGCGCCGTAGTGACCCATTATATGTCACTACATATATTTCGAGTTTGCGTGTCTCTCTCCACGTGGTTACGTGGATTTTTCTCCGGGTCCTCCGGGTTTTCCCTCCACATTTAGAATCTGCGTGTAGAGTATTTGGCTGCTAATACATTTCCACGTGATAAGCCACTTCGTTGAGCTATCATTTGTGGCCAGGTTTCAACTGACAAAAAGGTGATATAGTCCAGTGGGTCTTACCTGGTCAAATAAAAATATATATTTATCTTAGAGACGAGGGTGATATTAATCTAGATTTGAAGCTTTCGTGACTGCAAGGATTCATACACTTAGTTCTTTCGGTAAAGTCATGTAGGTAAAAAATGAAATCCGAAACGTCGTGATTTTTATTGTTTTATTTTTATTAATTTTAATTTCATTTTTTACCTACGTGACTTTACCGAAAGAACTAATAGTATGTGATATTAATCGTTTCCGTTATGTGTATTGTCCCGTTGGGTTTATTGGGATTAGCATTTGGACTCATATTTGGATCACCCCTTTTTCATAAATTCAGGTCCACTTGAGCTGGTTGGGTGCTCCCACGCATTCGCTTGGTTCGCTTATATTCCAGCGCCTCCACTGACTCAACCCCCACTCTCTCCCTCTCTTAGACCTTCATCCTCTCCTCAGCCCTTGCCTCTCGTTTGTTCGACTCGAGAGCTAGAAAAAAAATACAAACACAGTACGCCCAATGTTTTTTTTTTTTATCTGCAGGTACACAGATATAAAATACCAATTATTAGGGTCTCGGGGGATGGTTAGGGGAGAGAGGGGGGGGGGCGATCGCCCCCATTCCGACCTAGGGGAGGCTCAGGACCAGTTCACACATTTGCACACGTATTGGTTGTGAGCAGGAATTGAACTTGGGTCGCTGGGTTCGTAGCGCAGCGTGCTGACCATTGTACTTCTGCACCCCCTTCCCATGGGGTTCGAGCTCTCAGGACTCATCCGAATTTCGGGGGGCGTGTGGGGGGGTGCTGGGTGCTCAGTTGTTGTTGTTGTTGTGGCAGTGGCTCTGGAGTTTTGAGTCACGTGGCCCTGTGTACGATCTACGAGTGCGGACATCTCCATTTTCTGAAGTAATGATGCGTAAAATGCCCCTATAAGAGCACGCGTCACGTGGTGTATTCACAGACAAGTCACTCGCGGCTCTCCTTCTCTCTCCGTCACGGCCGCCCTCCCACCGCACACTGCCGCCGTAGACAGTTTTTTTTTACGGAGAGATATTCTTTATTTTTTATTCTTCTTCTTCTCAACAAACGGGAGGGGGTGGGGGGCGGGGAAGCTCACTCGAGCAAATAATGAGATCCTGGGCTGAGGGCCGCGCGCTTCGCTGATGAAGACCCCCGCCGTCTCCCCCTTTTGCGACGGGAAACGGGCGGCCAGGATTCGCTGCTGGCTGCCCGATGCTCGGGTACGGAGGGGGCGGATGTGCGGAGGGCGCGAGGGCAGCGGAGAGGTTGGGGCAGGGAGAAAGGGGGGAGGAGAAGGGGGGAGGGAGGCTGAGAGCGAGGGAGGGAATTAGGCAGGGAGGGAGCTGGGGAGGGTGAGATGCAGCGAGCGAGGGAGGCAGGCGGCGAGGGGAGATAGGGAGAGGGAGGGAGAGATGTAAGGAAGGAGAGTGGAGGCAGGAAGCAGGGAAGGCGGGGAGGGAGGGAACGAGGAAGGTAGGGAGGCTGGGATCGAGGTAGGGAATTAGGCACGGAGGGATCTGGGGGCGGGAGAGAGTGAGGGAGTGAGGGAGGGAGGGAGGCAAATGGCCAGAGATGAAAGAGCAAGCAATGGAGTCAGCAGGGGGTAGCTCTAGCCATAAGCAAACTGAGCAAATGCTCAGGGTCCCAAACAACTGAAGAGGTTCCAATTAATACAACGCGAGGGAATAACATAACAGCTCTAATTCAAATCCTAACGTAAAAAAAAATCCAATTAATATTAAAAAAACGGAATTAATCTCTCTTCTCTTCTCTGTATCCAGTCTATACATCTCACTCATTCCACTACATCTCCGTTTCATCTTCATCTCTCTGATGGCATCTCACTCGGGCAATGTCTCTCTCTCTCCCGTGTGGCATTTGAAACCCTATAAGCCGTGTGCGGTGCCCGATAATGCACGCGGTGGCATCAGGAGTTGAGTTGCAGTGTCGCTCTTGTGCCTTGCCATAGATAGGGCGACTCTTTCATTTTAAAACCTTCCACGGAGGAGGAGGAGATAGCCGCAACGAACGCGCGCACGGCGTTCTAACACGAACAAGCGCAGCCCATTGGGGGGTATGCAAGCGAAAGCCATCTCGTTTCTGGCTACACTCAAGAGGTCATACTATTTTTTTTAAACCATTTTTTATTTCACCAGGTAAGGCACCACTGAGCTTTAAAGATGTTTTTTCTCCGAAGAGACGTGGCCACAAGCGATAGCTCGACGAAGTGGCTTATCACGTGGAAATGTAAAGCAGCTAAATGCTCTAAACGCTGCGATGTTGATTCTAATATGTGGAGGGGGAAACTGGAGGACTCGGAGAGAAATCCACTCGACCACGGGGAGAACATGCACCCTCCAGATATATACAGGCGGCAGGGTCGGGATCGAACCCGCAACCTCCTGTATACTAGGCCACCGTGGCGCCTGCAATGAATGGGAGCGGGCGGGGATGGGGATATAATTACTGATTTGAATCCTCAATGGGCTGGAGAGAAGCAAGATTCGAAGCTAGAAACTTCCCAACGGGAAGGAAGCAGGTGGGGGGGGGGGGGGGAGTCATAGAAGTTTCAAAGGTTTTAAATATGTTCCTACGTTAATATCTAAATATATATTCACGTAATTATTTTCTCTGGCTCGTGGCGGTAGGAGCAGGAGATGTTGTCGGGTCTCTGTGCTATTGAAACGTGTCTCAGGGTGCATGCAGGCAATGTACATGGGTTGGTGGTGACATTCAATTTCAGGGAGGTGGGGGCTTTTATTTTTTATTTGCTTATTTTTGTTCACCCGGGGTAGGGCCGCTGAGCTAAAAAAAATATGTCAAGGGTGACCACCTCTGGGTGGGTGCCGGAGGAGAGTTGTGGGGGGAGAAAGGGGGGGGGGAGCAAGGTGGGAATGGGGAGGTTGGTGGTGGTGGTGGTGGTGGGGGGGTGGACATTCACTCTGCACCGGCGAAGTCACCCAAATTCACGGGCGAGGAACGTTCGGGACGAGCTGGTGGCCGACCGGCGCAGCTGAACGAGTCGCTTTGGTACCGCGCGAAAGTTCACGACCGGGGGCCACGTGACCCCGAGGCTGCTGCCGCCGCTGCTGCTGCTGGCTCGGCAGGGAGACGCCGCAGCCTCTCGTCGTCTGAGATTGTTCCGTGGAATCGCCGAGTAAGTTCCTTTTAAAGGTCGCGACGCTGTTGACGAATGCGTTGAGATGTTTTTTTAATTTGTGCTTTGCACCGCTGCCAACGCAACAGTCGCAGCAGCATCAATATATATATATTTTAATCAGCTGTTGTATTAAAGAAGAGTAGTAGTTCGCTCGCTGCCTCGAACCTTAATCCGACCACCTGAGATCTGGGTTAGATTCCGGGCACGCGATTGGCTCAGATCCGTGACGAGCGATAATTATCTGAATCGACAAGTATGGTCAAACAAGTGACGTGACCGACACGGTGGTGGTGGTGGGGGGGGGGGGGGGGGGCTTCATCCAACAGTGGATGCTCGCCGCGATCGGAAAAAAACTCAGACAGCCCGGTTAGCAGGGCAGATGCGCTAACCGTGGCGCCACCGCTCCACACAACTCTGAGCACTAATCCTCGCGGGCTGATGGGCTGCACGTGACGGCTGCTCGGGGAGACACGGATCTTCTCGGGTGACATTTACACTCTGAGCTTATTAGCTTCACGAATCAAAGAGAGAAAGATAGAGAAAGAGAGAGGAAAATATATAATTCCACGTCATTGCCTATGCAAGGTGATAACGTGTTTCCCGTTCCCTGTAGGCACTGCCACCCTTGGCACTGCCACGCTTGGTACTACCAGACTTCCTACCCGTGGGAGTTGTCTCCCTTTGCCGCTGCCGATCTTCATTGCCGCAGCTTCATCTCCCGGTTGCGGAAATTACTGAACGAGAACCAAGAGCGTACAGAGAGACTCCCCCCCCACCCACCCACCCTGGTGTTCAGTTCAATTATGCATCCGCCATCACAATTACATAAAAAAAAAAACTTACATCGACTAAACCGGGGCAAAATTAAAATGTGAAATGTGATGTTTTACTCTCGAAGGTGATAGGGGATTTTATTTGGCGAGCGAATTATAATAATAACAACCTGAGCTTAGCCTGAAACTAGATATACAACCTCGCTCGCTCTCTCTCTCTGTGTGTCTCGATGTTCTGCAAGCGTTATTGCAAGGGAAAGTTTCAGATGCGTCGCGTGTGAACACGCTGCGAGCGCGTGGGGTAATCTCCTTAGAAACGAGTCGGAAGGAAGGGCTACGTGACCTCTATGTGATGTGTAAGCACTCGCTTTCAGGGCGGTGCTTGCCGTGATTAGCAATCATCCGGTGCGGGCAGTCCGTGCAGTGGATTAACATCCTTGTGAACAAGAACGATTGATCATATTATCGCGAATAGCTGTGCCGTAGGCTACCCAGCTTACATTTCTGGAGGGGCACATTGTGAACGTGTGTGCATGTGTGTGTGTAGAGTATGTATGTGTGTGTGTCTGGTTGGACATGCGTGTGTATAAATGTGCGTGCATGTGTGCGTGTGGGGAGCGGCAAACCCGGTGACCCGAGTTCGATTCCCGCTCAAGACCACCAATAGCAGTCACGATTATTCAAACCGGTCCTGGGCCTCCCCTAGTTCGACTCAGCCTCAAATAAGTATCTGGTGCAGTGCGTAAAACATCGCCACAAAGGAGACAAAGGCGGACAAGCATGGTCCTGGCCACACCACAACATAGGTGCTCACTAACAGCACTTGTCCCAGAAGTCTGTTCAGGCTATACGGGGATCTTTGTCTTTGTGTCTATGCCATACGCAGTCCACACAATCACAATCCCTGTGTAGTTTGTCGCGTGGTTGTGCGCTGTGCGGCTCTCCGTTTGTTTACGAGTCGCACCGCGGTGTTGTTCCCCACGACGTCCGATGTTTCGACTCCATGAAAAAGTTCCCACAATGTCAAACGTCACGTGGAACGAGCCACGCGATACGACCCCCAGAGCGCATCACCTCCTGCAACGCCCTCGTTCGGACCCGACTCAGAACGTTTTTTTAAATAAAATTAGAATTTGTATTATTTATTTTTTGTCTTTTTTATGACCCAGGTCACTCACTCTTGCCAATGAGACGACCCTGGTTTCTTGACTTCTCACCTGCTTACGTAAAAAATCTACTCGAACACTCGAAACGCCGTCTCCTCTCACCCCCCCTCCCCCACCACGACCACCACCGCTCCTCCGTTCTCACGTCCCCCCTCCACGTCTGTGCCCGACCGCACGCAGCGTCGCCTCCACCTCTCTCTCCGCTCCTCACCGTCCACAACCAAATGTGTCCGTGCACTCGGCCTATTGCAATGTCCGCAGTCACCCCGCGTCTCGGAGAGATTGCCGTGGTATTTCGCGAGGCACGTTGCGATGCCACATTCTATAATGAAAAGTCAAACGCAATATTGACCTTCGATCGTCCTTGGCAAGCTCGCGTGACTCTGCAGCACTTGCACGGCAATACAATCAAAGGATCACTCCCGGGCATACGTACCAAGGGGACGGAGGCTGTCCCCTGCTAAAGCACCAATGATATAACAAAGACAAAGCAACCTGGGGCCTGCCCCCCACCACCTCCCCTCCGATAGGAGTGCAGACTGTTGGGGCACGACGGGGTTGGGTGACCAACATCACGCCCGGGTGCTCATTCAAGGCTGAGTTAAGCAAGGGGAGCTCCAGAACGGATTGAACAAAATTTGACTCGGCTATTATCCGTGAGCGGAAATTGAATTCTGGCCGACGGGTTCGAAGCGCATTGCGCTAATAACTACATTACCGCTCCCAACATCATCATGATACGCAACACACACACACGAGACACACACACACTGACACACACACACGAGACACACACACACAGACACACACACGAGACACACTCATACACGAGACACTCACACACACGAGACACACACTAGACACTCACACACACACACAGACACTCACACACAGAGACACACACACATACAGACACACACACACACAGAGACACACACACACACAGAGACACACACACAGAGACACACACACAGAGACACACACACACACAGACACACACACACAGAGACACTCACACACGAGACACACTCACACAGAGACACACACACAGAGACACACACACAGAGACACACACACGAGACACACAGAGACACACACACGCGAGACACACACACAGAGACACTCACACACGAGACACACACACAGACACACACACACGAGACACTCACACACAGAGACACTCACACACGAGACACACACACAGACACACACACAGAGACACACACACAGACACACACACACACACGAGACACTCACACACAGAGACACTCACACACGAGACACACGCGCACACAGAGACACACACACAGAGACACACACACAGAGACACACACACACAGAGACACACACACACAGAGACACTCACACACAGAGACACACACACACAGAGACACACAGAGACACACACACAGAGACACTCACACACAGAGACACACACACACAGAGACACACACACACAGAGACACACACACACAGAGACACACACACAGAGACACTCACACAGACACACACACACAGACACACACACAGAGACACACACAGAGACACACACACACAGAGACACACACACAGAGACACACACACAGAGACACACACACAGAGACACACACACACACAGAGCCACTCACACACGAGACACACAACTCACACACAGAGACACACACACAGAGACACTCACACACAGAGACACTCACACATAGAGACACACACACACAGAGACACACACACAGAGACACACACACAGAGACACTCACACACGAGACACACTCACACAGAGACACACACACAAAGACACACACACAGAGACACACACACGAGACACACAGAGACACACACACGCGAGACACACACACAGAGACACTCACACACGAGACACACACACAGACACACACACACGAGACACTCACACACAGAGACACTCACACACGAGACACACACACAGACACACACACAGAGACACACACACAGACACACACACACACAGAGACACACACACACAGAGACACACACACAGAGACACACACACAGAGACACACACACAGAGACACACACACACACAGAGCCACTCACACACGAGACACACAACTCACACACAGAGACACACACACAGAGACACTCACACACAGAGACACTCACACATAGAGACACACACACACAGAGACACACACACAGAGACACACACACAGAGACACTCACACACGAGACACACTCACACAGAGACACACACACAAAGACACACACACAGAGACACACACACGAGACACACAGAGACACACACACGCGAGACACATACACAGAGACACTCACACACGAGACACACACACAGACACACACACACGAGACACTCACACACAGAGACACTCACACACGAGACACACACACAGACACACACACAGAGACACACACACAGACACACACACACACAGAGACACACACACAGAGACACTCACACACGAGACACACGCGCACACAGAGACACACACACAGAGACACTCACACACGAGACACACAACTCACACACAGAGACACACACACAGAGACACTCACACACAGAGACACACACACACAGAGACACTCACACACAGAGACACACACACACGAGACACTCACACACAGAGACACTCACACACGAGACACACACACAGACACACACACAGAGACACACACACAGACACACACACACACACACGAGACACTCACACACAGAGACACTCACACACGAGACACACGCGCACACAGAGACACACACACAGAGACACTCACACACGAGACACACAACTCACACACAGAGACACACACCAGAGACACTCACACACAGAGACACTCACACATAGACACACACACACACAGAGACACACACGAGACACACACACAGAGACACACACACACACACGAGACACACACACACAGAGACACTCACACACGAGACACACACACACAGAGACACACACACAGAGACACTCACACACGAGACACACTCACACAGAGACACACACACAGAGACACCCACACAGAGACACACACACGAGACACTCACACACAGAGACACTCACACACGAGACACACACACACAGAGACACTCACACACGAGACACTCACACACAGAGACACTCACACACGAGACACACGCGCACAGAGACACTCACACACGACGACCACTCACACACAGAGACACACACACACAGAGACACTCACACACAGAGACACACACACAGAGACACACACACAGAGACACACACACAGAGACACTCACACACGAGACACTCACACACAGAGACACACACACACAGAGACACTCACACACAGAGACACACACACAGAGACACACACACAGAGACACACACACAGAGACACTCACACACGAGACACTCACACACGAGACACTCACACACAGAGACACACACACACAGAGACACTCACACACAGAGACACACACACAGAGACACACACACAGAGAACACAACACACAGAGACACTCACACACAGACACTCACAACACAGAGACACACACACAGAGACACTCACACACAGAGACACACACACAGAGACACACACACAGAGACACACACACAGAGACACACACACAGAGACACTCACACACGAGACACTCACACACGAGACACTCACACACAGAGACACACACACACAGAGACACTCACACACAGAGACACACACACAGAGACACACACACAGAGACACACACACAGAGACACTCACACACGAGACACTCACACACAGAGACACACACACACAGAGACACTCACACACAGAGACACACACACAGAGACACACACACAGAGACACACACACAGAGACACTCACACACGAGACACTCACACACAGAGACACACACACACAGAGACACTCACACACAGAGACACACACACAGAGACACACACACAGAGACACTCACACACAGAGACACTCACACACAGAGACACACACACACAGAGACACTCACACACAGAGACACACACACAGAGACACACACACAGAGACACACACACAGAGACACTCACACACAGAGACACTCACACACGAGACACTCACACACGAGACACACGCGCACACGGGACAAACGGTACAGCCGCGCGCATATAGCCGGAATCACCTAAATCCACACGGCGGTAATAACCCACAGGGCTCGCTGGTAATTCACTTCAAATCCGTGCCATATTACACGCAGAAGACATCCCGACGCTTTCGAGCAAACAGATCGTGGGGATGACCTGGAGTGGTGGGAGGCGGTGGGCAAGGTGGAGCGGGTGGGTGGGGTGGGAGCGACACTTGAAGCGTAAATCTCCTTCGGTGGCGGAGTAGGCGAGGGAAGATTTGCGGTCGCGTCTCCATTCTCGGGGATGTGGCGGCTCAGGGCGGAGGAGGAGGAGGAGGAAGGGGAGAGGGTGAAGGGGAGAGGAGGGAGAGGAGGAGGAGGAGATGGAGTGGTGGGAGGACAAACGCCAGCGATGAGAGAGAGAGAGAGAAAGAAAGGCGGCTTCAGGAGCCGTCGCCGAAGGTCGCCGGCGTGGAGATAATTAAGACGACTCCGCGCTCTTTAAAAGTCTGACGAGCGGAACACAATTAATTAGCGGTAATTGCGCTCGAGTGCGCGCTTGGCTGACGCGTCTCCGGTTGGGTTGGGAGAGCGTGCGGAGCGCTGTGAGTTTTCGGGGGGCTCGTGGGGAGGGGGGGGGTCTGCCTGAGTTGACCCCGCAAGTTGGAGGTTTGACACCGCACGCACGCGTTTGTATTGTTCAGGTGCGATGAACGTGCTGGATGAGTGACCGACTCGCATACCGCGCCCAGTGGCTCAAGAGACGTCATACCCAACACCGTGCCACCCCGAGGGGTACCAACCAATCTCCTTGGTCCGTGAGCCGTCGTCATGTTGATCACAACGCGTAACTCCCATCGCCTCCCACCAGTCACAATTTCTTTCGAGCGCCCAATAGATTAAGCCGCAGATAGGGATGGGGGGGAACGAACGCAAACCTGGAAGAAAAAACATCGACCACGACAAACGTGGCAGTGGACTCCTAAGAGGCCCAATAATTTTTGCTCGAAAATTTTTAGTTTATACCGCGAACGTTGCTGTAACGACATCCCAGCGAAAGCCACCAGTAGCAGCAGCGGGCAGCAGCAGCAGCTGGAGCAGCAGCAGTAGCAGCAGGAACAGCAGCAGTAGCAGCAGGAACAGCGACAGAATATGTGGGGAGTATTAGCGGCATGGCTTATCTAAGCGGAGAGATGAAACACAGGCAAATGGAGACACGTGGGTACGTTGTCTCTATTGCCAGAGCAAGCTGGGTTATAAGCAGGTAATTTATATCCGAGAGAATAGTAAAATATAAGACGCGCACCATTTTAAATGGACACGAATCTCGACTCTAACGGTGCAGGCGGCGTAGAGTCGCAGCTAGGGATGGCCGCGCGTTCTATTTTCCACGAAATCGTCCTGCCTTGATGAGGCAGTTGCAGCTGTGCTGGGAAAATCCGTGAGTCTTAAACTATAAAATATATCTTCTTGGTTCTTTCGGTAAAGTCACGTAGAAGAGAAGTAATAAAATCATAAAAATAAAACATAATAAAATAATTCTCACGACGTTTCGTGAGAAAATAATTCTCACGACGTTTCGTGAGAATTATTTTATTATGTTTTATTTTTATTATTGTATTACTTCCCTTCTACGTGACTTTACCGAAAGAACCAAGAAGATGAATCCCTGCAGTCACGAAAGCTTTAAATCGAAATATAAAATATATATTTTTTTAACTAAACCATCAACTCTTTTTTTATTGTACCAGGTAAGAACCCACTGAGATATACGGCTATTTTTCATAAGTGACTCGGCCATCACGCATGACATCTCAACGAAGTGGCTGAAACACGTGGAAATATATAGCAGCCAGATACTCTAAGCGCGTCATGTTGATTCTAAATTGTCGAGGGAAAAACCGGAGGACCTGGATAAAAATCCACGCGACCACTGGGAGACAATGCGAACTCCAACCATAGAGCAGGTGGCAGGGTCGAACCCACAACCTCCTGTACACCAAATTTCGATTTAAAGCTTTCGTGAGTGCAGGGATTCATCTTCTTGGTTCTTTCGGTAAAGTCACGTAGAAGGGAAATAATACAATAATAAAAAATAAAACATAATAAAATAATTCTCACGACGTTTCGGCTGATTGCGTTGTGGCCGAAACGTCGTGAGAATTATTTTATTATGTTTTATTATTTATTATTTCCCTTCTACGTGACTTTACCGAAAGAACCAAGAAGATGAACTCCTGTACACCAGTCGAGGTAATTAACATCTCGCCAGGGCGGGGGCACTCAAAGACCGGGCGTTTGTGGGTTGTGTAACAATTCACCACTAGAGACGATGCTTTGACATGCACTACCCCCACCCCACTCACACCTCGCCCCATTACTCAGGCACCGTGAGATCTTCTTCTTCTTCTTGTTTGCCCCATGATGTGCTCCTGGTTCGCTTGTGCCCCCAGAGACGTCGAGCCGAGAAGCAGCGCCCATTAGGAGCTCCGCCGGTCACGCGACACCGGCCTTGACGTCACAGCGGCGGTGACGCGTCATCGGCGATGGCGTCACGGCGCACCTTTCAAGAGGAAGCAACCCCGTTGGGAACGCGGCACGTGCAGCACGAATGACAACGACGTCATCACCGTCGACAACAGCCACTTATTTGGCACGAAGCCGTGGTGACGTCACCAGCGGCTCGTGCCAGGCTAGGTGCCAGTGTGGACTTGGCGCCTCAGCTGCCCGGCGCTCCGACTGTTGTTGTGAGCGTCGTTCCTCCGCTGTCGTTGGAGGGCGACTTCGCCTCCAACTGCCCAGTAGCCTCCTTCGCGAGCACCAGCGGAGTAGGCATCTTAGCCGCAGCACGAGCCGCGATGTCGCATGTTGGCAGCGGCAGCAGCATGTGTGACAGATCGTCGGTGGCAGACGCAACGGTGGCTCGGAGAGGCATCAGGAAACCGTCAGGGCCAGTCCCAGGGCGGATTTGAGGGTGGCAGCCCACTTTCTGAAGGCGTCAAAATAATTGGGTGCGAAACCGGCCCTCTCTCTCTCTCTCTGGCCTCTTCTCGTTCTTGCTTGCGAGACCTTCTCCTGCTGCTGCTGCTCCCCTTCTCTCCTGCTGCTCCCTTGTCTCCTGCTCCCTGCTCTTGCCCCCCCCCCCCAACTCCCAGCCCTGCCCACCGCTACTCGTCTCGGAGACGTCGCGAAAGGGCCGGGAGAGGCTGGGTGCGAGCACGAGGCCAGGGGAGAGGCAGCGTAGACGGTAGCGGCGCCGCGCTACGAATCCGGCCACCCCGAGTCCGAGTCCCGCTCGCAGGCCAACGCCGGTGACGGTTATGCGGGCCTCCGCTAGGTCGACTCAGCGTCAAATCAGTAACTGGTTTGCGGTGTGTAAACATCGTCGCGAGGGAGGCAAAGGCGACCCGGCGTGGCGTTGGCACACCCATCCCCCTCGTGCGCCGTGCCGGTCTTCGGAGGTGCTACTCGCTAACAGCACTTACCCTCATCGTCTGTTAAGGCTACACGGGGGATCTTTGTCTTTGTGAACCAGGTGAGGCTCGGCGCGGTATCCACTCGAAGTCGTGGCGTCTTCCATCGTGACCCTTGCTCGGAACGTGAAGCTCAAACACACGGCGATAGGAATTCACGGTTTAAAATTAAAATTACCAAATGGATGTTTTCATCAATGACACCTACACATGGGTTGTTGTTGTTATTTTTGTTTATCCATCCACGCCTGCTGACCACAGGGCTCCAAGCTCCAAAGTACCAAGCGTCCAGTAACGCACAGCACTATTAGAGGTCTCTTTGATAAAGAGTTCATTTGTTTTATGTCCGGTGTCCGACAACGAGTTTTTATTTTATTTTGTTTTCTCACGATTTAAAGTGGAGTACCGATCATCATCATCATAATTAGCCATGGTCAATCCACTGCTGGATGAAGGCCTGCCAAAGCCGCTGCCACTCTCCTCTCACGAGATCCTGCGATGTGACAATCCGCTGACGATTTGCGAGTAAAGACCGCATGCGTTAGCGTAACCTCTTTCTATTTATCTGGGCTATCCGCTCCTCATTCATGACCTTGGATCATCAAGATGTGCCGACTGGATGCCCTAGACATGTAGATTCAATGTCAGAACTTGACGTCAGAGCGTGGGTAAAATATTAAACAAATCATTTGGTAATGCTGTTGCTGCCTTGAGAGTGGGTGCCACAAGCACAGCCAACAGCAAATACACTCAACACAGGAAACCTGTTTGGTTTTAAGGTCGAAAAATGATAATAGGTGACGTTTCGTGCAATGCCCTGTACTCATAGCACATACACCAATGAAGCACATACATCATGTTTGTGCTATGAAAAAGGTTCATTGCCCAAACCGTCGCTTAGTATACGTTTGTTCACCAATTTAAGGAAACAGCGCTATTAGCGCAGCGTGACTCACGACCTCCTCTTGATACCAAGATCCAGGATGGTCACGTCTATGCGCCGCTTCTCGGTGGCAGCCCCAACAGTCTGGAACGCAATCCCTCTGCACATTCGCAGCATCACGTCAATCGCCTCCTTCAAGAGACACTTAAAAACTCACCTCTATAACCACGCTTTCGAGCGACTCTGAGCTTGGCTCCGCGCCTCTGAGTTGCGGCCGTTACGTCCGCAAATTTGCGCGCGTTATAAATTGCATTATTATTATTGAGGTTTTTGAAAAAAATGTTGCTGTTTTTCTCTAAGACGTGAACACGATCGTGCATTAACAATCAGGCGGACCGCCGTCACCGCAGCAGCAGCAGCAACAGCAGCAGCAGTAGTAGCAGCAGTAGTAGCAGCACTAGTAGTAGCAGCAACAGCAGCAACAGTAGCAAGAGCAGCAACAGCAGCAGCAGCGGTTCTTGGCTCGCCGTCGAACAAAGACGGTCAAGAGCGCTCTCGGACGCGCTTCTGCGGCACGTCTGGAATGTTCTGCCTTCCGATATTCGGAAAGGACTGGAGCTATGCACTTTAAAAATCTAAGTAAAAAAAATGTAAATTGATTTTGTTGTTGTTTAGTTTAACATGTAGGCTTTCGCGACCAATCTCATCCAATATGTAGGTTTTTTTTTTCTTCTAGGGTTCGTTTGTTGTTCTTTCCCCGCACCTGCGATTAGCACAGTTGGCTACATAAGGTGCGAAAGAAGTTCAACATACATACATTGCCAGTGAGAAGCACAGCTTCTTGTCTCCTTGCAGCGGGTGCTCACGCAACCTCTTGACAAGGGCATTCCTCACAAGCTGGCTGGCTTAGACTCTCCGTACCCGCGTAGGAAACACGAAATAAATTAGAATCACCCGTGCGGTGGTTACTACACGATTGCCCTGCATGAAGGTATCGCTCAGGCAAGCCCCAAGCTTATCCCGTCATCGATCCGAGAGGCTACTGACGCGTGTCCGTGTGTGTGTGTCTGTCTGTATGCGTGTGTGTCTGCATGCTACGAGCGGTGGCGCAGCGGTTAGCGCTACGCTGCGCCACGAACCCTGCGACCCCCGAGTTCGATTCCCGCTCACGGTCGAACACCAGTGACGATTATCTGAACCGTTCCTGGGCCTCCCCTAGGTCGACTCAACCTTGAATTAGTACATGGTGGGGTGTGTAAACATCGCCACTGGGGAGACAAAGGTGGCCGGGCGTGGTGCTAGCCACTCACTCCCTCGTGTGCCGTGGCAGCCTTCATAGGTGCTCGCTAACAGCGCTTGCCCCGACAGTCTGTTAGAGGCTATACGGGGGATCTTTGTCTTTTGCGCTACGAATCCTGCGATCCGAGCTCTGAATCCCGAACACGAATATTTAACATACGAATATTTGAAGCACTAATGAGCCTTCCCGTAGGTCGACTCAGCCTTAAATGAGTGTCTAAGTGCGGTGTGTGAACATCAGCAGCGGGGAGACCAATGCGTTTGGACGTTTTTCTGCGCACCCACCCCCTTCTGTGTGTTGTGACCAACAGCTCTCGCCCCAACAATCTGTGCAAGGCTACACCTGGAATATGTCCGTGCGTGCGTGTGTGTCTGTTTGTCTAAGTTTATATTTGCCACTTGCAAGCATGTGTTCACGCCCGTGCGTGTAATCATGATGACGGAAGGTAAGTTATTAAAAGGCGAAAAAATATCTGCTGTTTGCTCAGCATATGGCAGAGCAAAAATGTAAATAACATCCGAGCGTCTCTGGGATGTCACGCACATTTTTATTCAAATTTTTTTTACCACAATATCCTCAACAACCCTCTCCCCCAGCTGCAGTCCCCGAGACCCGCGTGTGTGTGTGCCGTCCCCAGATTAATCCACGGACGCACAAAGAGAATAAAGAACTCCTCTGGATATGTTGATGATGCATCTGTGACCTTCGAAGGCCTCTGTTGCCGTGAAGACCAAAACCTGAAAAGAGACCGGAAAGTGAAAGGGGGAGGAAATTTAAAGCGAAAGTTTTGAGTGCGTCTTATAATCCAGTCGGTGTGCGTGTAACAGACTACATTTGTGTAACTTTATTGACACCGACTACTTTCCGGAACATATAATCCGGAGAATACGGTATTTACCCAGAATCACCCGCAAGGAATTGGGAAAAAACTGGGGGAGGCCTCTCCCAAGCGGTGTGAAGTTACACGTAGACTTCAACAACAACAGCACTAAATTTCGATTTAAAGCCTTCGTGACTGCAGGGATTCATCTTCTTGGTTCTTTCGGTAAAGTCACGTAAAACATAAAAAATAATAAAAATAAAACATAATATTTTATCATGTTTATTTTATTTTATTACTTCCCTTCTACGTGACTTTACCGAAAGAACCAAGAAGATGAATCCCTGCAGTCACGAAAGCTTTAAATTGAAATTGCCGGAGCTGTGGATAGGAGCAGTGGTTCAGTGACGTAGCTGTCGTTGCGGTGTGCAGGCGCTGCAACTGCACCAGGTGCAAGATTCCGAGCTACGGTTAGATTGGGGGATATTGGACAGGGGGGGCTCCTTTAATTCCGCGAACCAGGCAGGGTCCATGCTAACCACGCTACGCAACGGGATTGTGTTCGGGTGCAGGGTATGGCTCGTACTCGTGCCTGCTTGGCTGCTTGGATACGACAAGGCTGGTATTGTACTGAGACTTATGTGTGGCCAAACCCTCCCCGAATCCCTCCGCTCTCTCCACTCCCCGTAAAATAAAAACAGACGCTGCTCCGTGCAGCTCCGTCTCTTGCCTCCCATCTCATCCCTCGCCATCTCACCCCGGGTCAGTCCTTCTTTCCATTCCTGCTCCGGCGCTCCTTCATCCTGCCGATCATCTCGAGCCGTGTGTCCCTCCTTGTCCGCCTTGAGGACTTCCTTGCCTGGCATCCCCCTATGCTGTCTCTTGCCCCTTTGCGGAGCCGACTCTACTCCCCTCTTGCCATGGTGCACCACGGCTAAAGCGTTCACTTCTATCTGTTAACCTACACTGAATATACAGGGGTGCTTCAAAAAGAATGTGTTCACACTTCTGAGAATTTGCATCAATGCCACAAGAAATGTGCCGCCTCCGGGCTCTGGAGACCACCTGGAGAAGATTCCAGTCACGAATTGACAACGATGGCGAACAAGTGGAGACTCTTTGACTTTTTGAAGCTATTAACATTACATTTGTTATCACGCTACAGAGTATTGTCGGTGCTTTTCCACTAAAGACGATAGTCCCATGAAAAGCGTTAACATTTTATTGAATCATTTCATAAAGGTTAAGACTCCACGCACAACCTTCCACATGCTTGCTAGCAACCCACCTCACCGCAGCAGCAGAATCACGTAACGTTCTTGTCTTCAATGGGAACTTTAGGAATTGATGTAGGGGCGAGGCACCCAGAAGTAGATTAGCGCGGCGCGAAAGCAGTTCAACATACATACAGTGTGGAGTGACTCACTCGGAGACAGGGTTTCTTAAGGCACCTTCTTAATTCTACACGTCAGGGCACTACAAACACCCGAGGTGCCTACACGCTAGTCACACATCCAGGCTGTCTATCTAGCCGCGTTTCAGTGTGGTCGAGACGGCGGCGAGGGCGGATTCACTTCCCGCAACAGCCCCGAGCTCTCGCCCCGGGCCCCCCTTTTATCCTCCCGCTCAGCGTGTCCTCACTCCTGCCCTCGCCACGCCAACCTTTCTGGAACCTGCTAGCAGGTTCACGGGCTTCCAGATGGAGCCCTTCCTGAGCTTCTCCTTTAGATCTCCACACCACGGTATTGTACTCCCTCCGCTGACGTGTGTACTGCCCTCTGCTGTCAGTACCACTTTTCCGTCAGCAGTCAGCGTTGTTACACTACACGTGCACAAATACTTGCAGAAATAGTGCGCAGATGGCGCTCGCTGGCGACTCACCACCACGCACAGCGCGCAGCACAAATTCCATTGAATACCTCTCTGGGAAAAGGTGGCACTCGCATTGTGTCAGTCGTGGGAGGTTGGGTGGGGGGGGGGTGCTGAGGGATATTTGCAGCGTGAGATTGTGGCGGCGGGAGCGGGGGGAGTGGGGGCCAGCGGGACTTGGCCGCAGCGATGCCGTAGATGTCAAGGAAGGAACAAAGCGGCGTCTTCCGCGTGGAGGAGCTGTAGCCGAGGGGATCGGGCACGAGGCGGGCTTGTGATGATAATAACGCTTTCAACTTGTGACGCGCCTCCGTCGCACGGTGTTCGCTCACTCTCGAAGGGAGGGAGCGAGAGAGAGACACAGAGGGAGCGACTCTTGAGGCACGAGTAGGATCCAGAGATTATCAGCCACCAACAATTACCCACGCTCTGCGGTCCTCTATATATTAAGATGTTTCAGTCGAGTAATGAGTATTTACATGTGCGAGGAAACCCGCACATGCGAGGGGGAAGCACTCTATCCCCATACTGATGGGACAGATGATATTGGTCCGCACTTTGCTGCATTCGCCAGCGGAGGGGAGTTTCACAACAGCCTCGTGGTGATTCACCAACCCTCGCCTACTTGTCGAACATGCGAATGGCACGGATTCAAACACCCTTGCTCAAGGTTGCCTCGTGTTGCACCTTCATTTTTTTAAGCTGCCCCCTCGGCAATAGCGTCCGTCATCTCTAGCGGCCCTGCGTTGAGAGCGTCAGTCAAAGTACAGCGCCAGCAACGAGTCGCGTTCTGAATCCAAATTGACATCGCAGTCGTACGGCGTCCCATCCCAGTGCCTCATTTACACCCCTGACCCCGAACACCACCGCGGTCAAGCGCGGGGTGGATGGCGCGGCGTCACGGCGAAGATTCTCAGCGATTTCATCTGTAAATGCGTCGCAACTTGCGATGCATTTTGCGGTGTTCTTTTAACAGTACAGCGCATCTGGTGACGACGAAAACGGCAATGAATACTCACTGCCGTTAAAATTTGCATCGACTCGCCTATTGTTGGGATCGAGGGATGGGTGGGTGGGTGGTGTTACAGCCTCTTGTTGTAAAGAGCGGTGGGAGTGTGGAACCACGTTGCCCACACGACACGTGGTTGGAAGCTGATTCAGTGGGACTCGCCAAGGAACGCCCCGATGCAATTCGGAATTCCATCTGCTGCTAAACACCGAGCGAGCCGGATCGACCGAATGGGCTCATCTCCAATTTATTTCTACTGTACGTTGAACTTCTTTCACACCGTACGTAGCCAACCGCGTTCGTCGGCGGCGCGGGGGGAAGGACAATGAACTAAACATCAAAATGAGTTTGTAATCTTTCCTTCGTTCTGCTGGTCATCCTAGCGGCAGAGCATTCGCGGCTTGTCGCAGAGGCTCGCGGTTCAAATTCCATCGGCCGCCCTGATTAATACTGCCGGTTGTATTATGCGGAATACTACTACGACGGCTACCCGTCGTTTGTTTCACAGAAGACGTTAAAGATCCCGTGATGTAATTCCCAAGAGTGCACCATTATGTGTCAGCATAAGGGTCCAAATTTGTCAAATTCGAGCATTCCCCCGCAGTTGAGATTACAGTATACACGGCTGTAATCATTTCCCTCCGACTGGCAGACTAATGCCCGCAGGTTGTCACTCTTGCGAATGAAACGTTATCCTGGTATATTAATTTCTTAACTGGGTAACAAAATAAACTCGTAACAATAGCTTTAATCTCCCTGGCCGGCAAATGGCACGATTCACGCTTTCAGATTGTGAAAGTTTTCCTTGCCTTGCTGAGTTCTTCCAGAATCATGTTTAGAACTCGCTATCCCATTCGGTTCCCCTGGCTGGTCTTGTCGTCATCTGTGTTGGCCGTCATGTGACCGCCAAGTGGACCCATGTGACTCATGCGTAGTCGATTTAGTGGATTTTAATAGAATAAAACATGCAATTGACTACTTCTATTGCGATCGATTACACGGGCCTCTTTAAAAACGGTGGCCACCTCAAATAGCCACCCGAATAGCCCAAATTTCGAAGGCACGTTGGCTATTATGATGCTGTTTGCGTCACCAAGCCCTGCCTATCACCTCCCATCCAGCGGCACATCGGGGGGGGGGGGGAAGCTGAGTCTTTTTTTCCTCCAAAATATTTATTTTTATATTGTGTAATTATTCAAGAAGTCAACCAGATAATTGATCAAGTAACCACTCGCATTACAGCAGGGTACTAAATAATTGTGTGGCTAAACCTCGACTCCCATGCAATCGCTCCGCTGGGCTACACTGCTGGGCTCCATGCCAGCCCTGAGTAAGATTCTCGCTGTGTGAGAAGAAGAAGAGGGGGGGGGCGGTGGGGGGGGGGGGCTAGTGGGGGGAGGGGGTGGGAGGAGGAGAGGGGCTCTTGGCAGGGCTCCCACATCATCTCGCCGCCTGCCAGCGCGCGGTTTAAAAATATCGAACGGGGCAGTCGCTGGGCCGCCGCGTGTTTTAGTTTCTGACGGCCGCGTGTGGGACGTGGCAGCAGCGCCCAGACACGGAACAAACACCGTGCGAGGTGTAACTCGGCACCTACAACAAATGCACTCGCATCAAACATCAGTGGAGGTGGCGTAGCGCGCCGCTTGGCACGGGACGCTGGTGGCAAGAGATTAAACGAGGCCCCAGTGCAATGTTGTTCCTCTCGTCTTAGCCCAGTCTCCGATGGGCCTCTCCGGCACGTGAGCTCCTCCTGAGTGGGTTGCACCGCCATGGGTAGACTACGCCTGGTGCTGGTCGTGGTGAGCTGGACGACTCGTTCCAGCGGAAACGCCACTCGCATCGCCGCTCGTGTGACGATTCGAGTCCCCCAACGGAAACTCGCTCGGCCAATGCGATCCAACACATTTTTGTGTTCTTAACATCTCGGTATGTATACATATAGAGGATAGCAGAGCTTGGGTAATTGTTGGCACCGGCTCACCGCCTACCCCGCTGCCTTCCATCTCGTGTCTCGTGGCCCCTCCGTGATTTTGAAATCTAATTTGCATGAAAGACGACGCTATCGTGAACCTCAACGTTATGATCGTCACCATCATCATCATAACCCTCCTCCCAACAGCAGCGGCAACAACTCGCAGTCGCCTCTCAGCCGCCGTCGAACGCTCCACTCCATTCGACAAGACAACAACACTCTCCCACTGCGCTGTCGAAACCACTCCGCACTCAAATTTCGATTTAAAGCTTTCGTGACTGCAGGGATTCATCTTCTTGGTTCTTTTGGTAAAGTCACGTAGAAGGGAAGTAATAAAATAATAAAAATAAAACATAATTAAACAATTCTCACGACGTTTCGGCCACAACGCAAGCAGCCGTCATCAGGTGAAAATCAGGTCTGTCGAGGCGACAGCGTCTTTACCGAAAGAACCAAGAAGATGCACCCCGCACTCGTTATAACGCGAACTCCGGCACACTCGCGAGAAGACGCAGTCGCCGCTGCTTCCATAAACACACCGATTACTTTGGCACCACACCAACCATACCTCCCCCCCTGCCGCCCCCTCCCCCCCCGCACCATTGATAATTAAAATCTCCACGCTTCCAGCAGTTGCTTTTCACAAACTGCCCGCGAGAGAGAACCTCAAATGAACGCGATCGTAGCACGGTTGCACTCGCGGCGATTAATTTGTTCAAATAACAATTTGCTGAATTGATAGATAAAAAAAAAACATCTTAACGGTAGCCACTATGTATTACCGTTATCGCAAATCAAATATATTTCGTAATGAAATTGACGTTTTTCTTTCCTCCACCCCACCGACCCCCCGCCTCCCCCCCACCGCCAGTGATATTCGAAGAGGAATTTAAGACAGCGGGGGCATTTCATTAAAAGGCAATTAGGGGGCCGAGGTGAACAGCCAGACAAAGGTAGCGAGACAAAGATTAAGCGATGCGCCTTGTGAAGCGGGGGAGGGAGGGAGGTGAACAAAGCAGACACCACCCCCCCGCCCCCCCCGATGTGAGTGGCCGAGGCCAAGTTGTCCGATCACACGGAACAGGGGTGGCACAAAATGTCAGGACGCGTAATCGCGTTATTGTGTTTATTCATAACAAAATCACACGGGTTGTTTTTTTTCGTTTTTTTCATTTACATTGACAAAATGTTCAAGATGACTTGCGTTGACATGAATGCACGATGCACGAATTCTCTTTTTTAAATGAATTTAAGATTTGTTTTTATGAACGTTCAGAAATGATGGTTTTGTCTTCAATCATTCCGGGTTCTTGGTCGAGGGTTTGTAAATTACGGATTCGGGGCGACCCCACAAGAGAAAGACAATTAGATAATAACGATTTGGATCAAATATTAACTTAAAGAATGAACAATTAAAATGTTCAATGCCAGCGTGAAGCTAAATAAAATCTTGATTCGCAGCTTTCGTGACTGCAGGAATCCATACTCTTTGGTTCTTTCGGTAAAGTCACGTAGGTAGAAAATAGAATAAATCACGACGTTTCGGGCGCAACACAAGCATCCGTCATTAAATCAGTCTGCCTCAGCAGCAGACCATGCTTTCCCACCTGATGACGGACGCTTGTGTTGCGCCCGAAACGTCGTGATTTATTTGATTTCATACCTTCGTGATAAATTAAATATCCCAATGTATCGTCACTTGTGGGCCACCCTGTCTATATCTTTCGGGCAAAGGCACCAGCAGCCATCAAACTCCGTTGCTCGACTGCAACGATTTTTGTTTCCAGTCAACTCGAAAGATGTTTGCGGTGAAGATTCGCGTGCGATTAAGCCGGACGGGTGTGGCAGCCAGCCATAGCAGAATTCAGGATAGATACAAGCAGATTGTATTGTCACGCATTGTGGCTTTTGCTGAGATTCGCTTCTCGTGGGGGGCGGGGGGGGTGAAGGGGGGGACAGTCCTCTTCTGGTACTGCCATTTGAAAGGCAACGGACCGAGTTGATGACTTGCACGTCGAGTTGGACAAATGCCGTTCGATGGCATCTGGGGTCGCTCGATGGATTCCATTTGTACCTCTTGCAAAAGCGCGTCAAGTGGCCGGTGATCGTACGAGCGATGGATCGCACTTCACCGTAGTTATAAGCAGACTCACACAGAGACCCACCGATTGCCATAGAGACCCACAGACTCACACATCGACTCATACTACACAACACAATTTGACGCGAGTGATGGATAGGACGCTTCACCGTAGTCACAATTAGACCTGCATAGAGACCCACGAGCGGCTCACACAGAGATCCACACCACACACAGCGCAGCGTGATGCGAGGAGTGATGGATAGCACTTCCCTGCACAATCGGGCGACTCGTTAATTCCCCGCTCACGGAGGAGGAAGCTGCACCTCCCACGTGCATTAGGAGGGCGGGAGAAGCCATCGAATAACCAACCCTGCCACGACCGTGCGCACGTTCCCGAGGTTATGCGAGAAGCCAACGCCTCTTGATGAGAGGCTTCGATCCATGCTCCTTTTGAAGGAGGTTTGACCGAATTAACGGCGGCCCGTCACAAACGCGCGAAATTTGCACTCCAGACGTGAGCTCCTATCCCAGGCGAAAAACATTCGACCGAGTCGAAGACAGCAGCAGCAGCAGAAGCGGCTTGCGCTGCGGTCGTGCCTCCGCCAAGGATGCTCTGATTTACGCGAATAAATTCAGGGGCTGGGACAAGCGGTGGCTCCGCTCGGCTGGCAAGCCCGAACGAAGCCGAGCGGGCGGAATGAGCGCTCTCAAAATGCAGGGTCACGGAGAGGTGGATCGCAGGGTTTGTTTCTCTCCTGCACCGCTACGTACTCAAGCCACTCTCCCCTCCCCTCCCCACCCCCTTCGGCCACAGCGGGCAACCCAAGTGGCAACGATTCGCACCACGCGCGGATGCATCACGAGGACGCGGGACAGGCAGCAGAGTTGCTTCCTTTCGCCGGAGTAATTGCGCAGCTCAATGCGAAGGCAGAAATAGACCGGGACGGGTCAAACGCAAATGAAGGCACGGTGGTGTTTAGTGCCTTCATTGTTGAGATGAAAAACGCCGTGTAAATGGCCATGTACCCGTTCACATTCGTTAACACGCACACACATAAAAAAAACGATTAACCCTGTAGCCTTTATTAAGGGTGTTGGGCCAAGTGGTGTTAGCGAGCACCTCAGAAACAGGATATGTATCTATCCTGGATGAATCCCGATGTGCTCCAGAGCTGTTTTTCACAGATGTTCAGTGCACCTATTGGGGCCGGAATGGCAAAGTCGGGGGTGGTGTGGCCATCAAAAAATAAAAACCCCGTGTCGCTCATGCGGTTTGTTTGGACATACTTCACCACGCTGGTCGGGGAGGGTCGGTGAAGGGGGCGGTGGTTCAGGACCAGTTCAGATATCACTCGCCAGGAGTCGAACTCGTGCTTGCCGGGTTAACGGTGCCGAGCGCTTCCCGCTGCGTCACCGCTCCGCGCGGATATCTAATGTCGATGCATGTGTAGAGGAGTAAAATGGGGACGTGACGTCAGGTGTGCCGTTCAGTGCGATGACGTCACGTCTCCTGGGGTACTTAGGGGATGCCCTGTGGCGTGGGCGGAGTCACTGTGGGAACGGGTAGAGTAAGCAGGGTGAAGAGGGAACCAGGGGTAGAGAGAGGGATCGAGTAGGTGAGTCTGGGGAGAAGCCGGTGGTAGCCGTAGTGGTGCTTCTCTCTCCGATCGGCGGAGTCGGCAGAGTCCACGATGCGACACGAGAGAGAGAGACCGGAGCTAGCCGGCAGGGACCCGGACTCAGAGTAGGACCCCCCCTAGCCCCTGGGAGTTGTGTACCCTGCTGTGTAATATTGTAACAGCTTTAATAAACCCTGGCGGAAGCCCTTAACTTACCACCGTCTACGAGTACGTCCGTCGGAACTTCTCTACACATGTATAGATAATGACTGTGTGTGTGTGTGCGTGTACACAGCGTGTGATGAACGCTCTGATACAGATCAGGCAGCGTGCCATCGTGAGTTTCCAGCAAGCAGCTTTATTGTTGTTATTAAGGGAGTACATTCCAGCGCACGTACATTAAACTTCTTTTCGCAACTGTACGTAGCCAACCGTGCTGATAGAAGTTGCGGGAGGAAGGACAACACACCGACACACACACAGAAAAAAGCAGTTCTAAAGAAATGACGAGGGTGTACACACTCAATGAAGGTAGAGGCACTTCAAGGGAATTCATCTCCACACACCTACAAGAGACACAAACAAAAGCAGTTCAAAGTTACTGCTAGCACTCACCGGCTCACTCCAGCCACTCACTTTCACTGACGGTCAAGCCGCCTTCTTATCACTTCTGCGATAGCTACGGGCACGGAGACTCTTCCCGTGAAGTTCACTCCTCCGTTACTTCCACCACCTCTGCTTAACACGATTGGCTACATACGGTGCGAAAGAAGTTCAACATGTTCTTGGTCTGTCGGAAAGACATGTTCTTTACCTACCTGAGGACGGCTGCTTGCGTTGTGGCCGAAACGTCGTGAGAATTGTAATTTATTATGTTATAGGTTTTATTATTTTATTATTTCCCTTCTACTGGACTTGACCGAAAGAACCAAGAATATGAATCCCTGCAGTCACGAAAGCTTTAAATCAAAATTTAAGTTCAACATGCATACGTACAGATGTGATTTCAAAGAGAGCCCAAGGCACGCACCTACATGGGCAGAGTAGCGTGCTCCGCCTACTCAACACCACCGGTAGAAGTGTCCAGCAGGCACGGTCACCAGCACTGCGGAGTCTCTGGGTTTGAATCCAGGTTTAAACTGAGTCAATAGGTGCGAGTTGGTGGTCTCAACCCAGTCATCAATGACCGCGATCGCAGGGCTTACCAACTAACATGGAACGTCGGGCCCAACGTTGAATGTTTACTGGGTTAACAGCAGCGCAAATGACCTCTGACCGCCGTCACTGCTTGCAAGAGGATTAGTTTCGGTGAAGGTTTTGGGTTTTTTTTTCTTTTAGCAACGGATTCCCACCGCCGTTCGGCATCGCCTCTATTCTCGGGCAGAAGCGCGCAAATGAAAATTCATCACCATGTGGACAGATCCATGGACAATCGCCACGCTGTAATGAGAATGAATAAAATGTGCCACTCTATAACACGAGGATCTATTAAATCTTCTTGGTTCTTTCGGTAAAGTCACGTAGACGCTGTCTCCCCGACAGACCTGGTCTTCACCTGAGGACGGCTGCTTGCGTTGTGGCCGAAACGTCGTGAGAATTATTTTATTAGGTTTGATTTTTATAATTGTATTATTTCCCTTCTACGTGACTTTACCGAAAGAACCAAGAAGATGAATCCCTGCAGTCACGAAGCTTTAAATCGAGATCTATTAAATATTAGTTATAAATATATACCAACCGCGGGCCACATTAACATGACTAAATCAAGCATAGCAACAAATGTGATGCCCGTACTGCGAAGAGGGTCCCTGGACTGTGGACATGGATCGCAAGCTTCGGACCTCGTGGGACGTGGCAGCCCAAAGGCTGTGGGGGGGGAGGCCTTGTGGGTGCGGTAGCCGTGGCGACCGACTCACCCTCGACACCCAGGGCAGGTGGAGAAGAGGGGCATTGGGAGGTCGGGGGCTCTGTTACCAACCGCGGGCCACATTAATCCACATCCCCACTGCCCGAATGTGGGGGGTGGGGCCGTGGGAGTTGCAAATAATAATGAAATATATACAACCGAGAAAATAAAAACAACGACAGAAATACACACACACACACGTGCTGCCTTGAGATTGCACTTAAAAAGCATTCGACTGCCTCGGGAAACAGAAGGAGTGCGACATGGGAGGGGGGAGGGGGGTGGGAGGAAAAGTTACAGAAGAGAACAAAAATAGATATGCAGTATTTTGACATTGTTTATCTGACATTTCTTTGTAACAGAGGACAAAACAGTCGACCACCGTCCCCCGTGAGCACAAATGCTGGGGGGGATAGATAGCACTTGGAAAAGGCTTTTAAAGAAACGTGCATAGCAAGCGTCTCTCTGTGCCACTCCACCTGCCCCGCCACGGTTGCCACCTGAAGTGCACAAACCGGCACGCATCTACACGGCAAGAAGGCCGTGTCACAATGCCGGAGGGCTGCAGAACGATAGACGCAACGGGCACAATCCAAGCCTTTTAATGTCTAATGTCATGAGAATCACTTGTATTGTTTTTAGTTTGTTGTCCTTCCCATCGCACCTCCGATTAGTACGGTTGGCTACGTACGGCGCGAAAGAAGTTCCACGTGCGTACGTACAGACGATTTCTAGATCTTCCACGGCAGCTTCATCACAAACGCACCGACCGGATTGACAGGTTTTCACGCCAACATTTCCTTCTGAGAAGAGGGAGTCACACAAAAAATTGCGTCTCACAATCTGGCGAACCAGCCTCACTATTGAACGCACCAAACGCCAGCATGAATAAACACACACATGAATAAACACACACACATGAATAAACACACACAGACACGAATAAACACACACATGAATAAACACACACATGAATAAACACAAGCATTAATAAACACACACGTTAATACACACACATTAATAAACACACACACATTAATAAACACACACACGTTAATAAACACACACGTTAATACACATACGCATTAATACACACACACGCATTAATAAACACACACACGTTAATAAACACACACGTTAATACACACACGCATTAATATACACACACGCATTAATAAACACACGCACATTAATAAACACACGCACATTAATAAACAAACACACACGCGCATTAATAAATACACACACAGAAGTGATTTCCCCTAAAACAAACTTCAACTGGGTTTGTAAAACATCGGGGAGTTGAAGATGGCACAAGAAACGTGTGGGTCGCCCTACCGCTCCCCTCTCTCTCTCTCGTTGTTTGGACTCTGGCTAAATTAGACGCCACGGGTTCACGGACCGCTCGAGTCCACCGGGTTTCTCCGACTGCCGCCGTCTTGCCGGGTCGCGATTCGAGAGATTTTACTCACGGAGTTGTGGGGGGGAGCTGTGTGTGAATGAACGATGAAGCTGGCCAAATAGGATGTAAGGGAGGGAATAAGCCCTGCTGTAGAGACTTAACCACCTACCCACCCCATCGCACACTAGACCTGTGGGAGCCACGCATCCCGTTGCGTTGAGCAGAGGCTCGTTTGAGCATCAGGTACGACCGGGAGAAAGGCTCGGTAATTGGCTACGCCTTGCAATTGTGAATTTTGCAATTGCCACTTGTGTGTGCTGTGCGTATGTTGAACGTCTTTCGCACTGTACGTAGCCAAGCGTGCTTATCGGATGTGCACTACTTATCCCTTCTTTTGTGTAATTTTCACGATTGTAATTTTTTTTATCGGATGTTCCCTTTGTTTTGTTCGGAGTTCGTACGTGCCATTGTTTCATTTATCCGTTGTTATTTTCTGTCGCTGGTGACTCCAGCTTGCATTATAGCGGGGGGGGGGGGGGGGGGCTGAACCACCGTTACAAAAAAAATGGTCTTCATATCTCATCGGGTTCACACCGCTTAAATCAAATGTCAACGCCTCTCAAATGGCAGACGATAAACCGCGCACGTAAAAAAAATATATATATATAAAAATGCTGTTGTTAACCTGAATACATTACGCCATTATGGCCTCTACTCGTCCCAATTACAACACAAAAAGGATGGCTCCCAATGTATTTGTACTTTTATGAACATTTCACGACGGCCGCGCTCCACTCCTTCATAAACCACCCGGCCACAACGCGAAGCTCGCCTCACTCGTGACTGACAAATGCTCCCCCCCCTCCCCCTCCCAAGTGAAACAGGTGACAGCTACACCGCCCACAAGTTGAACAGTGCCGGCAATCAGGGAAGCGGACCATTTTTTATGCACGCGCACACGCACACAAAGGCAAAGATCCCCCGTGTAGCCTCCATAGACCGTTGGGGCAAGTGCGGTTAGCGAGCAGCACCGATGAAGGATGCAACGGCACACGAGCGGGCGGGTGGCCTGCAGCACCACGCCCGACCGCCTTTGTCTCCCCAGTGGCGATGTTTACACACCGCAGCAGGTACTCATTTGAGGCCGAGTCGACCTATGGGAGGTCCATGACCGGTTCAGATAATCGTCACCTGGTGTTGGTGGCCGTGAGCGGGAATCGAACTCGGGTCGCCGGGTTTGCAGATCAGCGCGCCGACAAGTATACGACCACTCCCCACACATATACTAAAGATACAAAGACAAAGATCCCCTGTATAGTCTTAACAGACTGTAGTTGCAAGTGCCGTTAGCGAGCACCTATAAAGGCCGGCACGGCACACGAGGGGGTGGGTGGCCAACATCACCACGCCCGGCCGCCTTTGTCTCCCCAGTGGCGATGTTTACACATCGCACCAGGTACTCATTTGAGGCTGAGTCGACCTAGGGGAGGCCCAGGACCGGTTCAGATAATCGTCACCGGTGTTGACCGTGAGCGGGAACCCGGCTCACCAGGTTCGTAGCGCAGCGCGCTAAGCGCTACACTACCGCTCCCCGCACATATACGCACACACACACCTCTCTATCATCTCCCCACGCCCACACCCACGCAATTTACTCGAGGAATAAGATTAGCGGGTCGTGAAAATTGGTTGGGGAAGAATGTTAATTGAACGGTGAAGGTTAGAGACTGGCACGGGCGTGAGGGCAACATTCTGCAATTACCGCACGAGGGACACCCAGCACCGTTCTCACTTACGACCACGACATCTCTCTCTCGACTCAGTGAGAAGTTGTAATTAGCACTTCACAGCGTCGGCTCCCAACACCGGGGGAGGAGGGGGGGGCTGTTGCCCCCGCCCCCTCACCCCCACCTCGGTGGCCGGGTTCTGCTCCAGCCAGCTGCACTGTGGGTGTCCAGACACCAAACACCCGCAGGATATTAACTAATATTTCTTAAGAGCCTTCCACAACAGTTTGCACCCCTGGTCGGCACGACACATTCACACGTTCGCAAACGCACATACATTCATACGGACGGTGCATCCACAGCCAACAACAACAACAACCGCCATTGTGCCAGGCTAGGTGCACCTTGAGGCCACGTAAAGTGTCGAAGGATCATTGGCAGGAGGCCACGGAACAAACTCAGGTGCCATCGGTTGACTGACTGAGATGACTGGCAGATGCATCAACTGTGCTCCACACTGTGCCAACTTGCTGCGTATTATCCTCCCGTATCTCCGCTCGTTGTTGTGAGCGTCGCTCCTCTTGCCCTCCGTTGTTATTGGAGGGCGACTGCCTCCAACTGCCCAGTACCGCCCTTCACGTACCTTATCCACAGAGGCCGATCCTCACACCGATGGCATATATATATATAAAATGTATTTGTAACTTATTTCGAACTCAGCTCCACATCCTCCTGGACCTCATGAGTCCATCTCTTCTTCTACCCCGTGCTGCACCCAATGAACCCCCTCTATCCGGTCAAACAGAATCTGCTTGGGCATGCAGTGGCTGGGCATGCGGGCTACATGACCCAGCAGACCCAGCCGACCCAGCCAACGCAGCCTCACCTGTCGGAAGAGCTTACTGTAATACAGTCTGATTAAACCCAGGATGGATCGTAGGCAGACCAGCCTGGATCTTTTAAACCAGCGTAGATGTTCCTTTAAAGGGTTCCACATTTCGCAATGATTGAGAAGGGAGGGCGCAACTGTGACCGAGACGACCTCGAGCTTCGGATGGAAAGATAGACCAGGTAACGTCCACAGTGTTACGCAGCTGATGAAAAGATAATGCCGCTCAACTGATTCGAAGTCAGACCTACGCTGCCAAACCGGAGCTGTTCATAAGTGTATACACACACACTGCACACTCACGATAACCTAGGTCATAAGAGTTTTATTTCCTGGCTGCACCCCTAGTTACAGCTGACGCTTCATATATCAATGAGCAGTGGAATTGGTGTTGGCGCGGTGCTTTTAATGAGCCCACGTGAGCCAAGCCTGGCTGATCCTGTCACAAGGGAGCCCAGACTGTGGCTCTCACACTCACATCTCAACCAGCACTGCCACACCTTTAAGGTGGCAAAGGCGCAGTCCTGCAATTTACGAGCTCACGCTACCGCTGGCGGAAGAACCTCCACTCGACAGAGCTCGAGAGAGAGAGAGCATTTGGCCAATTCTTCCAGGCTGGCCAAATGGCTTGGAAGAGGTGGGAAATGCCCACACTTTGGCCCACTTCACGTGACATGCCAATCAAAGACTAACATCGTTGCACCGTTGGGCCAACGTTGGAACATGGTAGGCTCAACTTTGGCCCAACGTTGCGTGTTTACTGGGTACCAAGTGAACGTGGAATGTTGGGCAATCGCTGGCATGTCATTGAACTAACGTTGGCCAAACATGGGCCCAATGTTCCACGTGCACGCGAGGCACCCAGTAACCATGCGACGTTCGCTCAACGTTGCCGTGTGGTTGGACCATCATTGGCCCAACGTTCCATGTTCACTGGGTAGTGCTATCCTCTCTCTCAGAGGGTCGGTGGCATGTCGGGCCTTGCTCGACCTCTCTCTGTCCGCTGCCAGCCTCGCCGTGTTATTAAACTCTTTCCCGTTCTGAGACGTCTGCAAGTTGCAGGGTGGGGGCCCCGTTCTTTCGCAACGTACGTAGCCAACCGTGATAATTAGAGGGAATGAAAATTAGGTGGAGGGGTTGGGCGAGGAGAGGGGCAGGGGTGGGGTACGAAGAGGGAAGACGAATGTGGAGATGGCTACAGAGGGATGCACCTGGTCAACATGTAAGCGTTGGGCCAACGTCAACGAACGTTGGACAAAGTCGAAAGTTTATCGGGCATATTCCCGCAGGCTCACGGCCGAGCGCTGCTCTGCAAACAGAGACACGAATTACGCGCAAGAACGTGTTAACAGCATGCCGCCTCTGTGCCGTAGGAAAATCCATCAGCAGTTCCTGAAGACGTGCATTGTGGTCATTTGAGAGCGGACTCCGCCGCTTTGGAGCTCCACCAATGATTAGGCAAGTCGATGGCAGATGCTGGCTCAAGGCCACGGTCATATTATTTAGAAAAAAAAGTGCCGCTTTTTTTAACTTACACCGAATTGGACGTTGCAATCGTTGGTTTCACCATCGCCGCCACCGCCAGCAACGTCACCATGGTGAGAATTTGCGAGCGGAGCAATGGCCACGCGCTGGCGTGTTCACGCGCGCGCACAAACACCCGCGTGTTCACGCGCGCGCACAAACACCCGCGTGTTCACGCGCGCGCACAAACACCCGCGTGTTCACGCGCGCGCACAAACACCCGCGTGTTCACGCGCGCGCACAAACACCCGCGTGTTCACGCGCGCGCACAAACACCCGCGTGTTCACGCGCGCGCACAAACACCCGCGTGTTCACGCGCGCGCACAAACACCCGCGTGTTCACGCGCGCGCACAAACACCCGCGTGTTCACGCGCGCGCACAAACACCCGCGTGTTCACGCGCGCGCACAAACACCCGCGTGTTCACGCGCGCGCACCGGCACGCGAAACGCGCTCTCGCTCGCTCGCCTGTTTACAACGTTTACATCGTCCCCAGAGAATTCACACGGCGCTCTCCAACATTGGCAAAGCAGCTGCAACACGGGCGCTAATGATTGCAAGCAGCACCGGGCGAAGTTAATTGACTCGAAGCTGCAGCACAGCTGGGTTTGTTAAAAACGACATCGCATCGGGAACGCGGGCAATGAGCCCCCTCCGCGCGCCTCGGATCGGCACGGTTGGCTTATGTACGTGTGCGAAAGAAGTTCAACATCCGTGTTCACGTACGTACGTTTGCCTATCGGTCGCCAGTTGAAACGTCGCAGCGGATAGCAACGCAAGAACGCATCGAGGAGCACCGCAGAGGGCAGAGTTGGGGGAGGCGATGGGGGGTGAGAGGGGAAAGAGAACGCGCGCTGGAAGGGGATACGGGAGATGGTGTGGATGTGACGAGAGAATGAGATACGGGGGGAACTAAGGCCTTCTCTCTAAGATCCCAGTTAACATTCAATAAAAAGAAAGTTGCTTTTTTCTCCTTATCTGTCCCCAGTCTGGAACTCTCTTCGGCCAGACATCCGTGATGTCGGATATGAGAGGGCGGTGATGATGAGAGGGGGATACAAGGAACGCTGTTCCTTCCAATATTAGGAAGCCACTGGAGCTATGCACTTTTAAATCTAGATTGAAAACTAATTTATCGAGCAATACTTTGTTGGTGTTTAGTTAGTGGTCCTTCCCCCGCACCTCCGATTAGCACGGTTTGCTGCGTACGGTGCAAAAGAAGTTCAACAAACAAGCAGCGAGTAGAGAGGTGAGCTGCACGGGGAAGCGTCTGTTTTCATGGGGGGTGGGGAGAGGGGGAGGGATTCAGAATGGGGGTGGCCACAGCCAATTCACGTGATTTACGGGAGTCTCAAGCCGATCGAGATGATGTGTTTGTACAGACGATAGACCAAGCGAAGGGAGGGCACCAAGGGCGATTTGTGCCGGCCCCATGTTGTGCTCTCATTCAACCCTGACCTCCATACCTTGGGAGCGTGCGCGTCCACTCGGCTCCACAGCCCGTCCTTGTTTCTCCACTGTCTCGTCTTTGGCTTCCGTATACAGGGTCCCCCGTGGCTGCGAACACATCCCACCCATTACTCATTGGCGACCGTCAGAACTAACACAACGGCCTTTCTTGTGGGTGCTGTAAAGAAATAGAATGAGTCAGTGACACACGGGAGGCCGAAATTATAATATAAAGTAGGCGTGCCATGCCCAAATAAGGTTATCCCCTGCGCATGTGCTTGCCCGAATAAGGAGTTACGGACCTGGAATCGAGAGAATAGCGATTCCAAATCTACGCTAGATCGCATGCAAAAACCCGTAACAGCCATGCCTCCATATGTCACGGACTCGTTCTGTCACGCCATCGTGCCTGACTATTCTACATTGCGAAGTTTCATCATGAGCATCATCTGCCATGAACAATCCATCCGCTGGTTAAATGCCTTCACCACACTGGCACAGAGTGGCCGGATTGCCATGGGCACCATACCCCCCTCAACGTGTGGCCCATGTGCCAGCAATCAGTAGCCTGGAGGTGGCCTAGGGGTGTCCCCCCCACCCCTAACCATCCCAAAAAATAGGGGGGGGGGCGGGTGGTGGTGGGGGCCTTGCGCAAGCGGCAAAATTCCGGATCGCGATCACTCACCAGTCGAGCGGCTGACAGGGCGAGCGGTTCGTGCCCCTGGGGTTGGCGGCAGCCCACGGGTCACCTGCGGAGAGACACAGTTGGGCCCTCTGTTAGGTCGCGCCGGCGTTGTCGGAGAGAGAAGATGCACGCGGGAGATGTCCCTCGTTGTTTAGAAATTAAAAGGCTATGATTTTTTGTAAAATGTAATTTTAACAAAATTAGTGTATTAATAATTCGCGGCCGAGGTGAACGCAAAAAATATATAATCGCCAGCGAAACGTCACTAAGTAATTTAACTTTAAATGTTGTGGGTTTATTCTCCAACACACCGTTTTGTTCACGTGACAAACCTTACTCATTGGCCGTGTCGGGTGGTGGCGGGTTTAACGACACAATTTATATTTACGTGATCTAACCCAACGAAAAAAGTGTATCATGAAAAATATATAATGCACGCAAAGGTCACGGCATGAGATGGGGAAGGTGTCCCAGCTGATAATAATAACAAATATAATTTACTTTAAATTTTGGGGTATTTGATTAAGTATATGTCACATCTGTAACCTAATTCTAAGCCTTTGTTATGCTTGATAATGCGCAGGGCACGTGGAGTGGCATTGTAAATGGAAGTCGTGTGTACACTGTGAAACGTGATGAAGGGAATGCGGAGTTAGTAACGCGTTATGATTCTGGCTTTATTACAAATGTTGGGTCGGCGGTTTATCGTCAGATCATTTGCGCAAATTTATTTTAAGTGCGATCGTTTTAGGTGAGGGAGCAGCGAGAGTTTAAGAACAATGAGTTTGGTCATTTAACGATCCGTGGTGATAGTCACGTTACGTTTAAAACAGCATTTATCATTTTAATGTTTTATTATAAAGCCATTATACAAGCAATATTTTTTGTACGGTCCGAAAATATAATTTGTTGTAGGTTAGGGTTTACACTATTTATTCACAAATGTCTTTTGTGCGTAGCTGCACGGTCGTCCCAACAGCCCACACAGGGCACCGCTCGAATGCTAAATCAATTATGTGCACGATTTACAGTACGGATTTACGTTAAATATCTTATATTTTTCTTGTTTTGTCCATTAATTTACGCGTGACTTGTTGACATTTTCCCCTCCCCCCCCAAAAAAAATTTTAGCCTGGTCGATTGTACGTTAGGCGTCACATCACGTTAAGAAGCATTAATTCACAGCTCTCAGCAGAGCAGTCAAGCCCCCTACGTATGCGAGAACTGCCCACGGAAGTGGACACCACAGAGCTACCTCCGACATCCCTTCCAAGTGACTCCTGGGTTCACACCGAGCAGGAGGCAAGCCACTTGCCACTCGCTCCGACAACACGACAGCGAGGTTTGTCGCACGACATTCGAACCGCGATGCTTTAATTCCCACGGCTGGAATTTCGCCAAATTAAGTGACAAGGGTAATGTTTGGGGTGAGTGGAGTTTTACGATTACCTGGAGGGGAAAGGGGTCGTGGCCGTGGATTAACTGCAGAATTACCTCGAGCTTTTTTTTTGCGAGGGCCTTAAAAACGACGACTGATTGTCCTTCACAGCTGTCGGCCGTACACGCAAGCCGCTGTGTGCGAGCTCAGCTCGTTAGCGCTAGCCAATAGAGACCCATCGTTTCGCTGCTAAAAATCATACACAGAACACATTCGCAGAAGGAGGGAAGCACTTCGCACAAGAGCCGTTAAGTATATTTT
This sequence comes from Lethenteron reissneri, assembly GCF_015708825.2. Lineage (NCBI taxonomy): Eukaryota > Metazoa > Chordata > Hyperoartia > Petromyzontiformes > Petromyzontidae > Lethenteron > Lethenteron reissneri. Next base: position 9,507,024 of record NC_083820.1, on the reverse strand, counting down.
AAATATATGTTACTCTAAACCTGGTTATTTTATTGGTGGAGTTAGTCGGGTTGGATTTTTTTCACATGTACGTTATTTTTGTAACAATTCGGAACGGTATTAAACGTATTTGTTGTTGTCATGCTATAATGTACATATGGATAGAGAATGGAATTTAAATATTGAACTTAGGCACATTTATAATGGGTTTTTTTTGTTTGCGATTTAAAATAATAATTCTAGATTTTTTTAACCAAAATTTTAGTCCGTTTAAAATAAGCAGGTTTACAGTAATAGCCAAGTGACCGGGTCACATTTTATTCATTTTTAAAAGTTAATCAACATTTAAACAGGGAAGGGAAAAATAAAACTTTTTTTATCATATATAACATTAACACATTACACTTAATGAAACATTTTAAATAAATAAAAAATATTTGTGTTTTGAGTTATGGTTAAATTCATTTATGAGCTTTTACACTGTTTTATAGAGTTCAAGGGGTCTTTATTTTTTTTCATCAGATTTACACAAAGATTATTGCCATTTACATTGTTTTTCTTTCCTTTTTTTACGAAGTCACACTCGGGTTAAATCATTTAAGGCTTCAGGAAGCCTTCCCAAAGCAGGTCAGCTTGGTCGATTAGTATGATGCAGTGTTACACGGTTTATTTTATGAGATTTATACAAAAAAATCACTTTAGCATGATTTTTTGAAACATCTTAACATTAGACTTGGTACAGAGAGAGAGACTTAATTTAATGCTTTCCATTGGTAAGTTAATACATTTTTATTATTACTATAAATAAAAAACAGAAGATGAATATGCACATTAAGTAAATAAAATTTACATGATTGTGTTTTTATTTTACAAACCAAGTGAAACTGCACTTCTTATAATAATTTAAAAATAATTTAAACCTACTTTTCATATTACAACTTCAAATGCAAATACAACTCAACCGACGGTCCGTATCACGTAAACCTAGTGTTATCTCTCCCCCCACCTCCTCCTCGGTAGAGGATCGTTAATCAATTACCTGTACCGCCTAAATCAGGACGTGGCAACGGCCAGCCACGTCAGCGAGCACCGACGCGTATCGATCCACCGCTCGTTCGCAAATCTGTTTATGATCGCGGAGATTCGAGGAAATTAAGATTGCGGCGTCGAACACAAAGAGATTAAACCTGTGAAGGATTTCCTGTGGCCCCTTTACGTTTCTGTGATTTAGCGCTGTGGTCAGCGGTGGCGGCGGCGGCGAGGCACGCCGTGCCATCATCAGTAGCGGTTGTAGGGGTGCTCCCGGTAGGCCCCCTTAGGTGTCCGCACAGCCGGGGCCTTCATGTGGTTGCCCGTCTCGCTCCAGTCTTCCTCGTCTTTGAACAGAGACACGGGCACGCCATCGCAATCACGATGCGTGCATTCTCAGCAGCGTCGAAATGTCGCTCGCGTCGCGGAAGTGCCGCGTGGAACGGCGACCCGTCGGGTTGCCGCAGAGATCCACGGACGCGCACAGAGAACCCGTAGACTTACACAGAGGTCCATAGCAGCACGTTGAGAGGTACATGCTCAAACAGAGATTAATTGACTCACATAGAGTCCCATAGACTTATACAAAGATGTCTATATATACACACATAGACATCTATAGCTTTATCAGAAATCCATAGACTTCCAGAGAGACCCAGAGACTCGCATAGCGATTCAGTGACAGAGACCCACATCATCAGAGAGAATACAATACTCACAATGATGCCCGTAGACTCACGTACAATACACAGTACAATTTGAATTTATATACCGTCTTAGTTGGATCGCAACTCAAGACGCGGTGCAAAAACAGTGGGCACATTTATTTCACGGAGAGAGAGGCAGTCAGTCAGAGGCCTGAATTTGAACTGGTGGCAGGGAGTCGTTAGCACGAACGGCCGAAGGGTTCCATCGCGGATTGTGTCAGTTCCTCTACTCGTGGCCTCACGTACTCTCGCCGAGTCAGGCTTCCAGGGGTGAATGGGTTTGAGTTTCACCACGTAGGCCGTGTTGGAGCACGGAACAGGGGGGGCTCAATTGAGCTGCACTGGGTACAAAATTCATGCCAGACTCGGCAAACGGCTGTCTGCAAAACGCTCAGTAAATATGGAACGTTGGGTCGTCACGTTGAACCAACTTTGGGCCAACAATGTCCACCACATGCCAACGTTGAGGCGACGTTGCACAATTACTGGCCGTGTAAAAAAAAAAACTCAACATTCGTGGGTCGTGGACCTGGACCGAGATAAATTGTCCCGTAAAAAAATAAAATCTGCGTGCTCAAACTGAACGCATTACGCCCCGTTGCGGCCTCTTCTTGACGATTACCGTGGGGCCCCTCGTACCACCCCCAGCCACCTGCGCGAGAGCCGACAGCAGCTACCCCAGGGTGGGGACACGTGGCGTGAGCTCGTCGCGGACGTACCGTACGTGTGGTAGGCCTCCTCCCTGGTGCACGTCTCGTACTCGTAGTAGTCCAGGGTGCTGCGAGAGAGCACAAGCGGTTTCACTATTGGAACTGCTTCATGGTTCTTTCGGTAAAGTCACGTAGAATGGAAATAATAAAATAATAAAAATAAAACATAATAAAATAATTCTCACGACGTTTCGGCCACAACGCAAGCAGCCGTCCTCAGGTGAAGACCAGGTCTGTCGAGAAGACAGAGTCTTCCCGACAGACTCTTCCCGACAGACCTGGTCTTCACCTGAGGACGGCTGCTTGCGTTGACCAGGTCTGTCGGGAAGAGTCTGTCGGGAAGACTCTGTCTTCTCGACAGACCTGGTCTTCACCTGAGGACGGCTGCTTGCGTTGTGGCCGAAACGTCGTGAGAATTATTTTATTATGTTTTATTTTTATTATTTTATTATTTCCATTCTATGTGACTTTACCGAAAGAACTAAGAAGATGAATCCCTGCAGTCACCAAAGCTTTAAATCGAAATTGGAACTGCTTTTTGCGTCTAGTTTGTTGCCCTTACCCCGCACCTGCCGATTGCCACGGTTGGCTATGTACGGTGCGAAAGAAGTTCAACATACGGTACGTTAACAGGCAACGCACGTTCCTCTTGCTGTCTCAACCTTGCCGATCTCGTCAAGGAACGTAAACCATCACGCCAACTCCGGCCATCCTCGCAGCAGCAGCAGCAGCAGAAGCGGCGGCTTTTGGATAACCGTCGAACAAAGACGGTCACCGCATCGCACGCTTTCAGATGCGCTTCTGCGGTCGTCTGGAACGCTCTTCCTTCCGATATTAGGGAGCTATGCACTTTGAAATCTAGATTAAAAACTCGTTTCTTGAGAACGAAATATCGTGGCTGGTTTGTTGTCCCTCTGCCGCACCCCCAATTAGCACGGTTGGCTACATAAAAAAGAAGTTCAACAAATTTTAAACATTTCTTTTTTATTTTACCAGGTAAGGCCCACTGAGCTGTACAGCTATTTTTCAGAAGCAACCTGGGCTGTCACAAATGACAGCTCACACGAAGTGGCTTGTCGCCATGCGGAGATTTATAGAGGCCAAATACTGTACTCGAAAGGCATGTTTCTAAATGTGGAGCGAAAAACCGGAGGATCCGGAGAAAAATCCACGCGGAATCAATGTAGGGCCATGCAGTTTGTCGGGGTCTCGAATGGGGTAAGGGGAGGGGGTGAGTTACCCTTATGTTTTAGTTTTATTATTTTATTATTTCCATTCTACGTGACTTTACCGAAAGAACGGAGCCCCACGGATTTCACCACTACCGGGAAGCAAATGCTTTAAGCACGAGGTGGCTAAGTCATGACCAGCGTGGGGAAGTATGATAAAAAAAACTGCTCATGACCAACACAAGGATGGGGGGGGGGGTTGGGCCTTCATCCAGCGTAGTGACAAACAGGACGACACAGGCAGGCAGTCGCCGCCCCACATCTCCACGGAGCGGTCTGTCAATGTAATCACTCGACCTGCGCTTGCAGTCGTATTGAAATCGTCGGTCAAGCGTAGCGGGAGAATTTGATCACCTGCAGCAGGCCGAACGCCATGAAACTCACCGAGAGGGCCTGGGGCCTACCCCCCACCCCCCACTAGCAGCAGCAGCAGCAGCAGGGGCTGCAACAACGCCGTGTCTCATGGGCACGCTCGCGTGGGTTGCTGGCACGGGCCCTGGAGTGAGCAATGAAATGTGAACGGGGGGGTCTCCCCCCCCCCCGCCCACACCCCACCTTCCCCCATGTCCAGATCTCACCACGCCAGTATTCGTAGCCTGGAGCATTGGCCGCCCAAACCCCACGCGGCCAATGAGACCTCGTGCAGTTGCACCGCCTGCTCGCTGCGCAAATGGCTCAATGGCAACACGTGCCAGCGGTTGTCCGCAGCTCAGCTCCGGTGCTCACCGCAGGGTGCGTGATTAAAGGCCGGGGATCTCGCACGCGCGGGGAGGGAGGGGACGGTGGAGGGGATGAGGAGAGGGGAGAGGAGCGGAGGGAGGGAGGTGAGAGAGGGGATGAGGAGAGGGAAGGGGAGGAGGGGTGGGGAGGGGAGGGATGCTTCTCTCGAGGGGGATTCTCTGCTACGTGACATTTTCCATTCCGTCCGTCGCGCCTCGCCTGCGCAAGCCGCATCCCAAACGCACCCCCCCCCCCGAGCGAGTCGCTGGCGAAGCGGAGGGGGGGGGACAAACCCCTTACCCCCCCACCCTCCCCCACGGGAGCTCACGGCGACACCGTGACACCGAAGGGGGGGGGGTGACCCGGGTCAAATGGTGACCGGGTGAAATTGTGCGTGAAAACACCGAGCGGGCGGCGGAGGAGGGCGAGGCGGAGGGATGATGCGCGCGAGAGCGGCGGTGGTGCTGCCCGATTTGGTGGGGGAGGGTGGCTCTTAGCGGTAGTTTCATTTTGGAGGCCTGCCCCCCCCCCCGTCCATTTCAGTTTGTAAAATTCTATTGAGATAGCAGAAGAGACGAGGATGACAGCTGCAGATTATGCACTGAGATGAGAGGAAAGGTGCAGGCAAGGTGTAGATACGAGAGAGATATTTAATTGGCTGTTTCGGTGGCGATTAGCTCATCGTAACTTCGGCGGGGGGTTTGACGATTTGTGCCTTGAGGTTGTCACGTGGGACGTTCAGTATGACGCCCGGCGTTTCGCGACACAAGCTTCTTCAGGAACTGAAACGTTGGAGAGCTCTGAGCTCGTTATGTTTGTCAGTAATTGACTGAGCTGATGAGTGACACACCCCAATTAAGGGCCCCCCCTACGCTCGATTTGCTCGTGCCTACAGCCAGCCGCTCTACAGCCAGCCCATACAGCCACCTACAGCCGCCAGTGAGCAAGGGCTCTGGCTCACCCCGCACTACCGTGCTCCACTCCTCCTCCCCCAGCGCCCACCACCATCAATCTCTCGCTCGGCGCGCGACGCAGACGCACAGCGAGCGAGCGAGCGCACGCACCTCTGGCTCCCGCTTGCGTAGTCGCTCTCGTATCCGTCGAACGCCGAGTCCTCGTAGGAAGCTTCGTAGCCATCGCTGTATGCCTGGGGAGCAACGTGTGACGGTAACAGATAAAGGCGCAGCCCTGCAATCGCCTGCTCACGACACCCGCTGGCAGAAGAGGCGTCCACTCGAAGAAACTCTCGATAGTGTCCTCCAAGAGGCTATTTGACCTCTCTTCTACACGACCAGCTAAATGCGGCGCACCCAATCTGGTAGATAGAGCCCGGGAAAAATGAATGATTATCTACATTTGCAAGGTGCTTGTCGTGCTTCAAGGAGATGGAGTTTAACTGCCGACCTCTGGATGGCAAGTCCAGTGGCGCTACTGGGACAGCTTCGATGTCTCCAACAAAAACATCAAGCGATCAGTGAGGCCGCAGGCGTGACATTTTACGTTTGATCGTCATCCGTTCGGCCTGGTTCTGCATGCAGGTGAGATGAAAGGTTTTGATCATGAGTTGAGGTGATGCTTCATCCCAACATTAAAAGCCTTAATTCATCTATTACTCCACTGCCATTATAAATTTGAGCAGGGAAAAAAAACGTAATTAGCATATGCAAAGTAGACATTCTGATAAGCCACAAATTAATTAAAACGGCGAGTGGATTCGTGGTTTTTACTTTAAAAAGTGGAGCCTTTTGGTTCGCTGCCTTTCAGCCACCGCGCTGAAACAGACTGATTACACAGGACCCTAATTAACGGATGCAAATTTTTGCGAAGACAAAAATAATATAGATTATAAAACGACGCCCCGCGTGGCTCGAGCGAGAGGGAGGGAGGGAGGGGGAGAGGGGGAGCTGGGTGCGAATCCACGTGGTGCTAACACCGGCCCTGTCCCCGGCACAAACAGCAACTCCGGGAAAACTGCGCCGACGAAACAGCCACTCGGTAACGACGCCACCGAAATCCATCCGGCGACACGCGGCGACGTGCGTACGCATCCATTCCACGCACACAAATAAAGCCCTCCCCCCCACCCCCCCACCGGTGAAACTGTCAATGTTGTTACATTTTCTCCATCTCTTTCGAGTGACCATGGATGATGGCTGCCGTGCTGGACCGGTCAACGTCATGGTTAGTTGGCACAGAGAGGAAGCCTGCCACGGATATGAGTGAAAAAGAGCTTCACAGCTCATCGGATTTCTCGAGGATAAATAAAGATTCTGATTCTGGAGGGACGGATTCGCCTCGGGTGTGAGCGCTGCGTAGACACACCTCCTGCCATTTCCTGCTACTTTATGGTTGCACATAAACTAAACAATTTATTTTATTTTACCAGGTAAGGCCCACTGAGCTATTTAGCTCTTTTTCAGAAGCAACCTGCCCACAAATGATTGCTCAACCAAGTGGCTTATCACGTGGAAATTTAGAGCAGACAATTACTCTAAATGTTGATTTCTAAATGTGGAGGGAAAAACCGGAGGACCCGAAGAAAAATCCGCACGACCACGGGGAGAGCGTGCAAACTTCAAATATACAACGGGCATCAGGGTCGGGATCGAACCATGGGCCTCCTGTATACCAGGCGAAGTAGTTAACATCTCGATTTAAAGCTTTCGTGACTGCAGGAATTCATCTTCTTGGTTCTGTCGGTAAAGTCACGTAGAATGGAAATAGTAAAATAATAAAAAGAAAACATAATAAAATAATTCTCACGACGTTTCGGCCACAACGCAAGTAGCCGTCCTCAGGTGGAGAACAGGTCTGTCGAGAAGACAGAGACTCTGTCTTCTCGACAGACCTTATTATGTTTAATTTTTATTATTTTATCATTTCCAGTTTACGTGACTTTACCGAAAGAACCAAGAAGATAGTTAACATCTGCTAGCTACCGTTGGCCTACGGGTAGAGATTGCCCTTCTGACAACAGTGGCACGAGCGAGCGATTACAGGGCTGCGCCTTTATCTCCGTATGAAAGCCGCGCGGAATTACGACGGTGAACAAACATCCGAGGTGCAATCCCAAGGCTCCGGCCCTCGTTGAATGAGATTTTTTTTTTTTTTACGCGCGCGATCGCGTAAAATGCTGTCTAAATAGACAGATGGCACACGGGGGCCGTGAATTAACGTGCCTCAATTAAGCGATCGGTAATTACCTTGTGATAAGTGCTAAACGTAGGAATATTAAGCCCGCCATTGCGGGTTGCACGCGGCCCCCCACGAATGCCCACGTTTCATAGGCAAGGGGGGGCGGGGGGGGTCACATAACCAGCCGTCACATCTCAACCAGCGCGTCTGTAAGGTACACACGTGACCTTAATGTTTGACCCGGTAAGAGCCCATGCACACCAGGAGTGTCCTAATTGGCACGTGCTGGGTTTGTTGGTATGCCGGGTGGCCAAATCTTAAATTATTCAAAGCTGGTGCGTACACAAAGACAAAGTTAGCCCCACCCCATGCTGTAGGCTGAGCCGACCTAGGGGAGGCCCAGGACCGGTTCGGATAACCGTCACTGGTGTTGGCAGCCGTGAGTGGGAATCAATCCCGGGTAGCCGAGGATTCATAGCGCAGGGCATTAACCACTACACTACACACAAGACACACAACACACAGACACGCGATATATAAATATATATATACCATCTAACCGCTACACTACACACAAGACACACACACGCACACAAACTGACACAGCCACTCGCACGCGACATCTATACCCACTAACCGCTACACTAACCACTACACTACACACAAGACACACACGCACACAAACTGACACAGCCACTCGCACGCGACATCTATACCCACTAACCGCTACACTAACCACTACACTACACACAAGACACACACACACACAAACTGACACAGACACTCGCACGCGACATCTATGCCCACTAACCTCTACACTAACCGCTACACTACACACAAGACACACACACACAAACTGACACAGACACTCGCACGCGATATCTATACCCACTAACCGCTACACTAACCGCTACACTACACACAAGACACACACACGCACGCGCGCGCGCTCTATACCCACAGAGCGGCCACCGCCCGGTCGACGTGAGCTCGCCACACGCTCGAAAGCGTCCGCTCATCCCAGACAGCGGAGGTGTCGCAAGGGCCCTCGTGCGTGGCCGGTAGGGCCGCAATTTTTGCGTAACCGCAGCCAGATGATTGCGTCCCATCCGACGAAAAAGTATATCTAAATTACACGTAATTTGGATATATATATGTTCGTCATTTCATTAGGTTTGCAATTTGTAATTGGGCTATTTAAATGGTGCACTATTAAGTGATCGGTCATTTGTACCCACATGATACGAGGCAGTGTTAATTGGCAACATGAAGCTCGTTATATTTTTACTCCAGTAATTTGTAATTTGAATGCATTTTTGCCCATCTCTGGTGCGACAATTCGGGGTTGCAGACTCAGAGACTCGGGGGCCCCTTGGCTCAGGGGTTTTGAGACTGACTTCGTATTCCACTTGGGCGGTCACTCACCTCCTTAAATCTGTTTCTAATCGCTACCGGCATTGTTACTGTTCCCATAAGCTTCACTCACAGATTCCACTCACTCACCCACTCACCACACCGCAGGTGATAATAACAATCTACTCACTCAACTACTCACTCACCACACCTCCGATTAGCATGGATGGCGATGGATGGTGCAAAAGAAGTTCAACATAAAACGTACTCAGATTTTAAATGTTGTGAATTTGCTCTCGAACACATCGATGTGCTGTACGAGTAACGAATTGGCACGTTCTGTTTACGTGACAAACCTTACTACAGTAGTTGGCTGTGTTGGGTGGTGGCGGGTTTAACGACACATTTTTATATTTATGCAATCTTACCCCCAAAAACGGTATTATAAAAACAACATACTGCAGGTCACTCACCACACTGCAGATCACAACAACAACTCACACACTCGCCCACTGACTCCCTCACCACACTCTAGGTCGGAGTATTTTCTTTCTTCCATTACCCTGCTCAACAGGGGTTCTGCATAGGGGTCATGTACGTTGAACTTCCTTAAAACTGTGCTCGGAGGTGCATAGGGGTTAGGAGCTCGGAGTATAACTCACGCGTTCCGCGTAGTGGTCACAGATCGAAGTTACGTATTCTACGAAGGGGTCAGGGGTCAAACTCACGTATTCCGCGTAGGGGTCCGGCACGTGCGCTGCTGCGGCAGCTCTGGGCGGTAGCGGCGGAGGTGGAGGCACGCGGGGCGCGGGGCGGCCGTGGTGGGGAGGCCGGCCAATGCCAGGGCGAACGAGCGGCACTGCCCCCCTCCCAGGTAGCGTCGCCCCCCTGGGCACCAGGGCAGCCCGCAGGCGAGGGGCACTGCCGAGACCCCTGGGGGTGGGGCAGGGGACGGTGACAAGGGTGGTTCGTTTTCGTCTTGTTTATTTTTACACCGCCGTTGCTGAGCGCAAGCCCGAAGGCCCGGAACGGCACGCGGCCAGCAAACAAACAGCGCTGGTGACGCAGCTCAGAGTGAGCGGCAACAGCGTCAAGGGAGCGAGTGACCGGTCGCAGATCAACCGTCAAAGCGTCTCCTCTGTAGAAACAAGGATAAGGATTTCAGCAAGTGCTTAAAATCCATTGCATCTGAAAGTACCTTACAAAATACGAACGAGGTGTACAGCGCGGTATTGTTACGATGAACATTATAACCAGCTGCTCAACTCTCGTCGAGGCTCGTCGACTCGGATTCCCACGTCGGCAAGTTCACCGATGACATTTACTCCTGCAGGCGAAAACTGACAGCCGCCCGGGACACTCCGAGGCCCTTGCAACGGGGCTTAGAGCTACACACCCGGTCCACCGATCAAGTTGCCGTGGGGACGCGGCGGCAGCGAGCGACGGCGACACGCGCTGGCGGCAGGGACGCGGGGGGAGGACCGAAGGAGAGGCCGACCGACCTGGCGGCGGGCGGGAGGGCGGGTGGCACCGGGTGGACGCAGCCCCCCTTGGGTGCGGCCCCCCCCCGAGCCCTCGGCGGCGTGGCCGGAGATTCGGCCGAGCCGTTGAGGAACGTCAGCTCCCGCAGCTGCTCCAAGCGGATCTCGTCGTTGTAGTCCTGTGCGCGCGGGAATGACAAATCGGGGGGGGGGGGGGGGGGGTGGCGAGGAGGCCACGGCGTCAGACGGCCATTTACGATGAGCAAAGGTGGTTGCCACGCTGGTGCGTTCGCAGCGCGCAGAGAATCGTCGTCTATCAAGCGTCGAGGGTTAGCACCACCCCCCCCCACGCCAGTCTCCCCTTAGAATGTTGGTTACCTGTTTCCCACCTCCTCTTCCCCCCCCCCCCCCCCCAATATATACAGGGGGTGCTTCAAAAAGAATGTGAACACTTCCGATAATTTGCAACAATACCACGAGACGTGTGCCTCCGAGCTCTGGAGAAGAGTCCAGCCAATGGCTTGACAATGGTGGCGAACAAGTGGAGACTCTGACTTTTTGAAGCTATTAACATCACTTTTGTGTCCACGTTACAGCGTATTATCCGTTCGTTTTCCATTAAAAACGAGAGTCCCATGTAAGTGTTAACATCTTTTTGAAGCAGCCAGTATATAAGCTCTCGCTACACCCCAGCCCGACAGAAGATCCCAACATGTTGTGGCATCGAGCCTTCCAAACTCCATCTCCGTATGGTTCTGAAGCGCCGAACGTCCTGCCCCCCTCCCCGACCCCCCGATGCTTCTGTCCCCCTCCCCATAAACCACGTGGTATCCGGGCTGCGCGCTTGCCAGAATAAAAAGTAAAAAAAAGAGTCGAGGCTGAGGTCACTTATTCCCCTTGTTCCAGCGGCGGTCAAGCCAGCCGACAGCGTCAGGAGCAGTAGCGGAGTGGATCGCCGCGATGTCTGCTTCGTGTTTGTGGATCGGGGCATTTGCGTCGTTATAGAAGTTGCACGGTCTGTCCTGGATGACCCACAGTCGCTCACCACTACAGAGTTTTTAATGTTCCATTTGTGCATCAGGTATGCGGCATCGACTGCCATGGTTTGTGCAGTGGATGTGGTTTAGGGTGGACCGTGAGCTTCGTGG